>NC_140419.1:4284504-5510754 GCF_965140295.1 Lepidochelys olivacea
GTGCCTTTGCAGGGGTTTGTTGGAGTCAAACCCAGCAGCAACAGCCATTTATCACACATATCCTATTGCTTCCAAGATGGAGTCTAACAATCCCATAATCCTAGTCTGCCAACTTCCCAAAATCCATGTCCAGGTGGGGTGAACTCTGGCCACAGACATCTCATTGGCTCATGAACAGTGAGCCTGGTCCAGAGCATGACTCTGAAACTAACCTGCCAATGTCCCTAAAACCTAGACACACACACCTGCCTTTGGTGAGAACAATAGAATAGAACAAGTCTGGAGATCAATCCCGGCCATTTGTAGATAAAAGGTGGCCAAAATAAAAGCTGGGGGGTGGGGGGAGGAACTTTAGGATCATCTAACAACCTTTGTTACTTATAAACTCGTGTCTTCCATGTGCATCGTTCAGTTAACTTAAAACTTGCAGCTCCCCACAAGTCCTGACCGCCACAAGTCCGGGGCAATGTAGCAATGGGGAATAAAATCTCCGTCACACAGCTGAGAAACTGGAAACTAGACAATAAATCCACTCCAAGTTACTGAGGTCCTGTGGACTCTGCCTGGGGGAACCATGCTGGAGGCAACTTTCTTACAAGAACTGTGTTTAAGCACAGATTCACTTTCAGAAGCAGTGTGTGGATCCCAACGCATCTGACCTTCATCTTCACTGGAAATTGGGTCAACGTGGGAAGAAATCGAAAGCCAGCATTTTAACTCTAGCCTATTTCTAAATCATTGTCCCTTTCCCCCAGGAAACTCCACTTCAATTCTCTTAGAGCCAATCAAGTCTCTGTCTTTATCTTCAAGACATTCGAGTGCCTGGACCCAGCATAGCTACGAGAGCCTAAAGCCCCAGGATGAAGACCATGATCAACAACTTCACATTTCTGACCCCATAGAGCTCAATAAGAGTAAACCTCATCTGTGTAGGAGACAGAGTGTTCTCAGAGGCTGGTCCTAGGCCATGAGCTCCCACAGGGACTAAGGACCATCCTACACCTCCCCACTTTCTGCTCCCTATGCCAGGTGCACTTCTGCCATCTGCCTTCACTAACAAACAAAGAGCAGTGTCAACATTTAAAAAAAATCCTCCCCCTCCCCCCCTTCGTCCCCCAGAAAACCCTATTGAAAGAAAACACACCGCTGCACACACAATTCTCCCTCTGGGGAGAGGATGAACCACATGGATAGATGTTAATCACGTAGCTTTATGTGCTGTTGGAAGGTGCTCAGATGCTACAGTGCTGAGGGTGGTGTAGGAACCTATAGGGAGGAGAAGAGAAGAGAAGAGACGAGAAGAGACGAGGTTTCTACTCCTATGTTCTTCACATTCCCCATTACACTCATTCACTATGCTCTTCACTCTTGAGTTCCCATATCACTGCTGTCACCCTTCTGGCCAACAGAAATGGGACAACCTTTGGAGTTGTCCGTGCAGCTCCTTAATCAGCAGAGGGAAATGTTTAGCGATGCTCGGCACTCGAAGCAGGGGATGGAAAGGAAAACACCATCCCTCCTGCTGCAGTCGGTAGCAATAGCTGCCACTCGGTAGCTACTAAGGGTTGGCCAATATTTCTAGTATTGTCCAGCTCTATAATTCTCAAATTTCAGCCCGATGGCATATCAAAAGCCCAAAATATCCATCAACCAACAGCCAGGAGCATCCTCTTTAGGAATTCCTTTGTGCTTGGAAATGTGGATACAAATGTCACTATCTAAGGGTTAAGCTACACAGATCTGGAGGATTTTAATGGAAGGAACTAGTGGTGTGTATTAATCCATCGCATTGTCTTGAGTTTCCTGGGCTGCATGCACCCTGCCCCATTACTCTGGCATGTCACAGCCTGCATGGTGTTACAAGACATTCCGTACTCATAACCAGCCATCGCCTGGCAGCTCGGTGAACCTGCAGATCCAAGAACTTAAGGGAAAGAAAAAGAATGGCATTGGAAACAAACATTTCTAACTCGGTGTTCAAGCTGCATCTTTCAAATAAAGTCAATTAAAAACAAATGCATTTAAACTAGAGATGGGCCAGAACCACAACCTTGAACGCAAATCACTTAAGGGATACAGGATTGAACTGAAATAGCTGAATCTAAATCTGCCCTCTGGTTTTGTTCTGAGTCTTATCTAATTCCCCAAAAAGGCCTATTTTCCCAGTTCTTTTATTATTTATTATTTGTATTACTGGAGCACCTAGGCCATGTATAGAAACACCCTGCCCCAGAGAGCTGACAATCTATGACACAAGACAAGAGCTGAATACAGACAGACTGGGGAGCACAAAGAAACAATATTGACAGAGTGTCCTCTTATGCATGGCATAAAAAGGGTCCAAAGAGCCTGTGACACACACGATCAAGATCAGAGTAAAAGAAAGCTGGAGAAACAGCATCTCAGCCTTCTTAGGGGGAGAAGTCACTCACACAGGTCATCTAAATGGCTCAGTCCTAGTGAGCTGAAACACAGAGAAACCTGAACTCGTATTAAAAGGTGGTGAGTCAGCACAGGCCTGAAAAAGGCCCCACATGTCCTATGACTGACTGAGATGGCTGTGACCTCACACCCTGGTTAGAGGGCAGTTCTAGTCTGAATGTGGCTAAAAAGTGGCAGAGATCTCACTGGCACAGCTGATCTCATCCACCCAGCCACTGAGGTTCCACATCTACGTGGAATAAAATTAACAGGTTCGTGGTGTGTGCTGTAAAGGTTTCCTCAGCCTGAGTGGGGCATGGCTGTGTTACTGAAGAGTGGCACAGCCATAATGGAACTGGGTAGCCCAAATGACACAGAACCTGAGGAAACCTTTATACCACATCACACCATCATGCTAATATTACAGGTTACATGTATGAATTGGCATATAAATCTATGTATGATTGTGTGTCTGTCTAGAGAGACAGAGAGAGAGACACGCGACCGGACAATAGTATTTACATATTATAAAATTATCACATGCATATGTATAATCCCAGTAGATACCATATGAATAATCATATAGCTGTAGCTCACGAAAGCTTATGCTCAAATAAATTGGTTAGTCTCTACGGTGCCACAAGTCCTCCTTTTCTTTTTGCGAAGACAGACTAACACGGCTGCCACTCTGAAACCTGTCATATATAGATTGTAGAGATACACACCCACATGTGCACTATGGGGCAGAGGGGCCATAATGAGGCAGAAGTGCCTCCCCTGGGAGAGATTTCCCAGTACAAATGCAGTGGAGAGAACCGTACGCAGCTTTACACTTCCATCCTCAGTGGGGTTGGCAGGGGGACTAGCCGGAGTACTCTGTGCTGTGGTATTTCACGGCTGGTAAGCAGCCCATGGGCAATTGTGGTAAAGATGCTGCAAGGTAAAGCAGCCTCGGTCCCTAGAGCAAGCCAGAATGTAACAGGTACATAGGTAGCACAACGCCACTTTTGCACCCCCTTCCATTGTCTGCGCCCCATGACACACAGAGTACAGAATGTGATCCTATATCTATAATCTAATCCATCAATGGTTTGCAGAATAGAGCGGTCATTTTCATGCGTCGCTGTGATTACAGGTTGCTTGGCAGGACAGCCCTTGCTGTATTTCTTCATGCATCTGAAGAAGTGGGTTTTTTACCCACGAAGGCTTATGCCCAAATAAATGTTAGTCTTTAAGGTCCCACCAGACTCCTTGTTGTTTTTGTGGATACAGACTAACACAGCTACCCCTCTGATACTAGCTGTATTTCTAATTTTCATTACAAAGAGATGACTCCAATGTGTGGGTTTTTTTAATAAGGCCTATTGCTTTAGTCTTTAGCATCCATGTGATGCCAAGAAATGATTCTAGGTAACTCCACATCCTCCCAGTCCATCCTGCAATTTATGCTGGGCCCCAGATCACAGGGAAACCTGGACTGCAAACTCTCAAGGGTCCTTCTTTTCATCATATACAGCGCCTAGAAGAGCAGAGTCCTGCTCTCTGACCGGGGCACTACTGCAATATAGATACGGAGCAACAATAGCAGCTTGTCAGTCCTTTCCTGCATAAATACCCCTGCAGCACTGGGCCTCTTCGGCTCAGACTTTGCAAGAGTCAATACTGTCATAATAAATATGTCCACTAAGAGACAATCAGTGCACATGACTGTAAGAGAGACAGATTTGTGCTGCAGCTGAAAGTAACTCACAGAACCATGAAATGACAGCAGAAATACGAAATAGTGAAATCTCTCCAGCATCCCTCTAGGTTAACTGCTGGAATGTTGTTTGTCTTAGAGTCTTAAGAACTAGTGTTTCTCAACAGGAAGGCCTGTCTGGAACCCAGACAAAGAGGGCTCTGGCTCACAAGCCCTTGAATAACCTCATCACTGGGTCATGGTGACCCTTACACATTCAAGAAAACTAGCAGCCAATGTTACTGCACAGCAGTTAACTTAATTCCCTTGTTGAGATGCCAGATGAGCTGAGCCAGAGTGGATTCTTTTGAGGTAACAAGAATGCCCCGAACTTTATTTCCCTTTTAGCTTCTTATTCCAAGATTTACGTCACTGAACAGGTTTGGCTGTTTTAAGATTCCATCGCATTCCTCTCCATGTCCAAACTGTTCTTCCAGTATCGTTTTAAATTGGCTGCTGGTTTCCAATGAGTGGATTGTGAAAAACATGAAAAACTCTGCCAGAGAAATTGTCCTTTTGCATATAAAACTTACTTTAAAGAGGAGAACAGGATTTTTTGGAATTCAAGATATTCTTCCCCACCTCTCTAATATATACAGTATAGATAGATAGATAGATAGAGTGTGTATGGGGATGGAGAAAGAAAGAGAGAGAGTGTATGGGGATGGACAGATGGATAGATAGATATTGTTTTGCTAGTTGCAATCAAGAAGCCTGTTAAAGTACAACCTGAAATGATAGTGGCTAAATCATAAGGGGATACAAACATAGCCCCACTTCTTCTGGCCATTTTCACATGTATTTACTGCTAGCCTGTTTTTCTAGGGTCTGGGCAAGGAATGGTGAGAACTCAGGACCCCAGCTCTGCTACTGAAAAGTCGCTCGGACCAGATCCACCAAGGTATTCAGGCATTCAGTGCCCATTGATTTCAATGGACTTAGTCCCCTAAATACCTGTGAGGCTCTGGGCCTTAGAGCCTGATTCAGCAAACCAATAATCCACCTGATTCAGTGCCTTGCTGAATAGGTGCCTTATCTTGTCTGGTCCACAGCTTACCCCTTCTTCCTGCACTGATATCCAAGCTGCCATAGGAGGTGCGATGCATTCATGTCATCAAACTCTTTGAGATCCTTGGAGAAAAGAAGTTCTATATAAATTATTCCTGTAGATTACCACCCACAATATTCTTTTTAGTCTATTTATAGAGAACCAAAAGTGTGGTAGATGTCCTGAAAAGCTTACAGTCTAAACAACAGAGATGGAGCATAGGGGTGCACCACAAAGCCAGGGGATCGCAGAGTGAAGTTTAGTACTGTTTGAGTGTTGTCATGCAGGGAGTATGTTTGTGTAACTGTGCCCAGCGATAAAACTACCATTGTACACTGTGGGTTTAAAGATGGGCATATTGATCATGCCTGCACCCAGCTGGCTACACTGATTGCTCAGGGGCACCTTGCAGGAGTGTGTAGGTTCTTCCCACCTGCAAGACTGGCTGGGATCGGTGCCGCTCATTGAGAGCATCTGTAAAAACAGGAAACTTCTGAAGATCCTCCAGAAGACATTTACTAAATACATGCAGCTCCCACCTCACCCCGAGGGACTAGCAAAATCATGGGGGGAAGAAAAGAGTGCTGAAGGCAGGTGCTTTTTTATCTGCCTTAAGTATTTATGTGGCCTCCGACACAGTGGAATCTGAGTACCTTCCAATCTCTTAATGCATTTATCCTTGCAGTGCCCCTGTGCGGCAGGGCAGGCTGGAGGCCCCATTGTACAGATGGAGAACCGAGGCACTGAGAGACTAAGTGAATTCCCCAAGGTCGCACAGGTGCAGGAAATTGAATCTGCGTCTTCAAGATCTCATGCTAACCAATGGGCCCTCCTCCCCCCTTTTCCTGGCCACTCTGCTGCTCCCTTCCGGGTATCTGGAGAGAGAGAAAGCAGCTTTGGTAGGGACTGCAGAGATTCCCTCTGCACCTGAGAATTAAGCAGCATGACAAAGGAATCTGCAAGCAATACCCGGCTCCTCCATCTCAACAGGCAAGAGTCATCATCGCTACTGCTGTGGGCTCCAGGGAAACTCCCATATGTTTGTATGAAACAATCAGGTAACTACTTGCCCTTAGTTGAAAAGTGTAATATTTTTTTCCCTGGGCGTCTGACTCAGTGAGATAGATGGGACCAGTGTGAAAATCGACACCATGCTGGTATAACATGCATAACCCTTCACAGCCACTTTTAAGAACAGCCATACACACACACACACATCATATATGTATATATATAGTTCATTATCCGCTTGTACAAGACCACTCTATTAAATGCATATTGTTGACGTGACTGTATTTGCTCTAAAAAAGGGGAGGGGGGAGAAAAGAAAAATCTAAAATTTAAATCCAAAATGCAGCCCAAGATACCATCCTGCTTCTTTCCTGTTTTGTCAGCTACCCAATTTCCAGTGCCTTCTTACACAAAAGGACCAGGAATTTCTTACGTCCATCTTTTGGGAGGCAGAGTCCTGTGGGTTTGAGCAGAGCACTGACAAGCGAACAATTCCCTTAATATTGCTTAATGTTTCCTAATCGGAAGGGAGATGAGGAGTCCAGTCCTGCTCCCGTTGCAGCGGACATGCTCAATGGTAAAACTCTTGGTATCTTCAGTGGGAGAAGGATTGGGGCCCAGAGCAAACTGTCAACATGCCCCCCATGCATCAGCACCTACAAGGGAAAGGATTGCATACAAAGGGTTGTCCTGTCACACTGTGGGAAATTCACACTGACATCTCCCTTCAGTCTGAACTAGTCTCAATAATTTTGCAGCATTCCTGCTTTAGCTAATCTACTGGTTCCCAAATTATGGTCAACAGATCATCTGTGGCCCAGGGAGCTCTTGACGGTGGCTTCCAGAATGCATCCTGGGATTGTAGTATTGGAGGGGAACTGAGTGCAGGATGGAGTTGATGTCTTACAAAGCACTGTACAGAATGGAAACTTCAAAGAACCCTGTGCTGATGTTCTACAGCCACATACCCCCTTCTTTTAGCATAGCACTTTCTCCAGCCCCTGTGAAGCCTCACTGAGAGTTTTATCTTATTCTCATTGCTGGTGAAAGGTTTTAAGTTGCTGCACTGCCTTTGCTGAGAGCCTATCAGGAATGATCACTTGAATTGCTACAATTAAAGCAGTTTCTTTTTCTCTTGCTTTGCAGCAGGCGTCTCAGTACTCATATGCGGTGGGGACGCAATACAGATTCTCATGACAATAGGTAAGTAGGTAGGTAGTGGTATGTGAGAGCGAGCGAGACGCATTCATCTCTTTCCTTGAGGCAATGTCTTTACTTTTTCAGACTGGCACGCGTCTCTATTTTGGATAATAGAGGTAATTATAGCTGGAGTGTTCCTACTGCAAATCCAGCATGCAATTACAGAAATCTTATTGCTCTGAACCAGGAGAAAATGTAAGGGTGGATTATGGACAGACTATGAAAATCACACTCCTTGTCGTCCACTGCTTAAGTCAATGACTCAGGCAGCCTTCTGCTCTCCCCAAGGACCTATTTTCCTACACGAGATATAAGCAATTGACACTAATTGCAGGGGTAGGCACGAGTATCCTGTGGTGTAAGAAAAGAAACACCAGAAAGCAG
Source organism: Lepidochelys olivacea (assembly GCF_965140295.1). Lineage (NCBI taxonomy): Eukaryota > Metazoa > Chordata > Testudines > Cheloniidae > Lepidochelys > Lepidochelys olivacea. The sequence continues at coordinate 4,292,307 of NC_140419.1, forward strand.
TTCATCGAGATACTTCAAACCTTTCTAACACCAAGCAAAAGCTTGTGATATTTTCTAAATCCTGGACAATTAAATTCTTATAAAACCACAGATCTGGATGCAGAACATCTTATGCAACTTGGATGAGATATTTTCTCCCTGGTGTAATTACTCAGAAATCTATTATTATATTTTATGATGAAGCCTAAAATGTACAGCCTGTAGCCAGTTAAAAATATAGATTATCCAATGTATTCCCATCCCCTTCCATCACATGTATTTAAAAAAAAAATGCAAAGTATAACTCCTGGGATGTTAATGAACATTGCACATGGGCAGCTAAACAGAAACTAGGCCCAGATTCAGTTTACAAGCCAAACAATTTTAAGGGTGAAATTTACTTCTGTGCAGAAAGCCAGCCTAAGGCTTACACATCTCTTATGCCCTACAAGACTTAGGGTATGTCTACACTGGCAGAGTGACAGCACCGGCCGTTACAGCGCTGCTCAGAGAGCGCTGAGGGGAAACCGCTGTCGTGTGTTCACACTGTCAGCTGCCTGCGCCCATAACGTGTTCACACTTGCAGCAGTATTCGGAGCTGTGCACTCTGGGCAGCTATCCCACAAACCAGCTCTTCCTCTTCTGCCGCTAAGAGTTGTGGGAAGGTGACAGGGGTCGCGGGGCATCCTGGGTCCTGTCCCAATGCACCGTGATGCGTTGCTTCGCACCCCAGCAATCCTTGGGCTTCCGTCTGCATTTGGGAGCCATCTTTCAACAGTTTGTGTACTGCGTGTCCTGCCTCTTCAGGCTGCAGCAATGGATCCCGCACTGTTGACCAATATGCTGCTCGCTCTCACGAACACGTCACGAGTGGCAGTGGAGTTATTCCTTAAACTACAAGGCAAGAGGAGTGCGACACTGATCTCATGCCATAGCTAGTACACGTGGCGAGATTGCTTGTGGCATTCACGGAGGTGCTGATCACAGTGGACCACCGCTTTTGGGCTCGGGAAACAAGCACTGGGTGGTGGGATCACATGGTGATGCACATCTGGGATGATGAGCAGGGCTGCAGAACTTTCAGATGAGGAAAGACACATTCATGGGACTGTGTGATGAATTCGCCCAAGCCCTGCGGTGCAAGGACACGAGAATGAGAGCTGCCCTGTCGTTGGAGAAGTGAGAGGCAATTGCACTGTGGAAGCTGGCTACTCCAGACTGCTACCGATCAGTCACTAACCAGTTTGGAGGGGAAAGTCGACTGCTAGACTCATGTTGATGGAAGTGTGCAGGTCCATTAATCACACCCTGCTCTGAAAGACCGTGACTCTGGGCAACATGCATGACGTGGATGGCTTTGCACAAATGGGCTTCCCTAGCTGCGGAGGGGCGATAGATGGCATGCACATTCCAATTCTGGCACCAGACCACCTAGCCATCAAGTACTTTAATCGCAAGGGGTATTACTCTATGGTCCTCCAGGCGCTTGTGGATCACCGTGGGTGTTTCACGGACATTAACACAGGTTGGTCAGGAAAGGTGCGTGACGCATGCATCTTTCGGAACACTGGCCTGTTCAGGAAGCTGCAAGCAGGGACTTTCTTCCCAGATCAGAAGATCACCGTAGGGGAAGTCAAAATGCCCATTGTGAGCCTGGGAGACCCCGCCTACCCTTTAATGCCGTGGCTTACGAAGCCGTACATGGGGTACCTTGACAGCAGCAAGGAGCGGGTCAACAACAGACTGAGCAAATGTAGAATGACTGTTGAGTGTGCTCTTGGCCATTTAAAGGCCCGCTGGTATTGCCTATGTGGGAGGCTGGACCTGGCCTTTGACAATATTCCTACGCTTATAGCTGCATGCTGGACGCTCCATAATGTTTGTGGAGGGAAGGGTGAAAGCTTCACTCACGGCTGGACTGCTGAGGCTCAGCGCTTGGAGGCTGAGTTTGAGCAGCCAGAGAGCAGGGCTATTAGAGTGGCACAGTGCGGGCCCATCAGGATCAGGGATGCCTTAAGGCATCAATCTGAAGCTGCAAGCCACTAATATTTGTTACTATGCTCAGGAGTGCCGTGCTTGTAATGCTAGGAGGTGACTGTGATTGGTGCAGACGATGCACTGTGAAGATTTAAGAAAATTGCCGGTTGCTCTGCAGGGCTCTGTTTGTTTTCAATTAATGGAATAAAGATTGCTTTCAAACCAAAACAATTATTTTATTAAAAAACAACAACCGGAGGAGAGAGACAAACAAAAAAAAAAACACATCAGCCCTGAGGGGGATGGGGGAAGGGAGGGTCCCAGGAGGAGGTGGTAGGGTCCCGGGATGGTTAAAGATTTGTGTATGTCCAGGTATCACATCCAACCTTGTCCTCTGGAGTACAGTGCAGCAGGTACTGTACTTCTGCAGGGCTAAACTGCAGAGGGATGGGTGTTGAGTGCAATGGGTACTGGGAGTCTGCAGGGCAGGACAGGGATGGGGCAGGAATGGAATGCCGTGGGTACAGACTGGAGCCAGGAGGTTGATAAGAGTGTGTTGGAGGTGTCTGGGGGGCACATGGGAAAGAGTTTTGCGACAGTGGCTGCAGGGGAGGGCGGGCGCGGAGCTGCTCGGTTTGCAGTGCTGGTAGCACCTGGAGCATGTCCGTTTGGTGCTCCATAAAGTTTAAGAGCCGCTCTGTGGCTTCATTCTGGTGAGCCGTGCTCTCCCTCTGGTCCCTCGTCTCGCTGTTCTGCCACTCCTTCAATTCTTGTTTTTTGGCCACGGAGTGCCTCATGACCTCACGCAGAAAGTCCTCTTTTGTTCTTCGTGGTCGCTTTCTAATTCTGCCCAGCCGTTCAGCTGGCAATAACAAAGAGGGAGGCTGGGCTCCCAAGGTCACATCCGTGAAGCCAAAATGCAACATTTTGCAGAAGTAATATTGTTTGCAACACACAGACCACTGATTTAAAACACAGCCACTATTCACATACCTGTCACTAACTGGCTGACCCCAGGCAAGCAGACATGAGCCACAAGACCCCCAAAATGGTGAGTAACTGCAGGGGCAGGGGAAATCAGTGTTCCCGGACCCTACTGGACACGTGGCTCTTGGGGAGAGCTAGCGCGGGTGGTGGTTGGGGGGGAGAGAGCTAGTAATCATTCCTGTCCCCACACTTTCCACAGGCTGTGTTCATTATGGAAGCTATCTCGTTGCTGAGGGTGAGCAGGGAATCAAGGGAGGGTCTTCTCCATGACTGCAGCTTCCGCCCTGGCCCTTACGCGGCTCACCTATGTGCTGCAATGGTCCCTCCCCTCCCCCAATGACGGCAGAGTGGTGCGGGAAAGTTACCCTTAATGGGGCAAGAAACAAAGCAGCTCTGACAAAGAACCTGTGGCAGCGGATTGCCCAATATCTCCATGAGAGTTTCCTGGAGATCTCTGAGGCAGATTCCCGTGAAGTGAAGGAGTCAATCAACATCCTGTTCTGCTGCTCAGACTAGGCATGTGGTGGTACGTGCATCATACAGACACAAGCCTGCTTTCTGCAACCCTCCTGCCCCCAACAACTCGCTTCAGTGATTCCCAAAATCAAACCACGTATCAGGGGCCTCCTCTCCTGTTTGCGCTTCTCCAAGATCCAACAGTTGTGACTGGCTAGCCTCCTCTGTGGTAAAGAAGAGCTCCTGGCTGCATACATCTCTGACCTCCGAGTAGTCCTCTGCCTCTGCCCCCTCCACATCCTCGTCCAAGATTTCCTCCTCCTGGCTCGGTCCACTCTCGACTGACACGTGAGCCACCAAAGTATCCACAGTGGCCTTCGCAGTGGAGGTGGGGTTGCCATCGAGTATCATCTCCAGCTCTTTGTAGAACCGGCAGCTTGTGGGCGCAGCACCGGAGCAGTGGTTTGCCTCCCGCACCTTGTGGTAGGCGTCCCACAGCTCCTTCACTTTGACCCTGCACTGCAGTGTGTCCTGGTCACGGCCCCTTTCTGGCATACATTGTGAAATCTGGCCATAGGTGGTATAATTCCTATGGCTGGAGTGTAGCTGGGACTGCACAGTCTCCTCTCCCCAAATGCTGATGAGGTCCAGCAGCTCGGCATTGCTCCAAGCGGGGGATTGCCTGGTGCGTGGAGCAGACATGGCCACCTGGAAAGATGCGCAAGCCAACAGGAAGGGGACTTTGGAAATTCCCAAGGAATTTACGGGGTGGGGCTGATGGTTGGTCACCTGAGGGCAGGGCAGTAGAGTTCAAACCGATGACCAGAGAGGCAAGAACAGGCATCGTGGGACACCTCTCGGAGGCCAATCGCAGGGCTGTAATCGACCAGGGTGTCTACACCAACACTGTGCAGTACGTGGCTTGGCAGTGTGCACCTCGGGAGTTACAATGCAGAAAGCTGCTTTACTTGCAGAAACTTGCCAGTGTAGACAAAGCCCTAGACACCACTTAAATTCTGCATCAGCCCCTAGGTGCTGTGCTGGCTCTTTGCCCAGAGGTGACTTTCACCCTGAGTTAAGCTCGGATAATCATTTGGAGTTTCTATCCAAGCAGTTCTTTCCAAATATGCATTGAACCCGGATCTCTCAAGACCAAGACCAGTGTTTCCTTTTACAAAAAGAACAGGAGGACTTGTGGCACCTTAGAGACTAACCAATTTATTTGAGCATAAGCTTTCGTGAGCTACAGCTCAAATAAATTGGTTAGTCTCTAAGGTGCCACAAGTCCTCCTTTTCTTTTTGCGAATACAGACTAACACGGCTGTTACTCTGAAACCTGTTTCCTTTTAGTGGTCTTTGGATCAAACCTTAGTTACAGCCCTGTCACCTGGGAGCATTTTATTATTGACATCATTTGGAGTCATGCAAGCTTAGTCAAGAGTCATGAGATCTTTTGCTTCAGGTCATCTACGGATCATTCAAAGCAGAATTGCTTATTCAAAAGCCATGAGTCAGGCCCTTGAGAATCATGAGATTGTCTTAAAAACTCTGAGATTTTTAAGCAGTAATTAATTCAGGGTCCTTTTTACTTGCCTTTTGGTTTTGGAGCCTCTTGGGGGGAACGTGGGTCCCATTTTCAAGCTTTTGTTTGTAACAGTGAGGGCTAGAGCTTTTATATACCTCTGAGAGCTGAAAGCCTCGTATACTCACAGAGTCCAGGAGTAGGGTGTAAAAGGGTATGCACCCGCTACAGTGCTCTGCCTCTGTTTCCTCTTCTCTCAGGGCATAAGGTATGAGACAAAATTTCCCCAGCCTTTTCTACTTTATTAAGTCCACAAAAATTTGAAATAAATTCCACCCTTCCACCCTCACTCAGAATAAAGTCTCTCAGCCCTGCAGTCTCTCCACTTGCTTCCCGGGGGCTACACAACCCTCCTTCTTGGGCCTGTGTTTCTGGGCTCTCAGCAGCTTCCCCAGGCACTTCCTTCGAGAACCCTTGCAGCTCTTTCCCTCACCTCCCTGGGCTAAGAGAGAGATTCCCTACATCGCACCTTTCCCCCTGCTGCTGTCCCTTTATAGGCCCTAGGAGCCTTTCCTTAAGCCCAGCACTGCAGCAAGTGATCAGACACAGGTGCACTGGAGCCCGCTCTCTCTTAAAGCGGGGATCTCTGAAAAATACCAAACATGGCCAGCTTCACGATGTCATGGTGAGCGCTGGCAATGCTGCAAGAGTGACTCTTCCCCCTTTGCCCATAGACAGCAGTTGGCTAGCAGAATGACAAATCCGCAACAGGATTCCAGGCTCCAAAATTGGATTCGTAAGTAAACCAAATCTCGGCGTGCTCTGAGACTCACCCATCCTTAAACGAAGCATTTTGGCTGGCCTGGGTTTGTTTCTCAGCTGGAATGACTAGGATGAGCACTCCACCCCTTCTTTTTTAAATAGATTTAAGCCACACCATTTAAATTACTCAGAACACGGTGCAAAGGCCATCAAGGGAGGATTATGTGTAACAGAATCCCAGCCGAGGTTAAAAGCTGGACAAACTGCCCCTTTAACTCGATGGTGGACCATGGGCCTTTAGCAAATCAACCTGCCCAAATGAAATGACTTAATTATGTCTGTCTGTATTAAAGGTGATGTGGGAGGACTTCAGTCATTACTGGAAGAGGTCCCAAGGGAAATGCCTCCGTTAAGCTGGTAGGAAGCCACCGACTCTGGATGGAGCAGACAGGAGAGCTACTATGGAAGCAGGGTTTAATTAGCAGGAGGCGTGAAAAGCCAGCGATCCAGCCCAGCATTCTCTGGATTTCGTCTCTGGCACATGAAGGGTTTGCCTGTTCCCCACGAGCGCATTCTATTTTGGAATGTGTTCATTGTTCGGATGCTTCGACACAGCTGTGCCCGTTCATTCACCGCCCAACGTGTCACTCAGCTGAAGCACAAGGCTTTGGGGGAGTGTGTGCGCAGGCCCGGGAGGGAGGGAGGGAGGGAGGGAGCGAGGGAAAGGCAGCGTCAATGTGTCAGATGTTTGGGAATGTCGGGCGATAGATGAGATCAAAAACCAGAAAGGAGGAATCAGGAAGGGGGCAGTTTTTTACAGCACAAAGGCTGCTACTTGAGTGGAGATTTCGAGAGTAATCCCCAGCCATCCTAACCGTCACCATGTTGGTCAATAATCCAAGATCTTGGATCAACAGCTTCCCTTGGGCTACAGTAAACAGTGAGCATCCCCAAGCAGCAAGCTGATTGCTCCCTCAAGCCTGACACCCAGGGCCTAGGCGGTACCCAGGAAGGATGCTAAGCAGAGATCTAGAACGATGAAAATGGACCCGCTGCAGTCCCACCCTCCCTCTGCTTCTGAGTTTAGCACTTTCTGCAGTAAGTCAACAGCCACATGTGCAACTGAAGTGTGGTCAAGCCTTGCCCCGGGATGTGTTAGTCCGTCGGTGCCCTGCCCTACTCCGGAAGCTGTGTCAGAGCTGAGTTGAGCCCTGCGGCTGCTGGGGCAGGGCCCCATTTCCAGGGAAACAAGGTCCACAGGGTGCTGGGAGTGACTCACACGGAGATCATTCCTGTAAGAGAAAGAGGGAAGGAGTGGGTCCCCCACCTCTTCCTCAGGGAAGGATCGGCTGACTGCACAGTGGGGAGGTAAAGCAGGTGTTTGGGCTACACCCATTGATTTGAATGGGAACCATCCCTGCAGGTTTTATCCCTGGCTCTTCCATTTCCTGAGGCTAGCAGACTGGGAATGTGGCAGGGACATTCTGTTCCCTGACGCATATATTCCGCTGCCTGGAAACCACAGCAAAAGCAATCTCACACGTGGGGACGCCGATCGGCCTCTGCACGATGGCATCAGAATGATGGTGCTTTGCTGGGAGCACACCAAGGCACCATGGCAGCAAAGGAGGAGCATTTTGTCTCATGTATGTGGCATATCAGGCCGCACCAATTCTCCGTTCTAGAGCCCCTCATTGCTTTGGAAACAGATCTTGCCTTTGAAGCTTCGCATCTGGGAGCAGCTGAACCCGTCAGATGGCAGAAGCCATAACATCCCCAAATTCACAGTCCTGGGCCAAATGCCACAAACAACCTGCAAAGTCATATAGGGTTTCATTGGGTTGCTGGTGAGTTTCCAAAAATGTTTTCCCACCTTAGCAGAACCGAATCTCCAGAGTTGAAATACTCATTGAGGTGCTGCACGGCCACATCAAAGAAGGAGTTGGGCTCCGGGAGTCTGGCATAAATATCAGGGCCTAGCAAGGGTAACCTAGCGGCATCAGAGAGTCGCTTGATCTACACGTTGTTCTGAAAATACCAAATCAAGCCTTGCCAGGCAACGGCTGAAGGAGGTGCAGGCAGCAGGGGCTGCAGAAGAGAAGCACTTGTCACCAGATAAGAGGGACTCTGTTTGGTAAACCCATACCACACCCTGTGAGGTGCAGAAGGTACTCATTGTGACCCCTGTTTTAGAGCTGGGGATAGCGAGGCAGGAAGTGGTGCCTCTGTTTTTGGGTGTTCATCTGTAGATTCCCAAGGCCTGGTTTGCAGCCGTACTGAGCCCCGGCGGTTCCCACTGTCCCCCGTCAGAGTGTAGGGGGCTCAGTATTTAGAAGCCCCTTCTGAAAATCGGGCCCTAAGCATTTTGCCCAGGTTCACACAGCAAGACAGGGAGAAAACCCAACCGCCCCAGTTCTGATCACTAAACATCATGCTCTCATTAATTTATACCCACATCATGCTAGGCACTGAAAAGGACCTTGTGCACATTTATTTAATAGGTGCCTGAAGCAGCAGCTAAAATTCCAGGATCAAATCCGCATCAGAAACAAAGGAGTCCCGAAGGAAACTCCTGTGGCCATTTTCACTAAAAGACGCACCAGTTTGCAACTGTGCTGTTACAGCTCATTCCTAAGGACGCTACGTGCTGAGGAGGTATAACGAACCTGCTTCCCCTCCCCCCCCCGCAAACTTCTTTCCCTGCGGTGGTTATTAATATTCGAATCAGACATTAGAAACTAAAATGGGCTTGAAAACAAAAAGCTTGACAAAAATACTTTTTTGCAGTTCCTGCAAAGCCCTTGAACTCATTAAAGTTGAATTGTTGAACTCACGAAAGAAATCTGAGGTTAGTGTGTAATACACAAACCACATAAAAGGCACGTTTCCAGAAACAGGTTGAAACTAATACAGTTCTTGCACTGAAATCGTGCAGTACAGCATTTAGGTCATTGCGTGAGACATCTCTATCAGCACGCTGACGTCAATAAGAAAGGAGACGATCATCAGGAAAAAGCTTCCTGACAGAGAAATTCACTGAGACATGAATGGCTTCCCAAGTGGTGATACAATATCCAAAGGACAAATAGGATGAAACCAAAGTCCAGACTTTGTGACTGTCTCCCATCCCCTCTCTCCCCTTGGACCTGGTAAAACGTCGAGCCAGCATCCCGGATCTGAACTCCCTTGCGGTTGGATAAAATCAGAACAGGCTCTGAATGTCATGGCTTGGAGAAGAATCTAGGCCCCATTGAAGTGAATGAACATTTACCACCAACTTCAACGGTGGCCAGAACAGTCCCACTGGTGGTAGCTCTGTGTTTTTCCATCCCACTAGGCTATGGAACGCTCTCGTTAATCTTCCAGCCCTCTCCCTCGGCATTTTAGTGCTAGTGTAATGTGCCCTGAAGATGGACATCGGTGAGCCAAAATCCACATATAATAAGCATGAGTAACTGCAGTTCAAACTTCCCAAGAGTGCCCCTTTGAAAAGTCTCTGCACCCTGATCTGGTGGGACCCTCTCCAGGGGAGAGTGGAGACTTCAGTCTCCAAGCACTGTTAAGTCTTTAGGCTGCAAATGAGTGAAAGCCAGTCACAATTATGGTGAGTATACTTTTGTTAAGTGAACACCTGTCTCAGGTAACCGTAGGACCTGCCTCACACAGGTCCTCAAGAAACCCAGTGTTAATAACCTTTGTTCCTGGGAAGGATTCAATCAAGCGACCTACATTTTGGAGGCTCTGAAGCCCAGTAACTCTGTCTGAATCAGAAACAAAAACAAGTTCAAAATATTCTTGACAAGGTGGAGTTTAGCAAATAAAGCTCGGCTTGTGTCTTTAAAAGCACATTGGCAATGGAATGGCAGGGGGTTACTTTGAAAGTTAGCTTGGTATGAAAGAGCTACACAAGCAGAATGTTAAATCCCAATAGGGAACAGCATGAACTAAAAGCAGATATTTATTTTCCTAACACCTTCTCAGCAAGATCCCAGTTTCCTAGGCAAGGATTTTTTTTTCTTGTGCAAAATTATTGTGCTAAGTTGCCAGTGATGCCTTCCTAAGAACAATTGCCAAAGATTTCTCATCCCACCTCTTCCAACATTGCAACATTTCCTCTTGCAGGCTGAATAAAAAGTTCTTGCCTTGAGGAGGGCAATGCTAACTGACATAACAAATTAAAGGGTGAGGGGAATCTGTAACGGATGCAGAGAAGAAAAATAAAACACATTTGCTTCATTCCTGGCTTGGAACTTCAACTGCTGCCCAGTCTGGAGTCAGAGAAGGTGGTTAGATTTGAAAACATTTTTGTTATATTTTGGGTTGAGATGGATCCATTAAGGGTAACACAGAATTCAAGGATTCAAGAATCTGTAGAGTCCTGTGTGCTGACAACCCTTCTGGTGTGACCAATGGTCTCACCCACTTTCTGGTTTTGGTGGCATGCCAAGCAAACAGGATGCTACAACTTATATGGTACATTTGTGGTTTGCATTAGATATTCCATGGGCTTTTGATGAACAGTCCTTAAAGGATGGGTGATATTAATCAATGCCAGTTATTAAATGCAACCACTGAAGACATGCCCATGGCGTAGGCCATCAGTGAAGACTATAGGAAATCAGATTTTATATCCTGTTCTTATTTCTTTCTACACCACCCCAGCACCCTGATGGTTCTTTCTGGCCTTGAACTCTCTGATGCTGCAGAGACATCAGATACTGAATAAAATGGAGAACATCCCATAAGTCTCTAATGGCCCTCTCTAGATGACAGAACTGTTTGGCTCGGGAAGGTTTCACTGTAGTGCAGAGCCAGGGCATAGAGAAGAAAAGCAGTATGTTGCAGGGCCTGTAGGTGAGGAAAATGGGAGAGCCTTGGAGACAACCCTACCCCCAAAAAGAAAAATAACATTGTCCACTCACTTATCTGCCACCTGGAACCTAAAAGAAACACAACCACTGAGGAGATTATTTTATTAAAATCTCAAATGACAATATACTGTGATGCTGATCCTTAAAAAACAACAAACTCTGAGACCCAATTATACTAGCCACTTATCTATTTAGCCAAAATATTCTGAAGAGTCCAAAAAATAATGTGTCTGGTTTTGTTGGATTTTCCCCCATTCTAACATCTTATGCAGAATATGAAAAGTTTATGAGTAAACATTTTTTTTTATCCTTTAAGATTTGTTTCAAGATATTTATTTCACTGTTGTCTTTTGCAATGGGTCTGATCTGAAAAGAGTTCAGAGCAATGAGAGTCTTTCCAATGACTCTGAAGGGCTTTGGACCAGGTGTCATGTGACCAGAGAAACAGAGAAAATTCCTTTCCAGATGTGTCACTGGGTTACTCCAGAGATTCTCCAAGTGATCCAAACAGAATTTCAAACACAGCGGCTCTTTAAAAAAACAAGAGAGATCTTAAAGGGCAGCACTGAGGATAGTGTAGGATGTCATTTCCAGGTACGGACTGACAGATATAGGTGCAAGCACAAAATAATATATCCGGCATGTGAGAGAGTGCAGATAGCTAAAGGCTCGTATCAATTCTGGGCCACCTCCAGAGATCAGTTAAACTATTTCTCTGTAGCGTGAATGTTAGTTCTGACGTTTGAAGCAAGCACCTACTTACTGTGCTGCAAAGTTCCTAGAACCCCGAGATGGGAAACAGACTTCAGAGCCCCATGGTCACTGAAGAGGCAATGGGTAGCTGTAGGTCCTGCACTGCAGATTTCCAGGGACACTGCGGGTCTGTCTACACGGGTCACAATGCAGCGCGGCTGCAGCAGCTCTGTGACGGGGACAGTGTAGTCACGCTCCCGGCGATAAAGCGCTGTCTGTACCGGAGCTTTTCAAGTGCTAAAACTTTTGTCACTCGGGGGGGTGTTTTTTCACACCCCTGAATGACTAAAGCATTATCACTGAGAGAGCCCGTGCGGACACAGCCCCAGTTTTAAGCAGTGCAGCCACTGCATTGACATTACCAATGGGCCGGCTGGGCTAGACAGCTTAGTTTGGGGTGGAGTTTTTACACAAGAGATGGGCAACAGCTGCAAAGATTCAACTTCAGATCTGAACTTCTCCCAGAGTTTGGCAGGGTTCAGGTGTGGAGTCCTGGTTTTGATTCATTTCTATTGCACACACCGTAAAGAGTTTATAATGCATCCATATTCATACCCAGTAAGGACTGAAAGGCCCAGGAAAAACGTTGCAAAGGGAGGGAAATTTGCCCCTGGGCAGAGGGCCAGCACAAGACCTATGCATCACTTAACCTTTGCATCTTTTTAACCTCTAAAAGAAATGGGGCTATATGCAGAATTTAAAGAACAGTGACATTAACAAATAAAAAGCACTCCCCACCATGGAGAACTTCAAAAGCCAACACTCCCACGGGCAAGGGAATAACCAAGTTTGTTTCGGTTCCCGATGAAAGACATAAAACCCGTGTAGGTGTTGATCAGGAGGGGTTGATTCAGGACCACAACTCCGCTGGTTTTGCCTGGCGCCGGGTTCTTGCTCTGGGCGGTCTGAATGGCCCGGACCAACTGAGTAGTGAACTCGGACATCTATGGAAGGAAGGAGGAGATGACAAGAGTGAGAATTATGTGAAGTTCTACGGAAAGAGCTGCATGTTGTGTTTGGCTTCCTTTCTCTAAGCTTCAGTTGCTGAAAGGAAAGCAACCTGTCTCGTCCGTGCACTGAGCGCTCAACTGTCTGCAGCAAATAATCCGTGTAAGTGAATCCTCCTCAGTTTGCTATGGATGCATATATACAGGCATCTCCTCTTGTCCCTCAGCCACCCCTCTCCCTCCCCCACCCCCAAAGAACATTCCTCTGTCCACCCCAGTGGAAAAATGGCAGAGGCCCAAGGGTTAAAGATTTTAACACCAATGTCTGGGTCTCTGGGCTGCCCAGACCTGCAGAAGAGCTCTGTGTAAGCTCGGAAGCTTGTCTCTCTCACCAATAGAAGTTGGTCCAATAACAGATAATACCTCCCCCACCCACCTTGTCTCTCTAAGCTCTAGGGATCCACTTCCTGTGCGTGCAAGACAGGGACTTTTTGTAGAGGATCAAGGACCAGAGAGATCAGGAAGTGACCTCCAGCCCTTAAAGCCATCCAGAGAATGTGAAGAAGCCAAGCAAGGTGCATAAAAAACAAGAGACAGACAGGCTGGGTGGAAAACTGACACAGGAAGCCAAAATAGGTGAGAAAGTGGTGACAATGGAGACAAGGAAGAGGGAGAAAGTTTGTCCAATGTGAATGGAACTGAACACCAGGAGTATGGGCTCATTAATCACAGTCAGAGCTCTCAGGAAGGAGCTTGTGAAGAAAGTATATTTGTGTAAAAGTGAGCTGAGAATCCTCCAAGTGACATATCTGTGGTATAACAGAAAGAGAGAGAAGGCTCCTTGTCTCATAGCCAGAGCAACAAGAACACCAGTGACCCGAGTGAGGCACAGCATTGTCTCGGTTTGGAGAGACTATGATTTAGGAATGAAGAGGGTAAATAGTAAAGTGGGGGGAAGCTACTATTAAAAATATTAAAATATTAAAAAAGAAGGGGGAAAAGATTTCTAAGTGGACCTAGGCCTAGAACCCCAGGTCGGGAGCTTGTCTTTCTAGAATGGGCAGAACCAAAACCCAGGATCCAAACATCCCCAGACTTGGGCTCCAGATCCCAAAGTTTGAAAAGCATTTGGATTCAGTGCTCAGATTAGATCCACAGCAACAGCTTCGAGCAATGAGCTCGGATCCCTACCCAGGTTCTGATCCGGGCTTATGTTTCAGGCCCATTTCTCTTTTTAAGCAAACGCAGGGCTGGTGAGACATTCTGGGCCGACAGCGCTGGAGACTGATGTGCTGTTTCTCCACAGCCTGGGATGTGTCAGAACAACGCACTGCCACCCCTGTGCTTCATCGCTGACCTGGAGGGGAGGGGAGGTCAGGCCCCAAGCCCATTGCTCACTCTGTTCAGACTCCCAGTTAGCGACAATTGTAGCGGTGGATTTTCTTAAATGGACACCTCTCTGGGAGCAGCTGCACTCAGATGGCCCCCTCCCTGAATCCTTCTCACACAGACAGCAACTTCCAGCTGCTGCAGAGGTCAACCTGACCCCAACCCCTAGATCTGAACCCTGTCTTCCCCCTAGTCTCCCGCAGCGTTTGTGTACATGGGGCGGGTCAGCAACTGAACCTGGATCCGAAATTAACAGCTGTGCCCTATCCCCATCATCAGCTGAACCAACACCTAGCATCCAAACCCGTCCACCCCCACCCAGTGCTCGAGTCCCAAAACAAGATGTGTCGGAAGGCCCTTCCGGTACCGTCACTCCTGAATGAAGGTAACGCGAACTGGGGCAGCTTCTCCTGCCCGCAGGGAGCCCCGTGCATCCTGTGACAGGAGCTGCCGCACTCGCCCTGAGCGCCTTTGCTCCACCCACCGGGGACTACACCGCACTCCTACACCGCCACGGGCTCCCCTCAGCGCTGAGTGATCCATCAGCAGCACCAATCTCCGGATGAGCCCCTGGCGCCTCCTGGCAGTGGGCAGAAATCCCTCCCCACTATCAGCATGGAGCAGCGAGCCAGCAGCACTGATCCCGGCGTGCTGCTAAATACAGCTCTGCCCAGCACCAATGGGGACCTTGCTGGGGGGGGCACCTGCTCCAGAACCCACTGGGGTGAGTGGTTTTCTCTTCACAGATGCTGCAGTCCCCCGCAGCTCTAGCTGAGAATAATGGACAGCTCCCCTCTCCTCTTCCCAACATCCCAAACCACGGGAGTTGCTAAGGGGCTAAGCACTTTTTGAACGTGAAAAACTGCCCCTGAGTTCTTCTGAAAATCTGGTCCCATGTGACCTGCTTAAAGTCACATGGAATCTCTGTCAGAACCAGGAACTGAACCCAGATGTTTTAAGTCCCAGCCCAATGCTTCAACTATAAGATCGACCTTTGCCCCCTTGACTCAGAGTAGATCCTAGCTCCGTTCAGACTTAACATGTCTTATATCCCTTTTTTATTCTACGCATATGTTAAATCTGTACATATACTGTCATACGAAAAGGGCTGCCTTTATATTACACAATCAGTAAGTCTAATTTGTGAAACACATTTGCTACTCATATAGCATTTCTATAGCAGGGCTGTATATTTTTGTTCCCGAGGGAAATGCACAAGCTTTCGTCTCTCTCATATGATCACATTGGTTCATAAAGAAGTTCTCTCAGTGTATTGCTATCACTTGAATTACTGAATGCAAGGAGAATTAAAAAGGGTACAGTTAAGAAATTTAGGCCCCAAACAAACATGCCTTTCACCTTCCAGGCATTCCACAAGTATGTATTTCTCCTGCTATCCGGAGAAGCCATGCTCCATACCTGGCAGATGGCACTGAACCTTTCAGTGCTATTCTTCACTGGATGTTCTGTGAAAGTTGCATAAGGGATATCTGTGGCCCATGGGTTCCAACGGGACAGGGCAGATGGCTCTTTCAGATTATCCCAGTAGATCCTCAGGCCTTCTCCCTCCCTCCTGGAGAACGAGCAATTCAGACAGAGAAAGGTGTATTACGTCGGGCAACTCGTAACGGAAAGGTTATCAATCATCCTGGACAGGTAGCTTTTTTGGAAAAGGGTTGATTTGATCACAGTCTATAGCTATCTACATGGGGAATAAATACTTAACAGTGGGCTCTTCACTCTAGCAGAAAAAGGTCTAACATATCTGGGATGGACAGTCCCATCTTTCAAATGAGAAATTTAGGGTTTTCAGCTGCATTCCTCCAAAAAGCTCTCCAACTTCACTACATTTCAGTACAGTTAAAAGTTGTCTCCCCATTTTCTTCTCCCATATTGTCTCTCTTTATAGTGTAAGGGCACCCCAGTGCTATAAACCACTGGATAGGGTCGGTGATTAGCTTTCAGAACATGAGTGCTGGTAGTTATAGACCTCATCTTGGGCAAATAGGTCACTTGATCAGTAGAGTTAAAAAAGGACTTCCCTTAAAAACTATGGGCCCAAAACAGAAGCAGTTACACAAACTCCCTCCAATTCCAGGATATCAAATTCCTTGTTTTGCAAAACTAAAACATCCTAAAACCAAATCCTACATCCAAGCTGAAGTCACTGGAGTTCCACCAGCATAAAACTAGTGCAGTCCAGTGGAGAATCAGGCCTATTGTTAATTGTAGATCTATTTTTAAATGTCAAAGCACTTAAGCACTTTCCTGAGGTCAAAGCATGTACTTAAAGTTAATAATGTGCTTAAATGCTTTGCTGAATCAGGGCTTCTAGGGATACAATATTATGTGCTTGAAGCCTCCCATGCACCCCCTCATGGTCAGCAGTGCCTCTGCAGACGTGCCCTGCTAACGATTTCTCCCTCAACAGGCTTCTGTGACAAACTCCACACAGGGTTTTCTTCCCCGTTCCCCAGCCCTTCTTTGGGGTCCGAGTTTATTCACATAAATAAAGCTCCAAGATTAAATCTTACGTCCCTAGACACCATCCATTGGTTTTACTCTCTGGTTGGGTCAGTCCCAGGCCTGTAATCTCACTAGGGAAAATTCTCATCCCAGGTCCTTCGGCTGGAGTCTGCTCAATCCCAACACTCTCCAACTCACCCTACTCCCAGGCCTTCCCCCGCCTGGGCCTTGCCTGCTTTGGCAGACCAGGCCCCTACAGAGCTAGAGCCTCATATGCCCAGCCCCCAGGTATCAGGGTCTTTCTTACTTCCTGCAGTTTTCCGAGCTTCCCCCTTCACTGCAGCCACCTGCTGCCCTTCAAAGGGAATTACCAGATCCAGTCCAGGTGTGCCTCAGTGGTAATCACAGTTGACTAGCCCCAAACCCTGCAGCCCTTAAGTGGTGAGCCAGCATGTTATGTACATATAAAAGGAAACATATGTTGGTGAGTAGTGGGTTTGCAGGCCCAAGTTTTGCTATGGTCCCCTTACAAGTATGCCAGTGGAAGCTGAGGGCAGTCATGACCTCATACAATCAGGTCCTTGGTTTGTAGGTACCATGGCAAAGGAACAATAATGTGCCCAGGTAATCTCATGTGTTCCCAGGACAACATTACAATCCCCTGGCTGGAGAGTGACTGTGAGCAGTCTCTAAGGTGCCACAAGTACTCCTTTTCTTTTTGTGAGCAGTGGTAAATACAATGGTGGGAAATACAACGAGAAGTTCGCCAGGCCTGACCGTTCTGAAATGTGAGTTTATGGTTTCATTCGTGGTTCTTAATTCAAATGGCGGCCAGCAATTCAGCCAACCCTTTTTAACCGAATCCCTTCTAAGTGTTCGCTAGCTATACAATATGTAGGTAATGAAACCGGAAGGCTTATTGTTCTAAACCTCTGAAACCAGCCCAGAACAGGAGAAGATCTTTTTATTTGTCTATAAATTAAAATCTGGGCTTTCAGGAAAGAAAAGCTAGTACCTACCTGCTCTGCCACCGCAATGCTTCAGAGTTTCCTGTGTTTAGGAAACCTAGCCCTTTACTTAGGAGTACAGCCCCTTTGGGGATGTTATTGTGGTTTCTGCATTTACTACTATGTTAAAAAACAAAAAAACAGACTGATCCAGGGTTTTCTTTGTAGAGTGTACACACTGCAAAATATAGTAAGGATCTTGGCACAAATAGGAGAGGTGCTTTCAGACTTCGGACAATTATATTGGAAATTTGAAACTCAGTAATTTTTGCATCTAATCCTCTCTTTTTTTCCTGAAGATTAGAGACCTTTCTCTAAAAAAAAATTTTTTTTTTTAAAGGAAAGGATTTCAGTATGTACCTTCAACACTGACATTTTTATCTCTAAATACAGCACTTCTCCCCACTCCCCAGCCTGGCAACAAAACCCAAGCTCAGGGAATATTTTACGTGTGTGCAGTTAATGGAGCATTCAGGCTTCAGTCCATTCAGAGATCTCACACAATGGAATATTAACTGCGTCACGTGTCAATTTGCGTGCAGATTTCATTCTGTCCAAAAGGAATGTACATTTGCCAATTCCCCCTGCCAGGTCAGCTGCCGAGTTAGGTTCATAAGCAGGGTCCCAAGGACCCTCACCTACAGCACACTGTCAGTTTCATAATTATAGTAACATACAGAGCATGGAGCTGAACTAAACCTCTGTTTCTTCAAAATTTTGAGATCTGCATGCATGTCTCAGCCCTGATGGGGAGCAGTGGCAATCTTTTCTGCTGCAGAGATGTACATGGGATAAGCAGCCACATCAGAAACGAAAGCATGAGGAAAAGTGAAACAGTTAGGCTGAGACTTTTAAAGTTAATTTTAATGGGAATTGGGCATCCAAATCCTGTAGACAGCTTTGAAAACATGAGCCTTAAAGTCCACACGCTAGCAGGGGAGGAGTAAACTGCTCCTGATGGCAGAGTCCTGGCTAACAAATTGTCACCACAATGGTAGGCGTGGCACAGAATTTACTACTTTCCGGCTCCAAATGTCTCCACCACCCTGAGCTAAAGGAGAATCTCCATGGGCAAGACACAACTACCACCAAAAGCCCCACTGAGACTGAGATGAGCATTGATTGCCATCTTTACTATGAGTTGCGGATTGCGGTGTGATATTACAGTTAGCATTAACATGTCTCACCTGAATTATAAGCTCTAAAAGCTGTGAGTGAGCTGAAATCCCTGGCAGAGATTCAGCTGCCTCTAGATGGGATGATACAAAAAATATGTTGATCTTTAAGAGAGGAGGGATGGAGGCTCATTTTCCCCATCCCGGTAAGTGGGGAGAGCTTGGTTTTAAATGGCCAATTCGGTCCACGGTTTCACATTATTGTTCACTGCACTGCAAATGTATGTGATAATTTACAGAGGAACTGTGCTTTAAAACAACTGATAGGGCTTTCTACTGCATTTCATTACACAGGCCATGTCCATAAGGTACTCAGGCACCATGCTGATGTCTGTGGAAGAAGGACCTGGAGGGAACCCCTACATGCTATGAATTCTCTGGCTGACGATGCTCCCATCTGCTCCTAGAGATCTTCTGGTTTGCAAGCACCTCTTCCCCCTCACTAAATGCCACGTGCGGGTCCAGCCTTCTGTGAACAATGGGGGATTCGTCACTGGATGAAAACCAAAGGCAGGAAAGTTCAGCGTGAAAACCGGAAAAGTTTGAGAGTAGCAGCCGTGTTAGTCTGTATTCGCTAGTTTTTGTAAAGTCCAGCCACGAGGAAGTTTGCGTGGAAGGTTGTTTTTTTATGCCGGGTGGGTTAAGGGAACCATTGCTGTGGCCTCTTGTGGCATGTAGTAGTTTAGATAGTTTAGTGTCCTTTTTCTTTTGTAGAGAAGCAAAGTGTGTGTTGTAAATGGCACCTTAGAGACTAACCAATTTATTTGAGCATAAGCTTTCGTGAGCTACAGCTCACTTCACCGGAGAAGTTTCCTTAGCCGTAATTTTGGAGAGAGTGGACGAGTTTCCCCAGGGGAACTGGTGGAAGGCCTACTGCTAGAATTCAGAGTAGCAGCCGTGTTAGTCTGTATCCGCAAAAAGAAAAGGAGGACTAGTGGCACCTTAGAGACTAACCAATTTATTTGAGCATAAGCTTTCGTGAGCTACAGCTCACTTCATTGGAATGCATCCAGTGGAATGCATCCGATGAAGTGAGCTGTAGCTCATGAAAGCTTATGCTCAAATAAATTGGTTCGTCTCTAAGGTGCCACTAGTCCTGCTAGAATTATCATGCTTGGGACTGGACAAAAGCAACAACAAATATACCAAAGGGAGCAAACTGCACTGATCTGTTCTAAAGCCATGTCGTTTCTCTGTCCCAGGGTTACAAGTAGGGACTAGCCCACCTTACTCTCCTCCTCGGGTCTCTCAGTCCCACATCCCGCGACCTGCCATGCAAGTGCAAATCCATCTCCAATGGAAATTTTTAATAATTAGCTGAAGCCAAGTGAAGCAGCCTAATTGACGAAAGGAGGGAAACGGCAGCTTCCATCATCTCAGCTAGCTGCACCTCTCCCCTACTCATCTCAAAGCTCAGCAAGGGAATTACAAACATAGCCTGGGGCAGCAAACACAGATTTACAAGGAAGCACAGACATTTGTTCTTGCTCAGAAGGCTGGGTGTGTGCATGTGGCCAAAAGGAGCAAATAGAGGCAAATGGAGCAGAAATTTGCAGAGTCCATGCATTTAAAAGGAGGAGGAAGAAGAAAAACTTAAACCCTTCCCATTAAAACAAAGGTCTTGGCAATACAAAATGCTACCCCACTTTGTTTATTTATCGACACAAAGGAAGAAGCGAGTTGGCACCTAATATTATGGGTATTAAATGCTGGTTTTCTAGTCACTGAATGACCTCAGACAGAATATTTTCCATTACAAGAGCCCAGAAGACGCTGGCACTGAGTCAGACAGTAAGATTTTCAGAGTGTGTTTACATTCTACCTATGGCCCCGGGCTGTTCCAAACCCATAGGCAGGTGCTGCCTTTATCTGCTCTTTGCTCACCTGGCTCCTAACCAGACCATTCGGAGGCTTTGGGCTCAGACAGGTTAACTATTTGCTGACTCTGGCAGTCAGAGGGGCAAGGAACCTCAGGGACATTTATAACCCCAGGGGGAGAGATGGCAACACCAGGCTGTCATGTCTCCAGTGGCATATACCATGAATACATCGAATAGTAGAGCGCTCTTTAAATCAGCAGACTAAGAGCCAGTGGCTGGGAGTTGAAGCGAAACAAATTCAAACTGGCGATGAGGTGCACATTTTCAATAGTGGGTAATTAACCATTGCACAGCTCACCAAGGGATGTGGCGGATTCTTTGTGGAGTCCTAGGATGGAGACTGCATGTCTATCTAAAAGATACACTCAATTACACATTATTGGGCTGTTGGCAGGAATCACTGGGTGACATTCTCCGGGCTGTGTTATGCAGGAGGCCAGACTAGAGGATCACCATTGTCCCTTGGAAGCTCTGACAAACTCCACCCAAAGCTAACCCTGGGGGCAATCACCAGGTCAGATTATGAGATCAGCGGCCAAAGGGACACACTAGAGAAAACAGCTGAAAGTCACAGAATTGTGTATTATAAGCAGAGGTGGGTACATTTAACAGGTTCCTTACCCCATGTCCATTTTAGTATTCCCCCCGCCCCCCATGCCTCATTCTGACCCTCTTAGGGACTGCAGTGCAGTCTCCATGGCCCAGCTTTGGGAAAATAGTCTCCTTAGGAGCTGGAATATCTGTGGTTCATACCCTCGCTTCTTTGCTTAGCTTAATTGGGCCTATCGTGCACTGGCTCCTCTCTCTTGGGTAATATGCCTCCAAGAGATGCTGTGAGAGGTTACACCCTTTATATCACACAACCTGGAAGAATGATAATTACACACTTAACAGCGCTATTTACAAGGCTATTAGCACAGCCTAGGAAGAGTGAATTAAAGGTGGGGTATAAAGAAGGGGCTTTACCAATAACCCAGTGAAGGGTTAGTCATGCTTTCGGAAGGCTTGGTTGTGGAGTAAGGTAAAGATAGATTTAAGGGGACTCACAAGGGACTGTGCTTGGAAACAGAGGCCCTGCCTATCAACCTGGAGTTCACTCATCAGTTCTGGACTCTGCCTCCATCTCCTCCTTCCTAATTCCCCCTTTACTCTGCCCCCTCTGCCCAGCTGGACAGACAGCATTAAATCCTGAGTGAAACGCATCCTCGCCTATGACTCTGTCCCAGCCTACACACTACCCAGTCTCATTTCTTAGCACGGAATCCCATCTCCTCTCCCCCTTCATCTCCTTCTCCCTCTCTTGTCCCCCTTTGCCTTCTCCCTGCCACCCCCTATGCCTGGAATTCCCTCCTCCCTGCGTGCCAGCCCTCCTTCCTACCTTCACATCCCGCCCCTCCTCCGTACTCAGTCCTGCTGTTCAGACTGCAAATGCCCCCATGTCAGTTAATATACAGTCAACTGCGCATTGTACTGAACGAGAAGGAACTAAGACAGAACCTTCTCCTGGGTGTCTCGGTGCATTTAGCTCCGTCTCCCTGGCGTTCAGCACTGTAAACTACTTGGGATGAATCTCATATTACACCAAGCACAATGTCAGCGCACGTATAATGGAAGAGCAGGCACAAGCTCCTCTGACGTCTATAATAGGCCTCCCGGCATGCTTGGGACTATCACATCAGTGGCAGACTTCCCCACTGCTGCCCGGGAGTCTAAAGTCTGTTATATTCATGGCCAGGCCAATCCTTAAGGGAGTTTTCACCCTTTAGTATGCAGTTATGTCTCTACACACCAAAACTCTGTCTACTCAGAAACTTGCACTTCTTGAAGAGACAAGTTTACACAGAGATGTAGCAGAGCTCTGTGTAAATCAAAAGCTCATCTCTCTCACAACAGACGTTAGTCCAATAAAAGATATTCCCTCACCCACCTTGTTTCTAAAATTAGAGTGCCCATCCAGCCTTTTTTGCACAGTTTTAACTAAATCGGTTTAAAATCACACCTTAAATTGAACCAGTGCAATTCTGCAGTTAGATAAGCCCTTGGTCACAACACCATAGATTCCAGCCTCTCGTATGTCAAGATTTCCTCACCCCACTGAGGCCAAAGGGCCCAATCCAAACTTTTTGCCTAGCCACTCTTTCCATATGGAAGCAAAAATGAATGTTTCATTTATTTTTTTCTCTCACGATTAAAAAAATAAAGTAAAGCTGCTTTGTTGTTTGGACCAAAGACAATGGAGGACTTTAAGCTCCTCCCTAGATCAATTCAGCCACAGCTCCTTTCCATAGTTTTACATTGTGCATTCATCCGGTCTCATCGGATATACAAAGTCACAAGGATCTTGGTTCAGTACATCTCTGGTTAGTCTGGTGACTCATTTCCCCTGTACACTGCAATAGCACAGAATTACGAAAAGAACAGACGTATGGAAACAGACCACAGCCATACAGCATAGTGTGGTATATTGCCCCAGGAAAATTCCATCCCATAATGCACCATGGGCCAGATTTTCAAAGGCAGTTAGGCTCCTAAAGATACAGATAGGTGCCTAGTGGGATGTTCAAAAGGTTTTAAGCAAGTTAGGTGCCTAATCTCATTGAACTCAATGAGAATCCGTTCTTGTTGGGGGATAGGGGCTTATTTAGTTTCTAGCTGGATTCCTCGCTGAGGTTCTCAAGGAGCCTGGTCCAGCTCCTATGGTAGATGTAACCACAATACAGCTACAGCAAGAAACTCCTTCAAGTGAGTGGAGAATGCATGCAGAAGACAAATTTCTCAGTGAAGTCTCTTTCCCCCTCCCATGAACTTTCTGTGACAGATATAACGATATCCTGAAATATCCCGGACAAATCTTATTGAATTGAGTTTAATACCTTTGGAGTCTATTGTATCAAAAATACAACTCTTTATATTTTCATGTGAGATTGTATGCAATTTAGGAGGAGGGGGATGCTAATCTAATTCCCCTGGTTATCAGCCTTTTCAAGCCACGCCCTGCGGACGTTCGCATATACTAGTTTAAACGGGTTTCTCCAGGGACCCACAGACAAAGAAAGGATTTTTGGATCAATAGCCTGGTTTTACACAGCCTCAGGCCCGGCTTCCTGATCCAGCAAATGCACAGGACCCCTGCTCCACAGAGGGCCCCAATCGTTAGGGAAGGATTGGAAGGACAGGGCCTACTGAGGCCCCATAAGACTGTGTGCTTGTTCTGAGCTGAGGCTGTTACACGTTTGTGAACACAAAAAGACCCCTTTAGTGATTTGAAGGACACACTTGCCAGAACCTCTGTTGGAGATAGTTTTTTGGTGGGGGAGGAGGGGATGTCCAGTAACCCTATAGCAGGCATGTAGGTTCTTTTATTGTTTTAATGTTTCCTCTGCAGTGCTTTTACCTTAGGAATAAAATAGACTTGCCCAGGAAGCATTGTATGGTAACGTATAACTGTTGGCCATCTCTCCGCTACTCTCAGAACTGAAGAGAGAGCAAGGAGGCCTATTTAGGCAGACTGTCTTTGGCTGGCAATAACACAGTGAAGGCAGGGAACTGTGCAACCTGGAACTACCCCGATCAGAAGGGAGAGAGACACGAGGCTCCACCCAAGAAAAGCAACCACCAGGGAGCCAGGAGTTTGAGAGTGGGTGCCCTCACGGAACCACTACGGGGAAATACAGGCGCCATTGCCCTGAACTGTGATACTTACACCTCGGCATCATTAACTGACTCGTAGGGTTGCCAACTTGGTAATATTTAAAACCCGGACGGCTGGAACCTCCCCTGCCCCGCCTCTTCCCCCCAAGGCTCCATCTTGTCCATTCCTCTTCTCCGCTTCGCCCAGACGCTCACTGCTTTTCCCCTATCATCCCCCACCCCTCAGGTCAGGAGGGACTCACCTGATTTGCCAAGGTTGGGAGCTACAGCTGCCCGACGCAGGTAGGAGGTGGCCCCAGCTGCGTAGGGGCTGGCATGTGTGATGACCCAGCACCTCCCCAACTCCCTCGCCTGTAGTAACCAGACTTTGGGTGTCTGGTCAGTAGAGCTGACTGGACACTGTCAGGTCACCTTTTCGACCAGAAACCGGGCACCTGGCCACCCTATAAGTGAGTGATTTAAAAAACAGCCCAAAGTCTAGCTGCAGCACCAACATGCTCCCTCTTGGAAGGGGTTGCAGATATGACAAGCTCCTACCAGTTAGAGCCATGGGAATGAAGCCAGAAGGAAACACTGGAGTCATCAGGCACTGTACATGGTATCTGAAATGTGCCCACTTCTGGCAGGACAGGAACACCCTGGATAATGCCTGCACAACATAGAGCTTCTACCGTCCAATCCAAGGACATCTTTTTAGACAATGCCTCGCTACTGCCTTGCTGTGATAATCCTGCAAGGATTTGCAGCTCTGTCTTTTATAGTACGTTAATTACTCTCACTGTTTTAGGAGCTAAGTCACTTATGGAAGGTATTTTCATCCCGATAATTGTACGTTTCCTGGAGGTCTTAGCAGGGTACTTCACGTCCTCTGTTCTATTAAATGCTTTAGCAAAATATCCCAACTTCCAAATGTTGAGTGTTTTTTCTGTTTTTTTACATCTTAAAGTTTAGCAAAAGAACTTCAAACTTTTGATTTGACCCACTGTATTATGATTACGGGGACAAACCATCCCGATGAGTCGAAAGAATAGTAAATATGGCAGGCGACCAGCTTGGCTTAACGGTGAAATCCTAGCGGATCTTAAACATAAAAAAGAAGGTTACAAGAAGTGGAAGGTTGGACATATGACCAGGGAAGAGTATAAAAATATTGCTCGGGCATGTAGCAATGAAATCAGGAGGGCCAAATCGCACCTGGAGCTGCAGCTAGCAAGAGATGTCAAGAGTAACAAGAAGGGTTTCTTCAGGTATGTTGGCAACAAGAAGAAAGCCAAGGAAAGTGTGGGCCCCTTACTGAATGAGGTAGGCAACCTAGTGACAAAAAGCTAATGTACTCAATGCTTTTTTTGCCTCTGTCTTCACTAACAAGGTCAGCTCCCAGACTGCTGCGCTGGGCATCACAGCATGGGGAGTAGATGGCCAGCCCTCTGTGGAGAAAGAGGTTGTTAGGGACTATTTAGAAAAGCTGGATGTGCACAAGTCCATGGGGCCGGACGAGTTGCATCCGAGAGTGCTAAAGGAATTGGTGGCTGTGATTGCAGAGCCATTGGCCATTATCTTTGAAAACTCGTGGCGAACGGGGGAAGTCCCAGATGACTGGAAAAAGGCTAATGTAGCGCCCATCTTTAAAAAAGGGAAGGAGGAGGATCCTGGGAACTACAGGCCAGTCAGCCTCACCTCAGTCCCCGGAAAAATCATGGAGCAGGTCCTCAAAGAATCAATCCTGAAGCACTTACATGAGAGGAAAGTGAACAGGAACAGTCAGCATGGATTCACCAAGGGAAGGTCATGCCTGACTAATCTAATCGCCTTCTGTGATGAGATTACTGGTTCTGTGGATGAAGGGAAAGCAGTGGATGTATTGTTTCTTGACTTTAGCAAAGCTTTTGACACGGTCTCCCACAGTATTCTTGTCAGCAAGTTAAAGAAGTATGAGCTGGATGAATGCACTATAAGGTGGGTAGAAAGTTGGCTAGATTGTCGGGCTCAACGGGTAGTGATCAATGGCTCCATGTCTAGTTGGCAGCCGGTGTCAAGTGGAGTGCCCCAGGGGTCGGTCCTGGGGCCGGTTTTGTTCAATATCTTCATAAATGATCTGGAGGATGGTGTGGATTGCACTCTCAGCAAATTTGCGGATGATACTAAACTAGGAGGAGTGGTAGATACGCTGGAGGGCAGGGATAGGATACAGAGGGACCTAGACAAATTGGAGGATTGGACCACAAGAAATCTGATGAGGTTCAATAAGGATAAGTGCAGGGTCCTGCACCGCTACAGACTAGGGACCGAATGGCTAGGCAGCAGTTCTGCGGAAAAGGACCTAGGGGTGACAGTGGACAAGAAGCTGGATATGAGTCAACAGTGTGCCCTTGTTGCCAAGAAGGCCAATGGCATTTTGGGATGTATAAGTAGGGGCATAGCCAGCAGATCGAGGGACGTGATCGTCCCCCTCTATTCGACATTGGTGAGGCCTCATCTGGAGTACTGTGTCCAGTTTTGGGCTCCACACTACAAGAAGGATGTGGATAAATTGGAGAGAGTCCAGCGAAGGGCAACAAAAATGATTAGGGGTCTGGAACACATGACTTATGAGGAGAGGCTGAGGGAACTGGGATTGTTTAGTCTGCAGAAGAGAAGAATGAGGGGGGATTTAATAGCTGCTTTCAACTACCTGAGAGGTGGTCCCAGAGAGGATGGTTCTAGACTATTCTCAGTGGTAGAAGAGGACAGGACAAGGAGTAATGGTCTCAAGTTGCAGTGCGGGAGGTTTAGGTTGGATATTAGGAAAAACTTTTTCACTAGGAGGGTGGTGAAACACTGGAATGCGTTACTTAGGGAGGTGGTAGAATCTCCTTCCTTAGAAGTTTTTAAGGTCAGGCTTGACAAAGCCCTGGCTGGGATGATTTAATTGGGGATTGGTCCTGCTTTGAGCAGGGGGTTGGACTAGATGACCTCCTGAGGTCCCTTCCAACCCTGATATTCTATGATTCTATGATCATTTATCATTTGTATTACCAGACCACTCGGAGTCCGAGTCATGGATCAGGAGCTCATTGTGCCTGGCGCCGTGCAGACACAGAACAAAAAGACAGTTCATGCCATAAAGATCTTATCATCTAAATAGAAGACAAGAGACAAATGGAGAGCGACGGTTGGGAGAGGACAAGGAAACCATGACAGTACTGGTCAACATAGCAGGCTGTAGTCTCAGCACACCAGCACTGTCAACCTTGTCAAGATTTTTGTAGGCTTCGTAGCCACGGAATTGTAAGGAGGGATGTGAAGGACAATGAGGTAGTTTTCTTGAGGGCTACAGGGAGCTCCTCTGAGTGAGACAAGCAGCATGGGAGAAAGCATGGGAGGTGCTGGTTTGGAACTGTAATAAGAGAGCAATGAAGGCTGGGACCATCAACTGACTGGAGGCAGGAAGTGGGGAGCCAGTGGAGGGATTTGTAAGGGAGAGAGTTGTAAGGACCAAATGCCAAGTTTGGATCTGGGTTCAGACTCAATCATCTCCAGAGTGCAGATCCAGGGATTTTTGTTCAGGCTCATCTCTAGTTATTGGATGTTATAAATGGCCCAGTCCAACTCTGGATGGTTACCGATCCATTGCAAGCGGATCCAGCCATTGGATCTCACCATGCTTCTAGGTCCCTTGAATCTGGGGAGTGACTAATTATTGTTTCTAGCTCTAGAGTCTCATGTTCACCCATAGGTGCAGACCCTGGGTCTGACACTTATCTTGGACAGGAGGACCCTGCAGTCCAGCCACCTAGAACCCAGAACCAGAGTCACAGCCCTCCTGAGCCCCCAGCCCCCTCAGCATCCACCTGGCTGTGGGCAGGGGGCTTTCTGGTGACATCCTTCAAGGACAGCGTGGCCATAAAGCAAGGAAACACAACCTCACCAAAGGAATTTCTTAACCACAAACACTTTACTCTTAAAAATCACAAGACAGTTACAGCCCTATGAAAAATGACTAGCTCCTGAACTCAAACCCTCTCGACATCGTCACCACCCCTGTGAATTCTGGGTTTTGTCCAACTCCTTTAGGCAGGCAACTCTTCTGGCCCTCTTGGCCTGGCCATCTTGCTTCTGGTGGTGGAATAGCCTCCTTTGATTCAGGCTACACTTAAAGGTTTTACTAGGATAGCTACAACAGTTAGAATATGAAAAAAAAAAATCACATCCCTCTGCCAGTGAAAGCCCTAGCAAAGACACAGTCATAGCAGCAAAACAATCATTTTGCTGGTATAGCTTATTTCATTCAGGGAACTAGTATAAGCTATGCTGGCAAATGCACTCTTTATCAGTGTAACCGTGTCTTCACTAGGAAGCTTTGCCGATATAGCTATACTGGCAAACCTTTTCTAATGTAGACAAGGCCTAGGAAACCATTCCTCTTAAAACTGTCTGTGTCCCTGTGCTTCTACTGAGGAATTTCCAGGCTCCAACCCCCTGTCAATGTCTAGGTAGAAAATCATTCCAAGTCAATGGCCCTGCTGGTATCAAACCCATTGCTTCACTAAGGTAGAGCCATTCCATGTAGCTAGTCTTTGATTGTTCTATCACCTTTTCCCAGACATAGTCTGTCCACTAGGTGCCCAGTGCCTGCTACAATATGAATGAGACACACTCAAGGTGACATTCAAAATAGAGGCTGAAATACAAGATGGCATTCACAAAATCAAAATGGAATTCTTACGCCAATGTGGACATATCCCCCAAGCCATCACACTGGATGCTGGACCCCCTGCCTTCACTACTCACCCAGAAAGGCACTGCTGGGTCATCACATATGGTTAAATTCATCTCTGTGTGGAGAACAAAGTGTTTGTGACAGATTGGGGATGTGCCTTTTGTTTTGTGAACCCCTTTTTGACTGTAACCTCTATGCTGGATTAAGAGACATCCAGTTTATATTGCAAACCAGTCTACTCTTGACAAGGCCAGTCTACCCTATACACCTCAGAGAAGGCTACCAATGAGAGAACCATCAAGGGCCATCATTGCTGCATGACTCATCTCTGCTGGAACAATGGATTTTCTACTGACCAGGCCATTGTCTTTGAATGACTCTACGTAGAAGTTGACAAGGAGCTGCAGCCGGGAATTCCCACAGCTGAAACACAGGAGCAAAAAGCGGGACAGAGACTGTCTTAAAAAGTGGCTGCTGCTTCGAGCAAAGCAGCCAGACCACCACCACAAGCCAGAAAACCAGGCTAAGGAAAGAAAAGGCAGGAAGGGCTGCATACCCTAAGGAAGCTGAGCAAACCTCAGACACACAGGCGGGGAAGATCAGACTCAGAGGGAGTGTGTTCAGGATTTTGTTGTTGGTGAAAGATCTGTGACCTTCTAGTGCTGTAAGAGTAAAAGTGTATGTGGCTCAGAAATTCCTTTGCTAAGCTGGTATCTCTTTGCTTTCCTGACACATTGTCCCGGAAGGGTTTGACTAGAAACCAGAGCTCCCACAGCCAGGTGGACACAGGGGGGACATATCTACGGAACTAGGAACGTCAGAGGACTGTGGCACAGGTTTATGAGTCACGGCAGATGCAGGCTCCCGCTGCCCAAGGAGGGTATCAGGCATGGGGCATGCATCTGGAAGTGCACATGAGAGACGGAGGGCTAGAAACACCACTAAGTCACTCCTCAGATAGAGGGGCATTAGGAGACTGTGGGGCCCAGGACTCGGGCCCATTTACAACAGAGTGGTGTCTGCCCAGAGGGAGGACAGGGCCAAGTTATAACAGCAACAAACAGCTTAACTCCTCAAAATATGGCACAAGTGGTACACAGACCTTCAGCTGGTCCCCACTGCACAGGAAGGAGTTTTACCCATCGACAGAATTGATACACATGCTGCCTATAACACATTCTACATCTAGACTACACTGGTACTGATACCTGGCATATCTGACTGGGGTGGGCCAAAAGGTATTTCAGAAGGGGAACGTTTACATGCCCCGCAGGGCTAAAAAGCACAGTGCAAATGCCATGACTCAGACTCTGCCTGGAACATGTAATGAGGATATTTAACTAGATCATCATTTTATATGTTGATTTATTTTCAACTGGAGAAAAAAAAAACCCACCTACAAACATACCGATTTAGCCTTCAGATGAATTTTTGGTGTTACATGTCAGCTCTTTTCCCCCCACACTTAGAAATTTGCATAGTACGCATGTCAAGACCCAACATGCAAGGGAAGGAATATACAGAAGGCAGAGCTAAGTCTTGGAGACATCCTCTCCCTGCCTGCACTGCCAGGAGAACAGAGATCTGCAGGGGGGATTCTGAGAATCTGCATCTGGCATCATTGGTGGAAGGCCCTCAGCTCAACGATTCATGCCTTGTCCTGGTCTGATACAGCTTACATTCAGGGCATAGGCATAGGGTATGCATCCGATGAAGTGAGCTGTAGCTCACGAAAGCTCATGCTCAGATAAATTGGTTAGTCTCTAAGGTGCCACAAGTACTCCTTTTCTTTTGGCATAGGCTCTGTTCACCCTGTGCTTTTTCCCAAGAGGATGGTGTGTCGGGGACTGTGTTTGCTTTGTTTTGGGTGAGGTTTTTTAATTCACATCCATGCATTCACAAAGCCGAGAGAGAACGTTAGTTACACATCAGGGAACGGGTGCAAGGCAGAACAGTGGTGCTGTTCCAGAAGAGCAGGAAGGGATACAAAGGTGTCAGTTTAAGAGCTTTTCTACATGCAGATTGTAGCCGCCCGCCCCCTGCACCAGCTCCTAAAGGACCCATTGCAACACCCACAGCCTCTTTTAGACAATTTTATTATCCAAACTTAAACACAACACAGTTCCTCAGCCCACTCTGGGCTATGGTTCCTGGGGCATTTTCCCCAGTCCTCACAGGTGCTCATTGCCTTCCCTCCCAGGAGACTCTGGCACTCCTAGCTCCCCAGGTCTCCCTATTCAGTGAGAGCCCCACATCCACTCTCTCTTCCCTTTTCCTGACTGGCTTTCAGCCTGACTCACCCAGGTTTTCCCGCACCAGATCTTTTCGCCTGTAGGCACAGGTGCTCTCTTTGAAAGCTCATTTGGGTCAG
Source organism: Lepidochelys olivacea (assembly GCF_965140295.1). NCBI lineage: Eukaryota > Metazoa > Chordata > Testudines > Cheloniidae > Lepidochelys > Lepidochelys olivacea. Next base: position 4,323,199 of record NC_140419.1, read on the forward strand.
CTGATGCAGAGGAAGGGCACTGACCCTGCTCCCCATCCCTGTAAAGCCATGCCCACCCCTAGGCAAAGCCTTCACTGTCCATACCCTTCCCAGGGCACCGACCATAAACCTTCAGCTCCTTCTCCAGGTCTTCAAGGTCTCTGCCCCAGCATTTCCCTCTCCCTCAAGCTTACCAGCCCCAAGGGTCAGGCGACCCTCTCCTTCTGAATGGCCCAATGCTCTGCCGGCCAGCTGCTCTTTTTCTCACCGTATCAGCTGTAGCGGGTGTTCTACAGCTGCCTGTTGCTGTGGCCGATCCCCAGTCCTCATGACGGGACCCATAAAACCGGAGTCCTCTGTCTCTCCTCCCACAAAGGACCCCTGCTTTTGCCCTGGGCCCTTATCGGAGTCCCTGTGTGCTGATGAGGTCCTGTCTGCATCCCCACTGCATGCTGATCAGCCCAAGGCCCTGTCTGCATCCCCTTTGTACTGTCTTTGGCCTTTGCCAGGAGCTTCTGCTCCCCGGTACCCTTCTCTGCCTTGGTGCCTCTATCTGGGGAGGTATTTCCTTCGCTCTGCAGGACTCTCCACAGGATGTCATTCTTCCCAAGTTCCCTCGTCAACGGGCAGAACTGCCCGATGCATCCCATAAACACTCAGGCCTCCTCCTACCCGTCCTGGTCCAAACCTCTCAGTAATCGCACCCCCACCTGGGCACCCAAATCTTCAGAATCCTTGTTTCCCACCATCTGAGCTCTTAGTGGGGCAATAACTTCTAATGTGCCCCATCTCCCCCCAGCAAAATCATACAGCCCCCAAGAACCCCCCCCCGTCCTTGCCCCTTTTGGGGCCATGGGACCAGAGTCTCCTCCGTTTCTTCTGCATTTGCTGCACAGTCTTTAAAGCACAGTTCACACAGGGGCAAATGCTTTTTACGTGCCCGAGTCACCCACAGCCAAAACATTTCCTGCATTGAGCTTCACACCTCAGGGTCCTCAAGCCCCTCTCTCCTGCTTTATACCTGCACCCACCGGTCCTTTCCCGGTGTGGGATCTCCAGGAGCTACCGCTGCTGTTCCCTAAGCATGGTCAGTCACGTCTGTAGCTCTGGCTGCACCTCCTGCTGCTTCTATCGTCTGGCTGCCTGCGGACACTGGAGCAGGAACTCCTGCCATTGCCCCATGCAGCAGCTTGGGAGGATGGAGCTTCTTTCAGCAAAGCCTGCTTCCACATGCTTCAGCTCCATCAATTCCTGGTCCCCCGAACTGGATGGAGTATCTGTCAAATGCAGGCTTCAATTTCCCCTCAATTCCAGGAGCCAATGACCGGCCCACATTCTCTGCCAGGTGCAACGAGGCAGGACTTCTCCCCAACTCCCACAATCTCAAAGAGAGAGTTTTATTGTCCAACTTAATACCAAAACAATTTTGCCGCCCACCCTGGGCTACAGTTCCTGGGGAATTTCCCCCTTGTCCTTTCAGCTGCCTCCTTCCCAGGTGACTTTGGCAGCCCAAGCTCTCCAAGTTTCCCTATTCCCAGGGAGCCAGCAGTGAGAGCCCCACATCTGCTCTCTCTGCCTCTTTCCTGGCTGGCTCTCAGCCTGATTCACCCAGGCTCCCCCTCACCGTGTCTCTCTTTGTCTGTAGGCCCCGGCGCCCTCTTTGAAAGCTCATTCGGGTCAGCTGATATGGCAGAGGTGCCCTGGTCTTGATCCTTCTCAAAACGACCCTCCAACATGGGCTCATTTAGGCTAAGTCGATTAGGAACAGGTTTAAGCTAAGCCAAAACAAGGGCATCCACACACAAGAGCACTTACATACACCAGAGCAAATTTGTGTAGAGACAAGGCCAAAGCAATTAGTCTCCTTCCAGTGACCTTCCCCCATGTTTCATCTGATGCCCTCCTGTTGGTTGCATTTCCTGCTTCAATCCTGCCTTACAACCGCTCAGTACATAAAATTATGGCACTTTGCACCCATGCACTGGTAAATCACACATTGCACCTCTGAATTTGACCCAGGTGCATTTAGAAATGTAGAAAAATAGTTACGCAAACCCTTTATGCCTCGCTGAGATGGGGCAGGTATATTGCCGCACTTCGGTTTGCCTTGAGAGCACCAGGATACACTGGTGAAACAAGACCTGCATGTAACATGCCAATCGGCATGGGGCTTCCGTTCATATACATGGGATTCTTTATAAAGTGGTTATTCCTCGGGCCGTGCCCTACGAATGTTCTCAGAAACGTCCTATGTGCAGCAAAATATCTTACTCTTCTCTAACACCTTTATAGGTCACCTGCTAATGAAATGCTGTCACCTCTGGACTAAGAAACAAGACGCAACATATGCTGTGTGTGTCCATTTGAAACAACAGCGGGGATTGAATTGACAGGATGCGATTATCGCTGATAGAATTTGGCCAGGGCTAACCCCCCGAGGCACGTGATCGTCAATGTCAAGTGATCAGGACATTGGTTTTGCCTTTCTTCCGAAAGGCAACGATCCCAGCAGCTCAGCACCTCCTGACACCCACCCGGGACCACACTCCAAACTTTATTCCAAGGGACCAGCATCACCTACTGAATCACCCAGTCAAATCTACGGTCGCAAATGAATTTTCCTTGCAGGTCTCCTGAGCAAAAGCTAACCAGGCCCAACCCTACTTAGCTTATGAAATCACAGCAGCCCCAGGCATGATGACTCTTCCAGGACATCACTGCCTCCTCCATAAACTCTGAACAACAGCAGACGATGGGTGGTACGGCTCTCCTCACACAAGCTGGCTTTAAAGCCTTTCAGATTTTAAATACGCAAAGCTCGTTGATGAATGGCATCAGGCAATTAGCAATCTGCCTGCAGTGAGCTCATGTCTCTGCTACCAAGCAGAGCAATGGAAAGGAGACCAGACACTGCATAAAGTCCTACCCTAGCCTGGCCCTAACCCACTGAATGACTCCTGCATAGGCAGCTGCTGCTGTCAAGACAAAGGGCATTTTTCCTAAAACAATGCCACACCATGGCCTTACTGCATGCAGTGTAGCATGTTAATTACTAGCCTCACTTCAGAACCTATTAACATCGCTAAATCAGTGAAGGAAAATAGTTTTCCCTTGATATCAGACATTAAAGCCACAGGAGTTAGTTTATCTAGATTGTGTTACATTTGAGGTTTGTTCAAGTATATTTCATACCCTCTAGACTTTCTGAAAACAAAACATGTTCTGCCATATTTTACTGCTCGGAACTGAAGGCTTGATCCCAAGGAAAGGTTGTGACATAGCATCAGTCCTCCGAAGACCCCGAGGTTTTCACAGCCACCTTTGGAGGCCCCGTAGGTAACTGCTAGCCCCATTTTACAGATATGATTAAACTGAGGCACAGGAAAGTGAAGTGATTTGCCCACGGTCAGGCCATGACTCAGTGGCAGAGTAGGGAAAAGCAGTGAGGACACCTGAAGCCAAGTCCCTGCTCTAACAACTAGCTAATGCTGCCTCCCTAGATGCTATAATGTATTGAGAATCACACAGCCTAGAAATCAGAGAAGGAAAGTAGCAGTTAGCCTAGCTAGTCTACCTCCTGGCCTGGGCAGGATGATTTCCTGCAGTAAGCAGTGTGATTTTATCATTAGTCTCATGATATTGGGTCTTTTGTTTAAAGCCCCTACTCTAAGACTCATGTTATATCACAATAATCTCAGATTTCATTTTAAAGAAGTAAGTTTCTAGCCCTCATGGTTGGAGAAAGGAGTTCAAATGTGACCGGATTGTAACCTAAAGGTTCAGAAACTTGAAACTAAAGAGAAAAACCTCTTGAGTGTTTGCACTCAAAGAAAGAGATCCTGGAATCATTGTGGACAGTTCTCTGAAAACATCCACTCAATGTGCAGTGGCAGTGGAAAATGCTAACAGAAAGTTGGGAATCATTAGGAAAGGGATAGATAAGACTGAAAATATCATATTGCCTCTAGAGAAAGCCAGGGTACGTCCACATCTTGAATACTGCATGCAGATGTGGTCACCCCATCTCAAAAAAGATATATTGGAATTGGAAAAGGTTCAGAAAAGGGCAACAAAATTGATTAGAGTATGGAACTGTTTCCATATGAAAGATTAATAAGACCGGGTCTTTTCAGCTTGGAAAAGAGACGACTAAGGCGGGATATGGTAAAGGTCTATAAAATCATGACTGGTGTGGAGAAAGTAAATCAGGAAGTGTTATTTACTCCTTCTCGTAACACAAGATCTAGGAGTCACCAAATGAAATTAATAGGAAACAGGTTTAAAACAAAACAAAAGGAAGTATTTCTTCACACAACACAGTATTTCTTCACAGTCAACCTGTGGAACTCCTTGCCAGAGGATGTTGTAAAGGCCAAGACTATAACAGGGTTCAAAGAAGAACTAGATAAGTTCATGGAGGATAGGTCCATCAATAGCTATTAGCCAGGATGGACAGGGATGGTGTCCCTAGCATCTGTTTGCCAGAAGCTCAGAATGAGCGACAGAGAAAGGTTCACTTAATTATTACCTGTTCTGTTCATTCCCTCTGAATCACCTGGCATTGGCCATTGTCAGAAGACAGGATGCTGGGCTAGATGGACCTTTGGTCTGACCCAGTGTGGCCTTTCTTATATTTGTAAAATGTATTGTTTTGAGGGTGTGGGGGTTAATCCAATGACTTTTAAGCTAATCTCATGGCCTGACTCACGGATTTTTGAAAACATGAGGTTGGCAATATGGATTTTGTTCCCTATACGGTTTTGAAATGTACCAGCCAAATGCCTTCCACAAGTTAAACTCCCTTCAATTTGTCAATATCTCTAGTGGTAGCAGGATGTCCAGGTTTTAGTGTAATGGTCCAGGTGCAGACACGTTGCATAGCTCTGGAGAAGATCTGTTACCTCTTTGCTTGGCTCATGCAGGTCAAAACTACATTGGTCTTTATTGCCATGTACAGTTCTGCAAATTTCCATCTGATTTGTTATCCACTGTCAGCCCTAGGTCTTCCACCATTATCGTTTCCCAGATTTCCCTCTCCTTTCCCGTTAAGTGTGAGTGTGTAAGACACTCACCAGCATCTTGGTAGATATCACACAAACATTCCAGCTGACATTTCCCTAGTGGTATTAGCCTGGCTTTCTCTCAGATGAATCTCATTTTGTTATATTATTCCACACTCACGGTTTCTTAACAAAATGCATAACTTCTATAAACAGAAGAAGAGAGTCCAAACAGCACGATATCTAATTCATCTTTTTAGTGGTCTCCTACAGCAGATCTCCAGTTTCTCTACAGACTCAGCTCTATCATCCAACTAAACACAGGTGAAGGCTAGAACATTAGCTGCAACAATAGGTCACATTTTCCAGTTATCAGATCCTTCTAGACAACAGAAACAGCAATTCACATTTCGACCATGTGCATAAAATCTAGACAATTAGCCCTTTAGTTGCTAGATTAAACACTGTGCAAAGCATATGGCTAACAGCTAAAATTAATTTTACACTTTTGCTTCATACTGTGTCAGATAGCTGCCTCAATATGAGTAGGACTATTGAAACCTCTCAGTCATTTCAGCTAGGAGAGGACAAGTGAGTTCTTTGAGATGCTCTCAAGGGCCCCAGTTAGCTAAGCCCAAAACAGCACTGACCAGCGCCACAGGGAGTCATTTCCAACTCATTCATGGACAAAGAATATCTGGGGTGCCAGTACAGAAAGAGAAATAATATATTAGTGAAGCCCAGAAATCCTCACTTTCTTCAATTCCGAGAACCCTTTTAAAACGGTAAGTATAGGGACGAGGCGTGGTGAAGGCATTACCTGCAAAATAAAATGTTGAAATGACCAGTCTGCACTGTGTATGCTTGTGCAAGCTTTCACACCATTGCCCTATACTAAGTAAAAATCAAAACTACTGACCTGCATATCGTATGCCCTATACTGCTAACAGCTAATGGATGATTCCCCTTGAATTGAATTTCAATTCAAAAACATTCTGAACAGCCCTAGTAAAAATTGTGAAGGACCAGACAGCCAGGCATTTGTTGCACTGTGACAAACAAGGACTTGATTCTTTTATCTTACACCTGCTTGGCACTCACTTTGACTTGTGTAAATGACTGCACAATGCAGAAGCAATGCCCTTGCTGCTAATTCTTTGGTGGCAGGATTTTTGGTGGTTTTGCTTTTTTTAAAGAAAACAAATATGAATCTTTAGAATGTCATGCTACATAAAATAAATGTGATTAGAAATACAACTACGTACCTCCCCCCCGACACCCACACACACATAGATGACTGAAGGATACAAACAGACTAAAAATTATGTAATTAATTTCTTCATTGCATCAGGCTGCCCTCGTGAAGTTTAATTTACTCCAGCAGTGTATAGTATTTAGGGGTCCAACCCTCCAATGTATGATCAGATGATTTCCCATGCCCAGTTCCATGCTGCCATAATGCACCAAGATGGAGGGGCGCTGAGCTGATGTGTGGTATCTGCTCATGTATTTCCTGTGACGCTTACACCTGTGATCAGGGGAGTTACTTGTCTCCCTAAGGAGAAGGCTGCTGCAGCATCTTGCGGCTCCAGGTCAAACCAGGCCTTTTCTTTTTTCAATTTAAAACATCTTTGTCGGCATTGCTACGCCTCAGCATCGTCTGTGCCACAGACGGGAACACCCCTTTTAAAGGATGTTGGGAAGCCATGTAGGATTCAAAGTTTAGAGAGGAGGGAGTGGAAAGTGTATTACCTAACGTACCTAGAAATGGTTGTGTCATGAAAAAGACACATTTCATCTACGTCAGTTTGGGTCTTTTCCCACCTGCAGTGCTAGAAACCCAAATACAACAGTCTTGTGCAAGGGAATGAGAGCCAGAAAGGAAACGGGCTATAAGCAGAATGCAAAACTGAGCAGTCCAGTTTCAGAGTGGAAGCTGAGTGCCATTCAGAAGGAAAACACACAGCACAAACAGCAAAAAGGAAAGGAGTTAACCTTCATGCAGAGTTAATAATCTAGGGGGTTCTGACTTGCCCACCTCCCTGTCCTGAGCTGCGCCGTTGGTCAATATTCGCACCGCACTTTGAAAATGGCAAGCAAGAAAGAGAATGCTACGTGGCAACAGGCAGCTAAGAGTTGTGATGAAAAAGAAAATTTCTTTTTCTTTACTGAGTGCCCCCACCTCAGTGTGAAACAAAGATGCCTTTGCTGCTAGAGGCGATCGAACACGTGTGAGCATGACTGAGAGTCACGGCCTTGGTACTGCCAACCCCCCGGCGTAAACAATCCTGAGTCAAGCCTAGTTTAAGCCAATCAGACTGGCTTAAAAATTATGATATTTCTAACAACAAAAATACACACACACTCTCTCTCTCACACACACACACACACACACAGAGTAATAAGAGTGTAAAAATATTGCTCGGGGATGCAGGAGTGAAATCGAGAAGGCCAAATCACACCTGGAGTTGCAGCTAGCAAGAGATGTTAAGAGTAACAAGAAGGGTTTCTTCAGGTATGTTAGCAACAAGAAGAAAGCCAAGGAAAGTGTGGGCCCCTTACTGAATGAGGGAGGCAACCTAGTGACAGAGGATGTGGAAAAAGCTAATGTACTCAATGCTTTTTTTGCCTCTCTCTTCACGAACAAGGTCAGCTCCCAGACTGCTGCACTGGGCGGCACAGCATGGGGAGGAGGTGACAAGCCCTCTGTGGAGAAAGAAGTGGTTCGGGACTATTTAGAAAAGCTGGATGAGCACAAGTCCATGGGGCTGAATGCGCTGCATCCGAGAGTGCTAAAGGAGTTGGCGGATGTGATTGCAGAGCCATTGGCCATTATCTTGGAAAACTCATGGCGATCGGGGGAAGTCCCGGACGACTGGAAAAAGGCTAATGTAGTGCCCATCTTTAAAAAAGGGAAGAAGGAGGATTCTGGGAACGACAGGCCAGTCAGCCTCACCTCAGTCCCTGGAAAAATCATGGAACAGGTCCCCAAGGAATCAATTCTGAAGCACTTAGAGGAGAGGAAAGTGATCAGGAACAGTCAGCATGGATTCACCAAGGGCAAGTCATGCCTGACTAACCTAATTGCCTTCTATGACGAGATAACGGGCTCTGTGGATGCGGGGAAAGCGGTGGACATGTTGTTCCTTGACTTTAGCAAAGCTTTTGACACGGTCTCCCACAGTATTCTTGCCAGCAAGTTAAAGAAGTATGGGCTGGATGAATGGACTATAAGGTGGATAGAAAGCTGGCTAGATTGTCGGGCTCAACAGATAGTGATCAATGGCTCCATGTCTAGTTGGCAGCCGGTATCAAGTGGAGTGCCCCAAGGGTCGGAGCCAGGGTTGCGTCAGTCCTCGGGCTGGTTTTGTTCAATATCTTCATAAATGATCCGGAGGATGGTGTGGATTGCACCCCCAGCAAGTTTGCGGATGACACTAAACTGGGAGGAGAGGTAAATACGCTGGAGGGTAGGGATAGGATACAGAGGGACCTAGACAAATTAGAGGATTGGGCCAAAAGAAATCTGATGAGGTTCAACAAGGACAAGTGCAGAGTCCTGCACTTAGGATGGAAGAATCCCATGCACCGCTACAGACTAGGGACCGAATGGCTCGGCAGCAGTTCTGCAGAAAAGGACCTAGGGGTTACAGTGGACGAGAAGCGGGATATGAGTCAACAGTGTGCCCTTGTTGCCAAGAAGGCCAATGGCATTTTGGGGTGTATATGTAGGGGCATTGCCAGCAGATCGAGGAACGTGATCGTTCCCCTGTATTCGACATTGGTGAGGCCTCATCTGGAGTACTGGATCCAGTTTTGGCCCCCACACTACAAGAAGGATATGGAAAAATTGGAAAGAGTCCAGCGGAGGGCAACAAAAATGATTAGGGGACTGGAACACATGAGTTATGAGGAGAGGCTGAGGGAACTGGGATTGTTTAGTCTGCGGAAGAGAAGAATGAGGGGGGATTTGATAGCTGCTTTCAACTACCTGAAAGGGGGTTCCAAAGAGGATGGATCTAGACTGTTCTCAGTGGTAGCTGTTGACAGAACAAAGAGTAATGGTCTCAAGTTGCAGTGGGGGAGGTTTAGGTTGGATATTAGGAAAAACTTTTTCACTAGGAGGGTGGTGAAACATTGGAATGCGTTATCTAGGGAGGTGGTGGGATCTCCATCCTTCGATATTTTTAAGGTCAGACTTGACAAAGCCCTGGCTGGGATGATTTAGTTGGGGATTGGTCCTGCTTTGAGCAGGGGGTTGGACTAGATGACCTCCTGAGGTCCCTTCCAACCCTGATATTCTATGATTCTATGATAATTTTATTTGCCTGCTAGTCTTTGAGCCTTTAGGTTGCCCTTGGGCCACACGTTCAGGCTTTTCTCCTCACCCACAAGGGCCAAAACTTCCTTTTGTTTCTGGAAGCTGCGATTCTCCCATAACCCACTGCCCCCAGGGGCTCGGGCTTTAAGAAAAACACCTCATATTGTGAGACTGGTCCTCCAATTGTGAGAGATGGCGATGCTGTAGTCAGTGAACAACTTCCCCATGATTCCCATTTTCCAGTATCCACGGGGGGCTCAATCCTGCCAGATGGTCAGGGTCCTCAACCCCCTCCAAAGTGGACAGGAGTCAAGGGCTCCGAGCATCCCACGGGAATCCTAGTACCTTATAGGGTCTGGTCCTAGATCAGTGTTATCCTTTGCTGTGGGTTTAAAGCAAACCAGGCCACACAGGAGAGTGTGAACAGACACCGAATTCATCTTGAGGAATTGAAGTTTCCCTGGCCTTTCAGATCATTCTTATTAAGTGACTATCAAGAGCTGATAGGAACACATTGTACTCCAGTTGCTGCAAAGAATTCCTAAGAAAAACATCAACAGAACAGGCAGCCACTATGAGCCACTTTTCAGAGTAACAGCCGTGTTAGTCTGTATTCGCAAAAAGAAAAGAAGTACTTGTGGCACCTTAGAGACTAACCAATTTATTTGAGCATGAGCTTTGAAGTGAGCTGTAGCTCACGAAAGCTCATGCTCAAATAAATTGGTTAGTCTCTAAGGTGCCACAAGTACTCCTTTTCTTTTTATGAGCCACTTGACATTTCAGGAAATTAAGCTACACTGTGGTCCCACTTTACAAATTCACCAAGACCCAAGGGGGAATTTGTGAGAGAACTGCTGCGTTTTTATTTCAAATGGGACTTCCCTGTGGGCTAATTGAGGGCAGCAGCCTTATTCTGTCGATTGCATCCATCCTTCCTCCTCGTTTGCGCCACTTTCACCCTCTCCTGCTGGATGGCTCAACGCCCACCCACGCCAGGCAGTCTCACCTTCAGACATTGAAAGCGCTGTGTTAGTGGGTAGGGTCTGGAAGATCAAGAGTACGAAAGCAAGAGAGTTTCAGAGCATCTTTCCCAGCAGCTAGGTTCAAATCCATGGCCAAGTTAGTAGGCACTGAAAGCTGTTCCCAGCTTTGCTGGACGCTCATGTCAAACAAGTTGATGCTTTCTCAGCCCATTTCCCAGTGGGTCATTGTTACCGTCACCTCTTGTTAACTGACACATGAGTCTCCGCAGAGGCCACGGAGTGAATTGCCCAGGGACAATACACATGCTTCTTCACTAGAGGCGTTCTCTCAGGCTTGTTAGTGGGGAGGAATGCAGCAAACGGCCCTATACCACCCCCAATACCTAATCAGGGACATCTGTACCCAGGGGCTGTCAGTCCATCACTTGTCAGGTCATGTAGGTGGAATATGGAGGCAGCAGGCATGGTCTAATGGATAGAGCCCCGGACCGGACACCAGGGTTCTGTTCCTGGCTCTGCCACATGTCATGGGCTAAATTCAGATCAGATCTGGACCAAGACCCAAAATGTTCCATCTTCCTTTACAGATCCCCTGGGTCTTTGAATCCTCCAGGGGAAAAACAGTTACATCGGCTGTGTTATTTGCAATGTTTTCAAATAAGGCCGTCAAGACCAGCTACAGTGTTCATTAAACTCATTCCCAAAGCATTCATCTCCAGGCGGGTGTGGGAAACATAAAGCTTCCTTTTTATTGTATGGCTGGGTTTCTTCTTTTCATTAGAACAATAGCAAATAGCCACAAAAATTCCACACGTACGGCATCAGCCCCCACAACCAGCCTAGACATGCAGGGCGTCGGGAGTAAAACTCACAGCCGCAGAGGGCGAGTACTTTGGCTGGAGCTCGGCTGGCCGACCGAGGCAAGACTGTCACCCTTCAGACACAGAAAATATTAATTATCCTCTGCAATGTCCTCATTCCTCTTCCCTCTGAGCCAAGAGGAAAGGAACCCTTCGCCGAGTGGATTGTGGGGTTGTGGGAAAGAAAAGGGCCAGATGTGTGTACCTGCCCTGAGAAATCAAATAGGAACTTTGGAAAGGGTTTCCTTGGGGGTGCCCAGGAGAAATTCAAGGGAATAGTCGCTTATGAAATCATACTCCCTCACACCCACACTATACACCACCCCCTCACTCTCTCCTCCCTACAAATCTTTTTCTTCTTTCATATGGCTTCAAAACAGCACGTCAGATGTCCAAGTCTAGGCTGACAACCCAGCTGGTGGCTTCAGCTGACGTAGAGCGGATGGCTCATTTGGGACCTTTGAGTGGCGAGGTGTTCCACCGTTTGAAGTCCCCTCCTGCAGGCCCGATAGCATTGCATCTCGTTCCTTACTTCTGGAGAAGGTAGGTGCAGCTGCTGTGTGATGTGCAGATTGTGAGCTCTCTGGGTCTGGGACAGGGTCTTTTGTCTTTGTTACATGTGATTCATGACCAGGGTTCTCAGGTGTAACTGGAATACTAATGGGCACTGTGCTGCACTAATTGCAGAAGAGGAGCCAGGAGAATGGCAATGAAAATGCTGATAACCCTGTTCTCTTCCTTTTGTTCCCTTGTGGGAGAGTTTATGTAACCCTTCTGCCCATCAGAGTTGGCAGCAACAAGGGCCGGGTTCAATATCTAGAGGATCCATTCCAATAACACAATGCAAAACTGGCTCGAGCCCCCACCCAGTGACCTGGGACACATATATACCACCCCCGCTGGGCGCCTCCAAGAGGCAATACTTCCCCTCTCGCAAGCACGGAGTCTGAGTGTAGCAAAAAAGCCTTTTAATAACAGAGAGAAACAATGTGGCATTATGTTGGGGAAACACCACCAACAGGATTCATAACACAACCCATGAGCAAAAACCCACCCCAAGCAAATTGGGGCGTGTCCTTTCCCTTGGGTTCTTGAGTCCAGCAACCCGAAATCACCCAAAATCCCAAAAGTCCAATGGCCCAAAAGTCTCTGTCCCTGGTCAGGGCAGCCCCAGAGTTTGAAAGTTTATCTGCAGAGTTTTACCTCCCAACCTGGGTGGAAATGAGGGGGGCGGGGGAAGGGGAAGAGGTAAGGGGCACCTTACATGATCTGAAGCTGACTGCCCCACAGCTCCATAGGGCTCCGCTCCGCTCCACCAGCCAGTCCACAAACCGCTCTGCGTCCCAGAAGCAGCTCCCATTGTCCCATGAAGTACTCCACCAGCCGGTCCACAAGCCACTCCAGCTGCCCCACAAACTGCTCCACCATATAGCTTCAGGCTCCCCCACTACTTAACACAACGCTCAGTGATTTCAGCTCTTAGTCAGTTTTTAGCTCTTTTGTGATTTCAGCTTGTAGGAGGGGAGCCTTAGCGCTGGTGCACCATTAGCCCAAAGGGAATTCAGCTCAGCAGCCTGTAACTAGACTCCTAAAGGAGTCAACGTTAGCTCTGATATTCCACAGTGGAGAGAGGAGGAAGTGCAATTAGCATGTAAGGCCCTCACCAAGGGGCCCATGCCACCAAGTATTAATACTTGTCCCCAGCCTCTCTCCATTCACAGAGTTTTGGAACCCATGACCCTTGCCTAGCGGGTGCTACTTAGTTGATGGTGAGTCCCTCCATCATAACAAAAGGCCACGTGCAGTTCCAAGCACAGTTCCCATAATCAGGGTAATAACAATTTATTCTTCCTGCCCCAATAACAGAGACACTGGGGATCCCACAGCAGCCAAAGTGACCATTTGGGCAGCTATGGGCTCATTCTAGGCGGGGTGGGTGTGTCTATGCAAATGAGATCAGCCCCTGAAGTTCCTTTCCACAACTTGCCACACCTCACCATCCGGGTGGAGCTCATCCTGACTCTGCTTACATCTACATCCTTCACAGGCTGGGCCCAGCGATTCAGCAGGCACACCACGTGTTCTGCTCTGTCCCAGCTCAGTCATGAGACCTAGAGAGATCGGGAAGAGCTCGAGACTTCAGGGAAAGCTGTTAAGCAAGATACCGCTTGGAAGCAGGCTGCACACAGATCTCATGCTCTCTCAGAGTACCAGCTGCCAAACTGCTCCCACTGCGATCACTGCACCTGATGCAGCAGTCTGATCCAGGAGGACAATTACAGTGGAGACAGGGCTGGGCTGGGCTGATGATTGAAACGGGAGGAGAGGACAAATGACTCACTTGAAAGGAGCTGGAGTTAGGTGGAACACTCACGGCCTGAGAGTCAGTTTAATTTTCACCTTCAATGCTGCGTACTTTAAAAAAAAAAAAAAAAAAACACTACAAAGGAGGGCTGATTTTTCCCTTGCCTCGCACCTCACATTGTAGTGTCCGACACTCACGTTGGAGGCAGGGCAGAGTCAGGCCTGCGGTGCCCGGGAGAGGGGTTGGGAGGGGGGTGGAGGCGTCAGTTCAGTAACCCGGGGTTGCATCGCGCCTGGCAGGCACAGCCCACATGCAGAACGCTGCCCAGAGCTGCCTGAGGGAGCGGAAGAGCATGCAAACAGCTACACCCCTTGAATATACTTGTCACCTATCCCCCTCCATGCAGCTGGTCAATGCATGACGAGGTGCAACCTCCACCTAATTAAACAGCCCCTTAGCTCGAGCTCTGTGAGCCGAGTCGGCTGGCACAGGCCAGCCCCAGGTTTTTAACTGCCGTGTAGACATACGTGAAGAATCAAGAAATGTGGGTTTTAAGCCCATCTCTGCCCCAACTCGCTGTGTGATCTAGGGCAAGTTGCACCAGATCCCCGTGCCTCAGTTTACCCATCTGTATTTAGCAGGGATAAACACACCAACATTCTTGAACCCCTTGGAGATGTACAAATGGAGAGAGCTAAATAATTGCTACTTATCAATATGCTTGTTTATTTCCCATCTGCTCTGCAAGCAACTGCCCATGTACAGGCGGGAGCTCGCTAGCCTGCAATGTGAAAAACCAACAGGCAGACACAGCCTGTTGACCTGTACCTGCATCGCCATGGTTACTAGGCTTAGGTGCCATTCACCTTATGTTTTGAAAATTGAAGAGCTGAGTGAGGCTCTATAAAGGGGACCTACGTATGTCCATGGGGGGAGGCCAAAACCCAACCCTGGAGCTCTGGGATGTGATACTTCAACATAGGAGCTTTGCCTACTGGGGACCAGAGCTCCAGGGCCCAAAGATGGAGGACATCATCTGCCATTGGCTCCATGTTGGGTGCATTTCAGTACCTCGGGTAAGTTACTACTCGAGTCCCAGCTGGGTAGACCCCGAGTGATAGCAAAATATTCCTGCCGAGGACATAAAATGGACGAAGCTGTGACAGGTTTGGCTCTGTCTCCCTCCTTTGCCCGAAATAACAGGATTGCGGCATTTGGGATACTCCCCCCTCAGGACCGCCAGCGCCTGCCCTGGCAATCCCGGCATGCATTCAGCCCTGTCATCACGCCTGGCTGGGCATCAGCGGTGGACAGCACCCCACCCTGAGAAAACATGGGGCATTCTTGGCACGTCGCCCCTCGAGGCAAGGTCATCAGAAACTATGAAGAATTCTTTGCCTGCCCTATCGGCCGTGGTATGCAGGGGAACATGATCCCCGTCGGAGCAGGAGCTGAACTCGGTGAGGGCTGATCATTGCACGAGCCCTTCTTGGCAGGGTCCAGATACACGAGGGAGTCACGGGGTGGCCACGAATCTAGGTGCACAGGTAGGACTCAGCCAAAACTCATGAGAAGAGATGCTGGGCTCCAACCAGGCATACTACAGGATCAGGCCCTCTCCTGACATCCTGCACTCCCACAAATAGAAGAGACACTGCAGAGTCTGCCTGGAGGCCCCGCTCCAGCTTGGTTCTGCATAGGAATGGTGGAACACAGACCCCCCCACCACTGCCAGCGTGCTTTGCCCACCTGTGGCAAGGGCACTGGGCTGAGGCAACATGGGGTCTGTTCCCAGCTCAGCCACAAACACCCCTGTGTGACACCAGGCAGGTCACATCCCCACTCCGGGCCTCAATTCCCTCTTTGCAAAGTGGGGACACAGTGACCCTTCCCCACCCACGAGGAGATGGTCACGAACACTGACAAGGTGTCCTGGTACCAAGGCAATGGCTCTGCCCCCTTGGCGTGGGTACCAGGAGTAGAATGGGACGGTTCGCTCATGACGCCCCACACTGGTCTCTTCAGGGGTTTGCAGATCCCCTCAGACCATGCAGATATGGGGGAGGCAAAGACGCCACATCTCCACGCTTGCTCTGTGACTCCCTCAGCCCCATGAATGCAGATTGTCGCTGCAATGGGGGCCCGGTGGGAAAGATAACACAGGCCCAAGTTGTAGTGAATCTCTGTGGTGAGGATGGGGGACACACCAATGTGTGTTGCCCCATCCCTAGCCCCTCTTCCTACACAGCATCCTCCCTGGGGGCTCGAAGGAAGGGGTAACAATGCCCTGGAACTGCTCGGGCCCTGCCTCCATGACACAACCTGGGGGCATGATCCCCAGGAGCAATGAGTTGTGTCTCTCAAGCAGTACAGCCAGCTGGGATGACCTGCTGCCTCGCTGGACCCCTTGGCTCCGATTCGGAGAAAAGCTCCCCAAAGCGGGGAAGGCCAGGGTGAGCCCCACAGTGAAAATGGCAGCTTCTTATTTTATACCCTGCTAGTGTATAGGAATTGCCACTCCACAGTCTGCCAACGGCCTAGGTAACCCACTTACCTGTTACAATACTGGCCAAAACCCAATGGATTCAGGGAAGCCCTAGCCCTCCTATTATGCAATTTGTGTAACCCACACACCTGGGTGTGGTGGTCTGTCCCATCTAGTAGCACCGAGACATATGAGAGAGAGAGAGAGAAGATTAATGAGTCTGCTCTACAGCCTTAGCTAACAGCCAGTTAGCTTTTAGCTCATGCACTAAGCTCCAGAGGTCCCAGGTTTGATCCCGCCCACCGAAGACCGTGGTCTGTCGGTGTTACATTTGCACAACTCCCAGTCTCCATTGCAGGAGTGTGGATAGGAGTAAGAGCAGAGCAAGCTCTGAAGTTTGGGTTCTACCCCTAACTCTGTGTGACTTGCAAAAAGTCACTGATTTCCGTTGTGCCTCAGTTTCCCCATAAGCAGGTGGTGTCTGACCATACCTAGTACTCCCCACCTTTGTAAAGCACTTGGATGAAGAGTGGTAGCTAGGTAACCATTATTCTCTTGCCTTCACAACGAGTGCAACATGCTCAAGAACCTTATGTGATCTCTAACCTTTTCTTAGCCTCCTGTCCACCCGTCCTTCTGCCAAAAAGCAAAGCTGGGGGCAGAGGAGTCCAATACCCCGCATCCCCCCTTTCCAACTGAAACAACTCCCCCTTCCCAGCACTGCCCCTTTGCAAACACAAAACGCAGCACTCAGTGGCTCTTTGTTAGCTACATTCCTTCACCACCAAAAGATACACAGGGCCTGTGACCAAAGAAAATAGCCTCACGGCAAATTGAGAAGAGAAAGAAGCACCACCCAATTTCATTGTAGCCAAGAGAACAACAAGAAGTAGCTTCCCTACTTGTCACATTTCACTGAGCAGCAGCTCCCCCAGCACTGACCCCCCCAGCAGCAGCTCCGTCCCCGAGCTTTGCATTCTTATCTCAAAACACAGCTACGGTCTAGTCCTCGCCCAGCTGTCTGCCACTCTGGTCCTTCTCCTCAGGAGTTAATAAACCAGCCAGCTGGACAGATGATGTTTTTCTGCCTGTTCCTACTTCATGTTTAACAACTGTGCAACCTTGTGGCAATTGCCCAGCTATGTGGGGATCTAGGAATGCATGGCCCGACACCCTGTTGTGTGGGTGACTTGGCCGTGGTCTGAGGGAAAGCCGCAGGCAGGGCTCAACACGGTCCTAATGCGGTGTCGGTGTGCCCACACGTGGTGATGTGACGGAGCAGCGGCAGAGCGGCCTTGGTCTGGAGCTCAGCAACGCTTGGTGTTTTCAGCTCCCAGAGGCTGGAGAGAGCCTTTTACCACCCTCTTCTCCCCATTACCTCAACCAGTTTCACGTTGCAAGCCTTGAATTCTGGGTCTCCAGAAACCCCAAAGAAACTCAATGCAGAATTCACGGCTAAGCACCAACTGTGCCCCCTGCTTTAGAATCAAACCACAAGACAGAGCATCTCACGTTTCAGTCTGAAACCCTAAACTGGCCCAGGACAGCTCTACTTTAGCAAAGCTTTTGATACGGTCTCCCACAGGATTCTTGCCAGCAAGTTAAAGAAGTATGGATTGGATGAATGGACTATAAGGTGGATAGAAAGCTGACTAGATCATCAGGCTCAATGAGTAGTTATCAACGGCTCGAAGTCTAGTTGGCAACCAGTATCAAGCGGAGTGCCCCAGGGGTCGGCCCTGGGGCCAGTTTTGTTCAACATCTTCATTAATGATCTGGATGATGGGATGGATTGCACCGTCAGCAAGTTCACGGATGACACTAAGATGGGGGGAGAGGTAGATATGCTGGAGGGTAGGGATAGGGTCCAAAGTGACCTAGACAAATTGGAGGATTGGGCCAAAAGGAATCTGATGAAGTTCAACAAGGTCAATGCAGAGTCCTGCACTTAGGACGGAAGAATCCCATGCACTGGTACAGGCTGGGGACCGAATAGCTAAGCGGCAGTTCTGCAGAAAAGGACCTAGGGGTGACAGTAGACGAGAAGCTGGATATAAGTCAGCAGTGTGCCCTTGTTGCCAAGAAGGCTCACGGCATTTTGGGCTGCATTAGTAGGAGCACTGCCAGCAGATCGAGGGAAGTGATTATTCCCTTCTATTTGGCACTGGTGAGGTCACATCTGGAGTATTGTGTCCAGTTTTGGGCCCCCCACTACAGAAAGGATGTGGACAAATTGTAGAGAGTTGAGTGGAGGGCAACGAAAATGATCAGGGGGCTGGAGCACATGACTTATGAGGCGAGGTTGAGGGAACTGGGTGTATTTAGGCTGCAGAAGAGAAGAGTGAGGGGGAATTTGATAGCAGCCTTCAACTACCTGAAGTGGGGTGGGGGGAGGGTTCCAAAGAGAATGGAGCTCGGCTGTTCTCAGTGGTACCAGATGACAGAACAAGGAGTAATGGTCTCAAGTTGCAGTGGGGGGAGGTCTAGGTTGCATATTAGGAAACACTATTTCACTAGGAGGTTGGTGAAGCACTGGAATGCATTACCTAGGGAGGTGGTGGAATCTCCTTCCTTAGAGGTTTTTAAGGTCAGGCTTGACAAAGCCCTGGCTGGGATGATTTAGTTGGGGTTGGTCCTGCTTTGAGCAGGGGGTGGGACTAGATGACCTCCTGAGGTCCCTTCCAACCTTGATATTCTATGATTCTATGAAGGCTCAGGAGGGAGATGGTCTCTTCTTGGGACATTCATTGTATCCACAGTTCCAGCCTGAATTGCAGCTAAGAACCAGATTGTATTTCCCTTAAGTCAAACCAGGACACAGCATTGTTCAGGGTGAAGTTCTGGCTTCTTTGAAGGGAGTTTTGCCTTTGGCTTCAATTGGGCCAGGATTTCACCCTGGCTCCCTGAGAGTTTCCTGTTCAAACTCAGGCCTTGTCTACATAGGAAATTTGGGCTGGTTTAACCTAAGGCATGAATTTAAATGGATTTAGTTCAAGTGCTGCAAACCCATGCTTGGACACTCATCTCGGTTTCAGAAGGGCCTATATGAGTGTAGTTTAAACTAATTGGGAACAGGATTAAGCTAAATTAAAGTGAAATAAGAGTGTCCACACAGTGGGGTTTGCATTGGTTTAAATTGGATTTCAGTTAAACGGATGCAACTTTCCCATGTAGAGCAGGCCTCTGAAATGTGCAGCTGCAGAACCTAATAGCTCCTGCTCAGCCCCATATTTACAGCCCATTTTCTGCAAATAAAAGAATCCTAACACTGGGGATTCTGACCGGTGGCTGTGCAGTCTGTCAAGTCTTCCTGTTCCGGATGTTCTTCTTTCGCCCTCAACTTTCAGCACAAAGGTCCTCTGGTCCAGCCTAACTTTAAACAGCCAAAAGATGGAGGGTTAGGACCAAAGCAAGCCACCAGATACAATGTGATCTCATCAATCAAACATGAAAGCATGGCAAAAAGGTAACAATTTTTCACTAACACAAAGCATATCTGCTCCGCTCCGCCACCTAGTGGCACTGAT
This sequence comes from Lepidochelys olivacea, assembly GCF_965140295.1. Taxonomy (NCBI): domain Eukaryota; kingdom Metazoa; phylum Chordata; order Testudines; family Cheloniidae; genus Lepidochelys; species Lepidochelys olivacea. The sequence goes on from NC_140419.1 coordinate 4,342,659, forward strand.
TGGTGCATGTTGTAAAACTTCTGTGGGAAAATATGGGTTATACGTATTACTTGAAGTCCTGTTGATTTGGAATCAAAAGCCAAAGAGCAGACTTCTCTCACCCACCACAACTGTACAGAGCTGTATAAACCCCATGGAAGTCCCAGAAGTGGTGCAGTGGCAGAGAATATCCCAATCCCCAAATGCCCTGCTAAATTCCACAGACAATCCTTGGGTAAAATTACAGCTAAGAAAACAGGAGTGGTGACACATTAAAGAAGGGGAGAGAAAGAATATTTCACTCCTTTATTCTGTCCCTTCGCATTTTAACATTTCTCCTCTTGCCTTGTGGCCCTGGGTGCAGTGTCTTGCACAGATCAACAGAGTCTGACGGTAAACAGCTTCCAGCATTTCAGGTGTATTGTTTTCTTTGAGAGACTCCTGCTAAATTAGTAGCTTTAACAACACTTGTGTAAACTGCACAGCAAAATATACCGGGTCAGAGTCGGATCCCATCTATGCTAGTGTGTATCAGGCATAAGTCCACTGGCTAAATCTTCCTGCTGTATTCCGATAGAGTTTTGCCATTGACTTCAATGGACTGAGCTCTGACAAAGTTCAAATGAATAATGCCCAGGAGGCACCTGGCCATCTCCTGAGAGCAGATAATCTTAGTGGTAGAGCAGCTAAAATATTGGCAAAGCTAGTTCGGCAGGAGACCAGGGAAGGGATGAAACCTGCCCGTTGTTTCCCTTGGAGTTATCCACGCACCCTGCTGTATGCTCCCTGCTTCTCATAGTTAGAGTGTCTGGATGGGAGATGCCGCTGCTGAAGCGGCCGGGAAAAGGGTTTTGCGAGCGTTTCAGGCCAGCACAGTTCGAGTGGGGATTAGACCACAGACAGAGACAAGCCCAGTGGAATCCACCTGAGATGAAAGCCGATTTCGACCCGAGGAAAAGTGCTTGTGTAACCCCTCACAGTCTGAAAGGGCTGCCAGATGAGAGCAATGACGGAACACACACTGCTTAGGTCTCAGGCCTTCTGATCCCGCCTCAGATTGGAGGCATGGTTAAAAGCCGATGCAGTCAGCTCTCGGCTAACTCTGCTTCCTCCATACACTGACCTTTAGCAGCCTCATTTGGCCACATCCTCAGCTTGTGCACGCCAGCCAGGTTCCATTGACGTCAGTGCCGATTTGCACCAGTTGAGGATCCGGCCCGCTGTCTGCTTTAAATGTAGTCCAAAAGAAACAGAGCTACAGGAAGTCAGCCAAATTAATTTCCTCCTTTGCCCCAAGGGAGCGAATTCGAAGGCTGGCAGTTATTTTAATTGAGCCTCAGTTACGCTATTTCTAACAACAACATTAGCTTGTATTTATTGTAGCACCTTTCAATCACATCAATCACTAACGTGCATAGAGACACACCTATAAAGCACTTTGCACAATGCCAAAATGCAGCCACCTCTGGGCTGCAGCAGTGCACAGCAACATGGCCGCAGACATGAGTCAACAGAGAGGACCCAGCCAGTGAACTTCAGCACCATAAGCACAGGCCTCTGCCACTTGAGTTGGGAGAAAACGCGGTCAGCAAGCTCCTATCCTCACAGAGGGTGACCATGGCATGTTCACAGCCACATGAACATGGAAGACCAGAACCCAGACAATGGAGGGGGCCATTATTACACTGTAACTCTAGTGAGGAACACGGCCACCCTGGAGAAGAGGCCAGATATGACTGGCCTCTCTGGCAGGAGCAGCAGCCAGCACAGGGGAACGGTAGTGCAACAAACCCAGCCCCCCTTCCCACTTCACTGTCCCCCTGGGCCGTCACAGCCACGCAGAACTTCACCGCAACAGCTGGGACCAAACCCAGAGCCACGTGCTCCAGTGACACAAGCCCTTCCTACCAGGGCTGAGCCAGAATCGCCGGCAGCGCTAGCAGGATTGGAGTGGTGAGGGAAGCGGTTTCATTCCCTCCTCCCCCTTGCACACAGAGCCAGGCACCAGCTCAGCCTGGACGGATAATGGTGCTGAACACAGAGTCCCTCTCTTTGCAGTGAATCGGGAGCCGTGCCTCTTTCTCCTTAGTGCCGGCCCCTCTAGCTACCCTGCCAGGACACAGGGAATGTCATCTGAGCTACGGACCCCTCTGAGGGTGTCTGCCTGCCAAGGGCCTTGCTGCTCTCAGCTGGGTGGAGATCAGCAACAGCCCCTGCAAAAGAAAGGAGCAGAGCAGGTCTACGGAGCTGTAAGGAATCACTGGAGGGCAGCCTGGCATGCTATGGTTAGCCACAGCTAGGCCCCAGTGCCGGGAAACAGGCAGTGACTGGTAGCTGTGGATGCGGCCATCGAACAATGATGGAGGGTTTGGAGATTCGCTGCACCGAAAAGCTGAGTGGTCCAGCGATCAGAGAGCACTTCCGGTCAGGGCTAGGATGCGCAGTGCCCCAACCCAGGTTATTCAACGGGCTGGGGACACTGGGAAAGCAGTAATGCTGGAAAAAACCCTCCTGGTGTAAATCAGCAAGGCTGCACTGGACTCAATAGAGTGATGCTGATTTACACCAGCTGAGGCTCTCGGGCACATTTTCTAGAGTCAGAACAGGAACTCATCACAGATGGCCCCATGCCGTAATTGCTGGACAGGGCTCCCTTTAATCAGTCCAACAGCAATGGAAACAGAGTGAATCAAAGCCACCATCCCAGCCCAAACTCTGCATCAAAGACCTGAACTCTGGCCTTTGCAAAAACAAACACCAAACAGAGCCAGTGAAGAAAAACAAGGCGCAAGGCAAGGAGCCATTAGAACAAATAAAACAGAGGTTGTTAAATGCCTGGTATGCACGATGTGTTGGAACTTGCTGCTGTCAGCCGCGTGAGCAGACATTCACATGCAACCATTCATAAGATGCACGGTAATTACCTGCTAGAGAGACTGTATTGTGATGAGTTCTTGAAGCAGAGCATGATATCTCTAGCAACAGAATATAATGACAGTAGAGGATAGAGGCATTAACCCCCACAAAGCTCAGGAAAGGTGCTGGAGGGGGTGCTCTGCTGGGAGGCTGCAGGGAGCTCTCCCACTGTTAGGTTTCAGAGTAGCAGCCATCTCCCCCCACCCCACTCTCCTGCTGGTAATAGCTCATCTTAAGTGATCACTCTCCTTACAATGTATATTTTTTCATGGTCTGTGTGTATATATAAAATCTCTTCACTGTACTTTCCACTTTATGCATCCGATGAAGTGAGCTGTAGCTTACGAAAGCTTATGCTCAAATAAATTGGTTAGTCTCTAAGGTGCCACAAGTACTCCTTTTCTTTCTCCCATTGTTAGTTACACTCATTTAACGGGGAGCCAAATGATCATTTAATGTGAGATTATGGCAGCTTTGTTCCCGGCAGGACTCTGACCTTTCCCCCCTTAGCTCAAGGAGAAAAGCTCGGAGCATTGTATAATTCTCTCCCAGTTGGCACCATCCAATAGGCCACCTGAGTTCAGCGCAGCCAACCCGTATTGGATTGACAGCGCGGGGGTAAAAACAAGAGACCAACTCGAAAGCGAAACGACGGAGAGTCCAGCGACACTCCGGCAGAGTTCAGACTGGAACAACGGAGAGTCCAGCGACACTCCGGCAGAGTTCAAATGTGAATCCAAACTTCACGGCTCAGGCCCGTCTCCATAAGGGGTTTGACTTTCAGAATACCGGACCTGAACACCTTGCCTCTAAGTCACAGTCAATCTCAGCAGCTCCACCAATTCTGTACTGGTGCAGGGTAGTGCCATACCCAGCGGTATGCATCTCTGAACCAGGGATACCTCCTCCTGGTAGTTAGGTTGTGGGACCTCCCTCTACTACCAGTATAAGCTGAAGTCTTGGGCATGCTGTTCACTGCCTCTGGGTCTGGCTACTCTAGTCTGTGTAGGGTCGTATGCTGCCCTTATCACTGCGGTATCTGAGCCCCTTCTAGTCATGCACGAAGTGATGTGACGAACATCCGTCACCTGGGGTTCATTCTCTCTCAGCCTCTCCCCAACTTCTGTCTTTGGGGTGTGGAGGGGGGAGCAACAGGAGACCTGACCTCTCCCCCCCATATTCCTGGGATGAGGCTTCGCAGGATCGGATTGCCTGCCTGCCTCCTTCCCCTCCGCTCATCTGGTAACAGTATCATCCCAAAGGTTCCATCAAGTCCTACGGCTGCAATGTTTGCTCATCCCACCCACATGTGCTGTGCCGGGAGGGATCTCTCTAGCTCACTGCCCTGGAGAGATCCCAGAACATCAGGGGGAAGCAGGAAATGACAGGGACACAACAGCTTTCAGCTCAGCAAAGGGGCCTCAATTTCCCCCCAGCCCTGCCTCTGGCTGCCGTTGGTACTCACTTGTCCAGAGACCTCTCAGGAAAGGTGAACTGGCCAAGGCAGATACGGTCGATGTAGCTCAGGGGGATCCGCTGCACCTGGACGCAGCTGAGCATTATGAAGTCATATTTGCAGACCAGGAGGGTGGTGTCTGTGATCACCACAACACGCTCCTTCTCGTTGTTCCAATGATCTATCCTGGGGACAAAGCATAGAGTTCAGACAGCGACCCTCCAAGCCACTGAGGGAGGAGAGCGGGTTGTGCTGATTACTGAAGATCAGAGCAGGAATCCAACCTTGGTTTGCATAAATAACCAGCACTGCAATTTGAAACAGCCCAGATATGTCTACACCAGTGCCTAAGGATAGATGGGTCCCTAGGTTTTTGGAGCAATTTCTATAGACCCCTGTTGGTTTAATCCCTCTTCAGTTCTGTAGGACTTTCCCATGTGGGAAAATAGAAAGCTGGTTTTTTTTCTAATTTAAAATAATAATTAAAATAAAAAGAACAGTCTGCTCCCTGGCTGGGAAACCCCAGGGATCAGCTTGGGGCATGTTCGCAATCGTTACGTCTCTTGAGCGTATTGTTCACTAACTTTTACAGGAGGAATACATTTTGTGTCCACTAGGTGGCAGTGCAGAGAGATGTTCCCCCCCCTCCTTTAAAGCCTCTCCGAAAAGTGACCCTCCTGCTGAGAAGAGCTCATTTTAATTAATTAGCCTCTTACTCCGACTTTTCATGTTCTCGGTACGTATAGCTATAGCCAGTGGTGAGCTGGAGCCGGTTCGCGCAAACCGGTGGTTACGCTTTGAAGCCGTTTTAGAACCGGTTGTTACCCCGCTTCCCTGCAGGGGGCGCTGAGGCTTTGCTGGGCTCAGGGGGCGCAGTGATGTAATTCCTCCTCCGGCCACCGGGGGCGCTGCGCTGCGGGAGCCGCGTGGGCTGCTGCGTGGCCCTGGGCACGAGCCCTGGTGCTGCTGCTGTTCCCCTGATCCTGGGGCTCCCACGGCTGCCTGGGGGGTCCCCGGCTGCTCTGCTGGGCCTGGGCAGCTCCGAGCCGCTCTGCCCGCGAGCCCCCACTACCCTGCCCACAGCCAGCCCCCGCCTCCAGCCACCCCCTGCCCGCAGCCAGCCCCCGCCTCCAGCCACACCCTGCACCCCCTGCCTGCAGCCAGCCCCCGCCTCCAGCCACGCCCTGCACCCCCTGCCCGCAGCCAGCCCCCGCCTCCAGCCACGCCCTGCACCCCCTGCCCGCAGCCAGCCCCCGCCTCCAGCCACCCCTACCCGCAGCCAGCCCCCGCCTCCAGCCACCCCTACCCGCGGCCACCCCCTGCCCGCAGCCAGCCCCCGCCTCCAGCCACGCCCTGCACCCCCTGCCCGCAGCCAGCCCCCGCCTCCAGCCACCCCTACCCGCAGCCAGCCCCCGCCTCCAGCCACCCCTACCCGCGGCCACCCCCTGCCCGCAGCCACCCCTACCCGCGGCCACCCCCTGCCCGCGGCCAGCCCCCGCCGCACACACCCCCTGCCCTGCCCACAGCCACCCCCTCCACCCCCTGCCTGCAGCCAGCCCCTGCCACACCCCCTGCCTCGAGCCACCCCTGAACCACCTGCCTGCAGCCAGCCCCTGCCGCACGCACCCCCTGGCCTGCCCACAGCCAGCCCCTGAACCCCCTGCCCGCAGCCAGCCCCCGCCTCCAGCCACCCCTGCCCGCAGCCAGCCCCTGCCACACCCCCTGCCTCGAGCCACCCCTGAACCCCCTGCCCGCAGCCAGCCCCCGCCTCCAGCCACCCCGCCCGCAGCCACCCCCTGCCCGCAGCCAGCCCCCGCCCTGCCCACAGCCACCCCCTCCACCCCCTGCCCGCAGGCAGCCCCCGCCTCCAGCCACCCCTGCCCGCAGCTAGCCCCTGCCACACCCCCTGCCTCGAGCCACCCCTGAACCCCCTGCCCGCAGCCAGCCCCTGCCGCACGCACCCCCTGGCCTGCCCACAGCCAGCCCCTGAACCCCCTGCCCGCAGCCAGCCCCCACCTCCAGCCACCCCCACACCTCCTCCCTGCAGCCAGCCCCTGCCGCACCCCCTGCCTCCAGCCACCCCCTGCACCCCCTGCCGGCAGCCAGCCCCAGCCTCCAGCCACCCCCTCCACCCCCTGCCCGCAGCCAGCCCCTGCCTCCAGTCACCCCCTCCACCGCCTGTCCTGCAGCCAGTCCCGCACCCCCTGCCTCGAGCCACCTCCTGAACCCCCTGCCTGCAGCTAGCCCCGGCCTCCAGCCACCCCCTGCCCGCAGCCAGCCCCCTGCACCCCCTGCCCGCAGCCAGCCCCCGCCTCCAGCCACCTCCTGCACCCCCTGCCCGCAGCCAGCCCCCACCTCCAGTCACCCCCTGCCCGCAGCCAGCCCCCACCTCCAGCCACCCCCGCAGCCAGCCCCCGCCTCCAGCCACCCCTGCCACAGCCCCTGAACCCCCTGCCTGCAGCCAGCCCCTGCCGCACGCACCCCCTGGCCTGCCCACAGCCAGCCCCTGAACCCCCCGCCTCCAGCCAGCCCCCGCCTCCAGTCACCCCCTGCCCGCAGCCAGCCCCCGACTCCTACCACGCCCTGCACCCCCTGCCCGCAGCCTGCCCCCGCCTCCAGCCACACCCTGCACCCCCTGCCCGCAGCCAGCCCCCGCCTCCAGCCATGCCCTGCACCCCCTGCCCGCAGCAAGCCCCTGCCTCCAGCCACGCCCTGCACCCCCTGCCCGCAGCCAGCCCCCGCCTCCAGCCACGCCCTGCACCTCCTGTCCTGCAGCCAGTCCCGCACCTCCTGCCTCGAGCCACCTCCTGAACCCCCTGCCTGCAGCTAGCCCCGGCCTCCAGCCACCCCCTGCCTGCAGCCAGCCCCCGCCTCCAGCCACCCCCTGCCCTGCCCGCAGCCAGCCCCCGCCTCCAGCCACTCCCATACCTCCTGCCTCAAGCCCCCGCGCCCCCTGCCCTGTCCGCAGCCAGCCCCCGTCTCCAGCCTCCCCCGCACCCCCTGCCGTGCCTCCAGCCACCCCCGCACGCCGTCCACAGCCAGCCCGTCTCCAGCCACCCCCACACCCCCGCCTGCAGCCAGCCCGTCTCCAGCCACCCCTCGCACCACCTGCCCTGCCCGCAGACATCCCCTGCCGCACGCACTCCCTGCCCTGTCTCCAGCCAGCCCTGCACCCCCTTGCCTCCAGCCAATCCCGCACCCTCCTGTCTCCAACTAGCCCTGCCCCACGCCCCTGTCTTCAGCTGGCCCCACGTCCACTGAGCCCTGCAGTTCCCAGGGCAGTAACCCTGCTTCAATGAGGGGGGCAGGGAGCAGCTGGGACCCACACATGTGCACACCTTAGGGTGACCAGACAACAAGTGTGAAAAATCAGGACGGGGTGGGGGCAGGGGGTACCAGGAGCCTATCTAAGAAAAAGACTCCAAAACAGGGACTGTTCCTACAAAATCGGGACATCTGGTCCCCCTAGCACACCCCCAGGGCGTGGCGGGGCCCACACCTGGGAAACTGAGCTTGTTTCTAGGTCAGGCCCATCTTTTTAACAAAGAACTTCAGGCAGGGTTAACGCACACCCGTGTTTTCCCAGACGGCGATTTAAGAACCAAAACGCCTGACCTGTCCAGGGGACCATCAGCTTCTGGTTTTACCCCTCGCCTCAGTGGCTCACTGCAGTCCTCATCTAGCCCCTTCCTCCAAGGGCAGACTACAGTCCAGCTTTAGGCCACTCTCCTCATTGGCAAGTAGGTGTAAAGCGAGGGGCCCACCTGCTACTCTGGGCCCCGACCCAGGGACCCTCTGGTGGCAGCCACTTAGTGCCCTCCTCCAACTCTCCTCCTCTGCCTGCTCCCCTGGGCTGCTTCCTCGTAGTGCCAGCAACTTCGCTGCCCCTTTGTGTCAGGGCCCCAGGCTGGCAGTCGTCAGCCTAGAGCTCCCCCAGCCTTTGCCTTGCCTTGCCTTGCCTTGCCTCGCCTTGCATATCCTATCTTATCCAGGTCTTCTCCCTTTGCCCTCCAGGGAGAGACTGAGCTCCTCTCTGCCCTGCAGCCTTCTTATAGGCTTCTTATAGGACCCAGCCTGGCCCTGATTGGCTGCTTTCAAGCCTCCACTTGCCTGGCTCCCAATAAGCCCTTCCATGATTGGCTGGGTCTCTGTGCAGCCTCTCTGGTTTGCTCTAACCCCTTCCATGCCAGACTGGAGCAGCTTTGAAAAACTGCTAACTGTCTTCTTTTGTTTTTCCCCTTAGACTTGCTTCCCCTGGGATCTTACCTACCAACTCCCTGAGTTTGCTAAAGTCTGCCCTCTTGAAATCCGTTGTCTTTATTTTGCTGTTCTCCCTCCTACCATTCCTTAGAATCATGAACTCTTATCATTTCATGATCACTTTTACCCAAGCTGCCTTCCACTTTCAAATTCTCAACCAGCTCCTCCCTATTTGTCAAAATCAAATCTAGAACAGCCTCCCTGCAGTAGCTGTCTCCACCTTCTAAAATAAAAAATGGTCTCCAATACATTCCACGGATTTATTGGATAATCTGTGCCCTTATTTTCCCAACAGATGTCTGCGTAGTTGAAGTCCCCCATCACCACCAAGTCCTGTGCTTTGGATGGTTTTGTTAGTGATGATGATGATTGTAGTTTGGATGATTTTACAGCAGATTCTCTTTCTAGTATAGAATAAAGATGAGCTTTAAAAAAATCCCACTAAGGGATGCCACTGAAGTGCGCCCACTCCAGGGTGTGGATCCCCCAGGATTATTGTAACTAGAGGCAGGGCTAAATTAGCAGAGGAGAATTGAAGGAGGCTGAGCCAAACTACATTGTGCTGCCATCAACTGGCCACAGTAAGCAGCAAAAAACTTTGCAAAGAGAAGTTTGGTGGAAGGAGCCTGAATTTATCTAGTGGCAATTACTGAGCCAGACCTAGGAGCTTCCCAACGATCTTAGATCCTAAGAAACGCTGACCACTCTCCGGTTGTCAAATACACACACCGAGGTGCTAAGAGAGACTCTGATATGACCTATTCTACTCTATATCTATTATCACCATGGTGCGCACACACAAAAACCCCCATTCATACAATACACACAAGAGTATCTGTTCCCTGAGCTCTCAGGAGCTTTGGAATGGACAGGTACCCTTCTCCCCCCTGTGGGGCAATCCTGAGGTTTGATTCATCAGGGTTAACTGACAGAATAAATTCAGAGATGCTTTTGGTCTATCAACTACATAACTAGCCCTGTCCAGAACCACTTTTAAAGACGTGTATTTAAGCCTCAGACAAAGGCCACTGATGGTCGGCAGATACTGCCCTTGATGGACAACTGATCCAATATAACAAATCATTTGCCTTGAGGCTTTACAGTGAGACGCTTAAAGACTGATTTTTAACGCTGTGGGTAATTAACTATGATAGCAACTTACCTAGGGATGTGATGAATTCTCCACCAGTTGGAACTGTTAAATCAAAATTAGGTGTCCATTCAAAATATACACTCTATCTCCACCACAAGTTATTGGGCTCAATGAAGATATCAAGGGGTGAAGTTCTCTGGCCTGTATTACACAGGAGGTCAAACTAGATGATCGCAGTGATCCCTTCTGGCCTTAGAAAATGAACATCTGTGTCTCTATTGTACGTAATCTCTCTACATGCTCATCCGCGCTGGGAAACCATGTAATAAAGACCAGGGTAGCCATTAGCTCAGAGCACATGCTTCCATCATAGGGAACTCATAGGAAAATTATGCATTTAATTGTTATCAGAGCCACGCACCCACTATAAATTCAGTCTGGCCACAGGAGGTATTCCCTGGATGCTGTCATGGCCCAGACACCAGACATTACCATCACGTCTCACACCAGGGCACCAGCAGGCCACTGTGTCGGTCCCTGGTCTAGGAGAGCTGGGAATGGCCATAGGGGAGGTGACAGAGATGGGCAACTCAAGTGGGGGGGTGAGGTGCCAGGAACCGCCAAAGAGAGGTCAGTCACCCACAAGGCGGGATTAGGAGCTGAGAAATCCTGGGGATTCATGTGCCCCACACAGATACAGTGTTCTTACAGGCCCACAAAGAGACACTGACTCTTGGGGGGAAAGGACAGCGCTAATACCCAGATGCAGACTCGGAGGAGTTGTCGATGGGGATGGCTGTAGATCTATTATAGAGACGCTGCTCAGTTATCCAAGCACACACTCCAGAGGCCCGGAAAGGGCTAGTCCAACTCCCATGGCCGCCAAAGGAAAGGCGGCCAGTGCCCTCAGCGAATGCCTTTAACGCAGGGACATGGGCGCCGGGGCAGACCTCAGTGTGCACCTGCCCGGTTCCCTGAGATGGTCTCTGCTGAAGGGTCAGAAGCGTTTGCAATTTCCACAGTAGTTAAGGGGAGGAGGACGACGATACTGACCGGTATACTAAGGCCACCTCGTGGACTGCACTTGGCAAGCTCGGGCCAGCCCCTCTGCCAGGCCAGCGCTGGGCCGTGCTGAGCTGTAGCGGGTGAGGAGGGACCATAGTGCCATTCTGCGACTGCCCCCACCAGGCCCGCATTGGCTGGCAGAGTTTGCTGGAGCACAACAGCCTTGGGCCACGTCCCAGACAAAGACAGCCCCGGGGCAGCGAGGGGGTGATGTCAACGTGTCATGCCAGCTCTACGCCATACAGCAGTGCCTCCCCGCACCGGGGTGCATCCCCGCCCCCCGCGTCAGATCCAGCAGCCACATGGCCCCTGGCTGCTGCAAGAAGGGACAGGCCCAGAGCAGACAATGCGCACGATGCTGCTGCAGCAGCCCGGGAGCTATTCTGTGCACACTTTGTGGCCTGAGCGAAACGGAGTCGATGTGGGAGTAAGGTGGAGGTGGCAAGCCCATCGCGGGCAGGTTGGGAATCCAGAGCCTCGGCTCAGCTTAACTCCAGTGCTCCGGATAGTGAGGAACTAGGAGCGTTTCCCACAGGCTGAAAGATGCTGTCAGCAACTTCTCATGACCGACAGCGCTTTCTGGGCTCAGGACCAGTAAGCGTGGTGGTCTGGGGGAGGAACAGGGATGTGCAGCACAGCTGTCTAGTTAGTCACAATGGGCACAGGTGACCCACTCCCTGGCAGAGCCTTCAAACCACCTACCCACTACAGTGACAGGAGAGGGAGATGGGAAGCACAGCACGTGGATCTGGCGGCTCAATTGCATGGATGGAAAAAAGCAGGAGGCGTCTCTCTCAAACACGAAGAGGAGCAGGGGGTGGGGGTTTGCAAGCTACTTGCTGCCTTTTGTGTGTGGAGGACAGCGTATGTGTGTGGTTATGTGAGAGGCACAATCGTTCCGCTCATGGGGAGCGTGTCTCCCCGTCACCCCTCTGGAGGCCAGCCCCTAACTGACACAGTCTGCCCACAAGTGTCTGTGAATGTCACTGCTGTCTGCTCCCAGCTGTAACGTCAGGCCTGCTCATGATTGTGATCATATCGTCCTCTAGCAGTGGCAGCCTACAGAAGCAGCGGAAACCTGAACGTTACTACAGCTAACAGCTATTCTTCTGCAGCCCAAGTATGACTGGGACTAAGCCCGATGCCTCTGTTTTGTTGTTTAGCCAATATCCACACCATCTGCCTGCAGCCACGGATTTGTTCCTAGGAGTGCCACGCTAATTAATGACAGGTTTCAGAGTAGCAGCCGTGTTAGTCTGTATTCGCAAAAAGAAAAGGAGTACTTGTGGCACCTTAGAGACTAACCAATTTATTTGAGCTGTAGCTCATGAAAGCTTATGCTCAAATACAATGGTTAGTCTCTAAGGTGCCATAAGTCCTCCTTTTCTTTTTACTCTAATTAATGACGGGCCGCAGTTGAGAGTGGGTCAGCTGCGCAAAAGCACCAGATCTAGGGGTCAGTTCCTCTAACATTCCTCCAGGATGAAGAGTACCTGAGAGATACTGATTCCCTTCCCCTGGGTGCATGCCTGCACATACACACCTAAACAAGGTCAAAATGCAGAACCCAATCCTTGCACTGCTGAACTAAGCAGCAAGAAAAACAGCTCTCCCCTGCTCTCTCTGACCAGTTGTAGGGAGCAGAAAAGAGGAGGCAAGGGGTGATTTGATGCATGGAGGTTAATGCCGACAGCTGGCTGGTGAGACTTCAGTGATATCACAGAGGGATGCAGAAAAGCGAAAGCGTCTGGATGGGAAAGCACAGCAGACTCTGGGGTCATAGGGCTAAGAGAAGAGACCCATTAGTCATCACTGCCATGGCTCACGCATAAGAAACATTTGGAGCTAAATTAAAGGGAGGGCAGGACAATGCACTAGAGAAAGCGACCGTGCAGCAGCTCAGCCTAGCCTACGAACCTCCGTGCTTGGAGTAAATTGATGTAAGAGGACTATTGCTCAGCTTCAGAAACGGGAGTGTGAGAGCCCCTTTTGCAATCCTGGCAGCAGTGGGCAGGAAGGAGAGAGATGACACACCCACATCATGTGTGGGGGCTGAATAGATCCAGTGCCACGTCAGAAATAAAAAGCTAGTGGCTGATATTGGATAGCCCCCGAAAATATACTGCAAGCTACAGAATTGTGGTCATGAACCCAACTCCAAAGGCTGAGCTGGCTCTCAAAGGGCCCCAAACTACAGCCCTCAACAGACTTGACATGACAAAGTTCCAGGTCATTAGAAAGGCAAGGAGAGTGAGCTTGTATCTTGTATTGGACCAGTTTCTGTTGGTGAGAGAGACAAGCTTTCAAGTTTACACACAGCTCTTCTTCTGGTCTGGGAAAGGTACTCAGAGTGTCATGGCTAAAAGCAAGATGGAAGAGATTGTTTAGCATAGTGGCTCTCAACCTTTCCAGATAACTGTACCCCTTTCAGGATTTGTCTTCTGTTCCCGGCCTCCAACCCCTGCCCAAGTTTCACCTCACCTCAAAACTACTTGCTTACGAAATCAGACATAAAAATACAAAAGAGTCACAGCACTCTGTTACTGAAAAGTTGCTGACTTCCCCAGTTTTACCACATAACTATAAAATAAACCAATTGGAATATAAATACTGTACCTGCATGTCAGTGGATAGTATACAGAGCCATAGAAACAAGTCATTGTCTGTAGGAAATTTTAGCTAGCTGACTTCGCTAATGCTTTTAATGGAGCCTGTTGTAAAACTAGGCAAATCTCTAGATGAGTCGATGTGCCCCCTGGAAGAGCTCTGTGGACCCCCAGAGGAACGTGTACCCCGGGTTGAGAACCACTGCATGAGTAGTTAACAAGGTGAAGTGGCCAGCTAACATCCCTGCAGCCATAGACTCGTAGGACTGGAAGGGACCTCGAGAGGTCATCGAGTCCAGTCCCCTGCACTCACAGCAGGACTAAGTATTATCTAGATCATCCCTGACAGGTGTTAGTCTAACCTGCCCTTAAAAATCTCCAATGATGGAGATTCCACAACCTCACTAGGCAATTTATTCCAGTGCTTAACCACCCTGACAGTTAGGAAGTTTTTCCTGATGTCCAGCCTAAACCTCCCTTGCTGCAATTTAAGCCCATTGCTTCTTGTCCTATCCTCAGAAATTAAGAAAAACAATTCTTCTCCCTCCTCCATGTAACAACCTTTTATGTACTTGAAAACTGTTATGTCCCCTCTCAGTCTTCTCTAACAAACCCAATTTTTTCAATCTTCCCTCACAGGTCATTTTTTCAGGACCTTTAATCATTTTTGTTGCTCTTCTCTGGACTCTCTCCAGCTTGTCCACATCTTTCCTGAAATGTGGCATCCAGAACTGGACACAATACTCCAACTGAGGCCTAATCAGAAGAGCAAAAGAATTACTTCACATGCCTTGCTTACAACACTCCAGCTAATACATCCCAGAATGATGTTCGCTTTTTTTGCAACAGCATTACACTGTTGACTCATATTTAGCTTGTGGTCCACTATGACCCCAGATCCCTTTCCACAGTACTGCTTTCTAGGCAGTCATTTCCTATTTTGTATGTGTGCAACTGATTGTTCCTTCTTAAGTGGAGTACTTTGCATTTGTCTTTATTGAATTTCATCCAGTTTACTTCAGACCATTTCTCCAGTTTGTCCAGATCATTTTGAATTTTAGTGCTATCCTCAAAAGCACTTGCAACTCCTCCCATCTTGGTATCGTTCGCAAAATTTATAACTTTTGTCATAGGACAAAAAAGGGGGAGGGAAGGTTATTGGGTTACAGAGTGTTGTAATGAGCCATAAATCCAGCGTCTCTGTTCGGGCCAGATTTTTAGTGTCTAGCTACGTTATGAATTTAAGCTCCCAAGCTTGTCTTTTGAAGGTATTATGCGGGTTTCCTTTGAGGATGAGGACTGATAGGTCACATATGTAGTGATCTGTTGCACAAAGTGTTCCCCCCGGGCGATGTGGTGTTTTTGTCTTTCATTATTTTCCTGTGTGAACTCATTCAAGAGTGTAGAATTGTCTTCTTTCACCCACGTCGTTGTTAGTGGGGCATTTAGTGCACTGGACGAGGTACACACGGGGTACGGCAACACTGCAAAGTCCAGGGGTCATTGGACAAATCCTTCAATGGTCTGATTAAGGACTTACATAGATTCAGCTAGAAAAAAAAGGGTTTTGGTTCTTGGCGTTAGCTTTTTTCTGAAAGGGAGGACCTTTTCAAAAGGTCCTAAGTGACTTGGGAACCTAAGTCCCATTTTCAAAAGTGACGGGCATTTAGGAGCCTAAATCTCATTGAAGGGCAGCAGGTCTTAGGTTCCAAAGTGCCCAGGTGATTTTTGAAAATGGGATTTGGACTCTTGAAAGTTTTACCCAAACTCTCACCTTGGACAGCTGGAAACAAATCGAGAAAGAACATGTGCTTGGTTTTGAATGCGCTAAGGCCCCAGCCCTGCAAACCCTCATGCAAGATCAGGTCCCACGCTTGTAAAGTGCCTTTGACCCATCAGGATAAACTGCCCTGTAGAAATTCAGGGGATTAAATATAAACTAGGGCTGGAATTTCCACAGCCACCTAAAAGATTCAGAGATTCCAAGGCCAGAAGGGACCATTGTGATCATCTAGTGAGACCTCGGGTGTAACACAGGACATAGGACATCCCCAAAATAGTCCCACTGCAGATCCTTTAGAAAAACATCCCATCGTGATTTAAACATTGCCAGTGATGGAGGATCCACCACGACCTTTGGGAAATTGTTCTAGTGGTGCCCGGTTGCCACTCATTTTAATGCATGCTGGGAATCCATGTGCAGTAGGCAGCTTTCAACGCCAGCAGGCAGAAATTCAGAGACTGAGGGCTGGGATATTTCGGCCTGCCTTTAGAAGGAATGGATGTGGGGTGCCTTTAAATCTCATGCACCTGCCAGCCCCAGCGCTGCTGAAGTAGCTTAAAAGAAGCTCACTGACACGTCTTCACAATCAGCAACAAAATACTGTATCTGGACGACAGCAGCCGCCCCTCCCAGCGGCCTCATCACACAGGATGAGCCAGTTTGTCTGACATCCTCCCTGACCGAGCGGGCTTCACACAGAGAAGAGCAACTCGCATCACAGCTGGTCTGTGCAAACCCTCCCTCGGAGGGTTGGAGCTTTTAAAAACATAGCAAATATATACAAGCTCCTGGAGAGGCCAAAGCAAACAGCAGCCCTGCTAAACGGGCTCCCTAACTCCAACAGTTGAGCACAGGCAGACTTGACGAGCTACTTGCCAACCAGGTCACAGGACCACAGCATGGAATCATTAGTAACCGTGCCCTTAACCACGGATTGCCAAGCAATCTGCCACATTTGCCATGTCCACACACCACCACAGCAGTATTTACCCCGTCATTAAAAGGTCATTTCACTATCGTTACCAATACACAAGAGGTTTTAGACTATGGAAGGTTGCCCCAGGGCTCCTACCTACCAGTCCATCTCCGCTATTGAGATGCAGATTCTTGGGCTGGTTCATTTTGTCCTATAAACCGTTTTTTTGGGGGGTTTTTTTGCACAGAGGGTGAGGAGGGAGGGAGGGGATTGAAGAGGGAGGATGGTCCCGTGCTGAAGGGACTCAGGAGTGCAATTCCTGGTTCCAACCCAGAATTCCTGTGTAACCGCCCTATGCAACCTGCCCTGTGACTCAGTTTCCAGTCTGTAAAATGGGGATAAATACTGCTCCCTTTCAGCCACTCTTTGTCATGTCTATTTAGGCTGGAAGTTCTTTGGAGGATAGACTGTACCGTGTGTATGTGGAGCACCCAGCACAACAGAGCTCTGATCCTGATTTGGGACCTCTAAATTTTGCCGTAATGGCTGTCAAATCCGCCTACGTAACCCTGGTCCTACCAGCCTCTTTCTCTGTACTTTCGAAATCGCTCAACTATGTCAGGAGCCACATTAAATGCTGTTCTCATCTCGGCTAAACCCAGGGTGCCACCTGCAAAGATCCTTAACTGCAGAACATATCCGCTCCCGGGCTCGAATGACGTGTCGTCTGTGAGACTGAGGATTTGTCATTTGCCACTGCTGGGATCCTTTTAACTAGAAATAAACATAGCAGAGGGGGCAATATCCAAGTTTCAGTTTCCTTAAAAGAAGCTGCTAACAGAGACCTTTGCAGCAAGATCAGCGATGATTCGGTCTCCCCCTCCCTGGACTAGCTCTTACAAAATCACAAAAGAGGCTCAGATGACCCCAGAATGAACAGTTATATTTACATTAACATGGTCTCTCTTCTTTGGTCTGACGAAGACACCACCACCACCTATCTCTTATCTAGCACTTTTCATCTGCAGATCTCAAAGCACTTTACCAAAGGAGGGCAGATGGGAAAACACAGATGGGAAAACTGAGGCACAGAGCAGGACAGTTACCTGCCCAAGGTCACCCAGCAGGCTGTGACAGTGCCAGGAACTGAATGCAGGTCTCCTGAGTCCCAGTCCAGTGCTCTACACACTGTTGCCAGTATAATAAATGACACTTACACAGCACTTACTGTCAGCATGATTTACAAACCACTAACAAAAGGATCATCAATATTAAGAGATTCTACACAACTCTTTATAGCACTACATTGGAGGTATAGGCCTGCTTTGTTCGTGCCTGGAATTCCTCTCCCTACAGTCTCCCTTTCAACAGGAAGTCATGCTACTGCTGATGTATCTATGCACTCACTTCTAAAAGCAGAACCCAGAGAGCTTGACCCAGTGACGCTATGTGACACCCCTTCCCTCCCATTCTTGCTTTATTTCTAGCAGCCCATAACAAAGCCACCACCTCAGCCAGTGCCCCATATGTCATGACTACTCACTCGGTCAAAAGCCAGAAGCTCTGAGCAGTTTCCCCCGAATTCTTGACCACGTGGATTTTTAGATCTTCTATGGCTTGGTCAAATGCTCCTGGCTAGAAAGAGAGAACATCAGAAAAGAACAGCAAGATAAACATGACGGAAAGAAATTACAGCTCAAACACACACGCTCCTCTTATTCTAATCCACGTCGTTGGAGCAACGCTAAGTGCATACAGGTGTCCCCTTCAAAGAAAAGTATCCACGTCTCAAGCCTCAGAACTAGGGGGTCTATTCAAAACATGTTTTTTATTTGGAAATGACTCAGTCATCTGCCCTCTGTCTGCCTTCCAGGGGGTGGGGGTTCATTTTATATACACAAGCTAATTGTGACATCCTTATTGTCCAGCTGTTAGAGGGTTCATCATGAGGATTGTCCAGCTGTTAGAGGGTTCATCATGAGGATTGTCCAGCTGTTAGAGGGTTCATCATGAGGATTGTCCAGCTGTTAGAGGGTTCATCATGAGGTGACAACTATACCAGCTCCAAAGAAACAGAATATTGTTCAAACAAGAACAGAGCTTTCAAAACTACCAAAGTAATGACCAGGATGTGTGTGGAGGGAATCCAAGATGGCAGCTCGTGTTGGGGCGGTCTCACGGGTTAATGCAAAGGCCTTCCATTGGTTATGGAAGTACCACCCATTTCCGTCTGTTCGTTGGCTTGTGGGTGTATGTGTCTGTCTGTCTGTGGGATTCCACTGACTTCACTGGAGGTACTTCACATTTACACTGGTGTAAACAAGATCACATCCGGCCTGTATGACATGGGTCTTTTATATTTGTGATAGGAACTCAACAGAAAGGGAGGAAGGTGGTAAAGACGTGGTATTTCATGACTGGGCTTGCGAGGCCTCAAACTCAAACTCACAACACGAGTTCCCTCTTCTCTTCTTCAAAATGAACAGGAAACTGCCACTTTCACTTGGTTTCAATGTAAGCCCATAAACCAGCCCTGGTCCACTTGAAAAGTCCCTGAGCGTCAGCAAACCTTAGCTGTGCATCACGCACAACCAGGAGAGCCTCACATGGTTTCACCTTTCCTAAGAGACCTTTTCCACAGCACTGGTCGCCTAGCTCTGCAGGGCTGCTGTTACTTTGGAAAGACAGCAGCACAGGGGACCAGAGAGGACAGGGGAGCTGATCGTAGGGGCCAGCTCCGTGGGTGCTCTGGGGCTAGAGCACCCGGGGGGAAAAAAAGTGGGTGCTCAGCACCCTCGGGGCAGCTACCTGATCAGCTCCTCTCCCTCCACGCAGCACCTCCTGCATGCCGCAAGCAGCTGTTCAGCGGTGTGCAGAAGGCACTGGAGGGAGGGCGAGGAGCAGGGGCTGGGCGGGCACACTTGGGGGAAGGAACGGAGGGGGGCGGGAAGAGGTGGGGTGGGCTTGGGGGCTTGGGGGAAGGGGTGGAGTGGGGGCAGGGCCTGGGATGGAGCAGGGGTCAAGCACACTCCCGGCAACCCATAACGACAGCACCTATGGGTCTGATGCAACTGAGTTTGACTGGCAAAGCCAGCTGGTCCTTCTACTGAAAGCGCATTATCTGTAAAGGTGCTCGGCGCCCTCACACCCCTGAAGTCGCTTTCCAGGATCAGGCTTCAAGGATCTGATCCAAAGCCCAGTGAAGTCAATGGGAATCTTTAA
Source organism: Lepidochelys olivacea (assembly GCF_965140295.1). Lineage (NCBI taxonomy): Eukaryota > Metazoa > Chordata > Testudines > Cheloniidae > Lepidochelys > Lepidochelys olivacea. Next base: position 4,361,955 of record NC_140419.1, read on the forward strand.
ACGTGCCACGGACCATGCCCTTAAATAAGGCCATAGCCTCAGCCAGTGCTTAATTTGTAACAAAAGACGTGGCGGGGCTCAAGCCACTTCTTTACATGCATAGTGGATGCAGTCAGCCCAGAGGTGCCGGGGCTCTGAACTGCCGGGCCCAGAGGTGCCGGGGCTAAGCCCTGGCAAGCCAATTAAGCATTGGACTTATGACCAGGGAGCCTTAGACCATCTGCATTCTAGGGAGCCTTAGAGCATCTGTGTTATTCTGAAAGAAAGGCCTGCTCCGGATGGCAGCATGAAAAGCCAACTCACTCTATGAGCCGCCTTGATTTCCGACCAGGGAGATGCTTCCACAGGCAGCACCGTGCCTGATTCAGACCTCTGTGGGGCAGGGGGCGGGGGGGTGATAGCATGCAGGGAGACTTGGTGTCAATATGAGCCAAACCGGTGTCATACAGGCAACTGTGTCTCAGAACACCAGGGGATGCCGGAGCCTGCTTACTAGAGACTTGCTGCCTACAGGAGACTGCAAGCTATAAAAAGGCAACAGGGAACCGTTCATTAAATAGTAAACGATCAAATGGTTTGAGCTCCTTTCATCTGCATATAATTTACATTCTTAAGTTTAAATTTAGAGAGAATTTCTCCCCTCCCCTTCCGGCTTTCGGGTATGATAGCTCGTGGATAGCAATCTGAGGGGAGCTTATAAATACATAGTCAGGGAAGATGAAGTATTGTTCCTTTTGTAAGACACTGCTTTGGATCAGCAGTCTCCGCCACTGAAACAATGATTCTACCCACAGCATAGCTCCAGTTATTAGCCCTGAGTGCTGCTTTTCCATCCAGGAAGACTCTGCATTAAATAGGTGCAAGAATTAAGGGCTCAATTAAGCCCAGTGGGAGCTTAAAGCGCTCAGCATCTCCAGGAGCTGCTTAGGATCAGAGCCTAATAGCAAATGCGTTAAAACAGTGGATCGGAGACAGCCAAGGAAATATATTCCACAGACTGCGTGCGCAATCAGACTTTGTATATACTAACATTAAGGAAAGGGCTTGTCAGGTGCTTTAGTTGATGCTGCCTGCATCAGTGAATGATAATTTTCAGACGCTTCTGTTGAGCCTTGGTGGATTCCTAGACTCAAGGCTGCTGGGCCCTCCACAAATACAATAAATTTGATGGAGGCCTTCTCTCCTTTGGGAATTTACTCCCTTTCCAGCCCACCAGTGGCTAGCAAAAGGAGTAGCTTCATCAATGCAAATTTCAAGCGTAGAAAAGCAAAGCCATGATTTACACCAATGCAGGTTACCCAGGGTTCAGAGAGGGGACTAGCTACCTTGGTACAAATTGCGGGTTTGTCTGCAAGGAATTTCTGGCCGCTGACTGATGGAACTGAGGCAAATTCCCACATTAGACACGGCCTTTGATTGGATAAAGCCCTCTCATAAGCTATTACTTCTCAGTTATCCTTGGGAATGTCACAGAGTTGGTTACGTCAAATTGCACTCCATACCATACCCTCCAAACATTAGGGAGTCCAGGTTTGACCTATACCTCATGCTCATGTGCAGGGAAGATAGTGAGCACAGCTTATGATTTGTGGGAGTTCCCAGTGGAAATCATGCATGCCCGAAGGAGACTAGACTCACATCCAGGTTTTTTTCCCCCAACGAACCTAAATCATAGACTCCTAGCCACAGAAGGGTAGATCACTCCAGATTCTCTTGGCAATTTGGGGACTGAATATCCAGGAGGAGAACCCAGGAGCCAAGCCATTCTGTGGGCAATCTGTTAACTAAGGGACACAAACAGGGGTGGGGTTTGCTTACCCTTGTAACAAAGAATTTCCTCATGGCATACTGGTTGGCGTAAGAATTTGGGAAGGGAGTAGACTCAGAAGTCAGAGAGGGAGACCCCATGCCTCCACTTGGGTGGGACTCTGGAGCTTTTCCATTGCCAGCTTTTCTTTCGCCCATCTCTTCCATTTGCTCCACCATCTGGAACTCTTGGTTGTGCTCACTGTTAGACATTTCGCCACCTAAAAATCAAGCAAGACAGAACCACCAGAACATCTGATCAAATCTTTTGTATTACTGCTAAATGAAATGCAAGCACATGCCAACTGGGCAAAACCAAATGAATGCTTAAACCTCCATGCTTTTCCATATCTATGGCCTTCAAAATATCATTGAGCTGCGTTAGTAAATGACATTGACACAATAACATCACCTTACTCGTTTGTCGCAGCTTTCATCCAAAAGATCTCAAAGTGCTCTGTAAATATGAGGTAGGTCTCACAACCCTCCCTTTGAGGAGAGTTGTGGTTCTTCTTGTCAGCAAGTTAAGGAAGTATGGGCTGGATGAATGCACTATAAGGTGGGTAGAAAGCTGGCTAGATTGTCGGGCTCAACGGGTAGTGATCAATGGCTCCATGTCTAGTTGGCAGCCGGTATCAAGTGGAGTACCCCAAGGGTCGGTCCTGGGGCCGGTTTTGTTCAATATCTTCATAAATGATCTGGAGGATGGTATGAATTGCACTCTCAGCAAATTTGCGGATGATACTAAACTGGGAGGAGTGGTAGATACGCTGGAGGGGAGGGATAGGATAGAGAAGGACCTAGACAAATTGGAGGATTGGGCCAAAAGAAATCTGATGAGGTTCAACAAGGATAAGTGCAGGGTCCTGCACTTAGGACGGAAGAACCCAATGCACAGCTACAGACTAGGGACCGAATGGCTAGGCAGCAGTTCTGTGGCAAAGGACCTAGGGGTGACAGTGGACGAGAAGCTGGATATGAGTCAGCAGTGTGCCCTTGTTGCCAAGAAGGCCAATGGCATTTTGGGATGTATAAGTAGGGGCATAGCGAGCAGATCGAGGGACGTGATCGTCCCCCTCTATTCGACATTGGTGAGGCCTCATCTGGAGTACTGTGTCCAGTTTTGGGCCCCACACTTCAAGAAGGATGTGGATAAATTGGAGAGAGTCCAGCGAAGGGCAACAAAAATGATTAGGGGTCTGGAACACATGAGTTATGAGGAGAGGCTGAGGGAGCTGGGATTGTTTAGCCTGCAGAAGAGAAGAATGAGGGGGGATTTGATAGCTGCTTTCAACTACCTGAAAGGGGGTTCCAAAGAGGATGGCTCTAGACTGTTCTCAATGGTAGCAGATGACAGAACAAGGAGTAATGGTCTCAAGTTGCAGTGGGGGAGGTTTAGGTTGGATATTAGGAAAAACTTTTTCACTAAGAGGGTGGTGAAACACTGGAATGCGTTACCTAGGGAGGTGGTAGAATCTCCTTCCTTAGAGGTTTTTAAGGTCAGGCTTGACAAAGCCCTGGCTGGGATGATTTAACTGGGAATTGGTCCTGCTTCGAGCAGGGGGTTGGACTAGATGACCTTCTGGGGTCCCTTCCAACCCTGATATTCTATGATTCTATGAGAGTACATGTTATTCCTATTTCCAACACAGAAGGAAGGCATGGCCTGACCTAGGCCACCCTGGATTGTGGAAAAGCTGGGAACAGAAGCTCCGTTAGCTCAGTCCTGTAATTTAACCACTATGGACAATACTTCTGCCCAACACGTGCCAAGACCATTGTCCAAACCTTCTTGTAAAAGAGTGGACTCTCAGCTGCAGCACCTCCTTGTGGCCAGACGTGGTGTAGCAGCTCTACCACTCCAGCACCCCCTGCTGATGGTGGGTCTGGTTCTGCAGGGGTCTGTCTTCCTGTAACTCAGCCCGCGGGTCAGGCGACAATTTGTTCCCACCCCTCTGGGATCATAAAGTCCAAAAGTCCCCAGCACAAGGTCTTCAGTCTCAACTCCAGGTCCTGTTGTCCTCACACCCTTCTGTCGGGTCTCTGTCATTCTTGTCCCCTTCTCTGGACACATGCCATATTGCTGCTGGCTAGTAGGAGAACCCAGGCCCAACCACACTGCTGGGCTCCAGCCCAGGGATCCTGTAACCAGCAGCCAAGGACTGTTCCCTGCAGCTCCCTGGACTTTTTCCTACTCAGCTGTGGAGGTTGACCCTTCTCTCAGGGGCCTGGACTCGCAGGACTTTCCCTTGGAATCCCGTAACAAGCTCCCAAACTGCCAGCGATAAACCCACTTCTGCCCTCCTTGGACCTGACATTACATCCCTCTCAATAGCCTCCCCAGTTTCTCTCCTTTGAGCTTCCCACCAGAGCCTGTATCCCTCCGGTGGCTGCTCTGTAGCACTCCAGGCCACTTACCAGACTTCCCTGTTCCAGAGAAGATCCCAGGGCCAGCTCACCCCAACCTCTCTAGTCCCAGAAAGTGACTGCAACGTTCCTCGCTTGCTACCTACAGTCCCCTTCTAATCTAAAAAACTCCCTTATGTACAGTCCTCTCCTGGCCCTACCCCATCTGCACTTCCTCATCCTTAAGCCTGGCCCACCCTTCAGGTACAGCCTGGTATGCTCACTGGTCTCCTTCTCTGTCGCACATTTGCCCTTTCCTTGCCTGCATGGGGCATACACCCCCTCACACTCCTGAAATCTTTGAAGATTAGGATAGCACAGGACCTGGATCCAAAACAAATCTAGTTTTGATTATAAGAGAAGAAAACCTGGTCTGACGAATCGAAAGCCCACCTGAGAAGTTCTGCAAAAACAAAATCACCGGTCTCTCCCACCACACAAAAATCAATGTTATGTTGTATCTATTTATTTACTTAGGTCCTTCTTTGATGACAACATACAGGACTTCCCAATCATCCCCCTTTCTAGAGAGTATGTTCAAGGGGACAGCATTTGCCGGGGAATAAATGAGGAACACAGGCTACATTCAGCAGTCAGTGTACAGCAAATGGCAGAGCTGCATGAAAGCCAACCTCAGACATAGAAAAGGCAAGCAGCAATTTGCACCAGTTGGTAGCAATTAGCATACCATATGTGGAAAATCACAGGATGAGCCCTCAGATTTTGTTTCCGTTTATTTCTGTGGCATCTCCTGCAGTCGTTAGCCTGGACACTTGTTTACTCTAACGATTCACTGAATGGGCATTGTTTCAAGCACTTGTCAGAGATATAACCCAGGGTCTTGGGCTTCTCTGCACCTTCCTCTGATCAGAGGATAGGAATGCAGTCACTGCATCGTGCTCTGTTCTGTGTTAATTTCACTTAGCAGGTGTGTGACTAGGAACAGGAGATCCTTGTGGGACTATTTAGGGTTGGGCTGCAAAACAAAGTGAAGTTTGCAAGCTTGTTTTTCCTGCCTCTGAACCAAAGGCTCCTCCCAAAGGCGAGTCAATTTAAAAAGAAAAATCTTTCTTCTTACAGAGAAGACTCTGCTGTGTATTAAGGACTTAAGAACACACTCAAAGGCTAGGTGAGCAAGAATGGGTGCCCTGTCTATGGGAAGAGAATATGTTTATTTTTTTCATTAGCATCATCTCTCTTCTATGTTTTTTTCCCTGAGTTTAATTTGTTTTTTACTCTGCTCACTTATTCATCCACTTTGCATGCTGATCTCAGCCACCCAACTCCTGTTGTAACGTCTCCCCCAGTGGAACACAAATCTAACAGCAGAGATAGTTGAGGAGTTTCGACAAAATGGTGTTTTTCTTGGAAAATGCTGATTCTTCACACCTCCACACCTGAGCACTCACCTGAGATGAGGGACACCTGGGCTCAAGTGCCTACGGTGTCTGATTTTCTCGGGTGGATGTGATTTCTCTCTCTGGTGTTTGTCAAAAAGCTTTGAACGGCTTCATGCAGAATGGGAAAAATTTCCAGAAAACCTCAACACTTTTTCCTGAGACAAAAAAACTATTTCCCACCAACCCTCCCTGTCAGCGTTTGAGTTCAAAGCCATGTTCCAGCCTGTTCAAAATTAGGCAAAACAAATTTGCCAAGTTTCGAGTGAGTACTGTATTGTGCTTTGCAAAACACAGAACTGACACAGCTGTGTCCCCTGGGGGAGCTTGCTAGCTGAATGGGACTGAGATAGAAAGAGTTAAAGGATCAGGGCAGGAGCAAATAAAGTGATAGAGCTGATGGGGTAAGCCCCTGAATAAAACTTCTGTGTGTGATTAGTTTATTGCTGGATAGAAGGCTGGTAACTATGGGTGGTGGCTCATGGCATCTCTGCCCTGTGAAGTTTACTCCTGGAGTACACTGTAAAAGTCACCCAGTGCTGAGAACAGGTGTTAGCAAGGGGTCCTGAATGTGGTTCAACTGCAAAAAGATGATTCTGGGGTGACTTCATTATGCTGTCTAAGTACCATCCTGGGGAGGGAATAGCAGGTACTAACAGGCTCTTCAATCTAACAGAGAAAGGCAGAACATCAACCAGCAGCTGGACACTGACACCAGACAAATGCAATCTAGAATTTAGGCCATGCATTTTTAACAGTGAGGGTGCTTAGCCACTAAGCTTATGCTCAAATAAATTGGTTAGTCTCTAAGGTGCCACAAGTACTCCTTTTCTTTTTGCGAATACAGACTAACACGGCTGTTACTCTGAAACCTGGTACAGAGTTGTAAGGGATGTGGTGGATTTTCCATCTCTTGATGGCTTTAACTCAAGACCGTCCAGCCTTGCTGGAAGAGATGCTTTAGTCAAATGCAAGTGTGCTGGGGTACATCACCTCCGCACCAGCATGGAAGGGTTAAGGAGCAGCGTGGGGCCAGGATGGCCCTGCCCCTCTGCCTTTGCAAATCTGGAGAAAGCATTAAAAGGAGATCTGGGCAACCCTGAGGAGGGACCAGACTGTTGAGTCTCTCCAGCTCTGAAGAGAGGGCTGGCAGCCTGCCGAGGCCCTGCCCTCACAGGAGGAGGGTGCAGGACCCGGAGCAGAAGGGGAAAGAGGAGTCAGAGTTCCCCAGTGGACTCTGACATGGACAGTGACACTCCCAGGACTCTCTGGAGTCAGAGGGGCCCATATCCTGGAGGGAGTTGCTGACAGGTTGTTCTTTTCCTTTTTTTGGTTGAGCCCCGTTTCCTAACTGCAGGTGATTCTGTGGTTTCGCCTGGGACCCCGAGGGGGGACGTGGCCCCAGAGGCCTTGGCCAGAAGGTCGAGCGCTAGCCTGCTAGAAAGATGCCCCATAACTCCTGTTAGGGTGGGGGATAATTGGACTCATGTATGAGCTCCGCGTGTTGCTCCTGGAGGGGGCGCTCTACCATGGACAGATTCGTGACCCCCAAGTGATGGGGCTCAATTCCAGGGTAACTGGGCGGGAGGTCAGAGTAGAAAATCTGATGGTCCCTTCTGGGCTTAACCTCTGGAACTCTCTGTGCAGCCTGGGTGCAGACGCTAAGGTTGCAGCCCAGATACTGAGCTCAGCTGGTCCTTGGCACTGGACTTGCACTTAGCTTGCCCTCAGCTGCGACCGTGGACGATGCACGCGCTCTGCCACTGGTCACCTCGGTGCTATTGACCAGGCTGCAGTGCAGACAGCAGGCAAACGAAGAGCTCGCTGGCTGTTTACACCATAAAGAGGACACACAGGAAAACAAGCTGCCTTTTCAGTGCACAGTTATGGACATGAAGAACTTCCCTCAAGTAGCCTCATTTTTTACTGGGATGCGGCTCTAAAGCCAGTGGATCTACCCAGCTGGGGTTTTCCTGGTTTGGTGGGATTCCTCGGTGAGGGAAAGCTAATGAAGCCAGCTCCTGCACCACACTCTTGGTGGCACTGGACGTGGGGCCATGGCCAGGGAGGAAAAGAGCGTGTCCGGAGCACCATCCAAATCCCCAGCTGCCCACTCGCACCCCAAACTGTTCTACACACTGCCAACAGCTGGGCTCTCTCTGCTGGCCGTGGGATTGGGAAGCTCGTTTGCAGAGTTCCCCCTCCCAGATGTCTCGTTTTTATTCCAGTAGGAAATAGGGCCAAGAGGCCCCAGTTAAGATCAGATCCCTATTCTGCTGCGTGCAACACCCCCTCCCACCTCACACACCGTAAGGCACCTCTGGCCTTGAACAGCTTACAGTTTAAGCAGACAAGATAGACAAAGGATCCGGAAAAGGAAGCCCCAACCAGCACACAGATGTATCTGAGAACCTGGGCTTTCATTACAGAATGTCGCAGGGTTTACCAGGAAGGCTGGCTACAGGGTAGAGGCTGTTGGATTTGCTAATAGATCGGCAGAGCCACAATACATCTGGGATTTGATGCCTCCCAAAAGGATGGTGTGCGCCCAAGGGAAGCCCTCAGCTCTACACCCCCAGCCTATAGGAAAGTGTCAGAATTTGCAAAAGATGTGTGTTTTGCCACTGCACTAGAGATATATGCATCAGCTCAGGCCACAAGAGTCTTCTTCTGAAGCTAGGGCAAAGGCACAATATTATTAACCCCGCTTTCCTACTGTGCTATATAGTGACCCATGAGGCAGATACATCTTCTCCAATAACTCCTTTGCAATCTACAGAGTTTGCTTTTGCTCATTTCAAAGGAGGCTCAGCCATTGTCCTCTCTTTACACACAACTTCAGGGAACTTCTAACCTTGAAATTAAGTTAAAGTCCTTGGAATGTTTGCTAATTAACCCGAAACTGACATTAACCACTTCCTGTCAGCGTTTCTGGGTATCCGAACAAATAGACTTCTTCAGCATATTTCAGTTGCCTGGCCTTTTGCATTGTGAAAGATCTAAGCAACATCTTTCCTAGACAGCTCTTTGCATTTAAATTACGGACTCCCTTACTGGTAAAAAGAAAAGGAGTACTTGTGGCACCTTAGAGACTAACCAATTTATTTGAGCATGAGCTTTCGTGAGCTACAGCTCACTTCATCGGATGCATACTGTGGAAACTGCAGAAGACATTATATACACAGAGACCATGAAACAATACCTCCTCCCACCCCACTCTCCTGCTGGTAATAGCTTATCTAAAGTGATCACTCTCCTTACAATGTGTACGATAATCAAGTTGGGCCATTTCCAGCACAAATCCAGGTTTTCTCACCCTCCGCCCCCCCCCCCACACACACACAAACTCACTCTCCTGCTGGTAATAGCCCATCCAAAGTGACCACTCTCTTCACAATGTGTATGATAATCAAGGTGGGCCATTTCCAGCACAAATAAGTCATTCCCACCCAGCATTGCTGAATTGTGTAATGGAGGTGTAAAGCTCAGGGAGGACCTACCACATAGCATGAATCAAATGAAGACATCAAAGGGCCGACGGCATGACAGGTTTCTCAGAGCATGCAACAGCCACCCCACTACAGGAAGATTTGGGGATATTTACAGGGAGCTCCTCCCAGGTATATGGGGCAGCATGGGAGAAAGGACAAAGATGCTTGCTTGACAATTTAACTCATGGGCAATGGAGCCTGGCTTCCCAGGAACTGGGAACGGACTAGTCTGTTGGCAGCAATGCATTCACACTGTGGCCTACCTATGGCTTTTGTTCTGGGTAGACAAGTCCAAAGACCAACCCCTGCATTAGTTTGGGTGTACAGCACCATAGTTCAGTGCAATGGTTGGGAGGGCAGTGTACACAAATATAAGGACTTTGTCCTCTTCTCTGGCACTCCCATGATGTTTTCATCAAGTGACACTTTTTGTATACTGATAGAGAATTGAAATGCTCCTGTGAGGTAGGCAAGCTATTGTGATCCCCCATTTTGCAACTGGGGAAACTGAGGCAGAGCACAGCTCTGGCTCACCCAAGTCAAGTGACAGAGCCAGGAAGAGAAACCCAGGCCCTAGCCCTAAATCCCAGACAACAGTCCTTCCCAGAGGCTATTGAGCCAAACTGCTGGTTGAAGAGGAGGGAACCTGCCACCTGCTCAGAGGCATGGAGAGATCTGGAGCAAATGGTGAAAAAGACTTGAGATGAGGACACCAGGGTTCTACTCACTCTGCCACTATCTCACCGCATGGCACGTAATCGATCAACGTTTTTCTGGTGCTTTGGGGTCCTCAGATGGAAGGCGTCACAAGAAGTAACAACGACGACACCTCACTGACCTATTCTGCTCTCCATGAGTAGATCTCAAAGTGCTCGCGGACCTGATCACCAGCCTGGGACAAACAATCAGCCACGCTCAGTTCAGTCTATGCCCTGTCCGCAGGGCCCTGTTTATTCTTCAGTGCAAATAAAAAAACCCGGAAATGTGTAACAATAACAAAGAAATAACCCTGTTCCCAAACTGGATGGTGGGGCTCTCTGGCTGAATGGCTCGAGCTTCCCCAGCCCGGGGTGTGCACAGAGCCTGCTTTCCCTTTCTCAGCTTCTGCTGCAGCCATGGAACAGTGCACACCCAGTCCTCTCCTGGTCCCAGGCTCCCTCATGGAGCTGGGGATCTTCTTCACCATCCCTACATGGGAATCCTCACCAGGCCAGAAAAGGGCTGGCTGTTCCCCATTGCCTCTGGCCCTTAAAGGGACCAGTGCCCTGTTACACTGCTTTGCAACGGCAGGCAAGTATCATTATGTGATGAGATCAAAGTTACCATATTGATTGTCCTAGTGTACACCTCTCACTCCCCTTCCACAACCTGATGTCCGAGACCAGGTTTTCTTCTTACCACAGCTCTGAGGTTCCGGCCCCGGCCCCAGAGCGTCCTGCAGCACACGCCCTAGTTTTGCCTAGCAATGTTTCTTCCTGCAGCACCCACCCCCCACACACCCTCTGTATGCTCGAGGAATTCACCTTCAGTAAACAAGCCTCACAAAGGGAACCAGCGTTGGAGTGGCTGACTGCAGGGAGGGTTTGCCACAATGTCAGGCCCATCTCTTCTGCCTGTGGCTGCCTCCACCTGCTGGGAAGGAGTCCAGCCCCCAGAGGTGGACACTTCAGGATCCTGAGATTGGAAAAGAATGTCACCCCCATTAACTAATGTGAAATGTACCGGATGTTCCAGAGCTTGGCAATCTAGCGTCACCTCCTTGAAAAACGAGGTGATCACTGTGGGGATACAGACTGGAATAGCAGGTATAGTAGGAGTGGATTCTGGCCACTTTCGAACAGAATGCTGTTACTTCTTAAGGGACCGTGGTATTCAGCGTTCCATCTAGACATGCTCCAGTTCGGTCACAAGCTGTTGGGCCCGATGCAGGAGTAAGCAGGTGACGCCCATAGCCTACACAGGAAGTCAGGCGAGATTGATCAGAATGGTCCTTCTGTTCTTTAAAAGTGATGCATCTTCCATACCCTGGGCAGACTTGGAAAAGCCAATGAACAAAAGGTCCACCTGAGACATAGACTTGGAGGATCTGGGCAAACACAATCAAGCGAGGTCACAGACTGCCGGGGCGCTGAGCACCCGTCAAGAAGATGCATGGTAGAGAGCGGGATCACTGTAGTTGATGAGTCCTGGGTAGAGAGAGCATGAGTGCTCGGCAACCGGGAAGTCTGTGCTCCCCAGCAGCTCAGAACGGGGCACTTAGCGACTGGCAATTCCACACCGCGGACTAACAGAGTGTGAATCCTGGACTTAGTCCATCAGTTCCCTCCATGGCAGGAGCACCACCAGGATGGCCCTGCACAGATGTGGAGTTGGTGGGTGGGGCAAAGAGGAGAAAGCGTTAGCCTCAGGGCTCTTAACAGCTGGAGCCCGAACAGAGCTTTACATAAGAACGGCCCTACTGGGTCAGACCAAAGGTCCATCTAGCCCAGTATCCTCTCTTCCGACAGTGGTCAGTGCCAGGTGCCCCAGAAGGAATGAACAGAACAGGGAATCATCAAGTGATCCATTTCTCGTGGCCCAGTCTCAGCTTCTGGCAAACAGAGGCTAGGGACACCATCCCTGCCCATCCTGGCGAATAGCCACTGATGGACGTATCCTCCATGAACTTATCTAGTTCTTTTTTGAACCCTGTTATAGTCTTGGCCTTCACAACATCCTCTGGCAAAGAGTTCTACAGGTTGACTGTGCATTCTGTGAAAAAAATACTTCCTTTTGTTTGTTTAAACAAAAGCTTTCTCAAGAAAGCTTGGCCCGGGAGGATGGTAGTATTAGCATGAAACTTCACATGGGAAGAGCAAGTGCATACAAGAGAACAACATTCCACCTGTGTGCAGATACTGGTTGGATGTAATCATCCCAGCACAGTGCTATGGGTTATTATATCTGACCTGCAGCAGGGACGCTCACCTCCACTCACCAATATCTTCTAATGCTTCAAGGAGATGAAGACAGCCGTCATCTCCATAGCCCCCGTTATCTTATCCCAAGAAGAGGAGGCACTAAAATAAGAACCGTGCTTGGGAGAGCAGAATGTGCCCGATTGCAGAGACCAGATGCACCATTCAGGTCTCCCAGCCCCTCTGTCGGTTACTTCACCAGCTCCACGGGAATCAATTCTGTGCAAACTCCTCAAAGCAGTTAAGAGCTCAGAGGCGCTGCTGCCTGGCAATGCCATCCAGCATGGGCATCAAACTGCACCCATAATGTGCCCTATAAAGTCATATTGAAGCTGGCACTGCCTATAAGCCAACCTCATACATATGCAGCCCCTGCTCATTTCAATGAAGTCCTTAAAGCCCAGTGACCCATCTCTAAACTGTCTTTTTTTATGAATAAGGGCAGGCCCAGAGGGCTACTGAAGACCTGCAGCCCCGCCAAGGAAGTCCAGTTGTTGTATAGTACTTTATGCTGGAAGCCCAACAAGGCATGAGGAGCAGGGGGGAAATCATAGATCTTCTACAAAAGTGGTCTCACAACTTAGGTATACATTTATTGGCTCACATACAAGTAGATACGCCAGCTCAGTCGTTCTCCAACCACGTTCTTTGGACCATCAGTGATCTGCGCAGCCCTGCCTGGAAGTCTGCAGAGTGAACCCAGATGTGAAGATGGCTGGGGGCCAGAAAGGGAGGTGGGGCCGGCAGGGCCTTTCTTCCCTACAAAGTGGGCCCAGCAGCAGCTGCTACTCACTGGGCTGCTTCCAGGTTTATTATAGCCTGCCCCCACCTCCATACTGGCTGCCTCCGCATCTGACTGGATACATCCTGTGGCCAACAGGAAGCTCTGCTTTGCCGCAGCCAGCAGGGCTCTGTTCCAAGGGTGCATTTGCCATGTGGCTTCTGCTGGCTGGGAGATGTGGAGTTGGTCCAGCAGCGCATGCATCTCAGTGGCTGCTCATTTGAACAGCCACCAGGTGGCAGTGCAGAGACAGGGACTGGGGAGCCACAGAGATCTCCAGAAAAATCTCCCAAATTTTGCCACAAGAAAGTAAGTGGTAGCCCAAAAAGTCGCCACGAATTTTCATCATCGAGGCCTTTCAAAAGTAGAACTATTGGTGAAAAATTACCAAGAGTGGCAACACCAGGCGCAGACTGACAGAAATGGAGAAGCACTGAGATAGCCTACACAAAATGCCACCTAGTGGCTGTTGTTGGCCATTGCAGATTTGCAATTCCTTTTGCACTCAGAAAGTTGAAATTGGGGAGTCAGCATGTGTGTATGCAGACATGCCCTGGAACCGCAGTCCTGGCACTCCATCATTTGCATGTGCCACTGATTAGCTCAGCATCACTACTTTACAGTTAAACCCACAGACAACCCTCCTCCTGCCACTCAGAGACTCCATCTGACACGGCTGCAACTACTGGCCCGCACATATTAGGGGAGGAGGACATTGCCCATTCAAGCGTGTCAAGATCCAGACCTCAACACTGGGCACTTCAATCAGAACATGAATTGTCAGGCAGAGAGCACTTGGGAATGAGGTGCATTCTCAGTCCTGAATGCGTGTGCTGAGAAGGGAAGGTTCAGGTCAGCTTAAATTGATGTAACAGCTCAGTACTGTTCACCCAGGAACAACTTATCCCCAGGGTTCTAGGGAGTATGACACAGTGTGAGAAACCCACCAGACTTCCTGCTTCTCTCTTTGCTGCACAGCATGACCGCTGGGAAGTCCATGGCAGCAGATGAGATAGAACTCAAATTCTCCTGCTCTAAAAGCACAAGGCCCCCCGCCACCTAAGTGAAAAGAGAATCATCAGAGGCAGTGTCTGGTATAGGTCCTAGGACACACAATTAAACAGTTCTGGTACCATCCAGTAGCATGTGGTGGTACAAATATACACCAGCCAGTTCATTTCAGTACAATGAAGAGGATCAAATAACCTGCCAAAACAATTTACCCAGCAGGGAATAATAACACAGTATTTTATGACAGGTTTCAGAGTAGCACCCATGTTAGTCTGTATCCGCAAAAAGAAAAAGAGGACTTGTGGCACCTTAGACACTAACAAATTTATTTGAGCGTAAGCTTTCGTGAGCTACAGCTCACTTCATCAAATGCATCCGATGTCTAGTTGGTAGCCGGTGTCAAGTGGAGTGCCCCAGGGGTCAGTCCTGGGGCCAGTTTTGTTCAATATCTTCATAAATGATCTGGAGGATGGTGTGGATTGCACTCTCAGCAAATTTGCGGATGATACTAAACTGGGAGGAGTGGTAGATACGCTGGAGGGCAGGGATAGGATAAGAGGGACCTAGACAAATTGGAGGATTGGGCCAAAAAAAATCTGATGAGGTTCAATAAGGATAAGTGCAGGGTCCTGCACTTAGGACGGAAGAACCCAATGCACAGCTACAGACTAGGGACCGAATGGCTAGGCAGCAGTTCTGCGGAAAAGGACCTAGGGGTGAGAGTGGACGAGAAGCTGGATATGAGTCAGCAGTGTGCCCTTGTTGCCAAGAAGGCCAATGGCATTTTGGGATGTATAAGTAGGGGCATAGCGAGCAGATTGAGGGACGTGATCATCCCCCTCTATTCGACATTGGTGAGGCCTCATCTGGAGTACTGTGTCCAGTTTTGGGCCCCACACTACAAGAAGGATGTGGATAAATTGGAGAGAGTCCAGCGAAGGGCAACAAAAATGATTAGTGGTCTGGAACACATGACTTATGAGGAGAGGCTGAGGGAACTGGGATTGTTTAGTCTGCAGAAGAGAAGAATGAGGGGGGATTTGATAGCTGCTTTCAACTACCTGAGAGGTGGATCCAGAGAGGATGGTTCTAGACTGTTCTCAGTGGTAGAAGAGGACAGGACAAGGAGTAATGGTCTCAAGTTGCAGTGGGGGAGGTTTAGGTTGGATATTAGGAAAAACTTTTTCACTAGGAGGGTAGTGAAACACTGGAATGCGTTAGCTAGGGAGGTGGTAGAATCTCCTTCCTTAGAAGTTTTTAAGGTCAGGCTTGACAAAGCCCTGGCTGGGATGATTTAATTGGGGATTGGTTCTGCTTTGAGCAGGGGGTTGGACTAGATGACCTCCTGAGGTCCCTTCCAACCCTGATATTCTATGATTCTATGATTTCCCCTCTCTGTTTCGTTACCTCCCAGGGTGTTGGGGGGATAAATGTATTAACAATGGAGAGGGCAGATATGTCCCTAGATAGAAGCGGGAGAGGTTACACTGAGCTTCTCTCTCTAGTGTTTGTAAATCCAAGCTCTCCTCAAGAGAAGGAGATTTTTTTAAACAAAAGCTCATTTCTCAAGCAAGAACTCCACACAGGTAACTACCAGCCTCATTCTGCTGAACAGCCTGAGAAAGGCTTGGACGACAGCACAGACTCTCGGGGGAGCAAAGGGTCAGGCAAGCGGCGCAAACAAGCATTTGTGGCAGGAAAAAAAAAGAAATGGATGAAAACGTGTCTGCAGAAGGGTCTGAAGGAGGAAGTTCTCCCTCTTCCGCCAGTCCCTTAGCTCTGATTCTTTCCCTCACCTCATTTCTTTCTTTCAAGTCCATTCAAATACCTTGTCTCTTTGGCATTTGGGGAACTGGGTTCTCCCTCCTTAACTGAAATGCTGCCTACAGGCCTTGCTTGTGAATTTCACCCAGTCTGACAAAGTGGTTTGTCTAGTTTAAAAGAAGGCTACGACTAGAATGGTGTCATGGGTTTTACAGGAATAAAGTACTGTCCCTGTAAGGTGCGGCAGAGGAAAGATTAACCATAAAGGCCCTGCAACAATAAAGATGGCTTTCCCAGTCACACAGCAGCTGTGGCATCAAAGGCAAAGACTTCCTGGGTTTGGAGCTGTCATATACACCCCGCTCCCACTTCTCAAGCTCTCCTGCTGGAAGCTCGCAGCACAGTGAACTCCACAGTGGGGGCTTACCTGCCTCAGGTGAGCTGCTGCAGGAATCTTGCTCTCTCTCTGCCAGCCAGTCAGGGAAGGGTTCAGGGCGGATTTCAGGTAGACCGACCAGGAAGTTCAGCTGCTGACTGAGGGGAACCGGCTTGGCGCTATTGTCCGTTTAGACACCCAAAGCCAGCGAGGGGCGTTTGCCCTTCTCTCACTCTGTTTTTAGGGCCCTGGGGATTTGTCGGCTCACGCAGCTGCTAAGTAAAAACGTTTTCTGAATGGACAGGGTAGGACTTGGGTGCAGCTGATTTCCCTCTGTTTGCCTTCGAAGGAGTGGCAGCTTTGTGACTGGTGCACACACCCAGCCCGTAGCAGAGGAGATACTGGGACTATGGATCAGGGTCAGTACATGCTAGTCACCCTGCCCTGTGCTCAAGCCACAGAAGGTAAGAATTTGTCACAGCCCCAGCTACACAGTCTGGCTCTTTAGTCCAAGGAGCAGAGACCCATGCTTTCAGCTCTAGAGGCTGACATTACAGCAGACAGGACAGGACAGGACAGGACGGGGACAGCACAGTTCCTGGGATTGGCAGCCATCACAAACTCCCCAGGTAACAATTTCAAAAGTGCCTAAATCCCTTCTGAAAATGGGCTCTAGGCTCATATAGTCACTTCAGCACATTTTACCCTTCCTCAGGGGTTTTCCGCTGTGGTATTTTACTGTGCATTTCAAACATACACAGGTCTGAAAGGAAACTCTGGATCCAAACACCCCCAAAGTGCCAGGGGATTTGGAATCCAGCCGGAGGGCTGTGTCTCCTACCAGGCCCCAAAGCTCTTCCTCGGAAATTCAGAGGAGGGAGGGGACAACATACAAAGCAAAACACCTGGAAGAGTCATGAAATTTGATCCAAGCAGAAATCTACTCCCTGGCTCAGCTGCGTCAACGGTCATAAATGGATCGATAAAGCAGCCCCGTTTGCTGTCCTCACTAGGCACTGCACATCCACCTTAAAGTGCCAGCCCTACTTAGCTGGTCCCAGAGCTGGGAGGATGATGGTACAAGGCGGGATTGTGGACAGCCCCTAGCGCCGCTAGGAGAGAGAACGGACAGATGAGTGGAGCTGGCTGAAACATTTAGAAATGTTGCTGAAAAAATATAGGTCCAAATTGTCACAAAACTTTTACCAAAATTTCATCTTTTTTTTTAAACCAGCTTCTGTGGCTGGTTGAAAATGCTGACGTTTTAAAAAATTTCTTATCAGAATTGCACATTTCAGTTAAAAAATGAGTGACGCTTCACGAATATTTTTATGAAAAATTCACCCTGGTTTTCATCCAGCTCCACCTATTCTAAGGTCTAACAAGAGCCGAAGGCTGGAAGCTAAAGCTAGACACATTCAGGCTGGAAACAAGGTGCACATTTTTAACAGTGAGGGTAACTAAATCACTGGAACAACTTATCAAGCACTGTAGTGGATTTCCATTATGGGCAATTTTGAAAATCAAGCCTGGATGTTTTTCTAAAAGGCTTGCTCTAGTTCAAGCATAGCTATTGAACTCAAAGCAGGAATTACTACAGGGAAGTCCCATGGTCTGTGTTATGCAAGAAGTTAGACTAGATGATCGTAATGGTCTCTTCTGCCCTTAAAAGTCTATGAATATAGGTAGGTCCACACGACTCCATCCAGTAAAGGGCAGAGGCACAGATGCAGAGACCATCCCACTTGTGTGTTCGGAAAGCACCTGCGGGGCACTACCATAATTAAGCAACAATAATTACAATGCGTCAGTGTTTGTGGGCATTGCAGAGGAAGTGAGTCCCTAGGAGGGATCTGAAAGGGCGTGGCACATTGGCACCGACAGGTGCAGGGACAACAAGGTGGAGCATGGAGAAGGGAACAAAGGGAGAACAGTGACCGGAATTGCTGGTGGTGTTGGGGAGGGAGAGGAAGACATTGC
This sequence comes from Lepidochelys olivacea, assembly GCF_965140295.1. Taxonomy (NCBI): domain Eukaryota; kingdom Metazoa; phylum Chordata; order Testudines; family Cheloniidae; genus Lepidochelys; species Lepidochelys olivacea. The sequence goes on from NC_140419.1 coordinate 4,379,924, forward strand.
AGAATGAGATCCAAGAGACAGGCTGGTCCAGGGTTGTGCAGAGCCTTGAGGGACAAGGAGAGGAGTTTGAGTGAGTTACAGCAGGCAGGGTGGCATCAGCGAGAGAGGAATGAGATCATCAGAGCAGCTGGCAAAGAAAGATCATCTCTGCAGTGGAACAAAAGCTGGCTCAAGAGAGGCAAGAAGGATCAACTTCTGCTTAACTCCATTCACTTTATGGTTATTTCCTCCCAACCCAACCGCCTCCCCTCTGTCCGTTTCATCCACTTCGCACGTCCTGTCTGATATGTAGCTTCTAAGCAATTTGGGACAGGGATTGACTTCTTCATTACATGTCTGTAGAGTGCCCAGCACAGGAGGGCCAGATCCTTGGATGGAGTTCCTAGCCTCTGCCCCAGTGGAAATAACAAATCATCGCGGATGGAGGAGGACTAGAATGTCACTCGCCCAGCAGACCAAGGCCCTGCTAACACAAGCGATAAGGGCGCCCCGGTCACGCACCCTCTCTCATGTATTTTTAGATTGGACGCTGTTGAAGAGGTGGCTCTCCCTGGCACTCAGCCTCCCCCTGCCTTTCATTGAACTTGACTTTCTACCCATCCTGGGTGGGGCAGGAGCTGCAGTTGACAATGAAGGATAAATGGGAGGAAGTGAGATTGGTTACAAGTGCTAATCTAATGACAGCAGGCTCCGGATGGTGACCGGCCCTACAGATTGCCCCCTACCCCCACCCGGGGGCAGCAGAAATGGGATGTTGGGATCGAAACAGAAGAACGAAATGCTGTCAAGTGGCATGCGGGAGATGTCGCTGCTCTGCCAGCGCAGGGAGCAGGGGTACTGCCTCCAGGCAGGGCACAGTCACCAGGCCCTAGGAGCGGCTCACTGGAGCCCCGAGCGCGCAGTTCTTACACTTGGAGTCACGGAGCCCCGCACTCCAGTCCTGCTGCCAGCGCTGGGAGTGGAGATCCGGGGGCAAGTTACAGGGAGAGCTACGGGTGCAGGAACTGCAGCGTCTGCAGCAAGAGTGCACGGCTGCTTGCGCGGCTTTGTGCTTCCTGGGTGCGTGGGGAGGAGGGCGAAGCAGCCGAAAGCAGCACTCAGCATTGACGGGAACAAGGTAGACAGGTCACTGTGGGAAATACTAGCAGGAGAGCTCACACCACCAGCTCAGGATTGAATACACAGCAGGTGGGAGACCGTCCGCCCTCTCTGCAGCCACCGGGACGTGATCTGGAGCTCCCCCGCCTATCAGATGGATGCTGCCAATTATGCAGGATCTCGGTTCCTTCCACAGGGTGGGATCCAAGGCGAAGGTAAACGTCTGCACCCTCTTGCTGCCGTAACTCATTTGGCCATCCGGTGGCAGCACATGGCAGCTGATAGCACCATGCTGTGCGTGTCAAAGCGGAAGGACATTTTGTTCCAGAGACAAAGCTACCCCTGAGGACATGTGCCTTTTTTTTTTTTTTTTCTTTTAAGACAGACAGGCAGGGATATTATTAGGCGTTTCCTAATCACATTCCCCTTTACCTTCTCTAGGACACCTAGGTCGTATTGCTTCATCGCCAGCACACCATCCCATTGCACACGCTGCGTCCTGACACACTCCTTTGTGACAGGAGTTTGGATGTTTAAACATCGGCCCCGCTACAGAAAACAGATGGCCGCAGTTTGGGGATTATTGATTATTGCAGGGTTACTGCCGGCAAAGGGAGGGCAAAGACTGATGCGGCTGCTCCAAGCAGAAGAGGGAATGCAGCAAAACAGACGCAGAGGGGGAAATGCATAAAGGAGGAAGGACACTCCTCCTAAACACTTGGAAATCAAACGGGGCATTAGGGAACCTTCTTGGCTAACGTGTCTCACAAATCTTGTCCCCTAAACTCAGCCCAAGCCGGAGTCAAACTTTTTCTGAGGTTTAAAAAAAAAAAAAGTTGAATTTATTTCCCACGTTATTTTTCATTTCCATCTCCATCTGCCAGGCCGTCAAGCTCCAAAGGACAAGCACCGCGGCCGTTTCCAACTCAGCCAGGAGCAGAGTCCCAGAAATCTGGTGAGGAAAACCTGCTCTCTCTAGATTTCCAAGGCCAGGTTTCCAGAGATCCCAATAAGCAGCCGAACTTTAGAGTATTTGTATGAACTGCATCTCCAGAGCTGCTGAAGTTTGCCCAGCACATATCCCAACACCTTCGAAGTTCAAAGCACCGAGCATGGTGTCTTGAGAATAAACTGCTGTTTAGTTTGCTCTTAATGCTTTAAGCAAAATGTAAGGGGACTGTCGCCCCCTTACTAACATTCAGTGGGGGTGTTTTAGTTGCTAACTCCCAGTACTAAGAAGGGGGAAGGGTCGATGGGAAATCAGGACCCTGAGACTGACAGCCCCCAGGAACAATGGGAAGAGGCCAATGCTCCAGGTCAGCCTGAATGACAGGGCGGGCAGGCTAATGAGGGAGTCAGGAGGCCAGGGAGGTCCTGTGTCCATGTGACCTGGACATGCCTGGGTCGGATAGAGTGGTGCCGAGCTAAGGAGAAAACAGGGGACCAAGCTGAGCTGGGGAGCAGAGCTGGGCCAGATCAGAGGGGCCAGAAAAGCAGCCCAGAGAGAGCAGCCCCTGTCCTGGGAGCAGAGCTGCAGCAACCAGAGCCAGAGGGGCCAGAGAAGCAGCCCAGGGAGCTGGAGGCAGAGCAGCAGCTGAGCTGAGGCAGAGTGGGGCTGGAGCAGTCTGGAGCCGGGCGTTGTGAGCAGCTGGGGGGAGCAAGGGGGACTCTGGGCAGTGGACCCAGCACAGGGAGACGCCTCAGCCAGGAGGCTCTGCAGGCCAGACTCGGAGAGGGATTGGTAACCCTGACAGGGAGGGGGCAAAGATGGGAAGAAGGGCCCTGCCACCTGGAGCCTGAGAGCGTGTGGCCACCACCAGAGCAAGTGTCCAACCCACAGCATCCCTGCAGCACAGCCAGGGCCAGAGAAGGAGGCCTGGGACTTCCAAGGAACAGACTGTGAACCGCCCTGACATCCCAGAGACACTGTTTGTGATGTTCCCTGCCACAGAGCGGGGTGATGTGTTTCCTTTAACCTTTTCCATTATTCCTTACTCTTTTTTTAATTAATTGTTGATTAAATAACTTGCATTTGCTTTAAATTGTATGTAATGATCAGTGGGTCAGGGAGGTGCCCAGTGCAGAGAGAGCACCCCCTAGCCCCTGTACTAGGTGACCGCAGCAGGGTTGGGGGTCGAGCCCCCCAGGAATCCTAGGCCCAGTCTTGTTGGGGTTACAAGGACTCTGCCAGACAGGAGGGTGGAAGGGGAGTCCTCAAGGGCAGGGAGGCCTCTGGGTAAAGGAAGTGGGAGCGAGGACTCAGATCCTTTCGCTAGTCCACTTCACCGGGGTCGTGTAGAAGCCAGGAAAGCTCCCCACAATAGTGGGACTATTCCCCCGCTTACATAATCTTGATTCTCATATGGAGGGAGATGCAAATGCCCCTTCTCTCTTGGCACCCCAGTCGCTTAGCTCAATCATCTGACTTAATGTCGAGTCCTTCCTATTGGTGAGATTCACAGCTATGCCCAGGGATGGATTAGGTATGCTTAACCCTGTGTCAGCTAGCGGGACGGACTATATGACCTCTTGAGATCCCTTCCAGCCCTACATTTCAATGATTCTACGCATCTGCCATGTATTACAGGGATATGACTATGGACAACAACATACCTTGCAGAGGAATAACTCAAGTGGTGCCCCTATCCTGATTCCTGTCCATACACAAAAATCTCTAACTCCTAGTAAGTGGGGCTTTACATTTGAGCTAGCTGGCTCACTGGGGGCCAGGGGAGATTCACACTCAAGTGCTACTAATGCTAGAACTAGAAATGCAAGGGGGATGCAGCTGCAGACTACAAACTTGAGTTAACGTTCCTCACTAGATGCTAATCCAAACACTGTGTAGCTTGAGCGTAATTTCCCAGCATGGCCGCTCTCACTCCAGCCAGCCTAGCTCCGGCGGAGTAACTCAAGCTCACTGGGGCGGTGAACACAATCTCCTAGCGCAGCCAGCACCTCCACCTGCTCTGCCCTGATGCTGCCCTAATAAAACAACGGGTAGGCAGACCGCACGCAGATAGTTAGCTTCTGATTTTCACCACTTTTCCGAACATGAAAAATGAATAAAGGGAAGAAAGAGGGAATCCTCACTTTCTCAAGCAAGCCAGCTCTTAAGAGCATAGGTCTGTATATCTTTCCTAAGGTTTGTAACAGAAGTTACAGACCCAGAAAATACTTTTTTTTTTGAATAATTGATATCTCAGTGTATTGAAGATCAGCTGACAATGGAAGATGTAGCCTTGCCTGCTTTGCAGGTTACTGTGAAGATGTCCTTTCCTTCATCTTCTGTAAACAGAAGCTAGGTTGTATATAAGTCAGAAGATCGTTGATCTTGGGCTGTCCAATAATTCTCCAATACTCGTTTCTCGGATTCTACAGAGCAAGGAAGAAACTTCTGGGTGAAGGGATTTCTTTTTCCAAAATCCAGCCATAGAGCATCTGGTGGACACCAAAAGATAGGAGGTCTAAGTGGCATTTTGCATAGGGGGGCATAACTTTCCCTGTAAGTCCCCATAAGAGAAGGAATGTATCCTCTGGCTGCTTAGTTCCTGTGATCTTAAATATTTGTTCCCAGAATAACTGTGCCCTAAGGGAGTCCTACCAACATGAAAGAACATATCCTCTTTCTCCATGTGCCCTCCAATGTGGTTTTGAGGCATTATTATAAATTGCTTTGAAACATGTTGGATTGGGAGAATTGGTGATGTAGTTTCCTACGATCTCAACCAAAGCCCACTGATGTTAGTGGAGGTCTTTCCACTAACTCCAGTGGGCTTTGGATCAGAACCATAAGTGGTTTTCCTTGATGATATCACATAGGGAAGAAGCACCAGCCCTTTGCTATAACCAATCCTGTTCTTCCTTAGCAATGTCTTTATCTATTATCTGGTCCCCCTTTCTCCAGGAATCTGCATCTAACTTCCCCTTTCCAAATTCATTGGCTCTTTAGAAAGTCCCAAGTTTAAACTCCTGGCTTTTAATCCACTTCCTCTATACCTGCTGCTTTGTTTTTCATTGCATCATGCTTTGATGCAGGCAGGTGAATGTCAGCATTGTAATCCCTTTCTATTGTTGACCCAGTGCTTCTCTTTCTAGGAGGTTTTCAGGGAAATTTGTGCTGATGAAAGAAGCTGGACTGGCAGTCCAAAAACGGATGAACTTTTCTCTCCAAGAAGTCTGGTACAGCATGGACTGCAGCAGCGGAAATATTCCACCAAAGTAGCTATCCTGCAGCAACCCCCCTAGGAGTGAGACAGGAGTTTATTCCTCCTACCTCAGTCACCTCTCAGCCTCCCTGCTGAGACCGCAGACTAAAGGGTTCCAGCTAGTAGCAGCTTCAGGGGTGAGTTTGCCAGTGTCCACTAGGGACTGGGCAGCCACGTGCAAATGTTTCCCAGGCCACTCAAAAGCCATCAGCTCAGCGTTTGAAGGGGCATCAGGATCTCAGGCTGCTCATCCAACCTCAGCCTCCAAACCTTGTGAGATTAGCCTAGGATTGGTCCTAACGTGCACAGATGACAAGTGAACACACCCCATTGTGCCCCAGGAAGGGCCGGGGGGTTTGGCTTTCCATGGGTGAGGTTCGAACCAGCCTAACCTCCGGTGTCAGTCAGCGCATGCTCAGCTGAATTGAAAGCAGGCAATGGTGGGTTCCTGAGGCCAGAACAGAGGCAGGACCCAGAATTCATCATGGAAAGTGGTTCTGTTGGGCCGTTTAGACTCTGGCCAGCCAAAACCCGTGACACAAGGTTGAAGTACCGGCAGCTAGAGCTTCCACTCTGAGAGGTGCCCACTTATAACAACAAGGGCACGACATAACCAGGGGCTCTTTCAAGTGAGTGCCACAGGGGACAGGCACACAAGCAGCCTGAGATGCTAAGCACCCACCACTGGGCGGAAGGGGTAGGACAGCAGTCAATGTCCATGGGAACTACGAGTGCTCAGGCCACTGGCTTTTCAGGGCTGGGAGGGAGTCTGGGCAGAAATCCAAGGCATCAACGCTGGACTCTGCCAGACAGCACAAGCAAACTCGCGGGGGCTGAGGTCGGCCGATATTTCCATGGAAAGCACCAGCAGCACCCGTGGAGTTTGCAATCAAAACCTCAGGCATGCTGCTTTTGTCCATCCTACGCGACCCAGGCAAAGGGCAGCGGTCCTGCAAAGATAAAGATCTCAGACCACCCAACCTGCAGATAGAGATTCATAACAAAGAAAATGCCTCTTTTATTTTTTTAAAAATGCTCCTCTTCAGATGCTTTCTCTCCAGTTATTTCCTTTGCAAAACCACAGTTATTCCAATGCATTTTTTTCTTCCATAAATATGTGGATGATTACCAGAGAAACAAATAACTGGGACAGAGCCCGTCTGGATGCTATTGAGGCAAATCACTTCGTACCTCTCAGAAAAGAAGGTCGGGTCGTAGACATTCGTACGGCTAAGACATTCTGCAGTCACATCAGCCAGCCTCAATCTGACCAACAAGGGCTAGCCTCATGGTACAAGGCACAACGTGACACCCTGTGGGCAAGGAGAAACCCACCCACAGGCTACAGTGGTTCACAATTAAGTGAGCTAAGGCTCTGAGTCAGGAAATTACTTTAGCACGTGGTTCAGCCAATATAGTCATGAAACACATGCATAACTTTATGCTCATGTTTAAAGCCTCTTGATGTCATTGAGATTGAAGCTGGTGCGCAAGGATGCTGACCTGAATCGGGGCCCGCTAGACACAAACCTCTCATTGTCATGTGGGCCAAGGTTTTAACTGCAGGGGTCTCCAAAGGCGAAGACTCAGGTCACTAAGGAAGAACTTGCAGTTCCGTAACAGGAGTACAGATTAGGGGCGCCAAGGTTTTTCATGCAACCCTGAGGAACAGGGCTGAACTGCAAAGTTCAGCTTCAAATGCCAACGTCCCCACATTTCAGAGGGGGGTTGAGACGGGACAGAAGGGGAGCACTTAGTTTGGGCTCATCTTACAGGGTCCAGCTTCCATCTCTTTTGCTAAGGCCGAAACCCCTCAGAGCTCCAGAGAGAGTGAAGAGAGGAGAACGCCCGTCAGAGCAGAGAGTGAGAAAACACGCTGAATTATTAACAATGCTAACGATGCAAAATAAAAAAAAAAAAAAACCACATACAAGGCAATGGGAAGGAAGGGATTTCTGTAAGCATCCTATGAAGAGTCAGAACTGGAATGACATTCGTATTATCTGCTTAGTGAATAAAAGCCTTTTTTGCCTACTCAGACATATTTCTCCCTGTTTAACCTACATTTATTCCAAGGCTTTATGTAAATATTGGCTGTGTGCCCCAGACTAGGCCAGGAACTCCTGAATCAAGCCTGGCAGAAGGGGAAGCAGCTTCCAGCTTTTTAACTTGGTAATAATGAACTCACTTGCATCTAGCCCTCCTCGCCCCCTTTGCAGTACCTGTCTCAGGAAGTACAAGGCGTTTGAATCGGTTTCACGACCCTGCTTTAGGCGGCTGACAGCTAGTTCCTTTCAAGGCACAAAGTATCTCTTTGGACAGCTCCCGTCAAGCTCTGCCGGGGGAAGCCTATTCCCAAAATATGTTTCTCATGTGCTTGTTTTAGGATTCTCCACTCCACCAGGATTGACAACTTGGTAACAAGAGACATTGCATGGACTGGATTTAATGCTACCATATGCTAGACAGAATGAGAATCCATATTGCAGGAGACCAGCCGGTACATTTGTATGTTAACAGAAGCTTGATTGCAAATTACATTTAGTCTCAACAGCTCAGTTCACTGCACACAGATGCCATGGGGGACTGTAAAGTTTACAAGATGTGGGGGAGTATGGCAGAAATGTTGGGGGGAAAAAAGATCATTGGCTTTCCAGAGAAAATTGGAGCGGATGGCAGGAGAAAGTAGCTGCAGGATTTGTTTGCCAGGGCGAAATAATAATAGGAATAATTGTCTTGAGTTGTTAGTCAAATTATTAATCCTAGACAGACGTGTAGTCGCCTGATGATACAAACAGCAATATCAGTGCTGTCAAGAGCCGCTCTTGTTAGTTGACAGCCAGCGTGTAAATGCAGTCAGAGGAGGGGAATTTACTCCTTGGAAATTACATTCCTTGGAAATCATATGTCAGAGCATGATGAGAAAGGTGTCAGCTGGGAGAGTTTGTGTCAGTGGTTGTAATTTTGCTGGAGCTTCATAGACTGTGTATTTGGTGTCTTCTGGATTTGAATGGCTCCTGCCTTATCTAGACTCTGAGCCATGCAGCTTATATGTTGTCCTCTAGGTTCATGGTTTGGAATCAGCCTAGGCTGGTGGACACCAAGAGCTCCTCCAGCAGCTGGCAGGAAATAGTGGGGGGGGCCTCAGTCCAAGTGGGCAAGGGTTCCACATCACAAAAACCCACGTCATGGTTCAACTGGTACCCGCTGGCCTCTTTCTCAGCAGTCTGCTCAGGGAGGTCAAGGACTGGCTGGGCCATGAAGGCCAAACTGCCCTGCCCCCGAGGCACAATGCCAGGGTGGTAGAGGGATGGCATGCATGGCTGCTGCTTTTGATGGGGCTGTATGGGTTCTCCAGGGTTAGCAGCCCAGCACCCTCCCTGGGCACCAATACAGTAATAATTAGAACAAACATATTTCAAAACCCCAGTGAAACCATATGAACAAAAATGATTTACCGAAACACAATCAAGCTGCAGGGCAATAAGCTGATTGCCAGGTGGGATCAGGAAGAAATCCTTCCCCGTCCGGGTGGGATAGTGACAGACAGTTAGCATCATTATGTGGTATTTGTGTCTTCCTCTTAAGCCTAAGGAAAAGTATTCCCCCCCACACACAGCGTACAGAACAACCTGCAGGATTCACTGCCACTGAAAGTCACCAAGTCAAATACTTGGCTGGATCGTTTTATAGCCATTAATAATCTTTGTAGCTACTAGAGCAAAGAGAAGTGTTACCTAACCTCATACTCCAGGGCATCAGCCAATCACCGCTGGGGTCAGGAAGGAAGCACCCCCTCCCCCCCCCACACATCATGTATGATGGTGCACAATTAGCCAGCTGCATTATGTGGGGAGGGGAAGGGTGGGAAAATGACATCATTTTTGTCCAAAGTATGTTACCAGCTACTGCAGAGCCAGGATACCAGACAGGAGTCTATGCCAGTATAAAATTCCCATATTTCTACCCAGACACAGATTACAATGTTCTAGGTTACTCAAGGATGAATGCACCCATAGCAGTTTCCGTTTCAAGGGAGGTAACAGCAGTTCCAGGTGCAGTCTGTTCCCTTGTAAGTTTCCATGGAAGGTAGTGCCCTGTTTTGCAGCTGGCTTTCTATCTGCGTCTGTCAGCTGTGGTGCTAGGCTATGGGTGCATTTCAGATCCATCCCCCTGGTTGAGCGGATCATGGAGAGTCCCTCGTTACAGACCAGGGAAAGAAACACACCACCTTAGATGTCCCTTCCTGCAAAGCCGCACCTTTTCAGGGCAGGAAAGATTGGAGGAAGGAAGGAGGTGGGCCCCGGCTCTGGGCTGCTAGAATAAAGCCAGCAAGCTGTGGGGAGAACTGGGCCGGGAGCTCCCCACACTGCAGCTGCTCTGCCTGCCCTTGGCTTGGGGAGTCGCTGCTGCCTGACCCGGCTTCTGCACAGCTGAGCAAGCCGAAGTCGAGCCGCGTGGAAGATATGAAAGCAAAGTTCTGTTCACAGCTGGAACTGGATGTTCACATCAAAGCTCGTTCGTTTGGTTGTTAAGGACATCACACTGTGTTCCATTTTAAAAATCTCAACTTTCTTTTCCTTTGGCGCTGCTGTTGGGGTTAATTTATTTATTTCACACCCCTGAGCGAGAGAGTTGCAGCGCTGGAAAGTGACAGTGTGGACAAGCCCTTCGTTTGTTTTTTTATAAATTTGGTCGATTTGATTTTCCCCTGAGTTACCTCGGCCTCCAAACTGGAGACAGTCGACTCTGCGGTTGATTCTGAGCTAGTTGGGTTTTATTCCTCTTCTCCCCCACAGGGTGCCGGATGGGAATCGACTCCAGCACTTTAGCTAATGAACTAGCTTACCACGAGCACAGCACCATTGCTGATTGGTAGGGCTGCAAGTCAGTCACAGAAGTCACGGATTCCGTGACTTTCCAGGACCTCCAGGGCTTCTGCAGCCTGCAGGTGTGCTTGACCCCAGGGCCAGCCACCCTACCCCACCAACAACGGCGGTCACGGGGTACCCTCTGCCAGCGGCACCGGCAGCACCAGGGCTGGCAGCGGCGGTCACGGGGCTGGCAGCGACCAGCGGCAGCAGTTCTAGGCCACCTCCTGCCAGCCGTGGCACTTCTAGGCACCCCCGCCCCGGAGGCCCCCCGCAGCACCAGCAGCCCCGGTGCCCCTGCCCCCAGCATCAGCAGCACCCCCAGAACACCCAAGATTTAGTTAGGGGTATATAGTAAAAGTCATGGACAGGTCACCGGCCCCCGTGAATTTTTGTTTATTGCCCGTGACCTGTCCGTGACTTTTACTAAAATTCTGTGACTAAAACGTAGCCTAACTGATTGGGTACAATATTGAGCACCCAGTGAAAAGCAACATCTCCCAAGACTGCCAGCCCTTTTGGTGCCATTCACCTCAGGAAGTTCATGCATGAATGCACTTATTAGGACTGCAAAGAAATATCACCCCACTGAGTAGATAGGAAACACCGGATCCTCCCAGTGCAAATCAGCAGCCTGAATCCAAAAGACTCAGATAAGAGGAGCTGGATGCATGTGGTACTTAGACATTTTTTAACCTAACCAAGGGGTGTGAGGTTTGAATGTATTAGCCTTGTGTGTCTATCTGTAATATTGGCCACTAATGACGAGGAGCAGAGGAGACCACAGACCTATGATTGCTGCCTGCTAAGTGAAGATCTTCAGCTCAGCTGTGATTGAAACTAACGGATCAGAGTCCTAGGCCCAGCTCTTCAGGGAGATTTCCCAACGATGGTGGCTGTGGCCATGCACAGACGTGGATTAGCCATGGGGCCAATGGGGCCTGTGCCCAGGGGCCCCAGAAACAATTTGCTGAAGCCCGGAGTCCTGGCCACGAGGCGGGCGGGGGAGGGGAGGCCCCGTGCCCCAACCCTGTTCCCTGGCAGCAGCGCTGGGTGGGCAGGGCAGGGGAAGCCCCCCCCCCCCCCCGACCCTGTCCCTGTTCCCTGCAGAAGCCACAGGACAAGGGGAGTCACTCCCCCTGAGCGGGCCTTGACCCCATCCATGGCAGAAGCCGCCAGGTGGGGGAAGCCCCAGAGCCTCCCACCCCATCCCCAGCAGAAGCCTCAGGGCCGTGGTGCAAGGACACTTCCCTGCCTCACCTCGGTTAGTTACAGCCCTTCTAGCTAAGGACACACGGGACTCCCAGTGGGTACTCCCAAAGGTTTTATTGGGTTGGTTCCAGCAACCGAAGCAGTGGTAGATGGGCATCATGGTTAAGGACACTGGAGAATTAAGGCCTTATATGCACATGATTTCAGAGAAGTCCTATCACCAGTGTTACAGGAGGACACACTAGGTGACCAGAGTGGCCCGTTCTGGGCTTATAATCTATACAGTGGCCAAACTCCCAGCGGGAACAGTAACATACACCTACTTGGCAGAAGGGCAAGATGACAGTACACAGAATCAGTGTTTCTGACAGTGCCTGTAACCCGATGGCAAGAACTTGGTAAAATTAAACACCTCTCTCGGCTTGGATACTGCAGGCTATGCCCAGGGCTATTTGCTGAAGAGTATCTGCCCATAGCAGTGAGCTGTGACAACATATACAACTCGGTACCACCTAGAAGCAAAGGGTCTAATGATGACCCTAGGGAGGTGGTAGAATTACCTAGGGAGGTGGTAGAATCTCCTTCCTTAGAGGTTTTTAAGGTCAGGCTTGACAAAGCCCTGGCTGGGATTATTTAACTGGGAATTGGTCCTGCTTTGAGCAGGGGGTTGGACTAGATGACCTTCTGGGGTCCCTTCCAACCCTGATATTCTATGATTCTATGATTCTATGAGAGACTAGGGGGGAGTCAAGAGGGCGCCCAAGATTCTTACTAGAAACCAGGCCAGGCAACTTGACCTTGAATTGAGCCTTAGCCAAATACACATGAGAAAATGGATGGAGAGCAAGAAAATCACTGAAAGACAGACCCCGTCTGAGTTCGGTAAAGCATTCGTGTGCACAGTACATTCGGCTGGTAACTGCCATGCAGCATGGCCTAGTGACCAAGGGCCAGGTGGTCCGGCCTGCTTCGGCTTTTCCCTCAGAACTGAATGAAGCTGGCCAAGGGGAAGAGCGGGAAGGTGGCTCAGGGACTAAGAGACCAGGGGATCAGGTGGCTGTCGGCAGGGGAGCTGTGGTGGGAAATGGAAACGCAAAAGGAGCGCGAGAGAGACGTAGGAAACGCAGGCCCGGCCCAAAGCCCAGTGACACGAATGGAAAGACTTCCACAGGCTCTGGGTCAAGCCCAAAGCAGGGCGACTGCTACATTTTCTATCATTTTGCTGTGGGGAAGATCTAAACAATTATTCAGTGGAGGCAACAAAGATTAGGAGGAGAGGCACCTGGGCCCACGGGGGTGGAGGGGTGTGTGTGGGTGTATGGGATGGGGTGTCATCCTCATATTCCAGCTCACTTAAAAGGGGATTAAAGGAAAACATGTAGCACCCAGCCCTCACCTCTAGCTTCTCTGTCTTTCCCCAGCTCTGCTGGTGACCTTTGCTTTACAAGAGCGCAGATGACTTTAATGCTACCTGAGAGTCTTTGCCATGCAAAGATGGAGTATCTCAGAATGAGAGGGTTAATGCCTCTGCATATCAGACATGCAACTGGAAACGTTCATGGAAGAAATGGAACCTTTTGCTTACAAATGGAGTAACCAAAGGTCAGAGCCAGCTGGACGGAGCTGCGTGGCTTCAGACTTGCTCCTTATGGACAGGTGTCCAGAGAACAATTTCATCAGCACTGCTGGGACCACATCTGCAGGCTCAGCAGAGAGGTCAAGCAGTAAGTGCATCACAGAACCAAAACCCCAGAAACGTGTTTTGGATTGAAGGGCTTGGTTTTTATCCCTCTGAAATTCTGCAGATTTGAGGTCCTGGTTCAATTCACAGGTTGATTATATATTATAATTACATCCCCACAGAAAGGTGTTAAAAGAATATTAAGGTTGAAAAGTCAAGCACTCAAAAGACAAGAAATGCCAGTATTAAGGTTGCCTGTGCAACCTTAATTTGCCCCTCTTGGGCATGTACGTGATGATACAGTCTTTAATCACATGAGTCCATTCTACTGGTTTCACAGGACATCAGCCTGAAATGGGAAAAATACACTATTTTGCCCAAGTTAAAAAATTCATGCAACGGTTTCATTGAGAAACTCTGGCAACTCCTTGCTTTGGAGCAGAGTCTTGGAATTTGGCAGCAGGGGCTGATGTGACATCATGGATGAGCCTTCGTGCCCAAATTTGGCCAATGTACAAGACTCAGAGCATAAGAGAGTGTGTGTCCCTCCTCTTGGTGCCAGGACCCACTGCTACAGTGGCTCCCACAGCTGGGAGGAGTAATTTCTGGGGAATTCCTGCTCAGCCCCTACAGCATTGTGCTGGAGCATGCCCAATGTAGATAGAATCTTCAGAGAATTTAGCACCCAAACTCTAACAAACCCATCCCGAGCATGCACGAACTATGCTTTTTTTGGCTTAGAAATTTGGGTGAATGTTTATAGAGATGAGAAAAGGCACATCCATGACACCAGAGCAACTCCCCCTGCCAAATTTCAAGCCCCTGCTCCAAAACAAGGTTGCTAAAACTTTTCGACAAAACGGTTGTAAGAGTTTTTGAACATGAAGAAAACAACATACTTTTTGCTAACCTGGTTTTCAGAAATGGCTGAACCATTTTACCTGACATTTTCATGGTCTCAGGTTGCAGTGGGGGAGGTTTAGGTTGAATATTAGGAAAAACTTTTTCACTAGGAGGAGAAGCACAGGAAAGGGTTACCTAGGGAGGTGGTGGAATCTCCTTCCTTTGAGGTTTTTAAGGTCAGGCTTGACAAAGCCCTGGCTGGGATGATTTAGTTGGGGATTGGTCCTGCTTTGAGCAGGGGGTTGGACTAGATGACCTCCTGAGGTCCCTTCCAACCCTGGTATTGTATGATTCTATGATTTCCAAAACAATTCCGCATTAGGTAGACACCCAGCATGGAAAATTCCAGCGCAAACGGTGAATGTTTGGGAAAATTACAGGCAACTGAAAACAGGAGCTTATCATGGAACAAGGTAGGCAACTTTTGCTATAGGAGGCTCTACTGGCTGCACCTGCAGAATCAAAGAACCGGAAGGGACCTCAAGAGGCCCCGTAGTCCGGTCCCCTGCACTCAAGGCAGGACTAAGGATTATCTAACATATATGCAGCCATCTAGGAACTGATATTTTCCTTGCCCACATACCACAGTCACTCAAAAGTCTGTGGCAGCATTAGAATGCACCAAATCCTGCTCCGAAAGCAAAGCCCCCGGCCCTCTCGGAGCTGTACCTTCACTCGGTGTTTGGCAACCCAGGTCTGTGACACACATGATTACACCTCGCGGGGGGAGGCGGGGGGGCACATACATTCCAGCCTACACATTGCACAACCGTGTTGCCCCAAATCCCTGCTTACATCACTAGGTGAGAAGCCATGCAAAGATACCGGGAATGATGGCTCCAGGAGACCAATTGACTTTCTCCACGTGAGCCGGCATCTGCTGAGAAATCAAACTTCTGCTGTTGAAATAATTCCACAATAGCTTTGCTACTGACCAAGGAGTACACCGCAGCCAGCTCTTGAGTAATCCTCCTGAGAATTCACTTAGCCTTTCTGTCTCGTCTTTAAAGTTTCTTTGAAGTTCCTAAATGTCAGAATCTCCTCCCTGAGCTGTTATTTCCTTCTCCAGGCCTGAGTGCTAATGCTAACTAGGGTCCACACACTTGTTTTTTTGGTTTTTAGTTTTGTTTTTTTACAACCCTTGCTGCGGCAGTGACTCATCCAGCAAAGCCAGAGGTTGTCTATTTTGATCTTCTGCTATTTGGGATCTATTTACGGCAGTAATTTTCTCTCTGTCCCTGCCCCCCGCACACGACGTGTGGAAGGGTCACAAGAGAAAAACAGACTGTGAGGAGAAAAGAACAAAGAAATACTGCTGGTCGATGTAGCCTCCTGACTCAATGGATGCACAATACTAAACTCTTCTTGGACTTGATTTTGAGTTGTAATCAAGGAGGACTTCGACCACTCCCAGCAGACTCCTCTGCCCCAGCACTCCAACACTAACCCTGGCCCAGTGCAGAGAGGAGGCCCTGAAGGGGGCAGAAAGCAAGCCTGCTCCATCCTCATTCCTGCAGTGGTGGCTCCTGTCCCACCAGGCCTGATCCCCACTCTGGGCTTTGTCACCTGGGATCACAGTGCCCCTCGGGTTTGGCACCCCTGGCTTCATGATTTCTGTGGGTCCAACTGAACTCACGAACCCCTACTAAAGCCGAAATACCTACCTGCTTGGCAGAGGCAGCTTCACAACTAAGACATTTTATGACGCCCATGATACGGTGTCTGCCAGTTTCTGAGTTCCCTGCAAGCCAGTCAATGCCTCTTCCTGGCTAATAAGATTGCTGCAGAATAACCTAACAACGCTCGCCTGAGGGGATCACAACCAAGCCCCCTTGTTTTACAGGTTACCCTGTGATCAAGAGACTCGGCCGCTCAAATGCAGCCCAGAGCGCTGGCGAGTGAGAGTCCTCACTGAGACTGTTGTTTGGTGGCCTTTATGAAAGGGTCGCTGGTCTCAGCCCACTTCCGAGTGAGGAGGTTTCCATGTACCAAAACCCACCAGCGGACATGACAATCAGCTGGCAAACTCAGCAGCAGCCAAGGCACTGTGCCACGTGCACTGTCAGAACTGGAAATGACTAAACTAGGGCTGAATGGACCGAACTCTCCTCCATGTCACGGTGGCGGCTCACTGGAGTGCGGAGGGGGTTTGCACACCTCCAGCCTGGCTCCGTGGCTATTGGTCTGGCGATTCTTTTCCCCACCAGCACTAAATTCCCTGAAAGCAAAATAAATCGGACCAATAACTTCCGCAGCTCGGATTCAGCAGGTGAATGAGCAGCAGGTGCTGATGAGCCTGCCACGTAGTGGCCAGAGGCCTGAAAAAGATGATCTAAGTTTGCCATCTTGACTATCTCGGGGATTGAACGGGGGTTCTCTGTAGAGCCAGGTGCTGTAGCTGCAGACTCATACCTATGTGGATCATGGAAAGGGGAGGGGGGACACATGATACACACTGACCAGTGGCTACATGCGCACAACAGTGACTACCATTACCACCTAGGAGGGAGTCTCTTCTCCAGCGGAAGAGCGAGCGGTTGTGGCCCCAACGGTCCTGGATTCAATTCTCAGCAGAAGCAGCCTCTTCACGGATGCTTGTCAGAGGGAAGGGATTGGTTGCCACCTGTCACGCTGACCATGAACATGTGCACTGAGAACTACAAGGAGGTGCTGCCAAGGGAAATCCAAGTAGCACCCCACGGATTCTGCAAGCGCCCCTGAGCTGTACGGCAGTGACCCGTGCAGCACCATTAAGTTCAGTGGCACTGATCCCACGGGTTGGTTTCTGAGGGATGGATTATACACTGGGACCCTCAGCAAACGGTTTCGCGTTCTGGGATTTATGATGGGGTGCCAAGTGACGTGGTGTTGGGGAGACACCAGCATTATTACCAATATCAGCTCACCCTATTGTTCTTTGGTACTATCAGATTTCAGGTCCCTGAGACACCCCTGGAGAACCTGCTTCTGACTGTGCAAAGACAGCCTGGTACAACAGGCTTCGCTGTGGCCAAGGGTCCAGACTTTCCCCATCTCCCATTGTCCCTCCTCTCTATAGCAGCTTCCTGAACCATTGGACGGTTCCCATGGGCGCGGTTCCCACTGCCAGAAGGGTTGGATTATGATTGGCCCTTGGGGCAGGGAGCATGCAACAAGCCTCCTCCCCTGTGTGTCAACCACAACAGCCATCCTTGTGAACAGAGACTGCTCACCAGGGTGCAAATCAGCTGGAAAGGGGTGGGGAGGAGGCGGAGCATGGACATGGCTCCACCTCCATACCAGGCCATGGAACTGGGCCAGCACACCATGGGGACTGATCTCTGCCACCCTAATGAATGGTGCAGAATTCATGCCTCCCATGGGAGAAATCATCCATCCTGAGGGATTATCTCTCCAGCAACTACCCAAAGGTTGGCATGGAGTCACCCCACCTCTTACCAGGGCTGGGCACAAACTGCACAAGCTAGCAGTAAGGGTAGCCAGCTAGATCGAAAGGAGAGGGACAACTAAAGTTTAATCTGTATTTGACTATCAAGCACCTGAGGTACCAGGACGGCTTGGCACTATATAAATACAACATATTATTAAGTACCTTCGGTCTCCAAAGGGCTAAGACTCTTCAAAAAATAATAACACTAATGCACATAATAGCCTGTGTCTTGTTATTTAAGAAATCTCTTCCCAGCATCAGCCATCTCAGTACGTGTAAATGCACTTACCCCAATAACTATGCCTGAGGAGCAGTCTGATGGAGTGCCAGCAAGCACAATGGCTGTTCTACCTGAGCACTGGGCAGATGACGACACGCTCCATTTAGAACTAAATGCTTTATTCACTAAAAGCCATTGACAACATCCTTGCCTGAGCTTTTCCCTTGAAGAGCAATTTCCGGCTCCATGCTGGAGCTTTTGTTCGTGGGAGAGAGAGAGGCAGAGAAAAGTGGTTTGTTAAGTCTTTACATGTCATATTTAATGGAACAGAGTTCAGGAGGGTATTTTTAATATTATTATTGCTATTCGAATAGCTGCATTATATGTTCTGCAGGGTCTTCCTTTAAAAAGACTCGAAAATGACAAGCTCAAGCTGTCAACCACAACCCACTGCCTCAAATACATTTCCCCGTGCCGGTGTTCACTTATCACTATTACAACAGACCCAAATGTAAATCTGAAAGACAGAAAGTGTTCTGAACTTTTTTATTATTATTACTGTTCATTCTCACGCACATAACATCAAAGAGCCTATCAGAACGGCTTCCAAAATGCATTGAATTCTCAATGCGTCAAACTCCTTCACCCCTTCCCCACCCTCCATTAAAAAAATTAAAAAAAAGAATCAGGAATTCCTCTTTTATTCTCCTCAAAGACAGGAACAGCTGTCATGACTTTGCAGTCAAATCAATGCCATTTGCAACAGAACTATTTCCCTCCCTCCAGCCCCCTTTGATAAATTAGAACAATTTCAAAATGGGCCCTGGGGAATTAGCACGTGACAATGCACAACTCACAGAGTACAAGGAAGGCTTTTTTGTTACATATTTTGGGAGGAAGCAAGTGTATTTATCTGCTGGTCTATGAATTGCGAAGATAATTTCATACTCACACAATGTCTGTCTTCCATAATAATCTTCATCCTCATGATGAGGCTGACATCTCGTCCCAGTGTGCAGACTCTGCATTAGTAGGAACTTTGTTGTTTGTTTGAAAAGAGGAATTATTCGGCGTAACATCTGAGCTGAACACTGGGAGGACAGGCAAGGGCTCTCATGAGAGCACAGGACCAGGAGTTCCTGACTCCACAGTTGTAAATCTCTCACTGACACTGCCCCACTGTGGCTTTGGACAACGCGATGAAGTTATCTAACTCACTTCGGCATTTGCAAAAGGGGGAAAACATTGATCTGACTCCTACAAAGCCCCAGGGTCCTGGAAGAAATTTAAAGCTCTGAGACTCAATAGTGAAATACAACATGGTGAACTGGGCACTGCATAAGGATCCACAAAGCGCTGACTAATGCCCAAAGCCCTAATCTGCCTCTTATGGGCACTGTAAAACCTGGGATGGATTCTTGGGAGAAGGGGGGGCAAAGTCCTTTCTTAGGTTGGTTTGGAGAGGATGCCCAGAGACATTACCCCCACCTGGATGGAGCATTGTGGGGACTGAGTGGTGAATATAAAGCAACCTCAAGAGGTAAAGCATGGCTCTGTGCCTGTTTTAGATAATGTACATGGCACTGCAGGTAGGTGCTTCCCCCATAAGACTAAATACTCTCTCCTTCCAGGGGTATATGACTACGAACCCTGTCACAGAAAAGGAGAGGCTCAGTGCCCTGCAGGGTTATTACAATCTGGAGTTAGCTGAGGGCCCTGCTAGCTCCTCAGCAGGAGTAATTGCCCTTTGTCTGCTATATATCAGGACAAATGGGTTACAAAACCCAAGAGGACAGGAGGAAATATCTTCACTTAGCAGTTCAGTGAGCCAGGGAAGGCCACGGGGGCGGAGAGGGATGGCCTGACGGCTCTGTAGCCTGCATAAGAGGGGGAAGATGAGTGGAGACCTGTCCGATTCCTGGAGGGCTCAGACGTCACATCCCCAAGGCCACTTCCACCACCGTGGGCACTCGCTGGCAGCCCCAGTAGAAAGCCCAAGGCCTTGGTGAGCACAGAGTCCTACAGGACAGAGAGGGCAGAGCTGGGGAAGGGTGCCCTGCCGCTTGTTCTGTGAAGTGGGGCCTGCAGCCCAAGGCTTTGAATCCGGCAGCCCCAGTGCCCAGGCTCACCTGCAAAGAAATCCAATCCAGTGGGTTTACACAGCCCTATAGGGCACGCACTGCCATGCACAGGGACTGTTCCTCTATGCCGATGCCAGATGGCCAGCTAGGGCCCAGCATGGCCACCCTGCATGACCTGAGTGGGGCCACGTGGCCAGAATAGGGGTTGAGAATCTGGGGTCTTGTCTCCCAGAAGCCAACGCACCTGGTCTCCCTGTTACAGGCCCGAGTCTCCTTTACTCCTCTCCAGCTGCGCAAGGGGCCTTGAAGTGGGTGCCAGTGACCGAGCTGCATGAAGTGGCCCTAATATAATTGAGAATCAGGCCCCATAGAGCTAAGTGCTGATATACTACAGGGAAGGGACCCTGGCAATAAACAGATTCCTTTTGCCCTAGGGTGTTCCCTTTATCCTGTGTTCCAGCCCTCCACGTCCCAGTGTCTTGTATAGCACTGGGGCGGCCAATATGCTTATCTGGCCTACACTGTGGGCCCAATCCCATGAAGTTCTGAGCTCAGTAGGAGACCTGAGAACCTTTAGGGTCAGATTTTTAAAGGTATTTAGGCACCGAAGGTGCAGAAATGCATCGAACGCTTCCACTAGATGCTTTAGACACCAAAATATCTTAGGTTTCAGAGTAGCAGCCGTGTTAGTCTGTACCGCCAACTAAAACCTCTCCAGCGCATCATCAAAGATTTACACCTATCCTGAAAAATGATCCCTCACTCTCACAGATCTTGGGAGACAGACCAGGCCTCGCTTACAGACAGCCCCCCAACCGGAAGCAAATACTCACCAGCAACCACACACCACGCAACAAAAACACTAACCCACAATCCTGTCCTTGCAACAAAGCCCGATGCCAACTCTGTCCACATATCTATTCAGGGGACACCATCCTAGGGCCTAATCACATTAGCCACGCCATCAGGGGCTCGTTCACCTGCACATCTACCAATGTGATAGATGCCATCATGTGCCAGCAATGCCCCTCTGCCATGTACATTGGCCAAACCCGACAGTCTCTACGCAAAAGAATAAATGGACACAAATCTGACATCAGGAATCAAAACATTCAAAAACCGGTAGGAGAGCACTTCAACCTCTCTGGCCACTCAGTGAAAGATTTAAGGGTGGCAATTTTGCAACAGAGAAGCTTCAAAAACAGACTCCAACGAGAAACTGCTGAGCTTATTAGCTTATTAATTAACATGCAAACTAGATCCCAGTAACTCGGGTTTGAATAGAGACTGGGAGTGGCTGGGTCATTACACACATTGAATCTATTTCCTTAAGTTAAGTATCCTCACACCTTCTTGTTGTCAAATGTCTAAATGGGCCATCTTGATTATCACTACAAAAGTTTTTTTCTCCTGCTGATAATAGCTCATCTTAACTAATTAGCCTCTCACAGTTTGTATGGTAACTTCCAACTTATCTGTATGTATATAAATATCTATGCATCCAATGAAGTGGGCTGTAGCCCATGAAAGCTTATGCTCTAATAAATTTGTTAGTCTCTACGGTGCCACAAGTCCTCCTGTTCTTTTTTCAAAATATCTTAGCGCCTTCAGGCTGTTGCCTCTGCCCTCTTGTACTATAGGTGAGATCAATGGACTTTGCCCCCGGGTGTCACAAACATTTACAAATTGGCTGCAAATGCAAAGCATCTGCTCCAGATGGTCCTGGGCAGGGGAAGCCAGAACACACCGTGCAGAACCCTCTGCACCACACGGTACGAGCCAGGACAAATTGCTGGCCCGACACGAGGGCACCATTTACCCAACAGGAATTCTATCCCAGCGTGTTCGTGGGTGGGGAGGGATGAGAGAGGAGTCAGAGGAGAGAATCTTGATTTGTTCCAGCCCTAACCGGGGACACAGTTGGCAAGTGAACTGGTTGTGGGTAGGTTCAAACGCAGGATCCGATCCAGCACCACTGAAGTGAAGTGGCAAAACTCCCACTGACAACTGCGGTGCCGGATAAGACTGAAAGGACCAGATTTTTCAAAAGACCTCAGCTCCCTCCGAGGCACCGAAATAAGTGGCCAGATTTTCAGACCTGCTGAGCATTTTGGGTTCTGAGCACTTGGAAACCTGGCCCTGAGCTCTTTGAACAGCTAGCCCCATGTCGGCAAAGCATTTCTCCCTGCTAAAGGGAAACTGAGCTGTAGCTCACGAAAGCTAATGCTCAAATAAATTGGTTAGTCCTCCACCAGTCCTCCTTTTCTTTTTAGTCCTCTTTAGGTGCCACCAGTCCTCCTTTTCTTTTTGCGAATACAGACTAACAGGGCTGCTACTCTGAAACTAAAGAGAGAGGGCTGGATTCCTCACTCCACCGAGTTAACTTGGCAAGGGGCCTTTCCACCTGTCTGCAATCAAGGCCACATTTCGTTTTCCTTTTCTGTCTAAGGTGCTTATCTGGCCCCCATCACCACACTTTCTGAGTGCCTCACAATCTTTATTGTACTTACTCTCCCAAACACCCCTGGGAGGCAGGGCAGGGCCATTATTCCATTGCCCAGGAGGGAAACTGAGGCACCAAGCGACTAAGAGCTAGATTCACAGAGAAGGTTAGGTGTGGTGACGCTCAGCATCACCACACCTAACTTTCAGGGGCCGAGAAAACCACTGGGATTCACAAAGCGGGGGGGGACGACACAGACAGACGGAGGGGACGGACTGGAAGCTGGGGTCTCCCACATTCCAGCGGAGCACCCACACCACTGGGCTAAAAGTAACAAGGGGGCTTTGTGAACCCCAGTGGGGCCTGACTCTGGGATTTAGGTGCCTAAAGTGGCAGTTAGGCGCCAAAGTCTGTGGGTGAATCCAGTCCCGTGTCTTGCCCAGGGTTTGTGGCGAAGCAGGGAACTGAATCCATGTGTGCCAAGCCCCAGGCTAGTGCCCTGCCCACCGCTCTCTTCCCCCCACACCTCCTGGCCCATCTCCTTTGTCCCAACCTATGACAGATTCGATTGTTAAAATGGAAATGTCTCAAAATCTAATTTTCCTTTGCCCACTCCTTATAGGACTTGTTACCTTTGGGCATTTCACTCAGCTTAGACAGAAAGGATAGACTCGTCTGCTTCATTCCCAGGTTACACTCAAGTTCACTTTCTGGTTCTGGTACACCAGCAGAGCGCTGTAGTGTTTTAGTCCACAGCACCATGAGGGTGTGTTTAAATCCCAAATCAGCTGCTGACTATGAAATTCAGTCTCCCCTTTTTCCTTCTTTCTAACCCCCCCGCCTCCCCCCCACAGACACTTTGAGGTTTAAAATGCAGTGGGGTTCTGCAAAACTGGCAGGATTGCGTTCCACAGATGTCGCCTTGCACCAACTCCCAACCAACAGTGCTTCGCTCGCAAGGGAAAAGGATGATTTTTTTTTCTGGCTGTATCACAAAACTGGGATCTCAATGTGTTGTCTTTAAAAGATAGATCCTATTTCCCCTTTATTTAGCCCCTGTTATCTGTAGATCTCAAAGTACTTTAGCAACAATTAATTATACTTCACAATAAGTCAGCTAGCCAGATATCATGTCCAGTGTGCAGAGGGTAAACCAAGGCACAGAGAAGTAAACAGCCATGACTAAGCTTACCCAGCAAGGAAGAGAAGAGCTGGAAATACACCACAAGAATCTTGACTGCCACGCCTCTGCACTAACCACTAGACCACACAGCTGCACCTATTTCACTTAGTCATTATTTAGCAGCATAGACGGTCACTGTGGTTTTGCTATAGCTGAACTCTTGTGTTACATTTTTTGTGGCCCGTACTGATGTTTTGCCTAGAACACTGTGTAATCCACAAATAAATCAATACGGGAAGAACATCCAGTACTGTTTGGAGGAATAAAAAAATACAAAATTGCAGTGGAATGATGATTTCCAGCAGTTTCATAGACGGAAAAAACCAAGGGAAGAAGTCTCCTCATTTTATCACACCTTTCTGTGCCTCGGCATTACTGACGGCTCTGTCAAAGATCCAGCAGGACTCTGCTGGTGCTGCAAATTCCACTTGGCCTGCTGAGCACTAAGCCTCACAGCTATCGAACCAGCGAGTTGTATTTCAAAGAGACATCAAGGAAGCCACTGGACAGAGACGACCACTGACCACTGCACAAGCCAGGGAGGAATATTTCTCCCCACAACCCGCATGTACGGTATTACATACTCCTGCCACCTCCTCCAACTCTTCAATTCATGCCTGGGAGGACATGCCACCATCGGTTGGAAAGTTGCTCCTCCTGTCTTTGGCTTAATTCTCTGTGGATACAATCACATAGTGGGCAGAGGCCAGCACTCAACCCCCCACTCCAGCATGAGCCCAGGACACCAGAAGCATTTAAAGATCTGTTTAAAGCAAAAAGAAAAGGAGGACTTGTGGCACCTTAGAGACTAGCCAATTTATTTGAGCATGAGCTTTCGTGAGCTACAGCTCACTTCATCGGATGCATACTGTGGAAAGTACAGAAGATCTTTTTATACACACAAAGCATGAAAAAATGGGTGTTTACCACTACAAAAGATTTTCTCTCCCCCCACACCACTCTCCTGCTGGTAATAGCTTATCTAAAGTGATCACTCTCCTTACAATGTGTATGATAATCAAGTTGGGCCATTTCCAGCACAAATCCAGGTTTTCTCCCCCACCCCACTCTCCTGTTGGTAATAGCTTATCTAAAGTGATCACTCTCCTTACAATGTGTACGATAATCAAGGTGGGCCATTTCCAGCTCAAATCCAGGGTTTAACAAGAACCTCTGGGGGCGGGGGTAGGAAAAAACAAGGGGAAATAGGTTACCTTGCATAATGACTTACTCACTCCCAGTCTCTATTCAAGCCTAAGTTAATTGTATCCAATTAGCAAATGAATTCCAATTCAACAGTCTCTCGCTGGAGTCTGGTTTTGAAGTTTTTTTGTTGTAATATCGCAACTTTCATGTCTGTAATCGTGTGACCAGAGAGATTGAAGTGTTCTCCGACTGGTTTATGAATGTTATAATTCTTGACATCTGATTTGTGTCACCCCCAGCAGTGAGCTCAAACCCTGCAAACCATTCTCAATTCAGCCCCACTTCGCACAGGTTTAAAGGCCCAGATTCAGGCCAGGCCATAAGCATGCGCTTCAGTGCTTTCCTGAACCGGGATGTGCTTATGCCCTAAGCCAGGAGCAGCCGAGGTATTGCTAAATGCAGCACTGCAATGATGCCCCCCTAATCTTTAATATGGAGGTGCAGCCCATGGGAACTGCATAGGCCTGCCTCCAGGCCTATGGAGCACTGCGTGCCGGGATCTGTAGTCTGTGCACAATTCAAACATCTGCATAGAAAAGATGAGGGCGGCTGCCATCAGCTCAAATTTAAGACATTAGATGCAGCTCTCTGGCACCTGGCCGCCTTCCTCTTTTAATGCCACTGCTCTGAACCATCCCCTGCCTCATTTGCTACCGTGGGACTGTCCCCTACAGCCTAGATGTTTCCTATCTGGTTTATTAGGTTCTTGTAGCTGGTGCAGGGATACATTTGAATGGGTATTGCAAGCAGCAGCCAAAGAAATACAGCCTTTCTGAGGAGTTCACAACTGCACCCTCCTAACACAGAGACAGGTGTTGCTCCAATCAGCAGCAACAGGGCAAACAGCCTCTAACTATCACGCTGTGCTTTTCTCATCCCAGCAATCCTATCTCATGCAGGTTTCCCTTCTCAACATGACAGACAAATGCCACTGAACCTCCAGACCAGAAGAAAATGACTTAGGGAGAAGGGCTGGTATGGCGGCAGCCAGTGGGTATGTCCTCACCTGGTTGATCCCAAGTTCAAATCCAAGTGGCGTATATGATCTCTGGAAAAGGGAGGTGGCTCTCAAGTGACCTGCCACCTCTTGGGTGTCGCTTGCTGTGAGGCTGACAGGTTCTAGAGGGGCTGTAGTCACTTTCCTTGGCCCGAGGACGGATGCAAGGACAGCGGAGCCCAGCCATTTCAGCCTATGGTCAAAAACCCACAATTGGGTTTCGGGGAGATTCTCTGCCCCAGTCACTTCCCTTTGTACAACTCAAGTGTCACAAATTCCCCTGCTGGGGATCCCCATCTGGATCCTGCAGCTCCCTCCCCACTGCCCCTGCACAGACGGGGAGTCCAGGGTGGGGAGAAAGAGTGGTAGGAATGTGGTGCTGCTCTAGGGGACTGTTGCCAGCTGTTGCAGGTTAGAGCAACCTGAAGGCTGCTCTAGCCTGAGCTGGGATAGAGAATCAGGGAGCCAGGACTAGCAGTTTCTTCTCATCCTCTGTTATTTTTCCTCTCGTCTGGGGCTGACTGTGTGGGGGAGGAGAGACGTCTTTTTCGAGGGCCTCTCCTAGGCTCTCCTTGGGGATCCCATGCCTGGCAGGAACTCAGGCAATGGAGCACACAGAGCTTCTCTGCTCACCGGCAGCTAGCAGGCCCACAGCTGCTCAGAGCAGACCCAGCTTACACCAGAGCTATTTGTGGGAGCATGGGGGGCGGGGGAGCAGCGCCCCCTACCTCCTCTCCACAACAACAGGGCTGGTCCAGACCCTTCCATGTTAGAACAACAGGGCGCAGTTCAGGGAGCCCATTTTCAATTCATTACTAAACAAGGTCACCTTGCAGGGCTAAAATTTAGAGCCTGGAGAGACACAATCGGGCCTCGGGTGCAGGGTGCCGGGGGAGCTTGGGGAGATGCCCACCAGATCGGGGAGAACATTAACCACACATAAACCTGCAGAAACCTGCAGAGCTAGCAGATGGAACAGGATGAGCACTTTGCTATGAGACCCTTCTGCCAGGTGTTAGCGGCAGCAAGCACCTGGTTCAAATAGCTACGGATCCCTCTTAAAACAAACAACTGCCCTGTGACAATATACAGCCCAAAGACCAGGGGCATCCTGATTTCTAGCAGTGAGTTTCAGCTGCCGGCCTGACCAGCCCAGCAGACCCCAATTTATTGTTAAATCTGTACGCAAGAGGTGCCACGTAATAAGTCACTGGAAAGTCCACAGCACACTGGTTGTGGAGAGCATTGTGTCATGTAGGTGCGAGCAACTGATGCAAAGTTATAGACATAGGCTGAAATTATAATCCTTAAAATGTGTTTGTCATTCGGACAGATTTCTGAGTAACAGCCGTGTTAGTCTGTCTTTGCAAAAAGAAAAGGAGTACTTGTGGCACCTTAGAGACTAACCAATTTATTTGAGCATGAGCTTTCAGAAGTTACCCACTCCCTAAACAAAGGAATAGGGTTTCTCCACCAGGTAGTTACTTCCAAAGTGCTTTGAAAGACAATGAGAATGCATTTACATATCAGATAAACAAAGCGATCAAGCTAACAAGGGAGAGGAAGAGACAGCTTGGCTACACCCCAACAAGGAAGAGAAACTTTAGCAAAGCTATAAAAACAGGGGTGGGGTATAAACTTCAAATAATAAGCAGTTGAATCAACTGATTGAATACAACATGAGTGTATCACCTAAGGTCATTTATGAACACCTGTAGCAGGCTGGTGATTAATAGCACTGTGAAATGTCTGTATTAACACTCTAGGAGGAATTCTGGATAGTTGTTGATATTATGTTTTAAAGTGCAGGTTTCAGAGCGGCAGCCGTGTTAGTCTGTATCAGCAAAAAGAAAAGGAGGACTTGTGGCACCTTAGAGACTAACCAATTTATTTGAGCATGAGCTTTCGTGAGCTACAGCTCACTTCATCGGATGCATACTGTGGATCTGATGAAGTGAGTTGTAGCTCACGAAAGCTCATGCTCAAATAAATTGGTTAGTCTCTAAGGTGCCACAAGTCCTCCTTTTCATTTTAAAGTGCATGGCTGCACAAAGGAAGGAACAGCTCCCACCCAGACAGGAGAGGAGCAGCTATTTACCTACCTCCTCTGTAAATTAAGCATGAGGTAAGATCAAAACAATGGAAGCCCCATTTACACCCAGAGGGGTAGGAAACCCACAGGAAGGGAAGACCAGTATCAGGTCAGCTTCCTGGTGGACACAGCAAGCTAAGCACACAGGAGAGCCTTTGGGATATATAAGCAAAGACAGAAGCCATCTTTGGCATCCATGGCGAGACAGACACCAGGGAACAGAGCTGTTGTAAGCTGAGAAAGATGGGTCCTTCAGCCAACAAGGCAGGGGCTTTGAAGTCTCTGGAACTGAATGTAGCTGAGAAACCTGTTTAGGCAAAGATCTTTCACCTAAAAAGATTAGGGAAGCCAGCAGCTTGTGTGTCTGTGGAAGGTCCTGACTGAGGGAAAGAGCCACGGCTGGGAAGGAGGTGGTCTGATGAGAGAAACCATCTTGAACGGGCCTGTATCTTGCTAGATTAAGTTTTAGACCTTTAGAGGCACTTTTATTTACTCATAAATCTTCCTAACCTTATTCCTTCTACTTGGCATCACTTACCCTCTGCCCCATCGTTATTAAATGCATTTTATTTTACCATAAACCAACTCAGTGCTGTGTTTAAGGGAAGAGTGTATCCACCCCAGTTTAGTTAATGAGTAGTGATGTGGTTTTGTCTCTTTGCAGGAGCAATGAACCTTATGATTTCTCTGAGCTGTCCAAGGGAGGGCTGGACACTTCAGGTCACACAGTTTGGGGAAATTCAGGGCTGGAAGTATTCTGGGGTCACCCTGCTGGTTGTAACCCAGGCTGGTGGAAACCATAGTGGGGCTGCAGACAGGCTACTTGGGTCCAAGCTGCTGAACCAGGGCTATCTAGCTCACAGACACTCAGGGTGTGACCTGCATGCTTGTGTAGACTGGTTGTGAGCATCTCAGGAGGAAGCTCCAGCAGCAAAGGACTGTAAGGCGCCCAGGCAAGCAGTGACACAATCCCTCACCAGTCTGGATTTGAACCCCGATAATGTCATATGCCCCAGTTGGAGACCCCAGCTAGGCCCCACTAAATACCTTCCCTGGCAGCCCTTAAGAGGCAATACTTCCCCACTAATGAGCAGTGAGTCTGGAACAAGGAGAATTTCCTGGAGAGGAACACAGCATCGACTTGGAAAGACCCAGCAACAGTCTATCAATACAAATGATAAATAAAACACTCCCCCACAGGAACTCTGGCAGGAGTCTATTAACTCAGCTCCCCTCCTACCAGTGCAAATATCCAATAGACAAAAATCTCTTTACCATGTCACTTCCCTTCCATTAAACCCCACTCACAGTTTGATATCAGTGGGTAGCATAGTCCTACGGTGGCTCAGACAGGTTGCTCTCCAGTCCTTCGGGAAGCACTGCCTGGTCCTGTCTGGAGGCTCCACCATGTAAACTAGCGATAGTGATTTCAGCTTTCTTTAGTGGAAGAGTAGCACATAGTAGCAGTCATTGCCACAAACATCTATTACACTCCTTATTGTATATCAGAAGCCTTTTTCTTTTCTTCAGTTAGGTCACTTCCATTACCCAACCAATTCTGAGTTTGTGTACAGTTAGGGTGACTCCCAAAGTGTCACTGGAGGAATTCTGGATAGAAAGCATATGCAAATGAAGCTCTCTTTGTAGAAAATTTCCCCCCATTCATCAGTAGAGGGGGACAGCGAGCTCCTTCCCTCTGGAGTTTGTCTATCTGGAGTTCCGGGTAAATAGCTTATGAAGATGAAGTAACTCTGTGCCCCTTCTTACTGTTATTCACCAACGGATGGGGAGCAGAGAGCTCCTTATGCTTCAGGAAACAAGGCTTACATTGACGTGCAATATCATTGTGCTAGTTTAAATTTAAACACTCTCATGAAGTGTGGAGGCAAGATAGGGACAAAGTTATCCAAGGACTTTTGTACTGTCATAATTCTTAGCACTCAGGCCAACTATAAGTATCAATGCACTTTCTAAAAGTCAGTAACTCTGACCACACTCCCTGGAAAGCATTGTGCAGATGGAGAAACTGAGTCACACAGAAATTAAAAAGAAAAGGAGTACTTGTGGCACCTTAGAGACTAACCAATTTATTAGAGCATAAGCTTTCGTGAGCTACAGCTCACTTCCTCAGATGCAAGAAATTAAGTGCCTCATCCAAGGTCATCCGGAGGGTTAGTGTCAAGGCTGGGATTTGCACTCACAAATTCCTGTGCTCAAACCACTGGGCCACACTGGGCAAACCAGCCCCAGAAGCCATACAGCCTAATGCCCAGTTTCTCAGGAGAAAAGGCCCCATGAAGAGAAAGCTCATTGCCAAAGTGGTAGAACGCCGATCTCTGCATGAGTTATCAATGCCTGAAGGGGGCCCCGGTGGCATTGCTAGGAAGTGCTTTTATGAGTGTCAAACAGACTAAGTTTTACTTTAAGAAGAAATCCTAGAGTCCTCTGCACTTCTCCTGTAGTTCTGCCCTGACCCATGAGAGAGAGGGAGCGAGAGAGAAAGAACTGAACCTGATGATGAATCATGGTCTAAATACTCCTTACATTTGGTTCTGAGTGTCTCTTTGCCACTCACTCGCTGTTCCTATCCTCAGCATTCCCACACGCTTAAAAGAGCCACCGGCCTCTAAGCAGCCAGTTATTTACAGATGCTCTTACCTGGAGATTACAGGTGCTCTTTGTTTGAGGGCATTTACCATGTTGGTTCATTAGTTTCTGCTACATGATTTCGCAAAAATCCAGTTTGGCTTGGCTTTGCATCAGTCCCTTCCTCCCCGCCAAACGCCTTCCAAAAATCAAAAGCAGCAGCAAGGATGCGTTTGTATTTACCTCACACAGGTTCAGAAGGTTTGTTTCTGAGTCAGCAATACAGCAGCTTGTTAGCATTTTCACACATAATTAGCACCAGCCTCGGATATTTTATCGAACTGTTATCTTAAACCTCCGTTCCGATTTTTCCAAGTCCCACAACATATAAATTAGCTTCACACGCTGCCTTCCAACCAGGAGAAGTCTCGCTGGACTCTGTCAGCGTCAACCACCTTCCCTTTTGGCTGTCGCTGCCTAGGAAGGCCAACAAGCCTCATCCGGCTGCCAAATGCAGCACTTGTTTCAGTAGCAATAAATGATGCGGCAGGCAAGCAGAGTGGTAAGAAAGAGATCTATATTCAGCATGCGGAGAGGTCAGT
The DNA here is from genome assembly GCF_965140295.1 of Lepidochelys olivacea. NCBI lineage: Eukaryota > Metazoa > Chordata > Testudines > Cheloniidae > Lepidochelys > Lepidochelys olivacea. Next base: position 4,410,737 of record NC_140419.1, read on the forward strand.
GTTACATGCTGAGCTTCTCGAGTTTGTGTGGTAGCAGCTTGGCCCCAGCGTGGTGTCATACCGAGATACATCCTCTCCTGACACCAGACCCATTTTCCTGGAGTTACCCTCCCCATTCTGCAAGCCCAGCCAGGAGGTGGAGGAGGATTACACTAATTGGTTGGGTCTGACCCAGCATCTGAGCAAACAACATGTGCAGTCTGGAATAAAGTGAAGCAGCCCAACACTTGCATGGCCCTTTGAACGATCTGAACATCTTGAACCTGGAGAATCTCAAGAGACGAGGCTCCTTCATGTGATCCTCAGCCCTGCCAATCCCAGATGGAGACACCAGAATAAGTCACTCTCAAGGCATGTTCTCACATCTGGACGCCAGGTGTAAGCCAAGATGGGTTCCAACCTCTGACTCTACACCCCCCCCCATGTTTCAATTTCCCTGCCCCCCAATTCAAGGATGTTTGGTTCATGGAACAAGGTGGCTTGACCTTGGGCTGGAGAGTTTGGGACAAAGGCAACCCTGTGGACAGAATGACCCCTCCTGAGGAGAATCAGACATTCCCTATAAAGAGCAGAGGTTGGGAAGTTCAGGTGGTTGTAGTGAGACTGCAAAGGGTGAGAGAGGATCCTGCAAGGAAGATCCTGAGACCAGGGGAATTGGTCCCACTCGGAAGGGCTGGAATTCAGTCGTCAGTTAAGTCAGGGAGGGCTCTGACCAGGCCAGGGGAGTTTGGGCTGTCCCTGGCTGAAGGCTGCAGGGGGAGACTTTTGTGTTTAGTTTTGAATGTTAAGTTAATAGATCAGCCCCTAAGGAGGGCTGTTGCGGTAGGACTGGAAAAACCCTGTGAGGTGTTTATCTGGGGAGCCAAGAAGGGAAACTCAGGGGCAGCACTGCATGCGTGGTTGCCCTGAGGCCACCAGGGGGCGCCATGAGCTGGCCACTCATCTGCCATCCATTATAAAAGCCAGCTGCACAATTCAAATCCAGGTCTGGGGTTGGATTTGAAACAATTCCCAACCTTGAAGACTGTTTTGATTCTGGTGCAGAGGTCAAAGGACGGCTGTCAAATTGCATCCTGGTGGTGGTATGGACAGCTGGAGTGCAGAAGTGCTGTTTTGTTAGCCCATGTAACTAACCATCAGCACAGTGCAGTCTACAATGCAGTGTCCTAGGCAGGGCAACGAAAAACAGAGCCCGTACCTTATTCTGAGCAGTACCAGCTATTCATAGATTCCTAGACTCCACGGCCAGAAGGGACCATTGTGATCATCTAGTCTGACCTCCTGTAGAACACAGGCTGGAGAATTTCCCCAAAATAATTTCTGGAGTAGATCTTTTAGAAAATCTCCTCTTTTAATGGGGACAGCAATCATTCCACCGATGCTGGCCTCACATTCCAGGGGAACTTGGCATCTGGCGCTGCTGAATTACAAGCCACGGTGATTTCAGCTGCTGTGCAAGCTGGACGAGCCCCATTCAAGAAGAGATGTGGCTAGGTTCTTGCAAAGGTATAGGAACCCCGAGACCCAGGATGTAAATATCCTTCTATGCTGGGGTCAGTGGGGGTGCCAGCAGCATTTTAAACTCATCTATCAGAGCAGTCACCGTTTCTATTGTATTGTAATGTCAACGATGAAGTGTAATGAAACTGAACAGCTCATTCCAGAGTGCCATGCCAGCTTGAATGTGGAAATCCTACAAGCAAGATGAAATCACAGAGAGTCCTCTCAGACGTGGGCACCTGCTAATAATGGCTGACACTCCCCCCAACCCCAAATTCCAATGGTTAATTTTCAAACTCGAGTCCTTAGAGTTAGGTGCCTAAATCCATAATTAGGTACCTAAATAAGTTGCCTAGTTTTCAGAGGTGCTAAGCAGCATGTGCTCAGCATCTCTGGAAGTCAGGCCATTTAGGCAGGTGTATCAATAAGATGTACCTGCCTTATTTTGGACACCCCAGTTTGGAAGTGTTGGTCTTAACGCTCCTAGTGCATCAGGAGATCTCAAAGCACTTTAGAAAAGTTGGTGAACACTGCTAGCCCTGTTGTACAAATGGGGAAACTGAGTCACAGAGAAACCACATGATTTATCCAGGTTTCAGAGTAGCAGCCGTGTTAGTCTGTATTCGCAAAAGAAAAGGAGGACTTGTGGCACCTTAGAGACTAACCCATTTATCTGAGCCTGAGCTTTCGTGAGCGACAACACCCAAGATCACAGCCAAGCAGTGGCGGAGCTGGGACTAGAGTCCAGGGTTCCTATTAGTCCAGTGCCTGGAACTTGCTGTCTCTGGCGTGTACAGTATTGTATATTTGCCAGCCAGCACCTTGTCCAATCCAGTTTTAAATGATTCACAGTCAGGCTCCCTTAGGGAAATCATCCCATTGCGTAATAGACATCACTGTTGGGAAATCCAGCCTATATTTCCCTTAGGAAAACAGAGACTAGAAAGTCCAAGAGAATTAAACTGGGCAAAGTAATAAAGCAACTTTCATGTGAGTGTTTTGGAAGTGTCCATCTCAGCCTGGGTCTGCGAAACTAGGTAAGGAGACAGATCATTTGGGTTCAGCTTAACCAACTTGTCTGTCAGAACTGAAACTTCCAATGGGTCTTGGCAAGAAAGGGGCACTGTAAAGCATTCTTCCATGAAAACTTCAGAGGCTTCCAGATGCTAAGCTGAAGATGATATGTTGCAGCTCAGACCCCACGCTACTACAGAAGAACTCCAGCTATCAATCCCTGTTCCACTTGAAGCGCTGGGCTAATTAATCAAGCTAAACCCCTAAATACTATAGCAACAGATGCTAAAGAAAACCCCAAGGAAGACAGAAAGATAAAGTTTGTATTAGAATTCATCATCATCTGCCCTTGCTTTAAAAAAAAAAAGTCTCCCTTCATTAATTTGTGCTTTCTGTGCCAGGTATGCCTTTAAACACACCAAGGACAAGCGGTACCATAGGAAGAGGAAAAGAAACACGAGCTTTTCTCTGGAGGGGTTATTACTCTGTGTGTGTTCCTGGCTGTTTCCTCTGGGGTTCTTTCATGAAACCGTCCTAAGTACAAACATGTCATTCAGCAATCTCACCACGAGGCTGTGACTTAGTTCAGCTTTGAAATACAGCAACAGATAACCTGAAACATCCTGGACACCTCATAGTTCAGATATGCTGCCAACTCAAGGTGTAGGGCATGGAGAGACCCTGGTAAGTTAAAAGCACATTGCAGACTTAAACTTTATACCACATTTGGGGTTGGTGGGAGGGAAGCCGGTTTTTTGGTGTGACGTAAAATGGAAGCCCTAACGACCTGCGGGCATTAAAAAGCCCAAGGCACTTTTTGGCACGAGTAGGAGTGTTATCCCCAGTGTCCTGAGCAGACTGCAAGTGGGTAATTACTGAGCTCCTCCATAGTTACCGCTGAGTATCTTTAGAATTCTCGCTGGCTATCCTGACGGGTTTTTTGGCGCCCCCCCGCACCCCACCTCGTGGTAACTGTGTTGCACAATAAGTGAAGGCAGAGGCTCCATCTGGGTTCTGGACTTTAAAAAAATCTAGGACTATGAAACAGTTGTTGACCTGTGTATATCTTGGGATCTTTGAGGGAAGGATACGACATGCATGTCAGCTATTAGTGTGCACTCTTGTGTAAATCAGGACCTGGAGTACCAGGGCCTCCTCGTGCTGTGGCTCCAATGGAATTCTCCATCCCTTCGAGACTGGGTGTCCTTTTAGTTGAACCCCAAGCTAATGGGGTAGATGATTAGATGAGATTCTCTGCCCTATGTATGAAGGAGATGGGACTAGATGACCATCATGATCCCTTCAGGCTTGGAATCGATGACACCTATTGTACGGGGCAAAACATAACAGCCGTTTGCAATTCTCACGTGGACTCGATGTATATCTAGCCCCACCCCTCGTGGATCTTGCTGCACCAATCTTGAAGGGGTCCTCCATTCCCGAAACTAGAGTTCATGGGCCATCTCTTCTCTGGAGACAAAGCTAGCTTGCTTTGCCACTTCAAGCAAAGGGACATAAGCGGGGAGGCTCGCCCCTTCGGTTGCTTGTGCCATTTTGACTATGCTCTGTTTGTAGCGCCCTAGCCCCCTCAGTACTTGTACAGATATGTCTCCTTGAGCTGGGAATGCCCCTTTCCAGCTAGAAGTGTAGACATCCCTTAAGAGAACAGGGTAAGTAACCATCATGGTTTAGGGCATAACTCACAACAATCAGACCCACAATTTGAGTGCCCCAAGGCGGGGGTGTGTTTGGAGTCAGAGTGCTCGTTCAACCCATGATAAATTTGCAAAATTTGGAGGTGACTAAATATTTTGAACTCAGGCCACGGCTGGGCGAGGTGGTTGTTACAAAACAATATTAATTGGGGACATTTCAAAAAAATCCATTTGGTGAAGATGGCTGAGTTGGAATTACAGCCCTGGGTAATGTTGGAAACACGAGAAAATGACTAGATAGTAAAGGTGCCATTGGCCAGATTTTGAACATCCTTTGGTTTTAATAACCCAACAAGGTGTTAGTAACACAAGGGAGAAACCCTTCTAAATAGATGATTTCCTGAGTGAGTCCTTTTAAATGCCATGAGCTGATTTATAGCCTTGGAATTGTCAGGGACAGTGTGAATTTAGGACGAAAAGAATCTTTCGGTTGGCAATCTGACCGTGGAATGTGCTTTGATATCAGTCCAGCTGCTCATTCTGAAGGGCATCTCTGCCGCTCCCCTCCTTCCCTCCCCGTTTGCAATGGCAATAGGAACTCTGCTGCTGCCGTTCTCTGCCTCCAAGCGGTGAGACTGGCGAGAGGATGAATATATTCTGACTGCTCTAAAACTTGAGGGAGAGGGTGGCAGAGTCTCAGCATACGGAGTGCCATTTCCGAGGACTCCAGCAGAGCCAAGCCAAGTGCGTCTGTTCCTCAGTCTTTCAACAGATTGCTTTCTGAGCTCAGGCTGAATGGATGAGAGAAGTAACAAGTGCCTGTGTTCCCCTAGGTGAGCACTTTGTTTCCTCTCATAAATCAGGCCAGTGTCTCCAGGACAGACTGTGCCATTCCGACTGCAGGGAAAGTTGGCAAGTGCTTAGAGCAGCGGACTAGGAGCCAGGAATTCCAGCTCTGGTGCTGATTTGCTACGTGACCTTGGTCACCTCACCCTCTCTGGCTCCCCAGCTGTACAATGAGGATATTCATGCTCACCGGCTATTCTCTGAGGCGCGTCGTGAGGGACTGCCAAGGTCTGCAAAGCGCTTTGGAGCCTGGGCTAAGAGACCTCTTAGAAGTGCGGCATATCCCTGGCAGGGGAAGGCAGCAGCTTCCAACTGGAAATAAGATGCTCATTTTTAACCATTGGCACAGCTTGGGGTAGGGTCTCCATCCCATGGCGGCTAACTCAATATTGGATGTCATTCTGAAAGATGCTCTCCCTCTCAACCACAGCTCTTGCTGCCAAACTCACTGGACAAAGGCCTCTGGCCTGTGTTATACAGGAGGTCACACGAGTTGATTGGAACAGTCCCTTCTGGACATAACGTCTGTGAATATTAGCAGGGGGCTAAGCACGCTCCTGACTTTAGACTTACGCCATTTGTTCTCCTGCTCTTTCCAGGCGGTATCATTTTAAATCCAACCTCACCAACCATTACCAGGCAGGAGGACTACAGGTTAGACTGCTGTTTCCTGCCTTGTTCCCCAGCTTCCCAAAATATTTAAAAACTAAACAGAACTGAACAGGACAGTCAGGGCAGCTGAGTACAACCGATGACATCAGTTTCAGGGCCTTTTTAGGCACAGCTGCCCCATGATCCTAGGATTTAGCAAGAACCTCCCCATGTGGCTCAAGCAGTGAAGGCTGATGATGGTGGCACACTGTTTGCCAACTTCGCTTACCCTCCTGGCTCGGTGAAACCTGCCAGGCATGGTTATTCATTGATGGCACTGCCCTCAGAGTCGTCGGTCAGACCTGCAGCATACAAAGAAGGAAACAGTGACAGGTTTTTAACTTGCGGCACCTAATAATAACTGAACAGTGGGGGTTCCCCAAACTCCTGGGAAGGGTGCCTCTGGTTTGAACTGGAAGCTAATCCCCTAAGAGGCTTCCACATGTTGGGGAATGGAAGCTTTGAGCAGGATGCAGACTCCATTCTCCTGAGAGGAGCTCGGTTTTCTGGGAATGGGGTGTCTGGGATGATCTTGGCCTCCGCTCTGAAATTTCCGGGCAGGGAGAATTTGAGCCTCCCACTCCCACATTTCTAGCAATGGGGTCTTCAGCTTCATCCAGTGCCCCTCTCAATTTCTGGAGCGGGGACTCTGTTAACCTGGTAAAGCACTCAAGCAAACTCGCACCCCGTCCTAGTCCTACTGCTCTCCAGAACTGGGAGCCCTGTAATTTGAGCCTAGCCACATTCAGAGGAAATCCCTGTCAAGAGCAGCACCATAGCAAACCAGCTGGTGAAATTGACATGCAAGGTCACTACAGATACTGCAGTACAGCAAGAATATCAACACCCCAAATTCTCTTCACAGACACAGATGTCAAATGCTTTTGCCTTTTGAGATAGGGTTTAAATAAAACCTCAGGCACCTCTAAAGGTTGGCAGGTGCTAGAAATCCTAATCTAGAGCCCCACTTTGCAAGTGGCCTCCATGCTCATACTGGGCCCAACCAAATCCCCAGATCTGAACATCCTCTTTGACCATCAGAGTGTTTGAAATCCTGATTCGGAGAGAAGTTTTGTGACTTGAGCCCATCTTAAAGGAGATTGATTCAAATCCGAGTGACTAAAATTGGGTGAGGAATTACAATGGCCAGAGGCTGCTGAGACAGAAAGGTGCTGATTTTTTCATCTGTAAATTTTGCAGAAGCGGGAGATTAATGAATCCATAAAACTCAGGGGGAAAATATACAATTTGCAACCAAGGGTCTTGGATCACAGGCCTTTGATTTTCCACGAATGCCTGAAGCTTTCTGCAACTGCCCACTTGGGCTCAATGGTGGAATAAAAATATTGTCTGCCAAAGAGATCAGAAAGGAAATTTGGAGGGAGCGACCCTCACCTGTGCCAGCAGAGAGCATCCTGACCAGGTTGGAAACTGCAGCGGAAAGGCATGATGGCTCCTGCTCCGCTACAGTCTCACGCAGATAAATGGAGAACCAGAACCTCACTATCAAGCCAACACTGAGCACTTTCCCCTGATGCATCCGTGCACCCGGCTACTATGTTTTCCAGTTTGCTCCCTAATAAATTCTCTCCTTATATGTGTATCCCGCACAGCTGCTTAGTTAGCATCTCCAGTCTGGCAGGGATGGGGGTGGTTTTTGCTCCGCTCGCCTGGCTGTGTATTAATACTGCTTTACGTGACACCATGACCTACTTTATTTCCTGGAGAACAGCAAAGCGCAGCTTCAGTGTGGCTCCCGGGAAGGGTGGGGGGTAGGAGGGGGAGCAGCGCTGGCAGAACAAAATAGGGGCCTTTTCAAAAATTCATAGCTGCTTGCGAGGGTCAGAAAAGGTGAGGCCAGCATATGACCCGCCAGATGGCGCAGCTGAGAAAGGAGAAGGAGGAGGAGATTACACATAAAAGACCCTTGTGTTTTTCCAAGGTGGAAGCACAATGGAGGGGGTAAAACCAACAAGGAGTCCAGTGGCACCTTAAAGAGTAACAGAAAAGTGCACCAGCTGAGAGCAGATCAGACCGCTGACCCATCGTACCCAGGATTGGGTCTCTGGCAGTGTCCAGCATCAGTTGCAGCAGAGGCAAGGGCAAGAAACTCTATAATGGACAGTGATAACCTGCCCCTCGGCAAGAGAAGTAGGATGCTCCTGTGATTACGAGGCTGGTCTGAGACGCAGGAGACCCTGGCTCAGTTCCATGCTCCATCACAGGCTTCCTGTGTGACTTCAAGCATGTCACTAGGGCATGTAAATACCTTGGAGAAGCTGGGCTGAACTCTCAACCCAAGGGAGTTAGGTGACTACATATTCTGAAGCTCTGGACCTTAGTGTCCCTGTGCCATAGTTCCTCAGCTATTAAACAGAGTGAGACTGGTATGACAGCAGAACGAAGTCACCCTTGATTTGGTCTTTATCTTCAAAGGGAGAGGCTGAAGCTGTGTCAGCTCCCAGCAGAAAGACCAGGGGAATTTTCCGTGGAGGCTTTGACCAAGCACGGAGTTCGGTGAAGAGCCAAATGTTTACCCTGCAGCAGACAGAGCTCGGGGGAAGGAAGTACAAAGAGCCCTCTGCCCAGAGAAAGGAGGATGGCACTGGTTTGGCTGCCTGCCTGCCCCTCCTCAGAGCAAAGACAGCATGGGGGTGGCTGCGTGGGTGGGCATGCCAAGGACAGTGGGGCAGCGGCTGCCCTCTGCTCCAGGAAGGCTTTGGCTCTGCGTGTTGGGGGGGCATGTCAAGGCAGGAGGGCGGTACTGGGGGAAGACACCCTCTATGGAGCACGCTCCCTGCTAGCACCAGCTGAAAAGCCAGTGGAAATGAATGCTGCCAATTCACCGGCTCCTCTGGGCACGTGAGCGCGGGAGGTGTCCGTGCGGGCAGCCTCAGCTTGTGCTTCCAGTGGGGTGCGGCAGCGAGGCGGGACGGGGCCTGAGACGCCCCACTGCCCCAGGATAGGCAGGGCTGGCATGTGCTTTCCCCATCATGGTTCAGAATTTGATCCCTCGCCCCTCCACCAGGCAGCAAACCCCTCTCCCCAGAGGGCAGCTCCAGATCCCGTCTCCCCTGGGATTTGTTCCAGGGGAAGGAACAACCTGCTGCACCTCACTTTATAAGAGGGCCAGCCAATCCTCCGGCATTAATTTCAAAGTTTCCATCTTTCTCATGGCTGGTAACTGGACCCCCGAGGCCCCACCCCCTGCCCTGCCTCTTTCCCAAGGCCCCGCCCCTTCCCCACAGGTGGCTCCTGCTTCACCTCTTCCCGCAAGGCCCCACCCCCTGCCTTGTCTCTTCCCCCAAGACCCCACCCCTGCTCCGCCTCTTCCCCCATGCCCTGCCCCCTTCTCCACCTCTTCCCCTGCACGCTATGCACCGCCACAAGCCGCACGAGCAGCCTGGCTCCGGAGGCAACTGCTGTTGCCACGCTGCCTCCTTCCTTCTGCTTAGGGTTGCCACAGATTAAAAAAAACCCAGACATCAGGGCTTGTCAAATGACACCCGGGTACCCAAGCAGAAAACTGGACTCTCTGGGTGAAAACCGGACGGGTGGCAACCCTAGACTTCGAGTCAAGACTCCTCGTGGCCTGAAATGGAGTTGAGATGGGCACATGTTATCGGGTGCGGCCTGATCCCTGTGTATCTGCAAATGGAGCCCATCATGTCCTCGGCATGGGTGAGCCATGCAAACCAGCCGCACCGGCAGGCAGTAGCTACTGAAAACAAGGAACATGCAGCAGGCCTTTTCCACGACCAGCCAAGCCTCCAGGTAGCAAAGGAACATAAACCGGGCAGTTCAGACAACATTTCTCCCCTTGAAGTGACACTCCTGTGCTCCAAACTCTTTGCAACCTCAGGAGCCAAACAATGCAGTGCAGGTGGCGAGGATCATCGGAGGAACACATGCAGCTCACGGGGGGAGCACCTATTTTCATCCCTAACCTGTTGGATTTTTCTCAGTCTTACAGCAATTAACTGGCAGAAGCTTCTTGCCCTACATACTGGAAACTCCCACCATTGACATTCATGAGAAAATCTGCACGTAAGAAGAACAGAATGACCTCATTCATGGATGGTTGGATAGCACTGCATTTTCCTTGTAACGACCCTCAGCAGGAGTCAGCAGCTGGGGTTTAACCCAGCACTAAAGCCTTAAGACCTTTCTCACTTCAGGCTAAAGGAGTAACTCCATCCACCAGTAGCATCAGAAGGCTCTTATCTACTCCATGGATCAGCCACTAAAGGAGGACAGGATACACTGTTACACACTCCCTCTGCTGGAAAGGCTGTGAAATTGTAAGCCCGACAAGATTGAATGGCTCTGGGAAACAGCAATGGGATATGAATGCTTCCTCAGCTAGGTTAGGATCTGCTTCTATATGGTAGCAACCAGAAGTCATTGCCCTCAGAGTGACTGCTCAGTGAAACAGAAAGGTTGCCCCAACCCAGTTCCTATCAAGGTGCCCATATGAAAAGAAACCTGTCACAGACTTATCACTAGCCATTCTTCGCTGATAGTTTCAGTGCAGGTAGCAAGTGCGGACCATGGATAGAGTCTGTTCTCCCCCAGAAGCCACTGCTGCAAGCTGAAAGGTGGGGCCCTTTGCCGAGGAATGATAGGGGACGCTTGCAGTGCCAGTGTCCAGCCTCTTTGAATAGAGGACATCAGACTCGAGGACTGTCAATCCAGCACTTTTCACTCACCCTAAAAATTAGTCAAGAAATAAACACATTTTGGGAATTACCCACTAATCCAGAAGAGGCTGTTCCCTTTCTAGGGTCTTGTTATCTCTCCACAGCATCCCAGAAACGCCACTCTGCCTATTATTTCTGATTGCTGCTTAGAGGCTGTCAAGGTTCCTCCCCCACTCTGAACTCTAGGGTACAGATGTGGGGACCTGCATGAAAAACCTCCTAAGCTTATCTTTACCAGCTTAGGTCAAAACTTCCCCAAGGTACAAAATATTCCACCCGTTGTCCTTGGACTGGCCGCTACCACCACCAAACTAATACTGGTTACTGGGGAAGAGCTGTTTGGATGCGTCCTTCCCCCCAAAATACTTCCCAAAACCTTGCACCCCACTTCCTGGACAAGGTTTGGTAAAAAGCCTCACCAATTTGCCTAGGTGACTACAGACCCAGACCCTTGGATCTTAAGAACAATGAACAATCCTCCCAACACTTGCACTCCCCCTTTCCTGGGAAATGTTGGATAAAAAGCCTCACCAAATTGCATAGGTGACCACAGACCCAAACCCTTGGATCTGAGAACAATGAAAAAAACATTCAGTTTCTTACAAGAAGACTTTTAATAAAAATAGAAGTAAATAGAAATAAAGAAATCCCCCCTGTAAAATCAGGATGGTAGATATCTTACAGGGTAATTAGATTCAAAAACATAGAGAACCCGTCTAGGCAAAACCTTAAGTTACAAAAAAGATACACAGACAGAAATAGTTATTCTATTCAGCACAATTCTTTTCTCAGCCATTTAAAGAAATCATAATCTAACACATACCTAGCTAGATTACTTACTAAAAGTTCTAAGGCTCCATTCCTGGTCTATCCCTGGCAGAAACCAGCATATAGACAGACACAGACCCTTTGTTTCTCTCCCTCCTCCCAGCTTTTGAAAGTATCTTGTCTCCTCATTGGTCATTTTGGTCAGGTGCCAGCGAGGTTACCTTTAGCTTCTTAACCCTTTACAGGTGAGAGGAGCTTTCCCCTGGCCAGGAGGGATTTCAAAGGGGTTTACCCTTCCCTTTATATTTATGACAGAGGCAATACATGGCTGCCCAAATCTTCCCACCAGACGGCTGTTTTCCAGCATGATTAACATAGGTGCGTTTGCCTTATTTCAGAATGGGTTGGCTCCTGGGGGAGAGGTTGTTTCCCCAGCTCATTTAGACAGGAGGAGGTGGTGGCTTCTTCCCTCAACTCCGTGTCAGGTTGACCTTGCAAAATGCTGTGATGTGTAAACAGTCACAGAAAGTATGCTACAGTCTCCGGGCAGGGGAGCCCACTGGGGAATGTGCTAACCCTGCGAAGGAGATCAAATCCCTCTTGTCTCTGTGTTTAAATCTCGGAGGCTGCCATACACACTCTTTCCAAAAACACCATCCCGGGAGATTTTCCAACTTGCTGATGTAAAAGGAAAATGATTCTTTCTGACTAACCTGGGCCCGGTGGAGAACAATTAGTCACACAGAAGTAGACGAGTAGGATCCAGGCTCATTTTGGCCAGGGTTCTGCAATGACAGGTAACTGGTCACGTACCATACCTTACAATGGGTAGGCAGCTGGGGTACGGTGACTGTTGTTTATCAGACTCTTCCTCCTCAGACATCTTTACCATATGCAGCCACCTATCACAGCCTCTCTGTTAATTTGTGCTCCCATCCATCTGTCTGCTGCCCCCCTGTCCTGCACCGTTTCCTCTCATCTTGTACTTAGATAGCTAACCCTTTGGGGCAGAGACTGGCTTTTGATTACATCCACCGACAGTACCCAGCACAATAGGGCCCCGATCCCGGAATCTGAACAGGCATCCAGGTCTGGAAATACTTTTTACTCTCCCAGCACAAGATGACTCACTAAAATGAAACCCAACCCTGTAGTTGTTCTCTTTCCTAGATCGTTTTATGCATGTTCTTTTTTCCCCTTTTCACCTGGAAGCTTAATATTTCAGTTTCTTCCACAAAAATCATTAACCCATTAATGAATCAGGCAGCATTCTGAAAACCCTCTTGCAGTTCCATTGTCTTTGCCACAATGGATGACAACAGAAAAGCTGATCAGCGCTAATTACATTATAAGAGGCTATTCATAGATTGTTGCCTCACATGGAATGTTCCATGACAGGCATTGTGCATGGTTTATTTTCTGCTCCTTTGCAGACAGTGACATCCTCAAGCAGTACAATGGAAGCCCTCCCCTGTGCGCACACACACACACACACACACACACACACACACACACACACACTTCCATGGGATCTTCTTTCAGCTCTGATGGCCTTTCCCAGAAGTCCAGTGGTCTCTGGAACAAATGTAAAACTCAGCAAAGGGACTGAGCTGACACCCAAGGATGGCAGGGCCAGACCCCTCTATGGCTGTGAAACTAACACGGCATCACTTTGCATCCTTGTATTTGCTAAAAACTGCCTTCCTTTCTAGTGAAGGGCGCTTGTCTCTCAGAGCAATGCCAGGAATAATTTCCCCTATGCTTTGCTCTAAGCAACAAGCAGGGCACCTGCCAGGTTTGGCTCCACACCTCATGGCTGACAGCGCAGGTCCATGATTTCTGCTGCTTACTTTGTGGATGGCCATCCAGCAGTTAGCTTCTGTTCTATATTCCAGGCTGGCAGCTAGGGTGTATTTGAAATCTGTGTTGGAACTGGAGGTTGTCACTTTAATTTGTAAGGGGTTTTCTTGGCCTGCTTGAAGGCTAACGGGTTCGATAAGGAAGTGTGACGTCAGAGTCAGTCTGCGGAGACCCAACTCATAGCAAAGTGGGGGGAATTGTGCCTCTTTTTTTTTAGGGAGCAGCCTGTTTGGTCTCTCTCTGTTTTGGGGTTCTTGTATGTTATCATTCTGAGTTCTAAGAAATAAAATCATGCTACATTGCAACCGTCCAGCAAGAGTATTTGGGGTTTTAATTTACTCCTCTGTGTGTAGGCCATGAATGTAACAGTAGCACCCACACTTTCGCCCCAGTGTATGACTCCAAAACATTCTTTTGTAAGCAGGGTACAAGAAAGACTGTTTCATGAACTCCAAGGTCTCTCCATATGCCCTCAGTTCTGCTCTTCCTTTCATCTCGGTTTGGAACAGTGTTTTCCCATCTATTGGGTTCTTTCCTTTCTGCCATGTTTACCAAATACATGGATATGGGACTTTTCCATAATTCATCCTAACCATAGCCTCGCTCACACACAGTCGAGCCAAATGCCAATCAGCAGCACTAAACCCTGCACTGGATTGCGTAGAATTGATAGTTCCCATATGTCCTGTCAAGGTTCCTCCCACACTCTGAACTCTAGGGTACAGATGTGGGGACCTGCATGAAAACCTCCTAAGCTTACTTTTACCAGCTTAAGTTAAAACTTCCCCAAGGTACAAACTAATTTTACCCTTTGCCCTTGGAATTTCCACTACCACCACCAAACTTTAACTGGGTTTACTGGGAAACATAGTTTGGACATGTCTTTCCCCCCAAAATCCTCCCAAACCTTGCACCCCACTTCCTGGGGAAGGTTTGGTAAAAAGCCTCACCAATTTGCATAGGTGACCACAGCCCCAAACCTTGGATCTTAGAACAATGAAAAAGCATTCAGTTTTCTTACAAGAAGACTTTTAATAGAAGTAAAGGAATCACCTCTGTAAAAATCAGGATGGTAGATACCTTACAGGGTAATTAGATTCAAAACATAGAGAATCCCTCTAGGCAAAACCTTAAGTTACAAAAAAAAAAAGACACACAGACAGGGATAGTCATTCTATTCAGCACAGTTCTTTTCTCAGCCATTTAAAGAAATCATAATCTAACACATACCTAGCTAGATTACTTACTAAAAGTTCTAAGACTCCATTCCTGTTCTGTCCCCAGCAAAAGCAGCATACAGACAGATACAGACCCTTTGTTTTTTCTCCCTCCTCCCAGCTTTTGAAAGTACCTTGTCTCCTCATTGGTCATTTTGGTCAGGTGCCAGCGAGGTTACCTTTAGCTTCTTAACCCTTTACAGGTGAGAGGATTTTTCTTTTGGCCAGGAGGGATTTTAAAGGGGTTTACCCTTCCCTTTATATTTATGACATGTCCCTAAAAACATTCCCTTGAACCGGATTTACATCGGGTGCACGTTTACTGAAATACGGAGCCAGCAGGAGAACGTATACCATGTTTACATTTCCAATCAAGGCTTATGGCTTTGCTGTGTGATAAAGTCTTTTTAAGTAGTGAGTTGCTCTGTTGAACAACAAGATATTTTTCAGCATAGTTCTGGCCTGCAGTTTCGCGTTGTTTGCCAAAATCAAAACATCTGCATCCCGTGGTCTCAAACTACCCAGGAACTTCATAACTTCATAGGAGTCCAAATCCTGGACTGGCGTACCCCTCCATGAGAACTCTCTGTACATCTTGGGGTGCTGATGGAGAAGAACCTGGACCACTGGGACTACACGCTCTCTTTATTTACATGCTGGTAATTTCCAAGTGTGCAATCCCATGAGATCTGGAATTAGATCAATTTACACCAGCTGAGGTTCTGGCGCTGTGCCCCTGGAAGCTCATTTACCCATGGAGAATTCCTGGGCTTGACTTCTGATTCTCCTTGGGCCAAACTTCATTTATAATTTATGGAAGTTCAGTCTCAAAGGGCCCCACTTCAGTGTTCTTTTGAAGGTTAACCAGATCGCTCCAGTCTTTAAACTGGGCTGCAAATCTCAAGTTCAGAGTGTCTCATGAGCTGTAGGAAATCTGGCAATGCCAGACTGGGTCAGAGCAGTGGTCTATCTAATCCATTCTCCAACCCTACTAGTCCTAGAGGCTTGGAGAACTCTCTTACTGGACACTTTTCTAATAACATGCCTGTGGTGGAAGTTTCTTCCTAACCCCAAGCAGTTCCTTGGTTATATCCTGAGGCAGAAGGATGGGTGTCTTGTCTCTTAAGCAGTGTTGGTTCATGTGATATTCTTAGTATTCATATAAATATAAATGTCTAATCCACTTCAGAGTCCCACTAAGTGGTTTGCCCCTATAAAGCGGTGAATTTCCGGTAGAGGGCAACCCCAGCTGACTGAAAGTTTGCTTGCCCAAACTGGGTTATGGACCCTGGGACATTTACTGTCCCTCTCCGGCCAGAGCCTGCACCTCAGAGCACCAGCCCCAGGAAGCAGTGAAATCAGCTGGCTTGTGAAGGTAGCTATTGCCTCTTCCTTGTCCTCCAGGTCTGAGAGACTAGGTGTGCACGCTCTTTAAAGCTGCCTCGTGGCACCTCACTGCATTACAGGCCTCTCCCACCTTCCTGCAAACCGGCAGCACCGTTTTCACTGCTGCTCCAGTTCCCCCAAGCCTTGGTCACTTCCTATCCACACAGCCAGAGCCCCGGATCCGGAGCGTTGCCACTTTCACGCTAACGAGAGCCACCGCACTGTATACTGAGCACCCAATCCCCCGGAGCACAATCTCTTCACAAGTTGTTCGGCCAATCCCACTGGGCGGGTAGGCCAGCTGCCCCATCTCACACCGCCTCAATTTAACTCAGGGTTGCACTGTATTTGTCTTATACAATAGGTCCCTTGCTCTCTCCTCCCTGGGCTCAGGAAGTAGCTTCTCCCCGCAAAGTGCCATGGCCCTGCAATGACATGGCCACCTGGGCAGTAGACAGACCGCGGTCACAAAAGGCTCTGGGATGCAAGACAGTGGACAGCAGCTCTGTTTACAGCATTAATTTAATGCTCAGGAAAAGTTCCAGGTGTAAAGTTCCATCAGCGACCTGCCCGGTCTAGCTACAGAATGGGCACAGAGCAGGCAGGAGCAATGCTAACATGGTGAGAAGAATGGCTCCGTCTCCACGGCCCGTTCAGACCTTGAACTTGTCTATTGATGCTGCCAATCAGGGAGCTGCCTATAGCCACTCATGGTAACGAGTTTCATCTACCGCCAGCTGGGATTGGATGCCAATGGACAGCCGAGTGGGGAAAGGCTCCCTATGTCCTGTTAACCATCCATTACCCTATTAATGCCACTGCTAATTAGGTGTGAATAGCGCTCAAGTGGCTCTAGCTGTGGACCCAGATAATACAGATATTCCCGCAATGGACCACTGCAGAGGCTTGCAGCAGAACGAACTCTAATGCCTTATGCCAAAGGAGGCCGTTTGAGTCCAAGGCCATCAGTGGCAATGCTGGTCCAGACTGTGTCGCCCAGGGATGAGGGTCAGTGGCTGCCATGTTGCGTGGCAGGATTCAGAGGCTGTGGTGCCCAATGGCAAGTGTCAGTGGCCAGGAGTAGGGGAACCTGGGCCCTCCCTGCTCCACCGGGTTTCAACCCAAGGCCCAAAAGAAACAATCATTCAAAAATCCGCAGCTTAGGAGATGGGCACCCCTCCGCCTGCTCCCTGGGCCACTTCCTACTCTGGGTTCGGATCCTCGGCTGGTGCCAGCGGTGTCTTTGGGTCCCCCTTGGGGCTCTCTCTGGAGGGTCTCCCTGTCTGCAGGGGTTCGGCATCTGCGGCCCCCACGGTTGAAGGGCCTGCAGCAGCTTGACCGTAGGGCCAGGTCCTGGATGCTTGGAGCCCGGGCGGCACCACACAACTGCCCTCCTGCTCTGTCCACCTAGACTGATCTGCGCTGCTCCCTTCTGAGCTCTGCCTCCACTGGGAGCTTTCGCAGCATGGGGCAGCATGCCGTCGCCAGAGCATCTCCTTAACCCTTGTCTTACCATCACCCCTTAGCCAGTATCAGAAGCCATCCTTAGGTCCTTAGGTTACAGGCAAGTGGCTAAGCTTAACTACCAAGAACTGACTTCAGGGTTCAATGTTTAGCCTGCCCTCTTCCATATGCCTCTGGTTAACTTTCCTGGGGATCCCTCACACAGCTTCATGGGGTGGAAGTGTCACCTAGAGCAAGAGATAGCACCCTGACTTCAGGCCAGCCAAGTCAATGGAGGAACTGGTTTTCAGATGCTTTGGTTTGAAATACATTATCCACAGAACATACGTGTGGGCGAGGAGGGATCTTTAATGTGCTTTGCATTTACTAACAAGCATTTTGGGCCATCTTTAAAGGCAAGTTCATGCTGAGGGGTCCTGGATCTGAACGAGGATTTTTTTTCCCTTGCATTCTTGGTAGTGTTGCTAACGTGCTCCCACTTTGGCTGGGCTCTCAGCACATGCTGAGTGCACTGGGTGTGCAGGGGGCTGGTGCGGTTTGAGGGAAATTGTCTCCTATTAACAGAAAGCACAAGACAGGATCCAAGCAGGCCATCAACATCTGGCAACAGGAAAAAAACACTCACTTTGCCAGGAAACAGTCTCCACCAAGACTGGCTCATGGCTCAGCAACTGAAAGCCATACTTGGGGTGGGGGTGGGGGGGTCTCTCTTTTTCTGCTCTTGCTAAGAAATCGCCACCAGAACCTGTGGCAAAGACAGGTTCCACCATGGCTGAGGATAATATAACACTTGGCACGTCCAGTAAATAAGGCTATTTGCCCATTCCACAGGTAAGGAAACTGAGGCATGGAGGGTTCAGCGATTTGTCCAGTATCACGCAGCTAACCAGGGTCAGAGCTGCAGCTGGAGCTAACTGGCAACTACTTTGGAAAATGTTGGCCACCTTCTATATTTTGGGAGCTGGTCTACGTAGATACCCGAACGCGGCCATCAAAAAAGTTCAGGCTCCATTACGAGTTAACCCACCCGTGCCATGCACACATTCAGCACCTGCTGGGCTTGCAACAGATCCCTCCTCTTGGGAGAATGCCAAGTGCCATGAGACTCGGGAAGGGTGTTGCATAAATGAATCAACCTGTGGACGCGAAGGAACTGAATGAATGGCACCTTCCTTTGGCTTTAAGGGTAGGGGATGCCTCCTGCATAAACGGTGAATTCCTGTTAAGATGAGAGCACGTGTTAGAGAAATATGCCAAACCCTAGTCTGGGATTTACCTGGGATTGGAGTGATTTGGGGAGACCAATCCCTTTCAAACACAGTCTACACTCTGGGAGTATTCAGATTCCACCAGCCCTACAGGGTGAATTCCACTGTATCACACAGATCCTGTGAAAAACACACTCTCTTCTACCCAGACTGATGGGATCCTATAATTGTGAGGTAAACAGGATTCCTGAGGTCATTGCCTTTAACCTTAGGAGAGAAAATATTCCAGGCTGTACAACGTGGTCTCATGGTGGAAATGGATCAACGCCAGGCCTGTTGGTTGCACAGAAATGCTAATGAATACCAGGAGACTAACATCAGCGACTAGCAGAAGCAATGGGCTTATTCTAGTTAACCCTCTGATGGGAATCATAGCCACTAAACAAGAAGTAAGGATAATGGCCTCCCCAGACACAGATGTATTTTCGCACCTGCTGGAGAACTGCACATGCCTCCCACGATGGGGACAGGCTGCTCAAGTCAATGGAAGTTTTGCAGGCAAAAGAGCATAATCACATGTGTACAGCACCTCGCACAATGTGTCCTTAGCTTCTAGATACTGCCATGACACAACTAATCCATAATAGGGACAACCACAGTGTGGGTTAGAGTGGAGATTTAAGATCAGGAATTCCGATTCTTCTTGCCCCACACCTTGTGTGATCGTTTACACCTGTGCAAAATGAGTGCAAAACATCGGCCTGGGTGTGAGGGGAAAATTCCGACTCACTAGCGTTTCACACCCATTACGCACAGGTGTAAATGATCATTTAGGATAAAAGCAGGGACGTACACGTGCATTTGTTTGCACAGACAGAAAAGGAGGTAATGGTTGTTACACCCTTATCACTATTGTTCACTATTTGTCGTACCAAAGGGCCCCATTGGGGTAGACCCTGCGCACAGTGAGAGACAGTCCCTGCCCCAAACAGCTGAGACTTTAAGTAGACAAGCACAGAGGACAAAGCAAGGCAAAGCGTCAGCTCTGTGCTGGCCTTTTGGGACTGGCCTTTTGTCCATGCTAGTACAGCTATAGCACACTTAGTTCCTGGTGGGTGAGCGGGGCTCCTAGGGCAGTACAAATAATAACACAAATCAAGTAATTCGCCCAAGGGCAGAGGCAGGACTAGGCCTCATCTCTCCGGAGCCTCAGTCCAGTGTCTTAGCCCCCAGCCAATGCTGTGTCTCTGAACAGCAGCAGCTGATGCAAGGCAGGGATGACTCATCCCCATGGTCTGTCCGTTCACATGCCCACACCATGGGTTTGCACATGGGCTAACGATTGTTGTACCCTGCACATGGTTCGCCCCTGCCGTGGCACTACAAAACACAGGGCATGGCGCGAAGGGCCAAGCAGGGAGGGGCCCATTCATAAACTTTCCATCCAGGATAGGACCTCAGAGAGAAATTCAAAAAATGCAGAGCCTGAAGATAAATGGCCATTGTGGGCTGGCTTGGCAAGGACCCGCTGCAGCTGGACGGCACTCACGTCTGGGAGCCAGAAGCGCCTCAGACCATGAACTCCCAGGCACGTGCTCCAGTTATGACATTCGTCTTTCCCAGCAAAGGGCAGGGTGGGGGCAGGGCTGGACTGACTTCTTGTCCAGCATCCAAAGACAGACCATCAGCATGGGCAAACAACCCCAGTCTCTTCGAGAGGGCAGTCAGGCCAGGGGCTACTGCACGGCACTAGCCACTGGGAGAACTTGGGCCTACGTTGTCTTGTGGCGCACCACTTACCCGCTCTGTGCCTCGGTTTGTCCACTGGCACAACAGGAATGACACAGGTGTGCCCTGAGGAGCCAATAGCATTTGGCTACCCAACCAGGCCACAGCCTGCTCCCCCCTCCTGAGCCCACCCGCAAAACGCTCAGCTCCAGCAGCTGTTCTGCTTGAAGAAGTTGCGTGGGAACCCAGCCCTGTTGCTGCTTAAAGGGGCACCGCTTTAAAGTGGTGTTTGCACATACAGCCTGGCCCCCTTGCTTTTTCTCTGGGCTGGCAGAGCGAGGTGCGAGGGCAGGAGGAAAAGGAAACACCAGCAGAAACCTCCCAGTGCCTCCATAGAAGTGCTAATATTGTTAAAGGAAACGTAGTCACCAGCTTGGGCTTCCACTCTAAAGACTAGCGCTCAGCACTTCAGAACCTGCTTTTCAGCAGAAGCGTCTTGTTGCAACTCATCGCAGGGAACGCCACCTCTCACCCAGCAACACAGACTCTTACCCCAGCCCACCCCAAACGCCACATGCCTGCACCCCTACCCGAAAGCCAGTCGAACACCGGGATAAAGTGTTTTCGGAGCTGTCCTGGGAACATATATGCCGTGCCAGGCACACGGGTTTTCTGTGCAATCAATGGGGCTGCTGGGCAGCGTGAGAACAAAAAATGGATTTTATTTTCTGCCAAAAAAATAAATGTTTTTTTAAATTTTAGTTTTTTGTATTTTCAGTGAAAAAAAGATCTGGCTTCTGAAGACTGAAAAACTGTCATGGGGGGGAGGGTTCAATTATTCAACAGCAACCTCAGTCATTCGGATGACAAAAATGGACATTTTCCAGCAAAAGCGTGTTTCAGCAAAAAGCCAACTTTTGTCCCCACCATCAGCCTTCAGCCAGCTGCACCGGTGGCACCCAGCTCCCTCCCTAGCTGGAGGCACGCATGCCAGCATGTGGAAAGGAGAGCTGGCAAGAAGGGATGGGAGCAGAGAGGAATGGGCATGGCTGCCCTGAGCCACATCCAGAAGAGGTAACGCAATCAGAAGTTAAGCTATCGGGGGGGTATCCTCGCCTCTGACTGACTTCTTGTTCTTTGGCTTTCCAGCTTTTTCTGATGCTACCTACATGCTTGGCCTCTCTCCCCAAGTTGTTTCTTCCACTAAACCTTAGTTCTTTTCCTGGCTTGGGGAAGGAGCATGGTCAATGCACACTAATACCCAGCTCCTAAACAGGAGTGCGGAGCTAAATACCCGAAAGCTAGAAGGTAACCTACACGTTCATTTAAAAGTAAGCCCCCTTCTTACCTGTTTGATGGATTCTCTCTCTCTCTCAGAAACCTGCACCAGGAAAGGTTTGAAAACAGGTTGTTAAAGGGAAGAAAGGTGGCCAGAAATGGAAACCAGGAAGGCAGAACTCTGCACAACAGCATCACCTTCACAGGATACCATATGCCTGAACGTCAGCGAGACTGGTGCAATGGCTGATGGGAGAAAAAGATCAAGTGCTCTAAAAACCTGACCAAGGATTG
The DNA here is from genome assembly GCF_965140295.1 of Lepidochelys olivacea. Lineage (NCBI taxonomy): Eukaryota > Metazoa > Chordata > Testudines > Cheloniidae > Lepidochelys > Lepidochelys olivacea. The sequence goes on from NC_140419.1 coordinate 4,432,306, forward strand.
GGGAGGGGGCGGGTAGCTGTATAATGGAGAATGGAAAGCCTAGGCAGGTGGGAGAGATGGTAGCGGGTGAGGTTGTCACCTCGTGTCTGTATTCACTTAAAGCAATGGGAGATTTTTGTTGTTGAAAGAAAATATTAATAACTGAAACATTTTATTTTTTAAAAAGAGAGAAAATCCCCAGTATTGACAACTTCAAGCGTCCAAGTATAATGAGTCAGGCCCCAAAATTATGAGATTGGCTTAAAAATCAGGAATTAAAAAAACAGCATTGGGAGTCCCTTAAATGACCTTCAGGTTTTTTGCATCTTTATGATTTATGTTTTCAAACTTTTCTCTGCAATCATGAGGGCTAGAAATTTACTTCAAAATTCTGAGATTCTCCTGTAATCACAGGACTCCAGGAAATGGGGCTTTAAGAAAAACATCCAAAATCATGACAACTGGCAGCACCGTATCTGAGGGGACAATCTGAGGACTCCATCTTGCAACAGCCTCTCTGGAGGTAGAGCCCCTTGCATAGTAGGATGTGGACCTGAGACTTCACAATGTATCATGTGGTGGGCTGGTAGAACAGGGTTTCTACATGAGATCAACAAAGCTGCAGCAAAGAACCAGCAATTAACACTCCACTCCACAGCAGTAGGCCAAGATTTCCTACCTTGGGGGCACGCCGCTAAGCAGCAAACAGCAAGAATTAGGCACCCAAATAAAAATGGCCTGATTTTCAGAAGTGCTGAGTACCGCCAACTCCCGCTGGCTTTACTTGTAGACTTTTCTATGATGCTTATCACTGAGCGCCCACAACTTCCGTAGCTGTTACCAGGAATGGACTCATGGTTAAAGCACTAGGCGAAGACGCTGGAGACATGGAGTCAATTTCCAGCTGTGTGACCTGGGCAAGTTATTTGTCTCTCCGTGCCTCAGTCTCCCATTGGTGAGAGTAGTAATCCTTCTCTACCATTCTTGGGGTGCGCGGATAAATTAACGATGTGAGTTGCTCTGCTTCTCTGGAGATGAAGGCCACAGAAAAGCCTACGGATCCATAGCAGACTGCCTGTATCTCTTTCTTACCATTCTTCCCTGGGCTTGTATTTTTCTCCTGGGAAATCTGATGAAGGAGGGGAGAATGGGCTAGGCTACACAGAAATATTCAGACAGTTTCTTAGCAATAAATGGATCTCAGTCAGTTTTATTATCTGTCTGGCTCTGACTTCTATTATCTGCTGTGAATTATAGCAGTGCTCTCTGGAACAGCATTCCGGCACCATCATTACTAACTTCCTTGCCTTCCACAGACCACACTAGAACAAGGCTTGCTGGATAATACTTGCCATTAGAAAAGGAGCATAAAAGATTCAAGCTATGACTAACGTGCTAAATGGCTCTGCATGGTGCTTTACGCTCATTAACACCAGCCAGTTACTAAAGAACCCAGAGGCCCATATTTCACCCTACACATCATCCAATTGATCCTGGAAGTTGCACCTTCCTGACTATTCTTCCCACAGCATTAGGGACTAAGAGCAAAGAAGTCCATATGGAATATTGCTTAGAGCTTTGGCATGTATGGTATGGTCCTGTCTGGATGAAACAGAGACTACAGATCCTCTGAAAAACACCTGCACTTTAGCGTATGGTTGACATGGAGAGGACAATGTCTGACACCAAGAACTGAGGCCCGGTTGTATCTGCAAACTGGAGACAATGGCGAGATAGTGTCTCGTGAGACAGTCCCACCAGCTGCTGAGCAGAGAAGGAACTCATCTAACTTTTCATTAGAGACAGGAAGTTTTGATCCAGAGCTGCCCCCGATATTCCCATCCATTAGAGACATACCATAACGGATCAGAGTCTAATGCTCACTAGGGCACAGGGGGTATTGCTCAAGCTCATCTCTATTGTTAGTGAAACACAGAAAAACGCTTGTAATAATCAGATCCTTTCCCCTTCAATATCACCTCAAAGCAATCTGCAAACATGGCTGATGAGCTAACCCTTACTGCAGCTCTGAGAGGCTGGCGAAACATTGTTATTATTACACGTCTTTTACATACGGGTCTGGCAGCAGGAACAGAACCCAGGAGACCGAGCTGCCAGCCTCCTGCTCTGAGCACTAGACTTCAGTGCCTTCCCATGACACCATACCATGGCAGCATAGCCCTTACCAACGTGCTCTGAAATGCTTTACAGAGAGCTAGTTATAATAAGGAATGGAGGGGGGAAGCAAAGAGATAGAGCCGCCGCAGATGAGAGAGAGACAAAATAGCCACATGGGCCATGGCATCCAAACTCCCCACCCCACCCCTTCTATCTAGGTTCCCTCCAAGTTCTAGATTGACAGAGGACTTCTTCACTGCAGGGCTGCCAGCCCAGCCACAGGCAGTGGCTCACTGCTGTCACCGCAGGCCTCTCTTTGTAACATCCCAAGCACGCTCAGAGCAACCACCTGTCAAACGGTTGCAGTGTCTCGAACCCTGTGACTTTGACGAGAGCCCCTAAAATTCAGTGCTGAGGTAAGGTACCAACTGCTTCACTGAGCACAGCCAGCCGGGCTGGCAGCCGACGGGGAACTGACTCACCATTCCCAGCATGCATGCGATAGGCCATGTGTCGAGCTTGGGATGGATCCAGCAGGGGGCTGTGCATGTGTGTGTTTCCGTATTGTGTTCCACACCCCCATTTGCCACTTGGTCTCCGTCCACTGTGATGTGCAGCTGCAATCTTGGTCCTGCAAGGCTAGAAATATGTGACTGCAGGGTAGTGTCTTCAAACCTGCTGCAAGACCGGGAAAGTGTTTGCATGGGGTACGAAACCCAGTATTCCCTGTTTGGGAAAGGACATCCTTCCCCCTTGACATCCTTCTGCATGCTTAGATAGACCAGCTACTTTTCTCAGCTCCCGTGTGGCGTTTTTGTGCCAAGTTACACCCCAGAGGTTGCTGCACTTCAGAAACAGTGGAAGTAATTTCCTGGCATTTGTGCATGTTGGATCTAGGTTTTGTAGGGCCCTACAAGAATTAACAGATACATGGGCCTGCCGCTCTTGCTCCTCCATCCTTGGCTGGCTTCCACCACCTCTGTGCAGCACCCCACAGCTCTTTGCTGCTCGTCACACCCTGTGAGCCTGGGGCAGTGCTCCCCCACACACCTGGATTGAAGATCCACAACCTGTGCTGACCACCTGACACACAAACCAAGAGATGGAGCTGACAAGCAACCCTGCGAGCAGGGGCGAGCGGGCAGAGAATTCAGCCGGAAGCCAATCACATAAGAACGGCAGACAGAAGAACCAGGGATGGTGCTAGGGTCGGGCATGTGCGTGAGGCAGGGCTCCTGCCTAGCCTGGTCTTGCCCTAAACGTCCCATTCTGCCACCCTTTGTATGATAGGCACCATAGAAAAACGAGAGGCTATTCTGATGATTCGCCACACCCCAAACCACTTTCACACGGGCAGGCACGCCCCATTTCATGCAAATGATCCCAATCATTAAGACAAACCAACAAACCCCGGCCTTTTCGAGCAGGGTGACTTACAGCCTGGAAAGAGAAAGGTTGCCCTAGCAGGGTTTTGTTGGGCCATCCTCGCCACCACTCAACCCCACCGCCCTGCAACCGAAGAGCAATTTGCTGGGAGGGCGACATCACTGCCTAATCGTCCGCCTTGCCCACAGTGGAGCCAGGCTGCACTGTAGCTGGCCTGCTGGCAGGCCGTCCCGGCCATTTGCGGGAGCTGGTTTGGAAAAACCCAGCGGCTTTGCGACGGCAATAACCCCAGCCTTTTTGATTTGTGCTTCATAAAAAATGCTAATTGCCCCTCTGAGCACAGGAAAGGCAGCACATTCCCCCTCGCCGCCTCCCCCCTTCCCCCCCAAGCACCCTTTCGACTTTGACAACCCGGCGTATATTAGAGTCGGAACTACGGCCAGGCCGCTCTGTCTACCCACCCCGCCCCCTTCCACTCAGAAATGTGATTCTTTGATTTTTTTTCAATTTCATTGGAAAGCATTTTTAAAGACAAGCCTCAGAGCATGAATGCACCAGGGGCCGAGACCCCCTGCCCACACACACACCCCTCGGCCTTCGGCACAGACGTTTCCCCAAGGTCACCCGGGAGACTTGTCCGAGGTGGCTACTAAAAGGAAACGGATCATGCCCCAAGCTGCACAGGAAGCCACTGCTGTGGCTTGGAACGGTTCCCTGCGTCCAGATGCCATGGGCGAGAAAAAGAAAAGAGCTGATGTTTTTCCACAGCTCTCTCTGCTTTCCACCAGAAGGGAGGAGGAGGAAGGCAGAGGGATGAGTGAGGTTTCATTTGTCCTGCAGAGTGAGTCACTCGGCAGCAGCTTCCGACTCACACTCTTCCCCCACCCCCAGCGGAGTTTTGTGCCCGTTATTCCCTCCTCCACCTCAAGAAAAAACGCACTACTCTTGTGCCTAATGTATGCTGGGAACTGGTCTGAGGACTCACCGAGGGAGGATGGGTTTGCAACACAATCAAAAAAATAATCAGTTGTGGGAGCTTTAAAAGCTATGCCAGATCTTCAGGAGGAAAACGCATCCATTCAGTCCCTTCCCCCTTGGGCTCCAGGACTGGGATCCGACACGGCCGGGGCTTTTGATTGCTTGCTTTTCAAATAGGGTCCCGTCTCGGTGGCTTCTCGGAAAGCGACACATTCTTGTCCCTTTGGCCAGGGAGCTGACCTGGCTGTTCCCTCCCCCTTCCCCCCCCCCACAACAGATCGCTTTCACGTGCCATGCTGGTGCTTTGCAAAAAAAGAAATAAACCCCTCTGAGTTTCTTTGGGTTTTCTGATTTCCCTTTCAGCAAGCTGAGCAATAAATAAACAAATAAATAAATAAAATCAGACAAGGGTTTTTTAAAAAGCAGCAGCAAACCAGGGCTCCCGGCACATACACGCAGCCTGTTCCCAACACACCCAGGGCGGAGTCCACTCACTGCAGGGCAGCGGTAATGCTCTCCGGGCAAGGGCATTGGCCGTTCAGCACCCACAACATGGGTCAGACCCAATAGGCTCAGGAGGAGCGAGCGTCGTCAGTACGTGGGGTGGGTGAATTCCCCCAAGATTGCACTCACCACTTAGGGCCTGATGCGGTGGATAGAAAGAGGCCCCGTAGCCTTCTGGCTTCATAGATTCCAAGGCCAGAAGGGACCCCTGCGCTCACCTCGTCTGACCTGCTGCACAACACAGGCCAGAGATCTGCACCAACACAATTCCTGTTGCATCCGATGAAGTGAGCTGTAGCTCACGAAAGCTTATGCTCAGATAAATTGGTTAGTCTCTAAGGTGCCACAAGTCCTCCTTTTCTTTTTGCTGATACAGACTAACACGGCTGCTACTCAGAAATAATTCCTACAGCGAAGCGTTGAGAAAAACATCCCATCTTGATTTAAAAATTACCAGTGGTGGAGAATCCCCCAAGACCCTAGGTAAAGTGTTCCAGTGGTTAATTACTCTCACCCTTAAAAATGTACACCTTATTTCCCATCTGACTTTGTCTAGCTTCAACATCCAGCCATTGGATCATGTTAGAACTTTCTCTGCCAGAGCGAAGAGCCCATTATTAAATATTTGTGCCCCAAGTAGGTACTTATAGACTGTGACCGAGTCACCCCGTAACCTTCTCCCTGTTAAGCTACTGGGCTTTGGCTCAGGCCTTTGGTAGTTTTACACCTTTTTCTGTCTCAGGGCTAAACTAATTCACTGTTGTGACAGTAGGGGGGGCTGTGTTGCTGGAGAATTTTAGAGCACCTGGAATATTCAGCTTTCGGAGAAACAATGCTGCATCTTAACAATCTGTATGGTCTTCATGTTGCCAAGAGTACTTTCCACTGAGCTCTGCCGGAAATGTCAGCATAAGTCCAGGGTTGGGAGATATATGGCATCTACTGCATTTTTCTCTTTCTCTCTCTCTCTCTTTTTTTTTTTTTTTTTGGCCAATTGCATTAATTCAGCCAGGCTGATTTTGCAATATTTAATCTTTATTGATACTTGCACAAAATAGCAGAAGCTAAAGTAACAGCTGAGGTGATACAAAATTTCAGCACCTCACACTAAGACAGCGGAGCGGAAAGGCTCAGAGGCAGGTTAAGGCACTACCCTAGGAGTAGCTCAGGGTTCAGAGAGGGTCTCTAGGTTGGCGGCAGAGCACCCTGGTCTCTGAGGATCCGGCGCCATAACAGAAGAGCAGTGATTCATACACGGCTCGGCTCGCCTGAACCCAGCGGCTAGGAGGTTGGACGGCTCTGCTGAGGAAGTGGGTCTGACGGTTTGGTGGAAATGAGCCCCGTTTATCCTATAGCCGAGCCTGTGCTGGATACTGGGGAAGTGACTTTCCCAAAACTAACACTGAGTGGGGCGTCTCCCTCACCTGCACTAACCCTGTACATCAGCAATGTCATCACATTCTCCCAACCCACTCGCCAGCTGCCAGCAAACCTGTCCAGCCCACTCTGCTGCCTATAAATCGCCTCAGACTTATCCTCAGCCCCGCTCAGATTCTGATTCTAAAGGGGCTGTCCGGCTTCCTCCAGCAGCAGAAATCTGTAAAATCTGCATGTGGAATCAGAAGCTTATACTTAAGTAGGCCCTTTTCTGAAGTAACATTCATGTTGCCCCTGCTATCAATGCACAGGTTTCAAAGAGCGATCAGACAAATGAGGGCGAGCAACAGGAAAATGTTGTGTAAAGTTGCACGTGGGTTCTGTAGGTTCCCTCCAGCTGCATTTCATCTGATTCCTGGGCCTGCAGCCATCCCAAATTCCCACCAGTGTGGCAGAGACCAGGATCGGGCCCAGAGTCTGGAAAAGATTCAGAGATCCTGGGGAATTAGGGATGTTATATCTCGCCGACCTATCAACCTGATGTTGGTTAATGATAATAAAATTGCTTTCTGGTTGTTTTTTTAAATTTCATGGGCAAGGATTGAAAAGAACAAGGCTAACAGTTGGTGATTAACAAGGCTTTATAAGGCCTCAATCCTGCAATCACCTATGCACCTAGTGATCATCTACATAACTATTTCTCCCCCATCACCACGGCACTGGGACACCTGACTTCAACGAGACTCACCTGAGGGAAGTTACACAGGTGTCTATGCGGGTTCCAAGCGTGAGTGGGCATATCCGGGCCTCACCCCTCTTGTAAGCGAAGCATGCGGCTGACGTGCCAGGTAACGGAGCCCGGCTCGGTTATCCCACCCTGCCACCTGGGCAGAAGTCACCTCCTCTGCAGCAGAGCAGCTTAGGAGCAACCTAAGCCGTGAGCAGATTCATCCTGTTTTCAGCTCAATCCCCCCAGTTCAGGTAAACTATGCACGGTACTGACTAACTCTCCATAGAGCCTTGCAACTAGCAGGACCTGGCTATAAGTGTTGGGTTTGGGCCAGGTCGGGTCTGAAAACACCCTGACCTTCTCAGGCTTGGGTCAGGTGGGCTCAGATCCCTCCTCCCGGGTCGGGGGTTGGCACGGGGGGTGGAGATTGCATTTCTCTCGCCTGCTGGCTACCACCACCTTGGTGCGCAGTGCAGCAAGCCTGCCAACAAGCCACAGCCCTGTGCTAGAGCCCAATTTAAAATGTTGTTAGTAATCGGGAGGGGGAAACCAACCTTCCATCAGGTTACTTTCATTCCTGCCAAACCTACTCTAGATCTGTGCAATTGCAGAACTGGCTGACGTAAAGGTTTACGAGGGAGGAGGGGAGGGATGAAAGGTTGTGATAGATTCTGAAGAGCCAAAATCTGCATTAGAAGTGGGTGCAACAGGTTCTAACCAAACATCCCACTGAGTGAGGAAAAAAAAACCTGCACTGGCAAAAATTGCAATATCAGTATTTTAACTGCAATTGCAAGAGCAGAAAACCAGCTTGATAGCTCTTCTCCTGCATCCCGTCTTCAATCTGCTTTTATAGTGATCAATACGGTTTCTAGCATCATCTGTCCCATACATGAACTCTATGCAGGATGGAGAAGAATTTAACAAACAAAGAGCTACGTTACCCAGATGGTACCCAGAGCAATCTATAAATATTGCACCGTGTCCTGTGGCTTTTACTCAGTCAAAACTTCCAAGGGAATTTTGTCTGAGTGAGGACAACACCACATGGCCATTCCCATTTATAGGAATGTAGTGGGGTGGTCACCCGCTCCTGCCTTAAAGGGCTTAAAACAGCCCAGGAGAGGGCTGTGGCTGGGAGCAAGCAGTTCCTGGGCTGATTGGGGGAATTAGGCTCAGCTGGCCCTTGTAAGAGGGCAGTGAGTCAGGAGCAGACAGAGTCTCCTCTAGCTGTGGAGGGAGATGGGCCTGGCTGCTGGGGAGCATACCAGGGCACCTGAGGTGGAGCAGGGCTGGGGGAAGGCCAGAGGAGCTGGGGAGCTTCGGCCTGGAAACCCCCCCAGGCTGCAGGCCTAGTGTAAGGCCGGATAGGTACTGGGGTTAGAGGGAGCAGCCCAAAGGTAGGCAGAGGCAGCAGGTCCAAACCCCCCTTGCCTGTGATGATTGGCTCATACACTGCAGTCCGCCCCAGTGTGTGGGTGCTTAATGGTGACTGGCAGTAGCCAAAGACTGAGGAGAGGTGGGAATAGTGGATGGGGGTTCCCTGGGGAGGGGAGACCCAGATCTATGGGGGTACTGCCAGGGGGCAGCACCGTGGGTAAAAGGGGCACTGGGGTCCTGGAGGGACACGGGGTCCAGCAGCAAGCGGGACACCGGCCTGCAGAGGGCGCTCTGGAGGCTGGAAGAGCTAATTCCCTGAGAGACCAGCAGGAGGCGCCGCAGGGGTGAGTCGCTGCACCGTGACAGGGAATCACTGCATCCAAAACTGAAATGCAGCTACCTCTGGGGCAGAACCCAGCAACTACTTGACAGTGCACAGCAACACTAACCAAAGGTGCAGACAGGAAACTGAGCACAATCCTGGATGCCGTTGAAATGAAAGGGGGATTTAGTGTTGCTATTCAAAAGTGTCATTTACCAAAAAGCTGCCAGAGAGTTATCAGTTATTTCCTTTTTTATGTATTGGGGAAAATATATGGCATGTCACATCCCACTGCGTGGTAAGCACTAACTTTTTAATGGCAGCCACTGTACCGCTAAAAGGACATTTAAAAGATCCAACACTTCACCCTTTATACTGTTTGTTCACATTTCTGCATTTCTCCCATCTTAGACCATGAAAACAGATTAGTCCTTTTCATTAGGATTTAAAATCAATTTCTAGCCAATTTCCCTTGCAGGGTCTCCTGCACTAGTACAATGTTGCGATGTCTGAGTTGAAAATGCTGCGAGAGAATGGATGCTTGTTTGCAAAAATACCAGGGGAACTTGTCAGTGGCCCCTACATTTTGCAATAGCTTATCTTTATGAAATCTAAATTTTGTGGGGGATTTGATCCAACAGTTTCCCTTTAAAGCAAACGGCCTGTGGAGAAAGTGTCTCTGTAGAATGGCATCGGGTGGGGTGGGGGGAATTCTGTATTCACTGTCTCTCAGTTTCCATGTCAAATATGCTCAAGTGAATGTGGTTTAAATTAAAGGATCCCCCCGCCCCACACACACACACACAGTCAGTAACCCCTGCAAAACTCCTCTTGAGATCTGAGAATCCAGTTGGGGTCTCTCTTTGTCATACATCATCCCCAACAATAAAAGTTTTACAGGTCAAATTACCTTCCCAGTGAGACATATGCAACCCCATTGCCTTCTCTCTCTTCCCTGTGAAGATTCTGCTGGGTTAACAAGGGTGGAAAGCAATGAAAATTCACCTTTATCAATACAGCCAGCAGCTATGACTCAGAATACACACAGGGAGCAGATCTGGTGGGTGAGAAGAGGCCATTTTTACATAAATTGTTTGCTTAAAATGACTGACTGTGTCCCAGGGCTACTAGGCATATTATGAAAGGCTTTTGCTACAGTCACCCCTAGGGTTAATTATAGTGATGGAAGAGCCTGTGCTGGGATAAGCAACCCCAGAATTTTGCATGCTTCTCTGAAGTCCTTGGGATTGTACAGTTTGGCCCGAAATTGTGTGAGATCCAGAACTTCTCGATATCTTGAGATTTCCAGAGCTTCCTGCATTGGGCCAGGAGGGTTGCTACCAAAATAGGTTTCCTCATAGAATCTGACTCACTTTTGCTTTGAATCCCAGCCTTGAGCCACGTGCAGAGGTTATGGGGAAAACAAACAAATGCTACCCAGCATTTCAGGGCCATCCAAAGGTTTGGTACAGCTTCAGTTCCACAAAGGGGGGAAAGGGAATGGAGAGGGGAAATATTATGTCTAAACAGCTTTCCTCACTCCAAAGCCTTCAGGAGAGAGTGAGTGTAGAAGATAGTGTGTGTTTTTGTTTTACTTCAAAACCAAGGAGATTCCATGACAGGAAAATTTAAGAAGATGCTTACATAAAACACATTAAAATACACTGTATCTACCAGGCCACATTCTACAGTGTGACCCCAACATACTTCACTGGAGTTGTTCCAGAGTAACAGAGCGGAATTTGGGCCTTTATTTTGGGAGCGTAGTGAACTCGTCCCAGGAAGGGCTGGCAAACAAAGATTCCAAACACACTTACCAGGAATGCTTTCCCTGGAGTACAGGGCTTGGATCTGGCTGATTCTTTATACAATGAAAACACCAGAATACCAATTAAAAACATAGATTTTAATACAAAGAGATTTAAGTGTGAACAAGAAAGACTAATTTGCCTAAAATTAGAAAAATAAAACACCAGCAACCATATAGACACAGGCTCACAAAGCAGACGCACCAGGATTCCGGTCACTAACAGTGGTGTAAATCAGGAATGATGCTATTGATGTCAATGGGGTAGTACCATTGAAAAATCAGTGTAACAGTGGGAGAAATTAGCCCATTATATATATATTCCCAGACCAAAAAAACCCAAACTATGTTAAAATGGAGTTAAGGTTGAGAGCATGTGCCAGCAAAGGAAAAGAGTGAAAATACATTACTGGGATGCTGTAATTATCCCGAAAACCTGTACTCATGCCACAAGGGGGGGAAATATATGAAAAAGTCAAGTGTACCTTTAAGAATCAGTTTAATTTAATCTGGGAGCATGAATAATAAACTGCTTGAATCATAATCATATAGTTTTTGCATGGCATCACTACAGAGCAGAGTGAAAGTTGTCTGAATGCCTTAACCATGCTTGTTTAACCTTAACGTGATTGGATTTCTTTCAAGTGAAACCTTAACACCAAATTTCTGGCGTTCACAATACTGGTTTTGGAATAATTAAAACATCCCTGTAAAGTATTTTTAGCCTAACTCTTGACCTTAACTCCCTCTGTATGTAACTCTTTGTCTGGGAATTTCACTAGTTTTTAAAAATTATTTAAAGTGGCATACATGGACACTAAACAACAAACCCAAAGAGAATGTAACCATGCAATATTTCTAATGACTCGAAGATATGTAGTATCAACCTGAAATCATTGTATTTTAGCCTGATTCTTAAGGAGGGAGAGTTTGGTTTGCACTAAAGCAGCCAGAGTATGGTGACCCGTGAAGATGGGATGACAGCTGATTTGCATCCCCAGAGCAGAGCGATGCCTCTGATGCATAGTAGTAAATCTAGCCCTTAATTTGTGATGGATTTAGTGGTGTAGAGGGCTGTGCTAATGCTTTGGGCAGCACTGATGCTAGTATGCAGCCACGACACCTTTAAAGAGCAGTGACCACTGGGCCCACTGAGTCCAATGAGAACTCTTGACACATGTCCAGTCTCTCTCACACCATTGAGTCATTACAACCAATAGAATCCTTGAAAGTATATTAGTTGTAGAGGAAGGGTGATGATTGGCTGAGTCACCTCTGATGTCAGAATGACCCCACTTAAGGGTTGCCCTTAGGCTACAGGCTCAGGAGTTCTTCCGCTTATCTATATGCCTCAGAATTAGACAATCATTGATAATTTAGCTTAATTACAATCGAATTGAAGCCTGTACACAAGATTTCAATTAGTTTGAACTCTATGGGAAGTTTCAAGTTTCTGTGTTACCCATTATTAAGATCATTCTAAACAAAGAAAAAAAAACTTTCATACGGATGTCCCGTTTCTTACATTAACTTGTTTGTAATTAATTTTAACTCAAATGACTTAATGGATTTTCCATGTAAATTCCCACAAAATCCCATGCTGTACCCAAAGAGAATGTGCTGTAAATTTGGAGAGGAAGGGAGAGGCGGAAGAGGGGGCGGGGGAGTGTATTTCACCTACAAACCAGTGAGTCTGAATTCCTACCTAAAGCACAACGTGGAGCTATTCAGCATCAATTGTGGTGTTGCAGCCAGTGACTTCCCAGCAGGACATGCTTTGAGAGCTTGCAATGGATCAGCAAGATCAGGCCTTACAACGATGAAACCTTGCTGTGCCTGAGTCTAGTGCAGCAGTGAAATAGCCACCGGGATTCTTTAGGCTGAGGTTTGTTGGATCGTATCTCCCCTCTTGAAACACCCTGGAGAGCCAGAACAGCCCTTCATTGCATTCCCCCAATTAAGGAGCTCATTTGGGTCTAATAAGATGTTTATTGACTCCTGGCCTCTATTGATTCTGAAAAGGCTACTACAAAGATGTAATAAATGCCTTGGAGATAAATCAGTGAGCAGGTAATAGACAGGAATCACATAAGCAAACATTACTTAATTACATTCCTATTAATATACCTAGTCTGTAATGAATTTTTGAGGCATTTAATTATCAGTTTGACAAGATAATCTAGGGGTAGTTAATGATGGACCAGTAAAATGTTAAAAAAAAACAACACACAGACAGCTAATAAGTCTCTTAACTGGCACTGAATTCACTTGCTATAGCTGTCTGGTTAAATAGACAGCAGTTAATTACAGAGTGCTTAAACCGTCCTCACAATTTTAATATATTATCTTCTTTGCTGTGCATTAACCATGCAGTAAATAAGAGATAATAATTTTCTACATGCACATATTCAAATAGCTAAATTACTTCCTGGTGCAACTATCTGGTCTTCAGCGAGTCTGACGGGAGCTGGATAGGATCCTAATATTTATAACGGCATGGACTGGTGAAATGTGCACCACTGTCCATCCCCCCAGTGAAATCAGAAATGCTCATAGACCCTATAGGGCTAACCGGAAAGGGGAAATCTTCTTGAGGACAAGGAAGAGAGTGCGTCCCGCCCTGTTGGAGGAAGAGACCTGAGTCTATGAAGTTCCAAGACTTCTCATATGTGCAGCATAGCAAGAGCCGTGTGGTTGCTAGGCAGCCACGGATGTCATGCAACATTGATACCCAGCTTTTGGTGTGCACACACAGGAATCACTTCACCCAGCACCGGGGTGAAGCCCCTTTTTGGATGGAGCTCGGCAGTTGTTTAACAGCTCACGGCAAAACTATGCAGCACTTTGGGGCGTGAAGCGAAGAAGAAGGTGTCCAGTTCGAACTTCTGGGGTATTGAGGAAGACGCAGTGCTGGAACTTGGATAATGCGCTGATTGCTCCTCTTGCTAATAACTCCACAGGGCCTACGAGGACAGACGTAGATTTCATAGTACCTGGAAGGCACAGTACCCCGGCTGCAGCCATTGGTTCAGGATTGATTCTTAGGGAAGAGCGGCACCCACACATTGAATTGGGGGCGTCTCCAACCACAGCCAGATCTGCTCCAAACCCACTTAGTGCCTGAGATCTGGCAACTCATGACTGTATGTCGGCATTGAGACTGTAGGGAGAAGTCACATGAGCAGAGGGACAAAGTCCCTGGCACAAACAACAGCAAAGGCAGCTGAGTCTAGGAGGGAAAAACCAAAGGGAAGCGGATAGTGGTGACGGACAATAACAGCCACACTACCTTCCCTAAGAAGAGGCTTCGTTCCCTAGCATGGTGCTTGTAACTAAGCAGATCATATTGCTTAGCTAGAATTGCTGATTGCCGCCAGGGCTAGCAGCTTTACATAGCAACTCAGCTGCCCTGACAGCTAGAGTTAGTAAGATTTTGGAGAAGAGGGACCTTTAAGAAATCCTTAATTAATTCCTAGCAGACAGAACCCAAGATGTCACTCTCCTTTCCCTTCCCTTCCCATTCCTTCACATTTTTATTCTTGGGGGAGGAGGGGTGTAAATCAATAAAATTAATAAATTAAAAATAGAAGCCAGAAGAGTTAAGGCAGATGGTGTAGAAGCTCCCAGACACTGGGGACTTTTGGCTAACATAGGGTATGACTGTAGTTGTTCTTAAGTGCAAGTTCTTGCCAATAATGTTGGGGTTGGTGGGAGCGCTCCCATGTAGTTCCTCTAATGGATTAACTTTTTATAGGGAGCGAGCTGTGCTGCCAACCCCAAGCAGTCAAAAACCAAGAGTCAGGTCTCCCCGCAAAATCATGAGATTTTAAAAAACAACAAATGCTGCATTCTTTTTAATTGCCTCCTGGCTTGGGGGTTTTATGAATCAGGTTTTTCTCTGCAACCATGTGGGCTAGAAACGTTTCTTTTTTAATGAACATTTAAATTGTCATGTGATAACATGACTCCAGGAGCTGGGGCTGGAAGAAAAATACCAAAGATCATGAGAGTGAGCAACACTGAACTAAGGGTTCCACAGGTTTCTGGCAATGAAGTCTGGATGACTGAACCAGCATCCCTTGATTTGGATATCACCATTTTAGAAGCAGGAACTGGGTGTGGACGTGTGTCATCTTGCTATTGAGTGGGTGAGCATCTGCTCTGAAGTTCTGTAGTTGGGTCTGCAGTGTGGTCTCCTGTCCCTGCCATGAAGACCTAGTCCAGACAAGGACTTCGGCACACCGCGTGGGGTGACCTGGGCAGCATGAGCTAGGTTGCGTGGGGTGCTAAGGAGCCAGAAAGAACCACAGAGTCTGCCTGTGTCCAACTTCCTCAGTAAAAAAAAATCCTCTTTGTATCCATTGTCACCAATCCCTCAGCAGCCAGCCAGAGCACTATGGGGTGGTTGGCCTCGGAGGTTGAGATCAACATCCATCCTGCAGAAGGGATGTAGAGCCTGAGTTGGAGAGGACTGCCCATATCTGTCGGATATTCACACAGTCCTCAAATGCCGGGGTGGCCAGCACAACATCCTCCCACCAGCATTGCTTCACGGGCCATTAGCAGCTCTGTCTACAAACAACTGCAGCTTTGGGGTGGAGAAGAGAGCTCTCTGTGGATGCCACCGAGGACGGCTTTGGTAAGACAATCCTAGAGGGCCATTTCCAGGTGAGTGTGTTCAAAGGAAGATAGGAGAAGCTGGGAGCCAAACTTGCCTCACCTGCAGCATTATGGTGCTACCCTTCTGAGAAATGCCCAAGAATGTGGGCATCGGAGAAGAGGGGGCAGGACCTCCCCCATAAATGGTACATGGGTCGTGGCCTCTGATCCTCCCCGTTCCCCCCCACCCCTGACAAATTCCCTGGGGCTCTGCACTCATGTCTTTCCCACTGACTGAGGAGTTCCCATCAGCTTGCACCAGGCCGGGCCTGGCCAACAGTCAGTCCTGGGTTGTCACCATCTATCTTCTACTTCAGGGAGACTCACAGGTCTACAGCTGGGAAACGGGCAGGTAAGCTGGTGCAGTGACTCAGACCAGATCCCACGGAGGCGGGCACATGGGGCTGTTCCTCATGGGAGCGTGTTTGTGTCTGGAACCCACAAAACGTCCCAGCTGGGAGCCTCATGAGCCCAGCCTTCCCGAAAGCATCCTCCTCCATCCATCCCCCGAGCCACCAATTCCCAGCTACTACCCGAAGCTCCTTTGCGAGGGAAGGGGGCAGCTGAGCTGAGCTGAACCCCTCCTTCACCAGAGGGGTGGTGAGTGCCCCCTCTCAGCCTGTGTCACCTCCATTCAGTCATCTCAGTCCGCTGCCCATTGCAGGACTGTTCTCGGCCGTAGATTTCTTAGTGTTATGTCCCATCTACTCAGCAGTGCCCCGACAATGGAGTCTCCCCAGAGGGACTGATAGGTCACCAGGGCTATGCACATGAAATTCAGCCTCTCCCTACCCCGATGGCTAGAAACAGGCTCCTGTTGGTACCCAGGAAGCTCAGGCAAGGGCTGACACTTTGCGGCATCACCCCAGGCTTCTTCCTGTCAGGGCACGGGCGCAGTGGGCTATGCCAGCTCACTGCCCATGTCCTTGAAGTCAGGAGATCACAGATCAGCCGTGGCTTAGTTGTTGTTCTCAGCCAATCCTGCCATGGTCAGAGGCAAACAGGAGTCCATTGTCTAGCTCCTCATGCTCGTCCTGGCAGACTCAAGCCCTGACCGATTTCTGCTCATATTGGGCCAACAGGATTTGGCTCCAGTGGGCGAGGTGAGCTGTGGCTCTCACCAAACACCACCCTTTGTCTCTAGCCCAGACGAGCGCCCTGGGCTGCTGCACAGAGCTCCTCCTCTTGCCAGTCCGGCAAGGACATCTCAATGGGTGCCAGAGTTTTTCCTTGACAGCTGTTTTAGGGTCCAGCTGCAGGAGGGAGTCTGCTCCAAGCCGAGCTCAGCTGGTTACCACAATGCAAAACAAAGGCCCAGAGCTCGGGATCTGAGCCTGTTCAGCCCTGTTTCCTTTTCCGATGCTTTCATATTTTCCGTGCACAGTGCTACTGAACAGAGGCCAGCGTTTCTGTGACTACTGCAATAGACACTCAGGATCAGGCATCGTTGGCTGCTGCTTCATCAAGGTCGCTGATTTCGAAGGGGCTTTGACGCAAATCTTGCCTGAAAAAATGCTTCTTCCATGAAATCCACAAAGGCCCAGGACCATTGTACCTGAGAAGTGGCCACCTTGCCCTGGACCATGTTCCTGCAGCAGAGATCAGCAGAGGTGCTGGAGGTCCCAGGGTAGAGAAGAGAGGTAGCCACAAACAGAACATTCTTGGTTTTGCCATTGACCATTACCCTCGATCTTCAGGGCATGCAACAAACAGGGAGACAGGTGGGGGGTTTCCATGGGGGGTGAGGGGGGGATGGACTGTGATTTGAGTTGTAACCTGTTTTCGCTGGTTGGTGCACGTGTGTTTGGGAATGGCAGAAAGGGGCCGGGAGAAGGCTCAACATTCCCGAGCTCGGTATTGAGTTTAATATTGTCTATTTTAACGCACGGGGAAGGTGCCTTTTTCACCATCAGAAAGGGCCGGCGCCTTGTCCTGGGTCTTCATGAAGAATAAATGGTAAATTAATGTGTTTTTTTTTAAAAGTTATAAATGCTACAAGGCGACTTAACAAGCAAAACCTAAACCCCTGATAATGACCCTTCCTGGTGACTGAATTTCCCAGTGATGGGGATCTCGGGCGCAGGCCGGACAAGCTATACACACCCAAGTGCCGTATGCAACTGCCCCTCGCTTCTCTGCTCATCGCAATCTCATATTTCCTGTCATGTTTTCAGGCTCGGGTTGCTGGGACATTGCTCAGGGCCTGGCCTGTGCGTTGCCAGGTGCACCTGTGCTGCTCTCTGCAGAGCAGCAAGGGGCTCGGGTCCCTTCAGCCAAGTTCTAGCTCTTCGGACTTGCCTGGCTCACGCGTGAGTCGTTGGGCCCCGTCACGATGCAGGCAGAGACCCGGCTGGGCTCACAGCAGGGAGCTGTGCTGCACCGAAGGATGGCAGCAGCTGCTCCAACCTGCTCTTGCCAGCAGAGGACACCCCGGTAGCAGGATTGCTGGTGGGGCTGTGGAAAGAGAAAATCTTAAATGCTGCCAATTCTGGACTACTCTTGCTGTTTGCACCACGGGGGGGCGAAGGCACCTAACCCCCCCCGCAACCTTCTGCAACAATCAGCTGTGTTGCAGGCCCAGCCCCCGAGTCCCACTCCCACCCCTGGCAGGCAAACGCTTAGCAAAGCTGGGATGTGTCTGGCCCTGGCGAGATGTGGCGCCCCAACACAGAGGAACGACTGGGCGGATAGTTTAACACAGAGTACAGCGGGCTGATTGGACGCTGCTTTTTTAATGCCAGGGAATGACTAATGGCCACACTGGCTACGTGGCTATCGAAATGATTGACAATAAAATCAACACACAAGGGTAGCCAGCGGAGAGATCGCCGGATGGACTACAGCTAGGTTGGCTCTGTTCTTGGCTCTGTCACTGGCTTGCTGGATCACCTTGGGCACTCTGTGCCTCAGTTTCCCATTCTGTAAAAGGGGGATAATGATACTGATGCCCTTTGTCTTTGAGATCTGCTGATGGAGCATGTTATTATATGAGCCTCCAGGGCATGGGACAAAGCAAAGACATACGATTCAAATACACTTTAAACGAAGATAAACCACCTCCCCATTCCAATGCAAGCCACTAACTCTCCCCTGCCTCTGGACAAAGGCAGACAGGGGGAGGGGAAGGAATTGGGGAGGGTAGGAGGAATGTCTTGGGGCAGTTCCTTTCAAGTGGGCAAACTTGAGCTGTCGGGGGAGGGGATTCTGCAGCCCATGAAACCGCCCCCCATCTCCTGCTGGTTTGCAGGGGACCTTAAAAAGCCGGGGGTGTCTGTGCCTCAACTGAAGTACTTTCACAGCCCCCATCAGCTGAGCACCACCCCATCATGGATGTATTTCTCCTCACCACCCAGCCCCTGACCTGAATGCAATCTGGAGCCGATGCACTGCCCTCTGCCCAGCTGGAGTTACCCTGTGCTATCTAGCAGCACCCACGGGGGGCAAAGACTCCCCTGGATGCCCCATGGCAATGGACTGGGTGTGCGGGAGGAAGGAAAGTTGCCCTAGCCATGATTTATTCCCGTTAGCTAGAGCTGTGGCTGCCTCTTTCCAGAGCTGTGTGGTAGAGCTGTGTGCCAAGCCACGGGGCGCTGGCTCCGGGGGAAAGTGGGACCCTTGTAACAGACTCTGGCCCCAGCCTGGAGGAGCCATCACCACCAGCTTAGCAGATTGCTTTGTTCCAAGGCGATGGGATTTGATGGCAACTGAGAGCCACATGCAGCCCAGCGGAGACAAAGGTACCAGCCACGCTGCTCCCTCCCTTCATTTTCTTCCCTCCCAGGGACGCCGTCTCCCATCGCTGGTCACAGGAGCCGGGGGAGCATGGCGCTCAGCTACTAGGCCTTGGGAGAGCTGGACAGATGGATAAATGGCTACGCATTGGGCCAGGGAGCGAAAAGTCTCATACCCCAGGGTGGAGGGGCCGTACCCCAGTAAATGGGTCCAGTGCTCCCTCTCAGGGAGAGTGGCCAGGGCAGGAAACCTGTGGATATTCCTGGCCCTTTGAAAGGGCCTGGGATAGCTCTGGGGAGATCGCTGGGTGTTTAAAAGGCCCCGTGGGAGCCGCAGGGCTGGGCTCGGGGCGGGGCAGGGCGGTGGTCCGGGGGGAGAACGGCTGCATTCACTGCCTAGGAATCGATGCCGTACACCGCCCCCTTCCTCCCCTCACACCAGGCCATTTTTATTGGCGAGCTGAAGTGCGACCGAGCACGGCTTCATGACTTGCTCTTCTTCTGGAGGTTAATGACCCAGTTAGCAGCTCTTGGCTGCATTTCCCGACATTTTGCAGACATCAAGACCCGTCTCCCTGCCAAGTACATTCTGTTCCCTGGAGCTTGGCCAAGGCATCTCAGATTACTGTGTAATGCGACAAAGCGGGCGAGCTGGGGGGGGAAAGCGGGGGGGTTCCAGGAGCCGGTGGGAAGGGGGCGGGCAGGGGGAAGCACCGCTGCTAAATTTAACATCCGAGATGGTAATGCTGCTCCCAAGGTGCCTATTTACTAGAGAAAAAGTGAATCCCAGAGTAAACAGGGCTGCCGCTGCTGGGAAACAGACGCAGCGAGCGAATGTGTCCCCTGCCGGGATGCTGCAGGCCTGGCTTCCCGGCCCTGCTGGCACTTTGCTCGTGATGCTGATGCTTTCCGATCCGGGATGAGTATTATTGGGAACCGCTAGCCAGTGGCCTGCATCAGGGAATCTGAGAGCTGGGGCCGGGCGTAGTCTCGGAAGGATCCGAGGGTGGAGGGGAAGGGAAGAAAGCGGCTGGAGTCCTCCATGCCTTGTATTGTTTTTGCCCCCTGATGCAGCAGTGTAAAGCTGCAGATCCCAGACACTGTGATTTGGGTTCCTGGAAGTGGCAGGTGCTTTGCTAGCTGGATGCCAGACAGGCCTTAAATAAAGGTTGAGTCAGCAGAGATCAAACCCGGGACCTGGCCACTACACGTAAGCTATAGGAATAACCAGCAACCGGCGGCTTGCAGTTACTGGGCAGGCACTAGGAGGAGACATGACCCCACACACTTCAGTGCATTGCTCGAGCTCCTACGCTGCTCTGTCTGCAGAGCTCAGTCGGGACTGGCAATATCTCTGGGTATTATCCCAGCCAGGCCTGGGCTCCTCCACCCCAGCTCTGCTGATGCCCCTCAGTCCTCATCTGTAGCCCCCTGCGGTTCCAGGCCAGGGCTTACACACACACACAGAACTCTGCTGATGCCCCTCAGTCCTGACCCGCTGCCCACCTGCTAGTCAGGTCTCGCATCCCCTCCGAACGGGCGATTGCTTTCCAAACAGGATGCTGGATCCGACACCCTCACACGCTGGAAAAGGAAAGAGCCAGTTTTCACGGCTGGGGTGCAGCTGTAGTTATAACTTGGAACGCCGCATCCTCCTCTGGTTACGACCCGCAGCAGAGCTCTGCCAGCGTTCCCTGGCCTGCAGCATTCCCTGGCCTGCAGCATTCCCTGCTTCTCCAGTGCTGGGCCCTGCAGCCAGTTCTGCTGGGGGCCCTCAATCCTGGCCCGCAGGCAGCCCCCGCTTTTATGCCAGCTCTGACCACTCTGCCCTGGACACGGCTCTGCTGATTCCCCAATCCCGACCTGCAGCCCCATGTTGTGCCAGCCCTGGGCCTCTCCGGTGCAGAGACCCCCAGGGGGTCAGATTCATCTGTCGGTCTGTGACACCAGAAAAGAGGAAACCTTGTCTTGCCGCCCCGCCACGCTTCATGCCAGTCCCCAGCAGATGGCTTCACTGCTGCTAATCAGCGCCAGAATCAAAGGCGCCATGGAGCCGGCAGCGGCCGGTCGCTCTCCTGAAAAGAGCCACTGAGAAATGACCCATGTGAGCATCACAGCTGAGCGAGGAGGCCGCCTGAACGGGTCAGGAAAAGCATGCGGGGAAATAGCAGCAGTGCCCAATTATCAGCTGCAGAACAAAACCGCTTGAGAGACTCCTGGAGGAGGGAGAGGCGTGGAAATTACCCGAAACAAAGAGCTGAGCTTGCCGGGTTTAGTGGCTTGAGGAGAGTTTTCTCCTGTGGAGTGGAGCTCTCCTCTTCTTCAGGAATTAATTCCTTGAAAGGCAAGAAGCGACACAGAATCAGCTCCATGTGCTGCAAGGCTGGGATGGCTCACTGCTCTCATGAGAGCTCATCACATCCCCGGAGCCCCTGAGAACAATGAATCGGGCTCACCAGACCCAGGATTGGCAGAGGGAAGGCTTGAAAATGCAGGGAACAGCATTGCAAGCCACAGCAAGTGCTGGGATCTCAGGCCTGGGGATTAGTAATACTGGTCGCTCCGCTGAGCGCCTTTCCTCCAGGGAACGCAGCGGGGGAAAGTCAGCCTTGGGCTTAAATGAGGCATAAGTGGCACTGAGGCACTGTGCCGGCCCACTGGCCAGGGCTGAATTTCACTCCAGGCACTCTACTCATTGATCAGTGAAGCTTCATCATGCACCTCTCGGTGTCAGGGAAATTATATCACCTCAGTGTTACAGATGGGGAAACTGAGGCACTGTGAGTTTAAATGACTCCCCCCAGGGTCAGGCAAAGAGCTAGTGGCTGACCTGGGAAAGGCACCCAGATCTCCCAGCTCCTATCCCCCGTGCTGTAAACACTGGAAGACACTTAACATCATTGTGTTACTATTTATCATTATTGTTTATGTTTCAGTGCGGCCCAGGAACCCAAGTCGTGCAGGAGGGCCCAGTTGTGCTAGGCGCTGTACAAACACAGAACAACAAGACCGTCCCTGCCCTGCAGAGCTCACTGCCCTGCTGCCCAGCTGATGCTGCACACAAAGGAAGAAAGCAATCGACTGGCCTAGAGACGGGAGCCAGTTTCCTGTAAGGTGTCCCTGAGTTGCACAGCGCCTGGTACAATGGGCACCAGTCCCGACTGAGCTCTTTGGGTACTGCTAGAATAGAAATATTCACTACTATTAACAATAGGCAGTCTTGTCGCCCCCTGCTGTTAGTGGGAGAAATAGCAGCTGGCTCACTGAACACCACCTAGTCCGTGACTTATTTGCTGGCTCTCCACTGAATGTCGCTGGTGTTGGTGAGAAGAAGTAGTGAGGTCAGGGAAATGTTCCAGATCGAGAGCCTTATTCAGGGAACAGGTACAGCAAGGCAAACAGCAGCACGGGCTCCCCACACAGCCCGGCCCCACCCCAGTTTGGAGAGATCAACCCCCAGGACAAGCCCAATCTCAGTTGCAACGCCCGCCACGTGCAATGGCAGGTTTGTGAGGCAAACGCCTGACAGGCAGCAGCTGGGCTGAAATCCACCAGGTAGTCCTTGCCTGATGACAGCCTCCAACCAACACCAGGTCAGCTCCTACCCAGACAGCACTACGCAAAAATCCACCCACCGGCGGGCACAATTAGCC
The DNA here is from genome assembly GCF_965140295.1 of Lepidochelys olivacea. NCBI lineage: Eukaryota > Metazoa > Chordata > Testudines > Cheloniidae > Lepidochelys > Lepidochelys olivacea. Next base: position 4,454,930 of record NC_140419.1, read on the forward strand.
CCATTGCATCCAGCCCCCCCTGTAGCCTGCCAGTTGTTCGGACAAACGAAAAAGTCCCCCGCCTCTAACTTGGACCAACCGGGCCAGTGAAAACTAATGTTTCCTTTAAAGCCTGTGGGAGCTGATCCATACAGAAATCCAGCCTCCGAGACTGTTTATCAGAGCTGGGAATAACCTTGATTGATTTGATTTTGCTGATTGGGTAATTAAAGAACTAAAGAGATAATCACATGTTCAGCGAGGAAACGGAACAGCTGTTCAGGCGAGGAGCTGACAGACACATTTGCTGCCTGACGTCTCCCACCCTCGGAATGGGCCAGAGGCTGGGGCCTGTTTCCCCGATCCATTGAACCTGAATTCATCACCCTGACGGGCAGGTGTGTGGGTGAGACTGCAGGAGTGGGTTCGCGGACCATGGTATTAGGAGAGCCAATTCTTGGACTGCTGTGTAAGAAGCACCCCACATCTGAACCTCCTCACCAGGGTCTCCACCCTTCCCAGTGCAGGATCTCCATCCCTTCCTACCACTTAGCAATACAGGAAGAGCAAGACCTGCCTGACCTCTTACCCTTCACCACATGTCCCATAACCGCAGCTCTTCTTCTGCAAGGGGTCCCCATACTAAGCACTCTGTTGTCATCAGGAGGAAGTTTTCGCCATAGTGACTCAGGGCTGTTACCCAGCTGCGGCTGGTCAGTGCCTTGTGGGGCAGGAGACAACGGCTTCACCATCACAACAGCCACAATCTGCCTCCCTTGTTAGAAGCAGGGTTGCCGCCTTTCTAATTGCTGGTAAGTGGACCCCTGGGGCCCCGCCCCCTGCCCCGCCTCCTGCCCCGCCCCTCTTTCCCCCAGGCCCTCGCCCTGCTCCGTCTCTTCCCTTGAGGCCACGCCCCTTCTCCACCTCCCCACCATCTCCGCCTCTTCCCCGCAAGGCCACACCCCTGCTCCGCTTCTTCCCCCAAAGCCCCGCCTCCATCACTCGCTCCTCTCCCCCCTTTCCCTCCCTCGCTCGCTGGATCGTCTCCACCTGCCCCTCCCGCCAGCTGTGCTCCCTCTGCTCCAGGGCTGGGATGGGAGCTGCTGCAGCCTGACAAGGAGTCTGTCTGCAGATAGGAGACGGCCCCGGCTCAGCAGGGCCTGGTGCGGGCGAATCCCCCGGCGCCTCCCCTCACCCCACAGTAACTGGGCTTTTGGTGTCTGGTCAGTACATCTGACTGGACACTGTCATGCCCCCTTTATGACCAGACTTTCAGGACACCTGGCAACCCTAAATGGCACCTGGCCACAGAAGCCAAAAACTGGACTGTCTGGGAAAAACCCAGACGGGTGACAACCCTAATTAGAAGCCTTAGCAGAGAGGCCAGGCTTAGCAGGGCCCAGGAGACGCAGCGATCCTGAAAACAGGGGGCAAAATGCCTGCGCTCAGTTGCCCTTGTGTACTCCCAGGTTACCTCACTGAGGCTTCTCTGCTGGGATCCCTCCAGAATAAGGCAGAGGTAAAGCCGGGCCTTCAGCACTCTGGGCTGGCAATGCTAAAACTAAGGCAGAAAGAAGGTTTCCTCTTTTCTTTTCTTTGAATGGCATTCTCTTATCAGATGCAAACGCAGCATAAAAGTCTCAGGCCAGTACAGAGGCACCACTAACATAGTTCAGCTAAACAACTGAGAGTGAAAGCGCGGCACAGTTGCCTTTGAACTTCCCCTTAGTTCTAGACGTGCTGTGGACAGAGACTAAAAAGACATGTGGACTCTTTGTAGGTTCAGTAGCTGGAATGTCATTAACAGGAGTTGGGCTAAATGCAGTGGGTCAAATTCTGCTTTCGCATGCTTGAGAAACCCCTTGACTAAAGTCAGGAGGGTTGCCTGGAGTGCTGGGGCAGAATTTAGTATATCCAAAGCCCAGTACAACCAGGAAGGATGGGTCCAGTGCTTAGGGAACGAGCTTAGGACCTGGGAGCAAGTCCCTGCTCTGCCCCAAACTTCTTGTGTGACCTTGGGCGAGTCACTTAGCCTATCTGTGCCTCAGTTTCCCCATCTGTATAATGCGGATAATAGCACTGGCCTCCCTTTCCAGGGTGCTGTGGGGATAAATACACTAGAGGTTGGGAAGCACTTTGAGATCTACTGATAAAAAGCACTATATAAGAGCTAGGTATTATTATTATTCAACATTATATGTGGTCTACAAAGAGAAGAAATGTGCCCCTTTGTGCTTCTTTTTTGGTTTCTTTGTGATGCACAGAGAAGGCGGGAAGCATTTTTTCTCCTTTTTCTATTTTAGAACTATCAGGAAGGTCAGTTCTCAGCTCCTCTGTTTTTTGCTGGAGAACTCCTTGGATGACTCACAGACATTGATGGAAGCTGTGGTGACCCTTCTTTGAAAGGACAAGGGAGACAGATCCTGAAATAGGAGCTTCTCTCCCCAGTGCATTGACTCCCATTTCCGACTGGCCAACGATCCCAGCCTTCATCGCCCGTTTGCTACGTGCCTTCCCGTGAACATCCACAAAGCCGCTGCAGTGTCCTCAAAACTCTCCTTTGCGGTGATGCCAACCAAAAACTCCACACCAGTCAGACAGCTGTGGGGTTGCCGATCAGACTGGCCTGTATTGTCTCATTGTTTCCTTGGGCTCCCCCATCTGCCTCCGCCTGGTCTCTCTCATCTTCTGCTCGTGCTGCAAACGGTTTGGAGTGGGAGGCCATCTTTTTTGTCAGAGGGTGTCTGTCCAGTGCCTCGTACAATGAGGTAAAAACAGCACAAACTGAGTAAAAAAAAATAACTATATTAACCACAACAATTATGCACATAGCAGTATGCTAAGATTCATGGCCCACCTGTGGTAAGTAACTATTACTATGCATAGAGAGGACCCCGAACCACCAAGTCTGGGGTAGATCTGGTTATGAAGGGTATTTGGAGCTGGGCTTTTGGTTTGTATGGATCCGATCACAGTGGCCCACACAAACAACAAACAGGAATGACAGATGGAACCTGCATCTGGTCTGCTCTTCAGAAAAACGCTGGGCCCCCCCTGCCACGTGGCGCAGGGTAAGAACTAGTCCTGGCCTCAATCGTGCAGGCCGTTCCTTTGAGACAGGACCTTGGGCATTGCTACTAACTGGGCTAGCATCTTCTGGCCACCAAATCGCTCTCCTCTTCTCCAGGAACAGGAGTCAGCGAGCAGAGACCTGCGCACAGCACCTTCATGGAGCAATTGCCTTCAAACGTACCAAAAAAAGATAATCCAGGATTCTTCTCCCCACCCCCGTTTCCTCGTTACAAACAGCACTGTGAGTTGTGCTGATTGCAATTCATCAGCAGGTAACAGGAGTCATTAAAGCAGCCTGGCCTAGGCCCTGTAATTAGTTAGTCTCAAGAGCACCTTGGCATTAGGAGAGAGGCCTCAGTGGGGAGAGCGACACCTTCGTTCCTAAATGCTACTCAGCCCAGCCCAGAGTCACCGTCCCTGGGAGCTGCTGCTGAGGTATCTCGACAGCGCACCCCATAAATGGAAATGAAAGGTTGCTGTAATGAGGCGGAAAGGAGGGAGGTAAAGTAGGTGCTGCCATGGGTCACTGCTATGCAGGTCTGGGGTGAGATTTCTAAGCCATCATGTTATCGCAGAGATCAGATGCTGGAAATATATAGGAACAGCTCCTGCAGGGACAGTTGCTTCTAGACCAGGAACATTTGAACTGGAAGACTCTGATATTTGCTTGGATTTAGAATAAGGCTTCTTGTCCTGGTGTGCTGTACCGAGGACTCACCAGCCAGGTGCTCATGGTGCAAACAGCCAAGCAAACACAAAGACATCCCCAAAGGCACTGGAGGGCAGAGTCTCTGGGGCTTTGGATATGTACAGGCTGCTGCTCTGTGACTTGCAAACATGCATAGGCTGCATCTGTACGAGAGCTGCCTGGAGAACGGGGCGAGACTCAGAGCTGCATAGTCATGGCATGCAAATACAGAGCTACTTGCAAACTCCCAAGACTGTCAACAGCACCACAGCCCAGAGATGGGACAGCAGCTCAGAACTTTGCATTCTGACCTTGCTGAAAAGTAGAGCAATGCAAGAAGTATGGGAAAAAGAAGCCAAAGCTGGAAGACACAGGCTATGATTGGCCTGGGGGAGAAGGGCAGGCGGTGAGGTCTACTGGACAGGGCATTGGAGTGGGAGTCAGGAGACCTGGGTTCAAATCTTGGCTTGGCCATTGGCCAGCTGGGTGACCGTGGGCACGTCACTTCTCCCACATGCAGCCAATCCCAAGTGTTCAAAAGCCCCGAGTCAGGCCGCCAGGAGACTGGCTGATGCATCAAGAGATCATGAGATATATAAAAATAAATAAATGTTGGCATCTTTTTATTTGCCTTGTGGGGTTTGAGTGTTTAGGAGTCAAAATTTTAAGCTTCTCTCTGGAACCAGGAGGGCTAAAATATGTCTTGGGAAAGCTGAGACCCTCACATGCTCGCAGGGCTCCAGGAGCTTGAGCTGGCAACGCTGCCCACCCTTTGCCAGTCTCGTCTACCTAGAGCGGCAGCATTCTGGGACATGGATGGCCACTTGCTATATTTGTACAGTACAACGGGGCCTTGATCTGGGTTGGCCTCCCGGTGTAACACCAGAGGAAAAATGTCAAATAAGAGTACATACAACAGCTGCTCCTTGCTCATGATAGGGAGCTTGCTGAATCTGACTTAGTCAAGGCGCTGTGTGACCAACTGGCTGGAGACAATCCAAGAACAGGCTCTCTGCGGAGGTTGCCTCCTGCTTTGACCATGCTGGAATAAGCTTGCTAGTGGTGTTTCAGATAGCGCAGAAACATGAAACGTGAAAAAAACCGAGACCAAAGCAAAAAAAGGTGTTCACCACGTTGTCTTTGGACCTTCGGGCAAAGTTCTCTCCATGCTCTGGCAAAGGGCCAGGGGAGTATTTGTTTATTGGAACCAGTATGCCCATCCCTAGATATCAAACAACCCGAATCCCTGCCACTGATCTTCCCACCCTGCCCAGAGCTGTGTAGCTCAGAGGTTCCTTGGTGAAGCAACTGTCAGCAGCACCATTGACTTGGAGGAAGTGGGTCTCCAGCTGCCGAGCTGGACGCAGATCTCTTTATAGCAGCAGTGAGTGAAGATATTCTCTGAATAAATGAACAAACCGAGGTCCTTAAATGAACAGCATATCCTTCCTCAGGTCAATTTTGCAGAGGAAGAAGGTATTTCAAGAGTACTGCTTACAGCTTTCCCAAGTCACCCAGGGGACATTTTTGTGGCAGCTGTAAATCTGACAATGTTTCTGTTTAAGGCCCACGCAGATGTTATTTCAGTCTGATATAGCGCATCATAAATGGGATGGAAAGCTCCCATCTCTGGACAGATACAAAACCCCTTAATGCATTCAAACACCAGAGAAGCAGGGTATTATATCTACCCTCAGCTGGTATCTGGCTATCCTTCACTCTTCTATACACAGATGGCACTGGCAGGAGTTAGTGCGTGAAGGGTTAAAAAGAATTTATAAATTCCTTTGCTGGAGCATGTTGATTTTAGCAAGCAGCACAGATGTCATGACGATAACAGGGGATTTTCTCTAGTCCTGCCTGGCTTTGTCATTTGAATCTCCCTGTCCTTTGCCTTGGCTGAAAACCACAGCTAAAGGGGAAATCAACACCTTCTAGGAAATTAAGACTCTCCACAATACAGCAGATGTTTTCCTGGTTAAGAATCAGCAGCTGTATTTGGTCACCAACAGCTGGTAAGAACACTGCTCACCGGGATATGGGGGTTGGAGGATGTTTTAGAGGGTCATCATGTTCTCTTTAACACGAGCCTCGCTTAGCCTATTGAATTCTCAGCCACAAGCTATCCTAGAGGCCTAGAGTTTAGCAGGATTCAAAAGAGGTTTGGGCATTTACATAGATAATGAGAACACCCACAGCTAGAGTAGTAAGGGCTAAAAAAGGAAAAGACAACACAAACGTTCAGGAAGTTTGAGTCAGGGACCATGATGACCTCTAACGAATGGGGGTCAGGAGGAAACTTGCCCTGGGGACAGGTTATCCCATCACTGCTGTGACAGAGATGATTATGTCCTGCAGTATCTTGGGGGAGATCTTACTGTATTAAGTGTATGGATCATTGTGGGCCAGGGATTTTATGTAATTCCATGGGGGAGGGAGATCACAGGAATTCAGAACAGGTTTTTTTTTGGGGGGGGGGGGTGATTAGGCAAATTCACTCAGGGTTATAACACCGCCAGAGAGGTATCACCACCTGGAGAGGCTCACATGTGCTGGTTCAAACCGGATTCTCCAGGGACCAACAGACAAAGTGAAGACTTTTGGATAAATAGCCTGAGTCTAAACTGTCTCAAGGCCTTCTTTCTGACCCAGCTAACAGATAGGACCTTCTGACTAAGGGGGGCCCCAACCCTTTGTGGGAAGTGCTGGAAAGTCTTTGGCCTACTGAGACCACATAAGACTGGTGGGGGAATCTTTCGGCAGGCGTATAGGGACTTTTATTGTTTGTGTATGTTTTCTCTGTAAGGCTCTCACCTTAAGAATAAATGGGCTTGCTTATAAAGAGCTCTGGGATCACTTGAGACGGGGCAACCACGCTGTTCATAGCCTCGGAGGGGAAAGCAAAGCACAGATGCTAGCCTGTTTAGGCAGTCTGGCTTGCTGGGGATATCGCAGTGTAGGCAGGGAGCTGTGCAGCCTGGAAGAACCCTGGAGGGTGTCAGTGGTGGGTTTGCACCCAGGAGAAGTGACAGGTGAAGAGCCAGGAGCCTAGAGCAGGTGCCTTTCCTGGACAATGGGGAAGGAATACAGGTGCAGTTCCTCTCAACTGTGACAAGTCCACCAACCTGTGTAGCAACTGGTGCTGGCCCATGTCAGGGACAGGACAATGAGCCAGATGGACCCCGATCTGATCCAGTTTGGTATTCCTCTGTTCCTAGCTTCTCATCAGTGGCAGAGAGACCCCTCCGGAGGTGTCTGTGGTTATCTGACTTCACGCATTTCTCTAACCACATCTCTGCCTGGCCTGAATGAGACAGACTAGCTTAGAATCACAGAATCATAGAATATCAGGGTTGGAAGGGACCTCAGGAGGTCATCTAGTCCAAAGCAGGACCAATCCCCAACTAAATCATCCCAGCCAGGGCTTTGTCAAGCCTGATCTTAAAAACTTCAAAGGAAGGAGATTCCACCACCTCCCTAGGTAACCCATTCCAGTGCTTCACCACCCTCCTAGTGAAAAAGTTTTTCCTAATATCCAACCTAAACCTCCCCCACTGCAACTTGAGACCATTACTCCTTGTTCTGTCATCTGCTACCACTGAGAACAGTCTAGATCCATCCTCTGTGGAACCCCCTTTCAGGTAGTTGAAAGCAGCTAACAAATCCCCCCCGTTCACCCCCACACACACATTCTTCTCTTCCGCAGACTAAACAATCCCAGTTCCCTCAGCCTCTCCTCAGAAGTCATATGTTCCAGTCCCATAATCAGTTTTGTTGCCCTCCACTGGACGCTTTCCAATTATTTCACATCCTTCTTGTACTGTGGGGCCCAAAGCTGGACACAGGACTCCAGATGAGGCCTCACCAATGTCAAATAGAGGGGAATGATCACGTTCCTCGATCTGCTGGCAATGCCCCTACGTATACATCCCAAAATGCCATTGGCCTTCTTTGGCAACAAGGGCACACTGTTGACTCCTATCCAGCTTCTCGTCCACTGTAACCCCTAGGTCCTTTTCAGCAGAACTGCTGCCTAGCCATTCGGTCCCTAGTCTGTAGCTGTGCATGGGATTCCTCTGTCCTAAGTGCAGGACTCTGCACTTGTCCTTGTTGAACCTCATCAGATTCCTTTTGGCCCAATCCTCCAATTTGTCTAGGTCCCTCTGTATCCTATCCCTGCCCTCCAGCGTATTTACCACTCCTCCCAGTTTAGTGTGATCTGCAAACTTGCTGAGGGTGCAGGTCATGCCATCCTCCAGATCATTAATGAAGATATTGAACAAAACTGGCCCCAGGACCGACCCTTGGGGCACTCCGCTTGATAGTGGCTGCCAACTAGACATGGAGCCATTGATCACTACCCATTGAGCCCAACAATCGAGCCAGCTTTCTATCCACCTTATAGTCCATTCATCCAGCCCATACTACTTTAACTTGCTGGCAAGAATACTGTGGGAGACAGTGTCAAAAGCTTTGCTAAAGTCAAGGAATAACCTGTCCACTGCTTTCCCCTCATCCACAGAGCCAGTTATCTCATCATAGAAGGCAATTAGGTTAGTCAGGCATGACTTGCCCTTGGTGAATCCATGCTGACTGTTCCTGATCACTTTCCTCTCCTCTAAGTGCTTCAGAATTGATTCCTTGAAGACCTGCTCCATGATTTTTCCAGGGACTGAGGTGAGGCTGACTGGCCTGTAGTTCCCCGGATCCTCCTCCTTCCCTTTTTTGTCATTCTTCTCGAGAAGGTTTCCGCCCCCAAGGCAGAAGGAGGTGGGCAGTAAGTATAACAAACTGTTTGGTATTTGGACGTAATTCCCAGCTCAGGTTTAACACACAGACTGCGTTTCCCATCGCTAACTGGCAGCAAAGAGCTCATCAACATTTAAAGCAGAGGCTTGCTAATGACAGCATGAGGCAGGTTTGCATGCCAAGACTGGCTAAGGTTCCTTGCCAAGGATTTTCTAAGAGAGAATTTCTCTAGGAAACTTCTTTAAAGGGAAGAAGTGACTTCTGCTGAACCAGGTTAGGAGGCGATTTGGACATCAAGGGCTTGATTTTTCACAGGCGTTGAGGGCACCAGTTAACTCAATGGGAGGTGTGAGTGCTCAGCCCCCTCTCAAAATCAGCCCCCACCTTTTTAATTGTCTAGCTGAGAAATAATGCAAAATACTCTGTGATTTAAGATTTTTTTATGAAAAGACTGTAAAAAAAAAATTGAGGAAACTCAAACCATCCCCCCCTCCAAGAGTGCCCCCTAAATCCCGACTGGTTTTTCTCCAGCCCCTGTCACTGGGGTGTGAGCTCACCACTTTGTGCACAGGCTAGGAATGTGGGCCAGCACAAGGCCTGTGCACCACTTATGTCCGGCAAACCAAACTTCAGTGGGACTTTTGCCTACGAGACCTTTCCTGGAACCTACCAGTGTTCATCTGCAAGTGACACAAATGGGAAGTCGGAGAATGGAGCATGGCAGCATTTTGACCTGGTTAGAAAGCCACATATTTCACACACACATCTATTCCTCTCCGGCTTTACTACCGTTCCTTTGCCAGGTCGTGCAGCAGCACTAATGTCCAGGGTGGCAGAGGACACACGTGTGATAATTGGCTTTCGCAGTAATTAAATGCCTCAGTGTCTGCCTTTAATCAGCTGCCAGATCCATTTATTGCCTCATAGACTCCTTTGCCGTGAGCATTCCCGCTTCGTTAGTGGCTGAAATAGCGATGATTTTGCAGCATTTTTAGATGTCTATTGAAAGGCAGCAGTTTCAGTCCACCATGGACAAGATTCCGAGATACAAGTGCAGTCTGTTCTGCTCTGCAGTGGTTGGTGTTTACGCTGACTTGCCTTGCAGACGTTGCAATCAGTTCCTTGGGGGGGGGGGGGGATATGCAGCCCTGGAGAGGCAGTCAATGCCTTGGAAGCAATAGCAGAAACTCTGTGGTCCTGCAGAATTGACTTGAATTCATTGTCAGTGAAGCCCTATCGTTATCCCCACAACACATTATTACCTATCTGTATTCCCAGTGCATCTGGAAGCACCAGCCAGAGACCAAGACCTCCCTGCGCTCGGTGCTGTACAGCCGGAAGCAACAGCAGCAGCCATCTGAGCTTCCCCCAGGCTGATCCATTTGCTACCACCCCAGGCTGAATCCAAACCCAGCCACGGAGAGGGGAGATGCTCCAAATCTAGATGAAAAAAGAAAAGGCGGACTTGTGGCACCTTAGAGACTAACCAATTTATTTGAGCATAAGCTTTCGTGAGCTACAGCTCACTTCATCGGATGCATCCACTTATTGGGGCACGGATCTTCTTTTGGGGGCCGCTAGGGGCTACTTCCATAGTACTACTACTAATTCCACTGTCAAGCTATTATCCAGCTTCCTTGACATCTGTTTTCCCATGGGTGGTCTTTTCCCCTCTGTGAAACTTTAGGAGAAAGGCGAGAGAGCAGAGATGGCGTCGCCCTGCGTTGCAACCTGCCAGGAATGGAGAGCGATGAGAAAGGGACAGAGAAGCTAAAATCCCCGACCACACCACGTCCAAGGCAGGCTGTACCTGGCGTTGACAAACACTGAGGATACGCCTAGATGGCCCGCGGCAGGGAGCCTCCCAGCCCGGGTGGATACACCTGGGTTAGGAAGACTCAGCTAAGCGCTCTCACAGTAGATGTGTAAATGCCTCAAGCTCTGTAGCCAGGAAGGCTGTTTTTAGAGCACTGGTGTGAGCCCGGCAAGCCTTGTCTGTCTCTCACACTGGGTGGCTCTCTGCCGGAGGCTGCTACAGGGTTAGAGGTACCCAGAGAGGCCCTGGTCCTTTGTACTTTGGCCACCCACTCGTGGCGCTTGCCATGCCAGTCGAGTCCCACTGAAACAGCACGCTTTAGTGCGCTCAGAACTATGCAGCCTTCCGCCACGCGGAGAAGTCACACAACAAACAACGGCAGGGAGGCGGCAAACGGGAAGATCAACGGTTTCAAACTTGGGTGCTTGGAGCAAAGCAATGAGAGCCAGCCTGCGGCACCTGCGTTTCAGCCATGCCAACGGCGCTGCTGTTGCCTTCAGAGTATCCCAACCGCAACCCGGGAACAACGGCAAGACAAGCAGCTGCCCACCTGACGGCGCTCCGGAGGCGCGTGCAGACAACAGATCCCTGGAGCTTTTCCATCCGAGTTCAGAACAAATGCACCTCGCTAGAAAGGAAATCACAGGGCTGAGTCACTCTGGAACACAAGACGGTACTTGGAATCGGCTTCTAAGGATGCCAGATTTGAAGCCCTTTATTACCAAGCCAAAGCCCTTCAAGCTGTCACGCCCTGCCGGGGCAGCTGCAGAACTCCTCCTTTTCCAGAAGGAGACGCTGCCCCCTTCACAAAGCCTTCTAGGAAGGCGGGGGGCGCTGGCGTCTCCTTCCATGGCTGAGACACCCGCAGACTGGAAATGCAAAACCAGCTCAAGCAGCTCTGCCTCTTTCGCTTAACTCAGAGAAAGTTCAGCGGTGAGCTGCTCACGGTCTACATGCATGCAGGAGGAGGTATCTGACGGGATGGCGGGCGACTCTTAACCTAGCAGGAAAAGGTATCAAAAGATCAGTTACCCGGAACCTAGCCAAACTCAGGCCAGAAGTGGATGCACCATTTATATACCATTGGGACTTACGTGGTAGATTCTCCATCCCCGGGTGTGGTTAAATCAAGATAAGGTGCCTGATTCTCAAAATACAAGCTTAGCTCAACCAGAAGTTCTGGGCTTGAGGCAGGAATCACTGGGTGAGGTTCTGGCCTGTGCTATCCAGGTTGTCAGACTAGGTGACCATAATGGGCCCTTCTGGCCTTAAATGTGTTAATAAAATATTGACAGGACGCTTTAGAGGCAGGGCAAGGCCTGTTGGCCCCTGCCTCCTGCCCTGCGCTTGGCTTATGTTCACAGTGCCCTTCCCTCACCATACCCCGCCTGCTCTACGCTCACAGCTGAGCATCTCTTAACCTTGGCTTGGATTTCAAAGGAGCCGAAGGAGTTCAAAGGGGGCTGGATGCCCAAATCCTGCTGTATTTTAACTCGAGTTGGGTGACTCGTTCCCCTGGATTCCTCTGGAAATCCCAGCCTTCTCGGTAAACTGCGTGCTCGACCTCACCCCCAGTCCCTCTTACATAACTGCGCTACCCTCCTTCTCACCATCCTGCAGCCCCCCTTCCCCCCCCGGCATGCTCGCTGCCTGTTTACTGGTCGACTCACTGGCATTCTGCCGGCCACCCGCTCCTCTGCCAACAGGAGAGCCCTCTGGCCGCTGGGGGAGCTGCCGCGGAGCATGAACTGATGTCCAGCCCACCAGGATTTCTGCATGGGTGATGTCCAACCCACTAGGATTCTCAACACACCTCCCATGCACACATAGGGATGACGCTATTGGTATGAACGCATACGGCTCTCAGAGTTCCCTCTTTAACAGGGAAAGAGGGATCATTAATTTGGGGGGAGGGCAGACTGAAATGTCCTCCCTCGCTTTCCTGCCATCAGCTCTTGCGCAGGGTCGGTATGTCCCTCCCACGGTGGGTCCAGCAGGCAGCGTGGTAACTCACGATTCTATTGTGTCTTGCAGTAGTCGGGGTTTGATTTTAAGCCCCAGCTTTTGGATTCATGTGATTATAGGAGAATCTTCGTCTTTTTTTTTTTTTTTTTTTACAGTAGCTTTCATGACGAGAGAGAAAACCCTGGATGTCAATTAAGACAACAAAAGTTGTTTGTTTTTTTACATCTCGGGATTTTGAACGCCAAGCTTTCATGAGTTTTGGGGGCCTGCCTCCTGATTTTGGAGCATCTGGCCGTGGCAATATTGAGCAGGGAACAGCCCAAGTGACATACGTCAGTGACAATCCTGAAGGCATCCCATGAAGAGGTTTACATTCCACACTTGTGTCTTCCCCCCACAGAATGGGATAAGCCCTGCCCTTGTGTTCCCCCCCGCAGCAGGCTGCTTGGTTCCATTGCATCAGATCACAGTTCAGTCCGGAAAGTACTCGTAGGTAGGGCATTATGTTCTTTGCCTCACCCCCCTATAAACCGCACACTGCCTGCACCTGCCGATTACCTCCGGGCTCAGGAATGGAGTGCTCTCCAAACCAAAGGCTCAGGTTTATGATGTTCATGTAATGGCCGACACAAGCGTTGTGTGGTCTCTCTCCCAACATCCTTCAAGCATCCTTGCTCTAGCAGACACTGGTTTTGAGCACCTTTTCCCAACAGCTCGGGAAGGCTACTGGTGAAAGGATGTGGCTCAGAGAGAAAGAGAAACGAGACACAATTGCAGGGGAAGGCTGAAAGAAAGCAAACACCATTTGACTTGGAAAAAAAATTTCACACGCTAGCAAACAAAAATGAAATTTATAAGGAGTTTATTGGATTGGTAAAATGTAATACAAAGCATTTGTGATTCTTCTTCTGCAAAGAAAAAAGGCATCTGGCCATTTTGCATATTTTTTTCTCCTTACAAAACATTAGAAAAGCATAACTGATAAAATAAGGATAACAACCGAAAGAGCACAGCAAAGAGGAAAATAAATCTCAATATAATTGGATAAAGCATAATACAAATATAGAAAACACGTGCTTACACCAGCTTTCATTTTCTTACTGTAAAAAGTCATTTTAGGTGTTGAATGAAAAATATATGCCGGTTGCTCTGAAAATTGCGGTTCAGAAGAGGTAACTAGCTGAGAACAAAAAAAAAATCTCTCTCTATATTTATAAATATAGAAACTGTGTATATGCTGGACCTGGTCTCAGAATACATTTGAATAAAACGATTTTTAATCCATGCACACACGTTACCAGATAGTAAACTTCATATATCACCTTACAGGCTAGTCTTGCTAGTTGCTGAGTGCGTGTCCTGAGCGCTCTCAAATTCCTGTGAAAACAGCCAGTGAAACAGACATGAGGCATGATCAGTTTCAAGGGAAGCTGAGGGCACACAGCACCTCCCAGGAGGTGCTCTTAGCAGTCTGCAGGATTGGCTCTTTACAGATTTGAAGAGTTCCAATCCTGATTCCACTGAAGTCAATGGCAAAATTCCCACTGCTCTCAATGGTACCAAGATTAGGCCCCTAGTTGATTAGATGCTAAGTAGTGGTCGTGCTCAGCAAATGGTAAATCACTGGTACCTAGTGGCACTGAGGAATAAGGCACCAATCCTGAAAGCTCAACTTGCATTACTTCATTAGGATTTGAAGGCATGGCATTTCTAGCAAGGAGGCGCCTCTTTGGATCAGGCACTATCTCCTCTCCTGCCTCTCTGCTGCCTGGTGTTAGTAAGCTAGCGATCCACATTTAAAGCCAAGGAGCTGTCCTCGCTGCTAACAACCTCCACCTGCCCCGCACAGAACGTCCGGAGGATGTAAAACCACCACCACAAGTCACAGTCTTCTCCCAACGGTAATAGACCTTGCACACAAATTCACTATAAACGACCTCACGCCAAAGAGCTAACTTCATCGAAGGGCCCCGATGCAGACTGCTGCTGTTAGCAGGGCTGGGCTGAGGCACGGCAGCTCTGTAGGGTGAATACATCCTTGGGTGCGCACTCCTCCTTGCAATGTGCAACAGCCATTGAGGTCTGCAAGCTCTGGGAAAATGTCCTGGGACTTAAGAAATGGCATCTGGCCAAGAAGAGGCCTTTCTTTGGAATGGCACCCACTGTGATTGGGACCCCCCTGGGGCACCTGCCTACGATTAAAGCCAGCCAGCCTCCGCTGTTTATTCTGAGCGGAGATAGACCTGAATCAATATTCCAGCTATAGCCTCGACCCAACCCACTTCCTGAAACCCTTGGAAAATTTGGATCTGGACCCAACATGTGAAGCTGGTTCCTCTCTGCTACAATGGGCTGAAACAGAACCCCAGCTATGAACACCCTGGGACTGACGAAAGTTGGATTTTGATCCAAAATGTGTCTCCTGGGCTTATCTCTGGTATGAGTGGCTGGAAGCACACAGAGGAGGCCAGCTCCAGGTGCTATGTATGTGTGCAGGGTGTTAGTGACATTGGAACTGTAGGGATGGTATGTCTGGGTAGGTAGTACAACGTGTGTCCCATCGGCAGCCGAGCCACCGGGGGTCTCACGATGTGGGGCACAGGGGCGCTTGTTGTTAGGATGTAGGAGAAGTGCTTTGGAGATGGATAAACTAGTGCAGAGAGGATTCAAGTCCACCTCTGACCCGGACTTGTTTGGATAAACAAGTGGCCTGCTTCTGAAATTCCTCCTCTGGCAAGTTGCCCCATTAAAGTCAGTGGGATTGCCCACAATGCAAGGGCTAGGGCAATTTGGGGAGCTGTGAGGCACTGAAGAGTTCAGCAATGTTACCCACAGAGCTGTGTCCTGCCCATCTAAACACAGCAGGACTGATTCTGATCTCACTTACACAGGAAGTCTGGAGGGTTACACCAGGGTAGGACCAGGTCAGGCGAGGTCACAGTGAGGCCTCACTTCTGTACATGCCTTTACCTTCACACCTCGATTTCCAGAGGGACAGCAAAAGAGATGGGGGTGCTAGAGCATTAGGTGTTAAAACACTTCAAACCTCCATTTTGCTGTCTCTTTGGACAAACATTACTCATAAGAACGGCCAGACTGGGTCAGACCACTGGTCCAGCTAGCCCTGTATCTTGTCTTCCGACCGCGGCCAGTGCCAGGTGCCCCAGAGGGAATGAACAGAACAGGGAATCATCAAGTGATCCATCCCCTGTTGCCCAGCTTCTGGCTAGGGGCACCATCCCAGCCTATCCCAGATAATACCCATTGATGGACCTATACTCCATGAACTTATCTAGTTCCTTTTTGAACCCTGTTATCGTCTTGGTCTGCACTCCCTCCCCAGTACACAGTGGGGGGAACCACTCCATCAAACGGCACTTGGCAATATTTTCAGGACTGAGTGTGAGAACACACTGAGCACCTGGTGTGGCTTAGCTGGCACTGGGCATCTTGAATTCTCCCACCACAGCACCGAGCCTCCTCTGGCATCTGTGGATTTTACCCTCCAGTGTTATGCAAGGAATAAGAACACATGAAACACAGGCAGCTTACAATCAAATAAATAAATCCCCAAACATATCCCCCCAAAGTGCTTAATATTCTTAGATCTTACTGACCATGCAAACTTTCCAGCAGGTTTCCCTACACATTGCTGGCTCTCTAACCCCCATAACTTTGGCGTGTAGGCAAAGTAGAACCCCTTAAATTAACCACTACCAGAGAGTCAACAATGCTGGAGCTTTGAAACGTATTACTATCCAGAAGGCAGATCTACAAGGTGACATACAAGGGACGAGCCGCTGCTTTGGTTCACTTTAATGAAGAGCTGATCTTTGACACTCCCGTCTTGCTTCCATTTGGTATCATTTTGATCGTTCTTATCGTTGCTCTGCACTTTGATTAGTTCCCTGTTTTGCCCGTGGATAAGGTCGAACGAGTTGTGGCTCTTAGAATAGGCACTTTGTACAGAGAGTAAAATATACGGGGAATGTTCCTAAAACCCACCATATATAGTAGTAAGCAACATGTTGCTTGTGCTCTTTAGATGCTTAGCTACTATGGCAATAGGCAAATTAGAAATATCACTGATTGGACAGACATAGCTCTGTGATCTGTCTGTTTCACAGGACGCGTCTCTCTATGCTAAACCAGAAGGGGTTTCCTGCCAATCCAGATGTGTCGAGAAGGCACAATCCAGATCTGTCAAAACCCCCCACAGTGCCACCATTTTACATGGGGATAAACTCAGTATATTAAACAATGAACCAAACCCTCCAACTGCGTGTTTCAGAGTAAACCGATCACAGTTTATACCATCTTGCCATCCTCAGGAATATTAGCACCAGCAAGGCGGTCTGCTCTCAAATCCTAATCATTGCACGTATTCCCATAGCTAGCAGTAGGGAGAAACCCTGTTTCTAGCAAAAACCATTGTGCTACTAAGATCTTACATAAAAATAGAAATAAAATAAAAAAATTGACCAGAAAAAGCGCTAGAAAATATACTATAGGGAATGGATTGTGCACGGAGTGTGAGATGGACTAATTTAGCTAATCGTCTTCTCCATCTTCTACGTCTATGCTGCACATATGTAAAAAGAAGGACAAACTCCAGCTGAAGTGAAACAATATTCGAATAGGAGTTATTTGACTTTGTCTCTAGTTTATGGAATGTTTCAGTTGATATTTTTCTCATTCTTGGTTTGATCAACAACCACTAAAACAATAATAATAATAATAATAATGAAAAATTCAAAAAGCTACAGACAACATCCTTCCTTCTTTCTCTTTGAAATGTGACCTGTTTCCCAAACAAGAATGCACCACCCACCTATAATTCGTATTTGGAAAATTCCCTATCTGTGACTAGGAAACTAGACTGATCTGATGGTACCTTCTATACCTTGAAATCTATGACACTGTAACTTATTGCTTCTCATGGCAGGGACTGTCTATTACTCTGTGTTTATACGATGCCCAGCACACTGGGGGCCCCATTCTCAGCTGGTCCCTCTGCATGATCTAAATACAATTCACAATAATGAAGGAATTTAAAAGTACATGGGGGCCTGCTTTTCAGAAGTGCTGTACACATGAAGCTCCTCTGGGTTGAAATTAGGGGGATCTGCAGCAGCACCTGTGAAAATCAGGCCAATTATAACATTTAGTTTCTGCCATGTGTATTTTTTTGTTTTGTTTTGCACTTCGCTCTTCTTGGCCAGTTTCACATGTGGACAGCACATCGTTGAGTTGGGGCGTCCAACACTTCAGGGGAAAGTTTAAGTCTTGGCATTTTTTAATCATGGAACCGTTCCTATGCACTTTGTTTACCCCTCTGACCTTTTAAAACATAGAATCAAACTGGGGCGGAGGGGTCCTAAAACAAGCTGATCCTTCCTTTGGGGAAATTACCAGGAAACTGGCATTGCTCAATTTAATTCGTTAGATAATACAAAGTGGATGATTATGTTATTTGGATTATAGTAGCCCCTGCTGTACTAGGCACTGTACAGACACAGTGAACAGCAGTCTCTGCACTGAAGAATTTACAATCTAAACAGAGAAGATATGGGAACATAAACCCAGGCACACAGAGTTGCAGTGATTTTCCGGCAGTCACACAATATATATTGCCCCATCCACTAGAGCAGCGGTTTCAACCTGTGATCCATGGACCCCATGGGGGTCCGCAGACTTTGTCTAAGATTTCCAAAGGGGTCCGCACCTCCATTCATAATTTTTGGGGGGGGGGGTCCGCAAATGACAAAAGATTGAAAGCCACTGCACTGGAATCTAGCCCACAATACTTCTTGTATGATCTCTGACACATCTGCAAACTCGTCCAAAGAAATCGGCAAGTATGAACTCAATCCTTGCTATGCCCTGTTCTCAAAATACTTTTTAAAAAAATCTTGACAATAGTAGCTGGTCAGATTTGATCCGTGTCTCCCCAAAGAAAGAGTGTGGGGAAGACGGCCATTATAACATCCCACTGTGTGAAGCAACGCAGGCATCCTGCATAATGGCAACACAATGCACTAATAATACAGCCCAAGAATAGCTTCCTAGCCTTCTTGTCCCCTGACAGTTAGAAACATAAAGAGAAAAAGAATGTAGGCTGCAGAGATAAATAGTTAAGTCTCCACCCCCACCTCAAATTGCTTTGGCATATTTTAAGAGATAAATGGCTCCATGAGAAATTTAAATAGCTTTCTCTTTTCTTTTTTGGCAGCTGCAGAAATTGGGTCAGGTGTAGAAATTATTAATTTCCAAGCCAGAAAAACCCAAGTGTTTGAAAGTAAGACCCCTCCCCCTCCCCCTTTTAGGTATCGACTTTCTTAGAAGTAGTGTTACAAAAATTCTTTGTGCAAAGTCAGACAAAAAAAATTAAAGAAAGAATAGTGCTTGCAGGAGAAAAGGGAGGGTTTGCATATCTTTCGTTCTATATGCATTAAAATATCCTGGTTTGGTTGCTTTTTTTTTTTTTTTGCATAGATTTTTATGCTTGTACAGTACTTTTTATCCTTACTGAGCAAACACAGCTAGGCTATGACATAACAGAAAAAAACAGGGTTCATTCTTCTTTAGTTCCACCCCCATTCCCAAACTCTAGTCCAGTTCCTGAAGAGCTGGGTGTTTTTTGCCAAAATGATCAGCAGCGAATTTTGCAACTATGTTAGCATCCACTTGGTCATCATTAGGTTTCTGGGTTAACATCCTATTGAGACGAATGGGGGCGTGGGAGTTCAAAACTCTCAGAGATACCGATCCTGATCTCACACCACTTTTACACTGCTACAACTCCACCAAAGTTACTCCTGATTTTCCTGAACGGAATCAGGACTTCGATTTCAACTTGCCTGCATGACTCAGGAAGACAGCCTCCTCTTGAGACCATATTTGGAAGGATATGTTTGCAACCATATGGGCTAGACATTTAATTGAAAAACAAAATGAAGGTTCAGATCCGACAGATGCTGCTGCCATCAGAGAAATGATGGTATGTAAACTCCCTCACTGGAAAGTACACTAGCTGAGACCTGAAAAAGATTCAAATTTCCATTCCTACAAACATTCCAAGAGTTTGAAACATATAGTGGGCATACTGTCGACAGCCCCTATGCATGGTAGGTAAAGCTTTTCTCTGTTATGTGTGTACTCCGTTCCAAGCTTCAAATCCTGCAGACATAGGAGGAAGATAACTCCTTTATCTATAGTCACTGCATCTCCACGGGCAACACAACTCTTGCTGTTCCTTCTTTCTGATCAATCCAAGTTTAAACAGAAGCAAACATATGAATCTGAATAGAGTGGCAATGCCTAGAAAGTCATAACATCTGTTGATAAGATCAGAATTCAGACTGCAATTACAGGCCCTGCTACTTATTAAATAGAGAGCTCTTGGTGGAAATGTCCTGGTGTGATTAATGCAAGTGAAATAGAATATTTCTGCAATCACTTTCCCAGATTCTCTAGTGGGGCCTGATCCTGTCACTCTTACACAAATATCACCACCAAAGTCAGCGGAACTACTCATGTGAGTAAAGGCTGCAGGATCAGGTCCTGGAAGATTAAATTGCTGATAAAGAAAAATTATTTCAAAAGAATAAAAATAGAGTGAATTTTTTGAACCATTATGCTCTGGGTCAGACTCTCATCTCAGGCTAGAAAAATCTACATCGGCACTAGGCATGGGAAAATCATCAAACCCTCTTCTTATTTCTATGATTCTATTGCCACTACTCGATTAACTATCAACTTCATCTAACACAAGCTTAGATATCAATAAAACGCAATCTGGGTGAAGTCTCATGTTTTCATAAGCCACAGCCCTTATGGAGAGGTCCTGAAGAATTTAACTAAAAAAATTACAATGTTTCTATTGGTTTTTTTGGAAGCCACCTAGGGAAGTGATTAAAGGATTTTATCCCTGCTATCAATTTCTATAGAATGGTTCAAACAAATCAGTTGATAGAGTTTCATAGAGAATAACGTCCTCTGGGTCAGATCCCCCACTGGTGTAAACTACCATATTTACATGTGATTGCATATTGCATATATGCAAACTACCATATTTACACCAATGAGGGAATCTGCCCCATAAACTTTTAGAGTAATTCCTTCAGCACGATAGCAAATTTATGCAGAACCCTGTTAGTTCCAATCTACTCAAACAAGGGCCAACATGAGAACCCTGATGCTGCATGTAGCATGTGTCCAGAGACCTGCTGTGCTCCTGGGACATGCCCGGTGTGCACTCGAGGGGAAGGCAGACTGGAATAACTAACAGCACAGTGGAATGGCTAAGTGTTTGCAGACTCTACCTGACCCTCACCTAAAGTGGCCGGCAGTTTTCCTATAGAGACGGGAAACAGGGCTTCCCTGGAAACATTTCTGCTGACAGCTTTCATCTTGCCCCTTGCAATCCAGCAGAAGAGGGACGTTTGAGTGAAGCAAAATCTCCTCTGGCGTATTTAAGGGTGAACTGAAGGGAGCTTTGTTCCAACATCCTGGAACAGAATGTGCTTGCCCTGTCCCTGCTGACGGCAACATTAACACATAAAAGCCACAGGCCTGAGTTTCCTCTCATGCCAGTTTCACAGTACTGCCTCCACACTGGAGTTACTCCTGATTCACTGGATACCCTGATGAGCAGGGCAGGCTCTTTGGACATGCACTATGATGCAAGCGAGGTCCGATTCAGGCCCTACATGCCACACTGTCATGATGGGGACAATAAAGGGGTTGGAATTCAGTGGGAATTCGGTGCTCCTAACTCCCCTAGGATCTTGTGAAAATCCCACCCGCTGGACTCAATCGCAGAGGAAATCAGGAGCCACTCCATCACAGGCACTATGGTTAGAACTGGCATGGGATAAGAGCCAGGGCCCTTTATTTCCAAATGGTTCTGTTAAATGGGAACGAAAAAAGCTTTAGAACAAGCCCAGCCGAGCCACAAGCCCCCAATGCTTGCTTAAAAAAGAAACAATATAGTCCATGTGTACCGAGAGACATTTTATGCAGATTTTTTTACTTTTGAATATTTAAAACATGGTGAATATAAACTTCAGAGGTTCTTAATATGTTCCAAAGCCCCATGGGCCTTTGAAATGCTCACATCAATATGCAACATCTAATCTCGTCAAGAAAAACCAAGCTCTTCAACATAGCCACACAGAGGTTACAGAAAGAATCCTCGGGAAAATAACTGCCAGCTTTTTGTGCAATATACAGGCTAAATATAAAGCCTAGTTGGGAAAGTTTCACGTTTTGCAAGGGAGAGGAAAGCTAGTGTAAGTGCATTGCTGTGGGAAAACAGCATATCTTGTGGCTCTGCACACTATACCAGTTACACGCACTCTCAGGATGCCCTCTCGCAGCCAAGCAGACGGTGCACCACCTAGAGATGCGTTCGTGTCCAGAGCACGGTGGTTAAACGGCTCTGCTTCTTTATAAAGTTTAGTGTTTCCTATTGCTCGCATCTGACCTTCAGCAGAAAGAAGAGCTCAGTTAAACTGTGTAAATACGGCCCAAGTGGGAGCAGGGGAAGGCAGCCAAAACTGCTGCATCAGCTTTGCAGTGCTGCAGTCTTTTAGAAGCAATGAGATGGACTGGATAATAGGTCAAATGTACTGTCGGCTGCAGGCAGGATCCTAACACACAATGACACCCAGATTCGCAGGGAAAATACTGCAGCCTGGAACCACCAAATTACTGCATATCAAGTGCCATTTTTGTTCCTCCTGAGGAAACCCTAAGTCTGTAATTTGACATTTAAAAACCCAAACCAACAGGATTTCAGCTGACAAAAGATTCTTGCTGCGAAATGGAACTAGGTTACACTGAGTATTTCCCTTTATAATCTGCCTTCACACTTGTGTCAAGCTACAACTACAGCAAAGATATGGGAAAACTATAATTTCATTTTTGCAGTGAAAGTTAGACTGAACGTGTAGCAAAGAACAGCAACACTTTCCGAACCACCCAAAATTTGGTTGATTAAAAAAAATGCCTGCTAACTTTAGGAAAACAATCTCATTGGTTGGCATGTATTTAAAGAGATGTCATTATGCATAAAATGACAGAGTGGCATCTCCCTAAAAGAACACAAAACAGATGAAAATGCTACATACAAGACAAATGTGCATTTTGGCTGCCCCTTTCATGCCAAAATAAAATTGGAGGAGAAAAAATAAAAGAAGAGAACCCCTCAATAACCTCATTTTCTGGAAAAAGTATTAAAAAATCTAGCCTTTCAAACAAATCACTGATTGGATTCACCAACATAAGGCCTGGAATTATTGCTCTAAATTACATGGTTAGATCTGACTGAAAATTTAAGGCACAATTTGACAATCATTTTAAAAGCAACAATTATAATCATTTCCTTTTATTCTCATGTGGCAGGCATATGCATGGCACTCCTGCCACTAATGCTATGGATGCAGATAGCTACTTTGATTAAAGAGCTCAAAAAGTTTTACATTTTTTAAGTAACTCTCACAACACCCCTGTGAGGTAGGTAATATATCGTCCCCATTACAGAGATGTATAAACTGGGGCAGAGAGAGAAACAGGCTATGTGACTTGTCTCAGGTGACAAAGGGAGAAAGAGGTAGAGATGCAAACAGAACCCAGGAGTTCTGATTCCCAGGACTGGACTCTAAAGACTGGAAAATGTAAAGAGGATATCACCATTTTGAGTTTGGGCTTTTTTTTTTTTTTTAGATTTAGGAATAATCAGGAAGACTCACAAACAACAAAAAGAACATTTCAGATTAGCCCTGTTAGCATAGCTGAAAAAAAATCAATGGGGCGGTCGGTTATACATGGTTTAATGCCAAAAAGATTGAGAACGCAGCAGCACAGAAATGAAGACAGGACAAGTATAATGAAAACTGCACTGGTTACCTACTCTTGCCTGTACCTTTAATTAGTCATAGTCTCAGGACAATCTAAAATGTGTATATTATTTTTATATATGTAGTTCCAAACTATTCTACTGAGTTTTCAATAGTTAGTGTCTCTAAAAACAAAGCTGAGAACTTCGGCGTTCACCACGAACCCTAGATTACTGTGGACTCCCCAATGGAGTTGGGTTGACTCACAGATGGCTTCAGGAGAGGTGCAGTATTGTCAGTCACATTTCATTTACAGTGCGCAAGGGCTCTAGCATCAAGACAGCCAACCAACTGTTTCAACTGCAAACTTGAAATGCCGAGGAGGAACAGCAATCTTTCTGGAAATGTATATGGAAAACAGCCTTTCCCAAGCCCAAAGGAATGGTGCTAGGGTGTGAGGTTCAACCAGAGTTTATCTTGGAGAGCATAATCTACCCACCACCTTCAGTACTTGAAACAAAGGACAACTGACACGGTCATCATCTTCCTAACCAGCCTGGGCTTGGTTTGAAGGGAGAAGACAAAAACTGAGTCCAACAGAAGTAACACTGTTATTCCCAGAAAAGTCACATTATTTGGATTTTTAGTAACTAGGAAAATGGTGTCTACAAAGGAAGTAGAGCGAATCAGAAAACAAGAAAGATTTTGTGAAAAATTTCAAAATGTGCTTGTTTCATAACATCCAGAACAGATCCATTTTTCCACAAACATTTTTGTGACATTTTTACAGGATTCTTTTACCATACAGTTTTTGAAATCGTTACCGAAAACTTTTGTTTATTAAAAATGGTTTTGAGTAAGAAAACTTCATTTTTGCTAAATGAAAAACTGAGAACCATTTCAAAAACTATGAGGATAAAAATGTCAACAACATGTTGATTAAACTATTAATAACAACTGTTGTGAAAGATATTGTGAAAACAGAAAATAGTCAATTTCCCCCAAAAAGTATTGAAGAAAAAAGGTCAATTTTTCAACAAAATAGAAATTTAGTGTAAAACATTTTGACCAGCTTTAACAGAAGTAATGCTCTCAGAGTCCTTATATCAATTCACGCTTTACTAACTTCTATGTGGCCTTAGGTAGCCCTCTCCATCTCTTTGCAGTAGATCCTCAAACAAATATCAACATGCAACTAGTGTTTCCCATGTAGAATTTCACCACCCAAATCTACAGCACACATCTTTATGCGTCAACCCTGATTTATAGTGTTGATACCTATATAAAGCGTGATCAGCACTACTTGAAGAACTAATATCAAATCAGCCCACGGAATCAAACACAGGAACCAGACATTAATAAAAGGCAAGTAGAAAACCAAAAAAACCCCCCTTTGAGCTGTTCAGTTTCTAGACTAAAAAAAAGGGGAAATCACAGAATTTTATGTTCTAAACAGGAGTAAAGCAAAGTGACAAGATTTCCCTCTCTTTCCCTCCCTCCCCCATGGATCTTGATGATGGGATTTTCTGGGTTGGAGGCTTAGGGCACAAAATATGTGTTACTAGACTGGATTTAATTGGTGATTGTGTGCACCGGTCTCCACACACAATATCTATATCGAGAACTCTTTTATGCTTGTAGGTTGTGTAATTCACCCCCGGATAATGAGCTAACCCAAGGCCTATGTCACACTTAATTCCTGCTTCTGCCCAAAGGGTCTGATGTATGTGTGTAGAGCTCACCCGGGCGCACGTTTCACTTCCCCCATGTCTCTAGGACTAAGTCATTCCCCAAGTGTTTTGAGCTGTGATAAAAATCTACCAATTATTTTTAAAAAATCATAATGAAAGGTGCATTATCTAAAGCTGTGATGTTGTCTTCTGCTTTAAAAGGCAACATTCAGGCAACAATTAAAATAAAACAATAAATGTCAATAAAGCAAATTACATTAACAAAATACGATCATTAACTTTGATGATGTCACTAGGGATTTGGCTGTAACCAAGGCAACCAAATCTGATGTAGTAAATTCAAGCATCTGTTTATGTCCCATTGAGGAATGGATTTAAGCATGTGCTGAATATTAAGTACATGTTTAAATACTTTCCGGAACCAAGGCTTAAACAAGGGCTTGTTCCTGAACCCCAAACTCCCAACGAGGTGACCTGAAACACAGGATCAAGCCCTAATTTCACACAAATGCTAGAAAAGCCAAAGAACTACCAGCAAAAAATTGGCAGATTGAAATAGAAAGGTCTAGGTGATCTTCACATTCCTTGTCAAAGGAAAATTGCTGAATGTCAATGCGTCAGCAAACAACGTGAGTATTTATCGTGACTTCAGAAGTGTACCTTAAAAGAACAAGGTCTCTTTGGTAAAAAAAAGGGTTCTTCTTTGGAATAGATAAATGAGGATATGTAATAAATACATGATAAAGATTGTGGCTAAGCAATATTTTGTTGGTGCTTTAGGGCAATGCCATGATTAAAGATCCATCAGCACTTCCACTTTAAACCCTCGAGTATCGGGGCTGAAAATTTGACAGGCAGATGGGTCATGACAGAGACTGTGTGTGCGTGTGAGTGTGTATCTTCCAAAATATACTTATATCAGTTTAGGCACCACATACGAACACATTTTTCAGAAAATACTCCAGGCACTTATTCACTCACTCCAATGGGCAACTGACTTTGATTATTTTAGGGGGAAAAAAACAAATTAAAACAATAGTATTATTCCGATATTTCAAGCCTGAAAATTAGCTACTGTGCATACAATGAGAACAACATTCTCCCTTCTCCTTCCATCCAAGGAGGTCAAAATGCTTGAGAAACATTGATCTAAGAGCCCCCCCACAACCAAATCCATAGAACACCCTAAAAATGGAAGTTCAGATCTAGACCTTTTGTCTAGCTTTTGGTCCTGGAATGGGCTGCTCCAAAACCACAAACCCAGCCAAACTTCTTCTGAAAAGGAGGATCTGGATTTGAACTTATGCAGCGTTGGCCAAGCTAAAATTACTTAATTTAGTCACTTCACTTCCCTGGGAAGTTAGTAAAAATTACCAAGCTCTGTTGTGAAGTGGGGTAGACAGAGAGGTTAAGTGACTTGCTCAAAATTGCACAGTGAGTCTTTGGCCGGGGCACTGAAAGAACCTAGGAATCCAGACTTCTGGTCTCCCTCCTCTAATCGCTAGACCACATTCCCTTTTCCTAATTACAGTAGCTAATTCTCACCACTTTCTAATATGGCACTCAGTGCGATAGAGAGACTGACTTAAACCTACAAAGACACAGAAGTTCAGGGCTATAGTTGCTACACAGTGCCATGGTCTGTTGTACACATCACATTCCCAGTGTGCTTTGGAGAGAACATGCTAAGAAATTCAGTTCTAAGGCACGATGTGTGATAAAGTGATATTAGCCAACTGCACTCTGAACTTCCATGCTTTGGCAGATTCAGTTCAGACAAGTGTTTAACAGTCTTCTGTATGTAATGCTAGCAAGCTCAAAATTACCTTAGTTGCCAGGGCTAATGACCAGTAGAACAAATGGAACCTACTAGGAGTCATGTCCTTATTTAAAAAAAATTACCCAGCATTTAACTTTTTGTATGAAATAAATTAGAACATATCTAACTAATCTACTGGGGGAAAATGCTGAAATTATTGAAGGCTGGGGCCAAACTCCAAGACGATGGGGAGATGCTGCTAAATAGTCACTGCCCTAATAACAAAGTCCTGCAGGATTTAATGGAGAACAATATATTTTCTATGGGACTGATCAGTCATCCTACTGATTTCTAGAAAAATGACCTCATTTTGATGTGGTGCAAATCCAGGTTAATTTCACTGAAGTCAATGGAGTTAGCTCAGTAAAAAGTTGGTGAGAGTGTCAGGGGACAGATCCTAAATTCTCTATTAAATTCTCTATAGGATGGCTTAAAAAACAACTAGAGAAATGTTATTATTCACTGTTACATTCAGTAGGACTTTGCCATAAAGGTCAACCGAAATGCTGAGTTGGGAAGGGACATTTTCAGGATTTATAATAAGAGTCAATTTTCCATCTTCTTTAATTCTTCGCTCGGATCTAACCCATCTCATTTCATTTAATTCATTTTTCTTTTCAGTTTTGGGTGATGTAATTTTATTGAGCTCTTGTTAGAGACTGAAGGGGAAAGTGCCGCATTTTACTCTTTATTATTGTGAGAGACACCAAAATTCACAAAGGTTTTTCTTCAAAATTGTAAGTTTGTTATTAATAGGGTCAATAAGCCCTGAAATGCTTCAGTTCTGGCTCTTAATTTGTTAAGTGCAGCTAAAGTTATTTTCTTTGATTACATCTGCAAATAAGATATTAATGTCAATGCAGTGATATGAAAATTGCTCCTTTCCCATGTAATTTGCACCTTAGTTATTATGGGTTTCATGAATAAGAATATTATAGCTGTACAAAATGAGTTGTGGATTTATAATGTATTTTTAATTAACAAAAAAACCACAACCGCCCCCCCCCCCAACAACAAACCCATTTTGCAACTGCATAGGTTTTTATTAACCCTGGTGCAAATTTTTAACTCTCTGAAGAGTGCATCAATACATCCCTTTTTTCCTGGAACTGTGACATCCCCCAATCATTCCTTTGCAATGACATTTCTCCACACAGAAAAAATTGTGTGATGAAACTGTAGGAGAAAAGATGTCTGTTTCCCCCCCCCCCTTTTGGGGGGGTAAATTACAGCTATTTACAACTTGAGATGAAAAATGAATCATTCCTGTTCCTGAAATGTCAGGTATTTGGAAAGCCCTAAATGCTGAAATATTAAACAATTCTCATAGCTTGTACTGTAACTCCAGCTCTGGTATGTTACCATCATCCCAGAATGCCTGAGCCTGTCTCAAGGTAGAATTCAATCCAATGGGAGTCTTTCCTTTGATGTCAGTGGAAACAAGATTCCATTGCTAAAGTACTTGTTTGGAAACAAGCAGTGCCCACTGGTTGCTACGTAACTGTCCAACTGCATTGGCCCCGGGTAGCCTAAGATCCTTTTGAGCATGCTTGTGGTGGCTAGCATTAGTCATTTTCTTTGAAGCCATTTTGAATTTCTTTTTAACCCTTTCCAGCCCCAACAATAATTAACATAACTTCTCAGTGACTTTATATTTCTAGTGTATCAAAAGGATATATGTATGTACGTGCGTGTGTGTGCAGGCTCACAACTTCAGTGATGGCTCATACATAAATGCCTAAGCATCTGAGAGTTGGAAGCATCCTTACTGAATAAATTTATGCAACAGCAAAATATAATATTATAAAGAAGAAAAAGTTATGAAACTGGAAGGGATTGGAGACAAGCGAGGGGATAAGAAAAAGATATGGCCCCTATGATTTAAGACAAATCTGTGTCCCTATGATTTAAAACGATACCTATATCAAGGCCCAGTGTCTCATGGTCAATGTCTGTATAGTTTGTCTTGTGATAACAATTACTCTGATTCTGGTCTTACACTTACATGCTGGTTTTACAATGGTGTAAGTCTAGTATTATGGAATCATATCCGATATTTAGCTTCCCATTGACGTCAATGGGAGTAGGATCAGGCCCTCACACCAGAGTAAGAGGAGAATCAAGCCCAATCATCTCAATTTTAATGTGCTTCTTAGGAGAGGTGACTCAAATAGATAAAAACTTAGAAACTGTCCGCTTGTCCCCAGGCCTTCCAGCTTTACTTTTTCAATAAAAAACTTAGGTCCTAGGCAGGAAAGGAGTCATGCTAAATGGAAAGGTTGTGCAATTCCCCCAACAGGCAAATATTGGAGTGTGGTGGTAGACGCTCAAAGGTCAGTGCTGGCCTTAGCAGTGAGTGCCTGGATCCGAGCTGAGTTGCAGGTCTTGCAAAGGATGTGTCCATCCAGAGGGTAACAGCCCTGATTGTCCCCTTCAGACAGGAGACCACCACAGTCCTAGACAATAAACAGAATAAAGACCAAAAGAAGAAATAAGATGAGAGTGAAATTAGGCAAAGAACCTATTAGTGAAATACACACTCATGTCCCCTGGTAACAGAATTCTGCCCAAGTCAGCGTGTGAGTTCTAGGATGTCTTTCAATAGTGAACCATTCCCTGATAAGAGACAATGCTGCAGCGGAGACGGGTTCCCAAGCTCTCTAAAATAAAAGGAGATTATTCCCTTCCCATCTCTGGGAAAGGAAAGGTCTTTAGCATTGCGGAACACGTCAAACTTAAGCTCACGTTTATTAATGCCAAAAGGAAAAAGAAGAAGTGAGCCTTGAAAACAAGTTTGCTGCTCATATAGCTCCCTCTTTGGAAGAGAGAACTCCAGAAAGCGATGGAAGACACCACAGCGGTGACAGCAGAGCGATGTCCTTGCAGCACGCCTTCACCGCTGTGGCTATTACTACACGAGCACCAAAAGGCCACAACCGAGATTGGAGGGCCCATTGTGCTGCGTGCTTTAGAGACCTATAGTAAGAGACCGTCTCTGCCCCAAAGAGCTTGTAATCTAAATACACAAGCTAAAGGATGGAAGAAAGGACAGAATGCCATCATCACCATCGGTCTTTTGTGAATGGAAGGCCAAGGCTCATGGTGATTAAGTGACTGCCCTAAGCTCACGCAGGAAGGTGATGGCAGAGCCACAAACCGAACTCAGACCCCTCGAGTCTCAGTCCGGCACTCGAGCCAGGACTGTGATCAGCACCATTACTGGGACTCACTTCTTGTCCCAATATCTGGCTGGAGTTTATCCCCGGGGAACAGCTGTATTGCAGAATTCTTGGAGGTTCAATATGCTACATGTACCGAGGTGATTTTTCCTCGGTTTCAGATTCTTATCAAAATCATATGTACCAGAACATAGCACAGCAAGGGCCATTCATGAATGAGAATGTTTATGTGCCAATTAAATTTTCCAGCTAATTATTAACTTCTTCTTTTTTTAACCCACTCATATAATCTTGCTTATATTGCAACATGCATTAGAGTTGATTTTAATAAAACAAATAGGAGCAACATGTGTGTCCAGGTAACAAACTACTATCTTCTCAAATATTCAGCTCTAGATATTGAGTTGTAGTCTCTTGCTAACACAATGAAGCCGGTATAAACAGAAGGCCTGATTCTCCTATCGTTTGCACCGTCTATATGTAAAATCAGAAGTCACTTCTGCTGAAGTCAACAAAGTAAAGTTGAATGTAGAACCAGTATGATAACAGGAACGTGCTCGTTATTTATGTAACAGAAGGTAATTTCTGTCAATACAGTGAACCCAATCTTTGCTTTCTTCCCTTACCAGTAGTGGGAATACTGACCTCACACCGGTAGCATTGGACATGGAAGTCACGATCTAATGCCACAATGCGTATGGTCTCCTCTTGACCCGGGGCAGGCATAATGGGCTCCTTACACACGGAACATCGCGGTGCAAATTTCCTTGAAAAGCAAAGATGGTTCCAGTCAAATGCCAAGTGCACAGCCATGTTCTTTGTATGCTACATTAGAAACTTAGAACCTACAGTGAACTGTGGCAAAACACACATATCTGCAAGCAGAGTTGCCTCCTTGAAGAGGACACATTAAGGGATGCTTATGAGGTCCTACAGAACAATGGTGGAGGCCTGAGAATCATATTCTGCTTGTCTTAATCACTTATTAAACAATCTCTCGATGATGTTGCTCATCATTGGGGTATCCAAGTGCAAGCCCCAGAGTGAGCTAGTTTCATATGCCTAATATAACACCATTTAAATCAGTGGAATTCCTCTTATGAATGAAGTTAGCAGGATTTGCCCCACCTGTCTCTGTTGAAAAATATCAATATGCTAGAAACTAGAGATGGACCAAGTAGGATGCAGCCTTAGATCCTGCCACTGCAGGATTGTTCTCTGCAGTATAATTTCCTTGGGTTTTATCCAGTCTTGTTTTAAAATCCCCAAGCATCTGGCTCCCACTACACCCACAGGATGTTAGTTTTAGCTGGGCTCAATCTGTGCGTCGCAAAGAGAACTGCTCGAGCGTATCGGACAGGTTATATCGCTCAACTACGTGATTTGCATCCACACTCTGGCAGCCACAGGTAAAACCACTTAGCCTTGCTTCCACAGTTATTCATTGGGTGTGTGCAAAAATACAGGTGCAAATGCTGTGAATGCAAATTCTCCCCACAGTAGAAAGCCGCCCTTCTGAAAACCTATCCCTCAGAACATACACTGGCTAATAACTAAGAAGCTTAGAATTAGGGTCAATGGGAAACCTTATGGCAAGTGCCAGAATATGAAGAGATCAAAGATTCTTCTCTTGTAAAATATCGAGGAACCAGTGACTCTGCCACCCAGCCTTTTAGACAAACTACCCTAGAATTAACTCAATTAAAAAACATCTTAGCTGTAGTAGGAGTAAAAAAAAGCATTCATTTCGCTGGCAGCAGATGCAAGGCGTTTTGTTAGATTGCAGCTTTGCAGACATGAATTAAACAGCACCTTCGCTGATTGCTCCGAAAGTGAATTTAAATGGATCATGATATGACCGTAGCTGTAATGACAGTTAATAATGTGGGGATTCCGGCACTTTCTTGTGCAATTCAGCTACAACGGGCTGCTTAAAAATGCTTGAATGTTTCTCTATCTAGGTCACCAGAGGCAAAACAGCATGGGCCATTTTTTCTCTCGAGAGACTTAGAAATGACTCCCACTGAATTCAGTGGAAGCTGTATGTGTTTCCTACGGCAGCATCTAGCCAATCACGTCTTGCAGGTGGATTTCACATTCTCTATTTGCTCCTCACCTTTCAGGATAAGAACCCCAATAGCAGTTTAAAACGGCCAATAGATCTGGTTGGAATTCCTTTTTAAATCTTTTTCACTAAAAAAACTGATTTTTTTCCCCCTAAAAAAAAACTTTCACTAATTTTCTTTTTGACCACAAAGTGAAAAACAAACACAATTTTTGTTTTTCTCTCCTTCCAGGCGGCGCTTACCTCAAGCAGCTCCCAGAAACAGCAGCATGTGCCTCCTCCGGCCCTATGTGGAGGCGCGGCCAGGAGGGTCAGCATGCTGCCCTGTTTGCAGGCACCGCCCCTGCAGCTCCCATTGGCTGTGGTTCCCAGCCAATGGGAGCTGCAGGGGCGACACTTGGGGTGGGGCAGCATGCGAAGCCCCCTGGCTGCCCCTATGCGTAGGAGCCAGAGGGGGGTCATGCCGCTGCTTCCAGGAGACGTGTGGAGTGGGGCAAGACCCTGACCCCGTTCCCTGGCTGGAGCAGGGCAAGCCCTAGACCCTGCTTTCCGGCGGGAGCTCGAGGGCTGGATTAAAATGTTGGAGGGCTAGATGTGGCCCTCGGGCCATAGTTTGCCCACCCCTGCTGTAGGGTGATACAGGGAGGTAAAATTAAACAAAGAGAAACTGAGAACAATGGATACATTTTCTTAATAATTAGACACAGTAGGCTGTGGAGCAGTAACCCAAGAGAAGCGATGGAAGTTTCATTACTTGCATCAGCTAAAACTGGGTGAAAGAACTGCTGAATATACTTCTGGATACAGACTTTGTACTGGTTGTAGATGGACTCAGTAGCCCAGCTAGGTCTTCTGCAATCCCCTGGATCTTCTCCCAGCCTTGTACCCAACCAGCTCAGGTCGTTTCCCTATGCTGTCTATTCTCAGAGAGTGAAATTCACCCATGGGTTGAGGAGCAGTATGAGGCTGAGGCACCATTTAACCCTCCAAGCCGGAAGGTACTTAGTTCTTCCTAAAGGATGCCAATCCCTCTCAAGGAAGAGGAACATCCCGCATATATCGACCCGTGGCACGTAAGTGCCACCGCCTTGGCTTTCTGCTGGCCCTCTGTGCAAGGGTGAATTTCACCCTCTGGGCCCTGCCTCTGGATTCTTGCTGAGATGCACACAGAGGGAGAGGGAACACACAGCGGCCTTTGCAGCTGCCAATTACACAGCTGTGTCTCAGCTTCAGGGAGCCTTCCTGTCAGATTTCAGAGTAGCAGCTGTGTCAGTCTGTATCTGCAAAAAGAACAGGAGTACTTGTGGCACCTTAGAGACGAACAAATTTATTTGAGCATAAGCTTTTGTGAGCTACAGCTCACTTCATCGGATGCATAGAATGGAACATAGAGTAAGAAATATATACACACACGGTGGCAAATTGCCGGCACTACTATGATGGGTCTCAGGCTCTCTCTTCTTGCGGGGGCTGGTTCAGGGCACCATTTCTTGCCCCTAAACTGGGGTATTAACTGCCCCACTAGTGTCCTAGAGGAGGGGAGTGGAGAGGGAGGGACCCGGGCCCACCATCTACTCCGGGTCCCAGCCCAGGGGCCCTAGGGATAGCGGCAAACCACTAGAACTAGTGGTTCCTTCCCCTGGGCTACTTCCCTTTCCTGCCCTTCAGCTTGTGAGGCTTCCTGCCCTCCCTCTGCACAAACCAGGTGTCACTTTACCTAGGGCCTTGGTCTTCTTAGCCCACCGCAGCACTTCTCCAAACTTTCCTCTGCTTCCCTCCAAACTGCTCTCTGCTCCAATGGCAATCCACTCTGCTTCGACTCCTCCAAAATGCTCTCTGCTCCAGCACCAACCCACTCTGCTTCAACTCCTCCAAACTGCTCTCTGCTCCACCGCCAATCTGCTCTGCTTCGACTCCTCCAAACTGCTCTCTGCTCCACCGCCAACCCGCTCTGCTTCGACTCCTCCAAACTGCTCTCTGCTCCACCACCAACCCGCTCTGCTTCGACTCCTCCAAACTGCTCTCTGCTCCACTGCCAATCCGCTCTGCTTCAACTCCTCCAAACTGCTCTCTGCTCCACCGCCAATCCGCTCTGCTTCGACTCCTCCAAACTGCTCTCTGCTCCACCGCCAACCCACTCTGCTTCAACTCCTCCAAACTGCTCTCTGCTCCAGCACAAACCCGCTCTGCTTCGACTCCTCCAAACTGCTCTCTGCTCCAACGCCAATCCGCTCTGCTTCGACTCCTCCAAACTGCTCTCTGCTCCACCGCCAACCCGCTCTGCTTCAACTCCTCCAAACTGCTCTCTGCTCAAACGCCAACCCACTCTGCTTCGACTCCTCCAAACTGCTCTCTGCTCCACCGCCAACCCACTCTGCTTCGACTCCTCCAAACTGCTCTCTGCTCCACCGCCAATCCTCTCTGCTTCAACTCCTCTAAACTGCTCTCTGCTCCAGCACCAACCCACTGTGCTTCAACTCCTCCAAACTGCTCTCTGCTCCAGCACGAACCCACTCTGCTTCGACTCCTCCAAACTGCTCTCTGCTCCACCGCCAACCCGCTCTGCTTCGACTCCTCCAAACTGCTCTCTGCTCCACCGCCAACCCGCTCTGCTTCGACTCCTCCAAACTGCTCTCTGCTCCAGCACCAACCCACTCTGCGTCGACTCCTCCAAACTGCTCTCTGCTCCAGCACCAACCCACTCTGCTTCAACTCCTCCAAATTGCTCTCTGCTCCAACGCCAACCCACTCTGCTTCGACTCCTCCAAACTGCTCTCTGCTCCAACGCCAATCCGCTCTGCTTCAACTCCTCCAAACTGCTCTCTGCTCCAGCACCAACCCACTCTGCTTCAACTCCTCCAAACTGCTCTCTGCTCCAGCACGAACCCACTCTGCTTCGACTCCTCCAAACTGCTCTCTGCTCAAACGCCAACCCACTCTGCTTCAACTCCTCCAAACTGCTCTCTGCTCCAACGCCAACCCACTCTGCTTCGACTCCTCCAAACTGCTCTCTGCTCCACCGCCAACCCACTCTGCTTCGACTCCTCCAAACTGCTCTCTGCTCCAACGCCAATCCGCTCTGCTTCAACTCCTCCAAACTGCTCTCTGCTCCAGCACCAACCCACTCTGCTTCAACTCCTCCAAACTGCTCTCTGCTCCAGCACGAACCCACTCTGCTTCGACTCCTCCAAACTGCTCTCTGCTCAAACGCCAACCCACTCTGCTTCAACTCCTCCAAACTGCTCTCTGCTCCAACGCCAACCCACTCTGCTTCGACTCCTCCAAACTGCTCTCTGCTCCACCACCAACCCGCTCTGCTTCGACTCCTCCAAACTGCTCTCTGCTCCACCGCCAATCCGCTCTGCTTCAACTCCTCCAAACTGCTCTCTGCTCCACCGCCAATCCGCTCTGCTTCGACTCCTCCAAACTGCTCTCTGCTCCAGCACCAACCCGCTCTGCTTCAACTCCTCCAAACTGCTCTCTGCTCCACCGCCAATCCGCTCTGCTTCAACTCCTCCAAACTGCTCTCTGCTCCACCGCCAATCCGCTCTGCTTCAACTCCTCCAAACTGCTCTCTGCTCCACCGCCAATCCGCTCTGCTTCAACTCCTCCAAACTGCTCTCTGCTCCACCGCCAACCCACTCTGCTTCGACTCCTCCAAACTGCTCTCTGCTCCACCGCCAATCCGCTCTGCTTCGACTCCTCCAAACTGCTCTCTGCTCCACCGCCAATCCGCTCTGCTTCGACTCCTCCAAACTGCTCTGTGCTCCACCGCCAATCCGCTCTGCTTCGACTCCTCCAAACTGCTCTCTGCTCCAGCACCAACCCGCTCTGCTTCGACTCCTCCAAACTGCTCTCTGCTCCAGCACCAACCCACTCTGCTTCGACTCCTCCAAACTGCCCTCTGCTCCAACGCCAACCCACTCTGCTTCAACTCCTCCAAACTGCTCTCTGCTCCAGCACCAACCCACTCTGCTTCGACTCCTCTAAACTGCTCTCTGCTCCAGCACCAACCCGCTCTGCTTCGAGTCCTCCAAACTGCTCTCTGCTCCAGCACCAACCCGCTCTGCTTCGACTCCTCCAAACTGCTCTCTGCTCCAGCACCAACCCACTCTGCTTCGACTCCTCTAAACTGCTCTCTGCTCCAGCACCAACCCGCTCTGCTTCGACTCCTCCAAACTGCTCTCTGCTCCAGCACCAACCCACTCTGCTTCGACTCCTCCAAACTGCCCTCTGCTCCAACGCCAACCCACTCTGCTTCCACTCCTCCAAACTGCTCTCTGCTCCAGCACCAACCCACTCTGCTTCAACTCCTTCTCCTGTCTGATTGGAGCAGGGGGGTTTTATCAGGTGACTGGCTTCAGGTGCTCTAATTGGCTTCAGGTGCTTTAATTAATCTATAGCAAATTTTCTTCCCTCTACAGGGAATAAGGCTCCTTCTAACACTCTCCTGCTACTCTCTGGCCATGCTGTATCACAGTACATACAGATAAGTTGGGAGTTGCCATACAAACTGTGAGAGGCTAATTGGTTAAGATGAGCTATTATCAGCAGGAGAAAAAGAACTTTTGTAGTGATAATCAAGATGGCCCATTTAGACAGTTGACAACAAGAAGGTGGGAGGATACTTAACATGGGGAAATAGATTCAATATGTGTAACGACCCAGCCACTCCAAGTCTCCATTCAAACCCAAGTTAATGGGATCTAGTTTGCATAGCTGAGCTTGAATTAATATGCAAACGAGATACCAGTAACTTGGGTTTGAATAGAGACTGGGAGTGGCTGGGTCATTACACCTATTGAATCTATTTCCTTTAGCTAAGTATCCTCACACCTTCTTGTCAACTGTCTAAATGGGCCATCTTGATTATCACTACAAAAGTTTTTTTTCTCCTGCTGATAATAGCTCATCTTAACTAATTAGCCTCTCACTGTTTGTATGGTAACTTATCGGTATGTATATCTATCTATCTTACTCTATGTTCCATTCTATGCATCCGATGAAGTGGGCTGTAGCCCACGAAAGCTTATGCTCTAATAAATTTGTTAGTCTCTAGTTAAGGTGCCACAAGTCCTTCTGTTCTTTTTTCTGTCAGAGTTTAACCTTCTCCCGCATGGCGGCTGCAATTCCTTTTGTCAGGTAAGTCTGCTGCTCTGAGCTCCCAGGCCCACACACTGATGTCATGAGTCTAATTAAGTCTGCCCCCTTAGAAATTAAAAGATAAGTGCTTGAGATATAAACCCACATTAGTCAGTATTGATTTCCTCTTTTAATTGAGGGGTGTACCGTGCCTGTCTCTTCCAAGCTGGGGAAACATTTGTGCTTTGATTATATCTACTGATCTGTCTTTCTCAGATCAGCTGTGATAAGGGGAGGGGTGGGGGGAGCGACAGAAGCTACCTCCTGTCATGGATTGCAGTGCACTTTAAATAGATATTTTACTACAAATTATTATTAGGAATGTTTTCCTAGCTCCTTTAAAGGCTAACTAGCAGATGGAAACAGAGGAGGCAGGAAACCCCGCTGTGCTCTGAGGGCTATTAGCAGGGTACTGAGCACAGGGTGAGAACCTTGGCTTCAAGGCAATAGCTAAGTGGCGGTAGGAGGCCAGGTGGGGGGGTGAGGGGGGAGGGGAGGAGGAAGGATAGGGAAGCGCAGGGGTGCAGCAAGGAACATGAAATACCTACATCATGCAGTCCGCACATAGGGCAGGTGGGGAACATAATCTGTTAAAAAAGATCTGTGAGCACTGAGACAACCCTCGCCGGCAGGGAGACGGATGTAAGACAAATCCACACAACTACCCCCAGTCAATTAAGCTGGAATGCCAGAGGGTGTGCCTGCCGGCTCCCTGGCCTCCGGGGAATCTCAGGAAGAATTTACAGCAGGTCAGGAGCCTGCCTAGGTAACATGAGAAGAGATTGTAGGCCTCCAGGGCCAGGAAAAGCCAACAAGAGCAGCCTGGGCCATACTTGTGGAAATCCTCGATGCAGTGAATGTTCCCACCGGCATCCACAGTGAAGGGGATGCCATCCAGGCTGCGGTGGCACATCACACAGGTGAAGCAGTGGGGGTGGTAGGCTTTCCCCGTGGCTCGCAGGATCCTCTCCATGATGGGTTTGGCACAGACGCTGCACTGCTCCAGTGTGTTCTGTAAGCAAAAAAAAAAAAACAACTGGCGTGAGTATCAGTTCAGACATTGGCCCAGGCTGGGACTGCAGCTGGTCTGCAAGGAAACGTGAGGCCCTTTCGTTTCACCCGTTCGCTGCGAGCGGGGTATAGCCAGCTGTCAGTTCCGGACCAGCTCGGAATCCAGCCCGGCTGCTGCCAACACCAACACCAGGCAGCCCGGTCACTGGGGAGAACTGCAGGGTCCCATCTGCAGCCAGCCGCCCCAGCAGAGAACCCTGCTTAGGATTCACTGCAGGCGGACCCTGGCTTTTCTCTTCTGTGAGGGATGCTAGCACAGACCCTGGGAGGAGACAACCCAGTAAATGCATCCCCTCAGTACTGCAATACAGGCAGCACAAGGGACGGGGATTCAGGAGCACATAACCAGCTAGGTGAGCCGAGTGCTTATTTTGAGTCAGAGTTTAAGGCCAGAAGGCACCGCCAGGTCATCTAGTCTGACTTCCCGTGTCTCACACCCAGCACCCGCACACTAAACCCAATAACTGGAATTAGACCAAAGCATAACAGCTCACAGGAGACTTGACTATGATGTGCCACAGGCAGAGAATAGGAGGGTCCGAGACTCACCAGTTCTTGAGGATCCCGCAAAGGCAGGAAAATGCGTAAGTGATATATACCCAGATGATCCTGACAAGTGACCCGCACCCACATGCTGCAGAGGAAGATGAACACCCCCAAGGTCACTGCCAGTCTGACCCGGGGGAAAATTCCTTCCCAACCCCACACAGTTCCACCCTGAGTATGTGAGAAAGAACCAACCTGAGAGAGAGAACGCAGGGTGTCACCTCAGATCCCTGGCCCACCCCATCCAATGTCCCATCTCCAGCTGTGGCCATCTCTGATGCTTCAGAGGAAGGAGACCAAAAAAATCTCCCAGAATACACTGGGGGACAAAAATCCCTTCCTGACCCCTGCAGGTGACGAGCGGAAGCCCTGAAGCATGAGCTTTAAGGAACATGAGACGTAAAGCCCCAGGGTTGCCCTTTACTGTCACAAGCAACCCCGTCATACAACCACACCCATACATTTACCCTCTCTCTTAAAATTCATTAAGTTTTCTGTTTGTTCCAGAACCTCACCCCTCTTAGAAACCTTCTTCTAGTTTCCAGCCTGAATTTGCTCATGGCCAGTTTATACCATTTGTTCTTGTGCAGCATGGTCCTTTAGTTTAGATAGCTCTTCACCCCCTTGGTGTTTACACCCTAGGGCAGAGGTTCTCAAATGGTGGGCCGCAAGCTCCGTGCAGGTGGTCTGCGGATAGTTCCCTCCAAGGTGCGCGCCTGGACGGCCGCACATGAGGGAATGAAGGGCCACCCACCTAATTAGTGGAGCCACGCAGGCGTGGCTCCACTAATTAGGTGCCTGGACCCTGGAGAAGATGCACATAAAAGGTGAGGTGGTGGCCTTGGGGGGAACAGGGGTAGGTGGGAGGGAGCAGTGGGGTGACAAGAGGGGGTGGGGGGAATTTGGGACGGGCAGGGCCGGAGGAGGGGCCTAGTGCGTTTATGTAGGTTCATCTTTCTTGAACATGGCTGTCCAAAACTGGACATAGTATTCTAGATGAGGTCTTACCAGAGCCTGGTACAATGGCATTAATACCACTCTATCTTTACTGGAAATGCCTCACCGAGTACATTCTAGGATCGCATTGCCCTTGTCACAGCCACATCCTACTCGTCTGAGGATCAACCTCCATCTTCAGTGCAGGCCCTTGCACTTTGTACTACTGAATTTCATGCCATTCTGACATGCCAGTCTTCAAGGTCATCCAGATCTTCCTACATAATATTTCCATCCACTTCTGTATTGACGATGCCTCCCCAACGTTGTATCATCAGCAAATTTAATTAGCAAACCCCTACCTTTTTGTGAAAAGAGCATTAATAAAAACATTGAATAAGATTGGCCCCAAGACCAATCCTTGAACTCCACCAGAGATCCAGAGAGTTCGCCTTTACACACAACCTGTTGCCTTCTCCCCTTTAGCCAGTTCCTTTACCCACCTTACAATTCTTGTACGAATTCCCAGGCCATAATTTTCCATGTGGTACCATCCCAAATTTGTCTTCTGCCCCAGTCATTTCAGTTCAGATGGCTCTAAATAACCGTATTAAAGGCTGTGCGTCACCTGTCTTGGTTTACTTGCGGCACCTTAGAGACTAACCAATTTATTTGAGCATAAGCTTTCGTGAGCTACAGCTCACTTCATCGGATGCATACTGTGGAAAGTGTAGAAGGTCTTTTTATATACACACAAAGCATGAAAAAATACCTCCTCCCACCCCACTCTCCTGCTGGTAATAGCTTATTTCTGAAACCTGTCTTGGTTTGTAGATTTTATGTATTGAACCAGATGCATGGTTGAGAGCACTGAAGCTATAAAGTGCTTTTCATTTCAAGGAGGCTCAGCTGAAAGATTCATCTCCCCCCCTCCCCGCAAGCATGTTATGTAAACACCGATATAAATCAGCTTCTAATGACTGTTTGTGCCAGGCGCGTCAGCCCTCTCAACGGTGGCTTGCATGACTACAGTATGTGAAACTTGCCTTTGCAAACCGAACACCTGAAATATGCATTCCACACAGACAGATGCAAATGCTGAATCTGTGAAGAAGCTCGGATGGTTTATTTTGCTGGAGTTTGGGACAGAATTCCACTTGCTAACCTTGCTGGAACTGTTTTGAGTTATCAAATAAGAGCCATATGTTCACATCTTGGATGGTGAAGCACAGATGCAGGGAGGTCTGTGATCTTTGGGATAAACAGAAAAGAAAGAAAAGAGAAAAAATCCAACAGAAAGAGAATTATAAAACCCCACAGATCAATATTTTCATGTTGACCAACACCACATGGAGCCTACAGACTTCCTCCTGCATTCCTTGTGCACCCAAAACTCCCAGTGGAAACTGCCAGCTGAAAGACTGCCCTGTTATTGCTTGTCTGAGCCAAGAATGTCAATGGGCAAGCCCCTTCTCCTTACACATAGTGCAGAAGTACGCATGAAGGACATGAATCACCAAAGACTTCAAAGAGGTCAGGCCTATACTGCAACGTACGTCACTGGACATTGCTTCCTGGGCGGCAATTGACTGGTAAGA
The DNA here is from genome assembly GCF_965140295.1 of Lepidochelys olivacea. NCBI lineage: Eukaryota > Metazoa > Chordata > Testudines > Cheloniidae > Lepidochelys > Lepidochelys olivacea. The sequence goes on from NC_140419.1 coordinate 4,496,087, forward strand.
CACACACAGAGATACATCCTGCAACTCGCTTTTCCTGCAATGCCCAGAAGAGCCACAGGATTATTTTTGGAAGAGTCAGTATGATACATCCTGGATTTCAACCGATTGTGAGAACTGCCTACTTGTGCTGTGAAAAGGACTCGGTCTGACCTGGGGGCTCGTTCCTGGCAGGATTTAGCTTCAGGTACTGGATACTTGTAATAACGGAGGTGGAAGAATTGTTCCTGGGCTTTTTGTTTGTTTTCTATCATCATCATGATGACAGTGACTGATGTACCAGAGAGAACAAGGCCTTACATAAACAGATAATGTGTAGGCATCCGATGAAGTGAGCTTTAGCTCACGAAAGCTCATGCTCAAATAAATTGGTTAGTCTCTAAGGTGCCACAAGTACTCCATTTTCCTTTTTAGATAATGTTACTGCAGCATTTGCTCCGTTCCCTATATTTACAACAGGGAATGCTACAATCCTGCCAGTTGAGGAACATTATGCAACTAGCTAAGGAATTTTCCTGGGTAACTGCCTAATAGTTGGGCTTGGCCACTATATGTATCACTAACTCGTTATCTGGTTGTTACTGTTTTTCTTATGGCCTCATTCAAAATACTTCCCATTCCATATGCTTTATTAAAAAAGGAAACTCTGGAGAGGCATGGGATATGTGGGATCAGGCTTTGGTTTAGCAGAAGCTGACGGTTCCCTACTGAAATTCACTCATAAGGAGTAAAATGAAGCAATTAGCTGGGGCTGGATAGAGGAAACAAATTCCTCAGTAACAGAAGTGAGCAAACTTGAAGATGACAATAACAATACCTGGCTTTTATATCTCATTTTCCATCAGTAGATCTCAAGGCTTTTTATAAATGAGACTGACATCTTGTCACAAAGCATCTACTCCCAAGGCAGCGGAAGAGCACACAATTAGTATTTGTAACTTTACTGCTAAAGGGCCCACACAGAAATAAAATAAAACAAAGTAAATAAAAATAAAAGCACAACCCAGTCATTTCGTGATTCCCCTTTTATTGATTTCTTGTAACCAATATTTTAACCGAAATAGATAGATATGTCAGGCATGACCCATTTTCACTTTAAACGGTCCATGTCATGGAGCCATAGAATGATAAAAACAGCAAAACAGAACAGGAACTTCCTGAAGTGAATTGCAACTGAATAGAGCAATAGTGAGTAAATGGAATGCCTGCTTGCGAACACTAGCGGGAGCATGACACAGGAGGGATGTGAACAAGCCACCCCACAAGCAGCTCTAAACAGAAAATGGGGCTGTCGGCATGGAGCTATGTGCAGGAGTGGGGTCTTTCGTATTATTATTTTTATCATGGCAGCACCAGTGGTCCAGTCTGGAGCGAGACTCCATTGTGCTGGGTGCTGTACAGACACGTAGGATGATACAATTCTTGCCGTGAAGAGTTCACCATCTAAAGTCCCAATGCTACAAGGACTTTGGTGCATACCTAATACTTTTAGAGAGCTCTGTCTAGAGGCTGCAGCCACAGGCCAGATCTAACTCCTATTTATAGATCTGAAGGCCATGAGGGACCCTGGTGACAATTTAATCTGACTTTCTGCAGCACACGGGCCTTAGTGAAGTTTGACTGGGAGCCCAAGCCAGCAAATAAACATGCTGTTGCCACTGGATGGTGCTTCCCTAGTCTGCATGCCTTCTGCCCGCCAACCTCAGCTCCGTTACAGTTCAGTCACCTCCTGATGTTGACGCATCTGAGTGAGACAAGCATTTTAATTTCCCTTCTGTTGATTAATCCCTTCCACACTTGAAAATTAATCCTAGGGGATTTAGTCCTCTTATCCTTCCAATTCCATACCGGTGAGAAAAACAAAGTTGTTAATTTCAGACTCCAACTCACCCTCCCTCTCTGGGAATATGTTTGCTTAAGAGGATTTCCCTGTTAGATCCTTGGCTCACCACTCCTCTTCAAGGCGTCACCAGAAGATGCAAGAGAGAGTCCGCCCTCAGCTCTCAGGCCTCCAGAGAGTCAACCAAGCGGAAGAACACAACAGAACCCTGCTAAGGAGGATAAGGAGCTTTCCCTCCGGTTGGCTTTGGGCTTTGGAAGATACTGTGAGCACTCTGCTTTGTCCGAGTACACTGTATATTCCAAAAGACTTTTTGACTATGGGCAAAGCCTAACTGATTTTCTACTTTGGCATTTTGGTTCACGTTAAGTCAGGAGACAGACATTGATGTGTTGGATTCCCTCCTCTTTAATACGAGGATCAGTGTAAAGGGTGGAGAGTTTTGATTTCTACCTTTTTTTAAAAAAAACTTCCTTTTTGTTTAACCATAAATTAATCCGATGAAGTGAGCTGTAGCTCACGAAAGCTTATGCTCAAATAAATTGGTTAGTCTCTAAGGTGCCACAAATCCTCCTTTTCTTTTTGCGAATACAGACTAACACGGCTGCTACTCTGAAACCTATACATTAACTTAAATACCAAACCAAAAAGTTGTTTTGAACCGAAATGGGAACTTTTTTGGTTAGAAACTGTCAAAACCGACAGCAATTTTGAAACTTTTCTCTCAATGTTTTTTCAAAATGGGCAATTCATTGAAACCGGTCCTTTCCTGCAAGCATTTTTCGTTTCAACAACACTCCTCCTCCCCAACCTCCCCACCAAAAAAACATTTAGTTCAAAAATTCCCAACCACCTCTCATTGGGAGGACATTCCACATGCCAACGGCAAGGAGCAGACAGCCAGCCGCACGCAGGTGTGTGCATGTAACTCCCTATATGCACATCTGAGCCCTTGACACCTTTAATATCACTAAAAGACTTGTGCATCCTTTGAACTGGAGCTCTCTCCCTCCCTCCACACTGACTGTTATGCCAGGGCCAGGCATGGGGACGTGACACACCACAGAGACCTGTGGACTGGTCCTGGCTGACTCACCAACATTCAGCCCAGGTCTACTCCACAGCCTTCTGTAGCCTCGTTGTGTTGGACAGAGGAGTGTTGGGGTGTGATCCCTGACCCTAGCACAGACACAGCTATACCAGCAAGCCTGTGCTTTTCCTAGGATGGCTCATTCGCTCGGGGGGGGCTGGAATAAGCTGTAATGGCAAAGGGCAGTTTCCCTGGTGTATGTTGTTCCTACACTAGGAGTGCTTTGCTGGCTTAATAAACTGGTATAGCTATACCAGCAATGCACCTAGTATAGACATTGCCTCTGGAGGTTGCTATTTATATGTTATATTTTAAACATTCTTTTGGTCTGGGTGGTTTAACTCCCACTTGCAGAGTAATAACCATCATGGGGCTGGCGCGCGTTCCCCTCTGCAGGAACCGGCTTTCCTTGTCAGGATGAAGTTAATTGGGTTTTGTATATTTGGAACCAGAGCAGCTGCAGGTCTGTCCCCATGGCTGCCCCTACGCTGCTCCAGGCATCAACTCGTCTTTGTGCAACTCGTTGGGTGACTGGCAGCAGCTCGACTCTTCCCCCTCTCCTGTGAAACTTCACAGCAAGAAATTCCACTGCTGTGCTTATGGAATTTGTAGCCCGCATTAATAGCAAATGTGACAAGAGGAGGAATTAAGCTAGAGAGAATGTGCACAATGGCTGAGGTCACGATGAAAAATGAGTGGGTTCAGAGAAGAGCTATAAGAAGAGAGGCAAACAGGGGTGGCTAATAAGGAGTTTCAGAGGGCGTTTGGAAAGAGTGTGTGGTTCCTTCCAGTTCGGAATGGCTGTGCACCACATAACAGACATGGCTGATGAGGGAACAACCGCTGTGACCGGTCTCACCTGGTCTGTGTGTTCCTTTCTGCCAAAGGACAGAACAGAGTTCTGGTGTGGGAAGTGCACGCTGGTGAACATACTGGAGGAGACGAATGGTGTGGAAGTGCAAATTTCAACACTGCACTGCAGCTGAGGAAACAAAGATTTCTTGGACAACCAGTTTCTGAAATTGTCGCCAGAGACACCGTATGGGGAGGGACTGGTGATAAGGGAAGAGGAGAGAGTAGAAACTGAAGAAGCAGACTGATGATGTGTGACCAAGAGGGGAATTCAACCCGGCTAGAAGTCTCAAATCAATAGCAGATACTCAGTGAGTCAACTACTGAGAAACTTGTCTTTGGAGGAATGGGACAGAAAGCTACCAGGACATAGCAAATGGGCATCCTTGTGGTCTGAAGCAAGCAGCCACCAAGAGAGACTCTTCAACATCCTCAGAAGGCACGCAATCACCACCAGTAATTCTGTACTAAGAACAGTGGGCAGAATAAGGATAACAGAATAGCGCGCTATCTCCTTGCAGTAAAAGTACGCATTCTATAACTGCAAGACTGGGCAGGATTATGAAGTTGTCTGGCAAATCTCCACTTGTGATGATACACACTGGAACAAATGAGACAGAATCACATGAAACGACACAGACTATAGGGACTTAAGGGAGCTCAAGAAGAGGAAAGTCCAGGCAATCTTCCCTGAGATCTTCCCAGTTCCACGAGTGAGAGAAGGCAGAAAATACTGAAGGTGAACCACTGGCTGTGTGACTGGGGTGAATCTGAAGGTTTTGTTTTTGTGGTGCATTAAACTACATTCCAGTGGGACAGAGGTACAAATGGGACAGCCTGCATCTCACAGGTGTGTGTGGGGTAATCTTTTCAGTTGGGAGATTAGCTGGAGCAGTCAGGAGGATGTAAAATGAGCAGTGCTAGGGGAGGGTGCTTAGAAGGCAAATGCGGTACAAACTCAAGCTCAGTGTGTCATGAACAAATTGAACTACTGTGGCACTGAATGTGAAGAAATGTTTCAGTTGCTTATATACCAATGACAGGAGTCTGTGTAACAAGCAAGAGGAATTGGAAATTCTCATTGATGAGAACAAATTTGACAGAACTGGAATTACTGAAACCTGATGGGATGATTCATGTGACTGGAATGTTAAAAATCTCTGGTTATATCCCATTTAGGAAGAACATAGTGGATAAAAGTGTAAAGTAGGCACTCTACATTAAAGATGCCACTACCTGTTTAGAGTTATTGATAACTCAGAACTGCAGGAACTTGAATGCATATGGATCAATGTGATAATTAATAAAGCCAAGGAGTGTATCTGTTACAGACCACCAAATCACACTAGAGCAAAGGATAAGTTACTCTAAGTTACTCTGTCTGTAATATATGGAAAGAAAAATTGTGTTGTTATGTGGAACTTCAGTTATTGCACCCAACGTGAGCTAACTATTATGGATCTCATTATGATGGACAAAGATAAATTAATCATCAGACTGGAAGTTTGTGGTTGCCTAGAAACCAGGGATCATGACATGATTACATTCAATATGGGTAAACAGAGAACAGTCCAGTAATATGTACACTTAGGGTTTCAAAAGGGCTAATTTCCCAAAGCTGAGTAAAATTAATTGGGAGGAAAAAAAATTTAGACAGAAACATGGAAACGAAAATTGGGAGTTCTTTAAATAGAGTTCATTTGCTGGCAAAAAAAAAAAATGATTCCACGATCAAGAAAGAAGACAACTTGGGCTAAATGCCCATCCCAGTGGCAAAGTGAAAGCAGCAATCAGAAATAAAACGGCATATATAACAATGAGGAAAAGAGGAAATAGCAATTGATATAAATTAGAAATGATGAAGTGTTAAAAACTGACATGGGAAGCTAAAGACATGAGGGCAAAAATATGACAACACTAAGGACAATGCGAAAGAGTTTTGTAAGTATATTAGGAACAAAAGAATTCCTAGAAACGGTATAGACACATTACTAGATGGAGATGCTAAAATAGTTAATGATACAGAAAAGTATCATTTGTTCTGTATTTGGAAAGAAGCAGGATGTTGTGCTTCTGTCACAGGATGATGATGAAGTCCATTAGTAATCAAGGAGGATGTTAAACAATATCTGCTGGTGAGAAACCTTTTTAAATAGTAGGCCTTGATAACTTACACCCAAGAGTCCTTAAAGAGCTGGCTGAGGAGATCTCTGACCCCCCTGATGTTCATTTTTAATAAATCTCAGAATACCAGGGACATTCCAAGAGTCTGGAAGATTGCTAATGCTGTGCCAATATTCAAAAAGGTGAAGTGGGACAATCTGGGTAACTATAGGTCAGTTAGCCTGACATCAATTCCAGGCAAAATAATGAAAAAGCTGACATGGAATTCAACTGATAAAGAATTAAAGGGTAGGAATATAATTAATGCCAGTCAACATGGTTTTATACAAAATAGGTCTTCTCAAACAAACCTGATTTCATTCTATGATAAGATTACAAATTTGCTTGATAAAGGTAACTGTGTAGATGTAATATACCTAGACTTTGCTAAGGTGTTTGACTTAGTATTACACAGCATTCTGATTAAAATATTTGCACTGCCCAATATCAATACAGCAAACATTAAATAGAATAAGAACTGGCTAATGGACAGATCTCAAAAAAGTGGTTATAATTAAGGAATCATCAATGAACGTGGGTGGTTTTAGTGGGGTTCTGCAGGGATCAGTATTAGGCCCAACGCTATTCAACATTTTCATCAGCGATCTGGAAGTAAACATAAATTTATGGATGACACAAAGATTGGTGAAATGGTACATAAACAATGAAGACAGAGCAAACATACTAAGCAATCTAGAACCTAGGGCCCAGTCAAATACAATGTGTTTTAATATAACCAAATTCAAAGTTATACTTCTCAAAACAAGGAATGTCGGCCACAGCCATCCTGCAGAACAGGGGACTGTATCCTGGAAAGCAGTGACACTGAAAAGGATCTAGGGGTCATAGTGGACAAACAACTCAACATGAACTCCTAGTGCCATGCTGGGGCCAAAAGGGCTAATGTGATCCTTGGATGTATAAACAGGGGAGGAGTGAGTAGGTGCAGGGTGGTGATTTTACCTCTGTATCTGGTGATGGCGAGACCGATACTGCGCCCAGGCCTTGTGTCCACCTTCTAAAAAGGACGTTGAAAAATTTGAGACAAGAGACACAAAAATGATTCCTGAGCTGGAGAAAATGCTTGACAGTGAGAGACTTAAAAAGACCTCAGTCTGCTTAGCTTATCAAAAAGAAGACTGAAAGGTGACTTGATGACAGCGTACAAGTAGCTTCATGGGGAGAAAACACCAGGCCCTGAAGGGATCTTTAATCTTTAAAAAGGCAGAACAAGAACCAATGGCTGGAAGCTGAAGCCAGACAAATTCAGTAGAGAAATAAGGCAGAAATTCTTAACAGTGAGGATGATCAACCATTGGAACAAACTACCAAGGGAAGGGGGGAATTCTCCATCTCCTGATGTCTTCACATCAAGAGTGAATCTCTTTCTGGAAGAGGTCCTTTACTCAACATAAATTACTGAGCTCAAGACTAGGGTAACTGGATGAAGCTTAAGGGCTTGTGGTATAGGAGGTCTGACTAGATGGTCTAGCCTTACACTATATTAACTCTACGATTCAAGGATTTAAAACATACCATGCAGTGAGAGAAATATGGAGCTTAATCTCCTTCGTTTATGGAAAAGAAGGTTAAGAGATGACTTGGTTACAGTCTGCAAGTACCTACGTGGGAAAAAGAGATCTGATAGAACTCTGATAGAGTTCTTTGATCCTTCCAGCAAAGTCATAACAACGTCCAGTGGCTGCAAACTGAAGCTAGACAAACTCAAACCGAAATGAAGCCATGACACACATTTTCAATAGGAAGGTAATTAACCATTGGAACAACTCACCAAGGGAGACGGTCACTTGAAATGTTTTAAATCAAGACTGGGTCTCTCTAAAACATTCGCTGTAGCTCCAACAAGCTTTTGGTCTTGATATAGGAATTACTGGGTGAATTTCTACGGCCTGTGTTATGCACAAGGTCAGACGAGATGATCACAGTGGTTCCTTCAAGCTTTGAAATCTATGAGCAGCCTAAGGTTTGTAATTTCCTGATTGGAGGTCTGGATTTTGCATCCTGAATGTGGTGGTGCTGATGAGAAGGGTTTTTTGCATATATATTTGTTGTTTTTCTGCAGGAGGAAACAAAGGGCGAGAAAAGGGGGAAAACACCCAAAACTATTTATCGTGCACAGGTTCCTTGCTCTGCAGACCTAGTTAAAGCTATAACATTCAGAACTTTGTTGTTTTAAACCTTTACTATTTTCAAATGTAGCAAACCATGTACTTGCTCACTAAAGTTGATGACAGGGGACTGGGAGCCAGGACTCCTGGGTTTTATTCCTGCTTCTGCCACTGATTTGCTATGACAACAGGAGCAAGTCACGTTCACACTGTGTGCCCTGTTTAGCCATATGTAAAATGGCTGTAATAAGACTTGCCTGAATCAATGAGGTGAGGTGAGGTTTGATGTGTGTTTGTAAAGCGCTCTGGCTGTCAAAGTCACTGCATGTGTGCAAAGTATTATTAATGCTAAAAATTGCGCTGTAAAACTAAAGTAATCACACCCTTATTAAAAGCCAGTGAGAATTTGGCCTCTGATTTCAAACAAACTGACAGGGTGACAAACTGGAGGTTTTACAGTTCAACATATTTTGAGTCATTGTTTCAATTTACAGTGGTATTTAAATTGGTAATTTTCAATTTAAATTGGTATTTTCATATTGGGAAAATGCCCTTTTTTAACTCATTGGTAACTTCCAAAGAGTGACAACATTAAAAAAAAAAGGCCTGTGGAATACCTTTGAGAATTAAAAATACTAATTAAATAGATAATGCTAGAGTGAGCTGATCTATTAAAAACATCTTTAACAACGATTTAATGAAAGAGACATCAAATACTTGTCAGGAATTCCTGTTTCTTTATAATCACCTCTTAGCAAATCTCTTTCTGATATTGTTTCATGTTAAAAACTGGTCTGGGTATTAACAAAATTAGTATTGTAGGTCCTACAAAAATCCAAAGCTGTGCAAGGTTTAAACTGGTCATGTGGCTCACACTTCCTTTTAAAACAGCTTCTAACACAGTGAGCCAAATACTCTGCTGGCATGGCTACAGTGAAGCCAACTGAGTTACACCAGGAATACATCTGGCTGAGTGGGTTTCTGGCTGGCCCGCAGGAACAAGTTTTAAGACTGCTGAAGAGGTGAGCATCAATAAGGAACACCAGAGGAGACAATGCTGCCTTGGCAGAGGGATTGTTTCCATCACTGATTTCTTTGATTCTAGGAGTTCATGAGTTTACGGCCGGATTGTTGGCTCGAGTTCAAATCCATGACATGGGAATACACAGCCGGGCGCAAGGTGCGCTGACTTTCAGAGATGTCTAATTTTAAGGAAATCCCCCAAAATTCCGAAGATAGTCTGTTAAAAGCTCCCACACTCTGGAGCGCTGGCAAGAACCTAGGACTTCATTCCTTGGCCCTAGTCCAGTCTCCATAGATCAACAACTCTTGCACATGATAGGGGTCACTATCCACTGACTTGTGTTTACAGTGAAGTCATCTCCTGGCTTTGTAGATTTCATCTGGGTCTCCCTGTTTATTTTTATTTTTATTACAGCAAAGCGTCCTTAACCTCTAAAATGACGAGAGTATATATTCGCATTTCTCCTCAATGACAGAAAGGCTATTTCACTGAGTCAAACACTTTCCTGTTATAATTACCTGCAGCAGCTCCTCAGAGCCCCAGTCATGGATCCTGGCTCTACTCTTTTAGACATTGTACAAACACAGAACAAGGATGGTCCCCGCCAAAATTTGCATTATTGGCACTGGAAACATGTAAAGCAGATTTTGCACCACTAAATAAATGTGATCCCCCTAAACACAGCATGTCTGACCCTGCAATGCCACTGTGGGAGTTTTGTCTGAGTAAAGACTGAAGGATCTGTCCCATTGTGAGTAGCTTCTACACAGACAGCAGAATTATGTGCAGATGAGAGATGGTGAAAACAAGTGAGCAGGACTTGTCTCGTGAGCGGACTCCTGCCGAGATGCAATTGTGGGCAACCCAGAGATTCTTCTCCAGAGGCATTGGTTTATATTTACAAACCTGGTGAGCGACTATTGTGAGAGCAACTGGAGAGGCATTTCAAACTGCAGTTTAAACTGATTAGGGTTCTTTGAAAACAAAACAAACATTCTGTATAGCAAATTCTTATGCTAAAACTCAAGTCAAATCAAACCACATGCCATTAACATAAAAGGAAAGAGATGTTACAGGAGGCTGGAAAAATTTTTGTTTTGGCAGAAAACATAATTCTCAGAACCTTTAATAAACCCGAGCAGTGCTGTAATTCACCCTTGCTGCTTTGGCACAGCTGCTCATCACTGGCAGACCAGAGAGACTAGAAACTGGTAAAATCTGGGAGCTATAAAAGGAAAAAAACCCAAATTTCCATTCGATCTTCCTGTTTGATGGTTTTGATGTAAAAGACTGGCATTGTCACAGAAAGGTCACCATGACCATAACAGCTAAAATTAACTAGAAAAAGGAAAAAACATTGGGTGTGTCATTTAATGTTTGTTTATTGCACATGAACAAGGCCTGGATGCATGTTTCCCCCCTTTCTTGGTATCTTTACATTACAACTGCCGCTCTTGTCTACCCTGTTTTTCCTGGAAGACTCTGGATGACTGGAGAATTTATGACAGCAGAAATACTAAGAAAGTGAAATCGGATAGATTTAAGAGGAAAGCGAATGGTAGTATAGTGGAGCGGCTGCCCCACTCCAGTAAAGAGGGGTTAAAAGCAGCCCTGGAGAGGGCTGTGGCTGGGAACAGGTAGGATGATTGGGGAAGCAGCCACAGCTGTGGCCAGCTCAATTAGGGCCCAGATGGTCCTGATAAGAGGGCTGTGGGCCAGAAGCTGGAGGAGTCTCACTGGGAAGGGCTGCCTGCCTGGGAGCAGGGTATCTGAAGCAGAGCAGTGCTGGGGAAGGGCAGAGGGAGCTGGGGAGCTCCAGCCTGGTAAACGCCCAGGCTGAGGCCTTGTTAAAGGCCCCAAAAGGTACTGAGGCTGCTGAGGGGTAGCCTGAGGATAGGCAAAGGCAGCAGGTCCCACCCCCTTGCCAATGATGAGTGGCCATTATACTGCAGTCTGCCTCAGTGAGCGGGGGCTGGATGATGACTGGCAGTAATCACGGAGGCAAGGTAGGTATAGAGGGTGGGGGTTCTCCTGGGAGGGGAGACCCAGAGTGTTGGGGCCCTGCCAGGGGGCAGAACCCCGAGGAAGAGGACAACAGGGTCCGGGAGGGACACAGGCCAGCGGCAGGTGAGACATAGGCCTGCAGAGGGCGCTCCGAAGGCTGGAAGGCGCTAATTCCCAAGACGACCAGCAGGAGGCGCTGTGCCGGTGAGTCATTGCTTCACTACAGGTAGTCACACAGTTTAAAACTCTATTTTTGTAAATAAATATTTAACTCAAACACCTAACACACATTTGTGCAGAAAAGCCTTTTGCTTGAGGATTTAAAACCACCATCCCTTCAATTAAGGCCGGATTGAATTGATATTCCATGTCTGCATCTCCTAAAGGGAGATCTCCAGAAAAACCGTGAAGATGAAACTTGTCATGCTGGATATTTCTAAAGGTTGAAAAAAAGTTAAGGCAGAATCCTGCCACCTCGCTCCCAAAAGCTTTTCAGGCATTAGTTACCCTTCAGCAGGAAGCAAAAAGCAGCCCAAACCTATTTGTTCTTTTCTTTTTCAGGTCCGCCTCAAAGGCATGGTTAAGAAGTTTCTAACAGCTGCCAAAGGTGAAACTTATCAGATGAATATCAGTTGAACAGTTTACCTTCAAATCTAAACATTTTCAGACCGGCAGAATGAGAGATCACTTCTGAATCTTTCTCTGATTTAAATCACACTGGGAAGTAACATGGCTGTGTAGTTACAGTGGGGGAGTGGGACCCAGGGTTGTAGTGATTCCCTCTGTGATTTTTAAATTAGTTATTTGCTACCCCTCTCTGTACTTCAGTTATGTGTAAACCTGGGGGAGTGTGGGTGTTTCCAGAATGATAGCACTTTGACATCCTCTGACAGGAAGCACAATATAAGTGCTTGGTATCACTACTAAATTGTGGAAGGCACAGTTAGAAGTATTTTAAAAAGGTAACTGGGATCTTTAATAGGGTTCCTCTGAGCTTAAGGGGAAACACTGTGTGCCCACATGTGGATTCAACAGACCCCTCTCAGAGTGGCAGGTGGGAGGGGATAGGTGGATCACGCTGCTTTTGGATCAACATAGTCCGTCTCAGAGTTAAGTGAGTGCAATACAATAAACCTGTCACTGGGTTCATGTGGGCTGTGAAATACAGATCATGGCAACAGTTCAACATCAAAATAGCTGCTTTCAGTAGATACCTAATCTGCTGTCAAACTGGAGAAAAGACCTGTGGAGCTTGGATACTGCTGCTACCTGGATTGACTGGGGGAATATAATTTGACCAAATCCTTGAAATGTTTCTTTAAGAGTTGCCAGACACACAAATCTCTGTTGTGAGAAGAGTACATTGGAGCTCCAGGGCACTTGGAGAATTCACAACAGCTGGGCTTTCTTGGGTAAAATCATTATAAGATATGTGAGGTCCCACCGTGGGGGTGGGGCTCTTATTTCCTGAAGAACTCCTTAAAGTCCAATGTATATTTTTCATTTTCAATGCACTTTGGAAGACGCGGGGGAGCTGACTCACACATTCACAGCACCAGCCACATCCAAGAGGAGAAAGCAGCAGTTAATGAGTCAGCATAAGACGGGGAGTAACGTATCTATTCCCCCTGCCCCCCCACACTATGAACCAAGATATTTTTGGCAGAGGCCTGGACTGTGTCGTCCCACAGAACAATATCCATTTTCCTATCCAGAGAGTCAGCCCCTAATCTGAAATAAATGCAGCCCAACCGTAAAGTCCAGGGTCAAATGCATCGCCTAGCAGCTATCCTGATTATTTTTAGATGAACGAATTCCTCCCTTTTCTTCCTGCAGCTGACCTGGACTTCAGTTGAAATTCCTAGTCTGGAGAAGTAAGTACCTCTGTATGTGGTCTCCTGTTGCCGTGAGTGTGGCAGAGCGGGTAATCAGAGGACTTGGGCAGAAAGAGGGGGAAGAGGAGGATCCGTGCAGTGGGTGGACTGGATGAGAAAAGTTCCTAAACAGAGTTCCAGGCCAGGAGCAAAGTGGGAGATTCGTGACCGACCGGTCTGCCCAGAGAGCTGATCATGAGGCACCTGCACTATCCAGTCACTGGAGTCTTGCCTGTGCCAGGCAGCTGTGTGGGGGGAGACCCTAAGCCAGATCCTCAGCTAGTGTAAACTGGTGTAGTGATGGAGTAATTTACACCACCCGAGGGTCTGGCTCCCTATGACTCCAGCACTGCCACCCATGGCTGTCCTTGGGGAATTCCCATACATGGTGGGGAGGAGGATGTACGTTTCCCCAGACTCCACCCCTGCCTACTGCATCTTCCAACGCAGATCCTGGGGCCTATGTGCGGTCCCAAGAGAGGAGGGAGCACAATCCTAAGAAGTTTGTTTCTCTGAACACCTGGCACTGTTTCTTTGCCCTCACCCTAGCACAATTAATCCTTTTGGTCTAGCAGGACAGCTCCTCACTTTAGACAGATGCTCCAGATAATCACATACAGTGATCCTGGAAAGCAAAGAGTAAAAAATGGCTTGTGCTGTCCCCACTGCGGGGAAAGCAGCTCATGCCCGTGGGAGTAGGTGGCCGAAATGCTGGTGTCAGCAGAGTTTAGTTGGCGATTTTCAGAGCACGAAACCTTCTCTAAAGGCAGAAGAGCTCGTATTGCTTCTTCTTTCACCGCAAAAAGAAACCCGGGGTTAGTGAGGAACAGGAAGGACATTGGTCTGTGCTGTCAGGAAGGCTCATGTCAAAGCAGGGCTGACCGAATATTGAGCTGACAGCTGGTGTTTCTTACTAGATCGTTCACATCACTCTGGCATCCCACACGGCATATAAGTGTAATGGGAAAAGCACACGCACTGCACCACACTCCATCTCAGTCCATTCCCAGCCTCTCGCACATACTGAATAGCTTAGTATTCAGTTTGTGAAGTACTTACAGGGACGCCATTGAAGTGTTCAGGCCAAACTATTAAGATTCCATCAAACAGAAACAAGTGTTTTGGAGAACCCAATATGAAGGGACATTTAAAAATAAAACCACGTTCATTTGGGCGTAAACAAAGGTGATGCAATCCCAACAGTGTTGTGATAGTCCTTGAAAATGAGAGAGTGAAATAGACCAGGGGCAGGAAGTGAAACTAACCAGTCTAGATTCACAGCCTTGGTGGAGTTAAGTGCAAAACGACCTTAAGTCTGAGTACCAATCATCTCTTTGTTACATGTTTGTACCGGCACCTAAGCAAAATGGGGCCCTCATCACTGACGGGCACCCTTTTGGGCTATTCAATATAACTGATAATAAGCAAGCAGTGCAAAGATAGTTAAATGTTTATAATACTTTCAGTTTTACTAACAACATAGTTAAATAAAATATATTGCACAGGTATGCACACATGTAATACATATACATATCCAAGTTGTCAATATCATCTTATTGTATGCAGTGTTGTTATAGCCATGTTGGTCCCAGGATATTAGAGGGACAAGGTGGGTGAGGTAATAGGTTTTATTGGACCAAGTTCTGTTGGTCTCTCTCCCCAACAGAAGCTGGTCCAATAAAAGTTGTTAAAATAAAAGACACCTTATATCTCTAATGTCATCCTATTGCCCAGCCTGCAGGGCTGGAATTATTATGATTACTGAGTTTAGGGGAAAAATAACCCTAGCTCAATCTTTTTTGTTCCAAGAGACGACTTCCCTTCCCATTATGGTGGCAAAGATTAACCCTGCTCTGACGCTTGAACGCTCTATTTTAAATGTCCTGGGAAGGTCCCTTTCAATGTCAACCGTGCTGCTGGGACCGGTCATTGCTGAAATGTGTGCATTGTTCATCTCCACCCTGACCAAAGTCACTTCCCAATTTTCCTTCCAAAGGGAAAGACATGGGAAATCCTCAAGTGCCGACCAAGATTCAGCTGAAAACCACGATGACCATGACCAGCAACCTCTGCTAAACAACTGATGAAAAGCAATGTTGCTGAGGCCCATGTCTTTGTGTACTCTCTGATTTCACAGGTCTAGCAGGGACAACAAAAGGAAGGGCCACCATTCAGCGGGCCCCAACTAGGGGCCACATTCAGACCCACTTTTCTATGCTCCAACAAGGGTGTAAGGTGTCCCCCTTACTGCCCTGCCCCGGCTACCTGCACCATGGGCTGATGGAAAGCAGCTTCCGCAGAGCTTTCCCATGGGGAGTAGTCACTGGTATGTGACTGGCACAGGGGTGGGGAACTGGGGATCAGTTTGTGACTTTTTGAGTTAGAATCTACTTCCTGGTCTGCTCCTGGGGCAGCGTAACATTGCACTGCTCAATACGAGGGACTTCTGGCCAAGTCATTTTTTGGCCCCATTGTCATGGGTCAGGGAACTGCACCTGTATGTCCCCTCTGTGGGACACCAAAGGCACTCATTCTAGACTCCTGGCTCCTCGGCCGGGACCCCTCCTGGGTGGAAGGAGGCCTGTATCTCTCTCCTTCCTGACCTGTTTTTTTCCAGGCTGCACGGTTGTCTGCCTATACTATAAAATCCCCAGCAAGGCACACTGCCTAGCCAAGCCAGTGTCTGCACTTTGCTTTCTCTTCGAAGGCTTACAAACAGCAAAACTGGGAGCAGTTATGCATTACCACACAGCTCTTGTTAAGCAGGCTCATTTATTCTTAAAGGTGAAAGCATCGCAGAGCAAACCTTTAAAAACCAAGAGAAGTTCGTATGCGCCTGCTACAAGCTTACCAGAGGTCACCCCTCAATTTCACAGGACCTCAGCAGGCCGAAGTCCTTCCAACCCTTCCTAGGCAGGATTGGGGCCCCCCATGGACAGAAAGGGGGCTCTGTTTGCTGGGTCCCACAGAAGGGAAACCCTCAGATGGTTCAGGCAATTTATCCGAAAATCCTTCCTTTCTCTGTTGGTCTCTGGAGAATCCAGTTTGAACCAGTATATCTCTGGCCCACGATGCTACATAAACTTAATACAGTAAGAGCTCCCAAAGATATTGCAAGAAGTTGCCATATCTGTCACTCCCATGACAGCAAATACTGATTTGCGAGGGCAGAACGGATCCTCTAGCCAGTCCTGTGGGGACCTGGTAGAAGTCTGGTCTGAAACAGAAATGGAATGCAGCCACTTCAGAAACACATTATAAATCAAATCGCACCATCGCCTGCAAGATCTTGGAAAAGTTAATCCAAAGGCTTTGAATAACTAGCTGAGCTCTCCTGCAATCATTTGTCCCCCTTTGTGGTTGGCAGGGAAAGTAACTATCCTGCGAAGTCTCAGGGTTCTGGTTTAAATGGCCAGCTTTGTAGGTAAAGAAGTTTCTTCTAGCGAAATTTTCACTCGGATATGCAGTTTAGGAGCAATCCAGGCTTTTAATATAGCCAATGCAATAGAGCTCAAACATGTCTGGCATGCAGGCAGGCTGGCTTATGCGATACAATCACTTCACCCAGACACTGTTTAACATTCACATTCTTACATGAAGAGGCATAAAAATAGCCACAATGAGCAGATTGCCTCTGGTATCCCTGGACTCCACCTGTGGGAAGGAACTGGGGTTTAAAGCTTATTACAGTGGCACATCTTTCCAGGAGGTTGCTAATTACCCTTGGTATTTTAGACAATATTACTGGTTCCAAGGCCTTTCTGCACTTTTCTGAAACAAACCGAACACAAAAATATTGGAACCGAGAGCTGGAACACATGATTGAAATCCCAGCTTCATGATGCAACCTTGCACTCTCTCCTGGGTTCCTGTGACCGTCAATATCCTTGTTCTAACCCAGCTTTGCAAAATGCTTTGTCATCTACTGGTGAAAAAGTGCTGCTTGAATTATTATTATATTACTTATTTGTATTACCCCCAGAGCATAAGAGCCATAGTCATGGGCCAGGATGCCATTGTGCTAGGTGCTGTACAAACAAAAAACAAAAAGACAGTCCTCACCCCCAAGGCATTGCTATAATTGCTGACTTTTCAATTTAATTCACCTCTAACATCCATGTTTAACCCAGCTTGGTTTGCTTGGAGACACCATGATTTGTGGTACCACTATGCGGTGTGATTCAGGAGTTGGATCTGACGCTGATAGGTGCCATATGATGTACTTTAGATACAAACTCCCCTGAACACCAGAGCACTAACAGCCTCATGTCTCTAGGTGGCTATTGATTTGGGGTGTCCAGGTTTTTGGGGTGCTCAATTTGAGCCACCTTTTTCAGAGATGTTCTCCCAGGGAATCCAGCTGCAGTTGTGGGTATTCAGCACCTGGAGCGGGGTGGGGGGCAGGGGGAGAGGAGGGAAGAGCCCAGGATGTCTCAAAAATCACACACTTAAAAATGAAGCAGCTGAAATCAGTGGCCACATCTGAAAATGTAAGCTATCACCTTCCCTCATGGCAGGACTAGTATCCACCAACCCAAGCACCGCCCACCCAGGTGCCTTTTGCGCAAACCTTGACTGCAGGCCTACTCCCGCCATTGAACTGGATGGGTAAAATCCCCAGGGGCTGTAAATCAGTGGAGCTGTGCCGATTGATGCTGGCTGAGTATCAGGTCAGTCCGAAAGAGTGCCATTAGGCTAATGTAGTGCCAATCTTTAAAAAAGGGAAGAAGGAGGATCCTGGGAACTACAGGCCAGTCAGCCTCACTTCAGTCCCTGGAAAAATCATGGAGCAGGTCCTCAAAGAATCAATCCTGAAGCACTTGCATGAGAGGAAAGTGATCAGGAACAGCCAGCATGGATTCACCAAGGGAAGGTCATGCCTGACTAATCTAATCGCCTTTTATGATGAGATTACTGGTTCTGTGGATGAAGGGAAAGCAGTGGATGTATTGTTTCTTGACTTTAGCAAAGCTTTTGACACGGTCTCCCACAGTATTCTTGTCAGCAAGTTAAGGAAGTATGGGCTGGATGAATGCACTACAAGGTGGGTAGAAAGCTGGCTAGATTGTCGGGCTCAACGGGTAGTGATCAATGGCTCCATGTCTAGTTGGCAGCCGGTATCAAGTGGAGTACCCCAAGGGTCGGTCCTGGGGCCGGTTTTGTTCAATATCTTCATAAATGATCTGGAGGATGGTGTGGATTGCACTCTCAGCAAATTTGCGGATGATACTAAACTGGGAGGAGTGGTAGATACGCTGGAGGGCAGGGATAGGATACAGAGGGACCTAGACAAATTGGAGGATTGGGCCAAAAGAAATCTGATGAGGTTCAATAAGGATAAGTGCAGGGTCCTGCACTTAGGACGGAAGAACCCAATGCACAGCTACAGACTAGGGACCGAATGGCTAGGCAGCAGTTCTGTGGAAAAGGACCTAGGGGTGACAGTGGACGAGAAGCTGGATATGAGTCAGCAGTGTGCCCTTGTTGCCAAGAAGGCCAATGGCATTTTGGGATGTATAAGTAGGGGCATAGCGAGCAGATCAAGGGACGTGATCGTTCCCCTCTATTCGACATTGGTGAGGCCTCATCTGGAGTCCTGTGTCCAGTTTTGGGCCCCACACTTCAAGAAGGATGTGGATAAATTGGAGAGAGTCCAGCGAAGGGCAACAAAAATGATTAGGGGACTGGAACACATGAGTTATGAGGCGAGGCTGAGGGAGCTGGGATTGTTTAGCCTGCAGAAGAGAAGAATGAGGGGGATTTGATAGCTGCTTTCAACTACCTGAAAGGGGGTTCCGAAGAGGATGGCTCTAGACTGTTCTCAATGGTAGCAGATGACAGAACGAGGAGTAATGGTCTCAAGTTGCAGTGGGGGAGGTTTAGATTGGATATTAGGAAAAACTTTTTCACTAAGAGGGTGGTGAAACACTGGAATGCGTTACCTAGGGAGGTGGTAGAATCTCCTTCCTTAGAGGTTTTTAAGGTCAGGCTTGACAAAGCCCTGGCTGGGATGATTTAACTGGGAATTGGTCCTGCTTTGAGCAGGGGGTTGGACTAGATGACCTTCTGGGGTCCCTTCCAACCCTGATATTCTATGATTCTATGATTCATTAGTCAGCACCGCACCTGGCAGGAACATCTCTTAAATCTACCAGCCAGGGGTTCTCTGTTTTGGTGGGGAGAGCAAAAAACAAACCCACTGCTCAGGGACGTAATATCAGAGTAGCATTTCTGCTCAGGAAGCCTGGGGCACTGGGCTGTTATAACACTTAACACATTCAACCTGCACAGATTAGAGGGTTTAAGGTCCTAAGGGACCAGTAGATCATCTAGTCTGTCCCTCCTGCATAACACGGATCCTTACATTTCACCTGTACTGAGTCCAGTAACTTGTGTCTGGCAAAAGCATCTCTTCTACAAAGGCCTCCAGTCTGGATCTGAAGATATCAAGAGATGGAGAATCTACCACTTCCCTTGGTAGTGTGGCCCAGTGGTTAGTCCACCTCACTGTAAAAAGTTAGTGCCTAATTTCAATTTGCCTGGCTTCTGCTTTCAGACATCCACTCTTGTTCTGCCTTTCTCCGCTCACTCTTTAGGACTGGCTCTTTGTTTTCTCCCTGTGAACGTACTTTATATACACTGTAATCAGCTCGCCTCTCGAGTTTTTCAAGTAAGTCATTTTTCCAGCCCTTGAATGATTTTTGTGGCTCTTTTCTACTCCTGCAACAATTTTTCAACATCTGTTTAAAAGGTGGACACCAGACCTGGGTGCAGTTTTCCAGTGTCGGTCTCACCAATAGCAGATACAGAGATAAAGTCACCTCACTGCCCCCCGTTTATACATCCCAGGGACACATCCGCTCTTTTGGCCGCAGCACGGCACCAGGAGCCCGTGTTGAGTTGCTTGTCCA
Organism: Lepidochelys olivacea; assembly: GCF_965140295.1. NCBI lineage: Eukaryota > Metazoa > Chordata > Testudines > Cheloniidae > Lepidochelys > Lepidochelys olivacea. Next base: position 4,515,971 of record NC_140419.1, read on the forward strand.
CCCTCACCTCTAAATCCTGTCTGAAGTTACTGCCTGCACTCCTTGTTCAGAGATGCAGGACCTCACCTTTGGCTGTATTAAAACACATTTGGTTGGAATGGGCCCATTTCAAGAAGCGATCCAGGTCACGCTGTATGTCAGCCCTGTTCTCATCATTATTTACCACTCCCCCAATCTGTGCGTCACCCGCGCATTTCGTCATCAGCGGTTTTATAAGCACCTCTACATCACTGATACAAATGCTGAATAGAGTTGAGTCTAGTAGCGACTCCTGCCAAATCCCACTGGACACACCCCCAGGCCCATGCCGATTGCCCATGCACAATTCCCGTTGGAAAGGTCTATTAGCCAGTTCTTAATCTGCCCTGCACGAGCAGCGACGACTCAATCCTACAGCCGCCCCCCGCGGCGCTAGGTTCGCAGAGAGCGAAGCCAAGGCAAAAAGCGGTGATGTGACCTGAGTACAGTTAGGCAGTAAATCAGCAGCAGGGAGACAGCACGTAAACGGAGGAGCTGCTGGCTGAGAGCCCCATGCTCAGATCACGCTGCCTTTACTTACCACAGCACTGCACTTTACCTGATTCCTTCTTGGCTCACCAGGGCCCTTTCAGAGGCCTCACTGTGCTTGGACTGGTGCCTTGATCAGCACACGAATGCCTGAACGATTGCTCCGAGAGCCACCGGAGCACCGAGCGCATGATCAGTTCCTGTGGAGTGTGTTCAACTGGGACACCCACCATCCCTCTACCAACTGGGGCCACTTGGGCTCCCCCCGGCACTAGCTGGTGGACATGGGGGAGGGGCACATGCTGTGCCGTTGTCAGCTCCCACCAACAGGAAACGAGATGTGTTAGGGCCAGAATACAGCTGCCCACCCACGTGAGCGCCAGCCGTCCCACCCCTCCAGTGCCCATGCAGAGGAGGGCTCTGGGGGGCTCCCTGAGCCCAAAGGGGACATTTTAGGGAGTGCAGACAGGATGATGTGGGGCTGCCTGTGCCTGGCTGCAACCCCTGCACACACGTTACACCCCCACCCCCTCTGATTGGTGCACGCAGTGAGGGTAGCCAGCCTGTCCAGATATCCCACGGCTCGGTACCAATCAGCATTGCAGGGAGCCCCCCACAGCCCTGGGGTGTACAGCTGAGAGGGGCTCCCTTCTCCCCGCACACTCATGCATGGTCAGCTCCATTTTTGCTCCTCTTCCTATTCTGTGGATGTTGACAGTGGAGTGGCACTTGTCTGCAGCATGCTCTCCCAACCGTCAGCTTCCCGCACAGGAATGTGCGAGATCAGAGGTGCAAGATGTTTTAAAGTCTCCACAGAGCAACAGTGACATAACCACACTCCCCATCTTCCACCACCCAGCTCCGGCTACATCTGTGTGTGTGTGTGTGTGTGTGTGTGTGGTGGGGGAGGGGGGTGAGGAATTCCAGAACAGCTTGTACTTCAAACCCAACGCACTATTAAAAACCGGGAACATATTTATGGAGAGGGTTAGCTGTCCCACACAGATATGTCCCACTTAGATCTTTTATGGAGACTGCCCCTGCCTGGGTGTACAGCTGTTAAGATGTCAGATTATCGTTTGTTGCTCTTGAGGAAGTTGCTGCAGTAAGTCAGTCAGAACGAGTTTCTGTTTTGGAGGAATTAATTTGTCTGAATAACGTCATCCTGGTTAAACAAAACATTAGGAAAGCTACTGCAGTGAGCGAGCCCACCTCCCTGAACTGATGCCTATATATGGGATTAGCCAGCGTCAAAAGGTTCCTGCTGAGTCAAACGGGAGCAAGGTTTTATGGAGGGAGAAAAAAAATACTTGCAGAAACATCAGCTGCTTGAAATGTTAAAGGGCCTCTCTGCTCTGAACAGTGTGCAGGCTACTTGGTGGACCTGCTGCCTCTGTGCGTACCAGAGTCAGACTGGCTGACAGTGACCGAAATGAAACGTTCTCCTCTTAGCCCTGCAGAGGAGACAGCTCTGGGAGAGCCAGCTGGATTCTAATTCCTTCTTGGGTGGCAACAGAATTGTTGACCATGTTCCAGACAGGCTCTAGGGCTACAGAAGGTGTTACTGAAAGATTCACAGGGATAGCCGTGTTAATCTGTATCCACAAAAACAACGAGGAATCTGGTGGCACCTTAAAGACGAACAGATTTATTTGGGCATAAGCTTTTGTGAGTAAAGCCTCACTTCTTCAGATGCCTGGAGTGAAAATTACAGATGCTCTGATGGGGCTACGCAGGTGTCGCTATGGGCCTCATTTGGCCTGCAGATCTGCTACCGCAGCTGGTGGTGCACAAGAAGAAACCACCCAGCTTGACTCTCAGATCTCAGGGGGACTTTGTGGTGATCGCAGTAAAGGGAAAAACTACCTACCACAAATAGGAGGAGGGACCAAAGATGAGGTCACACAGCCATTCGGGCAGCTTTTGAATGCCCAATTTGATGGTTCTGAAGGTACCAAATACTTTAAACAGCCTAAAAACTTCCCCCTGCCCTCCACTGCTCAATCTCAAAATATCAAAAGCAATTTTGGGTTAAGCAGAGTTTACGAAACATACGGTTTAATGGAATAAAATAAAATGCACTTGAGTCATGGGAATACAAAAATGCTTCTTACAAAACCAACAGAACAAATAAGTCACGTTGTGCCGTAGAAAGCCAATTTTCCCTTGCAAAGCTAGCTCTAAAGCAGAGTTTCCAAGATTCCAGGCCACATCCAAGTCCAGAGCAAATGTATATTACGACCATGTTTTAAACCCTGTGAAACCAGGGATTTCCAGTGGGAACCCACAGGTACTGGAAAGCAGTAACCACTAACTCTATGAACCACCCTTCTTTAAAGGTGGCCTTAACGCTCCTCTGAGCAACTCTTTCCATTTGTATTATGGCAACGGGCACACCGCAGCTTAACCTCTCCCCTGCTCCATTTGGGGTGCTACGTACCAGTCCCTGCGTGCCCTTTCCATGAACATGAGGCATGCGACCAGGACTCGTGCTTGCCTGGGGCGGAAGGCCAGGCACAATGCAGCCCTTGGTAAATAGGGCTCTCCCTGTCTCCCTCCCCTGCCCCATGCGCTGCTGTCGTATGTATTATTTCAATAGCACCAGAAGTGCCAAACATCAGGGTTTGCCACCTACTCCTCTGCAGAGAAGGCTCCCAGAACCAGCCACCCTCGCCCTGCTCCCTGGCAGTTTGGCCTCAATGGAGCAGCACCTCCCCTGGCTGGCTGCTGTGCATGGAACTCCCCTGAGGCTGAACTGGTTGTGCAGAGCTTCCCTGTGATGATAGGCGCAGGTTAGCCACATGGTTGTTAGAGACTCAGAAGACCTGAGTTTAAGTCCCTATGCCACTGCACACTTCTTACGTGTCCTTGGGCAAATCACTTAGTCTCTCTCTGTGCCTCAGCTTCCAACCTGTACAATGGGGATAACAACACCGCTCTTCCTGACACGGGACACAAGCACTCAAGGCTGCAGATCCCTGAATTAGGGATCCTACAGGCATTACTCCAGTGGTCCCCAAACTGTGGGGCGTGCCCCCTTAGGGGGCATGGAGGGGCCCAGGCCAGCCTCCCACAGGGGGAGGGGAGGGAGCACCACCCAGCCCTGCTCTGCCTCCAGCTCTGCTCTGGCCCCGGCCGTGGCTCCGCTCCCAACTTGGCTCCAGGCCCAGCTATGGATCCGGCCCCAGCCTCAGCCCTACTCCCTGCCACAGCCCCAACAATGGCTCCCAACTTTTGGGGGGAGGTGTGGACAGGGGTAAGGGGTGTGTGTGAGGTGAAAAGTTTGGGGACCACTGAATTACTTGGATTCTCTGGTAGTAGGGGCAACTTAGGTACCTTAGATAGACTCTAGGCAACAGGAGCAATTAACATAAACCCAGCTAGCTCTGATCCAAGCAATGATAAATTCTCTCTCTATAAAATAAAAACAAGCTCTCTCCATGAGTGTGTGAATAACCAAAGCAAAGATGAACATTATTAAAAAAAATACAAGTTTAAAAACAGAATAATTGCTTTGCCCTCAACACATAAGGAATGGTTTATTACTGCCACATTGTCGTCTGTGATTCTTCAGGCAGTGCATTTAAACATGTGGGAAATACAGTGTTTGCTAAAATATTGTTATGTAAAATGGGGAAAAATGATTAATGTAGCCCTTGATCTTTTCATATTTCTCTCTAAGCCAGAGGAGTTACTGTGACCCATTCTCTGGCAAGAGGCTGATTATGAACTGATTCCCAAGGCTTTTACAATGGATCTATTCTGTTCTCTTTCACCGAGTTACTCCTGATGGATCTGAGATCTGAATGAGACCTTAAAGGCTCCAAACTTTCAACGACAGCTGTGAAATAAACAACATGCATGTTTCTCAAGGCTCTTTGGTGTGGCAGGTCAAAGATCATTTACTTCAGGTTTCTAATGAATTGTGTGGAATCTGAATATCTTATCAAAATATGCTAGCAATGCAGACTCAATAAGGCAGTCAGAAGTGTTAACTTTAACTCACTTTAGCAACTGCTGATTCACTCAGTGTTTTTCATATCTGAGTTCTCCTCCTCCTCCTCTCCTTTTGGCAGAAGCAGATTTTAAGGTTATTCACAGGAACAGACTTTATTTCCAGTTCGACAGACAGACAGAGACAGAAAGGCCTGACCTTACTTCACTGCTTGGTGCAATGGTATTGGTGTTTTTGGCATTTTAGCTTTAAGGGAAAACAGGCATTCAAGCTAAAGGCCCAGCTGGAACTAAATCAGGCCTTAAATACACAGATATAAAGATGGCACAGAAATTAACAGGGGCATTTCAGAAGGGCTGAAGTTACGGCTTGCCAAAATATTTTGTTTGAAAAAAAAATTTTTTAAGCAAAAAAAGCCCCTCTCCCAATCAAAACAGAAATTTGGGTGGGAGGGGTCTGATTTTGATGAACTTTTGGAGTTTTTTGATGGAATTTTTTTCAGGGTGGTTTTTTTTTTTGCGGGGGGATGAAAATCCAAAAACTTCTGAAGAAAACTTTCAAACAAATACATATTCATCAACACTTGGGTGGGAACAACACCAACTTAAACTGAAGCCCAATTTGCTCCCACAAAGCTGAGAATGTAAGTCCCTAAGTAACTGCACATAAAAGGGAGGTGGCTTTACAGAGGCTTACAGGGAGCTCCTCCCAAGTGCGAGGGGCAGCCTGAGAGAAAGCAGAAAGGTGCTTGTTTGAAAATTTAACAAGAGGCAAGTGGAGGCTGGGATCATGGGCTGATCAGAGGTGGGAGCTGACTTAGCAGTGAATTAGAGATGCCAGGTAAGGTGGGGATAGGCCATGTAGGGCCCTGCAAGTGAAGAAAGTTTCTTATGTTTGATGTTTTGTATACGCTGTTCCCTTCTCATCTGCACTGGTGAGCCAAGGCGGATCTTGCTTAGCCTGCTGTAAGTGAGAGGAGTAACTCCATTCAAGTCAAAGCACTGTGGATTTATAGTAGTGAAACCACAATCAGAATATAATCCCTGATAGCCAGTTCTACAAAGTTCTCTCTCTCTCTCTTTGTATTCTACTTTTCTAAGGCCTTGCCTAGATTTAAGGGAATTTGCACTGATGAAACTACATCAATATAGTTGCCTTGCCTTGGTGTGACTTAACCCAGCTGTAACAGGGATCCTCGTAATTACTCACCTTCCTAAAGCACTCGTAGATCTGTAGGTGAAAGGTGCTGTAGTAGTGCGAAGTGTTAATTTAATTAATGGTAACTTAAGTAAAATTATTAACTAACTCCTCACTGCTCAACTGTCTGTAATTCTTACTTTTTTACTGTCAGGAATGGTCGAGTTATTACTTAGTCCTGCCTTGAGTGCAGGGGACTTGACTAAATAACTTATTGAAATTCCTTCCAGTCCTACACTTGTATGATTCTAACACCTCTCTGGAGCAGCTAAGCCAATAGTAAATGTGGGGAGGGGGCAGAGTACACCATGCTGATCAAGATCAACAGTTTGCTGAGTGCATAAACGGAGCAGGAAGTCTGCCACCATCCCAGAAATTTCAGAATGAGCATGTGGCTTATTCCCCAGCGAAGAGCACTAGGGCTTATTCTGCAGTTAGGGAGGGAAAGATTCAAAAGATGACTGCACTTCCTGCTGAGATGGGACATTTGCAATAAGGGCCCTACGTCTTGTTCAGAAGAGTACCAGTCTAAGCAATGCTAGGTTATTTTGTAGAGTCTTGGACTATGCTTGGAGGTAATAAGGATTCACTGAAAATGGACTGCTATTAGACACCGGTAAACGCTGATTATAAGAGTCAGGATTGCAATACGTTTTCCTTCCATTTACAAGAGGAGCAAAATACCAGGAGAAACATCACATTTGCCAGTATTTGGAGCCCAGTACACTCTACATACAATTATCGAAAGAATAACAGGAAATTGACCCATTTACTCTGAAAAGTTCCTATCGTGTTCTGCACTATTTCATTTAATTTCATGTCCATTTATGAACAAGTCATTTCTCTTCAGGGGCAGAAGATAAATTGTCAGCACGCACACACGCCCCTTTCCATTGCCAGGCACAAAAATATCACAAAGAAACACTTCCTTGCTCTCTGCTTCATTTTCTTCTTCATCATCTTTTTTTAATAAATGGTGCTAAGTATAAAAGTCAACTGACTGTAAATAAACTAAATTCCACCCCCACCTTACCTTAAGATTGTTTTTTTGGACAGAATATATTCCACCCACATGGGCTCTGGTCTGATCTGACTGCTCTTCTCAGTACCAGAGAAATAGGATAACAGCCTGCATGGAATAGCGCTTAGAAAACAGAAACATTTGGCCACTACTGTCTGCATTACTGGCATATTGCAATACGGGCTCCATGCATTATCGCCGGTCGAGGGGCTTTGCTTTAGTATTAAGGAAGTAGCCCTCCCGTGGGTGTTTCTTTTAATTCTGCACAGTGCTTATTATCTGTATTCTGGCAGTGCCCACTACGCACTAGATGCTGTCCACAGCACACAGGAGGCAGCATGGTCTCGTGGACAGGGCTTTGGAATGGGAGTCAGGAGACCTGAGCGCTATTCTCAGCTCTGCCGTGTGATTTTCAGAAAGTCATCCTCCACCCCCGTCGGTCTTGTCTCTTTAGAGTGTAAGGTCTTTGGGGCAGAGGGGCGGTCTCCTCCTTTTAGGGCTACATACCAGAGCAAGGTGCTGATCCCAATGAAGGTTTCTCGGTGCTACAGTAATATAAGTAATCCTGACAGAAAGATGGAATCAATGCCCCAAAGGTCCTGCAATCTAGAGACAAGCAGCACGGGAAGGGTGGGAAGAGGGACACCAAAGCACGCACAGGTGATATGTACCTCTTGGGCCTGCAGCTCTCATTGGCTTGGGTTAGAGTTGTGGGTCTCTCAAAAATCAGACTCCACGTACATAAATACATCTATTCCAAGATTTAAATGACAAAGGAGAATGGAAGAGCCAACAGGACAGGGACTGGGGAGGCCACATTCAACAGTCTACTTTACTTCGTACTGCTGTTGTATCAGGCCCAGTGAAGATTAACCCAAAGCAAGGGTCAGAGCTTACGTGGGGGCTTTTATACCCCCCTTCCCTTTAAACTTCTGACACAGGAGGGAAAGGGGCACAGCCAAGGTGCCCAAGTACCTTCAGCTGCTGTTTCAGCTCCTAGCAGCGTAAGTCAGAGCAGCTCTCAGGCTGCTCTAACATGACACAAAAGGGGAGCGGTTCTGCACAGAGGCTGCAACAGGTATCGGAGCGGATGAGCTTTGCAGACACCGAGCAGCACACCTTTGACCGCGTACCCCCGAGCTGCACCCTGTGTCTTTAGTTGTCTCTCTACAGGGCTGAACAGAATAAAGCAGATGAGGAAATGTGCGCCAAATGGACGCTCAGGGTATGTCTATTCAGCAAGTGTAGCAGCAGCGGGTCTAAGAGCCTGGGTCACCAGACTCAGGCACACGTTACGGGACTATTTTTAGCCCCGCAAGTCAGTTGACCCAGGCCCTGAGACTCACTGCCATGTTTTGTTTTGTTTTGCTGTGTAGACGTAGCCTCGGACGCTCCACGCTTATTCGCTTTGTGACTCCAGATCAGAGTTGCTTGGTTTACAAGAGAGTTTCCCGATTTGACCAGACCTACAAACTCCTGAGGCCTTGAATCCACTCGGGTTTCTTCCTGCTTGGACCGTCACCATCAGTACTGAAGGTTCCGCAACCAGAACTGTGCTGGCAATTTTGCTCAGGAAGCGCGAGGCGGATCAGCATGCAGCTCGCTATACCCTGGCTGCCTCAGCTTCTGCTGGGCCAAGAGGAGCAAATACTAGGTTTTGTCACTGCAGTCAGCCGATAAGACTCAAAAGATGAACAGAGATCAGTGCCCTGCTGGAGAGAGATGTTCTTTTTACACTGGTTTTCACCATAACTACACTTTATGGAAAATAAGATAATACTGCTTTATGAATTAACAAATCCCTCACTCCATGAACAAGCAAAACACTCCAGGCACAGCTAACTCATGCATAGACTGTACCTCCTACCAATGATTTCTTTTTCCTGTTTAAAATGGGAATTTGGGGGGCTGAGGGGAATTACGAAAGGAGGGCATCCTGCAGCAGCAGCAGGTTTTGATTCAAAGGGATTGATTCTCTTTGGAACTATATAAAACCACCAAATCCACTGCAACTCTTGGTGTCTGCTTCGTGCCCCAAGAAAGATTGCTTGAGGCTGTTTAGCGCCAAAGCAAGTGCCTCTGAAAACAAAGAGCATTTCCACACCAGCTTTTGGGGCTCCACCCAGAAACAAGAGAAGGAGGGAGAGGAAGAAAAGATGCTTTCACCTCTGGTTGAGAAGATTTCATTGCTTGCTGGTAAAGTGGTTTGGCCCTTTGGACACCACGTGAAAGAGAACACCAGAGGGCATTGCCTGCCTGGAAATACAGCTGCTGCTCACCTGTAATGACAGCCAGATTAATTAAGCGCCCTAAAAGATAATTAAAAAAATGAAGAGGTGGAAGTGCCCTGGGTCTCCACTTCCCTTTTGTCTTTATGAGTGGAGAGAAGAATGTCCAGTGGCTAATTATAAATTACAGCACCAGAGGAAGAAGCTGCGGATTGCACTTTGTCTGAAAAGATGTCACTGAAGCATTCAGGGAAACTCACTCGCAGGCAGACGGCCTGGGGGAGAAGAATGGGTGGGGTAGCTCTCTGACCCCTGAGTGGGGGTTCTTTAGCCACAAGAATCCAGATTCAGTAGCCCCAAAGGTGGCACAATGGGGTGCAGCAACTGGTATGCCAGTTAATTTGGTTCGCATGCCTGTCGTTACAGCACAGCTTCCGGGGTGCCTGCAAATTCCACCTCCCCCAAACCCATCACAGTGGCTGGGCCTATATACAGCAAAAGCTGTGTCATCCTGCACTTTATCCACCGGAAAGCTCTATTAACTAGCGTTTCTGATATCTCCCAATACAAATCTTCCATCTAGTAACCGGGATGAGTATACTGCCCAGGAAGTTATGCAATTGCACATTCTGCCCTCTGCTTTATGCAAAAGAGGCAGAAGACAAGTAAGCAAGCTGATAGCAGGGATTTATTCAAAAAAGCAGCTTCCAGGGTATGTCTTAGGGTCATTACAGATTCAGCCCAATCTCTGACACCTTCTACATCTACAGTGATAATTGATGTTGATAGTGATGACGCTGAGCATTGCACAGAGAAGTACAGACTAGTCAGCCTCACCTCAGTCCCTGGAAAAATCATGGAGCAGGTCTTCAAGGAATTAATTCTGAAGCACTTAGAGGAGAGGAAGGTGATCAGGAACAGTCAGCGTGGATTCACCAAGGGCAACTCATGCCTGACCAACCTGATTGCCTTCTATGAGGAGATAACTGGCTCTGTGGATGAGGGGAAAGCAGCGGACATGTTATTCCTTGACTTTAGCAAAGCTTTTGATACGGTCTCCCACAGTATTCCTGCCAGAAAGTTAAAGTAGTATGGATCGGATGAATGGACTATAAGGTGGATAGAAAGCTGGCTAGATCTTTGGGCTCAATGGGTAGTGATCAATGGCTCCATGTCTAGTTACCAGCCGCTATCAAGCAGAGTGCCCCAGGGGTCAGTCCTGGGGCCGGTTTTGTTCAACATCTTCATTAATGATCTGGATGATGAGATGGATTGCAACTCTGAAAGTTTGTGGATGACACTAAGATGGGGGTAGAGGTAGATATGCTGGATAGGGATAGGGTCCAGAGTGACCTAGACAAATTGGACTATTGGGCCAAAAGAAATCTGATAAGGTTCAGCGAGGACAAGTTCAGGGTCCTGCACTTAGACGGAAGAATCCCATGCACTGATACAGCTGTTCTCAGTGGTGGCAGATGACAGAATGAGGAGCAATGGTCTTTAGTTGCAGTGGGGGAGGTCTAGGTTGGATACTAGGAAACACTATTTCACTAGGAGGGTGGTGAAGCACTGGAATGGGTTACCTAGGGAGGCTGTGGAATCTCCACCCTTAAGAGTTTTTAAGGCGCGGCTTGACAAAGCCCTGGCTGGGATGATTTAGTTGGGGTTGGTCCTGCTTTGAGAAGGGGGTGGGACTAGATGACCTCCTGAGGTCTCTTCCAACCCTAATCTTCTATGATTCTAAAATCCTAAGAGCCTTTTGAATCATCAAAGGAAGATTAAATTATGTTCAGTATCGTTTTAGCGTTAAGTGTATTTTTAGTGATCTGGGTGTAGGCCACGCGCTGTCCATAGTGATATGTAGTATCATAACATAACCTACTGTATAGAAAACTTCATTTGTATACATCTAAGTGCTTCAAGAAACCAACCACTCTTCAGTGCAGTACTCCTATTGGATTGGTGAGTACCTGTTTACTATTTCATACTTTATTTATTTTATTGTATTCTAATTCTTTGAAAATTGGTATTCCATTGGAAGTATAACTCTTAGTTAACTGGAATTTTTGACTAACTGGCACCCCTCGTTCCCCCAACATGCCGGATAACAAAGCTTTTACTGTACTTGGTCTGTTGATATCAGTGGGAGTCTTTCGACTGGCTTCAGTGGGCTTTGGATCAGGCCCTCATCTGGTAATGTGCTTAAAGATTAACAGCAAGCCATGCTCGTTTAAAGGTAGGCTGGACAAAGGAGGTCTGACTAGATGTGCCATAGGGGCCTGATCTTGATCCCACTGACATCAAGGGGCATAGGATTGAGCCCTGAAAATATACCTCACCTCACCTCTAATTTCCATGGTTCTGTGAGATGAGGGACAGACTGAAACTTACACTGCAGCAGTTGCAGTGGATGAAGTTCACATCATGTGCTAACACCCTGCTCCAGATCTATGCATACTCCGTAGTCCTTCTGCTGGTCTGCCCTCTGCACAAAAGCAAATTTCATTCTATATGTGGAAATTCCTTTCCAAATTCTTCTGCTTCCATGAGAGCTTTAGATATACATTTCTCTCTCTCCTCTCCCCCCCTTTTTTTTCCAGCAGAGGGAAGAAAAGTAACGTACGCCCTCCCGCCAACACACATATATTTGGGAAAAAAAATGCAGAATCTGTAGTTGGAGGAGTTAGTGTCAGACTATAAAAAATTATAAAACATTATGTACAAAGAAAACATAATTAGCTCCTGTGGGATCTGAAAAAAAAAATTACCCATGAAGAAGGAGAAAATGGATAACTCACTCCTGGGTTTGCCAGTCGTGAATTATTTAATAATCACTCCCTACCAGACGGAATATATTTATCCACCCCATTGGAGCACACTTTTCAATCTATTTACACTGCTTTTAAAATATGATTATTTATTTAAAAAATAAAAAAGGGATGCACAAGGGTGGGGGGGGGAGCTAAAGGGAAAAAATATTACATCTCATCAGTCTTTCTGATCATGTTAGGGTATTTCAAACTAAAATTAATGTGAATGCTGTTTATTGCATCTATCTTGATTATCTTCAATATTAAAACAGAGAAATTAAAACCAGAATGTGTACCCTCCAAGAAGCACCCTTATGATATGCATTAAATGGCACAGGTATACTTCTGTTAGCCATGTGTTCTTGTGCAACGAAGGTTTGATCCAGCTCCCATGAAAGTCAATGGAAATACTCTCCATGATTTCAATGGGAGCTGGAGCAGGCTTCCAAAACATCTCTCACCGGGCCAGACTGTGCTCTTACTTACACCTGCAGTGAATCCAGAGTAACTCCAGTGACATCAGTGGAGTCACTCTGAATTTACACCTGGGAACACAGAGCAGCACTTGGCCCTCAGATTTGACCAGCTGCTTATTTTAAAATGTCAGGAAGTCCCACAAGTTTACTCTTGCCTTTATATTTCATTATGTGTTGTTGCAATTACAATACCCTTCCCAAACAAAAAACTTTGCCCAGCTAAAGTTAAGTGCACTAGTGACAAATACGGTAATGTTGCAGAGCCATTCAGACTCCACAGAGGCCTTGAGAAACGTATATGGATATTAAACAGGAATATGCAATGTTAAAACCTATTCAAAAACTTAAGGACATTTCTAAGCCAAAAGAAATAATTTGATCATGTACTGCGATAATTCATTTTTGTTTGATTTTCTTTTAAAACTCACCCAAGTTTCTTCATGGATCTTAAAGGCAAGAAATGATCAGCAATGGCTGTTCAATAAATTAGAAGTAACATTTTCAAAATTTTCAGGCACGTAAGTCCTATTTTCAAAAGAGACTTATTCTCGGTCATAAATATAAAGGGAAGGGTAACCACCTTTCTGTATACAGTGCTATAAAATCCCTCCTGGCCAGAGGCAACATCCTGTTACCTGTAAAGGGTTAAGAAGCTCAGCTAACCTGGCTGGCACCTGACCCAAAGGACCAATAAGGGTACAAGATACTTTCAAATCTTGGGTGTGGGGGTGAAGGCTGTTGTTTGTGCTCTTTGTTTACGTGGTTGTTCTCTCTTGGGACTGTGAGAGGCCAGACAGAAATCCATCTTCTCCAACCCATCCTAATCCAAATCTCCAATATTGCAACCAGCAGAGGTAAGCCAGGCAAGGCGGATTAGTTTATCTTTTGGGTTTTATGTGAATTTTTCCTGTGTTAAGAGGGAGGTTTATTCCTGTTTTCTGTAACTTTAAGGTTTTCCCCAGTGGGGGATCCTCTGTGTTTTGAATCGGAATATTCTGTAAAGTATTTTCCATCCTGATTTTACAGAGATGATTTTTACTTTTTTTTTTTTTTTAAATAAAATCCTTCTTTTAAGAACCTGACTGATTTTTCCATTGTTCCAAGATCCAGAGATTTGGGTCTTTGATGATTTTGTAACCAGTTGGTTAGGATATTATTCTCAAGCCTCCCCAGGAAAGGGGGTGTGTAGGGCTTGGGGGGATATTTTTTGCAGGGGAAGACGTCTCCAGGTGGTCTCTTTCCCTGTTCTTTGTTTAAAACGCTTGGTGATGGCAGCATACTGTTCAAGGAGAAGGCAAAATTTGTACCTTGGGGAAGCTTTTAACCTAAGCTGGTATGAATAAGCTTAGGGGGTCTTTCATGCGGGTCCCCATATCTGTACCCTAGGGGAAAGAACCCTGAGATGCTCTTAAGGAGCAGAGTGGATAAAAATTATGATTAAAAAAAACCATTAAAGAACGTAGATTTTTTTTATTTTAAAGGCCAAACGTACAATAATCTATTAAAATCATTTCAATTAAATAAAAAAAGTAATCTTTAAAAGCACTATCTAAAAGTCCGACCACTGAACTGGTGGCAGTCACTGGCTAAGCACCTGGAACCAGAGTTTGTTGAAATGCTAAACCAGCTTTTGACAGCGGCAGCTTTTGGTCTGCAGGTACAGGGAGACTATTTCTTCATTTCAGTTTGTTCAACTAGTTTAGTTCAATGAATAGTTCATTCAAAGTGGCACAAACCAGCTGGGAGCTGAAAAAGCAGGAAAGCTTGTGTTCCTCTTCCAAACCATGAATAAAAACTAGGCAAGAGAGGATGAGATCTATTAATTCTAAAATCTTGAAGGACACAGTGACCAGAAACAACCAATTCAATTCACTGACTACAGATACTTCATTTATTTAATAAATTAGTTTTAAGCACAAAACACTTGTTTTCTAATGTAGCCAGCACATTTAAGATTTTTAATAAAAAGCAATGTTAAAATGATGTTTTTGTGCACTTTGAATTGGAATTCCCCTCTAAGGTGCCACAAGTACTCCTTTTCTTTTTGCAAATACGGACTAACACGGCTGTTACTCTGCAACCTGTCATTTCTATCCAGTGCTGCTTGACACAAATCATGAGTAAAAAATTCATCTTCTAATAAATAAGAATGTGTCATCCATTTTCTAGCAATTTAAAAAACTGTAAATATCAAGAATCTGAATAAGCGATATAATCACTTAAAAATATAGAGAGAGATATAGTGAATCCTCCTGGTTAGCAAAACGAATTACCAAATTATACCAACCAGTGAGACCACCTCTCTCTAAGAATATAACTAAAAAGCATAAATGCAAAACAACTTTAAAAATTGACTGTTTAAATCAAGGTTTCCTGCTTGCTGATTAAATCATGATTAAAACTGGTGATTTAAATCAATCTAGTGTGGCAGTCAGGTTCCTAAATCACTTAGATGCTTTGGAAAATTCCAACCAATGTCCCAAGTTAGGTTTTTTTAAAAATGAATATTAATCTAAATGTTTTCAACAAACAAGGTACATCTTTGAAAAATTAACATATGCAGTGTATTAAAAGCAAGTATTAGGTCTGGTCTACACAAACATGTTTCCATTTTCACTGGGGGAGGGGGGGTTTGTATCAAATTATATGTATAATTAATACCATATAACTTTTAGGGACAGACAGTAGGGTTGCCACCTGTCCAGATGGTCACAGGATTGTTACTTTTTTGAGATCGCCGTTCTGGGAAATCTGTAAGGGTGCTCAGTACGCTGCCAGCTGTTCCGTTTGATGGGCTCAGGATCAGCCCAGATGTCCCATTTCTTTTGTAGCTCAGAGGTAACAACCTTAAGAGACAAGCCCTAGGTACTGGATAACCCAGTCTAAGTCCCTGATTATTGAACGCGCCCCCTATCCCAGGCAGAATGTGAATACACATCCAGCTGCTGCCCAGGAGAGGAATGGACTAGATGAAAACACATGGTTAAGTCTTCTCCTGAGCCACAGCTTTGTGCTGACGACCTGGAAGCCAAACTGACCATTCTAGTTTCAATGTCCCAGAAGATCGAAGAGCCAAAAGCAAGCCTACTTCACCGCACGCATAGCAAGAAGTCACTCTGCTGTTTAAAGTTCCTGCCGTATAATAAGCTAACATATTATTAGTAATATCTGTAAGGATGTGACTTTTTTTTTTCCTTCCAGGGAGGATGTCCCCTTTTACTACCTCATCGCTTATGCTAAAATATAGACACATCAAGCAAAAGAGAAAAGGAGGACTTGTGGCACCTTAGAGACTAACCAATTTATTTGAGCATGAACTTTCGTGAGCTACAGAACGTTCCAAAGAACAAAATGCTCCCCCCACCCCTGCCCCAAGAATGTAAAACAGAAGTGTCAAAATATTTTATGTGGCATTATGCACTCATCTATTTTAAAGACAGAGAGGATTAAATACATCTACATGATGGAAAGAAAAAGTGTTTAAACAACAATAAAAAAAGATTTAGTGGTATTAATAAAGAACTTCCTTAAAGCAACATGTCTCCATTAAAGTAATTAATAGGGTATGAAAGACACTTCAGTGGAAAGTGAGGAGAGTTCAGGCTAAAGCTTTCTGATTTTTCACATGATCTCAAGACTGGCTTCCGTGCAAAAATAGGCTCTAAAAGGAATATATGGGGGTGGGAGTGATATGATGCACGTATGAAATTCAAAGATTAAGAGAATATTAGGACAATAATTCTGACTACATTTATCTGAAGCGACAATAAAATGTTCTGAGTGAATTAAGGATTGTATTAACAGATGCAGAGAAGAGTTTGAAATCTAACTGGCAGAAAGGAAAGGTTTTATGATATATATATATATATATATATATATATATATATTTTAGGATAGCGGTGATATTGCCATAAAACTTTAATCTTATTGCCACGCCAGAGTGAAAGAAAACCTGTCAGAGGCAACTGAGCACATCTGGACTCTCTTGTTTTAAAATGGGAATGGTCTCTTTTCAGCAAAAAGGTCTCACGGGAGGCTGGAAGTGGAAGCTAGACCAATTCAGACTGGAAGCAAGACACAAACTTTTAACAGTGAGGGTAATTAACCACTGGAACAATCTACCAAGAGTTCTGGTGGATTCTCCATCACTGACAATTTTAAAATCAAGATAGGATGTTTTTTCTAAAAGATCTGCTTGAGTGCAAATGGGAAATAATTCAGGGAAGTTCTTTGGCCAGTGACATGCAGGGGGTGAGACAAGGTGATCATAGTGGTGCTCTACCATGGTAGCTGGCAGCCGAGCGCCAGGGATTCTTTAGAAGCCACTTGAGTTTTCCTTAAGCAGAATTAACTGCTTTAGAAATGTTTCAGAGAGATTTTTTAAAAACAATTTAGGTTTGATCCTGCATATGCTACCGAGACTCGTGCTATTGTGGGTAATCCCATTACTGTAACGAGCGCTCTGCTCAGTGGCGTTTGCAAGGCTGTGCTGTACACTGTCCCTGTTTTTGTAACCCTTCACCTTTCAACCGCGTTGCCTTATATACAGTGAAGCCAATTGCATGGAACTCCGAGTGAAGCTGCAACTCAGATGTTCTCTGAATCTCTAGAAATGGCCTAAAAAGCTTTTCTGTGCACATCGTACCAATTGTTGGGCCTAATACCTTGTGCTGAAGCCAACAGAGTTTAAGTCCTTGCTTAAGTGCTTTGCTGAATCCAGGCCTACACCAACTGCAGTTCTACATAAGGGCTACAATTGCATGATCAGTAACCTACATTAAGTCTTTAGGGGAATACAGAGGCTTTTGAGAGCTCCAAGGATCAGCTAAATGCCAAGGAGAATAGAATGTCAAACAAATATTTTTCTTTTCATGACAGAGGATAAATATTTGGCAGAACGTTTAATTTAAAAAAAAGTTTAAAAGTTACTCAGACAGAGTAGAGAACATTGCTGTAATTTTAGTTTGCCTATTAAAATATGTCCAGTCACAGTGGCTTTCTGAAGGAAATATTTACTAATTTAAGAAGTGTTGTCTGGCTTTAACACTGCTCGCATTTACCCAGACATCTCTGGTGGAAGAGCGCCAAAATAATGTCTTGGTTAAAATTAATTAAATAAAAATAAAATAAAGATGCGACAGTATCAAGAGTTAAGGTAATAATAAAGTTTTTAAGAGAGACAGTCCTTACCCGTGTTACTAATCATACCTTGAACCTGATTTACTTTTCACCATTGATGCTGTTAGCTTGCTTCATGCACTTCCCGCAACAGGGATAGGGAAAAAAAGACTGATCTGGTCAATGTCAGTGTTTAGTGCTCAGTTTAGGTAGTAGGTGACATGCTGCTAGAAGGCACCCTATTTTTTATTTATTTAGATGTATACAGTAGTTTTAAAAGATACCTGTACAAAGAGCTCTAGGCACTGTGATCATCAAGTAATCTTACAACAACAGAATAATGCCCACCCAGGAGAATTAAAAATTATATATGAATGACACAAACTTCATCCACTAGTGGCATTAAACAATCACATGGTAACAAATTAACTCAGCCAGCCAGTAAACAAAAAATAACAGAAAAGCTCTTCTCCAAACCCCATCAGTTCCTGGAAGATACTTTCAACCTCCTCAGAGAACCCTCTGCTAATAAAGTTTGTGGATGACAACACTGGGAGGTCTGGCCAATACAGGAGGAAAACCTGAATATCATACAAAAAGATTTGGATGACCTTGAAAACTGGAGTAATAGAAATGGGACAACATTTAATAGTGCAACATCATGAATTTAGGGACTAACAACAAGAATTTTTGCTATAAGCCGGGGATGAATCAGTTGGAAGCAACAGCAGAGGAGAAAGACCTGGGTTATTGGTCGATCACAAGATGACGATGAACTGCCAATGTCATGCAGCCATGAGGTATTTTCAGTACAGACAGGAAAATGTTAGTACCATTATACAAGGCACTGGTGAGACCTCACCTGGAAACCTGTGTGCAGTCCTGGTCTCTCACATGTAAAAAAAAAAAAATGATTTCAAACTGGAACCGGTGCACAAAAGGGCTTCTAGGATGAGCCGAGGAATAGAGAACCTACCTTATGAGAGGGCACTTAAGGGAGCTTGGCTTGTTTAGCCTACCAAACGAAGGCTGAGGGGAGATCTGATTGCTCTCTATAAATACATTAGAGGGATAAACACCAGAGTGGGAGAGGAGTTAATTAAGTTAAGGGCCAATATTTGCACAAGAACAAATGGCTATAAACTTGGCCATTGATAAGTTTAGGCTTGAAATTAGGTGAAGGTTTCTAACCATCAGAGAGGTAAAGTTCTGGAACAGCCTTCCAAGGAGAGTAGTGGGGGTGAAAAACCTAACTTGTTTTAAGACTGGGCTTGATAAGTTTATGGAGGGGACAGTGTGATAAGACTGCCAATAGTGGCACATGGCCCATTTGCGACTGCTATTAGCAAATATCTCCAATGGCTGGAGATGGGACACTAGATGGGGAGGGCTCCGAGTTACTAAAGAGAATTCTTTCCCAGGTGTCCGCCTGGTGGGTCTTGCCCACATGCTCAGAATTTGACTGATTGCCATATTTGGGGTTGGAAAGGAATTTTCCCCAAGGTCAGATTGGCAGAGACCCTGGAGGTTTTCCACCTTCCTCTGTAGTGTGGGGCATGGGTCACTGGCTGGTTTGAACCAGAGAAAGTGGTGCGTTCTCTGTAACTTGCAGTCTTTAAATGATGATTTGAGGACTACAGAACTCAACCAGAGGTTATGGGCCTACTGGGGGAGGTTCCGTGACCTGTGACGTGCAGGAGGTCAGATGAGATGATCATGATGGTCCCCTCTGGCCTTAAAGTCTAGGAGTCAAAACATGGCTTATATGTGATTGCTGTTAAAAAAATCAATCCATAAACCCTCGAAGAAAACATTGGATACATTTACTCAGTTCATTTCTTATCCAAGTGGGAGCATCTGAAGTCAGGGCCATGTAGTAAAGAGGTCACACAGATTTCAGAGTCCCCGAGCAAAGCCATTTCACTTCCTTACAGTATTTCAGGTCAATCCAGCTCTCAATGTGTGTGACAGGGTAAAAGGCAGAATCCCTGTGAAAAACCACGTACCGCATCTAAGCTAAACATTCCGTGGGAGATGCATTGTACAAAGGAAAACAAGCCAAGGGACAGCAAGGGCAAAGCTATGCTAATTACGCCACATGCCTTAAACCTTCTTGGCATTATGACAGATCCCACCTACCAAGCCCCGGTCTCCCACAATAGGATAGCTGTCTCCAACTAGGCAGGTGGTTTTGTTGACACTGACGAGTGACAACTATCGATATTGCAGGTCTTGATCTACCAACGTGTCCTCCGCTAGCAGTGAGAGCTGCTGAATGCACAGCATGCGATAACTTCCTATCCCTGGCAAAGCCGAGGCTAAGAATTGAACTGCGCATGTAACCTGGTCTTCCTTCTGGTAAAATGCCCAAGTGGATGAGTTACTTTTTCTGTCAATATTATTCTTGGCCCACAGCTTTGTAATCAGTACAGCTGAGAGGGAAAGGGAGATGCACTTGGAATATGCTTTCTCCCTCTACGTGCATCCAGCACTCGCGATACAGCTTAGAATCAATAAACTTTTCCTCTCGTCACCGTCACTGTTTGTTGTCCTTTCCCTTAGCTGGTATTATGCTGTTTTTCTAGCCAGAAATCTACCAAACCCACTGGGGTTTGTGTGTGTATGAGGGCAAGTTAGACAGATTCCTCTAATGCAAACAAACATTGCATGCAGTCGAACCAATGCTGCTGAGTGCCAAAAACAGAGCCCTTCTAGAGGCAGGATCAGTTCAAAGATGGAACTTCTGCCAAAGCAAAGCTCCTTTTGCTGAGGCTTCAACAAAGCATCTGACTGAAGTAGTATTCACAAAGGCCATGCTCTTACTTTTCCGCTCTTCCCCGGCCATGAGGTTTGCAAACTGCTGCCTGGACTAAGTAGCAGGGCATTTTCGATCAGAGAGAGATGAGACTCTTTGTTCTCTGAAAAAACTGGGTAAGGATAAATCAGACCTGCTAAATCCATACTATGAAAAGGCAGAGCAGCCCTAGCACTGAAAGCATCGTTAGCAAGGACTAGCTACAGGTGAAAGGCCTTTAACTGGTAACTGTGGCTATTAACACGGTCAATGGTACAATGCTAACGTACTGACCCAAGTGCAAAGCAACCATACCACCCCCTCCCCCCGTTAAACCAAAGGCAAAGAATTAACCCCCTATTTATTCAAGACCAGGTTTTCAGAACTGAATTAACTGGCTTAAATGCCATTATCTTTCTTTATAGCCCCCACGGCTTAATACCACAGACTGGATGGAATTACACACACACATGATAAATGCACCTGTTACACATGCAGTTATGAAAATCAACAGCCCCTTAAAATAATTCTCTCTTATTTATTGTGATAGACCCAGGCCATTTGGGTACAACCGAGTAGTCTTACTGGGATCCAGGAAGTGCTAAAGGGGGGGGGGGGTCCAAATAATTACGGGGGACAACTAATGAACAACAGGGACAGAAGTGTGGTCAAAGGGTCAAACGAAGGGAACCGGATGGGGACACCGAGCAGAGAACCGCGGACAGCGCCCACTGCTCCTCAAAGGCGTCAAGGGAGTCAGTGGACGCCGCCCAGAGGAACCCTGCCCGGAGGCGTGAACGGACAGAGGATTGGAAATAGGCCCCACAGACACAGGAGACTCCATCGGCCAACCTCCTCACCCTGGTTTTATAGATGGCCACTTTAGCCAGGGCCAGGAGGAGGTTGACCAGGAGGTCCCGCGACTTAGTGGGGCCACGGACAGGAAGTGCATAGATAAGGAGGTGAGGGGAATAGTGCAACCAAAATCTTAACAAAATATTCGTGAGGAGCCGGAATAGGGGCTGCAGCCTGGCGCACTCTAGGTATATGTGCGCCAGGGTTTCTCTCACGCCGCAGAAGGGGCAGGTGTCCGGGACTGGGGTGAACCGCGCCAAGTACACGCCCGTGCTCACGGCCCCGTGAAGGAGCCGCCAACTGATATCCCCGGTGGGCCTCGGGACTAAGGTGGAATAGAGGCTGGCCCACCGGGGCTCCTCACCCTCTAGAGGTGGCAGGAGGTCCCGCCCCTTTGTGTCAGGGCGGGACGCGAGGGTGAGGACATGAGGGGTGTGGAGCACGAGCGTGTATTACAACAGAGTAGTCCTATTGGGAAATCCAGGACGTGGGCGGGCAGAGCTCGTCCACTACAAAAGGATCCCCCCACAGCCTAAGGGGGAGATCTACAGGGCCTGGAGAACCAACTAATTACGGGGGACAACTAATGAAAAACAGGGACGGGAGTGCGGTCAAAGGGTCAAACGAAGGGAACCGGACGGGGACACCGAGCAGAGAACCCCGGACAGCGCCCACCGCTCCGCAAAGGCGTCAAGGGAGTCGGTGGACGCCGCCCAGAGGAACTCCGCTCGGAGGCGTGAACGGACAGAGGAGCGGAAATAGGCCCCGCAGTCGCAGGAGGCTCCATCGGCCAACCTTCTCACCCTGGTTTTATAGATGGCCGCTTTAGCCAGGGCCAGGAGGAGGTTGACCAGGAGGTCCCGCGACTTAGTGGGGCCACGGACAGGGAGTGCATAGATGAGAAGGTGAGGAGAAAAGTGCAACCAAAACCGTAACAAAATATTCGTGAGGAGCCGGAATAGGGGCTGCAGCCTGGCGCACTCTAGGTATATGTGCGCCAGGGTTTCTCTCACGCCGCAGAAGGGGCAGGTGTCCGGGACTGGGGTGAACCGCGCCAAGTACACGCCCGTGCTCACGGCCCCGTGAAGGAGCCGCCAACTGATATCCCCGGTGGGCCTCGGGACTAAGGTGGAATAGAGGCTGGCCCACCGGGGCTCCTCACCCTCTAGAGGTGGCAGGAGGTCCCGCCCCTTTGTGTCAGGGCGGGACGCGAGGGTGAGGACATGAGGGGTGTGGAGCACGAGCGTGTATTACAACAGAGTAGTCCTATTGGGAATCCAGGACGTGGGCGGGCGGAGCTCGTCCACTACAAAAGGATCCCCCCCCAGCCTAAGGGGGAGATCCACAGGGCCTGGAGAACCAACTAATTACGGGGGACAACTAATGAAAAACAGGGACGGGAGTGCGGTCAAAGGGTCAAACGAAGGGAACCGGACGGGGACACCGAGCAGAGAACCCCGGACAGCGCCCACCGCTCCGCAAAGGCGTCAAGGGAGTCGGTGGACGCCGCCAAGAGGAACTCCACTCGGAGGCGTGAACGGACAGAGGAGCGGAAATAGGCCCCGCAGTCGCAGGAGGCTCCATCGGCCAACCTCCTCACCCTGGTTTTATAGATGGCCGCTTTAGCCAGGGCCAGGAGGAGGTTGACCAGGAGGTCCCGCGACTTAGTGGGGCCACGGACAGGGAGTGCATAGATGAGAAGGTGAGGAGAAAAGTGCAACCAAAACCGTAACAAAAGATTGGTGAGGAGCCGGAATAGGGGCTGCAACCTGGCGCACTCCAGATAAACGTGCGCCAGGGTTTCCCTCACGCCGCAAAAGGGGCAAGTGTCCGGAATGGAGGTGAACCGCGCCAAGTACACGCCCGTGCTCACGGCCCCGTGAAGGAGCCGCCAACTGATATCCCCGGCGGGCCTCGGCACTAAGGTGGAATAGAGGCTGGCCCACCGGGGCTCCTCACCCTCTATAGGTGGCAGGAGGTCCCGCCCCTTTGTGTCAGGGCGGGACGCGAGGGTGAGGACATGAGGGGTGTGGAGCACGAGCGTGTATTACAACAGAGTAGTAGAAGGCAGATATACTGGCCACTGGATTAGCAGTTTTCTGTTCCCTGACTGATCAGAGCAGGGGCTGCTCCAGGCTAATGAGAACGCCTGACTCCAATTAACCTGCAAAGAGTCAGGTGAGGCCATTCAGTTAATGCGAACACCTGACTCTAATTAAGGTCCTTCTGATGCTATAAAAGGGCTCACTCCAGTCAGGCTGAGGAGAGCCAGGGTGTCAGAGGACAGAAAGTGCGGCTGAAGGGCTAAGTAATGAAGACACCCTCAAGCCATCAGTAAGGGAGCCATAAGGTAAGGGTGAAGAAGAGAGAAGCGGGAGGGCTGTGGGGAAGTGGCCCAGGGAAATGTAGCAACTCTGGCAGTGAAAGGTTGGCTGCCAACAGCTGCTGCCATTAGGGTCCCTGGGCTGGAACCCGGAGTAGACCCCCCCGAACCCACCACTACAGAAACCCCTCATGGGAGGGGAAGACAAGCCCCTGTCAGGACAGGAGGCTAAACTATTATGGAATAAGCCTGTAGGGACAACAGAGACTGTGGGAGTTCTCTCACCAACCTCCTTGCTGGCTTTTTAAGATGAAAAGGGCTCAGTAGACTGTAACCCTGGTCCTAGAGAGAGAAGGGCTACGTGGAGGGTTGCAGTGAGCCTCTGAAGCTAGCATAAACCCCCTGGCAGCGCAGGACCCACGGGGACAAGGTTGGAGCTCTGCCACGCTATTTTAAATGAAAGGCAAGAACAACACGCTGTGGATGAGCAATGATGAACACTTTATAACATGCCATACACCTGCCTGCCCCCCCTGCAGAGCAATCTCACATGGCTCTCATGCACACATTATGATGTACATCACCCTAGCGAGGGATCAGAGCCGCATTGCACTAGCTGCTGGACACCCCCGAAGGAGAGAGAGACAGTTCCTAGCTTAAAGCAGCAGAGAGTCCGGGTTCCAAAAGGACAGAGACAGTGGAGGACAGACGGGCTTGTAGTTAACTATTTGTATTACCATTGCACACAGGAGCCTAGTCATGGACAAGGACCTTATTGTGTTAAGCGCTGTCCACGCACGGGAAAAAAGAAAAAAAGACGGTCCTGCCCCGAGGAGCTGATAATCTAAGGATAACACAAGAGACAACAGATGGATAAAGAGATGGGGGAGTGCAAGGAAACCATGAGATGATATTGGTCAACATGATGGGCACCACACTGGGACTGAGATGGGCTAGATTCTGTTCCTGGTTCTGTGTGACCCTGGGCAAGTCAAGTCACTGAACCTCTCTGGGCCTCAGTTCCCATCTGTAAAATAGGGATAACAATCCACCCTTCCCCCCAACTCTTGGCTGTTTGCACTGGGAGTTCTTTGGGGCAGGGACTGTCTCTCACTGTGTTTGCTCAGCACAACGGGGTCCAATATCAGTGTGGGCTTTGGGTGCTACTGGAATAATGACAAAGGGGGAGAAACACAGGTGGTTTGGTGAGAGGAGGAGGAGGCTACAGTAAAAACAAGCCCATGGGAGTGCCTGGAGCACTTGGCATGGCTCGCCTCCTTACTGGGTGGGAAATCCATTAGAGGACACGTGGTAGTTTAACACTGTAAGAAAGCAGCTTGTTCCTGACCATTTCATTGTACTTCTGTGACAGAGAGAACATCTGCCTCCAAAATTTCTAATTTTAGGGCCTTCCTGAACAGTGTGTCCAAATCATTGCCTGGCACTTATTTTATTTTAAATTTGTAAAATGCTCCTAATTATAAAATGCTGTAAGAGCAAACAGAGGGTCCATGGCTTAGTAAGAGAACAGAGCTTCCCTGGAAAGCAATCCGCTTGTCCGCAGCCGGGGCAAAAGATTCGGTCAAACCGGCCCGGAAGGGATTTGCAGAGTCAAGGGCTCCCCAGCAATGAAAACGTGCCTCCCCCTGGTATTTCCATCTTTCTGCAGGAGGTCTGTGTCGGGGCGACCAGAGCCTGGGACGGGGGCAGGTTTAAACACTAAAGGAAATGATCTAAACCAACAAACAGCTCTCAGGGCTCATAGCTCCAAGAAGTATGGTCTGCTGCATGGGACGGTGGGGGTGTTATGCTGCACTGTGCAGGGTGCACAAGCCGGGGGCAAGTATGCTGCTCCTGTTAAAAGGAACCACATCTCTCTCCACCTTGAAACATGCTAGCCTGTGCTAGAAGGAATCTGGAACTAGCTGGATAGCACCACCTCCTCCCAACCTGTACCAGAGCTCTAGCAGGCAGGGAGAGGATTTAATTTGGGAGTATATGCATTTTGCTACACATTCCCCCTGCTTTGTCTCTAAAGGCAGCCCGCAGACAGACCTACCTTCTGGAAAGGCAGGGTCCGGCCCTTCTCATGCCTGTGGAAATAAGGATTTTCAGTGGGATGTCCAAGCACATCCTGCTGCATTGCAAACAGCTTGATCTCATTATCCTTAAACCACCCCTAATTGATAGGTGTCCAGTCTGGCTTTGAAAATCCCCAGCCAAGGTGATCCCATCATCACTCTTGGCAAGGCACCGTATTATGAAGTTTTCCATCACATTCTCCTGGCATTTTCCCTGCTGCAGCTTCTGCACATGGACAGCTTGTTCTGTCCTTGTTGGCTAATGAGTATAATTGGTCCTTGTCCTCTCTCTAATGACCCACATGCTCCTCTATAGAGGAGTTACCACATATTACTCTCATCTCCCCCACAGTCTCTTTTTTTATAGCCACACACTCGAAAGGAGACTATTTACTTTAAAAAGAAAAGGGAAAAATACTCTTTTCATTTTGTCTAGTGACAAATATTCACTTGATCTCTTCCCCTCCCCCTCTTCCGAGCTGTCAGATGACTGGGAAGGGCAAGATGGGATCAACAAACTTTCCTAGCGCTGAACAAACATGCAAAGGTTCATAGGGGTAGGGGCTGGCACAGTGAGTATTACCCACTCCATTTTTGCACCCCCTGGACTCTGGAGCTGCTAGAGGACCCTGGAGTTAACCAGAGTAGCTCCAGAGGCTTCTCTGTCTTATATCCTGGCTGCAACTGTTCTGCCAGCCCTTCAGGATTGTCCTGGAATCTCCAGGAATTCTAGATTAATCGGGAATTAAAGATTACGTCATGTGATGAAACCACCAGGAATACATCCCACCAAAACTGGCAAACCGAGCAACTGCTGTGTACTAGTGTAACCCATGCTGACTTGGTGTGGCACTCTGTCCCCCACCCCCAGTGGTGGCTGGGCCAACGATGGATGCTGCTGAACCCGCTCCAGCCTTAGCTAACAGGGCTGGGTTTTGTAGATTCTGACGTCGCAGGTTCAATTCCCAGTGCTGACAATCCACTCAGGGGCATCATGTTACCCTAGCAGCACAAGGCAGCAGCTCCTAAGATAGGGCGTACAGAATAATGCTGATCTCAATTACACTCTTGGAGGACAAACACATTCCATGATTTAAGGAGTGCACGACTTTATATGTCTGTTCGACTTTATATGTCACTTTGAATTCAAACTCTTTGGGAAAACATGCATAATAGTCTTAATGATCCCACTGAGCAGTTTAAATTCAAATTGCGGCGCACTCGCAACACCACACTGGCAACACTTTCCATAAATTACTCTCAAATTCAATATGTCGCTTGACAAAAACAAGAATAAAGGGCTTAAAAAAATCACAAAACAGTCTTTAAATTATAGCTTCTCTTTTCTTGTCCCATTTAAATTGTTACGCTGTTGCTAAATTAGTGCTGAAATATCTACATACATGATTCAGAATTCTTTTTAAAAATAGATGTAATTTTTCAGTGGGGATTGACCTCAGACTTTAGATCTGTGCACGCTAACGTTACTTCACAGGCCTCCCCCCCCCTCACACACACACACACATCCGATGAAGTGAGCTGTAGCTCACGAAAGCTCATGCTCAAATAAATTGGTTAGTCTCTAAGGTGCCACAAGTCCTCCTTTTCTTTTTGCGGATACAGATTAACACGGCTGCTGCTCTGGACACTCTGTCTGTCTGTCTCTCAGAAGCAACCAGCACTGATCTAACTTCTCCCATCCAAATTAATGGGAGTTTTACCATTGATTTCAATGGGAGCCGATTCAGAGTCCAAGGCCAGAAGAAACCACCAGACCATCAAGCGTGACCTCCTGCAAAAAAATCACCAACGCTCTCAGCGCAGGCCCCACTGTGCTATGCAAACATATTGCAGGAGACAGAGCCACTTACAATCTAAATGGACAAGACAGACAAATGGCGGGGGAAAGGGAGTATTATTATTCCATTTTTTACCACTGGGGAACTGAGGCACAGAAAGATTAGGGTAACACTTTCAAAACCACACTCATCTAATACACCTTAAGAGTTCAAGGCCCACTGAAAATTAATGGGACAGTCTCCTCAGTGACTTACAAGCTTTTAAATAGTTTTTTTTTATCTTAAATGATTTCTCCAGGGAAGTTGACGCCACCAGGAGAGAGAAAAGTTGACAACACAGAAAGAGAAAATAGAGAAGCCTGCAGCTGAAGCAGGAATCAAACTCAAATTTCCGGAGTCTTGGGCTGGTGCTGAAATACAGCACCATTTGACTTCCCTAGTTCTAAGTGGAGTTGTTAAAAATGGAAGGGCAGCTCTGGCTCACGATAACTTTGCTCTTTTGTTATTTCACCACCCATTGCTTCCAGCCCCCTAAGTTTTGATGTTCTTCTCTGAGGTCCCTCTGCTTTGACTACTGAATATTTCCGGTTTGCCTGAAGAATTCTTTACGCTTTCTCCCATCCTCTTCCACAAGGGACCCAGCCAGCTCCATCAGGGCCTGATACTTGGTGACCTTGACACTCATACAACATGGGGGAAAACCTGGGAGGGTACTCAACATCTTATTGCCGGCAATGGCAATGACAGGTGCTCAGCATCTCTCAGGACTTGGCCCTACAGATCGTTTATCACTGACTGTTACAACACGGAGAGTGACTGCCCAGAAGCAGGGATGAAGAATGGAAGGAAATTTCCATGTCCCAGAGAAAGTCATCAGGACATCAAAAAACACTCCCATTTGCAAAACAGCAGCATCCCCTGCCAGACCAGTATGTCTGGTTAACCTTGCGTTCAGTCCTTATGGTAATACGGTAGTTGGAAAGGAGACAGCTGGCATGGCTTTAACATCTTGCTCTTCAATCTTTTATGACAATGTTTGCAATATTACGCTTAACCTCTTCTTTATACAAAGCCCAATACAAAAACTTCCCCCAAATACCGAGCAAGCAAACCAAAGGCTTTTGACAGTAAATTTCTCTGTAAGGGGGAGAAAGTATATGAACATTGACAACAGATTGTAGCCGCGCTACATGGCTCACATATTGGAGGATCTAGTTAGATTGGAGACATATTGTCACATTTTAGGGATTAGATTGACTGTAGTAGTGATAGGGGGTGACACATCTGCCCAACGTTAACACTTCGCTTATCTCAACTGCTTTTTACTGACTGCAAGTGTCTTGATGGAGGGAGGTTGATGATGTTTTAGGAATAAAATGAATAATACTGAGCAAAAGCATGAGCAACAGAATTAAAAATGCATTTGTAGGATTTAGCCTTTGCAATGCAATTGTTGTCGGTCTGTATTAAATGCTCTTGTTTGGGTGCTTAAAAGTTAGGAACTAATTCTGGGATCAAACTCAAGTTCTGAACACCAGGTGGCATTTTTGTTCAGAGATGGGGATAAGGAATTGTTTCAAGGGGTGAGTGACTGCAGTAGGTTTTGGACCTGACCCTGTTTGAGCATTTTGTGTTAAGAGGAGCAATGATAAATAAAACCAGAGAGATACTTTTGCAGGCTTTGATCATCAATATTGACCAGTAGCACAGTCAAGGGTAAACGCAGGTAACTGGAGTTTACCAACTTCTCACTGGGGGAATATGTACTTTAATTTAGGTTAGTTTACTCACTTCCTTTTTTTAACACCAGATCACTGACATTGACTAATGAAACATAATTTCTGTTGCAACCTTAACTATGGCTTCACTACTGCTCCACCAACACAAGAGTAACCTCGGAAACAGAGAAAACATTTGCCAATTTTTAATTGTTCAAAAACTTTCATTTTATTTGCCTGTGGCCTGACTGCAGACGTGCATGGTGCAGTCACTCAGAGCAAACTATCAGAAGAGCCAACAGTTCCTGGTCTATAAATCTGGATGAGGCAAACACCTTTTTGTCTTCTTTCATACCAGAGAGGCAGCATGTTTAGTGGTTTGAGTATTGGAACAGAAGCCAAGAATTCCTGGGGCTGGAACCTCAGGTGGCATAAATTGGGGTAGCTCTACTGAGCTATGCCCATTTATGCCCGCTGAGAATTTGGCCTCTACTTTCTAAGCCTGGTTCAGTCACGTATTTGCTGTACAGCCATGGGCACATCCTTTGGGCCCTAACACAGCAGAGCACATAGCTTGAAACTGACTTTCAAGGAGACTTGGACTCTGGAGTCGCTTTTGAAATGGCACGTAGGCTCTGAAGGCAGCTCGGCATGTTTTGAAAATACATGCTTATGTGCCATTTCAGACAATGGGACTTAAGTATATGCCTAAGAGCTTTGCTGAATCAGGTGTCAAACCCTTGGCTCCAGTTTCCCCATCTGGATGTTTAAAATCACTGCCCCTATTTATGTAATGCTATGGGTATGTAACTCCACTACTGTTGTTTTCACATCAGCAAGAGACCGGATTCCCAGGGGTGTTTTGTGCCAAGCCTTTAAGCTTCTTTATTTGTGGCTTGTGTAGGTGAATATTTAAAGGACACTTTTTTTTTTGCCTAATCATTTCAAAGAAGCTATAAAAATTAAAAGTTTATCCTTTCCTCTGTGGTCAAAGCTGTAGTGTGGAATTTACTATTGCAGATGCAGCCAAGCAATTATCATTGCTTTATCCCTTAAAAAGATAGAAGATAAATTTGAAAGAAGATGAGGAACAGAATCCTTCTGTATTTTTCCTCTCATCCTTTTATCTCCCAACGTAGGAAGTTTACTGAACCCTCGCCAACAATTCACTCAGGCTAATGAAGTGTATAAGTAATGGGATTAAATAATCTCAACCCATTATTACAGTGGCTAATGCAGATGTTCTCCCAAACTAAAGCAGATGCGCAGTGAAGAAATCATGCCTGATTTAAAAAAAAAAAGTATTAACCGACTAGCAGATCCCAGCCCGAAGTCAATGAGACATTTAGCTCCAGCGATATAA
Organism: Lepidochelys olivacea; assembly: GCF_965140295.1. Taxonomy (NCBI): domain Eukaryota; kingdom Metazoa; phylum Chordata; order Testudines; family Cheloniidae; genus Lepidochelys; species Lepidochelys olivacea. The sequence continues at coordinate 4,546,216 of NC_140419.1, forward strand.
AACACTTGGTGCAATGCATTATGACACACCTCACAATGAACTACGGTCTCCTCCCAAGGGCCAACACATGTGCCACAAAATTAACCTTAAAAATTTGATGGCACAATAATTTTAATGCTAACATTAAAAGGAGAAATGGTTTAAAAGCACATATTCAATCAAAAAATCATTTACTTTTTAAGAGCCAATTAACAGGGACCATCCACCATTGCCACTGTAAATAAGGCAGCATCAATCCTCCATTATTGCATTCAACACTTTAGCAATAATCCCACTGCAAAGGACACGTAGCAATGGCAAGGAATCATGAGGCACTGTTACCATGCTCTGAAGTAGTAATGATAATAAATAATAAAAAGTGATGAAAGAATGTAACTGAGGAATTAAAGCTTTTAGCAAGTAACAAATGGGATTCAGATTCCGGGTGTCATGAAGGCCTGATTCTGGGAAGTGTCCAACCCTCATTTCCCCCTGATATCAGTGTGAATGCAGAGTGTTCAGCATTTCACAGGAGGCACTCAGCTCCTTGCAGAACAGGCTCCTCAGCTTGTAAAGGAAACTCGAAGTTAGAGACTTAGTTACCATGGCTGTAGCCTCACCTTGCAATTAAGTGAGAATAAATATAACCGAGCAATGTTTGACAAAAGCCAGTGTTGAGAGAAAGGGTTCTAGGAATTAGAGAGAAATCTACACAGGGCTGATTCAGTGATCTCCACAGAATTTTTCAGCAATATTCTGCAGCTTTACTTATTCTAAATACAGAGATTTTAACTATTTTTTTCACCCAAACCGTCAAAATACCAGGGCACGGTAAATGCAGATACTTTAATGGTGAAACATCAAAAGGCATCTGGATACAAAAGCCCTTGAAATTGATGGATGGACTCCTACTGATTTGAAAGGGCAATGGATGGGGCCTAAAGTTTGGATGCTGTTCGGCAGCTTTTATCATCCTGTGGGGTTGCAAAATTACATTGGGATCCTTCAGTCTCACCCCTCCTTCAGTGGGAGTTTTGAGGACACAAGGACTTCAGCATCAGGACTCTTACAGTGGAAAGCTTTTGGGAACAGGCTTTTCTCCTAAGAGTGCTGTTACTTCTGTTCCCAGTCAGGCTAAGTTTATCACAAGAAAAACCTCTCTCTCTTTTGGCACGTTTGTTTCAAGGCTTGGATGGAAACCAGAAATCATGCGCAAGAGGGAAAGGGGGTGGGAAATTAAACTTTTTCTGAACATCATGGATGGGTCTGTTTCTACTCTAAGTTGAGTTGCTCACCCTTAATTGTAAGGCAATGCTGCAATCTACAGTAGAGAGGGGAGTATCCACAGATGTCTAAACTCTGCTGGTTTGTGTTCATGTTGAAAATGAGCCTCGGCACTTACAATGTAGCAGGGTTCACAATACGCTTTCTTCTCCACCGCGTAGAAAGGCTGGCCTCTGAGCTTGTTGCCACATGTCATGCAAGTAAAACATTCCACGTGGAACACTTGGTCCATGGCGGTGCATCCAGTGCCTTCCCCGACAACATTCTCACCGCAACGGGAACAGCGGCCTGGGGGGAAGAGAGGAGAAGAGACATCATAATCATCGCAAAGTCATGAATATGGGGGCTCCAGGTGCTATCTTGAGGTACAATGTCACCACATGGTCATGTACAATTCCTGCCCTCAGCCGCAAAGAACAATCTCATGCCTAGGAAAGATTTGCACACTCTGGAGGATCAGATGGCTCTGGGGCCGGACCCCAGGCTCTGGTGCCTTTCACTTGTATGTCATTACATCGAATGCAGCCCATACCAATGGGGACGTACACTCGCCACCTATGGGAGGCCATCTGGTGGTCTACGTGAGCAGTCTCAATGCAGCTCCCTGCATTCTCACAACAGGAACTGCCAACGCAGTGAGCACCATTGGTAGGGGTTGCAGCAAAGAAATGAAGGACTGAATGGCTAGGGAGATTGCAACACCAATCTCTCACGCTGCGGGCTTACCGTTCTACAGAAACGGACAAATACAGGGCGCACACACAGAGACAAGACAGGGCAGGCACGGACGACGGACCAGGCTTGGAGAGGCTGATGTAGAAGTGCTTTGTGGGACACAAAGGGGGAGGGGGGGAAGGGAGGGAGGGAGTGAAGGGGGAGGGAGGCTGAGTGAAGTTGCTTAGCTCACGGGAAAGGGCACTTCCGAAAAGAAGCCTGTGGCACAGAAGCTGCAAAGGGAAAGGTGGGAGTACTCAACGCAGTGAAAAGCACAGCTCCGAGGGACATCGCTCATTTCAGTCCCGCTCTGATGTTCCACACTGCTGATTACTGATGTTCCACACCGCTAGCATTCAGCATTGATAATGATTTAGCTCAGACATGCAGAATTATGGAACAGAGACAGTGCCAGGTTCTCAGCTGGGGAAAATCAGCATAATTCCACAGAGCTCAACAGAGCAATAACAATTTACAGTAGGGTGACCAGACATCCCAATATAATCGAGACCGTCCCAATATTAGGGGCTTTGTCATACATAGGCAACTATACCCCCCCCCTAAAAAAGTGTCCTGGTTTTTCACACTTGCTATGTGGTCACCCTAATTTACAGAAGCTTAGGTTTCTACGCCACTAAAGGAGGAGATTTCATGGACATATCTAGTTTTCTGAATGAATAATTTCTGTGTCTCTCATTTTGGGTCTTGTCGGACATTACTATTTATCATCTGTATTACCATAGCACCTAGAGAACACAGTCACAGACCAGGACCTCATGGTGCTAGGCACTGTACAAACATAGAACAAAATCACGGTCCTCGTCCCAAAAGGTTTCCAATTTAAATACAAGACAAGAGACGACAGGTGGGGGAGCAGAAGGGAACAGTGGGACGATATCGCATCACGCGTTTGGGACTTGGCAGATGGAGCGGGACGGTTGCTAGGGAAGCGAAGGCTATGCAAAGAGAGCAGGATGATGGCCAGGAGATAGCTGTCCAAATGGTATCACACATTCAACTGAAAGATGGCCTTTCAAATAATTCAATAACCCAGCCACAAAACGTGCACTAATTTAGTGGTGTATCTGTGTTTATCTGCCTTAAAAATAAAAACGTCTGTAAAGCTTAAAAAAAACCCAAACAAACAAAAAAAACCCCAGCCTGCTCAATTGTCCAGGTGGCTGAACTGTGATACTGCTGTGCATGGAACCGATGATGACATTAATACCCAGGTGCTTACAGCTTCTTCACTGCCTGTCCCAAACTTATGCATACTGCTGCCGTACAGTAACGGCTGTTGTGCTGGGCAAGCCCGTTTCAGCAGCAAGTAAAGGCATTTCAGTCCATAACGTGCGGAAGGCACTTTACGACCCTCCAGGATGAGGGGGAAGGTGATGTTTGAGATCTCTTAGGAGAGCTTGGAACGGAACCCAAATCATTTTTATTTGTGAAGTTGCATCAGTGTGGTTGGCACTGTAAGGGACACATAATACAGACCCTGCCGCAAAGAGCTTACACGCTGAGCAACCCGGTGGGAATACTCTAAGTCAGAGAGCAGATAGGAGCATGGTAAGAAGCCCAGCTGCAGGGATGTGACGGGGTGGGGGAGACCCTGTCCCGTGTGCTACTGAATGGGCCCAGGACCCCTGGCTTCCGTGGTCCGGGACGCCAGTGGTTCCTGGGCAGGAGCCAGTAAGGAGCATCCTTCCGCTCCAGCAGTCAGCCCAGACTAAGCCGGGCTGCTCCCTCTTATACTGCTACACCTGGAGCATGCCCGGTAGGGACGTGGGGGCGTGGCTTCCTCTGCCCACGGTGTGGAGTTAACCCTTCCCCGGCCAGTGCGGGGTGAGTTCACCCCGTCACAGGGGAATAAATAGACTTTTTTGCTTAAAGCTTAGCTTTGTAGATCATTCACGCTTGATGTCCTGATTCACAGCCCCGTGCTCTAGCCACTTCGCTATGCTTCCTCTTACATGGATGTCCCTTGCCGTACTGGGAGAGGAGTAATTTAGGGTGAGGTACGTGGTGAGAAAGCGGTGGAAAAGTTTCCTAACAGCGACCATGCAGCAGTCTCGCTGCAGCAACGAGACAGATGAAATGGACTAAAAGGTCTTTTTCATCTATGACATGACAGAGCCCCCCCATTCTCCTCCCTTCTCCGGGTGGACAAGGCCAAGAGTGCTCAGTGGTCTCATCCAAAGCGCTTACGCAGCATTGCTGTAATAAGAAGCGACGCCTGGGGAGCAGTTAATATCTCTCCATATAAAACATGAAATTGAAAGCCATGAGTGTATTGCTTCACACACTGTTCTTCCGGGGGAGTATTCTTCAGGAGAATTTAACCTCCCTTGTGTGCCGTTCTGTGATCATCCGGTATCGTTTTTATGGGGCACTTGGACCCAGAGTAATTTAACCTCTGTGCAAACACGTCTCAGTTTCCTTTGTTAACATGTGAATGGAACATCCAGCAACCAATTCCTTCCCCCCTCACTTCCATTCATCATTCAGCCAGTTCCCATGCACTGGAATATACCTCTTTCTCTGGCTAGCGCGTCACTTTCAAGCTATTTGCAGGCTACTTTTCTGAGCCACTTCTGTTTACTCGTGTGCCAAAATACAGATTTAGGATTCCAGCTCTAGGCCCCCATGCCTGAAAACACTGGCCACCTCTGGGCCTGGTTTTGACCAAAGCTGAATACCTGTAGCCCCTGGGAAGTCAATGGAACTGCACGTGCTGAATATCATTCAGCCTATGGCCTGTTTTTTGCTGAAACCTCTAGGGCACAATCAGCCTCTGAGAAGAAAAAACACAATCCACGTGACAGATAATGCACTCTCTCCCATTGTGGCTGCAAAGAATGGAGGTATATTTTCCTGCAGGCCAATCACACACGACCATTGTTAATTGTGAACATATCTGTGGCTAGATTCAGCTCAAATTAAAGACCCCATGTTTCCTTTCTCACTATTTCCCCGCTGCCTGCAGCAGACTAGTTAATGTCTGTACCTGAGACCAAGTAGCATTACTTCCCATGAAAGGCTAGGCTCACAGAACTCGGGAGAACAAACAGATTGCACACGATTACAAAAATACCCTATGAGGAAAATAGTGGGTGGCATATTACAACGGCAACCCAGAGCAATGTGACCCAGTTGCTTCCGACAGAGGCAAAGACACAGAGAGCCCTTTAAAGGCAGCTTAAAGACAAATGACAAAATTAACATTCAACTTCACCAAGATGGGTCTTTGCAGCGTCACCATTTTCTTTCCCCCCTTTTAGCTTTCTTTTCCCCAGCGCTGATGAAATGGGTTGTATTGGCAGCCACTCCTGGAGTTCTCCAATGCACACGGCAGATGCAGCAACCGCAGGGCATGCTTCCCCCATGGTGCCCCAGCCAGTGGGCCTCAGGGACAGGTTTTAGGGGGAGTTCAATCTGTGTCGGCTGAGAGTTCTCTGAGGAGCTGCCAGGAGCGGGTACCACCACGGCTGATAGTTTCATAGTGGAAACTGGTGGACAGCAATAGCCCCAGACTTTTCTTCTGTAACTTTCCTAACTGAACCCAAGTCAGGTCTCAGTTACATAAAACTTCGGAGTATTATGACCTGGGTCCAGGGAGGTGGAGGGAAGCCGCAATTGAGCCTCATCCCCTGTCCCTACTACGGCTGGGAGAGCTCTCCTGGAAGCTGCGGCTTTCTCACCTCCCCCATAACCTGACATGACTGAGGGAGAAGCCCACTCGGGTCCCTGTGCGCCTCTTCCCCAGTTACGGGAAGTCTTTTCCTTTGGCCAGTGTGAGTGGGAGGAACACTAGAACACAACCGTAACCAATCACCACAATGAAATGACCTGACACTCAGTCCTTCTTTTAAATAGGCTCTATTGTTGTCTAGAACACATCCGAGCAGTTCTAGCATGGTAAGGGAGGGAGGGCATAGCACCCTTCTGCCATGAAGCCAGTATGACCTTGTGCTCTTGGACCAATATCTCTGCGCTTCCATTCCCCATCTGTAAAATGGAGCTAACACAACATTTGGCTCTTATCTATTTAGACGGTAAGTTCTTTGGGGGCAGTGAGAGTCTCTCATTGTGGGTACAGCACTCAGCCAAAACCATATAAAGAGCAGTAATAATAATGAGTAGAAAACACATGGACCTTCACCCACAAAACGCTTTAAATTCATGCATTCAAAGAAATGCCGATAGACTGTAGAGTATACCACAGTTAATCAAAACAAGGTCACATCCCCTGCTGCTTATTGATTACACTTAAATTTCCCTCGATCAACCCAATGTCCTCCCTGGTTTTCATTGCTGCTGGGATACAAACGAGAAGAAATAGAATACATTGCCTTTACCAAAGTGTATTACAGTATTTTTCATATGTAAATACATTGCACCAAATATCAAGCTAAAAGCTCCCCTGGCATTCTCAACACCCTGGTATATTCCCCAGTGCTATTTTTCTAATCATCTCTGCTTAGGAGTTCTCCACCAAGTGTGTTTTAGGAATTCATGACACATCTTCCTTTTGGACAGTTTTGAATCGGCTGGCAATGGATGTGGAAAAATCATTATTCCTAATGAAGAAATATTGACGCGAAAACAGCATTTCGAGGGCAACGTTGACCATAAGTCAACAAAATAACAAGGTTCCTCCCCCCCTTCTCCAATGACTTTCATCCAAGGGTTTTCAAGCACTCCACAAACATCTGTTAATCCTCACAGCCCCATGCAAGGTAGGCATAGTTACCCCCAATAGAATTAGAGAAAGGGGCACAGAGAGAGGTTGATACTACGACTTAGCTCAACCATATTACACTTCTCAAAGGAAGCAAGCATTACCATGAGCTCTGTTTTGCAGATGGGGAAAACTGAGGTACAGAGAAGGGAAGTGACTTGCCCAAGGTCCCCCAGCACATCGGTGGCATAGCCGAGACTAATACCCAGGCTCCCAAGTCCCAATTTAGCGCTATACCCACTAGGCCACACTGCCTCCCTTAATGAACAGAAGTGAGAGACTTGCACAAGTCCACGCTACCGTGGCAGAGCTTAAAACAAAACCCAGAACTCCTGTAGCTCTGGTTAATGTTCTCTGACCATGCACACAACAGGCGCCTTGATTTTGCCCAAGCTGAAAGGAGCGGAAGCTTTGCTCTGGAAGAGAGTAAATATTACCATCTGGCTGAGGAAAGGAGGTGCTTGTCCAAGAGGGGTTATGCTAGGGAAGGGTGCCTTGGCCATGACCTCTCCCAAGCTAGTGCCAACGCTTTGGAGGCTGGTGGCATGGGGCTGTAGGCAACTTGCACTGCCATAAGCTTCTCCCACTGCAGCAGACCCTGGGGAGGAGCTAACCCAGCTGTGAAGAAGCATTATCTCTTGGATTCTAGTGAACTCGAGCTCCCAACAAGACTGGCAGATGGTCAGGTTCATGAATTCGCTCTACTTTTCAACACTGCAGCAGACCTGGGTTCATACCTCAGTCCTGCCTGCGGTTCAACACTACAGATTTTTCTCCTGGACTAATTTGGGGCTAAGCGTTTCAGAAGTGACTAGGGATCTGGGGTGCCTGATTTTAGAAACCTTAAAAGAGACTATTTGGAGGATTGGTGCTCGGTATTGCAAACCCAACAACAAAAAAACCCAGACACACAGATTCACTAGTCACTTCTCAAAGTCTTGCCATTGTAATGTGTGTGATAATCCCTAATCCCACTGGAGTTTGTGAGGGATTTGCCATTGGTTTTACAGGAAGCAAATTTTCCAGACAGTTTTAACCTAAGCTGATAGACGATTTACATAAATGCCAAATAGGGTGAATTAAATTATATGATATTCTCCCACACGTCCCCCTACTCCCGCCACCTGTCCTCTTTTGTTTTTTGACGCAGCTTTCGTGGCAGTTACTCGCCCCTTAGCATTGAACTCACTGTGCTGGAGCACTGCACTGAATTTTCATTATTTGACAGCTGCAGGTCAGACACATCGGTCGTCTCATGCAATGTTTGGACGTTAGACAGATTCATCTTAATTCGCTGCTTCGGCAGATGTCAACGAACACGCGTCGTTCATAGATGCTTGGTGCTTTGAGGCATGTTTGTAACACTCCATGAATTAAATCAAAAGCTGTGATTTAATTACTGACTACTTTCCTAAGTCCTCTTATTTTATCTCAACTACAGAGCACACCTCATGCATAGGTCTCCGCAATGACCGTTCTGACTACTTCCAGTAACAGCAAAGCTTGCTCATTGTTTTCATCCCCTAACCACAGTACAACCTCGCTATCTCACTTCACTTATCTGCAAACCTGATACGTTTCCAATATGCCTTGGTGGTCTCGGCCCACGCACTGCTAATGATTTATCAGCAAATGCAGGGCAATGGTGAGGCCTTGTCTTACTAAAGTTTCATTGTTGTTTGCAGTGCTGTTGCAGCCATGTTGGCCCCAAGAGATGAGAGAGACAAGGTGGGGAAGAGAATGTCTTTTATTGAACCCACCTCTGTTGGTGAAAGAGAGAAGGTTCAAGCTCCTCAGATCTCTTTCTTCAGGTCTGTGGAGCTCGAAAACTTGTCTGTCTCACCAACAGAAGCTGGCCGAATAAAAGATACCATCACCCACCTTGTCTCTAAGCCTTCCTGATATCTTCTCAGAGACTTTCCCATGCTGCTCACCCACTGTTCCTATTGGAACAACTCAGAAGCATTGGTGGATTAATCCTCACCACACCCTGTAAGTGCTATTGCAGATGGGGAGCTGAGGCTCAGATTGGTCAACAACTTGCCCATGGTTACCCAGGAAGTTTGTGACACAGACAGAAATTGAAGCCAGGTCTTCTGAGGCCCCATCCACAGGGCCATCTCTTTCTCCACTGTTACACAGGCCTGCAGTACAAGGTGCTCCAGGAGAGATTTGCCTCAGCAGATACGAATCTGATCACAACTCCCCAGTAGGCACGATGAATGTGCTTCCTGCCAAACTGTGCTGTCACCCCAGGGTGCCTGGGCAAGCTCTGAGAGGAAGGAGGGTGGGAAGCTGCTCCCTGGCTCCTTTGATTTAATTGAGGCATTATGAGGGAGCAACCCACTGTGCTCCCTGGAACAATGGGATTGCAATAATGCCTCTTATGCCTGGTGAAAAACCCCTGGAACCTAACTCCTCCCTTCCCCATGCTCCCCCCAAAAAGGCTCAAGGGCAGGTTATCCCATCAGTTTTACTAAGCAGAATACAGTGCATTTGCATGGTCCAAAGTAATTTTCCTAAATTGCTGCAACCATGATGGGGCCGAGCTCCAAAGGTCAGGTGAGGACTAGAGCATTCTTAATGTCCACATCTGGGGTTTGATTGAGTCGATTCCCATCATGAGAGCCACCTGCAAAGTTTGGACCTGGATTTCCCACAAAGCTAGGGGCTATTCTGATCTGAGCTTCTGATGATGACCCAGCACTGACTAGGTACCTGTCGCAACACAGGAGACTTGACTGTTTTCTTGTGCCCGACTGGTTATTTGCTAGTCCCCAGAAACTGGTAGCCTGCAATGGGTCTCCCTGCCCAGTTGGGGTCAGTGATGTTCTATAGTACTTGACTTAATGCTCACTTTTTGCAGCAGGCTCTGGTTTTTGTTGTATTGTTTCCCTTGGGGGCAGATGTTTTACCATTTGCAAAGTGGTTGAATTACAGCCTCAGTGTAACATCTTGAGATGGAAAAAAATAATAATAAAGGAAACCTCCTTTGCTGATCGATCATGGACATGCAGAGGATAGAGCAAGACGTACTTTATTTCCTTTAATGCTGATGAATGGTGCCCGATTAGATCAAAGCACTCTACCCACAGAGCAGCCATAGCATGGGAACTGGCAGAACAAGCTTCCCTACAGTGCATTACCAATGTGCCTTAACCCTGGCAAGGGAGGACTACTTCCAGAAGGGATATGAGGGACTGCGGCCACCTGTGACACACTGGTCACTACTGATCTAGCCTGAACTGAAACTGGTGTCCGGGTGATGAAAAAGGAATGGGCACTTTAGATGGGATATACACTGAGCGGATTTTAAAGAGGCATATATGCTTAATGAAAAAAATTAAAAAGGAAAGATTTGTTTTGTTTGATTTTTTTTCATGTAATTCTTTGTTTTGCACTGTAAAATTCCAGAATGATTTTTTGTTTGTTTGTTTAAATTAGGTTGGAAAAAGCCCACTTTAAAAAAAAAATCCCCCGCCCCCACCAGAAACAGAGGAAGGGTGGGGGAAGAAAAGTGAGAGGAAGTGGAGGTGGGGAAAAAAAACACTTCCTCTCACTTTCTACTTCCCCATCTCCCTTTCCCAGTTTGAAAAAAAAAAGAGAGAAAGTTTGCTTCAAAGTTTCATTTACAAATGAATATTTTCAACAGAAAGGATTGCTCAGTTGAAAAACAAGCTGCTGCTGCTGCTTAGGGCTTAAGCCGCTGCGTGAAGAATGGAGGGTTTGGTTGCTGACAGTCAACCCCAAACCAACAGCCTGGAATTTTTGGTGAACAAAAAATTGCTTTGGGCTGAACAGAACATTTTGTTTTGACGTGGAGTGGCTTTTAAGAATGATATTGCATTGAAAACCAAGTAAAATCAAAGGAAATTTCATCACGAAAAGTTATTCTGGCCCCTAAAATCAAAACGTTTAGTTTAGAAAACACTGGAATGAAATGATTCCCACTTTTCTTTGGATTTTTGTTTTGTTCCCCCCGCCCCTCTTGCTGAAACAATTCAGCGAAACTGACATGAATTTGTGAAATGTTACAGGGTTGCGAGATTGGCATTTTCACCCAACAGAAAAGTTTCAGCTGGAAAAAAAATCATCTGGCTTTACTCAGAAGGAAATGTTCTTGGGGGCAAGTTATCCCATCAGTGCTATCGGGCAGGTTCTTACGTCTTCCACTGAAGCAGCTGGTGCTGGCTGCTGTCAGAGACAGGATACTGATGGACTTTATGTTTGATCCAGACTGTAAATTCCTATGAACGGCTCCGGAACTCCAGTACCATCCACTGAGATGCATCCCTTTGCACTTACATTTTCAACATCATCATTGCGAGACTTAACTCTTGAAACAGAAAGGACACAAATAGAGAAACAAACGTCTATCTAAAAGGTTTGATTGAAACTCGTGCGGAAAACAAAGGGCAGAGTGTGTGATGGAAATCGGTCTCTCTTCCCCCACCCCTCTGGGGGTGGTAGTGACTTTCTGGGCATTCCCCTGGTCTGCGGGACCTGTTCTGAAATTCTAGACAAGATCTCAGGATCCTCTTTTGGGGAGCCACAAAAATACGTTTCTGGTGGTTTGGTGACGGAAGTCCCAGCCACTGCGCAGGCGGGGGCTGGGTGGGGCTCTGGCTTTCCCATCGGATGCCAAGCACAGCTGTACACAAAAGGTGCTGGCTCAGCGCTCTGACGTGGTAACTCAAGGTGCTTCTACTTGCTGGTAGAAGCAGTGGTGGGTGGTTCTAGGGCTTGCTACACCCACCCCACTTGTTTGCGGGAGCGGCAATGCAGCACAAAACTCTGAGGCCAAATGAGGTCACCTCCTCCTCAGACATTTAATACTCGATGAATGCTTGCAGCCCTCCCCACCCACTCCTAGAGGCCAAATGTGTAAGGAACTGGAGGGCAACAACCCCAGTCTGCAGGGCTCCGGGTGACGAACACTTCCACTCTACCACCAGGCAACCATGGAAGACCTGCAATTAATGCTCTGTAAACCCGGGGGGCCTAAGCATCACACGAAGTGCCGCTCAGAGAAATCCCTTTTGGCAACATCTCTGGTTGGTCCAGGTGCACTGTTTAAGCAGGAAGCTGTCTCTGCAACTCGACTGTTCCGGGCCTGCTGCTATAACAGATCCCACTGGCCCCTGACTCTGACCCTTGGATTGATTCCTGGTCTCTGACTCCAGCTGTGATATCTGGCGAGACTCGTGACTTTGGGTCTGTCCTTCGGCTTGACTCCTAGTTCCTGACTCTGGTTCTGACCCCGGGCTTTACCACCAACTCTCAACTACTGCTCCAGCTACCAGGCCCTATTCCTGCTCTGACCACTAAACCTGACTCCTGGTCCTACTCGCTTAGGCCAGACTGTCCACATCCCGGTCGTGACAAAAGGTGCCGATTCCCAGCTGCTCTGAGCCCCAACATACAAGAGTTTCAAATTCAGACAGGTTTCAGAGTAACAGCCGTGTTAGTCTGTATTCGCAAAAAGAAAAGGAGTACGTGTGGCACCTTAGAGACTAATAAATTGGTTAGTCTCTAAGGTGCCACAAGTACTCCTTTTCTTTTTGCAAATTCAGACAGAAACCCGGGCCCCTTAGTGGATGCTCAGCTGAGAACCAAGCCACTGGGCAGGTGAAAAAGAACACATCAGCCTGGCCACAACACGCACTGACACAGATACCAGCTTTTCAGCCCACAGTGGGGAACAGACGGACTTCTACTGTTCACCCAGAAGTGACCTAATGGAAGTTATTCAGAGTTATTATTATCTGCATTACTGTAGCACCTAGGAGCCTAGTCCTGGACCAGGACCCGTTGTGCTAGGTGCTGTACAAACAAAACCGCAAAAACCGCCCCTTCCTCCCCAAGCCAATCATTTCATCTCCTCCTGGCAAAGGCTGTCAGCATTCTCCCAGACTCACAACCAGCCCCCAAAATCACACACTGCTCACTGGAGCACTGCTGAGCCTGAGGGACATGGTTCATTCTCCACCGGCCAGCACTCCAGCTGGTGTTCAGCAGCCTGCTTCCACCTTGCCAGACTGCTGGGCTTGCAAGTGGCAGGAAGCAGAGTGTGCTGTGTCCTCTGTTCCGTGGGGAAGTGGAAAAGCCTGGTAACAAGTAGGAGACGTGAAACTTTGAGTCAGAGATTCTCGCTCTGCCAATTGCTCCTGTCTGCCAACCTGCCTCACGTCTGCCTGGGGAGGAGCAGTTGAGGAAATGTCGCTAAATAGAAAACAAGGGAGCAAAAGCTGGGAGAAAGGAAGAAGGTGGCAAAGAGAAGAGACTCCAACAGAAGTTTGCTGCTGGGCTGTCAAACCACCAAAGGCTTTCAGGCCTGGGATTGTCGAAGGAGTCTAAGGGTGTTGGATGCACAAGCCCCACTGAATTTCGGTGGGACACCTGACTCCTTTGAACAGGAATCCATGCAGCAATGCCAGGTGTATGATGCATTTCTGCCTACACACTGCCCAGGTGTTAAACTGAATCCATTGTGCACCTTTGAGTGCCTGACCTGCACTCTGACACTAACCCATTTCCCCTGGGCCGAACTTCTGTCACTCCAAACTTCTGAGCAGCTCTGAACAGCTGCCTTCACTTTTCTTTACACCAGATAGCGGTTTCCTTCTTTCCCACTCAGGCTCGAGGTTCACTATCTGATTACCAGTTAGTGCAAGAACTGAGAGCTTTGTTCAACTGCAAAGAGGCGGCTCTTCCCTTCTGAAAGGGGCACACACCACTTGGTTTTACTACTGCAAGGGCCAGAGACACCATCCCTTAAAACCATGACACCATTATGGAGAGAAAGTTCTTTTAAGGTCGTTATTTGATGTTGCTAAAACTGTATCCTCCTCTGAGAGCTGGATTGTTGGTATGAAGGGAGCCTGCTCTTACTCGCAGAGGCAGATGGAAAAATAGTACCAATAACTCTCCAAAGCATTTTAAAAATGGTCTCCCTATAGCACATGCGGCCTATGCAGAGTACATGGTGGAGGAGTGTGGTAGAAAGGCACGAGTTATGGCTTGTTGCAACTTGTATCCAAAACAGAACATGAAGCACAGTGAGACTCAATTTGGTTTAAACAAAACAATGACTCACATGATCCAAATGGGTTTTGAGGTTCAAAACAGTTTGGTTAAATTTGTCTATTTGTAAATTATTTTTCCTTTCCACAGTCCTCCTGTTTTTGGCCCTGGCATGGATCAAGAGCACTCGAACACAGCACGTAAGTCAGTTCCTGGGAAGACTCCAATCCAATTTCTAGAACAGAGGGTTGCAGTCGCTTTCGAGTTAGTTTCAGATCTGCATCCAAACTTTGTGATGCTTGACCCGAGCCTGGGGCTCATCTGTTTGGGTTTCATCACTCCAACGCCACTTAAAAGGAAAACCAAACCATTCTTTCCACTACAAGGCACAGATGGGATGAAGCAGACTCAAATGCTGACCGCGGTTTGGGAAGATACTTCTCTATCTGAGATATGGCAAAAGCCTCTTCCTACGAATAGCAGCAGGCCAGGCTCCGACCATTATCAGGACATATTGCTAGCCGAAAGAGAAGCAAAATCAGGGGACATTTGCTCAAAGAAAACCTGTGAAACGTCTTACATAAGAACAATGGCTAGATTGTCAGGCTCAACGGGTAGTGATCAATGGCTCCATGTCTAGTTGGCAGCCGGTGTCAAGTGGAGTGCCCCAGAGGTCAGTCCTGGAGCCGGTTTTGTTCAATATCTTCATAAATGATCTGGAGGATGGTGTGGATTGCACTCTCAGCAAATTTGCAGATGATACTAAACTGGGAGGAGTGGTAGATACGCTGGAGGGCAGGGATAGGATACAGAGGGACCTAAACAAATTGGAGGATTGAGCCAAAAGAAATCTGATGAGGTTCAATAAGGATAAGTGCAGGGTCCTACACTTAGGACGGAAGAACCCAATGCACAGCTACAGACTAGGGACCGAATGGCTAGGCAGCAGTTCTGCGGAAAAGGACCTAGGGGTGAGAGTGGACGAGAAGCTGGATATGAGTCAGCAGTGTGCCCTTGTTGCCAAGAAGGCCAATGGCATTTTGGGATGTATAAGTAGGGGCATAGCGAGCAGATCGAGGGATGTGATCGTCCCCCTCTATTCGACATTGGTGAGGCCTCATCTGGAGTCCTGTGTCCAGTTTTGGGCCCCACACTACAAGAAGGATGTGGATAAATTGGAAAGAGTCCAGCGAAGGGCAACAAAAATGATTAGGGGTCTGGAACACATGACTTATGAGGAGAGGCTGAGGGAACTGGGATTGTTTAGTCTGCAGAAGAGAAGAATGAGGGGGGATTTGATAGCTGCTTTCAACTACCTGAGAGGTGGATCCAGAGAGGATGGTTCTAGACTATTCTCAGTGGTGGAAGAGGACAGGACAAGGAGTAATGGTCTCAAGTTGCAGTGGGGGAGGTTTAGGTTGGATATTAGGAAAAAATTTTTCATAGGAGGGTGGTGAAACACTGGAATGCGTTGCCTAGGGAGGTGGTGGAATCTCCTTCCTTAGAAGTTTTTAAGGTCAGGCTTGACAAAGCCCTGGCTGGGATGATTTAATTGGGGATTGGTCCTGCTTTTGAGCAGGGGGTTGGACTAGATGACCTCCTGAGGTCCCTTCCAACCCTGATATTCTATGATTCTATGATAAGAACGGCCAGACTGGGTCAGACCAAAGGTCCATCCAGCCCAGTATCCTGTCTACCGACAGCGGCCAATGCCAGGTGCCCCAGAGGGAGTGAGCCTAACAGGTAATGATCTAGTGATCTCTCTACTGCCATCCATCTCCACCCTCTGACAAACAGAGGCTAGAGACACCATTCCTTACCCATCCTGGCTAATAGCCATTAATGGACTTAGCCTCCATGAATTTATCCAGTTCTGTTTTAAACCCGGTTATAGTCCTAGCCTTCACAACCTCCTCAGGCAAGGAGTTCCACAGGTTGACTGTGCGCTGAGTGAAGAACTTCCTTTTATTTATTTTAAAGCTGCTACCCATTAATTTCATTACATTCATTACCTTGCAGCACTAATCCCCACACTGTCTGCCTTCTACCCACCCCTAAAGTGTACGCAGGCAGCCAATGGCATCTTGACTCTCAAATGAGCTCATTCTAGATATACTGGACCAAATCACCAGCTCAGGAGATGTAAAGTGGTGCAGCTTCACCAAAATCAATGGAGCTACGCTCACCAACACACATGAGCTGATGATGCAGCCCAGATTGTGCGCATGACCCAGCTGGGCTGTGCTCCAAGTCATCCGCCTGTGAGATGCTCCTCACCTAGGTTTCAGAGTAGGTTTCCATTCTTCTAGACACATGCAACTGTCCAGGGCCAGAGGCAATTATCTCACGTTTCCTGAAGGATCATTTCCCCACTCTATGTCTCAGTGCTGTGATTGTAAAAACCTTGAACTTTTGTCCTCTGTGCAGGGCTGCAGGTAGGTCTCTCCTCTTCTCTTATCCTAAAGGTCACGCTATTGCTTCATGAAATGAGGCAAGCAATAAAAAGATTAATCCATTCCTAGCAATTGTGCAAAAAGCAATTATGCAAAATTGGACAGATCTTAGGCACATTAATTCCCTCTCTCGCGCTCCCCCACCCTACACCCTGCCCCACTCTGGTGGAAGCAGTGTCTGCAATGTAGAGAGAGAGAGAGAGAGAGAAAGTTGCGAGCTGGAGACTAATTGGCACCCTACAAAATACTGTTGAGGCTCCCTCTAAATCTATTCCACTTGGTCCTCAGGAACTCAGTTCGGCTCCAGCCTCATGACGTAGGTTCCCTTCTTTGGCATACCGCAAAGCCACACTGAGTTGATCCAACTCAAGCGCAGATGGTGGGTATAGGCCGTACCGCACATCCAAAATTACACAGTAAACCTCTTTCTTTACCTACATTCACACATTACATTGTATTTACTATACATTGTACGACGTGTTTTGGGATTGGTGTGGTCACTTCGTAGGAACCAATCCCAGTACATCATGCACTGTCCATGCACGACCGACTCCTTCCCCCTCATTTTATGTTCCAGGCTCCTCTTACCCATTGTTATCTGGTGCATTGTCAACGGTACCCTGGGTGTTCCCTCTTCTTAGCTAGTACAGACATTCTGTTTCCAGCTTGCTGATCCATTTACCTCCCTAATCCTGTCTCCCAAAAAATAAGGCCTTGCCCACATCCAATTACTCCTGTCAAGCCTGGCCTACAAATACCATTTCTATTTTAAAAGCAAATGCTCTGCTTGGGAAAAGATTTTGGATTGATGGCTCTAGAGAATGAAGTCCTCTGTTTATCCACAGCTCAGGGACAGCATGGGCTGAGTCAGGGCACAGCTCCCTAACACTGTACCACCAGCATGCCTCTATCCCTAGCTCGAGGGACCGTAGGTCACTACTTGTCAATTCAGCTCATAGCTTTTCTGATGGGACTGCCCACAAAGGTGTCAACTACCGTGTAACAACGCCTGTGTGTGGATTGCCTGTGGAGTTAAACCTAGGACCTCTGGATCTCAATGCAGAAGCGCCTCTCCTGCTTGAACTATCAGACCAGGTCCAGAGGCAGTAGCAGACCCATAAGACTCTATTTGTGACCTAGCCACTAGAGGGGGACAAGGCCACTCTGAGTTACTGTTCACTGGGGGAGGGACTTTGTGACATTAGGAACAGGACTGAGGCCTTATGGATATGCAGAAATTGCATTGGTTTAACTTAAATCACTTTTTAATCCAGTACAAACCTGTGTGGACAGTTATCCAGTTCCTAATCAATTTAACCTAAGTCTGGTTTAAAGTGAAATAAGAAAGTCATAGAATCATAGAATATCAGGGTTGGAAGGGACCTCAGGAGGTCATCTAGTCCAACCCCCTGCTCAAAGCAGGACCAATCCCCAATTAAATCATTTAAATCATCATCATAAGTCCACACAGCCTCTTGCACCAGTTTAACGAAATCAGTTTAACAATCACGTCATATGTTAAACTGGTGAAACTTTCCTGTGTAGACAAGGCCTGAGAATCCACAATCCATTTCTGGATACCTCATAGCCACCGGGGGCAAGAAATTTGTCATAAAAATGAAGTGGCCATCCTCTGCTCACACTGAACAGAATGGCAAACAGCTATTCTTCCTCCTGTGTTACTTCCTTATGTATCCATGATGATTGTCCCCACCCCTCCAAATGAGGGATATTATGTACAGGGTGCATCAAGCGTTGCATATCCAGAATGTACATATTAGATTTTATCTTCCTTTTTATTTTATTCTATTCTATGCAAAGAAACTAGACAATATTTCTGAACATAAAAAACAACTCTATATTTAGAAATACAATGTGCATAGAGGAAGAGGTTATGACTGGTTTGGTGCCAGTAGGGGTGTTACTGAATGAGCAGTCACTGGGGAATTACAGACGCACGTAGCACTTGGTGACTGATGTTTTGATCAAGCCCAGGGGTCTACAAGCTATAACCATAAAGACATGGGATGGGATTTGCAAAAGAGCCAAGCTTTGCCCTAACTTGGCTCCCATTGCAGACGCTGTTAACTCATTCCCCCGCCCCCAACAGCCCTGGAGAGTCAGCACCACTGAAGATCGTTCAGATCTAGTAAGGATTTGCAAGGGACTATCAAAAAGGGAGTGAGAGGCAGAGGATGTCAGCTGATCTCAACTGTTGTGACAGAGTACGGGGAGGAAGGAAATCTCTTAGCAAGTATCAAACCCAGCAGTCACTCTGTGCCTCCCATAAGGAGGGAGATACTGGAAAGAGGACTTAGTTTGACCAACCAGACCTTCAGGTGGGTTGTACTGGCTGCATCAGAACCCAGCTCACCATTGAGCCATGGCAAAGGTAAAAGCTGATTTTTGGAAACAATCACCACATGCAGAAAGGGGAGGCCCATTGGTACTGTGGCTCACTCCCACTCATTCATTAGAGCACATCAAGGTGAAGGAAGCAGGCTTCCTCTGAACATGGCATTTAGGGGGCAGCAGCTAGAATGAATTACCCTTGCAGGGCATGCAGATGAGGAGGAAATACTGACGTTTCAGCAAACAGCGGGTTTTTAAAGCCAAAAATATAATGCAAAACGATAAAAAAAAACAAGAAACCATCTCCGGTCCTCAAAAACTGCCCTCACATAAACAGCTACAAATAATTTATTCTGTCTGTTCACTCATGTGTAATCAGAATCAGAACATGTGCTTGCTACAGAGCAAGTTATTAACCTCTCAAGGTAGTGTCTGGAACCAGCATTTATGGGGGAAATTGTGTTATAGTACCGTTTACTGGATGAATGGAACACAGGGCTTGATTCATAAAAATAAGCAAATGGAAGCTCCAGTTTCACAACTAGGTGCATTGTAGGGATGTGCTAAAGCCATTATTGGGTCCAGGAAAGAACATGGTTTAATTGCGAAGTGAATTAAGCCTAGAGCATTTGAGACCATTAGTCCACCAAGTTCAGTAGCCTACCTCTAGCAGTGACCAATATATGATGCTGCAGAAGATGATTCAACCCTCCTCCCACACACTTACATCTATCATCTCTACTGTACATTAATGCACAGTGCAGAGTTGGGTGGAAGGTTTCCTTCCTTATTCCCGGAATGCCTATAAGCATGCCTCTATCATGTACCTAATTGTGCAGTGCTATGCTTGGGGTGGGTGGAATGCCCTTCTGGACTCTCAATGAACCCTCCCCATGAAACATTAAGATCATTGGCCCATGTAAGTAGAGTAGTAATTACTGGCTGTAACATTTGTATGTGCCTGGAGCTTAGGAGAGACACAAATGAAAAAAAAAATTCTAATACGAGCAAGCACATTCGTAAATTAAGGATATCCATAATGAATCAGACTTGATTTCACGATTTAAATTCACAGCCACCTCAGTCTTATTACTAGTTGAAGTTTGTCTTCTGTTTTCCTTTACTGGACTGGAAAGCTGGCAGATCACAGGGTCTCATGTTTGCCATACACGCTCCAATCAATAGGGCGCTCTCGCAGTCAAGATGGTTGATAAGGTACATCGTGTTTTGCAAGTCAAGAGGAGTTTTTGTTCTTGACTGATGGGCAGCATTCAGAAACCTACAGATGTGTCGAAGTGGGGTTTCATGATTTGAATACCCGTTTGGACCATCAATGGCTAGGCTTTTGAACGCCCATCCCGACCCTTGCGTCTTAGCCAAGAAAACACTGACTGCAGGCAGGTGTGCTCCATGGATGACGTGACGAGCCCCAGTGTGATGCACTGGCAGGCTCGAGAAGAAGAAATGAGAGAGTTCTACCACTTTTGATTCGTTTCATTCTTCTGATGCTCCCCCTCCTTTTTGTGCCTCTGACAAGCACTCCATGTTGATTATGCTGACGCCAAGAGCAGAGCTGGAATTTTTTCTTGCGCCTCTCAGATGAGAAAGTGGGTTATGATTCATCTCACACAATCTGAGTCAAAGCGATTCCTTTTTAAAAAAAACACTTTTTGTACATTTCCGACTGAAAAACGCTGGGGGGAAGACACTCAATAAATGAGAAAGTTCTGTTTATAATGATTCTTTAGTGTATTTCACTCTCAGCTAAAATAGCCTCCCCCCACTAAACAATGTGACATTCAAAACACCCAGAGAAAACCACAAGCAGAAGACAAAAACACCAATAAAAACAAAAAGACAAATGCTAACAATGAAAAACAGAAGAAACAATCCACACTACACTGCGCACCCCTACCTGTAATGGCATGCTGGTTGTTAGACTGGAAAGTAACTGATTACTACGGTGAATTATCAGTTTTTATAATAGCTGTGTATTATCTAAATTCTGCAGTGTGATAGCATTAGTGGGTACATTATATTAATATCACTTAAGATTACTAAGCTTGATCCTGGAGCACTTTTCTCTCTTTCTTGTTTTCACAGCCATGTTATTAACACCCCAAAATATGGTTATGATTTCAACACCAATAGAGCCTTAAGCACAATTGCATTATTCTACACCGGAGGAAGTAAAATGTTGTTGATTTTGTCTTCAAATGAGAAGAAGGCTGGAAAATAGCACATTGGGCTCAAAGGATTTCTTTGTTCAGTTCTCAACTCTGCCACACACTTCCTGTGTGACCTTGGGCAAATCACCTAATCATTATCAATCCTCTAGCCAGCAAGTCCCCCAATATTTTATTTTCTGGCTCTCCAGTAAGTTTGATAATGGATTTTTATTTAACTGTTTTAAAAAAGAAAGTGTTGCTTTTGTTTGCATCCAGGAGATATTGATTTGGGGGGCCGGGGACAGTTTTGTTTTTGAGGGTTGAATCATTCTCTTCATAACTTGCAGCCTCTTCAGTGAAGGGACTGTCTTCCTATGTGTTTTCACAGCATCTAGCACATTTTGGCCATTACCACCTGTCACCGTGCCGTTGTGGGTCACAACTGAGAATACCAAATTCAGGACAAACTGCTGAGAAAAAGGGCGGATACACCCCAAAACTGGAGGTTATTCTCCCATGAGATATGCCAAACCAGTAACAAAAGTAAAACTTCTGTTTCACCACACTGGCTAACAAGAAGTCATAAAAGCAGTTTCCTTAGGCATTCCACTCCTTGTATCACCCCCAAAACATTAAACTTAGAGATGAGTGGTTCTTTAAAACCAATCTCCTCAAATAAAAGATCCATTTGATCCCAAAGGACCAGCCACACACCCAGGTCAATATACAACTCAGATCTGATCCAATAATCATGCTGATGCCAATCCCTTAGTGTCTAAAATCTAAAGGTTTATTTATAAAGAAGAAAGAAAGTTAGGTGAGAGTTAAAATTGGTTAAAGGAATCAAATACATACAGTAATTGCAAAGTTCTTGGTTTAGGCTTGTAGCAGTGATGGAATAAACTTCTGGCTTAAGTCAAGTCTCTGGCTGCTTCCAAATCATTGGAAGGACCTCAGTCCCTTGGTTAGAATGCTCCCATTAGTATAAATCCATAGTCCAGAGACTGGTGCAGGAGAGAGGCAAAATGGAGGTGTTTCCAGGGCCTTTTATAGCTTCTGCCATGTGGAAGGAAACTCATTGTTTCGAACAAAGCCCTCAGCACAGCTAGTGGAAAAATCACAGGTGACAAGATGGGGTTTGGAATCACATGGACAAGTCACATGTCCATGCATAATTTTCCTTAGTCACAGCAGGAAATCATGACCCATACCCCAGACAGAACCTTTGCAGGACAGTCCATTCAGTGTAGATGGGCATCTCCCATGGTCCACTGTCAGTTAAATGTTTCTTGATGAGCCATTTAATTTGAATAGTTCCTCCAAGATGTGCTAGCTAACTGATGTTACCCCAGGAGCAAACATTTGAAATCTAGGTAAAGAGACAATACTCATAACTTCAAATACAAAAATGATACATGCATACAGATAGCATAATCCTAACCAGCAAATCATAACCTTTCCATGACATCTTACAGGCCACATTTTATACAAGATTTGTTGCAAATATATAACAGTGTTGCCACAATGATGTATATGGTCATATTTTAATCAGATAACATCACACCACTGCATCAATAATCAATCATCATCCCAGTGTAGGAAGTTTTTAAATGAATATGTTGATCTTTAAATACACAGTAGGGAGGTCACTGCAGGTTGCTGTAACTGTGATGTTGCACTCCATATGATTTTATGAAAATATGGTAATGAGTGTGAATATAATGTAACTGGAATATGCTTCATACAAAAGGTCTCTTGCAAGATATCATTACAAAGTTTATAATCTACTGAGTGTGATCATCCTATTTGTATAAATGTATCATTCTTGTATCTGAAACTAGAAATATGAAATATAACTCTGAGAGGTCCTACTGTAATTATGCAAAGTGTGGGCCATTAAGGGCGGTTTAGAGTCTTGGTGGCTCCCATCAACTAGGACAATTGGTTGTAAATGGTTCTGTTTACTCGCAAGCCTTCCCGTGAGTCAGGCCAGGAAGAATGAAGGCTTGGGGTCTCACAGGATATGTGACTATGTCATGTGGTACTGGAATCCATCTTAAACCTCGTGCTCTTCCATTTAGAAGGAGGGGTGGGGACTCAGAGACAAAAGATTCCCACCTTGTGCCAAAGCTATATAAGGGGGTGGAACAGAACAAAGGAGGCTGCAGTCATGAGAAATCCCCTAGCTACCACCTGAACTGTAACAAGCACTGTACCAGGGGAAAGGATTGGGCCCAGACTCGAAAGGAGTCTAGTCTGTGAAAGAAGCTTATTGGAACATCTCTGAGGGTGAGATTTTATTGGTAATCAGTTTCTTCATGTATTAGGCTTAGACTTCTGTGTTTTGTTTTATTTTGCTTGATAACTTACTTTGTTCTGTCTAAAGAAAAGGAGGACTTGTGGCACCTTAGAGACTAACCAATTTATTTGAGCATAAGCTTTCGTGAGCTACAGCTCACTTCCTCAGATGCAGTGATGAAGTGAGCTGTACCTCACGAAAGCTTATGCTCAAATAAATTGGTTAGTCTCTAAGGTGCCAGAAGTACTCCTTTTCTTTTTGCGAATACAGACTAATACGGCTGTTACTCTGAAATTTGTTCTGTCTGTTATTACTTGGAACCACTTAAATCCTACTTTTTATACTTAATAAGATCACTTTTGCTTATTAATTAACCCAGAGTAAGTAATTAATACCTGGGGGAGCAAACAGCTGTGCATATCTATCAATCAGTGTTACAGAGGGTGGACAATTTATGAGTTTACCCTGTATAAGCTTTATACAGAGTAAAACGGATTCATTTGGGGTTTGAATCCCATTGGGAGCTGGGTGTCTGGGTGCTGGAGACAGGAACACTTCTTAAGCTGTTTTTAATTAAGTCTGCAGCTTTGGGGCGCGTGGTTCAGACCCTGGGTCTGTGTTGCAGCAGGCTGGCATGTCTGGTTCAACAAGGCAGACTTCTGGAGGCCCAGAGAAAACGGGCTCAGAGGTAGTCTCAGCACACCAGGTAACAGTCCGAAGAGGGTTTCTGTGATCAAACGCGTCACAGTAACATTCTCTGATATTTCACCATAGCATTTCATTCTTCCTAGCAGACACCAGAAAACCATAGTCTTTCATTTATTCAGAGTCAAGACAAAAATCACTTCAATTCATGATCTGCAATCCACCTTTGCGTTACAGCACGGGGTAGTCAGGAAAGTTCTCTGTAAAAATGATAGCCCGGTGCTCTGCACTTATTCTCTTTTAAGTGACTTCATTATCAGATCAGCTCCATTTACAAGTGAAAATAAGATTTTGCTGACGGCCAGAGATTCAGACTTAACCAGGGAGCTAAAAACAAAAAGGCATGCTGTTCAGATGGGATTTTATCACCCACAATCACAATTCTGGGGTTGGAATTTAAGGTGGTAATTTTGTTTCAGACCGCTTGTCTGCAGCCGTGCTAGTCTGTAAACCAAGTGGCTGTGCCTCAGAAAAACTCAAGACAAAAATTATGCCCTTTCTTGCACTGGTGAGCTGCGACCGAAGACAACCAGTGGCCTTCCTGGGTTATCTGTGCAGCAGGTGGGCAGGTCTGTAGTGAGCCCAGTGCTCCCTTGTTACCATGAGCCACACCCTGCAAGATGCCATAACAACAATAATCTATATAGCTACAATCGGAGGATTGCAACAGCCAAGAAAGGAATAAACAGCATGTGCAGATGAAGTGCCATGGGGAAGGGCAGTGAGATGATTTGCATGCTCATGGCGGCAGCTCTCCTTTCATTTAAAATGGAGTAAATCTGAAGTAATTTCCCCACATCAATGGGGTTTCACTGATGAGAGGAGGACCAGACCTCTGGAAAGACAGAAGAAGAAACTTCTTTAATAAAATCCCTTCCAAAGCTCTCTCTGAGGAAACCAACAGCCCCGTATGCACCTCTCCTGCACACCGGGGGATAACTGTGAGCTCCTTGGAAAAGGCAGCTTTGTCTGCACAGGACTGAACAAACTGCCCCCTCGCTTGCAAACACACTCCAGATGGTTATTTCGGGTCTGCTGCAAGACGCACGGCAAACACCACCCGCAGCCCTCTGCGACTGCACTTTCCCTACCAAGATGCCTTATCCTGAGGGGCTGCTCGGTCACATCACCTCTCCTTGTTTTAACGAGACAAATGGCACCGGGCTTTGACTCCTCAAATAGTCTGCAGTTAAAACAAGCTCAAAATAAGCATTGCAAAAAATGACTGGCCTCTTGTATCCAGCAGCTGCTTGCCAAAAGGCACCAGCAGAATGTAAAGGGGGAGCAGCGGACAAGTCAGCTGGACCAAAATCTGACCTTCCTTTATTTTCTTTCATACTTTCACACAAACATAGTCAGGGCGGCTGGGGCTAGTGGTCAGAGCAGTGGGCAGCCGGGCCTGCAGCGGGTGGCGATACATAGTGGTCAGAGCCAGGGTCAGGAACCAGGAGTCAGAGCCAAGGGTTGGAACTGGAATCAGGAACTGAGCAGGACCAGAGTAAAGCAGGAACAGAGCCAGAGCAGGACTGGAGGGAGGCTGAGAACAGGAGTGATCCCACTTGAGGGTGTAAACACTGAGCAGCCGGGGGAATAAAGTGCTGGTTCTGTTGGTTACTCTGGCCAGTCAGGACACTTTGTTGCAAGCCAGCTGTGCATGACCTGTGAGTCCTCTGTTGCTCACAAGAGTTGGAGCTAGCTGGTCCCAACAACAGGAGCTGAGGGACCAACAGTGAGTCAGTGGACAGGGGTCCTGATGGTACCTTTTCTATCTTAATCATCATTGCCCGTGTGGTGACGCAGGCTGTTGTGTTGCTGGAAGTGCCTTCATTAGATGAGACATAAAGCTGAGGTCCACATCACTTGTAGCCATTAAAGGCCCCATGAGACTTTTGGCAGGAGATGGGGCGTTAAGCCACATGTGCTGGCCAAGTACCAACTTAGCTGCAATTTCCCCTCTAGCTTCAACATGAGGAGTTTACCCTCCACCAAATCAAACCATCCACTTGCAGGAATATACCAGATGCCACTAAAGGGAGGGCAACGTTTCAGAGGTGAACGAGTGTAAAGGATCTCTACATGAACAGTCCATACAATACTTGGAGATCCTTCTTAATGTAAAGGAATATAATAAAAGGCAATTTATTAGAGATCATTAGCTGAACAAATGATTAAGGCATCAGTGTAGGACTTGGAAGATCCAGCTTTAAGTCCCTGCTCTGCCACAGACTTCCAGTGTGACCTTGGGAAAGTCATTTAGCCACTCTGTGCCGCAGGACCCCGCCCCCATTGTATGGATGGGGAAATCGGCCCTGTCCTTCCTCACAGTGGTGTTGAGAGAACATATACATTCGAGATTGTGAGACACTCAGATACTATGGTAATGGGACCATATGAGGGACTGTGCTTTTGTTCTGTGTCCATGACTAGGGCTCCTAGGCACTAAGGTAATACAGATAATTAATAATGAATCATACGGAAGATAGAAGAATATCCAACATTGTGCAGGCGTGATAGCATTTATATCGTGAAAATTTCCATACGAGAATTTGGTCTTTATTGCTCAGGATGAGGATATATCTTTAGCCAACGAGAACCCTGAGGGTATCTCCGTGATTATATCACAAGCTGATAGGAGCCCGAGATATATGATAGATGACAAATCATTATCTTGCTTCTCCTGTCTAACTGTTGCTGTTCCTCGTTCTTGCCTTTCAAGAAATGCATGTGAACTATCCCTTGCCTTCAATTGTATGTGCTTGGGTGATTTCTTTTACAATGTTTATTGGCTAAAGCTATTCTCTTATGTGTGAAATCGTCTACAGTAATTTCCATCAAGTGAAGCTACAACGATGTGTATTGGTGAAAACAGAGCTGATGGAGCTGCAGGCAGCCCTGCCTCTGAACTCATCCTCTAGCCTTGTAGGGGGTTTAGCCGATACTTCCAGAGCTAAGAGTAGACAGAACTTTACTGATCCCTATTCCACTTCCTTTTCTAGGAACATCAGCTGTGCCGACATAGCATCCAGAAACCAAATGACCTGATTGAAACCAGAGACCTGAAAAGAGAAACTGACTAGCAGGAGGAGAGCTGTTAAAGAGACGACCCTGAGTGCTGACGGACCAAGTAAAATGACCTTTCTCCAGCATGACAGTTCAAATGTAATTATTTGGACAAATCATTTTCATGACTTAATATAACGCCCTGAAGCTTTCCAGCAAGGTTAATTGGATTCCTCAGTTCAAAACCTATCTGCTCTTAACCAACTTTTAATATGCTGAGATCCAGTTTTCTTAATTCAAACTAATAAAGTGATTAGTTGACAGCTATCTGGTATGCTACAATTACCATGGCATTTAGACCTCAGGCAGAAGATATTTAATGCAAATCAGAGTCAATGTCTCTGCCCACTTGTCCTTTTTTCTGATTATTTGATCAATGTGCCATATGAATCTTTAGCTTGTATGGTCCATGGTACTATACTAAATAAATGCAGTCTGGCTACAAAGGCAGAAAGGTTGGTTCAGACAGTTAACCATGCGAAGTCCAAACGCTTCCCCCCCGCTTTCATCCTTAATTTTTTTCCAAGTGGGTTTAATGCTGGTGAAAGGTGCTGGATTGATAGCCCGGGAGGGTGGCTTTCCGTATTTATCCACAGAATGGATACAGCACAAGCTGCAGCAGAGTGAGCTCCCTCCCTGCACTGCCATGTCAGAATGCCTCTTTTGTACGTGAAAGTGTAGCTCAACCTGGATGCAAGTTTGGAAATTTTTTTTAAAGTGACTCGTTCAAGGACTATCTGGGTATCTGGTTTTATCATCCCCTGTGGTTCTGTTCTAGGCTGGGTTCCCCGCCCCCTTCCCTACTTTTTTTGATAGATGCACAATTAGCTCTGGATAGTTTCCCCAAAGTGCTGTATGGCGCTCAAGAGGCTGAGCAGAAATGAGGAGGAATTCTACAAAACAACAGGGCACATGCCAATCACCTCTCTCCTGCTGGTAAATGATGTTTAAAAGAAAAACTGAGACTGGAGGCCTCAGGTTGGATGCACTAGTCCATCCCGGCAACCTGAGAATTAAGTGTGATCCGTAGATTGTTCAGTGCCCAGCTTGTATGTCATCTGCCTGAGCTAAGACTTGGGTTTTTGCAGGTTGCTGGTTTCCTAGCTTGCTCCATGGCCATTCAATCTTTGACCTTATTGCTGAGGATAACATGGCTGGCAATTTCTGACTGGTTTGGTGATTTGGGCACCTACATTGGGAGCTAGAACCAGTTCACTCATTTAATTTCATGTAAACTAAACAGCCACTGGGTGGCAAATGGCAGCTGTTTCCAATCGATGGTCTTACCAATGACCTAAAGTTGAAGGGTTTTATATCCCATTCCCCTGAGCCATACAGCTCTCTCTGTCAAAAATCATACTCTGAAAGGAGTCAAGTCATCTAGTGATGCAGCATTAGCCTGCAAGACATAAATATTTCAGCTTCACAACTATAAGTGCCAAGCAAAACTCAAGCTCCATTTCATACCACTGGGTTTCCCTGACAGATCTATCCGCCAAGTTTATGAGAAATTGAAGTGCAGATAGTGGGAAATCTCAAGAATGACTGAGTTGCTTGACTTCACCACATAATCCAAAGCTCACACTAACTTGTATTTTATACAGAGGCATGAGATACCACAATTAAATACCTTTAAAAAGGGAATCAGTGGCTCGCCTCTTTCAGACAAACAAGATGACATGGTTCATAGAATCATAGAACATCAGGGTTGGAAGGGACCTCAGGAGGTCATCTAGTCCAACCCCCTGCTCAAAAAAGGAACAATGGTTATAAGAAGCTATAATTAACCTTGGTATATTTCCACTGAAGTCCATTGGGCCAAGTGGAATTGCTCTTGCTTACACCAATGCAAGTGAAATCAGAATCAGGCCCTATGATATTGCACCAACTTACACCAAGGCTGAATTTGACCCAATAGCTAGAGAGGTTGCAGACTGATGGTGTCAGAAAAAACCAGGCACTGAAACATTGAACTTAATCACTGGTGAGAGTTTAAAAATACAGTTATAGAGCATCAGATTTATGTTGAAACTACAGAGGGATCCCTATGAACAATTACACTACATGCCCAAGCATACCAAACGAATCCATCATTACTAATGCCACTGCATTAGCAGTGCGGCTGTCAAGTCTCCCCATCACAGAGCGTGGTAAATAGATCAAAAGGCCCTGGGTAGATTTATTCAATGTGACGCGGCACTTACCGAAGTAGTCATCAGAGGGTGGATTCTCCATGTCGTACAGCATCTTCTTGGTCAGATGTTCCAGCTCATCCTCGGGTCTGAACAAAGGAGCATCTGATGCCGAGCCAGAGGCAGGATACCCACTCTGCAGAAGGGAAGACACATGCTGCTCGTGAAGTTTCAAATCAGCATTAAAGTGTCCACCAACGCTGCACATGCCCGATGTAAGACAGAAAGGTAAAGAAAATTCACTCTATTGGCTGTTTGGCTTTCAAGCTCACTCGTGGGTCTTATTTTTCTTCTCCTGGGACCCAGTGGGTTTGGACAAATGAACATCCTATTTAATGAAATGAAAATAGATGGCTCAAAACGCTAAACAATTTCCATCAGAATGAGATGAGTAGGCATTACTAGAAGGGATGTATGTACCCAGTAATTAGACAGCCTAGCAGACCTTTGGACAGACTTGAAATAAGAAAGAAAGAAGGAATTATGCTAAGGATAATCAAATATAAACATTTACTAATAAGAAAGGTGTCGGAGGTTTTAGAATTGTCTTCCTAGGGAAGTGGTGGAAGGCCCGTTGGCTTGAACCACTTAAAACTAGACTGGACACAGACTCAGAGAAGATGCCAGAGGGAACAGTCTTGCATTTGGTGGAAGGGACAGACTAGGAGAGCTAGTCTCCAAGGACTAGATATATTTTCTCTTTAGTATGGCTTCCACAGAGTCAAGTCCTGATCAAAGGAAGTTTTGCCATTCATATGAAGAACACCAGAATTTGGCTCACAGATTTTAGATCTAGCGATGCAAACATTTTAATGTGTGCTTAGAAATGAGACCTCTTGGCCTTCATGTGTTAAGAGCTGGTATGCAGTATCTGCTATGTTTTCCAGTGAGTTGTCTTAAGAAAACAACAGAAATATGGAGACATCTTGAGAAACAGGGAAGTATTCTAGTGCATCAATGTACCCTGGGAGGATCTTAGAAGCAGTTAAGTACGGTGTGTGTAATTCAGTACAAGGGTCATTACAGAATTAAAAGACGCTGAGATAAGATTTCCAGGCTTATACAATTTTCTTGAATAACCTGTATGCAAGAATGAACTTGTTTATGGAATAAAGTATGGTTAAAGTCAGGGTGGCTTATTTGGTTAATTGCTGCTTTCATCTAGGATTTCATTTCAGATCCATACCTTAGGATCATTACTCTAGAGGCAAATATCAGCACAGGCTATCTCACACACATGCCTTTTCCTATACCTTATACTCATTTACATGTGGATCAATGGGTTACTTCGCTGGAGAACAAAATATTGGACACCCTGGTGATAAACATTTAACTTACAGAGACTGCAAAAAATCATACAACTGACCCGATGAATCTTTCGAACCAGTTGTTGTCAACCAAGTACAACAGCACCCCCACTGACCTGTCTAAACAAACCAACTCTTTCTTTTCAAGAAAACGGGAAATTCTGTACTTGACATCAGTCAGGTGGAGGAGTTCTTAGAATTGTGTTCTGTGATAACATCTCCATCAGCCTCATTCTTCTGAGATGCTATATTCCAAATCCGAGAGACATAAGAACTCAGAAAAGCATCACTGATCTTTTGGTTTTACCACTGATGACTGTTCTCAGTCTTTAAAAAAAAAAAAAAGGAAGCCAAATTTATAAGTTTGATCCCTCTTCTGTTCAAATCAGGTGTATCAATTTTTCCATTACAAATATGTCCCATGCTTTAGTATACTATAACACTACACTGGCCTGAAAGTCTGTTTCCAGCAAGTAACCTATGAAGCCTCTAGTAGCAACCAGGAGTTGAGAAATTCAGTTGTATAACAAGAATAAATCAACTCCTATTGGCAGTCTCACAAACAGACAAGGAGTCACTAGGTAGGGTATATTCTGTCATCAGCTTCACCTGTTCCCATGTGGGCAGGTCCTCCAGGACCTTCCCTGCTCCCTACAATCTCCCCAGGAAAGGTCACTGCCTAAATTGGATATTTTCTTCTGTTAAGCAAGTGAGATACCATTGGAATGAAAGTTTGAAACAATCTTCTCAGACATTACTAATGGATGATGCAGGTTGACCTTCCTGTTCTATAGCAGGATGACAGATGCTGGAAGACTTTTGATCAGTCCCCCCCAGCAAAAAATGGATTTCTCACTATGTATTCATTTTTATGAGATAATTTGTGTCTGTCAATGTGTTTCAGTTTTTATACCCCCCGCCCCCCTCAAAAAACTGATTTTTTTTAGTTTTCAACAACCAGAATCAACAACCAAAAATTGGTTCTGGGTGTTTTAACCAAATTCTCACAACTCCAGGGAAAACTGTCAATCTGAACAAAAAAATGTTCATTATTTTGGAGAGAATAAAATACATATTTGACCAGTTCTAGTCAGGAGCTATTTCCCCTGTTATATCTCCCTTCAATATCACTATCCCATTTTTCTTAAAAAGTCTGGTTTTGATCCTTCAATGCTGCTGAGAATTAATGCCTTTCAGTGTACATGTTTGAAATAGCTTCTCAGCTCCACAGAGCTGCCTCTGCCTGATGGTGAACCCTTTTAAGGATGTATTATAAAAAAACTGGGCCTTTTCGTTTCTTTTTTGCTTCTTTATGATAAATCATAGATATGAGGGTTGGAAGGGACCTCAGGAGGTCACATAGTCCAACCCCCTGCTCAAAGCAGGACCAACCCCAACTAAATCATCCCAGCCAGGGCTTTGTCAAGCCTGACCTTAAAAACCCCCATGGAAGGAGATTCCACCACTCCCCTAGGGAACCCATTCCAGTGCTTCACAATGCTCCTAGTGAAAAAGTTTTTCCTAATATCCAACCTAAACCACCCCCATTGCAACTTGAGACCATTACTCCTCGTTCTGTCATCTGCTACCACTGAGAACCGTCTAGATCCATCCTCTTTGGAGCCCCCTTTCAGGTAGCTGAAAGCAGCTATCAAATCCCCCCTTACCCTTCTCTTCTGCAGACTAAATAATCCCAGTTTCCTCAGCTTCTCCTCATAAGTCATGTGCTCCAGCCCCTTAATCATTTTTGTTGCCTTCCGCTGGACTCTTTCCAATTTTTCCGCATCCCTCTTGTAGTGTGGGGCCCAAAACTGGACCCAGTACTCCAGATGAGGCCTCACCAATGTCCAATAGAGGGGAATGATCAGGTTCCTTGATCTGCTGGCAATGCTTCTCCTTATACAGCCCAAAATGCCATTAGCCTTCTTGGCAACAAGGGCACACTGTTGACTCATATCCAGCTTCTCTTCCACTGTAACCCCTAGGTCCTTTTCTGCAGAACTGGTCCCAAGTCTGTAGCAGTGCACGGGATTCTTCCATCCTAAGTGCAGGACTCTGCACTTGTCCTTGTTGAACCTCATCAGATTTCTTTTGGCCCAATCCTCCAATTTGTCTAGGTCCCTCTGTATCCTATCCCTATCCTCCAGTGTATCTACCATTCCTCCCAGTCTAGTGTCATCTGAAAACTTGCTGAGAGTGCAATCCACGCCGTCCTCCAAATCTTTAATGAAGATATTGAACAAAACCAGCCCGAGGACCGACGCTTGGGGCACTCCGCTTGATAGCGGCTGCCAACTAGACATGGAGCCATTGATCACTGCCCGTTGAGCCCGACGATCTAGCCAGCTTTCTATCCACCTTATAGTCCATTCATCCAGCCCATACTTCTTTAACTTGCTGGCAAGAATACTGTGGGAGACCGTATCAAAAGCTTTGCTAAAGTCAAGGAATAACCCATCCACTGCTTTCCCCTCATCCACAGAGCCAGTTATCTCATCATAGAAGACAATTAGGTTAGTCAGGCATTACTTGCCCTTGGTGAATCCATGCTGACTATTCCCGATCACTTTCCTCTCCTCTAAATGCTTCAAAATTGATTCCTTGAAGACCTGCTCCATGAT
Organism: Lepidochelys olivacea; assembly: GCF_965140295.1. Taxonomy (NCBI): domain Eukaryota; kingdom Metazoa; phylum Chordata; order Testudines; family Cheloniidae; genus Lepidochelys; species Lepidochelys olivacea. Next base: position 4,579,114 of record NC_140419.1, read on the forward strand.
TTTTCCAGGGACTGAGGTGAGGCTGACTGGCCTGTAGTTCCCCGGATCCTCCTCCTTCCCTTTTTTGTCATTCTTCTCGAGAAGGTTTCTGCCCCCAAGGCAGAAGAAGGTGGGCAGTAAGTGTAACAAATAGTTTGGTATTTGAACATAATTCCCAGCTCAGGTTTAACACACAGACTGTGTTTCCCATCGCTAACTGGCAGCAAAGAGCTCATCAACATTTAAAGATGGGCACTACATTAGCCGTTTTCCAGTCGTCCGGCACCTCCCCTGATCACCAGAAGTTTTCAAAGATAATGGCCAATGGCTCTGCAATCACATCCGCCAACTCCTTTAGCACCATCAGACGATTGTGAACTCTCAATGCCTTGTTGAAAGGTTGTCAATGAATCTTTAACAGTTGGGTACTTTATCCAGAATGTTGGTTAGTCATTGAAGGTAAAGATGTCTTAACAAACAGTCAAAAACCAAGAGCTTTAAACCGTTTGGCTAAACATCCCTTCCATTCTCAAATGCTCATGTTTCCTTGCCCTTTGATGTCATCATTTCAGGCATCAAAGAGACTTCCAGGGTAGACAAGTCCTGAATTCCTAATGTCAAAAACGAACACGGGGGTGGGGAGGAGAAAACCAACTAACCAAAGCCTTCTCTGTCCATCCTGAAGAGATCGAGAGGGGCACTGACCTTTAATTCAAACGATGTAGGAGTCCTGCTGAGACCTTCACCTGGTAAGGGTACTTCCCCTGTGAGGCGACTGGCAGAACTGAAAGTGAGGTTCCATGGAACTGCCATCCACTTCCAACAACAAAAATCCTCTGAGATCCGAACCCAGTCGCATTTAGGGCATGAGTTCTTGGCCTGTGAGCAGGTTTCAGGGGGTCATGGTCACCTTTCCTTTCTTTATGCATGATTGGGAAGGGTGTTCCAAAACTTTTTCCTGTTGTAACGTGGGGGGAATGGCAAAGGTAGAGCTAACCACTGACCCTAGGATAACACTCACCCCTGTACTCACCCAGTATAAGTTCCACCCTAGGGGCTTATGGGGGACTAAATGGTGCATAAGCCTTGCACCGGCTCTCTGTCCAAGGGAGAACATTGCCCCTAAGTGAGACACCCCTCAGTGGGACTGTCCATGGAGTAAAGATACTCACATGAGCAAGAGTTTTAGAACTGGCACTTGACCCAGAAGCCAATGGCCAATATTTTAATGACATTTTTTAAAAGTCAGGTAATAATAAATGATGTACCCCTATAAAAGGCTTATTAATAAAACAATTAGAGCTGCCAAATTTAAAGCATTTAATCTGGGTAGAACTTTTCCCCCCCCCAGCATTCTCTCTTTCCTAAGAGCAGATCATGCATCGCGCTTGAGCATATATTTGAATACAATGAGCATAGCCAAGGATTTATTAGCTCTGGAAATCAATCAGGCAACCAAACCTCTTAACATATTATTCCATCAATTGCGGGTGTTCTTGTTTCCATGCTGAAAAGACGAACGACCACACAATAGTTCTGATTTTTAGTTAGTTCCCCGGGGCTTTTTGTGAAGACAAGGTGGTGCAGCTTCTGAGAGGCTGATGGCTTCCCTTTTAATACACTGCTTCTTAAAGATGCCTAAAAGCCCCACTCACAATGAAGGCCCCCACTGCACCAGGCAGTCTATATACACAGATTAAGAGACAGCTGCCTCGCTGAAGGCCTTACAGTGTAAATAGACAAGATGGAGAAAGCATCGATTTACAGATAGGGAATTAAGGTAAAGGGACGCAATGACACAACCAGGGAGTCTATGGCAGAGGTGGGAATTGAACCCAGAGCTTGTGAGTCGTAGCCAGTGCAAACTATGAGAGTGTGAACAACAGAGCACACTGGAGAGTTGCACTCTAACTGCTTGGTGCGGATGCTGCTGGTGCGAACTAAAAGGTACCTGGTTTGCATTAACATAGTCCTGCTTGAAAGAGGACTACATTAATGCAATTCATACCCTCACAGTCTACACCGTGGCTTGGGGTAGACAAGGCCAGTGCTTTCCTCCTCCTGTGGTAGACGCTAACAAGTCACTTCACATCAGCTCGCAGCCCGGCTGCCGGGACCCCATACTAAGCATCTCCACAGCGGGTCCTCATGGCTGAAGGAGATTGTCTTTCTTGTGCCCCATAGTGCACAAAATGGTCATCAGATGCACACAGTGCCTCCAACCCATCCCTCCCTCCAAGTCCCTGTTGCATGTCAGCTAGGGTGCCCCATTTTTATAGGGACAGTCCTGTTTTTTGGGACTTTTTCTTATATAGGTGCCTATTACCCCCCATCCCCGTCCCGTTTTTTCACAGTTGCTATCTGGTCACCCTAATGTCAGCTGCAGGCAGCCATTGGGAGCTGGGCTCTGAAGGACTCAGTGGGCAGGGCGGGTAAGTTCTTGGCCTCTGCTATGCAGGAGGTCAGACTAGATGTCTCTTCAGGCCTTAGAATCTATGACCCCCCCATCTCCCCAGCATTGGCTTCTCTCATCTCCACACCCCCAGATCAACTCCTCCGAGGACAGGGCCCTTCACACCTAACAAACAGGGACAGGGTTTGCCCCGAGGGGAACATACTGAACTGCCACAGGTTCAAGCTTGTCCACGTTTGTCAGAGTTCGGAGGCAGACACTCACCACACTGCCTTTTAGCTGCAATAAATGGGGAGGTTTGGAAATGCTGCTGCAATACTCTGCCCAAACAACACACTTCTGCATCAGCCAGCCACAGTCCTCGGACAGTGTCTAGTGACATAATCAACAACAAACGCCGATGATCACACTCAGTGCGTTATTTGTTTATTTTTCCTACAGACACTACATATGAATGCCCAATGTTTAAGAAGAGCTCAGCAGAACCTTTTCCTGTATTGCACTGCTCAGTGCATGAGCATCCAGAAAAGCATGTTTCATGCCTATAGTCAAGGCTGGTACATTTGGTGAGAAAGGGGAAAAGAAATACATGATGCATCCACAGTCTGATCTGAAGGGTCTGTTTCAGCAGAACTATCTCTTTCCTCCTGCCTTGATGGGTCAGAGGTAAAAAAGTGTGTGTGTATGTGTGTGTGTGTATATACACATAGAGAGAGAGAGAGAGAGGTCTGTAGTCTATGCAGAATTGCAGTGCAGGAATCCTGGTCCCCATGGCTTCATTTGTTTCACCAACCTCAATCACAAAGATTAGAAAACTAACCAATCAAAATGGAAAGAAGCCGTCCCCTGGAGAAGGCTAAGCACTCTTATAGACCTCAATACCGCCCCAGCTACACATAATGCTTCTTTAGCTCAAGTAGTAGAGGACTATGCTTCAAGAGCAGGAGGATCCGAGTTCTCTCCTCACTGCTGCTGGAAAGCACCAAGCGGCGTCGGTGAGTAGCACAGTAAGAACTGTTGTAATGGTCCTACGCTGCTACGCATTCATGTACACACAAGATATACATTCTCCGAAGCACTTGGTTAACACGACACAATGGAAAACACTAGCATTCCAAGGGTTAAGTTTCAATTGGTCTCTCACTCTGCAGTAGAAAATATCTTTATGCTATAAACAAAAGGAAGTGACTAACATCTGTGCCACCCTCAACATGCTGCAACAAAATCTGGCTCATCTTCCTCATTAAAGTTCAGTTCCTAAAAAGCCAGGTCAAGAGGAGCAATTGTGTGGAATCAGTATGCAATTATTTGGTACCATAAGCCAAGGTTTCATTTCAATAGTTAGCTTCAGCTTTTCTTTTCTTTTTCTTTGGCACTCAAGACCTGAGAAGCATCTGTCTTGGATTTACCAACTACACAGTGCAGGGTACTTTGGATTTAGTCAAGTTCGTTATCCAACACCCTCCATCCCCCTACTCAAAGTTCCACCCAAATGGGTAAAAAAACACCATGCAAAATCAGCAGACATCCAAAAATTATGTGCTAATGAATAGACCATCATTCAGGGTACACTGTACATGTTCATTTTTCTTATTCCTTTGCAAATGATGTATAAGAGGTTCCTTCTCTCAGAGAGAAAATAACTTCAATTACGTGTTCTCAACTAAAGAAACATGGAAATTATCTTCTTTTTAAAAGGTAGAATTAGCCCAATTTGGAACTGAAAGGCTGCCAGAAACATCTCTTGCTGATATTTACTTTCCCTTTCATTTTATCCTTCTTGTTCAGCTGCATGAAGTTTTCAGCTCCCTTCTACTCCACAGACACACACACAGCACTTTCTGACCACATAAATCATCACTAGTTAGTTCAACCATTCACTACACTATCAATGGCTTTTTACTTAGTGGTCTGTGTAATCGGAACACTCCTCCTGAGTGCCTCCTAATAGTTGGGTGTGGTATTGCACGCCTTTTCTCACCGCAGAATCCCCTGTAGGCTGCTAGTTGACATTGGTGGTCTTCCATGGCGTGGCCTTCTAGTTAAGTCACAAAGTCCAAATGAATTACTTCTGGGGTAGTAAAGAGACCAGTAAATTAAAAGTCCTGTTGCCCCCGCTAGGGTCTTCAGCCCTGGCTCTGGGCCCTTTAAATTCAGTCCTTTGTTCAGGCTCTCAAATAAGCCCTGTCTCCTTGGGGGTTATGCCACAGTGGAATGAACTCAGGTGCTCCCACTATTCCAGGGACCCTATAAACAGGCCCCACTACTCAACCCAGGTCCCTGTAAACAACAGCTGGGCACGGCTTGATTTCAGTTAGTTGCTGCTTCTTTCCTGGGCCTCTTCCCACCCAGTCACTTTTAGCTTCACCCGTATCTCAGGGTCAAAGTTCTTAGGGTCTCTCTCTTCATTCAAACACAGCTCAAGTAAATGCAGCCAGAAACAAAGTCTGGTTATCAGGGCCATCCCTAGCAATTCTGGGGCCCTACGCAGCCCCCCCCCACCCCGTGGGGTGTGTGTGTAGGGCCCCAGGCTGGGGGAGGGCTGGCTTGGGGTGGGGGCAGGAGGGAACCAACCCCCAGCACTCACCGGCGGCGCGGCTGAGGCTGGGTTGCTGTACTCCTGCTGCCGGTGAGTGCAGGCCCAGCCCAGCTGCAGAGCTCAGGGGAGTGGTACCGGGGCTGGGGCGGAGCAGGGGCCCTGGGGAAGAGCCAAAGCAGGGGCTGGACGCTGGGCACCAGGAAGTTTGGTGCCCCAAATTTCCTGGTGCCTTACGCAGCTGTGTGCTTTGCGTATGGGTAAGGACGGCCCTGCTGGTTATCCCACAAGCTCCGGTGGCCAGAGCGAAGCACCCTTCCCTAACCCTCTGGTTCTAGCCAGGAAATGACCTGCTAAGGCCCTGCAGGTCCATTTATCTGAGCATGCTGGACTCTGATTGGCTGCTTCTGTGAAGCCTCGCTGGACAAACTTGAGGATCCACTTTCTCTGCTCCTTTCCTAGGAGGACTGTGGGGCCTCCTGACGCAGAAAAGGCCAGGTACACCCTGTCACAGTGCACCAAAGCCAATCCATTGTGACTGAGAGTACTGGTCATCCAAACCAGCTGCAGACTTTCAAGCAAGATGATACAGTGAGATGACACATCCCTCAAGAGGGGAGTTCCTCAAGAAAAAGGGATATGAAATAGAAACCAACTAACCCTTCCTCCAAGCAAGACTAACTGGAAAAAAATGTTCTTATTCCTGGTTTATCATCTGTTGAAATGTTACAATTGCACAAGCACAGGCAGATTCTTCCAGGTGGACTTGTCTAGAGGCTGTGACAAGTCACTAGGATGTCAGAACTCCTGGGTTTATTCTTGACACACAAGTAATTCAAGTGGGGAGTCTTTAGAAACTATCTGGATGAAGAATGGGTAAAAACATAGGAACAGCCACATTGGATGCAGCCAGTGGTTTGTTTCATCCACTAGCTTCTCTCCAGCAGTAATGGAATAATTTACCCACAGGAAAAATTTCCTCCTGACCTACAATTGTTAGATGTTGGCTCATGAAGTGGGAGAGTTTATATCCATGACAAAACTTATGTTTTTTTTTGTTTTAATCCTTAGTATTATAATTCTGAATGTTCTTGATATCCATACACATTTCCAGTCCTTTTTCCAATCCTGATAAACTCTTGGTCTCAATGATCTCTTGTGGCAAGTAGTTCCACAGTTCTATAATGAGGCTAATTGAATATTGTATGAAATACACATTTCCTTTTATCGCTTTTAAAAGTGCCGCCTTTCAATTTTATTGGATGTGCACTTGTTTGTGTGTTATGATCTCAGGGCATGGCTCAGCAGGGAGGGCATTCTGGCCAAGATTTTCCAAAAACTGAGCCTTAAAGTTATGCTCCTAAATTAAGTGACCTCAGATCAGTAACGAGCTGTTGGGATCGCAAAGCTTTTGAAAATTAGGTCACTTACTTAGGTATCTAAATAGGGACTTAAGAGCCCTAGATAGGCTCATAGTTTTGGAAAAAAACTTGAGCCCCATGTTGAGGGGTAAAGGGAAGTTTTGCTATTACATTCAATTGGATCAGTAACTGTTACCTTATCTTCTCTCCAAAATTGGTTCAGTAATATTGCACTGATACAGGGGTGTTAATTAATCAATCTTCGTAAAGCATTATTGAGATCCTAGGGCTAAGTGTTGTAGTAATCTTCAAAAATGGTAATAAATGAGCATAGCTATTTTGTCCTTGAATTCTGTGTATTACATTACATTCAAGCAGACTAAATAAATTATCACTAGTCCTCATGTTTGTGCTGATGTTTTGCATCAGGAAGCGTCAGATTGTTTCTGCTGCATGATATAAAGGCTGGATAATATTTATACGTAGCACCTGTTCTGTGCACCGAATGGGACTGTGTTACATAGCAGCATCCACTTTCATAGAGACACACAGCGGGGGAGATAATATCTTTTATGGGCACAAATTCTGTTGGTGAGAGAGAGAGGCTTTTGAGCTTATACAGAGCTCTCCTTCAGGTCTGATTTATGACATTCAAGGATAAGAGGATATTGACGATGCTTTTTAGGACCAAATTCCTAATAAAACCAAATACCAAGAACCAAAAGCTGTTTGCAATAGTAATGTTGCCTTGTTCTCTTGGGAATTATTGCCAGTTTAAACTACGCTCCTATAAGGCTCAAAATAAAAGCTGCACTTGGCTTTTCACTTACTTTTCTTACTACATGTATGTACAGTAGCTAGCACAATGGGACCCTGATCTTGGCTGGAGCTTCTAGGCACTACCATAATACTAATACGCCAGCGACACCTTATGTTATGGGTTTAAAGCACTTGTTCTACTCTGTAAAAATGGAGGTTCCATTTTCATTGTCTCAGTGTTGTTTCCTGACTGACTGAGGTGAATTTTAGTCTGTTCAAACTGCCTCCCCTGAAAATTTCTCTGGGCTCTGAGAGTCAAGCTGGGTTCTTTCCTTCTCACAGCATCCCCAGTAATAAAGATTCTCCAGGCCAAATGATGACTGCTTGTGAAACTCCAACTGCCCCCCTTCCCTAACAACCTACATGTCCAGTGACTGGCACCAAACATTAAATTAATTCAGCTTTACCACCCCGGTGGCTAGGAGATCAAAGTCTGTATTTTAGAGGGGGCACCACAGCCATCCTTCGATCCCCACAGACTCTCTGGCTTGGCCACGGGGCTATCTGATGTAGAAGAGGTGCGGCTGATGCTTTTGAGCCCCTGTTGTCATCTGGACTAGATGTTTTTGGGTCCTGGTGAAGTTGTGGATCCTTTGCCTAGAGAGATGATAGGTCAGACTGTAACCTCAGTGACACTGGCGTAAATCTAGTGCAATTCCAGTGAAGCCAACATGGCTGCTGTAGAAAGCTAGCCGTGAGCGAATGGCACCCCAAAGGCATAATGGCCAGCCACTTTACGCTCATTCCAGGATGCTCTAACGGCTCAAAAGTTACACTTCCTGAAATAGCCTTAAAACATAACGAGAGAATAAAACTTAGCTCTTGTATAGCACTTTTCATCCAAAAAAAATCTCTCAGCGCTTTTGAAAGTGTGACAGGGTCAGGCCAGATGGCTACAGGAGACTGATTTTTTTTTTTAAATCAAACTCAAGTTTATTAGTAGCCTAGATGGCATGACAGGAAGTTATGATTGTGGTCTCTCTTTCTTGCCTTTGTACAAGGCTAAGAGAGAAACATTGGCTACTTTGACAACCTTGAAGCGGACACCAGGAGTGTCACCAACAGCATGACCCTTCCGACCAAAGCCAGCAACCAGAACTTCATCATTTTCCCCAATGAAGTTCAAGCAACTGTCATTAGGATAGAAGGCAGATATATTAGCCCCAGGTTAAGTAGGTCCCTTTTCCCTGGTTAAGGTAACAGGGAAGGTTCCAGAACAATCAGGAACTTTCTGGAAACAATTAAGGCAGACAGGCTGATTAGAACACCTGCAGCCAATCAAGAAGCTGCTAGAATCAATTAAGGCAGGCTAATCAGGGCACCTGGGTTTAAAAAGGAGCTCACTTCAGTTTGTGGTGTGTGCGAGGAGCTGGGAGCAAGAGGCGCAAGAAGCTGAGAGTGAGAAGGCGTACTACGGGAAGACTGAGAAGTACAAGCATTATCAGACATCAGGAGGAAGGTCCTGTGGTGAGGATAAAGAAGGCGTTGGGAGGAGGCCCTGGGGAAGTAGCCTAGGGAGTTGTAGCTGTCATGCAGCTGTTCTAGGAGCCACTGTAAACAGCTGCAATCCACAGGGCCCTGGGCTGGAACCTGGACTAGAGGGTGGGCCAGGGTTCCCCCATCCCTCCATCTCCCTACTTGATACCGGAGGAGTTGAACTGGACTGTGGGTTCCATCAGAGGGGCAGGTCTCTGGCCTGTTCCCCGATCCACTAGGTGGATCAGTAGAGATGGCGGGAATTGTTCTTCTTCCTTTTCCCCATGCTGGCCAGTGATGAGGCTAACTGAGTGAACGGCAGATTTGAGCCACGAATGTGGCCAAACTGAGGACTGCGGTGAACCTCTGAGGCGAGAAAATCCACCCATAAGCGCAGGACCCACCAAGGCAGAGGAGGAACTTTGTCACAAAAGGTACTATTCAACACCTCAGACAGGCAACGAAAGTGATGCCCAGAGAGATGAAATGACGTGTCCAATATCACACAGTAGATGTAGTGGTAGGACAAGGAATAGAAGCTGTGTGGGTCTCTCTGAATCACAGTTCATTGCCCTGTCCACTGCACCGCAGTGAGTGGGTGTCTCACCATGAGTCCCACCATAGTACTGGAGGGGTGTGGGGGAAAGAGTGTTTGTAAGATAAATGCCATCTGTGCCGTGGTTCAGGTTCATCGCTTGTTTCAAAAACAGCCTCTTCCAGCTGCAATGCCTTAACAGGTAACGAAAACAGAAGTAAGGGTGCATAGTTTATGCTTTAAAAGAAAAATAAATTTCATCATTTTAGTGTCAATGAAAGCACCTAATTTTGCATGTGAAACCTGCATTCACAGTGTATTAGCAGTTTATATATATATCCTGCTTGCCAGATGCCCGAATAGGTTAGAAAAGAGACTTAAAAGATGCAAATCGGGTTTCTGTTTTAATACATGAAGAAACTTCAAATCACATCACTTTCCATCAACACGACGTGTTTCAGTCTCTTTCTCTTCATGTGAAAACTATAACAGCAAACAAATGGTTAACCAAATGTATTTAATCCACTTGATGTAGTCTCGGTTTTAGTCAGCAGAGTCACGGGCCATTACCTCTCCCAAGATACTAATGAGTTAAATGAAGACTACATGCTTTGCTTAGCATTTACCAAAAAATCATTACAGGAAAAGTGTTGCTCATGTTTAAGCGCGTGCATGGTCTAATGCTCATAGGAGGCAGACTAGGCGTCCAGGGTTCCTGGTTCTAGCCCCAGCATGTTACTTAAACAACCCTCCGCTAGTGCTGTGTAACTGGGAGATAGTAATACTTAGCTGCTTCAAAGGGGAGGGGGATGCAAGTCTTAACATGCTAGTGTTTGCAACGTGATCTGAGATCCTCAGTGAAAAGTGGCATTACAACTGCAAAGCATTATGATTAATTATCCTTATTGTATTCTGCGCTGTCTCTCCCCCCTCTCCTTTATTTTTGTAATGTCTATTTATATCAGATGATCCTCAGGGCAGGGACCTGTCTCCTTACATGCCCTGAGAATGCCTAGCACACTGTGTGCTATACAAATAATAATGACAAATAGAAACCACACAGATTAGAAAAACAGGGGTGGCAAAAGGAAATCACATTCCTACTGGGATCATCTAATCAATCCTTTCCTAGGGATAGGTAGGTTTTCCCGTTTTAGTCACAAGCCAATCTAAGCTTTATTGCATTTTTTTCTTCATCAGAATCCCCCAAATCTTCTGCTGAGAGAGAATTTTTTCCCATTTAGATCTGCACAATCTTGCATTTCCTGAATGAGATTCTGGGTTCTTCCCTTCCTCCTCTCCATCCCCCACCCTCCTGCTTTAACAAAACTTTTGGAACAAGCGTCTTTGCAAAGCAGTTTGGGAGCTCTGAAAGAGTAGTGTGCTTTAAGTGTTAAATATTATCCTTTGACTTTCAAAGCTCACATGCGAATAAGTGAAGGAAATGGAGGTAGTAACTTAATGGTTAGAACGAGCACCTGGAATACAGAAGTGCCGGACACCCTGGTTTTCCACTGTGCATGTTCCTTAGCTTCTCCATGGCTCGGTTTACCTATTTGGTATATTAACCAGAGCTGGTCAAAAAACTCCAAAAATTAGAAAAGTTTTGATGATAAAAATTCCCATGTTCAACCAGTTCTAACAATAATACCTGACTGTTATTAGGCTGAATTCACCTGTGTTTGTGCTTTGAGATCCTTCAGTGAAAGATGTTATAGGAGAGGAGAATGCTGCAAAAAGGCTACTGATATCTCAAGGAGATACAAAACAAGAAGGTGAATCTTGCACGATGCTGTAGGGAACAAGCCACAGAAGGTAAAGCACCATGATGAAGTCTGTAAGTAAAGTAGGACAGATAAGAGTTTATTCTTTAGCTTCTGCTATGCTCTCCGAGTCTCCCTCCACTTTATGCATCCTGCCCTTATAGCTCTGCTGATGAATTTCCTGATGCCTTACGAGAGACCAGCCTCACTGAATTTAAAGCAATGAGGTTTCCCCATAGGCAGGCTCAATGAAACATTAAGGTGAGCTCCCTACACTTTGCAGGTCTCTCTAGGTTGTCCAAGTTCTGGCTCAGCCATCTAACATCACCTCACATGCTTCTGGCAAGGATGTATGTTCTCATTCAGAGAGAGCCATTGTTTTGATGGCAGGTGATGGGCTTAGGGTAATTCACAAGGACTGCCTCCATTGACTCAGCCTCTGGTCTCCCTACAGCAAACTGGGAGAATGGGATCTTAATAAAATAGCAGGTAGGGGCTGACCCCAACAACTGGTGGATAAAATCTTTTAAGACAATGGTGAAACCACTATCCCCTCCTGCGGAACAGATGCATTCACGATCAGAGTTCTGTTCAGTTCTAGTCTCAACTAAAAGCGCAAAGGGTGCTCAGTTCTCACCCAAGTGAACGGATGCCATGGATGGGTGTTTGCCTAACAGGCCAGTCAGGTGAGCCCATTGGCGCCAGTTGGTGGCCTCTCAAAGCCAGTTGGCCATGCTGACCACTTTGCTTCAGGGTGGTGGTGTGCTGCTAACTAATGAAAGGCAGAAGCTATGGTACAAGTCACATTGGCACTATAAGGGGACTAAACTCAACATTCCAGACATTTGCAGAGGGGTCAAATAATTCAGAGACAGAGGTAAGGAGGTGGGGCAGAGGGTGGTGGGCAAACCTTTAATATGAGATTTGAAAAGAGATGGAGAATCAATGAATTAGAGGGAAGCTGGATGTTGCATTTCAAGCCCAGAAAAGGCACAGTCCAAGCTCTCAAGATGAATGCAGTTACAGCATTAACTGTAGCAAAGACTCACATGTTTCACTGTCAATTATCTCGGGATAACCAGAAATAATATTTTCAGAACGCAGCAGTGCCAAGTTCTGAGGTACACTTGGGGAAAGAATCCATGCCAAATGCCTGTCATGCAGATTATCATTTATCTCGTCCAATGTACTTATGAAAATGATCTCTAATTTGGCTTGCCGCAGTAGAAAGTTCTCCACAAAGTCAGAATTCCCTGGTTGCACAGCCCAGGGTAGGTAAGTACTATTCAGGTAAAAACTTCCAGTGTTCCGTGAAACGTTGTCCCTGTGCAGTGAACATCGCACAATCAGCGGGAGGTGAGATCTGAGCCGAATGCAGGAGAGGTGAAAAGACTGTCCGTTTTGGGGGCTGCCCTGTAGAACCTCTGGGTGCAAACACAACAGACTCTACATGACGACGTGGGCCAAGACCTGGCTGGCTCTTGGACGGGGGATATCCGAGGCAAAAGCGCTGAATGAAGCCTGCTGAGGATTCAGTAGGTGGCGACCTTCCTTACTCGACCTGCATGCACCAGAGGTAACTAAAGGTCGCTGTGCTCTTGAAGGTTGCCATAGTTACCTTGATTGGGATGGAGCACAGGGGGGTTGTGCAACAAGAGGGGAGCAGCCCTGTAAAGCGCTGGAACAGGGGAAGTACAGTCCGTTTCCAGCACGGATAGCCAGAACACGCTATGGTGCTGGAGCCCAAGGGAAGAGCCGAGGCAAGCCTCAAGCAAGATCAAGGCCGCATTTTGCTGGAGACACAGGGTGGGACAGGAAAATGGAGGCACAGAGAGGGTGGCTCAGTGGCAGAGCCAGGGGACCAGAATCCAGGTGTCCTAAGTCACAATCCACGGACTTATCCACTGGACCGTGCCATGGTCCCCCTGGGACCGATCATCATCATCAGCAGGGCCAGCCGCCCCACCTCTACAGGTTTTGCCGCCCCAAGCAGTGAAAAAAACTGCCGCCGTGGACGGCAAAAGAGAGAAGCGGCCGCCGATTTGCCGCCGCTGCGGAAAAACAGCCACCCCTTTCAAGCTGCCGCCTCAAGCACCTGCTTGCAACGCTGGTGCTGGAGCCGGCCCTCGAACAGCCATGGGGTCTTGCGCACCAAAACATGTAGTGAAGGAGAGGAAGAAACCCGGACTTTCCCGTGCGAGACAGAGCAACGTCACATCCTAACACGTGCCCTGTGGTGGCCTCTATCGCACTGATAGGCACAGTAATCACAGACCTAATGATCTGCCCCATTCAAGGCGCTAAGTGCTTGAAGAAAGTCAGCACTGTTCCAAGCCCACGATTTAACCGTATTTCTGTGCTGCCTATTCTACAAGTCTGGGATTGACTACAGCGAGGTCAGGAAGAGCTTGATGACTCAATAAATAAGAGGCGCTTGAGAGACTTAGCAGAACTGACAGCTTAACAAGATCCATGTTTAACTGTCAAAACATTCCCCAATGAACAAAGATGCATCACAGAAGGCTGTCCACATGCCTCCTGGGCTACTGATGAACTTATCTTGCTAATTGGTCAAGCAATGCTTCACGCAGAACGGAGTGAAGTAAAGAAGGTTGCAGCATATCCAATTATAGCGGATGAGGCCAAGGGCTGCAGCAAGAACGAACAAGTGGTCTGCAGTGCTTCACGGTATTAAGATGATCACTGTGGCTGTGAAGGGCTTTTATGTTTTGTTCAACAGCAACAAAATCCCTGTGTCTAATGACCAAACAACTTTCATGGAGTCTGGGCAGAGCCTGAGGAAAAAAAAACAATCTTTGTACAGCTTATTTAAAAACGATAGGCCAGATCCTCAGCCGATGTCAATCAGCATCAATGAGCCTAAGTGAACAAGGTGCTGTAGTAAGCGTAGCTGGTTTAAAATGCATAGTTTTAATCCAGCAGTGGCTGTCAAAGTGCAACCACCAGGCTAAATGGAGCTCGCAGAGCCCACGGCTGCGTTCAGCTTTCACAGGGAGGTGCAACTCATGCAGAATACAGTCCCTGGGCTGCACGGATCAGGAGTGAGCATCACACACAGAGATCTATTGCCTGCAGGCTGCACCTCTGCACTGAAGAGGAGGATGGCAGAAATCTGCTTCATTTCAAGGCCCTCCTCCCTCTCCACCTGGGATCCTTTTACTTCTTCCAACACCTCTGTGCTCAGACCAAGCCACTCTTCAGGATTTCTCCCACCTGAGCCAACTCCAGGCCTTCTTTTTGAAACCTCTTGGCCTGAAACTTCTTTTCAGAGGGCTTAGGTACACAGGACTGGAAGGGCTCTCCCGGGCCACTGAATCCAGGCCCTGTTACCGCAGGCAGCCTGGTCATCCACCCATGTTCATAAACTTACCAAGCTCCATTTTAAAACTAGTTAGGTCATTTGCCCCCGACTGCTCCTACTGGGAGACTGTTCCAGAACCTCCCTCCTCTGATGGTTAGAAACCCTCTCATTTCCAGCCTGAATTTACTCATCCCAAATTTATTCCCATTTGTGCCTCTGCCACCGATGTCCTGAAGCTTCATTAGCTCTTCACCCTCCCTGGTGTTTACCCCCCAGAAGTAAGTGCCACCAAGCAATCAGACCCCCTCTGAACCTTCATTTTGGGAGGCTAACTAAGCCAAGCTCTTTTTGTCTCATCTCCATTCCCCGTATCATCCTCATAGCTCTTCTCTGCACCTGGGACAGACTGAATTTGAATTCACATCTGCTGAACCTGTTCCTCCAATTCCCATCTAAACACCCTATCTTCAAAGTGCATCATGAATTTCAAAAACACACGTAAAATACTTGGGACCACAAGACACCTCCACTAGCCGGCCGAGAGACTATGTAATCCAATTGCCCTTGTTCACTTCCTACTTCACCCCTGCCCGCTGGTGATGTCTGCTGTTCTAAGCTTTTCTGGGTGTGGGATTCTGCCCACACTTGTGGTGTACAATGCAGTGCACATCTGCACCACTACCTGAAAACTAATAATGCACTTGTGGGTTTCAACAGTGTCTGAAACCGTAGTCATTTATTTCAGCCCTGAAGTGTTGGCTACACAGGACTCGACACAGCGGGGCAAGCCAGGGAAAATCTATGACCACCACCTTAGCCTGACGCTGCTTGAACCCCAGTTTCAATCTCCTTGCAGGAGAACCAGAGCAGGGTCTATTCTGAAGTTATTTGATGGTTTCATTCTGGTTCCTATCTCCCAAAAACGTGGCGGGCTGAGACTGCCGGTGTGCTGAGACCACTGTCCATTGTGCTGACCAACGTGGTCTCACTCCTTGTACACCTGTTCTGGTCTGTTTGTATCCCTCTCTTGTACTCCGATTGTGAGCTTGGTGGGGCAGGGGCTGTCTTTTTGTTCTGTGTTTGTACAGCACAATGGGGTCGCGGTTCATGACGAGAGCTCCTAGGCACTACGGTAATACAAATAAACAACAGAAAGCATGATCAGAAGCAGCACCACAGCTTCTGTTTTCAGCAGAGAGGCCAAGGACCGAGTGGCCATGGAGACCGTCCTTCCCCTATCACTGCGTAAGGACCATTTCTCCATCTTAGGTTTTAGGCTCATCGACTGCATGATGTGGGGAAGCTTGCACAGCCAATGGCCTGGGCCCGCTGGAGAGTGAGGGGGGGTTGTTTTTAAACCTCCAGGATTGGCTATCTGGCACTGGCATGAATTCATTTAAAATGTCCCTTCAACCAGACAGTTGGTGCAGCGAGTCTGTAAGAACGGAAGATAAATTGTTTGAGAAGTGGGCTTAGCTGCAGCTGTTGAGATGGCAAACATGCTCGATCAATCTGTTGAGCAAAGCTGAGAGTGAGCTGCTGGGAAGGGGGAGAGAAGAAACTCACTTGGTAAACATCAACGAGTCCATCCCTGCAACACTGCCTTATGGGAAAACAGAATGGCAGGGGATCATCTAGTCTATTACTCTGGATGGCTGCAAGCCTCAGGATGGTGTTTACTACCCAGTACCAGACATCACCGGAGGAGGAATGGAAAGTCACTTTCATAATTTGCACTGAGAATTGCTCCCATCCGTGCAAGTGAGCAAACCAAAGTGCTTATGCCCATGACAGCACTGCAATCATGCGCTTCGTTTTTAAACCCAAAATAGCACAAGGCAGACCACTGAGAGGCTAGAACATCACATGGCGCTGCACAGATAGAAAGGACAGATTCCAAATGCCTTTCTCCAGGGCTGCTTGTTGCTCTGGAAACACAATGAAGCCACAACACAGGCAGATTTCTCCCCCTCTCCCCACCTCGCTCTTTTGCCAGGCCAGCTTCGCTGCTGGGAGAGTGCTCCTCTTCCTGTCTGACGTGCACAAAAGCACCCAGGGAAAGAGATCTTTTCCCTTGCCTTGGATTTTCAAAGGCAGCTACTGACCGGCGGAGAAACACAGCTTCACAATTAGCTCTTATCATGGTGTTATTTCTCAACACAGCTACAACTAGAATGGGACACATTCTCAGCTCGAGTAAATTGGTGCTGATGGATGGACGGACTTCTAGGGAGCTGTGCCAAACTGCACTCAGAAAGGATCTGGCCCAGTGAGTCTACACACTTTGAACTCCACCACATGCTCCCTTGTCCTCCTCGTCTTGAATTTCCCCTGCCTGATGCATGAACCTTTGGGTGGCTGCCCAGGCGACCATGAACACCCAGAGAACGTCACCATTCCCATGAGCATCGGGGTTTGTCAGCAGAAAGGATGAGCATCGAAGGGAAGGGTTGCCAGAGAAACCAGAAGAGGACAAAGGGGAAGCTCCAGGTTGTTACCGAGTACTGGGATAGGGCGTGGGGAGGGACCAGGGCATAATTCAAGGGTGGATAATGCTGAAGAGAAAAGCTCAGTATAAATCCAGACTTAAACGGTTTGACTGTTTAGGAAATACAAGTGCTGTTTCTGCACGCATTACAGAGTTGTATTCAGACACTGTTATGTTCCTGCATGTTAATGGCTGATCCAGCAGTTGTGGAGCACCAACAAGGTTCTCTTTCCATTATGGCAGTAGGGGTAGGGGGCAAGGTGTAGCATCCTGAAGCTTCATCTCCTTCACTCACTTGCTCTTGACCACAGAAGAGGAGGATCCCTGAGCAGAAGACAGAGCCTGAGTGACTCACGGATATTGCCCCAAACTTCCCCTCCTGAGTGAGAAAACCACGGAGAGAGCTTAGGGCCTGACCCAGCTCAATGGAGACAGAACTGATTCTTAAAGCATTGCACGAGAGGTGACTAGAGAGGCCTAGCAGACTTGACAACTGATGAAGCTGTCAAGAAAAATATACAGAAGAAGGGAAAAAGTGGATTTCCCAGGCTGGGAAGCTAATGTCATCTCCGTTCTGGGGACTGGAGAGGCATAATACTTACTTCCTAGTAACAATAAACCCTCCTGCATGTCTATTTTTACCCTACATAAAACATTCCTGAGACCAAGAGAAATGCACAAGAATTTCCATGAAAGATTAGACCAAAGGTCTGTCTAGTCAAGCGCTGTGTTTTTGACAGAGGGCAGTGCCAGATGCTTCAGAGGAAGGTGCAAGAAACCCCAGAATGGACAAATATAGATAAGTTTGCCCAGAGAGGAAGTTCCTGCCTGACCCCACACAGTCTGTGGCTGGCTTATGCCCTGAAGCAGGAGAGTTTATACATTTTTCTTTTTTAACTTAGCTAATGTAATGGCAGATGTTCTTATTTCATGGTGCGCTAGAGAATGGGAGTCAAGAGCTGAACTTCCCACCACAGTATGATAACAGCTATACTTTGCATGTACATAGAACCTTTACAGACACCCATCGTGCCTCTCATTGCCCACCAGCTGAGGTAGGCAAGGATTAGTCCCATTTTACAGAGGAGTAAAAAGTGGGACCCAGGAGTCCTGACTTGCAGCTAACCGCTCTAGCCCATTTTCCCTGCACCACTGTTTACTTTATTGCAAGATCTAACAGAGTTTAGGAGTGCCTGTCAGTGTGTCCTACGGGGATGGAAGGAAAACACCAACCCGCATTTATTTCCTTTTGAAGAGTGATTTTCATGGAAGCTTGATGGGTGTTAGGCCCACTATATTTTCTATATTGAACCATGTGGCACTAATAATAAAGGCGAACAATGGAAGAATTTGCTTTCACGTATAATTTTTTACATCCCATCAAAATACAACATAATACAGAGCACGGCAGACCATGTCCCAGTCCAAGCACATGCCTTCGATCTGATACGCCCCAGGTCGATGCCCAACATCTCCTCTGCCAATGGCCCTTAATTAATACACGTACAATGGAACAAGTCGCAAGGGCAGGGAGAAAAGACAGCTGATATAATGTAAATGCTCACACAGACTGTGCTTTAAATAAAAAAAAATGATGTAATTATAAGCTTATCAAAAGGATGCTTGCCAATCAAAGCCCTGTACCATGCCTCGGGAATGACCAGGAATGTAATACACCGAATTGACCAATGGGTTTGGAGTAATCACTTCACAAGTGGAACAATCTTTTGTGCAGCACAGACACAAATGCCCATGGGCTGCCTTGCCACCTTGATCTTTTTATCCCCATTTCGGTAAAGTCATGTATTGGGTGCTCTCAATCAAGACAGCCAGTGGGTTTCTAACAGATGAAAATGGATGGGAAGCAATGGCAGCCAAATCAATAGGGCTGAATGGAAAAGGAGCAAGGGAGGAGAAAAGCCTGGAGTTAGGGCCTCCCTCTGACTTTAGGGAATTTCAGTTTAATTTATGAAGAACAAAAGTTGTAGAGACATGCACGAATGCATCAGCTAGAATCATAGAAATGTCGGGCTGGAAGGGACCTTGATAGTCACCCCATCCAGCCCCTGCGCTGAAGCAGGACCCAGTAAACCTAGATAAGCCCTAACCGGTGTTTGTCCAACCTGTTCTTAAAAACCTCCTGTGATGGGGATTCCCCAACCTCCCTTGAAAGCCTGGTCCAAAACTTTTCCCTTACAGCTAGAAAGTCTTTCCTAAATCTCACAGACATCACAGTTTATGCAACAGCCTGAGAGGGCACAGGCATTCTCCAGATGCCCAGCCAAATGAATGCATAAGAGGATGTACGTATATTGTATGTGACTACAGCCTCCAAAGGGTTAAGGATGAGGCACAAAGCCACATACACGAGACATATTAGGGCAGGGTTAGTCCATAAAGGACGGTGGTTATTGTGGGAAGATGTACAGACCCCTAGGTGCTGCACAGACAAACAGCGAGAGATACCACCTGCCGAAAGGGCTTGCAGTCTAAAGATGGTCAGATCTGTTGTCAAAGAAACCTGGAATCATTTTAGGAAGTCCCCAAACTCCAACGCCGGCCTTAAAACTGAATTCACTCCTCACTGTCGTACCGCTGGGCTCGGCTCTCACAGCGGGGCTTTGAAACCAAGTGTTCCTCCCCTTCCAGCGCTGTACACCGCAGAGGGGCGAAACAAGGCCCATGGAGACTGAACCTTCCCATTTGTCACCCGGAGGCCCTGGAAATTAAGGACGGCTCCTCCTAGCAATCAGTGAGTGGTGCCTGTTTAGTGTGCTCGTCTCCTTTGTATCTGAAACCATCTCCACCTCCCTGAGTGACACATTCCCAACCCAGCCAAACAGGAACAACACGAACCCTAGAAGCAAATGTTCAATTCAACTGCCAGGGACTGTCTCTGATTACGCGTACAGGAGATCCCTGCTACAACAGGGCCCTGTTCTCCACTGGGGCACCTCTCCAGGCAACTGTCATAGAACTGCTCACCATCACCACGGAGAAAAAGCCTGCTGACGGAGAGGCCGAGGTGAACTTGCACGGCTCTAGCAATCTGAACAACAGTTTGTTTCATTTTTTAGTTGAAGCTGTGCTTTTTTTAGTGCCTGCTTCTACCTCCAGGCTTTCAGATCCGATTTGTTCAAACACCCTCCCCACACACTCTGCACACACCCCTGAGACCTGAAGCACAGTTCAGCAAAATAGGCTGTGCACCAGATCCAGTTCAAGGATCTCGGCTGATGCACCACGTACAACCGTCTCCACTCAACCAGCTTGGGGTCCCGCACACTTCGCTAAGCTGGCTTCTGAGTTTTCAGGAGCCTGAGAAGAAATACTTGTTCCCTTCGT
Source organism: Lepidochelys olivacea (assembly GCF_965140295.1). Lineage (NCBI taxonomy): Eukaryota > Metazoa > Chordata > Testudines > Cheloniidae > Lepidochelys > Lepidochelys olivacea. Next base: position 4,599,151 of record NC_140419.1, read on the forward strand.
AATCAGATTCACAGTAAACGCAGGAAGCGATGCAAAGAGCACACCATGTTCAGAGCTGCCACTCATGGTTAAATAATTAGTCAATATTACACTCAAACGCTGCCTCCGGTGTTCATGCCAATCTGTGCAGGGAGGAATTTGTCCTTACATTACTCTGGCGGCTCATTTCAGTAATTTCTATACGCTGACCCGCTGGCCTCAGCAAAGAATGGGTCAACCCACCGTTAATCCAGTTAGATTGCTAAATACAAAGAAGAACTACAAAGGATTAGGGGCGTGTACAGAAATAAAGCCCTGGTGATAATATGTGCAAGAAATCCTCCCACCTGAGCTTTTTAAGTGGGTCCTCTCTAAAGAAAAAAGAAACTAATTAGCTTACAATTAGCATATAATCATAGGGCTGCTTGGTTTCTGTGTGGGCATTGTTCTCTGGCGCAAGACAGAGCATTACCAGCTACTGAGGAATGGTCTGGAAGGGGTCTCAAAGTTCCAAGGCCCAACTTCTTCGCCACGGTGAACAAGGGCTAGGCCCTGGGCTTGTGGATGACCATACCTGCCACCTTTCATCCAAAGGACTCAGAGGACTTTCCCAAAGTGGGTATTTAATATCCAGACGGAGAAACTGCTTTGTGGGTAAGGGGAGCAACTTGCTCAAGGTCACAGAGCAAGGCCAAGGTGGGAAAAAGACCCAGGCATTTGGCTCTCAAGGCCTGTCCACTGCCTACCCATCACACTGCCACAACTGTGCTGTGCTGCCATGCTACACGGTTTCTTTCCATGCCCCCTGCCATGCTGAGCTGAACGTGCTTAATGCAGGCAACGTTATTTTATAACGAGGAATGACAATTGAGCAACAATGTTACAAATTTCTTCTTTGCCAGTAAAAGGTGCTCATCTCTGTCAACATCATCCCCCCCCCACAAATGGGAACCCTCAGACCTTTCCCCAGATCCCCTTAAGCTACAGCCTGGGTAATGAGGCCTTGCAGAGTGCCCAGAAAATGACAGTGGACGCACACTTTGATTTTGTATTTGGAAAGAAAATGTAACTGTGACCTAAACCATCCCCCTTCCCAGGTAAAATTCGAAGGGCAGGGGGAGTATGAGCTGCCTGGAAGCCTTATGCCACCCACCGATTTCTCTCCCCCAGAGCCAGGCGCCTCCAAAGGAGACAGCAGGTGTTGTGTTACAACCATGTGGATGTCCTTAAACCCACGGGGCAAATCCACCCATCGTGGAGCACGTGTACACAGGGATTAGCCCTCTGCAGTGTTCTCCTACCCTTCTCTCCCTGCCTGGCACTTAGGACTCACCATGCCTGCAGTGAGGCAGAGGGCAGGTGTTAATGTTGAAACTGACATCCCTCATGCCCACTGGGATTTCCCATGAGAGTTTGGGCGGGGAGGGGGAGGGTCTGCGGAGGATGATGTGATACAGAGAGGATGCACCCTGGCTCTTCCCCCACACCCAAATTTTCTTGGTGCCTCAAGCGCACTGTGTTTGCATAGGGCGTTATCAGTCAGTTTTGTGGGAGAATAAGGTGGAGAAGAGATGCTGCTGGTTTGGCTTTCCTCTCCCTTGGAGTGCGTACTAGCCTGATTTAAAGTGTTTGCACTGTTTACATCCCTAAGAACTGGGAGGATCACGCACTTGTAAAAGACTAAAGGGACGTTATATACAGTCATGGAAGAAGCAGTATAAGGCCCTTTCTGTATATAGGCCGGGGTGGACAAAATTACTGGCTCTCCAAGCCGCATATGATATTCTTCACAAGTTTCAGTCTCGCTCCTGCTGAAGCCCTGAGCCCCGGCAGGCGCGCCTCGTGGGGCTGAAGTCCCGACACTCCCTTCCCCACTGGGCAGAAGCCCCTATTCCTCCACCCTGCTGCAAGACAGGGCTCCCGAGGCTCCCCACTCCCCAGTCTGGTAGGTGGAGAATGGGGAGGGGGACTGCATTTTAACTGTAAAAGAGCCGCATGCGGCTGGCGAGCCAGTTTGGCCACCCCTGATATAGGCCCTGATCCTGCCAAGCACTAAAGCAACTGCTTCTCTGTGAGTACATGAGCAGTCCCATTTACTTCAGTGAGGCTATTCCAGTGCTTAAGGTTAAGCACATGCTTAAGTTCTTTGCAGGATCGGAGCCAAAAATCCAATGGCTGACTCTGATGATAGAGGAGACCACTCACTACTCTCCTGTTGGGCCAGATTTTCCACCGTGGTACACCCACTTTGCTGTTTAAAAAAAAAAAAAGAGAGAGAGAAAAGTTATCTATTCAGTTCTGTTTTTTCCCAAAATTTCTATAGATGCGAATGACTTTCCCCTAGGTACCACAGGACTTTTCCCTTTGGGTGTATGCACAGATGTGGGGCACAAACCAGACCCCTGGATTTAAATGCAACCAAACTCTGAGGAAGCTCAGATCTGACGTCTGCCCTGTTGGCCAAACTCTAATATGCACATCATGGCCAAGGACGTCCTAACTATAGAATTAGACCCAGCGCAGCGAGCTCTCTATCTACCTACATAGCAAAAGGCCCGAGCCTGAACCTAGGAGTGTTTTTCAGTGACATACATGGGACTGCTGGTGTGCCTGCAAGCCACCACAATCAGGTCCATGTTTTATAAATTGGGCAAACAGGAAACAGATTTGACTGTTTCTTCATCAGCCAAGGAGAGGAAAATGGGATGGAGGAGACAGTGGCCACTGCTACTCCATCTCACACAACCATTCATCTAGATACTTACATGGCCCTCACCACTGCCTGATGATCATTAGCATATTTCTCCTCACACCGCCTCTGTGTGGTAGGGAAGTAGGCCCCAGTGCTGGAATATAGAGCCAGCTACAAACAGAGCCATACCATAAAGCACTTCCTGGAAGCAGTTCAGATTCCCCAAGCTCCATCAAGATGATCTAAATAAATAAAATCTTCATCCTACTGCAGTTTATTAGAACAGAACCCAATGATGCCCAATAAATCAGCAACACCACATCAAGTGGCAATAAAATCTGCTCCATTTCATAATTCTGTTCATTTCTAGAATGGATCCACACCGCCCAGATCTCTGCCTGGAGCGGACCTGGGCTACCGGGAGCATCTCTGCTGTAACTAAGTGCATGCCTTGTAAATGCGTTTTGCCATCAGATCTGGTTGGCCAACTGTGATTCCAATTTACGGTGCCTGTCGGACACAGAGGGTAATGGGTCTTTGAGGGTGTGGGCTGCACGCTTGAGTGAACTGCCCTGCCTCTTGGCATAGAAAGTAGGGAGGAAAAGAGCAGAAACACTGATAATCGAACTTTAAATGATTCATTTCATCTGAGTTTTACTACATATGCCTGATAGTGACTTAATTAATCAGATAACTCACATCTGGGTTGCTACCCTCCTCTAGGAGCTTTATGCTTCTCTTGCTGGGAAAAGTAAGCAAGACAGGCGCTGAACAAAAAACAGAGAATTCATTGCTTTCCCTTGTATCCCTCTCCCATGAACCCCAATAAAAAGTGAAATTTATGCTGCGAAGTTTTTAAGAACGATCACATTTGGAGAAGCAGAACCTGGTCCATAAGTACCAGCTACCAAAAATAAACCCAGAGTCTGAGAGGCACACCTTCAAGTGGACATGCAGTGTCTCTCTACACCAAGGGAACAGATGGTCAGTGAACTGCTACAAGAGATACCAAGACTGGCAAGGCAGATGGGTAGTAGTATTTTTATTACTGAATATTTAAATCTGAAATACTGTCTGAGCGCCAAAACCGGACGCCAGTCTTCAGCTAAAGCTCTAACTAAAGTCCATGGATGTTTCACCTGAATAAGATGTGGAAATTTCACAAGTGCTTGGGCTTTGGGTCTAACTCTGAGCCCACTGAAGTCCATGGTAAAACTCCCACTGAGCTCAGCCGGACTAGTTAGGCCAGTGTGGAGTGCTTCTGAAGATACCACTCCTGCTGTTTATCCCAGACTGGGATGCTTCCTCTCAGTTCCCCCAACTGTGCTTTCTGCAGTGAACTGTCCAAAGCTGAAATACAAGTTGTGTCGATGGCAGCATACGAGCAGTGATGTTTCATCGGATAATCTGTCTTTCTCCCCCTAGTCTTCCTTCGGGAAGCAATAATGATTGCTTCTATGATCTAAAGAGCTCAAATGCACCACTCTCACAAGGCAAGGGTTAGAATGCAGTTTCTGGGCCATACAAGCTTTGCCGTAAACTAAAATTCAGTGCTCTTATAAAATTAATTTATTAAGGGGACACTGTATAAAATATATGTTTAAACCTTTATCAGAGCTGGATAAATAAAACAAAACTTTATAAATATGTTTCACGCTTCTCCCTTTCTGATGCTTGCTCCCTTTTTTGCACCTCTCAGCTTTAAGAACTTAATTAGCTTGGTCAGTTTCCCTTTCCCTCTCTCTGGAATGAAGCACCATGCTCTTGTGGCTGGGTTCACTACAAGGCAGGGCAGAGTTGAAAGTTTTACAAAACTCACACTGTTTTAATGCACACTTGAACAATGCTGGCCCGAGTTTGTAAAGGTGGCTAACAAATTGTGGGGATCCAACCTAAGATACCTTAAAGGACCCTAATTTTTCAGAAACCCGTCCACCATCCGCAAATCAGGCACCTTTAGGGCATTTCAAGTTGGGTGCTGAAGTATCAGAGCATCCAAATTCACCAGACACTTGGTAAAAGTTCAGACCTAAAATTCTACATGCTGGATCCTATGAGTAAGAATGATGCGTGTGATTTTACAGGATCAGGCCCCTAGGCACCACAGACCTGATTCACATTTACTCTAAGGCACCTTTACACTGCCATTGCAATATCAAAGGGTCTTCAAGTGGGTACCACTTAGTTACTCCCACTTAAAGACCTCTTTATACTGCTCGAGTGGTGTAAAGGGAGCTTAGCAGAAATGAGAATCAGCCTCAGATCTCTCAGAAGCTACTGCGTAACCAGGCTCTTGACTGTACTGTATCCAGATGTGGTTCCAGATGCTGGAAAGCTGCTTGGCTTGATAGCTCCTCCATCAAAATCCAATTCTTCCTCTTCTAAAATGGCTATTATCATCTTACCCCATCGAAACATCAGTGACGACCAAGACGGAGCTGCAGGGCTCTCTTTCAGAATCTCCTGAGCTATAAACTGCTTTATAAAGACTTCCACGCTGGGGCTGTATTCCTTACCCCGGCTCCATAAGAAAAAGGGGCTAAAAATAAGAATAATAAAAACTCATTTTGCAAATGTTTATTCCTACTTTACTGGGAATGAAGAGTAACCAAAGGCAGAAACCAGACGGTTCTTGTTGAAATATTTCATTTACCTAACAGCTTGAAGCTGGTAGGCTGCAGATTACCTGTGCACGCACACCTGTGTGTTCAGGCTGCTATTAAAGGGTATATAAAAGCCCTGCGGTTAAGTCACCGGGAGACTTCTAATCACCCAGAGCCTTATTTCTTTGCGCGCGGAACATTAATGGGGCATCCACGCGTGGCAGCTCCACAGATAAAGGTTCGGACAGCGATGTCTACGTGATTGCCCTCTTTCGGTGGTGGGGGCGAAGGGCTATGTCTTGCATTATGGCAGATGGCCTCTTATCCCTGCGCCATGTTTCCCAGGTCAGTTAAGGAGTTCATTACCTTGAGAGAACGCCCTTTTGTTCACCAGTTGGTGTTTATTAAGGCCGCACTTGACATGGGTGATTCATTGGGGAAGGCGGAGTGATGCTCTGCCCCAGTCGGGCAGCCGGGGATGATAGAGCCCTGGCTGGTAGCATTCCCTCTAGCACAAGCAACTCTGCTCTGGGTGCTAGGTAGAGACTCACCTAGAGAACAGGGCCAGGATTTTCAATAACAAGGGCTGTGATGCGGGGCTCCTAGGTCTATATTTAGGTGCCTAAATAATGAAATTGGTGAACTCACTGAAGTCAGTAGGAGCTGCTGGGCACGCAGCACTTTTGAAATTCTAGTCACTTATTTGGACTTAAATTTTAGGCCCCCGTTTTTGAAAATCATGGCCTAGCAACTCAGTATTTTGGATGCCAGAGCAAAGCAAATAGCACTGAGGACAATGACACCCAAAGCAAGGGTGGGTTACAGGGATTAGAGAGAAGGGAGAGATCCCTCTCCCCAAAACTCACGAATGCTGGAAGTTGTAGACAGCTACGCTAAAGGAATGTAGAATCTCTGGAGCATAAGGAAATATTTAAATCTGGGAAGCTTCATAGCTTGCTGTCAGAGAAAGAGGTAGTGGAGCCTGCCTGTGCAATGAACTTAACTACAGACTAACCGACTTACATTGCTTCCGTAGTTCCAGGTTGGGGGACTTACAAGCTCTACTAATGAAGGCCATGGAGCTACAAAAGCCAAGCTACTATGGAATCTCCCGTCTCCTCCCTTCGCTCTAAAGTATGCACAGTCCAAAGACCGGATTCCTGATCCTCCAAGGAACTGAGAATCTCGTGAGGGATGCTGCAACCCATCAGCACTCACTGAGCTGGCTGCTGGTGCACATCGCTTCTCCGCAGGTGCTCAGCACTTTGTGGATTCAGGCTCTAAATTAAGAAAGGCAACAGGAAGGAAATGGAGAAAAAACAGATAACAAGGAGAAAAGGGAAAACTGTTCTGTATTCTACACAAGGAAATATGACCATTTGATCTGTTCGTATTTGTTGCTTTCCTCACTTATGTGCACGCATGTTTTACATTCACTACAATTGGGCGTGAGGGGATATTTACAGGAATGGTGCAAAATGCAAAGGTGTTCAGGGCCTTGGACAAGACCCACTTTCACTTTGGGGAAAAAGAACCAGCAATTAATATCATGGGTGAAATCCTGGCTCCACCGAAGTCAATGGGAGTTTTGACAGGGGGCCAGGATCCCACCCACCTGGTTTTAATGAAGAGTCACTATCAGGACACAGTGGAGTGGTTGTTCCATTGAATGGAAGCGATTGTTTACAAGCGGATAAATCATTTGAATTATTTTGATTGATAAAAATACTCCCGAAGCATGCACAGACAGTTGTCAGCAACAATGACAACCAGAACGCAGGCTTGGAGTCCCCACAAAGCCTTGCTTTTCAGGAGGTAGAACACAGAAACCTAAGATTTGCCACAGCATATCAGAGCACCTGAATCCATTGTACTGTCTGCAGCGGAGGTTGGTACCTAATGTGTGCCTTTTAAAACACTGTCATTCACTTGCAGTACTGTCTAGCATTTTAATGGCTGAATAGGTGGGATTGTGCTAAATCAGTTATATTGGTTGCTATGATTATTACATTTTGGATACACTTAAAACTATAAACCCTCCCTCCTCCTGCATTTTTGTCGCATAACACTGCATTTACGTCAGAACCTGTGCTAGTCCGTTTGTAGACGGTAAAGTAAATAGGCACTGGCTGTAGTCACGGGGCTGTGCACAAATGATGGGAGCGGAGAGGAAGGGAATTTACGAAACAGATTTATGAAAGAGCTTCTATTGGTCATTATCTAAACGTCCAGACCAAACTTTCCCTGGCAAAGAACATTTTCAGTTGTAAACCAATGATACTACAGTGGAACAGTCCCTTTTGTATTGCAACTTACCGATCCTGAGATGCAACTGCAGGGGAAAGATAATGGCCTTGTGGTTAAGACAATGGAATAAACTCTGGCGAGCTGGATTCAATTCCCAGCTCTGGCACATGCTCCCTGAATGATCTTGGCCACGTCACTTACGCCCTCTGTGCCTCGGTTTTCCTTTTGTAAAATGGGGAGAATGGCACTTCCCTGCTTCTTGTGAGGTGGGGAGTGCTAAGAGGTTGGTTTAATAATGATTGGAGAGGTGCAACATGGCTGCTAATCAACACATCCGAGTTTGAGAAACTTTAGTGAGGTTGGTCCCAGCAACCGCAGCCAGGCCTTGGGATTTTTAACATCAGAGAACATGGCCTAGCTAGTCTTTGAGCATGAAGTGACACAGATGTGACCAGTACATTTTCTCTTTGGAGGCATCGCTGTTGTCAGCACTGCGTGGTTCGAATACAGCTGTGATGGCTAATGTGATGCTGCTGACCGTTGATTACAGGCACATTGAGAAGACTTAACTTATTGCAACTCAGGACAAAGTAGCTAAAATTTGGCATGGTCCAAAGCTGAGCTATACTAATAAAGTCAACGGGTTGCTTGGGTGTAACTGAAGGTAGAAGTCAGCCTTGTGCGTCAATGATGGGCATCATTTCAGTGGAGATTCACTCTGATGTGTCTATACAAAATAGTCCCAGGGTACGTCGTAAACTGTGTCTTATAGAAGAGCGAGGAGAGAATGATCAGATTTTGGAGCTGTTGATGCATTAAGGGTAAACTGAATACATGCTGCCTCCACTGAAGCCAATGGCAGATGCAGACGCTCAGGGCCGCTCCAGATTTGATGTGTAACCACCGTTGCTTTGCACCACTGGATGGCAGATTATGCAGGTGCCTCAAGTCTGAATAACCCTTGGAGCTAATATGACTGAATGTTTCCCTTTTTACACAAAGATCCATCCATAGTACTAAACAAATGGCCCTTCCAGCTCTGTTAAAAGCCTGGGTAAATACAGCACAGCTCATTGCAAAACCTGCGGCCAACAACTCCGGCTCCGTTGGTCCAAAAAACGGGGTGGGTGGGGTGGGTGGGAGAGTTCAGACAAGGGTCCTTCAATGACTCATCTGATCTCAAATACTGCAGCTTAAAAGCCAGCTTTGCGGGTCCTAGATCTGCCCTAGGGAAGAAGATTACACAATTTCCTGAAGAACTGTGTGACAGACTAAACACAAAAAAGCCATTAAAAGAAAATGGGAGAGTCATAACGAGGATAAAAGTATCAGAAGGGTTCTGTAAGATACACGGTAGACATTAGAGATTGCAGCTGTACGCCTGTGGTCTATGGGCTCTCACAAGCTTAGCAGAGGTGGTTCTAACCAACAATTTGTGAGATACCCTTCAAGGAAGATGCAGTCAATCTAGCCTACTCTGTTTACCGGTGAGTTTACTATTGCAGTTATCTACCACTTTGGCATCTAACGGCCATGCAAGAATTAGCGATATCACCCGCCCTATATGGCAAGAGCCTCAGTTTCCCTGCTCCACAGTGCCCGTGCTCCCCACTCACCCCTCTCCTTCCTTTGCTTCTTGTCTTCCAGTTCCTCCCCACCACTTCCCCCAGTTGTGGATAAGTCCTGGGAGGATGTGGAGGATCTTGCATTTCAAAATCAGCGCTGAACCAATTCCTCAGTAGGCTGGTGGAATTCTCTTTAGTATTTAGGACCACTCTGTAAAGTATTATGTGCTCATTCCTGACGGTAGCAAGGCACAATAGGTACCTTAACCACGTGAGCTCGTATACACTGGCAGACGTCCTGCTTTTAACTTGTGCCTTATGCACGCTAACGTAACAAGCAAACGGGCACGCCACTCTTCTACTTCTTGATGCTGCAGGTTTCAAAGGACAGTTCTCAGGTTCCACTGTGCGTATGGTAGGAAATGCAGAGCCCGTGAGGCTGTCTGACAGGGAAATGCACTTGGTGATTTGCGAGAGTGGGGCAGGATGGTATTTCACAAGTCCTAAAATTATGTTCTTGACCCCTTGTGATCATTATTACCAAAACCCTTCCCAGGAGCGTTAGTGTATTGTCCTGGCCAAATTACAATTGGATGCTACCTCTATTATTAATGTTCATTATGTGCCTGCGTACAGACTTGATTTTCAGAAGTGCTGAGCACCCACAAATCCCTCTGGAGTCAAGGGGGCTGCATTGCTTTGGAAATCAGGCTACATGGACAGTACAACAGCGAAAGAAAGAAAAATTACATTCACTTGCTTGGAAGGAACTTATTTTGAGCTGTTGAAAAAGGTCACATTCCAAACAGAAGGCAGAGCAATGAAATGCTTAGTTGCTATTATGAACAAAGTTAAGACAACCGCAAATCTCAGTAAGGCAGCAAAGCAGCAAGATAATGCGTATCTAGTGTGTTCAAAACGGCAAAGTAGCAACTGCCAGTCACACACACGCGCATGTGCACATACTCAGAAATCCGACTATTCCACCCACAAGGATCCTCAGCACCTCCTTGAGAGGATGAAGCCAATTCCAGGAGGATAGCATTAGGGATGCCATGGACCTGTTACACTTGTGCACTGAACCAAATCCAAAGTTTCCCTGAGCATCCTCTATGCCCGCTCAAGTACAGTCCTTGTAACAATGCAAACGGTAAAACAAATTCAATCTGTGCTTCCTAAAGCCAAGCCTGGCTTTGTCTCCATTCTCTAATTGGATTTCCCTCCTATTGGGCTTTCATGAATCAGGTAGACATTTCCATGTGTAAATAATGGCATATAATACCAATAAAACCTGGCAGGCTCTTCTGATGAAATGATATGTCTGAATTGTCCAGTTAAAAAAAGAAAGATTAGGGGGGAAAAAACCCCTTAGTTTCCAGAAAAAAATTCTCTAAGATTTTTTTTAAAAACTTGGCCAAAACTTTCTTGTTTTAATGCTGCCCCCTGCCATCTAGTGCTATGGTGCACTAGAAATAGTGAGCATAAGTAGGCACTTTGCAGAAGATGTAAAAGAGGGAAGGGGAACCACTCCTCAGCTCTGAAGCGTGAGGGTGTTTTAAGTTCAAACCTGGGTTTGTATCCAAATGTAAGGCTAGCCCTCTTCTCATGAGTTGAACCCTGAACTTCAGGGTGTTTTGAATCTGGATCCAGAGTTTGCAGCTTGAGCCCACCTTTACTACACTGAGAAAATGTCTATCTGAAAGGAGCCTTCAGTCTTTGGATTTCATCCTGCAAGCCCTCCGAACAAGGAACTTTCATACGCTCAGCATACTGAGGCCTTGATCCAAAACCCATGGAGGTCAATGGAAAGACCCCAATTGACTTAGAATCATAGAAGATTATGGTTGGAAGAGACCTCAGGAGGCCATCTAGTCCAATTCTCTGCTCAAAGCAGGACCAATCCCCAACTAAATTATCCCAGCCAGGGCTTTGTCAAGCCGGGCCTTAAAAACCTCTAAGGAACGAGATTCCACCACCTCCCTAGGGAACCCATTCCAGTGCTTCACAACCCTCCTAGCGAAATAGTGTTTCCTCATACCCAACCTAGATCTCCCCCACTGCAACTTGAGACCATTGCTCCTTGTTCTGTCATCTGCCACCACTGAGAACAGCCGAGCTCCATCCTCTTTGGAACCCCCCTTCAGGGAGTTGAAGGCTGTTATCAAATCCCCCCTCACTCTTCTCTTCTGCAGACTAAATAACCCCAGTTCCCTCAGCTACCTCAAAAGTCATGTGCCCCAGCCCCCTAATCATTTTCGCTGCTCTCCGCTGGTCTCTCTCCAATTTGTCCACATCCCTTCTGTAGTGGGGGCGCCCAAAACTGGACGCAATACTCCAGATATGAGTGAGCTTTGGCTCAGGCCTAAGAGTTGGAAGGGAAGATGTGGACTGGAAGGAGGGATCTGGAAGTAAGACGTGTAGTTGTGAGAGATGAAGGGGAGCAAAGTTAAGAGTAAACAAAAGAAACAAGTGTGGGTAGGGAGATTTGTAGGAGGAGAGCAGAGATAATGGAAGGACAGAGTCGGGCAGAGCTAAGGACAAGGAGTTTGAACTGAACGGGGAAAGAGGGGAAGTCAGTGAAGCGATCACAGGAAGAGGACGATGTGATCACAGCAAGGGTTAAGAAAAATGCAGTTTTAAAAACATGTCCCTTGTTAATCTGCATTTTCAAGTCCCTTTGACTAAAATGCACCATCCATCCCTTTAAAATTGTACAAGTCCCCATTCAGATGGGGGAGCCTTTTTTCTTCTCAGCGTCGTCATCTATCCACCCCAAAAACTAACCACTGCCACCAGACCTACTGCAGAGCAAAGGTCTCATCCTGCCACCCAACACCATAGCTTCTGAGGGCCTTCCATGTAAAAGCAACAGCAAAGTGCTTCGTAGAACTCATGGAGTGTCTGGCAACTCCTTCTTTTGGGGTGAAAACGCTGTGCAGTCTAGGGGCTTTGCTTCTAAGTTTTAAGGTTTTATCAAATAATTTTTTTAAGCCGATTTGGTTCAGAGTTTTGGGGTTTTTTGTTTTTTTTTGGTTGGTTGGTTGGTGTTTATAGGGTAGAAGGGGAATCAGCACTGAGTGTGTTATTCTTATGGTAGAAAGGCTTTTTCGAAGAAGAAGGTTATTCTAGGGTCTACACAAATAAAGCAGCATGCTCCATCTACTCTAATAGCAGTTGCAAACTGCTTTAGAGCAGAGCCTATAAGAGTGACAAGTATCTGCTCCCCAATAATTCACCATTAGTGGAATTGAAATGTCCTACTCCACTTAGAATAACAAGCATGCTTTGGTTAATGTGGACATTTCTGTGACTGTTAAACATTTGCTGAGAGAACGTAATTAAGTCTCCTTCAAACACAAGAAGGCACAAACCTCTCTGTGCCGCCTCACGTTTTACTGTACATCTTGTCCTCCCCTCTGCAGCTGGCATTCATCCAGGGATGCGTAATTAGAAGGGCCAACTGACACAACAAGAGCAAACAATACGGCACACACACACATATACAAATCAGCCGTCACAGCCAGGCTCCCAGCATCAGCGAGTGAAGCTGCTAAACAAAGCCACCAGCTCAGGAAGTCACTGTTATGGATGTACTAGTAAAAGGAACTGTTAAGGTAAGAGTTATTAGCCTTTGGAACTCACTGCTACAGGAGGTCAGGATAAATACTGCTGTGTGTCTGTAGAGCCCCTAGCAAAATGGGGGCCCGATCCCTGGCTGCAGCCTCTGGGTAACAACAACAACAACAACAGGTGGATATTTAAGGCCTAATCATGAAGGTGCTGAGCACTCCTCTGTCAGCGGAGAGATGGTCCAATATTTTAATGCCAACAATTACCCTATGCCTCAAAGGGTAGACGGTAAAAGAGAGAGATTGCGGGTCCACGAAGGTGTGCATGCGACAGCGGCAGACAGGAGAGCGAGAGGCTACAGGGATGGAAGACGTTAGGACTGGAAGAGACGGGGGCTGACTGCTAGCCTTCATTATGCTCAGAGCAGACCCTGTTGCCAATGCTACCGCACTACAGAAAATTTTGGACACGCCAGGCTGCCTTATCCTTCTCTGCTGGATTCTTGCGATTGGGATAGCGTCTGGGGAAACCTCTCTGGCCCAGGTCAGAACAGCGGACGAATAAATAATATAGCAGATTGATTTATTTAGCTTATTTTTGCTAAAGAAAGGTTGGCAAATGTTTGGAATCCTCCTTCCCTTTGGGTCTACAAAACAACAGATGAGCCAGCTGTGGCCCTGATGTGCAAACAAACATCACACACACTGGGGTTTTTTTCCCCACCCCGTCCCTTGCTTTTCAGACAGATAGGCAAATATTGTTTGGAAATGTCTCATGAAAGATCCGCTCACAATATCCTGCAGTTCGTGACACACAGCTGACACCAAAACGTCAACGACTGAGCCAGGAAAGCTACCTGGCACTTCCACAAAACAAGGAGGACAAAGCAAAGACTCACCCAAACTTTGAGATAAGCTGAAGTCAAACAACAACAACATAGAGGTCATCGTGGGCAGCTCAGCTGCCTTCACAACCTCTCCCTTTAAGAGGGAGCAGGACTGCTGGGTGTCGGAGCCACTGGGGTCAATTCCCCACTACTGCCACCACCTTGCTGTTTGCTCTTGACCATGTCGCCAAGCCTCAGCTTCCCCATCCCCATTGCAGGCCACACAAAAGAGTTGTTTGCAGTGTAGTTGTATCTGCGTCAATCCCAGGCTATTATCAAGACACGGTAGCTGAGGGAATCTCTTTTACTGAGCCAACATCTGTTGGTGAGAGACAAGCTTTATGAGCTTACACAGAGTTCTTCTTTAGGACTGGGAAAGGCACTCAGAGTACTTAAGAAGAGCTCGGTGTAAGCTCGAAAGCTTGTCTCTTTCACCAACAGCAGCTGGTCCAATAAAAGAAACTACCTCACCCACCTTGTGTCTCACAGAGAAAAGTTGTGAAGTGTAATCAGTCGCTGCTGGAAAACACGCTGGGTCATGGGATGGAAGGCACTGAAGCAGCACAAATTTTCGTCGACATCGTGTCAATGACCATAATGCCACGCACATCTGCGACTGCAAATGTCTGTAAAAGTACAGATACACAATGACACACAGCCACAATGCTATGGGCACCATACACAACACAGCTTTGCATGATGGGTGCCCGCGTGCCTGCCAGTTTGTTCTCTTTCAACTTCAATTGCTGGATTCACTTTCACACTCGTTTCTGTTCTGTTCCCTGATTTATATGCCCTGCAAGCTTTCCCACGCTGGTGGCTATTTTGGCAGGGTGACTATATGGCACCTGTTGAATTCCTGCCCAACTTTCAAGCAACAATCACACAGGTATGAGGAAAGCTGCACTCCTTTGCTTATTACTCACACATTCCTGCTGTCCCTGTGCTGTAGCTAGAACTGCATTTTGAGAGTAGGAGTGCTGGCAGAAATGGCATGATATGAAACCCTCCCTTTTAAATTCCCATTTAGAAAGAAGGTTCATCCAGAACATTTTTTAGACTCTCCTACCATAGCTCAGTGCTGAGCACACCAGTCGGAATACTTGGCTTTATGAGCCTATAGAAAAGTGACAGTTCTAGGACCTGTCTACTCTCAATCCTAGTGGCAGCTAGCTGCCTTTGTCTCACTACAACCAGGGTATAAGAAGCTGAAAAATCTCTCTCAGAGGGGACAGAGACAGTAGTCCTGCTGGGAGAGCCCAGGAAGAGCAGGCTTGGGAGGAAAGCTTACATTGTAAGCTCTTTGGGGCAGGAACACCATGGGGTGCTGCAGGTCCAGGACTGGGTCTCCTGCAGGCTGAGGAGTTATCACAGTATATAACGGTAGTTTGTGACAGACTGTATTTCCTGTCTGTGGTTTCAGAGTGGTAGCCGTGTCAGTCTGTATCAGCAAAAACAACAAGGAGCTTACGCCCAAATAAATTTGTGTCTCTCTAAGGTGCCACAAGGACTCCTCGCTGTTTTTGTCTGTGGTTTGGGAGCCTCAAATAAGCACTACGTAAGGGCCAAGAATTATTGGGCCAGATCCTTAGCTGTTAATAAATCAGCACAGCTCCACTAAAGTCAATAGAGCAATGCTGGTTTACACCACATGATGATCTGGTCCATATACTTTGCACAATACGGTATCATGCCTATTACAACTCTCTGCACCCAGAGTGATAAATCCATGTGCTCTGGATTGCATTTGCTGATAAATGATCGTACCGTATATGTTTTGTAAACGACTCCATTCAGAGTCTCATATCTACTCAGACTTCTAACTGCACTGTAGGCTCCTGCATGTTTTTGTTACTGGGTACTTTCCTGGGTTTGCTCTCATAAATTCCCAGCAGCTGGTGTTACTGGAGAGTGGGCAGCCAGACTCCAGCTGCAAGGCGGCCACTTTCATGAACTAGCTTATTTTACAGACTCCTAAAACTAAACTGGGCAGAATGTGGCCCACCAAACAGCAGACTATCAAGCCCAAACTTCACTCCAAAGTGGGCTGGTCGAACAACCCCTCACACTGAACCAATAACATGCATCCTGTTTCCCATTTCCTACCACTCCTTGCATCTCTGCTCACAGTAACACACACTGATGCTTCAGTAATGGGAAAAGTTCAGGATATTTAGTAAGCATCCAAGCTCCAACTGGCCTTTTCCTCCTACTTATGAATGAAACGTTCTTTTTAAAACAACCCCCCCCCCCCAAATAGGGTGAAAAGATAGCAAATGTGAAAAATTGGGACGGGGTTGGGGGTAATAGGAGCCTATATAAGAAAAAGGCCCGAAAATCGGGACTGTCCCTATAAAATCAGGACAGCTGGTCGCCCTACCCCCAAAAGATGCCCACCGTTCTGCCATGCATCCGTGTGCATTAAATACCAGGATGCACTCAGCAATTCACAGACTGTGTGCACCATTGGCTGGAGTAGCCTCTTACATGCAGAAATGCTGTGTATTCCCCAAGTGTTACATAAACACCCCACGATGTGTCTATGTGAATGGATTCATTCAGTAATTTTCCACCTTTATCAGTCACCAGGCTGCTTCCCAAAGAACCTTTTCGGCACCCAACCTACACCTCTTCTCAGCCCTGCTTGGCTCTCACAAGTAGAGACGCAGGGACTACAATTTGAGAAGGCCAAAGGACTGATCAGAAGAGACACAATGTGGTTTTAAGCAAGTTCTTAGTGTGATATGAGCTACTTATTCCCTCTGTGATCTCGGGGAAATGACTCTAAAACCAGGGATAGCGGTACCTGTCTTTCAGGGTGTTTGGAGGGTTTTAGTTAATTGTTCACAAAGAGCTCTGAAGATGTAAAATGCTCAAAAAAATTAGCTACTGTAATGATGGGTAGCCCAGGTTTTAAGAATGGTCTCTCATTTTCCCCAGCTCCAACTCAAGGACATGAAAAAGAAGTCTCCATTGCAAATACTCGCCACACCCTCGGAAGGACTCTGCATCGTTTCAGTCCTCACTAGTCTACGAAGCAACAATCATACTTTGAATTTACAGAGGCTGAAAGTGCCCTGAATACAATCGAGTCTTGGAACCCCCCTGCTGTGAGACAGGTAAATATTCGACTTGCTTTAAGAAACATCAAAAGGACTTTCCTAAAGCCACAGAACAAGTCATTTGCAAAGTCAGGAACAGTACCCTTGAATCCTGATGCCAAGCCTCGTGTTTGCTCCTATTAGTAAATATTACTCTTTTAAACCCTGCGTGCTGCTACAGAACCAGTGGCATTGCCAATTATCAGCGTTACCAACGTACTAATCTTCCTTAGATGTTTCCTTTGACCATAAAATGTGCCAGGAATTGAATGAAGCCTCTTGTTCCGTTTTCTAGCGTGAACGACTGTCGAAAAGTTGTTGACAACTAAAAGTTTACCAAGTGCTTTATTTTTAGAATGTAGCTCCGACTTTACAGCGTCTGGACTTGTAACTACTCATTCCTCTAGCATTAAACTGAATGACCACATGAGAAAACTGCTACAACAATAATATTTCCAGGGCACACTGAGTCACTGTCCAATGTCTAAAATGGGAAATAAATAATTCCCGAGAAGCTGTCATCACAGTTTGAGGCAAGGTTTGCTGGTTCTCGCCCTGTGCAGGAAAAACTCAGGTTTCTACTTTAACACACATCCCTCTGCACTGAATGCCATCTCTAAGCTCTCTAGTTTATAAACAAGTAAGTCCTGTGGTTTCTACTCCTTCGCCTTGTCTCATTTGTAAAACAATTAAATAATACGAGCAAAACAGTAAGACGAGTGGCATGGGGCCACCATGATAGTTGCATTAGCAATGCCTAGACACATGGGATGATATATGTTGTAGTTTGCTCTGACCTGGTGGTGGAAGATACACCTTTGCCTAAGGAGACAGAGTAGATTAGGGCAAGACTTTCATCTCTGTTACCTGTATATGTGGCTCCTGGGTGGCCAATGTGAAATCATCCAGTGATACTAGGCTTACTAGAGGTGTTCACAACACAGCCCACCATCACAGGTATTGCCAGACTTGATCACAAGTCCATCTAGTCCAGAATTCTCTGCCAGGCCAATAGCAGATGCTTCAGTGGAAAGCGGTAAGAAACCCTCTAGTATATAATAATGGAATAATCTGATTACAGGGGACATTTCTTCCTAACCCCCATCAGGCACTGATTGTCTCGTGCCCTGAAGCATGGGGGTTTATACCAATCCTACATTTGTATCCTGTTTTATGTAAATAATGGGTGTGCCTAATCCATAAAAATCCCTATCCTTGTTTTGAATCCTACTAATCTCTTGGCCGCACTGATATCTTGTGTCAGTGAGTTCCACGGGTCAAATCACAACTTAAAACTGATACCCTTGCCAGAAGTCCCAGAAAAAAGGTCAAGGACTGAGAGGTAGAGACTGAATATTCTCTCATCCCTTGAGGTGTTCCCCCTCTGGCTAGAATGCAGAGGACAGCATGGGAAATCTTTCCCTACCATTGCCTTTTTTGTGGCTGATCAGTGGACTTAATTCTCCATGGCTGTCAATCCAGCTCTTTATTTACAATGGCTACGTGGAGCACTGGAAAGCATTCTTCTTTGTCAGCGAGAGATCCCAAGTTGTTATCTGTTGCAGACAAAGTAAATGTTCATGCCCCTTTCACCAGTGCTAGCTGAACTTTATAAACAAATAAAAGAATCTGCCAACGTGATGAAGGCTGTTTTTTGGTTTGCTAATTTTTTCCCCTTTAAATTGATGCCGTCTTGATAAAAAAACAAAGCTGTTTTTAAATGCTGCCTTCAAATATGCATTTGTATGCACTTTCCATCTTTTAACTAACAAACAAGGGGGGGAAAAAGTTAATTCTGCTAGCAGCCTGCTGTGATATAAATAAGAATAATAGATACATTCACAGATTTTGAACCTTTTACAGCCACTGCTGCAAAAAGCAATTTTAATTTATAACCACAGAGTCTTGCAAAACATAGAAATGAAGACATAATAAAATGGAATGTTTATCCTGTGGCTCCCATTAGACCTCTTCCGTTCAATGGTTGTAACTAATTACTTGTTTTTCCACTTTTGTATTGGAGGCCTTATTACCGGGCTGCACGGAGCATACCTTATTTTATTTCCCTAGCAATATTTGCACCTCTCTCTGAAGCCTGCAATTAGATGTTCATGAAATAATATTAAAACGATGCATAATCTTGCTGGGGACGGGGGGAAGCCAAAACAAACCAACCTGGTTTGTATAAAATTAGATGGAATACAAAAGATGAATGTTCACTCCAGTGAATGCGTCCTTTCGACTAACCGTTTCTATCTGACAACCTTTTTTTGCCAACAGAACACATTGTACTTTTGAGATAATTGACTGTGGAATATAGTGCTGTTTATTCAAAAGCAGGTCACATAGAACTGAGTTGCTCGTCATCTTGATCCTTTTACCTTTCTTATCTTCAGACAGCGTACATTCAGGATGAGCTTTTTAGTTTTTTAAACCAGCCGTGCAGTTTTAATTGCTGCTCTGTGTTTAATTGCCATAAGGTGACCCGATGCTAAGAAGGTGAAAAAAAATGGTGGGGGACTTTAGAGGCAAAACCCTTTGAGAGCTGAATTCAGGTTTGAAAACTGTATTGTGATGTATTCACTGGTGAGTGATCGGACTGGGAAAGGGAAAACACAAGCGCACACTTTCTTGATGCCTGATTGGAAGTTTCCATTGTTTAAAGGGGCAGGTTTGCCTCACAAGGAATTATCTGAAGCTTTTATGAACCTAAAAACTACTAGAAAGCAGCCGCCACCACTTGCCACTTGGCTGTGAGGGTACGATGGAATTAGCTGGTGGTGTACTCTCAGCCCAGATCCGAAACTAATAACCCAACCTTGTTCCCATTCAACTCAATGGAAGAGACAGGAAGGAATGTCTTTGTACTTAAAGGTACCCAACTAGGAGTTGGCAGAACTGGGATATGCTCCTGTTTCTGCCAAAGATTGACCCTGTGAGCTTGGACAAGCCATGTAAACGTCTCCGTACCCCCAACTGAAAAACAGTGATAAATATTTCTTTTTTCCCCTCACAGGATAAATGAACCACGGAGAGCTTGACTGCTATGGTGCCACAGTCTGGACTATAAAACAAATAAACAACAAAGCTCTTGTTGATTTCAGTAGGATCAGGATTTGGCCCTGAGTGGTCAAGTGTTCACAGCATGAAAGCTGCCCTTAAAACTTACACCCCTTGGCAGGCCAAGGAGCGAATGGGACGTGAAGAATTGTTCCTCCAGGAGATTGAGACACTTTGACAAGGCATTGTAGGGAAGCAAGCTCTGCTGCTCCCCAGGCTGCATTTGTCTTGGGGAGGATTTCAGAGGTGTCAACCCCGCACTAAATGAAAACAGTGGTAAAACCCTGCCTGCCAGGCATTGGCCCTGGGTGAAGAATAGCATTTGTCTGAATGATGCTTTATGTGGAGAAGGGAGGAGGAAGTCAGGTGAGGACCCAAATTAGGTTTAATGTAGTTTTGGGGGGTTCAGAAAGAAGCAAAGTCAAGGGTTTGGATTGAACAGCTGCAAGGCTGGATGTGTTTCTAAGGAATATAGCCTGGTTCATAGGTTCTGAGTCTGGGGGGGGAGGGAGGGGGAGGTGAAAGGGTGTCAGGGAGTCGAGACCCTGCCCATTCCATATTGCTAAATGGGAGAGGAACCGCAGCTAGATGGGAATGGGCTCCCAGGGTACGTGGGGGGAGTCCCAACATGGGAAACAGCGCCTCTTGTGGAGAACATTGAGAACCACTGCTTTACTTCAACCACAAGTTGCTGAGCGAGATGCAGGACATAATTCCGTGGTCAGACTAAATGATCGTAGCAATCCACTGTGGCATTAAACGGATGCACCTTTCAAGATAGTCTTATGAGATTCTGGACATAGAGGCAGACATGTAACAAGATTTCTGCCTTCCTCAGTGGTATGAATCTTGCAAAACGAGTTCTTCTCTTGAGATTTCTGGAATTGAAAAATAAAGCCCTTTTGGGTTAATGGTTCTCACCTAGTCCCAAACGCATCAGTGGCATTGCCCTGCAGGACTTCATTTGCTATCTTATCCATGTACCCAGTGAAACCATTAAGTTTTCCAGTCCTGGTACAACAACAACTCTTCATTGTAAGAACAGAAGATTCACTTAACGCGTGACCAACTGTCACAAAGCAGGGGGAAAAATCTAGGATTCAGGTGGCAGTAAAGTTTGGGAATAAGTAGGAATGAAAGCTGAGGAAGTAATGGGAGCAAGAGGATATGCTAACCTACATGCCAATTCCAACAGGAACATTTATTTATATTGGTGCTTCCCTAAATCCTCCCTGCAGTTTCATCTGGATACAGTGTTCATCTGCGCTTCCTGTCCTAAACGGCTGTGTAGTGATGCTGTGTGCTGTTAAAACAGCTGCTGTGTTTTACCCCGGGTGCAGTTCAATGTGACTGATTCCAACCTATAAGTTTAAGCGGCTATCAGTCTGAGTTACAAAACCTGACTAATCTTTAGGATGAAAGATATTATATAAATGCAAGATATAAATAATAATAATAAGTCATGTCTCTGATCTGGTAATAAACCAAGTAATGGAAAATGGTTGGTAATGGTAAATTATGGGGCCACTGGTCCTTCAAGGGAATCAGGCCCTACCCGGCCCATGGGTACCCTGCAAAATACACCTGGGAGCAGGTAGGTGCTCCAAGTAGTGGCATGTTAGCCAATTAGCAAGGGAACAGCTAAATTCTAAGTAGGCAGCTGCCCAGATAGGGAGGGAGATCCCAGATGGGGCAATGCCCGACATACACGCTAGGAGGAACCAACAGGCACAGTGTAGGCTCCTGGGACTTTGAGTACCCTGCAAGGTTGCACTTTGTGACTTGGCTGTGGGGCTGATCCATGGCACAGACAGCAAGAGGCAGAAGGCCAGCAGGAGGCACCGGGAACGAGGACCCCTTGCAGCACTTCACCCCAAACCAGGGGGCGCTACGGGTGTTGAATATGCCACCTTACAGATACACTGATTGGCTAACATATAACAACTCTGCTTTTCTGCTTTTGTTTTATGTAGCTCACTTCAGGCAGAACATTTCAGTCTGGTCTGTTTTAAGGACCCATGTAAAACTGAGTCAGTCCCCTATTAGTTTGGATAGAGAGGAGTACAAATAGTTCAGTTACAAGCCGCAGTTTATCCGATATTTTTCAGGCAGACAGAATAAACCATGTCTGGAGCAAAGCAGAAAATGTGATTGGAAAGTTTAGAGCTCTTAAATTAATTCCCTAGACAAAAAGTCAAGACACCATATTCATAATATCACATTATATAACTTGCTCTGGAGCCAGACAGCTACTAGGTAAAATAATATGGGTTATAAAACAAAATATTATTGCAAAACAGTTTTACAACTTTATAATTCACTATTTTCATTTCAGAAAAACATTGTCAGCATAATTGCAGATGCCGTTTGCCTTGGAGGGGTTCTTTTAGCTGCTGATGGGATTTTTTTTTTTTTAAAGGATGCTATTTCATTTAATATACTGATTTGCATGATAGTTATCTGGAAGTAAATCTCCATGGGAAACAGCATTAAGTGGGAATTTAAGTGAATTTAATATGGAACGTTTATGCTCAGTAAATAAAAATATAACCTCTGGATTCTTCCATATATTAAACATATCAATATGGAGCTACTTTCTACTCTGTGTAGCTGCATTTATAGCTTAAATAGGACAAAGTTGCTAGGTCTTATGTGGCTGAATCTTGGAGGACAGATTCATTTGATAGTCTTTCCCTCGAGGATTCCATGTATGGTGTGTGAATCTCAGGGTCCAATCCTACAAACACAACTACTGAGTGCAGTGTGCCATGAACACTTAAGCACTAGGCTCAGAAGTGCCTGCAGGACTGGGCCCACTGTTCACAATTCATCCAGGGACACAATCACCCAGCTTTATAGCCTAATAACTCAAACCAGAACCAATGAGAACCATGTAACAATAAAACATTAGAACATAAGACGGCCATACTGGGTCAGACCAAAACATCCATCTAGCCCAGTATCCTGTCTATCGACAGTGGCCAATGCCAGGTGCCCCAGAGGGAATGAACAAGTGATCCATCCCCTGTCGCCCATTCCCAGCTTCCAGCAAACAGAATCTAGGGACGCCATCCCTGTCCATCCTGGCTCATAGCCATTGGTGGACCTATCCTCCATGAATTTATCTAGTTCTTTTTTGAACACTTTTATAGTCTTGGCCTTCACAACATCCTCTGGCAAAGAGTTCCACAGGTTGACTGGGCATTGTGTAAAGAAACACTTCCTTTTGTTTGTTTTAAACCCGCTGCCTGTTAATTTCATTTGGTGGCCCCTAGTTCTTGTGTTATGACATTGCACTTCTATGACACCCTTAATCCAAGAATCACAAACATTACCTAATCCTATTAACAGCGTGTGAGAATCAAAGAAATGCAGGGCTGGAAGGGAATCTCAAGAGGTCAAGTCCACCCTCTTGTGCTGAGACAGGATCAAGTAAACCTAGATAATCTCCGACAGGTATTTGTCCAATATGTTTTTAAAACCTCCAAAGACGGGGATTCCGCAACCTCCCATGGAAGCCTATTCCAGACCCTAACTACCCTTAGAGTTAGAAACTTTTTCCTGACGTCTAACCTTCATCTCCCTTGCTGCAGATTAATCCCATTACTTCTTGTCCTACTGTCAGTGGACATGGAGAACAACTAATCACAGTCCTCTTTATAACAGCCCTTGACGTATTTGAAGACTTATCAGGTCTCTGCCGCAGCCTTCTTTTGTCAGGACTAAACTTGCCCAGTATATATCTATATCTATCTATTTTAACACTTCCTCATAGGTCAGGTTTCCTAAACCTTTGATCATTTTCATTGCTCTC
This sequence comes from Lepidochelys olivacea, assembly GCF_965140295.1. NCBI lineage: Eukaryota > Metazoa > Chordata > Testudines > Cheloniidae > Lepidochelys > Lepidochelys olivacea. The sequence continues at coordinate 4,622,668 of NC_140419.1, forward strand.
CTCTGGAGACTCTGCAGTTCATCCACATCTTTCCGGAAGTGTCGTGCCCAGCTGAGGCCTTGGAAGTGCCAAGTAGAGCATCTTACATACGACGCTCCTGTTAACACACTCCAGAATGATACAGGTCTTTTTCTCAACTGCATCCCATTGTTGACTCTCATTCAATTTATGATCCACTATAACCCTCAGATCCTTTTCAGCAGAACTACCATCCAGGACTGACTCCTGCAGGACCCGACTAGATACCCCCTCCCAGCTTGACATGGATAACTACACTCTTTCAATCCACTGGGTGCTCACCTTATAGTAATTTCATCTAGACCACATTTCCACAGTTTACTTATGAGAAAGTCAAGAGGAACTGTGTCAAAAGCCTTACTACAATCAAGATACATCACATCTACTGCTTCCCCCTATCTATTAGGCCAGAAATTCTATCAAAAAGGAAGTTAGGTTGGTTTGGAATAATTTGCTCTTGACAAATCAATGCTGGCTGTTCCTTGTAACCCTATTACCCTCTCGGTGCTTACACAATGATTGTTTAATAATTTGTTCTGGTATATTTCCAGGTATCAAAGTTAGGCTGACTGAGCTATATCATCCTGGGTCCACTTTGGTCCCCTTTTTAGATTGTGGTATGTTTGCCCTCCTCCAGTCCTTTGGGACCTCGGCTGTCCTGTATGAGTTCTCAAAGATAAGATTGCTTCAGGTAATTCCTTACGTATCCTAGGATGAAATTCATCCGGCCCTGCCGACTTGAACACATCTAGTTTATCCAAATATTCTTTAACCTGTTCTTTCCCTATTTTGGCTTGCGTTCTTTTCCTCTTGTTGTTAATCTTAATTGTGTTGAGTATCTGGTCACCATTAAATCTTTACTGAAGACTGAAGCAAAATAGGCATTGAACACTTCAGCCTTCTTAATGTCATCTGTTATTAGCTCTCCTTCCCCACTAAGTAGAGGAGCTACACTTTCCTTCATCTTGCTTCTAACGCATTTAAAGAACCTCTCTTCGTGCCTTTACGTCCCTTTAGGTGTAATTCATTCTGTGCCTTAGGGTATGCCTACAATTTTGAGATTATACTGGCATAACTATGCCAACACAGCCCTATTGCGTAGACACAGTCTATGCTGACAGAAGGGTTTTTATGTCGGTACAGGAACACCATCTCTCAAGACAACATTAGCTACACCGAATTCTGACTGTCATGAGGTACAAACCCTGGGACACATCACAAACCACTTCCCCATTCACGCTTACAGGGTGGGCACAAGAGGGATCCACCTAGCAATCCCAGGAGCATGAGAATGGCCTTCAATCTCAAAATTCAATTATAATCCCAGCCCATTGCTTTTCAAACACCATGTGAAAGAAGAAGATAGCTGTGCCTACACTGGGGGTTATGATGGCGTAGTATTGTCGTTTAGAGGTGTGTGGTTTTTTGTTTGTTTATTTTAACAACCCTGACCAATATACCTATGACAACAGAAGTTTCACTTGTAGGCCAAGCCTTACCCTTTCTGACTTTGCACTAGTCTTTTGTAATCCTCTTTAGCAATTCATCCATGTTCTGCTTTTTGTAGGATTCCTTTTTGATTTTCAGGTCATTAAAAAGCTCTTGATGAGCCATATTGGCCTCTTCCTACCTTTCCTTCACATTGGGATAGTTTGCAGCTGTGCCTTTAATATTGTCTCGGAGAAATTGCCAGCTCTTCTGAACTCCTTTATCCCTTAGATTTTCTGCCCATGGGATCTTAACTACCAATCCTCTGCGTTGTTGCATTTTTTAAAGTCCTTATTCTGCTGCTCTCACTCCTTCCTTTCCTTAGGATCATGAGATATATTATTTCATGATCGCTTTCACCCAAATTGCCTTCCACCTGCAGATTCGTGACCAATCCCTCCCTGTTGAGCAGAATCAAGTCTAAAATGTCTCTCCCCCTGGTTAATTCCTCCATCTGCTGAAACAAAAAGTTGTCCCCACAACATTCCAAGAAGTTACTGGAAATTTTGTGTTTTGCTGTATTACTTTTTCCAACAGATGTCTGGTTAAAGTCCTCCATTACTACCAGTCTCATGTTTTGGGTATTTCTGTTATTTGTTCTAGATATGCCTCATCTACCTCCTCGCCGTGATTTGGTGGTCTATAGCAGACCCCTACCATGACGTCATCCCTATTTTCCCCCTTTTATCTTTACCCCGAGACTTTCAACTGGTCTGCCTCTCAACTCCTTTTGGACCTCAGAACAAATGTATATATTCTTTATGTATAATGCAACACCTCTGCCCCTTTTCCCCCTGCCTGTCCCTTCTGAACAAGCCTGTATACCAATATTCCAGTCATGAGATTTATCCCACCAAACCTCTGTGATGCCAGTTAAGTCATAATTGAGCTTATGTACTAATACTTCCAGGTCTTCCCGTTTAGCCTACTTGCTACTCCTTGCAGTTGTGTAGAGACACAGTAGATTAGTATTACAATCCCAAATTTACAGAGGAGCAAACTGAGGCAGCTGCCCAAAGCTGCACCCTGAGTCAGTAGCAGGTCTGGGACTACAGAGCAGGAGTCATGAGGACTATACCCCCTCACACAAAGACAATCGATGCTGAATACTGTATGTAGGCTAAGACGATAGAACCCGTAACTACCAGACTGCAACACCAACATAATTCACTTCCCAATTGTATCTCAAAATGTATCAGTATATTTAAAGGCTGTTTGGTTATCAAGGGTTAAACACAGTCAAATCAGAGCCCTTAAATAATGTCAAGGCTGCCCCTAGTTGTATCATGTATGGAGGCATTGTCCTCAGATTATTTTAAGAAGGAGGAAGAAAGAACATCCAGGTATTATGTCAAAAGCCTCTTGCTCAATTATTCCTCTCGTGCTGCTAATCCACTGTGACAGTCTAAAGACTTACACTGCAAAAACCATGCTCTAAAGCTGTAAATTTAAGTTGCTTTCTTCCGTAGCTCACAAGCCTTTGCTGACCTCACCTACTCCCACAAGCACACACACTGTCACCTTTCACATCAACTAACTGAGCCGGTCATACAATTAACAACTCATTTTTTTACTATTTCAGGAATGCAATTCCTAAACGACTACCACGAAGCATTCCTCTGTCCTCAGCCGCTTCCCGTTTGTGAATGAAACTGAAGTTTCTAAGCCCAAAAGGAAAGGAAAGTTTGCGCTGTGAGGGGGGATCTACGAGTGTGTTAGGGTGCCATACTGTTCACACTGGATCCCTAGAGATAAGGATGAACATGGAAAAGTCTAAATAATTTTTTATAACACTTTGCACTTCTGAAAGTGCCTTTTCATCTGAGAGTCTTGAATGGCATTACGAAGATTACTTTGCAAAAGCTCACAACAGCCCTGAGAAGGAAGTATTACATATCCCCAGTTGCAGATTGGTAAACTGAGGTGCACAAAGGTCAGAAAACTTGTCTAAGGTCACAGAGCAACGCTGAGAATAGAACCCAGGAGTCCTGATTCCAACAGAACCCAGGAGTCCTGATTCCAGGAGTCCCTCATCTCAGTTCTAGATACACTGCCTCCTTCTTTCTCCTCCTTCATTTTATCACCACATAGGGTCAAGTTCACCCAGGGCCTGTGCTGGAGTCCAAAGCTCAGACATTGACCTATGGCCTCTCTGCGGTGAAAAGAGCTCCAAGGAGGGGGTCGTGGTAGAGCGAGGCAAAGGTGGCTTGAGGGTGGCTGTCTACCTTCTCTGCAATGCAGAGAACCAGGCAGTTGCAGGGAAGCCCACATCCCTATGCCACCAGGAGGGAATCTGGCCCACTGATTTTATTAATCAGCAGAGACTGAATCATCTTAGTCAGAGGATTAACAGCAAGAGCATGAGTCTCAGTTAAAACGTAACTGCCGGGTGCACCCACTTTATGCTGTGTGAGTGATGGGAGACAGTATCTTTCCTCCCTAAAAAAATTATTACACCCGTACAAGTGGAGTGCATCAATCGCAGCCCAGGACACTGGTGAGCAGGCGTCTCGGAGCCGAAGATGGAACATCCCAGTGAATGCCTTCGCAGAAGATTTTCAGTCAGCTGGACACCCTGACTCACGCAGCGGCTTGGGAAGAGTGAGAGGCAAAATAAATAAATACAACTGCATTATCTAGGCACCATTTTGGTCACTGGAAGCTTCATGAGACCATCGTTACGGCCGATGCCAGAGGGAGATTCAGAAATGCCTACTGTGGCACACGGCAACAAGACAAACTGGTTTATGCCTGTTCTCTACAAAGTGGTCACCATTAAAACCTTGCTAAGAGGGTTAGATAATTTGTTAGCTTTACCTCATTGTTTGCAGCAGTCTCAATATTTACTATAGGACATACCTAGAATACTGTAAATGCTGAGGTGGTGTTTAAGGCAACTGGCATGTTTTCAGGGTGCCTGAGATGCTGTTGAGGTACAGATTTTGTGTAGACGAGGTGTGTTTTGTCCACCACCTCCCTAGGTAACCCATCCATCCTTAGAGGTTTTTAAGGCCTGGCTTGGCAAAGCCCTGGCTGGGATGATTTAGTTGGGGATTGGTCCTGTTTTGAGCAGGGGGTTGGACTAGATGACCTCCTGAGGTCTCTGCCAACTCTAATCTTCTATGATCCTAATTCATGCCTTCCTGCCATCCCTCCTCTGCGTCCTCGTTTGACTCCTGATCAGGAGGAGTACAAGGTACTGGCTGCACTGAGGTGGAGCTAGAGGTAACCTTTGTTGAGGTAACTCTTGATGAGCTTTTCCCTTAGCTCGCCTGTGCATGTAAGGTTAGATACTGGGCCGTACATGGAGACGTTGGCTGTGTTGTCCAAAGGTTTCCTTAAGTACTGATTAGATTAGACAGTGCTTTAGGCAGGAGGTAGCTTTTCTTCTTGAAGGAAGTATTCACAGTCTCAGTTAGTAAGAGCCAGGACTGACTTTCACTTTCCGCCTGGATCAGAGCCTCAGGCATGGTGTGGTTTCCCTGCAGTGCTTCCAGGACTTACAGTGAAGGATCCAGATTTGGAAAGGCAAGGTGTAACATTACTGGGCCTGGGTCTGCTGTGTGGTTCCTGGTGTCCTGAGAGGCTGCCTAGGTGGCAGAAGGTCTCTGAGAAACAGGCGGATAGTTCATCATAGCATGAGGTGGTGGGCTCTGGAATTGAGTGAAGGCATTACGGGTTAACAAGGAGATTCGTGGCCTGGAATAGTACAGTGTGGATGTCTGTTGGCAGCTATGGAGGCAAGTGCTGGGGTGTCTTTGTTTCTGATATGACCAAGGCATAGGCTTCAAAGGATTCTTGGTGTTGGAGACTGTCTGCTACTGCTTGTGTTTTCCACAGCGGATAGTTTAGTGCCAAAATATCAGTGGGCTGTGGCTGATCAGTGGTCAGTGACTCATTATGGTCTTCTGTTCCGTAACTTATGAGTGGGGTGGAGTTACCTACAGGGATGTTTTTGAATTTGACTCTACGTAGGAGGGGGCAGAACGCAGTGGGAAAAAGGGAGGATCATGTGATAAATTTTATTTGTCACAAGGTTCCACATTTTAATCACATGGTTCTGCAACTGATCATATGGATATCCCCACGACATATGAAGCAGATTAGAGAGAGAGAGGCAGGAATTCCCTAGTGAAATATTAAGGTTTAAATGAGGGCATATGTTTCATTAGTTCATTTCCTAATTATGACTTGGGCATTAAAATTAAGAGAATTGCTACAAAAGGCAATTCAACAAAACAATTCAACACAAACTGGGACTGATCCGACTCATTTGGCATTTTCACTTCCTAAGTGCAACTCATTGTTCTGCGTGGGCTTTAAGGAACAGCACAGTCTTGGGTTTTTCGTTTGTTCCCATACCAAGCTAGATTTGCTTTGGATCAACAGCAACTTCAACCTGATTAGCAAGTGGCACTTTGCCTGCTCCTGCTTCGGGCTGTCAGAGACAGAACCACCAGCCGTGATCCTCTTCCCAGGCATGCTGCAAACCAAAAGCCGTTTTTCATCAAAAAACCGACACATTTTGAATGAAAAATTTCAGGCAGTTCTAGTTCTAGGCCATGGTGTGCAGCCGAGCTGAATACCACGTACTTCTGGGTGTTGCTGGATTTGTTACCACACCCCTTTCATTTTGCATGTACATTGCATTAAGAATCCACTAGTATTAATAACATTTAAAAATTATTTCATGCCCTCAGACATAAATTAATGTCCGTTTCTTACCCTGGTTTAATACTCATTTTACTCAGTTAAAGATCTCTATAAACAAACCTCAAACAAATATGCCATACAGGTGTGTGGAGAGTAAACAAGCTAAGACCCCTTGTGCATCTAGTAAAACCAGCTGCAGCGATTTCTCCAATGGATGTCATGGCTGTAACATTTTCAGCAACTTTTCCTTGATATGAAATCATTCCAAAAAGTTAGTTCCTCTGAATAAGCCAGACTGCGAAAGTAGAGAGAGAAGATGCGGTCGAGTGAAACAATGCTGCTTTTATGGCCAATGACAAAATATTCTGATGGGGTGGGTGTAGTTACTGGACACTTCCTATTACCTTGGAAAATCTCCATCAATTCTACCCTGCTTCTTACTAATAAGTAATGCCCAGCTTCCTCCACCACTATTCAGGATAGCAGTCATGCCCATGCTGAAACTGGATAGCAAAGTGCCTTCGGCAGGCTACGAAAGAAATGAAATTCCCAAAGGGATTATGTATCAATAAGTGGAAAGCTAAATTGTCTTGTCCCTTCCAGCTTTATATTGCAAATACGCCGCAAGACTCATGCTGTTCGTGGTGAGAAGCGATTTATGTTTCCATTGAGACACTGTACTCTGGTTCTTCTCTACTGCTTGGGACATTCCTTAGCTGATGTAAACTGACATCATCCCACTGACTTGTATGGAATCGCACCGATTTACTCCAGCGACAGATCTGGCCCAAGCAATAGAATTATTTTAAAAAAACAACATCAGCTCTACCTAATATCAGACATGTGATATATAGAGAGTCCCCTCCCCTCTTGCGCTCACAGCTCTGCGGAAGAGAAAAAGTTAATTAGTTAGGTTGCCAGCAGACTGTATTTCAAGGACTTTTATTTGTTGCTTTGTCTATCCTGACTTGAGAAACCCTGAGCTTCCCTGCTTTGAATAGTTCCTGAATTCAGGAAACTGGAATGAAATCTGGCGACTGGAAAAGGCTGTGTGGACCGACCGAGGGCAAGGTCGATGGGAAGAGCTTTTTGTATTTTGTTTTGTAACTATTTAGCATTTTTCTCTCAGCATTAAAAGGCTAGAGACAAGTTCTGCACCGAGGCAGATCGAGGCAGCCTTTGACAGCAGTGCTTTCGTTGGTGCGGGATTTGAGCCCAGCTGTCTTCAGCCTCAGTGAGTACAAAGCAATGAACTCACACAGGCATTGCTCCCGTTATGGGGAGGTTAGCGAACTCGTGTTAAAAGCACACAGCCAAGATAAAATCCAAATACACACTTACAATGGAGGGTGGAATTTGGCTCCACGTACATGAATCTCTTACCTGTGGCAACAGCAGCTTACATTTTACAAATTTACTCACTTTTCACCACTGATGCTGTTTTCAAACACCTCAACAAGGCCTCAGTCCTGAACCTGGATCTACATAGCCAGGTCCCTGTATCCACAGGAACAGCTTTTGAAGGAAAATGGGCTCTGCTTGTGTAGACCTGGTTCCTGGATCAAGGTCTAAGCAGTGAAACCAGACAGGTGAGTTTAACTTTCTGTGTCTAGTCAGTTTCACATTAAGAGGCCTCTTTGAAGGGCTCCTTTGCTTTGACACTTGTTGGAACGGATGGGCAGCACACACGGAAGCATTTCACGGTCGCCAAGCTTGGTGTAGGAAAACATTTGTGTGTGGTTTCAGGGATAAGGATCTTTAAGCAATGATGCACAGAATCACTTAAACCAAATTTAGTGAACAACACTGTTTTTTCCCAGCTTTAAGCATGTGGACAGGAATAATTTCCCCTCTGGTAACTGGTGAACTCAACAGTGTACATTACCCCAAGTCTTTGTCAGTAATCTCTTAATCAATCTAAGGAGAACCAGGTCTGAAAGATCAGGGCACCATGAGGCCACATAATTACATGTCCTACTAATTGGGATGATGAGTTTTAAAGTTTCAGAGCTTAAAATCCCTCTGCCCTGCAGGGTGAATCCTGTTGAATATCACTGCATTCCTGAAATGAGACACAGTCACCCCACAGGAAAGGTGGAATTTCTAAGACCCCAGCACTTGTATTTTCAAATTCGATGGAAGTTCCCATTTTCTACCAGTCAGTTACCAAAAAAAAAAAAAAAGCCAGAAAGAGAGAAAACACCAGACTTGGCTGCTTTCTGTCCCCTTTGTAGCCCTATCTCGACAGGACACAAACATGTGGTTGGCAATCCCATGAGCTCCATACAGTGAGCTTAACATGACTGAAAAACCAGCTAACGTCTTCCAGCAGGTGAGCCGGCGCCTCGACGAGCGCCGTTCAATAACTACCAAGACTGAAAACCACATGGCTTTTGCCATGGGCAAGACCAGGCCTGAGAATGGCTGTCTGTCTCTCCCTTACCTTTGGCTGCATGGGTGGTGGAGAAGGTGCTAAGACCGGATCCGTAATGTAGGTCTTCTTTGTGCTGGGCGGTTGGTACGGCCCAGTTGGATTTTGAGCCATGGTGTTAGCTGTGGGATAGGCTGGCTCAGGCTTCCAGGTGTTTTGTGGCACATAGGATGGTTCCGAGCCATTTCTTCCTCCATATCCAGGGCCTGCAGGGTAGTAAAGATCTTGATACCGCCCCTGTGAAGGTGCATAGCCACAACCAGGCTCTGAAGGACGTGCAGGCTGGGGAGCATACCCATAGTCAGGGCCACGAGGCTGAGATGGTGGCCCTGGGGGGCGTGCTGGCTGAGGAGCGTAGGACTGGTTTGGACCCAGGCTGCCGTACTGAACTGGCTGTGGGCCAGGTGGCTGGAAATGAGGGCTGGGCTGGGCCGTTTTCACCTGTACGTTGAACGCCGGTCGGGTGGGAGTGGACGCAGTGATATAAGAAGCTGGAACTGGTTGTGGCTGCGGTTTTAGCGTACCAAGAGGAGTAACTGGGATCGGGGCGGGCGGAGCAGCAGATTGCACTGGTGCCTTGGCAGTAGACTTCTTGGTGGCAGTGAGAGGCGGCTGGTTGGGAATGATCATCCGCTTGTGCCCAGTAACAGGGGTAGATCCCGGGGGAGAAGTAACTGGAGAGCCGGTGGGGAACCCAGAGCTCTGTGGAACAATAAGAGGAGAAAAATGTTATCGCCAGCAAGAAGGAAACATACAACCGGTAAAAACAAGCAGCTAGAGTTAAATGGAAATAGGATTTTATAGCAACATCTGCACAGCCATAGAACCTGCTTCGTAAAGCAGGAATGTACCTGGGACTACACATTATAAAGTGGTAATAGCAGAGCAGGGGCAAAACCCGTGCAACAGAACAGAACGGCCAAGCAGGATATTTCATTTTTCTCTGGGATTTTGCCTCTACAAAAATCTGCCTTAAACAAAAGCTCTTGCTGGAGAATAATAGGAGGGGAACCCATGTGCATAGTTGTAAAGATTCCTGTAAAATAAGAGAGCTCTGAAATGGAGAGGACTCCGAACTGTGTTCGCTCCTGCTCACTGATAAGGAAGATCTTTTTAATACGCAGAAGGCAGTGCAAAGGGATGGATTAAAAGCAACTCCCATGGAAGTGTCCTCAAAGCAATACACATTACCCCAGATCAAATGCCAAAGAAAAATACAGAGCTATGCTAATATACACATATAAAGCCTGGTTCTGGTCTCTATTATGCTGGTGTGAATCTAGAGTGATTGCCGTGAGGTCAAAAGGTATAAATCTAGTGTAAGCGCAGAGTGGGGACAGCGGTCCTGAAGGCTTAAGTCCTCTGAATCCAATGTGATCAAGTTATAAGGAACAGGAGTGGGATTCAAGAGACAATGGTTCTGTTCACAGCTCTGCCATGGATGTGTTGTGAGATCAGGCCTGTCCCTGGGACTCAGTGGACAAATGCAGAATTAGTGAAACGACAACATCACAAGAACTGAGCAATAGACTGAGGGGATTTTAGGTCTCATGTGTGTAAAATATTTGTTGTTTTGGTTAAGACCTATTTAACCCCACTGCCTAATGAAAGGACACCTTTGCTGATGATCCAACAAATCAAAAAAGGGTGGGAAAGTTCTTAAAATTCACCTCGTTTTCCTCGTTTTCTTTTAAAAAGTTTATATATTTTCCCTGCTTTCATTATACAGGGGAAGAAGCAGAAAATTGAAGAAATGCAATTTTAAAAATTTTTTTGCTTGTCACTTTTAAATTGGTCTGAAATTGGTCTTTGAGGGGAGGAATAGCTCAGTGGTTTGAGCACTGGCCTGCTAAACCCAGGGTTTTGAGTTCAATCCTTGAGGCGGTCATTTAGGGATCTGAGGCAAAAATAAGGGATGGTACTTGGTCCTGCTGTGAAGGCAGGGAACTGGACTCGATGACCTTTCATAGAATCATAGAATATCAGGGTTGGAAGGGACCTCAGTAGGTCATCTAGTCCAACCCCCTGCTCAAAGCAGGACCAATCCCCAATTAAATCATCCCAGCCAGGGCTTTGTCAAGCCTGACCTTAAAAACTTCTAAGGAAGGAGATTCTACCACCTCCCTAGATAACGCATTCCAGTGTTTCACCACCCTCCTAGTGAAGAAGTTTTTCCTAATATCCAACCTAAACCTCCCCCACTGCAACTTGAGACCATTACTCCTTGTCCTGTCCTCTTCTACCACTGAGAATAGTCTAGAACCATCCTCTCTGGAATCACCTCTCAGGTAGTTGAAAGCAGCTATCAAATCCCCTCTCAGTCTTCTCTTCTGCAGACTAAACAATCCCAGTTCCCTCAGCCTCTCCTCATAAGTCATGTGTTCCAGACCCCTAATCATTTTTGTTGCCCTCCGCTGGACTCTCTCTAGTTTATCCACATCCTTCTTGTAGTGTGGGGCCCGACACAGGACTCCAGATGAGGCCTCACCAATGTCCAATAGAGGGGAACGATCACGTCCCTTGATCTGCTCACTATGCCCCTACTTATACATCCCAAAATGCCATTGGCCTTCTTGGCAACAAGGGCACACTACTGACTCATATCCAGCTTCTCGTCCACTGTCACCCCTAGGTCCTTTTCCGCAGAACTGCTGCCTAGCCATTCAGTCCCTAGTCTGTAGCTGTACATTGGGTTCTTTCAAGGTCCCTTCCAGCTCTATGAGACAGGTATATTTATTTTTTTAATGGTTTTCCAAGATTTTGTTGAGCTTTCTGCAGGGGAATGAATTCCACCCAGAATCAATTCTATAATCTAAGAGTCAATTTCAGCCTTAGTGGAGGCAGATGCAGCCCTTGTTGAAGTGAATGGACCCCAGGCTGGTCTACAGTAAGGCTACATTCGACTTTAGGCAAATATCTGATCCCACAGATTACCAGTCTTGTATGAGTTGCTACCAAACCCCAGACAGCAGTGGAAAGAGGGGCACTATAGAATTTATAGACCCTTCGTAAGTTGCATATGGAAAAAACCATTCAACCTCCTGTACACAACACACAAAGAAAACCAATAAAAAAGAATAAGAAAATCTCAAATTCCGTCTGCCATTAGGCAGAGAATTTATAAAGATTAACTAGCATAGGGGATTTAGGTGCAAACATTTCCAAGTGTGCTGTAGTGTTCTTAAACAACTTACAGCTGCGGAGGCAACTTTGGAGCAAACCCCAATTGTGAAGGAGTCACCATAAACAAATGTAGAGAGAGAAAGGAAAACATAACACACACCTGACTCCAAACCAGTGAGAGAGGCGAAAGAAAACAAGGCAGTAAGCTTCAGCTGGAGAAAAATACAGCGACTGTATTTAACCCCTGACCTTCCAAACAACCATGGGATTCCTGGGAAGGACAGTAAAGTGAGCAGGGTGGAAAGATGCGGGAGTGAGCATAGAGAAGCTATGGGGAGGAAGTGACTCAGGGCCTTGCAGGTGAGGAAAGGAGCTTTTTTGCTCACCTAATGAGAAACTTTGCTTGTTGCCTGATCTATTGCGCCCAGTGAATGTGGCATTTAAGCCTGAGCATGCTAGAAACTTGCCAGTTTCTCCACGTATTTTGTTCTTGTAAATGAATATGTGTCCACCTACTGTAATGGGATGAAAGGGCCGAAACACAGCAGAGCGTAAGTACAGTACCCCCAAGAAAGTGCTTTTTGCGGGGCAGAGTGGGGAGAAGCTGGATAATGTTTTAATGACAATGGGCTATTGGAGGAGTGGGGAAGGGGGAGAGGCCCTGTTCACCAAACCCGTGCACAACTTCTGGGTTTGAAAAACAGGCTCTGAGAGAAGATAATGAGGAACTACGGCAAAAATACAAGTGTAGTTTAAATCTGCACGAAAATTCAACAGTTTTAACCCTTCCAACCCACAATATGGGATTTTTTCCCCCTTTTTTATAACTTCATTTAGTGTGTTGATTACAGACCTTCTTCTTCCACCACCGCCCCCGAAGGCCAGAAACAAGGGAGACTTGGTGTTTCACAGGGAAAGCACTCTCCATCCCAGACAGCACCCTGTGCTTGTTGACTGGGGAGATATAGTCCAAAAAGGGCCCAGAATGGAGACCAAATGAACAAAGAAAAGAGCACAAGGAGCAGCTCTCCCTCTCGCAATGTGGTCTAACCATGGTTAGAGCAGGGGACCGGGAGCCAGGGGACCTGCGCTGTATTCCCTGCTCTTCCCGAGTCACTCTGTGACCTTACACAAGTAACTGAGGGGTGTACTGTGTCACTCAAACCACAGCCAGCATTCAGATGGAGGAAATCTGCACCAGGAGGAGTCACCAGAGGCATTCAGCATGACTCACCCTGAATTCCTCTGGCAGTGTTGGGGGAAGAAGGGGCAAAACCAGTTAATAGGGTGTGGTCAGAGAAAGGGGGCAGGGCTATGGCTTTTTGGGAAGTCTAGCACTGCTGAGAGCATAAGGGCTCCCTGGGAGGACAAAGTCAAGTCCTGTGTCTGTCTGTCCCCTGAGCAGGGGCAGAAGGAGAAAAGGTCTCTTGACCCGCACAGGGCTGGCCACTATCTGGTCTTCAGCACCTCTGGTTACACACACGACTATTCACCAGTATCTTAGCCCTCATTCTGAAATGGGGGCTCTCCAGGTTAAGGTAACACAAAGGTGGTAAGCCAATCGGAGCTGGGGATGGTGCAGGATTCTTTCTCGGGTGGTTCATATTTAAAGGCACCGCAGAAGAAGGGATTTGAAGGAGGAGAGGAAGGTGCTCAGATACCAAGGGGACACGCGTGATCTAGACAGCCAACGGCAGGCAGGTGAGCTAGGTTAGATGGATTTGTCTATGTATATGTGGGTGTGTCAGCTAGACAGAGGGATTACTATAATGAAGGGGACAGTTCCGCACATACCGTAAGCAGCAGCCCAGAAGTACACATGAAGGAATGAGTGGAGAAAAAAAGAGGGCTCTTGGAAGCTTATGTATGTATCCCTCTTTCCAGCAACTCTTGCGTGGCCTGCTTCAAAAGCAGCACATTTGTGAGTGACCAATCACACCAAAACATACCTGTGGCATTCGCCAAGGTTGTTTCCACACTAATGCAGGCTATTCTGCTGTTTGCGTACTAGGGGAAAGCACCTAGTGCACTTCGGAAATGCAAATTACGATCATGTCCGTTACCATCACCTCCTTCTTGCAAATTAATATTGCAAAGAGAGCGTAAACCAGAAACCCCACATGCTAACAAACAGGGTTGAAGAGAGAAACAAAAGCAGGAAGGAATTACATTCAGAACCACCTCTACTGTCAGAAATAAAACAAAATCAGAGGTTTTTTTAAAACAGAGAAAAAAACCCAAGAGCCTTGTTAAACACAGATGGAAGTAACCTAAATGTACTGCCTCGTCTATGAATGAGTTCGTCCAGCAGCAGAAAGATGAACTAATGGTCACAAAATCAAGTGAAGCTGCGTTCAGTGCACAAAGAGAAAAATACTTAAGTAGACAATACCTTGGTTTAGGTTAAGGGAATCATTTAAATCAGCAACTACAGTCCTGTCTTTTTAAATAAAGTGAAAATGTATACATTTCTGCATATACATTAAGCCTTTCCATGTGCAGCAGACAATCAAGAGGATACAATGCTGGCTGTACAAAGGGTTCAGGATGGCCTGGGGAGCTAGATTTTCAAAGTTGCCGATTTGCACTTCTTAGGGCTACCAAGATGCATTTCCAAAGCCTGAAGGTTGACGCGAATATTGACTGTCATACAAGTTATTTATGCATGCTTAAATTTAGACTAATTAGATGTCTCACTTTGAAGAGTCCTATCTTCATTCTTAGGTGCCTAAATACCTTTAAAAATCCAGCCCAAAGAATTTACAGTCTAATAAAAACATGTTAATTCAGTAGATTGATTTATTCTCTATCAAGATCCCACTGCAAATTTGTATTTCATTCCCAAGAAACGCAAATGTCTTTATGGCATGCACTGTACACAAATCAGCAGTTACACTCCTATGGTACAGCTGTATTTGTGTGGATACAGCTTTAATAGCTAGCTACCCAGGCAGCAGCCAGGTATTTGAGGAGTATTCCCAGACATTTCACTGAAAGAATCATGGAGAAGTCTAATAGTCTTTGTCTCAGGCTGGATTGAAAAGAAGGGGCCCAGGCTTTGCATATGCCATGAAGCAACCGGAGGAACACTAGATAGTTCTCAAATATATTTCTTCTCCCCCATTGCCCCCCTCTGCACCTGCTGCAGAATTCAGGTGGGTCAGGTGGGGAGGAGGGGAGTCATCAGCATGGTCATTACTGTTTCCGCTAAAAATTTCTTGTGGTCTCGGACATGACACTAGATTGAAACGTAAGGAAGGAAGTGATGGAGGAAGGAGGATGACAACAACCAGGCCTCCAGCCCTTTATCTTGGAGGACAACTTCCAGCTATTTACAAGTGCAGAGCAAAACCAGACAAAAATCTTAATTCTGTGCTCAACACATGGACCAAATGATGTGGGCAAATCACAGTCTTCCATTTACAGCACTGCATTCATTCTGGAGAGGTAAGGGACATCTAAGAAGTGCAGAAGCCTATCAGGCTACTGCTGTAATTTCATAAACAGACCCAATTTGTTCCCAGTGTACCTCTGGCATGGTCACTAGCATTATACCAGGGATGAATTGAGCTTATCTTCTTTGGGTCCAGATTTACTTTAGATTTGTTTTCCCCGGTGATGGAATTGCGGGTTCCAAGAAAACATTGCCACAAGACTATTCCTGCTTCGAGCTTTTTGGGTGATAAACTATCACCTAATATGAATGAGGAAGATTACTTGAGAGATGGCGTGGCTTCGAAAAGAAGGACATATTAATTTGGATAAGTAACCTGACCTAATGACCACAGAATTACTGGTGTTAAAATGATTGTCCATATCTGAATCGTTGGATCTCAAACTTTGCCCAGAAAGGTTCCCAATTTCATTATCAAAACCAAAGCAATATTTTAGCCACTGAACAGCATAAGGGACCACGGTGCTATCACCTTTTACATCAAATCAACACAGAAATAGTTGACCTAAATACTTTTAACTTTGGTAGACAACAAAAGGACATTGCTTTAGTTTAATTCATTGAGAAATCTTGTTATGATTAAAATGGACTTGTCTCGCAAATCCACCAGTCTGGTTCAGCTGAACTGAGCCATCTACCATAAATTGCATGACATTGCCACATAAATGCATGACATTGCCACATAAAAACAAATACTTTGATAGATCTTGGCCAAAATGCAACAAAGGTTGTTGACCATAAACATAAACAACTAAACCTTTCATCAACTCATCTCGTGATATTCCAATAACTTCCATCCCTTATGACTGCAGAGAGAAAACAGAGCCATTTTGGACTCCAGAACTGTGTGGCAATGGCTTTCTACATTTGCTGAATTTGTGGCTTATAGGCTCAACAGTAAATAGCAAGAGCTGGCATGCCAGAGTCCATCCGTCCGTCCCCCGTCAGCTCTGAAGGCAAAACTGCTGAATACAACCCAGGAACAGATTACCACAAACGGGATGAAGTGATGCCACTTCAAGTCAGTACATGCAGAGGAATGGAGAAACAAGCTCAGGAACATGGGTTTTGCAGAAGGATGTCAGTTTAGCAATGCAAGGAGGCTCATAGCAGCCTGACGTTCAGCAACGAATGTTATACCTTGCTTGGCATAGGCAAGTAATTGCTTTGCCAGCCACAGGTGAAACTCCCCACCCCCATATAAGCAAAGTATTGGTAAGCGAAGTATTTTATGACTGATGCTATTACTAAGCATAGCAAAGCTTATACAGTTAAAGTATCATTATTAAGCCATCCTCAGACTTATGAACTTTTCCTCTTATTGCTACAATATGATATTTATAGTTGAATGGAAATACGATTCAAGATACTGTAGTTCATAGTTATGATGAGGGCGAAAAGAAATGTACAGAGAATGCAGCTATCCCTATGACTATCTGTAATGAACATATGAGCTACAGAAAGTGAGAGTATGTGTGTATATATATATATAAAACAGACACCCAAACCCACACACCCCTTTTGGAACAGTACTGTAGAACTTAATAGAAAATTATAGCATTTCTTTAGGGGTTTTAAGCCATCCCACAGAAGTCTATAGCAGGCATAGAATTCTATATTAAATTCTACTGAAGAGTCATCCTCCCATCTCTTCTCACCCCACCCCACCCCCAAAAAATTACAAAAATGAAATAATTTTCCACTAAATTCTGTAGGTTTCTTTTTAAAAGAGCAATTTCTATAGAACATTGTTGGTTTCATCCCCTTTAAACTTTATATGGCATTAAAATGATGTGTATTTACTCACATGAAGATAATGAAATACATATATACTCATACAGCAGTTGCTTTGAGTTTTTATTACTTAATTTCATATTTCTTGTTCAGGATTCCATTTATTTGTAATATCACTTGCACTTAATTTTAAATTTATTCATATTTTCAAACTCAAAGAGCCAATTGCCCCAACTTTAAAAAAAAAATCTTTCCACAAAAAATCTGAATGATGATGTTGTCTCGTCACTTCCTGTGCAACCATCTGTTTTTGTTCCTCTTTTCCATACTTTCTTGCACTCTATGCACACAGGAGTGCAGAAGAGTAAAAGCAGCAGTGGACTAGCCTGTGCTCATGTAACATCTGCTTTCTTAAAGTTCAATCATGGTAGTGAATCGCTCATCTGCCAATATTGATAGTGAGCTACAAAATGATTTAAATTACTAGCATGAATGGTTTTTTTTCTTTTTTACCCAGCGTGAACACCCACCTTTTCTGCTGACCGATGATTTCCAGCCAGCAAACCAGATTAGAGTATCGTAGTTTGTCCAATGGCTCCATTTGATTCTAGCCCACTGCCCGTGTAAACAGTGTTCTTTTACTTAACAGCTCTGTCTATGCTATCATAGAGAGTTAAAGAATTTTAATGTCCACAATGATCTCAGCTTCCAAGTAAGAAATTCATAAGTATATCTGATTTGAAAGAGAGAGAGAGAGAGAGAGAGAGAGAGAGTGTGTGTGTGTGTGTGTGTGTGTGTGTGTAAACTAACATATAACTTATACACATAATTGAACATGTGGTGTAGAAATTTTACATATTGGGATGAAACCATATTATATATGTATATTAGTTTCATCCCCATATATGTAATTTCACCACATATTCAGTTATATGCATATGTTTTTACAAACAGACAGACACAAACACTATATATACATACCGCCCTGCGTACATATATTACATTCTGGACCCGATGGGGCAAGCTGACCCACCATAACATGTTCAAGGGTCAGTCCGAGGACCAATTCTATTCAACTTATTCATAAATGATCTGGAGAAAGGGGTAAACAGTGAGGTGGCAAAGTTTGCAGATGATACTAAACTGCTCAAGATAGTTAAGACCAAAGCAGACTGTGAAGAACTTCAAAAAGATCTCATCAAACTAAGTGAATGGGCAACAAAATGGCAAATGAAATTTAATGTGGATAAATGTAAAGTAACGCACACTGGAAAAAATAACCCCAACTATAAATACAATATGATGGGGGCTAATTTAGCTACAGCTAATCAGGAGAAAGATCTTGGAGTCATCGTGGATAGTTCTGTGAAGACGTCCACGCAGTGTGCAGTGGCAGTCAAAAAAGCAAACGAGATGTTCGGAATCATTAAAAAAGGGATAGAGAATAAGATGGAGAATATGTTATTGCCCTTATATAAATCCATGGTACGCCCACATCTTGAATACTGCGTATAGATGTGGTCCCCTCATCTCAAAAAAGATATACTGGCATTAGAAAAGGTTCAGAAAAGGGCAACTAAAATGATTAGGGGTTTGGAACGGGTCCCATATGAGGAGAGATTAAAGAGGCTAGGACTTTTCAGCTTGGAAAAGAAGAGACTAAGGGGGGATGTGTTAGAGGTCTATAAAACCATGAGTGGTGTGGAGAAAGTGAATAAGGAAAAGTTATTTACTTGTTCCCATAATATAAGAACTAGAGGCCAACAAATGAAATTAATGGGCAGCAGGTTTAAAACAAATAGAAGGAAGTTCTTCTTCACACAGTGCAGAGTCAACCTGTGGAACTCCTTGCCTGAGGAGGTTGTGAAGCCTAGGACTATAACAGGGTTTAAAAGAGAACTGGATAAATTCATGGAGGTTAAGTCCATTAATGGCTATTAGCCAGGCTGGGCAAGGAATGGTGTCTCTAGCCTCTGTTGTCAGAGGGTGGAGATGGATGGCAGGAGAGAGATCACCTGATTATTACCTGTTAGGTTCACTCCCTCTGGGGCACCTGGCATTGGCCACTGTCAGTAGACAGGATACTGGGCTGGATGGACCTTTTGTCCGACCCAGTATGGCCATTCTTAAATTAATTTAAAATTCAGAATAGTGTTAAAACAAATCTGGGAAAATGAAAGAGAAGCATAATTTTGTTACAACACAGAACACCATCTAGCAAACACTGATACTCAAGTAAAAAGCTATCTAGATACTTAGAGAACACTGTTTCTTTATTAAATTATATGGGAATTATGGTCATTTCCTAACAATTTCATAGAAATGGGCTATATTATTCAATTTGTTGCTAATAAGGTATTTACTTAAAGACACATTAGTTTGATAGAAATGTAGCATCTGGTCTGCTACTTTTGTTTTCCAGACATCCTATCAACCTAAAACGTCTATGTAAAGTAATAATGGATTCTTGCCTCACTTGGAGATTGCATTATCAATTAATCTAGTTTTCCTAAATCTGCCCAGGGAAACAAAATAGTGGACGAGAAGCTGGATATGAGTCAGCAGTGTGCCCTTGTTGCCAAGAAGGCCAATGGCATTTTGGGATGTATAAGTAGGGGCATAGTGAGCAGATCGAGGGACGTGATCGTTCCCCTCTATTGGACATTGGTGAGGCCTCATCTGGAGTCCTGTGTCCAGTTTTGGGCCCCACACTACAAGAAGGATGTGGATAAACTAGAGAGAGTCCAGCGGAGGGCAACAAAAATGATTAGGGGTCTGGAACACATGACTTATGAGGAGAGGCTGAGGGAACTGGGATTGTTTAGTCTGCAGAAGAGAAGACTGAGAGGGGATTTGATAGCTGCTTTCAACTACCTGAGAGGTGATTCCAGAGAGGATGGTTCTAGACTATTCTCAGTGGTAGAAGAGGACAGGACAAGGAGTAATGGTCTCAAGTTGCAGTGGGGGAGGTTTAGGTTGGATATTAGGAAAAACTTCTTCACTAGGAGGGTGGTGAAACACTGGAATGCGTTACCTAGGGAGGTGGTAGAATCTCCTTCCTTAGAAGTTTTTAAGGTCAGGCTTGACAAAGCCCTGGCTGGGATGATTTAATTGGGGATTGGTCCTGCTTTGAGCAGGGGGTTGGACTAGATGACCTACTGAGGTCCCTTCCAACCCTGATATTCTATGATTCTAAAATCCACCCATTGGCAATTGTAATTCTAATATAAAAAACCTAACAGCTCCTTCCCATTTGTCTCCAGAACGGAGACATGAATTTGTCAGATGGGTGCATATTGCTGAATGAGGTGACTACTTATTCTGAAAATCAACTTTTTTCCAGACCACTTAATATCATGCCTTAGTTTAATACCCGGTTTCTTTATACACTGCACTTCTCCCAGCTCAGCAGCTTTTTAAAAAGAAGTCAATTAAACTTCAGCAATGATGACCTAATGAGCCCTTTTCGGTAATGATTTATAATGGTCTTCACTGATACTGTGTCTTAAATCAAAATCAGATCTCAAGACTTTTGCTTCATGACTACTGATTGAGCTAAAAGTATCAGGGTGGAATTTAGCTAAGAGCTAGAACATTCTATAACACCTACAGTACCTGGGTTACATTTAAAAAGACATATCAGGCCAGATTATGAGCTCAGCTACACCGGTGTCAATGTAAAGTAAATCCATTGACTTCAATTTACTTTGGTTTTACAAAGGTGTAATCGATCAGAACCCGGCTCATTGTTTCCTACACATTCCCCGCCTCTCTCCCCCTGAAATGTATTGCAGGTTTCTATGCAAACTGTAATGAACCTCACAGATAACACCTCCTCTAGGTAATAATTATCATGCTCCGCCGAAAAATGAACAGGAAAAAAGACCTCTTCTTTTCAGATTGCTGTAACCTAAACCAAAGCAAATGGAATTTATAATCTATGCTAAATATAGGGTGCACTGGCATCAGACTGCAGCACCTCTGAGAAGTGAATCAAATGCATAATAGCAATGGTATCTAACAATGAATCTCTCTAGGTCAACCGTTCATTGGGACCCATACACAATTACACAAAACACTTTTGCACATGGAATTCAAAACACGCCATCTAATTTAAGACAGAAATTCTCCTCAGCCTCCATTTCTGTTACATCAATGTATGTTGTTTCTACTAAATTTTTATGTATTTACTGACAATAACATCTAAATTATGCATTCATGTGGTAGCTGTATAAATACATACTGATGGCTATTGGGATTTATAGCCTAACTGGTTTTGACATTTTAAACTTCACAATTTGAAACAATGACTTTCTAGCCCAGGGGAAGAAGCTTTGGGACTTAAAAGAGTAGAGATTCTAGCTACCTGAGCAGCTTGGCTCCCACAATGTTCTAACAAGAGACAGGCCCCATCCAAAGACCCAAAAACTCTGAAAAACACTGGGTCCAGAGCCAAGCGTTGCAGCTTTCATGTACATTTGTCTTGGGCCAAAGCAAAACTCCAGATCTGAACATTGAGGTGGGGGGGTGTTTAGGTTTGGAACCATTTCTAGCTTGCACATGTCAAAAATTCCTGGCATACTAAGATGTCAATGAATCTCTCCTACGTATAACCCATAAAAATTCACTGAGAGACCCGGTCATTAAAACACAAAGCAATGCCATTCGATAAGCTTTCAGAAATGTAATTCTAGTCTTTGTGGACTCTTTGAATTCTCTAAATGAGTCATGGGCATCTCTGTGGAATTGTAAAAAACGAAGGTTAAAGCAGATTAATCCCGCCCCTTGAATTTACAAGTACAGCTGTAAAGTGTGGTTTGCCAGAGAAAAGATCTAGCTGCAGAGCACAGCTTCTCTTGCCCTGACCAAGCAAGCTGCCCGCGCCCAAAGCTCACCCTTGCCGACAAGCTAGAGATAAACCACATTAAAGAAAAACGTAATTTTTAAAGCCTCACAGGGCGAGTAATGTAAAAATCAATATTCTACTTAAACGGCACAAAGCAGGCTTTGTCAAAGGCCGAAGGATCAGGGCTGGGCTATAGTGGCTGGGAGGCCGGTCAGTCACAGGATGCAATGGACAGGAGGGAGGAGAAAGATCAGGGATATTGTACCAGGGGCAGGGACAGGGGAAATAAGACCCAAAGCAATCAAAGAGAGATCAGTGAAAGAGGCAGCCCAGGTGGCTTTAAGGGTCAGGCTGGAATTTCTGTCAGGTGGAGTGTACTGGTGAAATTTACCCTATCCCCCAAGCCTCCCTTGGGCCAGGGTGAGGGGCTGCCTGTTTACGTCTCCTCCTGCCCGGGGGCTTTCTGCACCATCCTACGGAGTTATAGCCCTGCTTGGCAATTCTACAGGATGGTGAAAATAAACCCAGAAAGGAATTATTCCGTGTTCATTCTATGAGCCAGATCCTCAGCTTGTGTAAATTGTTGCAGGTCCATTCAGGTCATACTAATTTACACCGGCTGAGGATATGGACCTATAGATTTTAGAGTAATTTCCATAAAATCCAGTCAATGTTACCAGTTCTTGTTTCAAGTCTAATAATATTTGGTGCTTTCCTTAAAGCCCCAGATCCTGGAATCACAGGATTACTTGAGACTCTTTCTTTCTTTCTAAAGCTTGACAATGTGCCCAAAGTGACCCCTAAAGCCGTGGTTCTCAACCAGGGGTACGTGTACCCCTGAGTGTACGCAAGGGTCAACAAGGGGGTACATCAACTCATCTAGATATTTGCCTAGTTTTACAACAGGCTCCATAAAAAGCACTAGCAAAGTCAGGACAAACTAAAATTTCATACTGACAATGACTTGTTTCTACTGCTCTATATACTATACACTGAAATGTAAATAGAATATTTATATTCCAATCGATTTATTTTATAATTATATGGCAAAAATGAGGATGTAAGCCATTTTTCAGTAACAGTGGGCTGTGACACTTTCGTATTTTTATGTCTTATTTTGTAAGCAAGTAGTTTTAAGTGAGGTGAAACCTGGGGGTACGCAAGACAAATCAGACTCCTGAAAGGGATACAGTCATCTGGAAAGATTGAGAACCACTGACCAAAATGGTCAAAAGTCAGAAGGAAAACAAAAAATGAATCCCAAATTCAGGATATTTCTTGGCTTTAAATCATTAGATTTTTTTTTTAATCTCATGATTTTGCACAGTCTGACGTGAATTTTTGAACAGCTGGGGTTGGCAATACCGAACTCTTTTACATTTCTATTGGTTTTATCCCTATCAACTTCTCTTGGACTTTTCCGCGAGGTGAGGAAAGAGACTGGAAGAATGAAGAAATAAGAGGGTATTATTAGAAAAGGACACATTCTGCTGTCTGTTCTTTTGTGGCAATTTTTTTTAAAAAAATCCCTACTGCATTGTTTCCCATAAGTGGACACAGATTTTCTTTCTTAAAAAATTATTCTTAAACAGAAAATCTCCTTAGTCAGATTCAGCAGCAGATTAATCACTTTTGCAACCCACAAAAAAAAAAATTTTTTTCTGGAAAGCATAACTGTCTGTAAATGACAACATTACTCTCTCTGCTGCTAAGACGCCTACAAGTTCTCTCACTTCCATGACTCAGCACCAGAGAAAAGAAAGAGAATAAGGAGTGAACTTTCCTATTGAACAAAAAATGTTAAAAACAGAACCCACCTCCCTCCCTCCCCTGAAAAAAAAAACCTTGATGCAAAACCAAACTCTCTGCCCATCAATCTTGCTCCCATTTAAATCAATTACAAATATCCCAAAGACTTTAAAGAGGAGTTGGCTCAGGCATCAAAATTAAAAGGCATGCAAATATTGAAGAGCCTTCCTTCCCCCCCCCCTTTCTCCAAATGAGTATGTCTGTTTCAACAAAGAGGAATTTTATCTCCATTTATCTCCTGCGTTGGTCTAATTTGGTAGACAAATGAGTTGAAATTTTGCTTGCCTGAAATGAAAATTTCCAGGAGTTCTAAAACAACCACAAAAACAAATCACAGAGACTGATGGTGAGAGGAGGGGAATTTTATTGGGACTTTCCCTAGTGCAGTATGGTTGTGGTCTGATCTAGCCATGTAAACAGCTCACAGATTAAATGCTGCTTTAGAAAACGGAGTGAGCAAGGTCTCTGCTTTCCTTCTCTGGAGTCTCCGGGGGCAGACCCTTTGAATCTAAGGGAAATTCTTAGCTGGGATGAAGCTGTGAAAAGTATACTGAGTAAGGCTCGTACACTGGGTGGCTCTTCAGATGCCTTCATGTGAACTCACGTTGATACTGTGGTGACAGGTGTCTCGGAAATGCTGACAGGAGATAGGGAGAGTATCGGGGTACCTCTTATGCTACCCTACCACAATCCCAGCATACAGGGTGGATGGGACCCTAGTTAAGAGGGCAATATTAGTTTACCTACCAAAGAGAGACACTATGGAGCCATGGGGAGAAAGAGCTGACTTCGCTACCCAACTTCATGGGGGCACAATCCTAATCTGAGTTCCACTCCCAATAGTGTCTTCTACCATCTGCGGAGGGGATGGGGTCACCTGGAACTTCTGTTCCTGAATGCGGGCAATGCAGCTACCTCTGCCAAAGGCCTACCCCAAATGCCTCCTCGATGAACTGCCCTGTCTATTAACAGCTGGGAGTCCTCCTGGAGTCCCTGTCACTAGTTGATCTCTGCATCAGTGGAGTTAACCCAAGGAGGGACTTGGCCCGTTCCTGTGCTGTCAGGGAGTTGTGATCATTTAAACCTTTCCACGCCGGAAACCATAAATGAAAGACTTTAGCCATTAAAGTTGAAATTTAAAGCATTGCCTTGGGGTAAAGGCTTTTTCTAAGGCACTAACACTATTAGGTCTTTAATCTTTCCACTGTTAAGATTAATGTACTGTACAATATATACGAACACTGTCAGCTTGCACATCATCATCCCAGGCCATCTATGCAGGGGATATTGAGGAAAGAAAGTATAGAATCCAGCCATCAGTAAAATCCAGCAAAAGCAAGAAAAATAATCTCTTCCTTTATTCCATTGCTGAGAGTACAGAATTTTCTGACCAGCCTTTGGGGAAAAAATGCCGAGGAACAAGATGCTTTGTTCATGAATTTCAGATAATCTAAAGGCAGGTCTCAACCATCATCACACCATGGTTCTGAAGCCACCACACCCAGGCACTCTGTGCTTCTCTCCTGAGCCTCATGTCTCAGGCAGAGCACTGATCCCAGGACAGCACCCTATGCTGCCTGATGTATGACCCGGGGGCAAAGGGAATGCTGAGCTAATGAACTGGGGCTATTGCTCTCCAGCTCTAAGGATAAGAATCACCAGACTAAATGGACCAGACCTTTTCCTCTGCCACATTCAGAGTCCCTAATTTTTCACAGCCAAGTGCCTTGAAACTTTGGAAGGTAAGGGAGAGCCAGCAAAGGGCAGTGGTAAAAGTAACAGACACCATGCACCAACACACACACGGATTCTCACTGATTGTGCACCCACTGCCACAGACAATATGATTAATCCCAGAGGACACCAGTGGTTTCACATTCCGTGCAGGCAGAAGACATCAATTGCTTAGGACAGCAGAATGTTTAGAGACTTGAACAGCAACACCTCTAGCATCGGGTGCTGATGAGAGAGAGATGAAATGGCATGATGCTCTGAATCCAAACGGCCCCACCTAGCCTCTGTATTTCCCAGGAAAAAAACCCCTTGGAACAGTATAGGAATTAACAGTAGCAGACCCAGAGTCCACTTCTTGAAGCTGTACCGTTCCTCTGGTGACTTACAGATTTCTAGGGCCAAATTCACCATCACCACATCGGCTTAGACCAGCCACAATACTATGAGGCAAGTACCTAACTATTAATTGCTACAATTATTCCACCATCCAAAATATTCACAGATTTCCTTTGCAAAAGGCTTAAATTCCTGCTCGGACACCTGGATAATTCCAAACTAACCATTAAAATAAGAATTGTTTGAAAGCAACACAGCTTGCAGAGAGATCATAGACGTCTAGGTCTGGAAGGGACCTCGATAGGCCATCTAGTCCTGTCCCCTGCACTGAGGCAGGGTCAAGTATGATCTAGAACAGTGGTTCTCATCCTTTCCAGACTACTGTACCCCTTTCAGGAATCTGATTTGTCTTGCTTATCCCCAAGTTTCACCTCACTTAAAAACTTACAAAATTGCTTAGAAAATTAGACACAAAAATACAAGTGTCCCAGCACCCACTGTTACTGAAAAATCGCTTACTTTCTCATTTTACCATATAATTATAAAATCAACTGAATTGTAAATATTGTACTTACATTGCAGTGTATAGTATATAGAGCAGTATAAACAGATCATTGTCTGTACGAAATGTTAGTTTGTACTGACTTTACTGGTGCTTTTTATATAGCCTGTTGTAAAACTAGGCAAATATCTAGATGAGTTGATGTACTGCCTGGAAGACCTCTGCATACTGTAAGGGGTACATGTACCCCTGGTAGGGAACCACTGATCTAGACCTGCCTTGACAGGTGTTTGTCTAACCTGTTCTTAAAAATCTCCACTGATGGAGGTTTCTGCCAGGCTCTCAAAACACTTTAGCAACTATCATACTTTTAGCCTTGAACATCCTTGTCAAGTGGAAAGTATTTTTACCCTCGTTTTACAAATGGAGAAACTGAGGCACTGGGCAGTGAAGTGGCTTGTTCTTGGGGCGAGAGTAAATTTGGAACAGAACCCAGGAGCCCTGGTGACTCCCAGTCCCCCTGCTCTCACCACTCAACCATATCATAAGCACAAAGACAAGATCATCGGTTTGCCTGCCTTTTTCCTCCAGAGCCTGGACAGATGGTGCTGGAGGGATTTGAACTGCATTGTTTGAAACACTATCACTGAGAAATATGTTCAGAGATGAAGATTCAGATGTAAACAAAATGGCTTATTTCAAACAAGTAAAAACAAGTAAAAACGTTTCCTTGCAGGAAACTTACAAGGAGGAAGAGCCTACATCCCCCCCCCCCCCCGCTTCGTCCTTTTTTAAGTGGTGTCTGGAAATAAACCCATCAGACGGCGGAGCTGCTCCCTGTATCACAGTGGCAGATGGCAAGCAAGGTTCAGGACTCAAGTTCTAATTCTGCAGAGTTGCGTGGTGAATTCTGCAACGAGGAAGAAAACACAACACGTGCAGGCTGCCGTCTGCACTCTCATAAATCGCGAGCAGCACAAGTTGTTCTGAAAGCAAGAGTCAATTGCCTGTCGCTTTATTTCTGTACATTTCCTGCAGGGGTCTCACTCAATAAGCGAGAATAAATGTAAGGGCGAGAGTCCCTATTAGGAGCAGCCTCGTCAGCATCGCCCAGCCAAGCATTTACGTCATCAGCATGCCAATTTAATCAGACCTGAGCAGTGATACTATAAATGGATTACCATGCCAGCTAGTGTGGTTACCGAGGTAACTCAGCCTTTTGTGCCATGGATACAATCGGCTTAATGATAATAAAAACCTCAGCACAAATGAAACAGAAGGAAAAACCTGGCAGGGCTGAGGCATACACAAGCCCCCCTCCCTCCTCCCCGACGCTTGCTGCAATGAAATTAAGTGCCGCTGTGATTTGTATGCACAGCATTCCCATAGGGAACAAGTAAGTAAATAGAACCGGCGGAAATAATTAATGTGGGCCTGCGACTAATGCCGTCAGCGTTACTTAGTCATTTCACAAACAGTGGATGAGTGAGAGAGATGCTCCACATGAGCGGAGCAGCTCACAGGGAACTTCAGGGAAATATCTGCCCGCCGACAATCAGTACTAACTCTTGGTCCTTAGCTCTCACAGCTCTTTACAAAGGTGGGCCAGTGCCATTATCCCCATTGGACACACTGGGGAAAGTGAAGAAGTGAGAAACTAAATGACTCGGGGCGCCATGATCATGCAGAGGATCTCTAGCATGGTTACATCACTCCGGTTTCCAGACAGCCAGTCCCATGCTGCCTCCCTGGACAAGTCACAACCTGATGCGCCCTTCACATAACACAATAACCACGGATCATCCAATGAAATGAATAGACAGCGAGTTTAAAACTAACATAAGGCAGTACTTCTTCACACAACACACAGTCAACCTGTGGAACTCCTTGCCAGGGGATATTGCGAAGGCCAAAAATATAACTGGGTTCAAAAAAGAATGAGATAAGTTCATGAAAGACAGGACTGTCATTGGCTACTAGCCAGGATGGTTAGCGATGCAACCCCATGCTCTGGGTGTCCCTGAATCTCCAATGGCCAGAAGCTGGGACTGGATAACAGGGGATAGATCACTTGCTAATTGCCGTGTTCTGTTCATTCCCTCTGAAGCATCTGGCTCCGGCCACTGTCAGAAGACAGGCTCTTGGGCTGGATGAACCATCGGTCTGACCCCACGTGGCCGTTCTTATGTTCTTTGCTACCTATCACACCGCTCCACATGCCACTCACCTATTCTGTCCCTCCCCCCCCCCCCAGCTCTTCGATTCTGGTGCTGCCTGACGCCAGCATTCGCAGGGCTGCAGCAATCAGCTTGGCCAGTGCCCTTCGCTGCTTGGAGAGCTCCGCTTCAGCACCATCTCCTGTGCCACGGGGAGCAGGGAGGTCACCAAAGAACATGCCGCCTGGAGGCATGCAGAGAGAAGCCGAGCGAAGGGAAGGGATCTGGATGGGGTCCCACACAAGCCACTTCACAGAAGGCCCCACAAAACCTAGAGCCAGCCTTCTCCTGGCTCTCTGTCTTGGGAGAAACCCTGGCCCCACTGGACTCAATGGTGAAGATCCCTTTGATTTTAATGGCAATGAAATGTAACCCCTCAACTCCTCTAGCTTTATACACAGTTTAGCATGACGCTTCCCATGGATGCTGTTCACTGGCATATTTTCATGCCCAGGTGCTGGGGGGCAACTTTCCCATGAGAAACACACTTGCAGAATCTGGTGGACTATGTCACCGTGCCAGCACATGTAACTGATTGTAACATGCAATCCAGCAGCCAGAGGATGCCCATCCGGGGGAATTGCATCCACAGTGGGAGAGACCCTACAATGCTGCAGGTGTGTCTTTAGGGGGCTTGTTGGAAATCTGGGCTCAGGGTCTGAGTCAGGACTGTGCCACGCAACAAGACATGGGAAGAGTCTGCCAGCGAGAGAGGGGTGTGCGCGTGTGGTGGCAGGTGGAAATGTTAAAAAAAAAGAAAAAAAAGAAAAAGAAAGTTTCGCTTTATTTGTATTAGAAAATAATGAACACGAGGAAGCCAAAGGCAAGGGAGGTTAGCAGCGAATCAGCCAGTTGACTGTGCTTTCATGTTCTGGGCTCACTCAGGCCCACACCGTTTCACTCACTGATGCCTCAGCGAGAACCACCATGGGCTGCATTCAGATCAGCCACAGAAGCAATGAGAGTGACCCTTCAGCTCCGTGCTGCTACTTAGTTGTGTTATTGGCTAGGCGTATTACGAGAGCGCCTCGGAGCTCCGGTCATAGACCCGGACCCCACTGTGCGGCTAGCTGCGGAACAGACACAGAACGAAGACGGGCTCTGCCCCAAAGAGCTGACGATCTAAGGATAAGACAAGTGACAGCAGATGGATACGGACGGGGGGAGCACAAAGAACCAATGAGTCAGCATTGGTCAGCATGATAGGCAACGCTCTCAGCTTGCCAGCTGCTGAATGTGACTCCCCTGCAGCCACAGTCCAGAGGCAAAAGGTTCAAGTCAGTGGGACATCAGGGTGAGTCTGGTGCATTTGATGTAACAGGTTTATTTCACAGGGATCTGCCACTGAATTCTCAGTAGCCTGTTGCATCAAATACCTATTGACTGCGGTGTGGCAGAACCTAGGGAAAAATGCCGGGTTGGCTGACGAAAAGTCGTAATTTGCCCACCGTGGCTGGAGCACGGAGCAATGGCAGAGCAAGCTTTCCCCACCCTATCCCATCAATGGACCAGGTCCTGCAGAGCTTTGCCTTGGGCTTCAAGGGGCGCAGGACCACGCCCAACTCCCTGACCCAGAATGATGCCTTTTTAGCACGACCGTAAGCTGTTTCCATGGTCTGTCCAATCCTTGACCTCTAGAGCTTGCTGCTGGGATTGGTTTTGTGATGTGGACATTTCCCCATAGGGCACTTGTCGATTCCACAAGGAACGGCGCATTCTCAAAATAAGGACTGGTGAAATCAAGGGTTACTCCAGGGGGGGAATTCTACTCCGAATACACCCCCGCGGAGCAGAAGTGTACTAGCCCCTCTGAGGAATTTACTATGCATTTATGGAGAGGCAATTAAGCAGTTGCCTAAGGAGCCCTTTTTAGATAGGATTACAATAGGTTATTTTTCACTGGGGGCGGGGTGAATCCTCCTCAAATGACACCAAGTTACTGTGCAAAATGAATCTCTTGGATGGAAAAGATGATGGGATGAGAACAAGGATTTAATGACCTGACTTAGCCCTTCACTTTCAGCAAGTAAGCATGTCTGCACTGCTTAACATCAGCAGGAGACAGTCAAAGGATAAGCACTCATGAACCAGAGGGCAAACTGCAACACGCCAGACCCCTGGCACAGAAAACATTAGCACAGTCGGCATGGAAGAAAAGAAGCCCTCATGTTTGTTTAAAATTAAAAATCTGCATGCCAGCTTGAGACACTGTGATGCTGGAGAGACAGAAAGGCCCAACAATCAAACACTGAAATACTGTTCTGCAATCAAGTGAAGAAAAAACGATTTGGCAAAGGGAAATCCTGCTATTCAGCATGCTGGAATGCATGTCTCCACAGGAGTGGCTTTTGTGTTGTCTGCAAATGAAATCAATGCCCATTTGGGCAGAGAGAAAGCCACGACACGGACATGATGGCTTTAGCACACATTCTGTGTTCCTTGGGCAGGGGATGACGGGAGGATGTTTGCACATACAGGCACCAGTCTTACAAGTGCTTGGAGCTTGTTTCAAAGCCAAGTGGAGCTCCGAACGCTTGCAGGATCAGGGCCAGGACAACACCACTCTGCATGTGTGGAACCCCTGTCATCCGAGCCTCTCAAATAATTCATCCTAACAAATACCCTGGCAGGCAGGTATGGATTATTACAGCCATTTTACAGCGGAGTGAGCTCTGGCACAGAGAGGGCATGACTTCCCCTCTGGCCACAGATCAGATCAGCGAAAGAGCTAGGAATAAAACCTAATTGTCCCAGATATGCCCTAACAACAACACTTTGCATTCCCTCAGGCAAAGAGCCCAGGGGGTTGAAGCAGTGACTGCATGGGGAAAGCAAGAGGCAAAAGGTTCTGTGTAAGATCCAGAACAAGCTGCGGAGAAGTAAGGTCACTGGGGTTTTTTTATTCTGTACCCATGTGACAAAGGGTCACTTTTAGGGTGACCAGATGTCCCGATTTTATAGGGACAGTCCCGATATTTGGGGCTTTTTTTTTAATATGGGCTCCTATTACCCCCCCACCCCCATCCCGATTTTTCACACTTGCTATTTGGTCACCCTAGCCACTTGACCTCGTGTGGTGGAGCAGGGGGTTCTGCCTGTCTCATTACGGCAGCAGGGGGATTAGATCTCTAACAGGTTTAAGGAGAGTGATGAAGCAAGTTTGAGACTGATGGTCCAGGCAAGCACGCAACAGCAGGTCAAGGAAAACAAACAAAGTGGCAACCTTATGGTCAGCAGAGAGAGGCTGAGCGTCACATCCAGGACTGGTCCACACGGGACAGTTTTACAGATAAAACTTATCTTATTTCGGCACATCTCTGTATGTGTCTACACTCAACTTTGAGTCCTCCAGGTGAAACCTGGATGTTCTGTCGGTGGCTGAAAACCCCTCCCTGAACGACGTGTGTTTTATCGGTGCAATGTCAGCGTGGACACTGGACTAGTGTCCCAGTACACACCGTCTGGTAACAGTTTCAGTTGTCAGAGGGCTGGGCAGCAGCCCAATCTGGGGAGTTAGAAAAGCAAGTCGTACCTGTCCATTTGCTTATGGATATGTACACAGACTCCTATAGCAAGCCTCCATTTTAGGCCCTGATTCAACAGAGCACTTAAGCATGTGCTGAAAATGTTCCATTGACATCCATGGGACTTAAAGCACATGTTCAAATGATTTGCTGGGTCAAAGCATTAGGGTAGTCTGCAAATTACAGCCCCTATTTCTCTGACAAGAGAATGAACTGTCAAAGGTACTGAGCATTCCCCTTGACTTTCGTAGGAGTTACAGGTGCTCAGCACCTCAGAGAGACCGGACCCTTAATACGTTCCCGCAGCACTCAAGTCAAGGAAGCACCAACACCGTCTACCTTCTTGAACATTTTTCTTCCTCCCAGCTAGGTGGGGTCACAGTTGTTACAGCGACACACCGCCCTGCGTAACGGCTCCATCTAATTACAGGTGTCCAAACACCGTTGAAAAAGGAATTAGGCGTTTGTTAAAATCTACAGCACACGTCTAACCTATGGCAAATGATGTGCTTGTTCCCTAAGTCACAAACTTACCTAACATAGGCTGGGCCTAATGGGTCCCCTTTCTTTCCCTTTTAAAATGTAGTGCTGTGGAATGGTGCCAGATTGACTGCGCCCGAGAGACCGAAGTCCTCTGTCTCTCTCTCAGCAGAACAGGTACAGAGCGGCCAGAGCCAGCGCATGCTTCCCCGGGGCTGCTCCACCAAGCTCCTCTAACCCTCTCTGGAGAGCGCTCTTCACAGCCCTGGCAATTCCAGACCTCTCAGAGGAAGACTGCTAACCACAGAGGACAATTAGTGCAGAGAGAACTGGATTTGGGTTTTTTTCCCTCTGGAGCTGTGATGCAGACGCCCATCCCTAAGACAGCAGTGTGATGCTTTGAACGTGTGACATCTTAAGAACTTCACAGCGGCCAAACAGGGGTACCAGCACCCCGTGCCGGCAAGCACCAGGTACAGGGGAAGAGGAGGAAATGAACAGAGTGCTCCTGATTTGCACATAGCCAGGCATTGTAAAGGTTACAGCTTTTTAAAGTGCCAGGATTGTTCTTCTGAACAAAAAATATTTGTCAGCAGGTCCCTTTTGGAAGCATCTGTCCTGGGTGGGCCGACTGGGATGGATATGCTGCTATCCAAATGAGTTGCCCTCATTTGCAAACAATTGTAAAAGGATGAACTTCTTCAAATTAGGAGCAGCTAGCGGCTCTTCTCACAAAGCTTCCCTGCTCTTATTCATCATTAGTAGTATTAGTTCTGTGACCAGAGTGTCTAGAAGGCTCCAGTCACGGACCAGAACCCCTTTGTGCTTGGCACTGTAAAAACAGAACAAAAAGACAGTCCTTTACTTAAAGAGCTTCCAGTAAGTAAATCTAATCTGAATAATGAATATGGATTCTCCAGTTACAGTATTTCTTAGCCCTTATGCTCCTCAAATCAATGAGATAAAAGGAATGATCATCAGACTCAATAATGGTAAGAAATTCAGTAGACCAATCGACAACCCTCCTGTACGGTACACTTGGAAGTCTAAGACACCAGCCCAAAGCAAACAAACCAGGCTTATTTATTTAGTGATTCACAACAGACAGCATAAGAATGAATGAATGATTGTCTTATTCCTCAGCACTGCTCTTTTCCAGTCACTCCTTTATTGACATTTTGTGGCCAGCAAGGGTGACTAGCAAAATTAACACTTGCTGGGTGTCTGTCATTGCTGTCCACACACGGCCCAAATGGCGAGTCTTCTCCCCATAATGGAGTTTGCTTTGCTGTCGTAAATTGGCCTGATCAACAAGAGCTGTGTTATTTTGGCGGTTATTTACTCTCGCTAGAGCATATTATATACTTGCAAACTGTGCCAGCTCTACCATGGTGTCTGTTTTGTACCACAAAACCGGTGCCGTTGGACTGTCCACTCTGTCGGTAATCTCCCTGGCTTTGTGACTAAAGGTGGGAAACGAAACCTTCAGTAACGGCACATTTCCAAGCCTTTGCGGACAGATCAATGGCGAGGAGGTGATGAATGTTACAGGGAAGGCAGAGTGCCCTTGTGTGCGTATCATGCACAGAAGGGTGACGGATTGATGGGAGAGCGATTCATATTCACACTGCTACGCAATGCCAACTGAGGGCTACGTGGTGGTTTGGTAACCACAGCTGGGGAGGTGGGCATAGAAGGCAGCGTATACCAATGGCTGCAATGTCTCTGGAGCAAGGCCGCCAACACCTCCTTTCTGGAGGTGCAGCGTCTTTCAGCACTAGCCTGGGCTGACCAGCTGGTGTGGAAAGGTTTGAATCTCGGTGCTGCAGCAGGATTCTCCGAACCTTTTCTCCCACCCCCATCATGAGAATCACAGGGGAGCAGACAGAATCTGGCCCTGACCAACAAGAGAGAAGAGCCACACCATTTTTTAAAGTATATTAGACTATTATAATGTTTTCCTCTTCTAATTAGGGCCTCCAGTTAGCACCACTGTGCAATTGCTAAGCAGATTTTAAATGGGGACTTAAGTAGCTGTTTTAATACCTAATCAAATGGGTAAATACAATGATTTGCTCCAATTCCCGCTCTGATTACATAGTGGAGCTATTTCATTTCCTAAATAAGATCTTTGCACCCAAAAAGAATAGTTTAACGAGTTTAAGAACAGAATGTTGGGCTCAATTTCTTTCAAGGGTAATAGAGTGGGAGTGTCTATATAATTAGCTTTGCTGGGCTCCCTCCCCCAGGACACAAAGCTTTCTATACATGAGCTTTCTCTCTTTCTCCAGGCCCCCCTGCTACAGCCACAAAACAATACAGAGCATGTTTGGTTCCTGATTAGAGAGAAAGAACGAGAGAAATGCTATTTATTTCAGCAGGAAGTATCCCAAACCTTTACTTTTTCCTTTAACCGTCAAAAGTTTGTATATATTTTGCTAATTCATTGCACTTCTAGCTATTATAAGACAGCACAAAATCTAAGATCCTCCAACCTGCTAATATATTTATCAAATCAAATACAGAGTATGAATCTTTGAAGTGCCCCAGTTTTAACTCTCTCTCCATAGAACATGCAATCAAGTTAACATCACACGATCAATGGCATGAAATATTAAATAATTGATCTCAGAGCTGGATTCTGATTCACTAACACAAACTTCAAGGGTCTGTTCTTAAAAATAACGTACTTGATCTACTGACTTTCCCCAGCAAGTCAGATTGTATATAGGCTGATCTAAACAAAGGATATTTTGTGCTTTCATGACATCTTTCATTGTCTTTCAAGTGTTTTCCAACTATCACCCTAAAGTTCATAGGAGGTAGGTAATTATCATCATCCTCATTTCACAGAGGGGAAACCATGCCTAGAGCGGTTAAGTAACTTGCCCATGATCTCACTGCATTTGAGCAACAGTCAGGAACAGAACAACAAAAAAGTATGACTCCCAGTTCCTTGCTACAATTGCTAGACCAAACATCCTTTGGCGTCCAGTCTGATGAGCATCTTAACGGCCTCTAAAATATAACCAGGTGCCTCTCATCCTATGTCATGCTGGTAGCCATGAACTACTGCCTGTGGACATTGTCTTTAGGAATCATGAGGTGTCAACATACAAAAGCCCCATCAGAAAGCGGTGTCGTGCTTCAGTCATTAATGTTTTCAAAACCCTTTGAGACTGAGCGAAACTACAAAAAACACAGCTAACGCAAATCGTCATCCTCCTCCATAGCTTCTCGAAGATCAAGTATTTGTAAATAATAAAATAATAAATAATAATAATAAAATGTCCAAGAGTTGATTCAGGTGTGACGGTCAAACAGTGAAAGTTGGAAGTCCCCATTTTTGTAGTTCAACCACAACGAGGGCTCAGAAAGGAATAGATATTGCACAGAAATTTGCTTAATTTCAGGATTAGATACAGTGGTGCCTGACAGACAGATACTGAGAAACAGGGAATGAGATGAGTCATGCTTCCAGGTAGGGTATTTCCCTAGATGACAAACTTCCGTCACTGATGCTCCTGAAGGTAGGGGATGTAAAAATGGGGGATAGAGCAAAATTTACTTTATTGAGGCCCCCTAAGCACAGAATACATCCCAGCAGATTCAGCTGCAGAATATAACAGGCGAATGGGCTGGCATTTCAAAAGCATTAATATAAGAGTCCAGCAAGCAGAGCTCTGACACTCTCATTTACCTAGCCAGGCCAGAAGCAAATACAGGCCCTGACAAAATCCTTCGTGTGCTTTACAGCAGCCAGAACTGAAAGGGTTTGAGAGAAATGTCACAATAGAAGACAAAATACCAACAAGACACACTTCCTAATCTACTCAACCTGCAGTCTTGGGCCTCGGTCCTGCAGATCCATGCATGTGAGTAGCCCCGTTAATTCGGGTCAGTGGGACTGCTCACGTGTACAAAGTTCTCCTCAGGTGTGTAAATATTTGCAGGACCAGGTCCGGATTTCTCGGGAACAGCGGAGACCCTGAGGCAATTCAAAGGAGACACCGGCTTGGAAGTCACCAACAGTGCCTTGGGAACTCCCATATGTCAGAGAGACAAAAGGCAATGGACGCACCGCTAAGGACTGTATTAATCGTTAGCCAGGCCTATTTAAATATGTAACTATAAAGGAAGTTGCAGGACAGCTGTGCAGGCCCACACGTAGCACAAGCTTTTGGGAGATGCAAAGAGAGGCTGCAAAGCAGCTGATCATTGCATATGAGCCTAACTTAGGTGGGATGAAGCCAGTGGAGCTGAGGGTTCCTCAGAAAGGAACCAAGAGAAAGAGGGACACCAGGGCTCAAGAGGGCCAGATATGTACAAGTAGAATTATAGCAGTGCCTTGAGACCGTCTAATGCGAGCAGAGCCCTGCTGGGCGCTGCACACACGCAGAGTGAGAGACAGTCCCTGCCCCGAATAGCAGGTCAGTGTGAGCTCTGAGACCCTCCTCCCTTGCCAGGCCTCGGAGCCTGGGCTCCATCCTGAGAGGGAACGTCGATGCTGCTATTTTTATCAGTTTTTGAATCAGTTGACCCAGGCTCTGAGGCGTGCTGCCAGGGGGGCTTTACTGCTGTGTAGATGCACCCAGAGACAGTCTGCTACAGAGCAGGGACTTGAATCCAAATCTCCTGAGCGCTCAGGCAGAGCCTTAACCACAAGGTCATCCATCCTTCCTTCCTAAGCACCAAGATGGTATTGACGTTAGTGAACGGGAGCTCAAGTGCAAAGTGCCGACTATTTGATAACCAACATTTCTGTCCTTCCATAGACCTTAAGTTCCTTAGCAAGTTTCAGATGCAATGATTAGGAAGGGCAATGCTGCACATTATTGGTGCTTAACGGCCCAAACCCTACATTCATTACCCATGCAAAGCTCTCTTTGACCTCCTTGGGAGCACGGCCTGCTGCTCCGTCTCCACTGCCCAAGAAGGACCCATGGCCACATCCAAGACTCTTTCAGGGCACCGTTTTATTCCTCAACATAAAACTTAGGCAAAGCATCAAAACAAAAGAAGTTCCCTTGCCCACCCTAGGGTACAGCACCTCGAGGCTTTTTCCCTGGCCTCTCTCATGGCTGAAAGGAGAACACAGCCTTCCCTTCAATCACCCTACTGTAAGTGTCCATCTTCCACCTATACCACCTTGAGCTGCCTCTGCCACCTAGGGTCTGTCTACACTGCAGCAGGGAGACGGCTCCCAGCCCGGGCAGACACACTCACGCTAGAGGGGCTTGCACTAGGCACTAAATAGCAGTGTGGACAATGCAGCCCCAGCGTGATTAGGGCTAGGCAGCCAAGCTCAAGCCTAGGGGGTCAGGGGAGGGGAGGTTGTGCTCTGGGGGCTAGCCCAAGCTGCACTGTCCACACAACTATTTTTAGCATGCTAGCTGGAGCCCCTCTAGCGTGAGTCTGTCTACCCAGGATCATCTGATCCTTCCCAGCTGGGTCTGATAATCTAACAGGGTTTACTGACCCCCCTGGCTTTTAAAGGGGCAGCCCCCTGTTACAGGTCCTTTTGTCTGAGTAAAACCAAAGTAAGGTCCTGCAGGATTTGACTATTTCTTTAAGACCAGAGACCTTTTGAATCTATGGATTTAAATATTACGTCTCTCTTTCCCCTATCATTTGAAATTAAAATAAACACGGACTAGAGCCCTATGATTTTATTTTATCTGTCACATCTCACTGTCCTTAAACTCTCTCTAAATGAGTGGGTTTAGTTCAATAAAACTGCTCTTCTCCCTGTCTCTCAGACTCAGCAAACATACAATAGGAAACAGCACTCCAGTACATTCAGAAGCAACACACGTTACATCGTGAGTCGATGATCCATCTGGCAGGCTGACATAGCCGTAAGTTTGCTTAATTGTCAGGTCAGGCATATTACAGATCCAGGCTGTCAGTCCTTTTATTACAGCTTTGTAGTGGAGAATGTAAAACTCCTTGTAGAGCGTGTGTATGTGTGTGAGAGAGGGCAAGCGCCAGGAACTATAATGAAGAACAATGGGATTCAATTAAGCAAAGAAATACTGAAGTTGACTATCAATAAAGATTCCTAACCGAGGTATTCATTACAATCTGGAGCAGTCTCGCAAGGGAAACAGTGGAAGCCCCTTCATTTGAATGATTTAAAACTGGACAGGAGAAAGCACTGAAGAGTGAATTATAGGGAGTAATTTAGCTTTACTCCTTGGGGGAAAAGGGCTAGGGGACTTCAAGTGCAAATGGAAGAGACGTATTAAGCTATCTGTGCATTTTTTTGGCTCATGTGCCTTCTCCTCTGCAGCTCCCATCATCCAGGCAACCTTTCTGCAAACCCTACTCACCCAATGTCCACCTCATTTCAGATTCTGCCTGAAAATGTTTTTCCTTCCTTGCCTGTATATTCATACATCTCCCCCTTTTCTCTTACTATCTAGTTAAATTCGGTACTTATAGTATTTACAGTAACTGTATAATGTGACCCATACGAAAGATGCTATGCCAAACTAAACTCTGATCCATATAGCCACATGCATGGAGGATTTCATACGCAAACCCACACACATATAATGTGAACTCACACTCAAGTATGTGTAACATATTATGGCAGCGTGCTCACTAAAATTTTATTGCCACTAGTTAGGGATGACCATATTACAACATTGGCAAAGCCATGAGTAAGTTATGTGAGTCATGCCAATTATGTGCCACTAAAATCTTTTGAGAAAAGAAATTAACCCTCATTTTACCTTATTTGTTGCAAAACCTTGTTGAGGGGTCCTGGAATCAGAGCGTACTCTGCTGCTCATCTCAGTCCTGTGAGATGCACCAACCCTAAAATACTGTGCAAATAATTCGATTCATACATAAACAGAACAGGAAAGGCATGGAGAGAAGTGAATGGAATGATCTGCAATAGGGGAATGCCTATCAAACTGAAAAGTAAGACCAACAAGGCAGTAATTAGACCTGCACTTTTGTATGGCTCCAAATGCCGGGCACTGAGGAAGAGCTATAGCGTTAGTGGTTTTGGAACAGGGAATTAAAAACTTATCCTCCCTGTCATCATGAAGCTCCGAATGGCTGTTGGTGTGCCAGATTTGTGACGACCATGATATTTCTCCATTGCTGTTATTAGAAATCGTTCGCAATGTGCTAATTAATCCACTGCTTTGAAATCACTTCAAGTCGAGAGAAAATATATCCAGGTATCTTCTGAAGCGTCTCCATCTCCCAGACCAAATATAAACTCTAGCTCAACCACACGTTATGGGTTGGATGAAGGAATCATTGGATGATGGTCTCTGGCCTGTATTCTGCAAGAGGGGTGGTCAGATTAGATTATCATAGCAACACCTGGCCTGAAAGCTATGAAAAATCCACAAACCATGCTGCAAGCTGTATATGCCTTCCTACTGACCTACAATGTTATCTGTTTCAGTGTCTTAGACACACTCCTAGGTGAAACTTTGATAGAGTGGACTGGAAACAAGAGACAGTCCGAGACTGAAATAAAACTACATCTCAGACTGCACACAATGATAGAGATATTTCAATAACAGTTTCAAAATCTCATTTTCTGGGCAGAGCCATTTCTCCCACAAATTTCAAAGAAAAGACATTGATACTTGCTGGACCAAAGCATTATTGATGCCATGTAGAAATGACAGGGAATTGGAGTGCAGGCTTTTAGCTGTGAAGTAGGTTTGCTTGGGTATAATATTTTCCCCCTTTCAAGGTCTGTTTCCTCCACTTACAAGTCTGCTCCCTATTGAAACACAATGTGGTAATAATACATGCTAAGTTAGGCTTGTAGGCTATGTCATTGAGCTTGTTTTATGGAACAAAAGATGACAACGCTAGGCTGTGAAAATCAGAACTACTTCCAAGCCAAAATATAAATATCCTCTCATTCAATTTTGCTGCAATACAAAGTCTGAGTCAAGGAAACAACTTCCTCTCTCTCGTACAATGAAGCTTCTAGCAAACTGGAATAATTTACAGTTATTAGAAGAGCTACAGAGAGGATTCATCGATTCATAACTTTCCTGTATCATTTTTTTAAGTCTATTAGTCTGTGCAGCTTTAATATACAGAAAGAGAGAAGGCAGTTCAGCTCTGCAGTCATATCTTAATAGGTTGTAGGCAGGCAAGCAAAAGGCAATCAATGACCAAAAAAATACAGACAGCCCCTTAAAACTGTCCACAGTTGCATTTGCCTCATACTTTAACTGTTTTGGACTGGGAACCTCTTGTAACAACTCTGATACACGCTCAGGCCATAAATGTATCATGTATATTTATGCAAGTGATAGCAAGGTCTGGCGGAAGAACTGCACAGCAGGCTGATTGGCTCTTATTCTCCTTTATTGCCCTGATTCCAACTCTTCTGCATTCCCTTCACTTCAGCTGAAAGGAGGACTGCTCCACCGTCTATCAAGTGAGGGCGCAGGGGAGGGATTTACAGTAGATAGATGTACTGTCAGGGAGGACAGAGAGAGGGAAGTTGGTCCAATCTGGAACTGGGAGACGGGGGTGCAGTTTCCTGCTCTACCACAGGTCCCAGGTTTCTTCCGGGTGTCCTTAGCCAAAATCTTTCCTCCTCCTCCTATCATGCAGTGCGTGATGGGAGGAAATATAAGCTTAGAGTTAAGTGACTGGGACTCTGGAGAGCTGGTTTCAGTTCCAGTGGCGACTGATTCACTGTGTGAATTTGGGCAAATTACATGATCTCTCTGCCTCAGTTTCCCCACTTGCAAAATTGGAACATTTCTTCCCTACCTCATAGGGATGTTGGGACGGTAAATTTGTTAATGTATGTGAAATGCTCAGATGCAACAGCCCCTAAAAGCAGATAAATAGTGTGCTGTGCACTGGCTATCTGCTGCCCTCCACCCCAGAGGTGGCTGCATTTCGATGGCATTGTGCATACATAGTTTATGAAGCATTATGAGCACCTTCAGGGTGAGAGAGATTTCATTATTATTAATCAAATGGCATATCACGAAAACCTACGCTGGAGTAATGAGTGACTCATTTCCTAAGGGGCTCATGAAGAGTACGCTGGTGCCACTGAAAAATAAAAGCTATGAAACAAAATTTGACAACTTACGGGATACCTTGAGCTGCTTAAAAAGGTAAGGGACATGCTCTTAAACCATTCACAACAAAATAATAATGAATGCAGAAGTTAAAAACATAATAATTTATGAGGTACCATTTACTTTTTGCAAAAAGAAAAGGAGGACTTGTGGCACCTTAGAGACTAACCAATTTATTTGAGCATGAGCTTTCGTGAGCTACAGCTCACTTCATCGCAGTTCCCAAAGTCAATATTTATCCTTATCCACGTACAAAATTGGAGATGACAGCATAGATTATAAAACACAATATATTCTACACTCGGCTTCATCTGAATCTGTAACCAAACACGTATGCAAAAATGAGCGGATCTGAGGCATGAAATGCTATTTCAGAAGCAGGAAAGCAAAAGGGTTTTGTGAACCTGATTTTGCATTTGCAAAAAATAAATAGACGGGATAGAAGTACTTTATTGTCACACTGGCAACAATACAACAGGAGGGAATACTAGAACATAAAGGTCATTCTTATCTGGTTCACCTGTGACAATCTGATAATCTGGGGAAAAAATTTAAAAAATCTTAACAGACATGCTCTTATCAAAAGAATTAACTTCTAATACATACCAACAGATGCGGCAGCTTCAAGCATCTGCTAATCGGAACAGCATCAGTTAGCTAGCTGGCTCTGGCTAGAGTTCATGAGCAAAGGAAGACTTTCTCTCCTCTAGAGATAGGCCATGATCCAAATATACAAAGGGCTGAAAGTACTGCCTGAAAATTCATACATACACCCAAGGTACCTGTGAACATACCTGCCCCATGCATAATTATCTGCATACGTGTGTCAGTGTGCATGGAAAACTTAGACGCTGGAATGAGAACTATGGCAACAGCAAAGCCCCTGGAGAGTGTTAACTCTGGGACAAATATCAGAGCACCTGCCAAACAAGCAGTTCAAGTGATTGATGCAATTCTGCATTTGGAGATAGGAATTTCAGGACTGCCTGAATTTCCTGCAAATAGCTCCCAGGGCATTAGAGCAGTGCTTCTCAAGCTATCTGAAGTGGGGGACCGGCAATATTTTTCCCCAGTGTGCGCGCAGACCGGCAGCCGATGGCTCGCGGACCGGCACCAGTCCGCGGACGACCACTTTGAGTAGCACTGCATTAGAGGCAAGGCAACAGCCTTGCTAAAAAATTTAAGAGATTCTCTTTTTCTTCTGTATTTAAAAAAAAAAAAATCAATCAATCTGGGGTTCTACTATTAGGCCAGATACAGATCTGTGGCTGTAGGAATAGAGTGGTGATTCTCCTCCTTCACCCACAACCTCATGCTCCATCTAGAATTCCAGGGAAGTTGGATGTTGCTGCTAAAAATTACAAGCAGTTAAATTGTCATCATTAGGTTTCAGAATCAACACCTCATTGGGATGAGTGGGGATAATTCACATCTTTGTAAAAGCTATTTTTTCAGTCAGTGTGCCAGCATACTCATTAAGACAGCCCTGAATATGGCCACTTTCAGAAAGTCCCAAACGATAAGAGTTAGTTGATTTTTTTTAAACGAAAGCTTAAAATTCACCACCAGAGAAATGCTGATGTGCTCTAACCCTGCATGTCAGCTGAATCAAAACTCTGAGGACATACCAGTATTGATGCCCACAAGCTGTAGACGTACTCACTACAACTGAGCATTACT
The DNA here is from genome assembly GCF_965140295.1 of Lepidochelys olivacea. NCBI lineage: Eukaryota > Metazoa > Chordata > Testudines > Cheloniidae > Lepidochelys > Lepidochelys olivacea. The sequence goes on from NC_140419.1 coordinate 4,665,785, forward strand.
TTAAGAACCACCAACCTAAGAGTCAAATCTTGCTCCTACCGACATCAGTGGAAGCCGTGCTGTCCACTTCAACAGGAAAAAGATTTGGCTCAAAGCGCATCAAATGAAAGTTCCAGAGAAGTACTGAACACCCGAAACTGACTATTCCCATTCATTTAGCATCTCTAAGGTCCATGCCATAATTCACAGATTCCAGGGCCATAAGGGTCCACTTGTGATCACCTAGTCTGACCTCCTGGATATCGCAGGCCTGAGAACTTCCCCAAAATAATTCCTAGAGCAGATCTTTTAGAAAAAGAAAAAAAAAGAAAAAAGAAAAAAAATCCAGCCCCAATTTAAAAATGGTCAGTGATGGAGAATCCACCATGACCCTTGGTAAATTGTTCCAATGATTAATTACCCTCACCATTAAAATTTTACACAGTATTTCCAGTCAGAATTTGTCTAGCTTCAACTTCCACCCATTGGATCACACTATACCTTTCTTTGCTAGATTGAAGAGCCCATTATTAAACATTTTTCTCATACAGATACCTAAAGACTGCAACCAAGTCACCCCTTAACCTTCTCTTTGTTAAGATAAATAGATGGAGCTCTTTGTGTCTATGCCTTTATGGCATGCTTTGTAATCCTTTAGTCATTCTCATGGCTCTTCTCTGAACCTCTCCAATATATCAAAATCCTTAATTGCAGGCACCAGAACTGGACACGGTATTCCTTGTAGCAGTTGCACTAGTGCCAAAGAGAGAGGTAAAATGACACCTCTACTCTTACTCTGGATATTCCTGTTTATGCAGCTCAGTATCACATTAGCTCTTCTGACCACAGCATTGCACTAGGAACTCATGTTCAGCAAATGGCCCTCATATCTTTTTCAGAGTCACTGCTTCCCAGGACAGAGTCCCCCATCCTGTAAGTAGGGCCTATGTTCTTTGTTCCTAGATGTGTACATTCATTCGTGTTAATATGTGTATTGTTTATATAAAGAAAATTAATAAGGGAAGCAAAGGGACAAGGAGAAATCTACAGTCAGCAGAGTTAAGGACAATAAGGAGTTTTAAAAATATATTAGTAACAAAGAGAATCCTGACAATGGTATTGGTCCATTACTAAATGGAAGAGCTAGAATTATCAATAATAATATAGAAAAGGCAGACGTGTTCAATAAATATTTTTGTTCCCTATTTGGGGGAAAAAACAGAAGATATCGTCTCATCATATGTGATAACACACTTTTCATTCAACTAGTATCTCAGAAGAATGTTAAACAGAAGCTACAAAAGTTAGACAATTTTAATTCAGCAGGTCCAGATAACTTACATCCAAGAGCTGGACCATTAATGTTTATTGTCAACAAGTCTTGCGAGGGAGTTCCAGCAGACTGGAAGAATGCTAATGTTGTGCAAATTTTTAAAAAAGGGTAAATGGGATGTCCTAGGTAATTATAGGCCTGGAGGCCTGACATTCATCCTGAGCAATATAATGCAGCAGCTGATTCAGAACTCGACTAATAAAGACTAAAGAGGGTAATGTAATTAATGCAAATCAACATGGGTTTAAGGAAAATAGATCCTATCAAACTAACCTGATATCTTTTTTTTATGAGATTGTGTTAATATAATATACTCAGACTTCTGTAAGGCGTTTGTCTTGGTACCATGTGACATTTTGATTAAAAAACTAGAACAAATATAAATGAACACAGCACACATTAAATGGATTAACAATTGGCTAACTGATAGGTCTCAAAATGTCATTGTAAACGGGGACTTGTCATCAAGCAGGTGTGTTTCCAGTGGGATCCCACAGGCATTAGTTCTTTGCATTATGTTATTTTACATTTTTATCAATGACCTGGAAGAAAACATAAAATCATCCCTAATAAATTTTGCAGATGACACAAAAATGGGGGTGGTCAGTAACGAAGAGGACAGATCAATGACACAGAGCAATCTGGATCACTTAGTAAACTGGGCGCAAGCAAACAATATGCAGGCTAATAGGGCTAAGTGTAAATGTATCTATTTAGGAACAAAGGGTTTAGCCATACCTACAGGATGTTCTAGCCATACGTTCTATCCTGTGAAGCAGTGACGCTGACAAAGATTTGGGGGCAGCAGTGGATAAGCTGAATGTGAGCTCCCTGAGTGATGATGAGGCCAAAAAGAGCTAATGGGAGAAAAACAGGGGAAACCCAAGTAGGAGTAAAGAGGTTGTTTAATCTCTCTATTTGGCACTGGTGAGATGGCTGCTGGAATCCTGTGTCCAGTTTTGGAACGCACAATTCAAGAGGGATGTTGATATATCTGAGAGGATTCAAAGAAGAGCAACAAGAATGACTAAGGATTAGAAAGAATGTCTTATAGTGATAGACTCAAAGAGGTCAGTCTATTTAGCTTAACTAAGAGAAAGGTTAGGGTTGACTTGATTGCAATCTATAAGTATCTATATAGGGAAAATATTCAACAATGAGCTCTTCAATCTATCAGAGAAAGGTATCATGGGTATAAGTTGAAACTACACAAATTCAGACTGGAAATAAGATGCAAATTTTTGACAGCAAGAGTAATTACCCATTGAAACAATTCACAAAGGGTCGTGGTGGGCTCTCCATCACCGGCAATTTTTAAATCAAGATTGGAATTTTTCTAGAAGTTACGCTCTAGGAATTACTTTGGGTGAAATCTCCGGCCTGTGTTATACTGGAGGTCAGACTGGTCCCTTCTGGTCTTGGAATCTATTAATCTATGCTTGCACCAAGTTTACCAAGCAATCCAGATCACTCTAAATCAGTGCTCTAAATCTTCATTATTTACCACTTCCCCAATTTTTGTGTCCTCCGCTAACTTTGTTTTCTTCCAGGTTATTGTTACAAATGTTAAATACCGTAGTACAAAGAACTGATCCCTGCAGGACCCCACTGGAAACACACCCACTTGATGTCACTTTCCATTTTACAATTACATTTCAAGTCCTATCTGTTAGCCAATTTTTAAAGTCTTTAATGCGTGCACGTTAATTTTATATCATTCTAGGTTTTTTAATCAAAATGTTGTGCGGTACCAAGTCAAAACACCTTACAGATTTACGTGTAAGGGTATCTCCCACGGGTGCTTTTTGAATGGGAATTCCATGCGACAGGAGATTAACCTATGTTACATTGTTAGGGCCAGATTCTGCTGCCATAACAACATCCTTCCGAAATCAGAAACTTACACAGAAGACTGAGGGCTTGTCTGCACAGGAAGTCATAAGGTAGAGTGTGAATTTAAACTATTATTGTTATACCATCGTTATCCATTATGGATGCTCTTATTCCAGTATAAAAGGGCCCTTTTACAGTTTAGGTTATGCTTCTTTGGAAGCGGTTTAAGCTAAGATTAAAAAAACCCACTGTTATACCTGAATGAGTGTCCCCACAGCAGCGTTATATAGTATAACTATAGTGGTTTAATTATACCAGTATAACTGGAAAAATCTCCCGTGTAGACACCCCTAATTCCCTTTTCCTAGCTACTTCCATTATCCTGGCACATTTGAGATGATAAGTGAAGGCTTGAGCCAGTAACTACATTGCTTTACTGATGAGATGCCTAGGCTATTATCCCTACTATAGGCTGTCAAGTGAGTCACTGTTTTTTTTTATACTTACTGCAGATCAAATAAAGACAAACATCAAAGGCTTGCATTATGTTTCCACCCTTGGAGGATTTTACTCATGTACCTTTTGATTATAGCAGATGACACATTCAACTCCAGCATTTTCTTTTTCTTGCAGCTGTTGTTAATAGTTGGCGTAATTGTATTTTTCACAGGACACAATTTCATTAAATAATAAATACTGAAAAGTGTAACGTAAAATGAACAAAAGAAGGGTCGCTCCGTACCAAAGCTGAAACGCTGCTTCTAACCCACCCTGTTTGTGCCTAGCTGTAGTAACAAACACACTACGTAAGCTCAACCCGCCATTCCTAGACTTGAAGGGCCCGTTTTCACTGCACAGTTCGTCTAGGTGATTGGCACCCAGGTCTAAAAGCCCAGGTGAGCCTACCCTCTGAGGGCATGTCCCATGGTTCCTTGTGTTGGTACACTTTAGGATTCCTTCCCAATCATTTGCGTCAATTGCAAAAAGAACTTATCTGTCCTTTGGGGGAAACTGGGGGAAGCCACTGGCGGACGATCAGCACGTGAGTGATTTTGCATATGTCCTTGCCACAAAAGTGGACAGGCTCCAGCTCAAGCTAAAGTGGAGCTCAGGTGCCAACCCACCACCACCAGGCCAGTAAAAGCCCAGGTTAACTGTGCAGTGAAGACACACCCCAAGAGACAAATCTACATAGCCACTCACCGTAATCAAGGCAGCAAATTGTGCACGAGTTGCACATGAAAAATGTGAGTTTATGCACACTGCCAGCGGGATACAGGATCTCAGGGCTGCCGACTTTATAAACTGGAATAAGTTACATGGCTCCATTGCAACTAGGGCTGTGTGTTCGAATGCTACAGAACCCCAAATAAACCTGTATAGAGTGGCATTTGAATTTGGGATTTCTACCACCAGGACCTATTCAAAATATGGGAACAAAATAATGCGAGATCGTTGTCTTTTCACATTATTTTAGAGCCCAGAGGAAGGATAATACTGTGACAAGAGTAAATCTCTTACATTGCTTCAACCCCATCAAGTGTTTCCCAACCCCTCCAAAAAAACCTAATAAAAAACAAAAGAAATACAGAATTTGATACAGAATACTAGAGCATGAACACAACCCCAGTTACAAAAGGCAGCATTGTAACTTTCCATCTCTCATCTTAAACTCTTGACATGAGAAAAAGGACCAAAACCACGACTACTTCATGAGGTCTGCAGTTTAGGGAGAGTACCCTAAATTAGAGTGTTTGCAAGGAACTAAAGGATGGGCTGTAAACACGTATGAGCGCTGTCTCCATGCAGCTACAATGAAAATACAACATGTGTCTCGTAAGGCCGTCTTAGGGTCCAAATCAACCAAAAAAGCCAGGACACCCATAATTCTACCAACGGACCCTAAAGGTGGGATTTTAAAGAGAACTTAACGTTGGTCACACTCCGCTCCCAGTAAGGTAGTGTTAACGTTCTCATTGACTCCAGTGGGAGCAAAGTTAGGCCAGCACGGAGCACTTTTGTAACTTCCACATGTATGGTAGAATTACTTTAGCTCTGAAAGCCCCTGTCTACACTTGCAGCGGTGCACGGGTGCGTGGAGCTCCATGTGGCAGTGAAAGGCCCCGGCAGGGGGAAGGAAGCGGGCAAAGACTACGGCGGCGGGGAGGCGGCAGGACACTGAACTGCTATAAACGGTAGAGTAGACGTGAGAGGCACTTCTTGGGTGTGTCGAGAGCCATGTAGTTACATACCCTGGCGTTCAGGCATGGGCACTCTTCTCTACTCACCTAAGCTGTGCCTCGCCATCTACGCTGCTATCTACACAGGCGTTAGCTGGGTGCGCAGTGTCTACCCAAAACGCTGCTGTGAGTACAGCCCTACTCTAACTCTACCAGGTCATTTACGGCAACGGGTAAGGAGGCAGAGCGCCTACCCTCAAATGATTGCAACGGAATACAGACAAATACCTCGCACAGTGCAACCATTTGCATCAGCTAATTCTGATTCTTCTTACTTTTGTGGGGTTAATCAGAGTCACTGTCACTTAAACATACACATAGATCGTATACACAAAGTTGCATAAACATGTGTAGAAACACTTCTATACATAAAACGTGATGGCAACGGTAAGGAGAGAGAGTAAAAGAGATGTCCAACTGGACGGCTATTGGGTTTGGGATATCTTTGGATGCCACATCAACAATCCCCTTGAAATGCCATTACTGTGTTATTTTTCAGATGCTAAAAAAATCACGTAACATGCACAGATCTGCTTCCTAGGTGTCCCCAGAATCATAGGGACACAAATCAGCCCTGCAGCCCACATCTAGACATGGAGGAGGAAGCGAGGTTCCATTCTGCGTTATTGTTTTATCAACCACACTGACAGCTGTGCTATGATCCAAGCATGAAGATCATAGATCTGCCGTTGATTAGACAGCAAAGCAAAAAGAACACAGCTTGATATTCAGACAGCAGGGTCAGGCTGCCAGGAGTGACAGATAAAACACGCCTTTGAGCTTGTTTTTAATTCAGCAGCTACTGTTGAAAGAAAATCGTGGCACGCAGGGTGCCATTTTTATGGTGGCACCTCTGGCCAGCTCCACACAGACAGCTAAACACGCCTGACACTGCCCCTGTTGTCCCTTCGGCAGGTACATCTGGATGCTATGAAGATACAAAACCGGCTTGCGTACTCTCAGTGAACACAAACTGGTTTGCAAGTTGACTCCAAAAGTCATGATTTCTCTCTCAAAGTTCACACCGTTCGGCATAAAAAGGGGCTCAAACACTAACCTGTTGAGTCCGTGGCTTGTATGGGGAGCTGCTTTCCAAGTCAGCCAGGATGCTGGTCAAGGAGTCTATTTCCGCATCTAAACTGGATCGTCTTTCTTCAAGCGTCTTCTCACCGGGATTTACCTAGCCAAGTAAGAAACACGATTTCAAACTATTTAAATGGCTCAATCCCGCATGCAGTTTCTGATTTTCATCACCTGGAGATACTTTCACACCCTGGCAACAAATCCAGAGCCTCAGGTGACGCATGGATAAACATGTTGACATATTATAGCTGGCTACCATAATCAGACTGGGGATAGGAGAGGGCGAGCGGACGACAGGCAGGGGGAACAACTGAGTTGCAAAAGGATTTAGTCTGGTTTTTAATTTGTAATTCACATTTTCCCCTATGGTTTCTGGAAGGTTTATTTAAGGATTATGAAATTATCTTAGTGCGGTTTGGAGGGTGCTGCATAAATGAGTAGGCAGCTATATTTTAGCAGCAGGCCTGGTGCGATGGTTTGAGCATGGGCATTCAAAAGGGCATCTGGGAGTGTTATTGCTAGGGAATCGTGTCCCCCACCCCTGGAACGCGGCATGGCTGTCATTGAACAGCACCGAACACCACGAAAGCAACGGGTAAGCTCAAGATGGAAGGAAGAACATGGTATCTAATTGAAACCACAAAGGGAATTTGGAGGAGACAGAATGCCATTGCCTGATTGGGAATCCCCACAGGGCAATGGTGTTAACAATCCTGCATTAAGGCCCATGGGATCTTTAATGACCACGAGAGATCAGGATTCCTCTTTTACATCTCACCCGAAAAATGCCACCTCCTAGAGCCCAGCGGCTTCTGGCAGGCCAGACAGCAGAGGGTAGCGTGGGTGTGGTTGTGTTGAGAAAGACAGGCCAAATTTGCCTCATTGTAACTTTTAATAGGAGGTAAAATGATTTCCCTTCAAATGCTCTTTTTCATGCCTTGGCCATAGTGTTTTATGATGCTACAATGGAGCCAAACCCTTGCGTAAGGTCCTTAGAAAGAACATGTTTGAACAGCAAGGAAATGCTGCAGTTCTTTAGGGACCGTCTGAATTAGGTCTAGTAGTTAGCGAGCACAGGACCAGGAGCCAGCGACTCTGGTACGCTACCTCTGTCCTGCCCACTCACTGGGTGGCCTTGGGCAAGCACCCTCATCCACTCAGCTGGAGAAGTGGGTAAAAAACCAGGCGCTGCCCCAGATCTGACCAAGCCGAAGTAACGGACAATGCATGCTAGCCGACCCAGCCCGATAAATTATTCCACGCCTGTTTGCGAGTGTTTCTGCAGATTCCACATGCCCCTGATCTCGGTCAGCCTGAAGGGAGAACAGCAGCCAGACTTGCTAGCCTGACTTGCTTGTCAGTGAGTGAATTCCTTGGGCATGGCTTGCAGCAGCTGTGACATAAATCCGTCCCCAGCCCTACCGACCCCAGCTCTGCTCTGACGGAAACGGATTTTCATTTGCTAATCCCAGCACCTGCCATGAGGATGTATCAGGACCCGAGATGCACTCGCTCTAGAGCCTTCAGCCCAGAGGAAAGCCGGGCTGGAAGCTTAGTTCTCAGTGCACAGTAGTGGTTGCCGGTAGGGAGAGCCAGGCAGAGGGTACCAGGCCAGTCTGGTGGGCCATGAGGCATGACCAAGTGCACTGACTCCCCCATAGTCCACCCCGCCACTGAGCCCAGAGTACCTGCTCCCAATAGGCTTTGTAAGTCGCCAAGAAGGAGCAAGAGCAATATTTACTGTGCGCCTTGTAGGTGCAGGAGGCCCAATCCTACAACGGGTTCATACAGAGCAGACGGGATCACCAGGGTTCCCAGCCTTTGGCTGTTTCAAGCTCCTCTCTCCCTTGCCCTACCCCTCATCCAACACAGATGCAGACTCAACTCCTTTACTTTTCCTCTCCATCTTCTCTGTCCCTCTCCCTTTTTTCTCTCCTCCTTTATTTTGTGCTTTCCTCTTCTCTCCATTCCCCACTCGCTACCAGAGCGCTTCGAGCACAAGCTGCAACGCATGGCCCTGGAGAGCGGAGACGCACAAGCTTTCGACCACCTGCTGCCAGAGTAGCTCGGTCTGGTGGCTGGTTTCAGAGCCTCAAGTCCTGGGGTGGGCGACCCATCGCCCCAGCTGGCTACACTGCAGGAGCAGGAAGAGGAGGGGAGTGGCTCTCAAAGTCCTGCCTGCCGCCACCGGAATACGTCTGCAAGGGAGGGTAGCTTTGGAGTCATGGGGTGATATCCTGACCCCACTGAAGTCAACAGCCAAACTCCCATCAACTTCAATAGGGTCAGGATCTCACCCATTCTGTTCTCCCCACCCCACAGCACCTCCCAATCCACACAGGGATAAAATGACAAAGGAAGCGGCCGGAGCCTAAGTCCCACCTGAGCAGCTTGATAAGCGTTGCAATAAGCTCAAACCCCGAGCTGCGCCTAAGGAAGGCTACGTAGGATATAGCTCTGAATTGGTGAAACTGGGTGCCATTACATGAGTGAAGGCCATCCTAACCCACACGTGCAAGAGGGCAGAGTCAAGGTTACGCACGCTCACCCCTGCACCATTCCCGTTCTCTTAACCCAGCTTCTTGTGTGGAATTGGTCAGCGTGCATCAGAATGACTTCTTCAGAACACTGTCCATTCTGTGAATCATCGCCACTGCTCAGAGTTAGATGCCAGTCATCAATTCGAGAGCAGACAAGAAATCCTCTCCTAAACGTGCAGCGGTATCGGATTGCCCTGCACAAACGACAAACCCTGTACCTGCTGCATCATCCCCTAAGTCCTCAGGGCCATTTTAGCAGGGAAAAGTCACTCCTAGAACTCCTTTCCTGGCTGATCTCCAATCAAAAGCGATCACAACACTTCAGATAGCTATTCCCGCGAAGTGCTCCTCACGAGGGCACTGCACTGCAATTTCCCGGAGCAGACAAGCAGGAGTGAAACAAAAGAAGGCAATGGAGCCTACCCTAAAGCGCACACAAGGGACCCAGAACAATGCTCTGTATCCCATACACAATAGTATCTGCCGTGTACTGGACACACTAGGACAGTTCTGGATGCATCATTTGTTTCCGCAAGTTATTGATGACCTTATAACCCACAAGAGGCAGAGCAGAGCTGGGCCGCGATTGAGGCAGGAAAGGGCATTGCTAACGAGTGGAAACAAACGATGTAACCCAGAGCTGCTTATGCAACAGTGGTTTCACTCTGCACCTGCAATATTGAAGCACTGTGGCAGATCAAAGTCGTATCTATCTGCAGCAGCCGGGTCCCGCCAGTGAGGGGACAATGAGGAGCAGCGTGTGAAAAGGAAGGGTCCTTCGCGGTAATGCCACTGCACTGGGGGAGAGAGAGCAGAGGAGCTATGGGAGGAGACAGCAGGAGATGCATGCTGGGGGGGGGTGTCAGACAGGAGCCTCAGGTGACGCATGGATATGCCCAGAAGCCAGGCAGTTGGGCAATACTTGTCGGACCAGCCAGGCACTTTGGGGATGGCCGTGCAATCTAACGTAAGTAGCACCACATCCAGCTCTTCCACCTGCTCCTTTTGCTACCTGCTCCCACCAGCTCGCAGCCTGCCCCACATCTCTGCAAAGCCCTGCAGTCTCTGGCAAACCCCACACATGGACTGGGATGGTAGGAGCAGGAAATGAAGCTAGCTGCAGGACTGGCAAGTTGGCACTAGGTTTAGACAGAACTAAAGCTAAAGAAGTGAGACTAGGGAAGATATCTTGCTGGTAGGTCAGGTATACACCAGCTGTCCATACAGAGGAGGGGTATTTCATATATAATCGTGGTCCAGTTGGTAGGGAACTGAACTAGGAGTCCAAGACCTGGAGACTACTCCCAGCTCCGCCATTGACCTGCTATGTGACCTTGGTCAAGTCACTTCCCCTTTCTGTGACTCTCTTCCCCCTCCCACCAATCATCCGCCTTGTCTGTTTAGACTGTTGGCTTCTTGGTACAGGGATTGTCTCTCATAACAGGATTCAAAAAAGAACTAGATAAGTTCATGGAGAATAGATCCATCACTGGCCATTACCCAGGATGGACAGGGATGGTGTCCCTAGCCTCTGTTTGCCAGAAGCTGGGAACGGGTGACAGGGGATGGATCACTTGATGATTCACTGTTCTGTTCATTCCCTCTGGGGCACCTGGCATTGGCCACTGTCGGAAGACAGGACACTGAGCTAGATGGACCTTTGCTCTGACCCAGTGTGGCCGTTCTTATGTTCTTATTGTGTGTCTGTACAGCGCTTTGCACACCTGCTCTTGGCTGGCCTCTGTAGGTGCTACTTCAATATATACAGTAGATACACACACAAAATATTGACCAGTTTCCCCAGTCTGTCCCTCCAAAACAGCTCTCCCACTCCCATGCATTTCAATGGAGTTGAAACCTGTGTCCCTAGCTTGCTCCCCCAATCTCTCTATTTTTGGTTTTCAAATGGGAGTGGGGGGGGGGGGGGTGTGTGGCACAGAGTCCCCGTGCAGCCAAAGTCCCACAAGTCCAAAGCACAGTGTGCCTCGCATGTATACAACACTTCCCCAGGTATGCCCCATATTCACCACAATTACCTCCTATTTAACTAGGGGGGGAAATGCCACCGTGTATTCCCACCTGAACCTCAAGACAAGAGCAAAGGTTTTGTTTCAAATCCCCAAATACACATTAAAATAGTTCAAGGGAGGCTGCCCCACAAAACAGGCGTGCAAAGACAAAACATGACTCCTGCATTCAGGGGGGATCCAAGAGGCTAGATTTGATGTGAAATTGCTGTTCTGGGCATCAGGGACGGGTTGGAAAAGCAGCAGTGCCCTTTAAAAATGGCAAGATTAAGCCTTTTGAAACAAATCTGAAACGATGGGAGGTTTCATTAGATGCGACTGCTGTGATTTCAACAGACGTGGCTGAACCAGGGATCTAATAGAATAGAACTTCCCTGCTGTTCCATCTGGCTGGAGCCAGCCCCGGACTATACTTTTGAGTCTTGTGATGACAGGAAGGATAAAAGCAAAAAGAAGGTAGGGTTTGATTTATTTCTCTCTCCCTCTCCCAGGTGAAACAACGTTGCTGGATTTATTTTGCTGGGTTTTCTTGGAACAAAAGACACTGATGCGAAGTGAAGAGTGGGCTGTTCGAAAGCACTTGGCATTGGCCTAGCTCTGCTCTCATGGAAGTCATGGGTAAAAAGCCCATTGACATCAGTGGGGTTAGGGTTCGGTTGATGCTGTGCACTTTGGAGTCTCTCCCCCTAAATACTTCCACCTAGTGAACCTGGTTGAAAATACCTCCAAAGGATGGAAAAGAGGCGCACGGAGCTAGGGGTCGTGATTGCCCTCCATCCACAGTGTCTCCCTGGGTGGTGGGTAGACTTTACTGCTCTCCCCATAAACAGCCAATGAATAATAACAGGAGCAGCAGCCAAATAACAGTGCCAGATGCCTCTCTTGGCAGGGATCCTGTTAGCATCTCTGCCCCACTGTATGGCACGTGACATAAATATAACCTCTCGGGATGCAGAGGGAACAACAGTCAGAGGCGGTGCTAGGGGCTCAGGATGAGGAGCCATGTGCTTCTGAGTTCCAATCCCAGCTCCAGTGCAAACCTAATGTGAGAGCGAGGCTCTCCGTGCCTCGGTTTCCCCATTAAAAATGGAAACAACAATCCTTTTATGGGCTTCTTGCCTTGTGAGGATTAACCAGGTAACCTGCAGTGCTTGAAGATGCCTAGCGTGGTAAGTGCGATGTGGTGTAGCTGTGGCTTACAGACAGGTGTGTGAAAGAATCATTTGCTAAGCACGGCTAAAGACAGCGTGACTTCTGTACCTTCGTGAGCAGACTACAACCTTGCTCCAGATGTGGGATGTGTTCATCGGTGCCTTTCCTCCGACGGCTGGGTTCAGCTGCGTTCTGGATTCACGCCCAAAGCCATGGCATGCGTTTGGGTCTTGGTGGCGCAATATACCCCCTGGTAGTTCCCAATACTGATCCATTCAGGTAACGCTGGGGTACAGAACGCTGCCTGGCAGCCACCTTCTTCCTTATAGGTTTGTGAGTTGATAGACGATGTAGGTAAGCTGCTGATTGCATCTGACAAGCTACAACCACCATATCATGGCCACTAGGCTCTTCCGTATCACAGAAGCTTCCCCCACCAAGCCCTAGCCAGAGGCCTAGATCAGAAGCCCCTCACAGGTCACAGAAGCGGCAGAGTGTCGAACATTTACAGGCAAGGTCATGCAGGCAAATTCATGGAAATACCACCTTGAATGTCTACCAGTCTGCATCTCTGACGGACAGGCCATAATTCACAGTGCATGCCATAAAATCCCTAGCATAGCATACTATGCTATAGGCAACAGGGCTGCCACATAGTCTTTTGGACACTTTTTTGAGACAGAAGAGGGGGGGAAAAGGCATAGAGTCTTTATTATTCACGATCTGTATCACAGTGGCACCTGTCGGTCTCACTGTTCATAAGCATAGTAAGAGGCCGTCACGCCCTGAGGAGTTTGCAGTCTAAGTCGACAACAGACAAAAAGAGAGGGAATGGAAAGTGGGCACAGCGAGAGGAAGCGATTTGCACACAAGCAGGTCATTTGGGAACAGAACCCTGGTCTTCCTGAGGCCTCGGCCAGTACTTTATCCACTAAGTTACCCTAATGTCTCTTCCATTTTCCATATTCAAGTTTCCTGGTCCTGACGGAGAAGTGCCTGTCAATGCTATCAAGCTCCAAATAATTATCCAATGTAATTCCACGGCCAATTAATGGCCTTGAGCTGAAATTGCTTGCCACGATGAGGATCGACACGTGGGCAAGGAGCCATTGCGTTTCCGCACCTACAAATGGTGCCAGATCCTGTCAGAACTGGCCAGTTAGTTACCTCACGTGTGGAGGAGCTGAGCCACCATGGCAGATGGGCAAGGAAAACGGCATGCCAGAGAGCCCTCCACTACTGAACTGCTTTCCAAGGAGCTTCTGGGCCTAACGCTAAGGAACTGGGCCCCTGTGCTGCAAGTGTCCGAGGTGCGGTTTGGTTGTTGCTTCCGAGGTCACCAAAGAAGCTTTCGGCTCTGGGGACTCAGGATTGCGTATCCAGCAAGGGAAGAGAAAGAAATCTTCTGCCCTTGAAATGTTCTTCACCAGCAGAGCTCAACTAAAGGGAGTCTGTGCTTTCCACTGTGTTTCCTACTGATGTGCTAGACCGGGTGCTGAAGGCAGATTATCCAGGGCGTTTGCCATAGAACCGGTACAGAAGCATGTCTACAAAAGACAACACGTAACCCTTAAAACTCCCCATTACGTGGGGGAGAAAACTAGTTAGAGAAGGAGGCTACGGCAGCAACTGCAAACAATGCAGGTGACACCTTGCGGCACAATTAGGCTCCGAAAAGTGACTCGACAAATGACAATACAGAGGGTCTGTATCAGCTCTCACTCAATGATTCCAGGTTTCAGAGTAACAGCCGTGTTAGTCTGTATTCGCAAAAAGAAAAGGAGGACTTGTGGCACCTTAGAGACTAACCAATTTATTTGAGCATAAGCTTTCGTGAGCTACAGCTCACTTCATCGGATGCATGCTGTGGAAAGTGTAGAAGATCTTTTTATACACACAAAGCATGAAAAAATACCTCCCCCCGACCCCACTCTCCTGCTGGTAATAGCTTATCTAAAGTGATCACTCTCCTTACAATGTGTATGATAATCAAGTTGGGCCATTTCCAGCACAAATCCAGGTTTTCTCACTCCCCCCCCCCCCCACACACAAACCAGCAGGAGAGTGGGGTGGGGGGAGGTATTTTTTCATGCTTTGTGTGTATAAAAAGACCTTCTACACTTTCCACAGTATGCATCCGATGAAGTGAGCTGTAGCTCACGAAAGCTTATGCTCAAATAAATTGGTTGGTCTCTAAGGTGCCACAAGTCCTCCTTTTCTTTCAATGATTCCAGATCACACTGGTCAGCGTACAAGCTGCATGAAAAGATTTCTGACTGCCAGCTCAGAAATTCCATGCGAGAAGCTGGAAATCAAGCCACGGTCTCTCTTTCTCCCACTTCTACTATCGGGGCTTGCATGACAGCTGTGCTGAAGATGCCTGGAAGAGAACAGTACCTGTCTTGCTCTTCCACAGCTGGTTTGGCTGGGCAGTGTGAACAGGCACAAACACTAGAATCTGGGCTGGATTAGGGCTCAGATTTCAAGGCTGAACTAGGGTTAAGGTGCAGTAGTGCTCAAATCTCGCTAGATCTAATTTCCACCGTAGGACAGCATTTTAAATAGGTTTAGTCTAGAGGGCCACACACTTCACTGCCTAGCTGTGTAAACAGTGAGAGAGAGCAGCATGTTAAGCTGCTGCCTACGGAGAAAAAGAGAAGCATTTCCAAGGACCTGACACTGGTCAGAGTAGCAGACCCAGCAGCACAATGGCATTTGCCATTACTTCAGGATGCTTGTGTATGCTGTGCTACCAGATGCAAAATCCGCAGTGAGCTGAGAAGTGTATTAATACACTAAGAAGGTACATCAAGATGTCTGAAAACTAAATGGGGTGGGTAGGAATAAAACTAGTTTATTTTTCCATTAAGGCAATTTAATATTCTCCGGTGGAATTACAACTGCTTGTCCTTGGGAATTAAATTGAATTAGCAAAATGTTTTTGTTCATCAGCAGAATATACAACAGAAAATGGAATGTGTCACTTTTTCTTTACGTCTTCTGCAGGACGACGCGCCTTTCTATTCATGGGGTGAGATAAAGTCCATCCGCCAGCCATGAAACCCTTCTGAATCAGCAAGACTGTTGATGACTGTAGCTAACTTCACAGGAGCAAGGAATACAATCTTTTCCTTTGCATTAATAAAAATTCCATTAGGGCTCATTATTGATAATAATGGCCACTGTTAAAGTTTCCCATTTCCTTACCCATTCCCCCCACTAACTTAAAATATGCTCCAGCCTCATCACAAATTGATGTTTAATTAGCCATTAAGTTGAGTTAATGTTCCCTGCACATTATGTTGCCTGCAGAATAACTGGGAACTAAAACTAGATATTGGCTATTTCAGCATCCACCTCTGACGGGAACCGCAACCAAACAGTAACCAATTACCTCCAATATATATAGTCACAAAATGCTATAAATATAGTACAGTAGAACCTCAGAGTTCAGAGCACCAGAGTTACGAACTGACCAGTCAACCATACACCTCATTTGGAACCGGAAGCATGCTATCAGGCAGCAGCAGAGCCCAAAAAAACCAAAACAAAACAAAAAAGGCGCAAATACACAGTATTGTGTTAAACATAAGCTATTAAAAAACGAAGGGAAAGCAGCTTTTCAATTTTGCATAGTAAAGTTTTGAAGCTGTATTAAGGCACTGTTCAGTTGCAAACTTTTGAAAGAACCACCAGCACGTTTTGTCCAGAGCTACGAACAGGTAAGGGTCCAGATAAGAAACTTGTATACAGTATAGCTGACTAACAAGACCTATTGTAAAAGTCCCTCCAAACAAAATTCTATCAGCAGAGAGGTCACAGTAATTTTTTATCTGGCCAATCACTTAAATTATACAACCGGAGATAAGGAGTGCAGGAGACATGCAGAATGGGGGTGGGGCGCTATCTCCTGGAAAGCAGTGACTATGAAAAGGATTTAGGGGTCATAGTGGACAAGCAATTCAACTTGAGCTCCCAGTGTGATCCTGTGTCAAAAAAGAGCTAATGCAAGTGAGCTGTAGCTCACGAAAGCTTATGCTCTAATAAATTGGTTAGTCTCTAAGGTGCCACAAGTACTCCTTTTCTTTTTGCGAAACAAGGTACTAGATCACAGGAGCAGGGAGTTGATTGATCTCTATATCCAGCATTGGCAGGACTGACACTAGAATACTGCCGACAGTTCTAGCGTCCACCTTTTAAAAAGGATGCTGGAAATTTGGACGGGACAGAAAAAGCCACAAAAATGATTTCACAGCTGGATAAAATGCCTGGCAATGAAAGACTTAAAGAGCTCAATCAGTTCAGCTTCCCAAAAAGAAGACTGGGAGGTGATTTAATGACTGTGTCCAAGTACCTTCATGGGGAGAAAAGACCAGGTACCAGCATAGCAGTTTTCAAACTTTTCGAGCTGAGCCCCACCTTTGAGTTACAATTTTTGGTTGCACCCCCACCCCAGACAAACATAGACACACGCAAGGCTGGGTGGCCTGCTGAGATGAGTCGGGGGTGGAGGTGGTTCTCCCTCCCTGAGCCCCACTGTACGGGGCCACCGACACTGCTCCCTCCCCCCCCTCCAAAATTCTTCAGCGCCCCCGTAGGGGGGCAGACCCCGCAGTTGGAAAACCTCTGTACTAAAGACATTTTTAATCTAGCAGAGAAAGGCAAGAACGAATGGCTGGAAGCCAGAGCCAGACAAATTCAAATTAAAAATCTGGCACAAATTGTTAACAGCAAGGGTGATGAACCACTGGAACAAACTACCATTCTCCACCTCTTGATGTCTTCAGATTAAGCCTGGAGGCTTTCTGGAAGAGATGCTTTAGTGAAACAAGTTATTGGGCTCAATACAGGGGTTACTGGGTGAAATTTAATGGCTCGTGAAACAGGATCTAACACTGGGGTTCTCAACCTTTTCCTTTCTGAGGCCCCCCCAACAGGCTATAAAAATCTCCACGGCCCCTGCTTTTCTGCATATAAAAGCCAGGGCCAACATTAGGGGGTAGCAAGAAACACAACTGCCCAGGGTCCCACGCCACAGGGGCTCCCACGAAGCTAAGTTGCTCAGGCTTCAGCTTCAGCCCCAAGTGATGGGGCTCGGGGCCCCGGGCTTCGGCCCGATGCAGTGGGGCTTCGGCTTTCTGCCCTGGGCCCCAGCAAGTCTAATGCCAGTCCTGCTTGGCAGCCCCATGAAACCTGCTTGGAGGCCCCGGACACCTGGTTGAGAACCACTGATCCAATGAGCCCTTCTGGCTGTAAACTCTATGAATCTATGAAAGTTAGAAACAAAGGCTTGATGGCATTTGTAAGGGCTTGTCTACAAACCAGTTTTTGCACTACCTTAACTGTATAGGTGTGGAAACCAAATGTATGAGAATAACCAGTATAAACACCTTTATACCAGTATAACTGTGTCCGCACAAGAGGATGTTCCACTTTCACTGTATCTGTATAAAACACAGCCAACATAGTTAAATTGATACAAAAACTATGTGTAGACTTGGCCTAAGTGAACAAAGACAAGGAATACGCTAATATAGAAAAAAACATGGTATGAAATAAAAAACACAGAGAGACAGACAGCATATTGGTCACCCTCTTGGACAATTAGCAGCCAGTTAATTAAGCACGTGCTTAATTACAGCCATATTTAGTCTTCAATGAGACTTACACGCAGATCCTTAGGGACTTAGCTGAATCGAGGCTTTAGCTCTGAAATCCACCTCTTTTCTGTAACATCATTTTCCAAAGCTGGGGTTGCCCAGATTCTGACTTCTTCCCAGGCCTCCCTTCTCTGCACCATTTAATTTTCTCTGGCCTTCAGTTATTTCTTGCTTCCTCTTTTCTGTCCCATGCTTGTCTGTATGTTGTGACAGTTTAATAAAGAGCTTATTCAAAGGGACACAGTCAAGCAGTTTTGATCAAAGATGGAGGTTTTGTTAAAAAGAACCATTTTACGAAACCAAGTCTGAACGGGATGTTGTAAAAACTGTTTTCGGAACTCAAACCCTACATACAGCAGCTTGGCATCATTGGCCTCAAATCCTGGCAGCACTTCAGCAAGTACTCAACTTTATGCATGTTTTTAAATCCTATTGACCTCACTGTGACTTAAGCACCTACCGAAGCGCTTTCCTGAATGGGTTCCCTGAAAAGCACAGTGTCAAACTGACAAGGAGAAAAGAAAGTGAACTTGACTTTTTTAATTGTCCAAACTGAGTGAAGTGCAGAAACAAAATGAAAAGCATCACTTGGGGAAAGCAAAATAGATCTTTAAAGCTCTTTCAGTTATAATAGCCATGTTTCTTTTGCAGGCTAAGGAATTTTATTTTTTTAAACAAAGTACAGGGTTGAGAGGTTTGTTTAGTTTTTGAGTCTGCAAAACACACTGAGATCAGATAAAAAAAAATATTTAACCCTTTATTTCTTTGATGCTTACAGTATTCCAACACTGTAGCTGCATGCTCCACACCAGTTGCTAGGGAAGGATGGAAAGGGTTGGTTGCAATCTCTCTTGGTTTATCCACTTCCTTACAGAACAGAAGCTTGCAAGGACCCAAGAGCATCCCAAAGAGTCTGGACTCAGGCTTCAGGCAAACACATATATAGATCATGTAAAAGTCGATGGTTCAGGCTGTTTCACTTTGAGATTTTGAGACTTCTTGCACCTGAAACTCCATGCAAAGCCAACGGTACCACTGAAACCTTGGCAAGCGCTCCCTGAGAACAGACAGGTGGATATTTTGGGTCTGACCCTGTAAACTGGAATTCTGAATGGGACAACACATCCGGACAGGGTGCTCCTTCTTGCTTCTCACAAACAGAGCTAGCTCTGGCCTGGTGGCTAAAATTTCAGCACTCCACACCCACTCTCCAACCGGCTACTTCCTTAGCGTATAGCACAATAGCTATTGCACCTGTCTGGTATCTCCCTGGAAAAGGGTTATAGGTCATCCCCTGGGGACAGGACTCTCCCACGCGGCAGGCTGAGGAGAAAGTGCATTTGCTGGTTCCAGATAACTAGGTACCTCTTCACAGACTGCTGCCATTTTGATCCTCACAGGGAAGCAAAGCTCCTTCTCACGCACCAGACAGAGAATGGCTGGAGAGCAGAGGCAGGCTGCAGCAGCTATGGGTATGCCAACACCTTCATGATGGAGCAGAACTTAAAGACAGTTAAGGAGAAACAAGCCCATTCCAGGCTGTGTTGGGCCTCCCTCAAAAGAACCACCAACTGTCATGCAACTTTGGTCAAAACTCAGATCTAACACCCATCTCTGCCACTGACTCCCTGTGCAGCCTCAGGGAAATCACTTCATCTCTGTGCCTCAGTTTCCCCACCTGTAAATCGGGGCCATTAATATTTCCCCCATCATACAAGAGTGATGTGGCATCTCCTAAAAATTTCCCCAACACACACACACCCTTTCTTTTGGGTGGAGAATGGCACTCCCAGAAATGTGAAAATAAGGTTGAACATTTTGCCTTTTAACTAAAACTTGAAAATTTTTCAAAAGAAAATGTTTGATGAAAATGAAAACTTTGGTTTTGTCAGAATTTTTCCTGGAAGGAAAAAAATCCTTTCCCAAAAAGTCCAAGAGGTGTCCCAACTGAGCCTACTCTACAGTACAGAAAATTGCTGACTCGTGAAGAATGGGAGTTGCTTTAGAGACGTGTGCTCCATCCCCTTCTCCTAGTTTTCTTTGCCAACTCTACCTTCCTGTGCCCCATACATCCTGGAGGATCGGAGCTGAAGCATTTATGCCCAAGGGGGTTGAGGTTTTGAAAAAGGGAGAAGGATGTGATTTGGATGAACAACCATTTTCACTCTACAAACTCTGGCTAGTTGTGTTTTGGTTTAAACCTTAAGAGACCTAAGGTTAATGAGAACAACCTGTATGAGAAAGAGAGCATCAACACGGATCAATAAATAACGAGCACAATCCATACACTCTCTGTATAATGCTGCTAACAAATATGGCTTAGATGTTCAAGATGCATAGAACTCCCCACACCTGGGTCCATCCCTAGACAGCTTGTGGGGATATATTTAGGTGCTGAATAATTGCAGATAAAACAATCTACCTGGTTATTTGTCAGTGGGAATTCATGTCCATAACTAGCTTTCACAATTATTCCCCTAGGATGGGTACTTACCTACACTAGACATCAAGGAAATGTCCCTAACTTATGTTTCTGCTTAGAGCCAACATTCCCATAGGAACCAATAGGGATTCCCCTAGGTAAGGACAATGCTAGCTCTGTGTATGTCTCTAAAAGGCCACTCACCACTCTGGCAGCATTATCTTACACTGAATGGGGCTGGGTGCCTTCAGACCTCCCCTCAACAGGAAAGTGGAGGGTGGTTTGGTCCCAATCACACATGAGCAGGCCACAATTCTAAGGGGAAAAGCAGAAGCGTATCGCAAGATCAGAGCAAGGTGCACTGGCAGAGCTGCGCACAGACAGCCCAGCGTTGGAACGGCAGGGGAGCTGCGGGTTAGGATCAAGAGACATTAGCAAAGTTGTAATGGGGGGCGGTGCAGGGGTAGAACCAGGGCTGGAACAGAATGCGGGGCGGTGAGGATTGCAGGGCACCGGCACATCTGTGTGGGGGAAGCTTACAGAGAACCTGCCTACACTAAACCTCATTTTCTTGAGCGTAGTTTGTAGTTTAGGTTGCTACAGCACTGCACAAACCTCTCTCTTTTACCCCTCCTATATATATATATTTTAAAATGGTGATATAATCTTTTCCCAGTCAGACTCATTCCTACCCGCTCCCCTGTGCATTAGAGATTACCAGCTTGCTGCATTTTCATCAGCAAAACAAAAACAGAGAAATACTATGATGGGAAATGGCTCTGCTAAGATGGAAGTTAATAGCAGTACGACTTTTAAAATTCCGCACATCCCACTCTCCTAGGAAGAATCCCTTCCAACCTCACTCCAAAACGACATTTTCCCAGTGGTAATTTCACAAGCACTCAGGATTGCTCAGTCACTGTGCTACATGTTCTTTGCAAAGGCAACATTTTCCGACAACAAAACTGCCAGTTGTGGAGAGCAGAGCACAAAGCTTTGTTTTTCTTCATGTGATGGGAACTAAGAGGGAGAGAAAGGAATGTTGCTTTAGCTCTGGGAGTTTGGGGCATTGGGTGTTTCCTGGCATGCAGCACGGTTACCACTGCCCCAGTGCAAAATGTTCTCCCGCAAAAGGGCTGAAATTTATTTTTTTTTTAAAAAGTTAGTCTACTTTGCACGGGGCTACTTGATGTAAAACTTAAACCAGACAACAGACCAGCCTCCAGAATTAGTGCCTCACTATTCCACTGTGCACTGTACTGATTCATTATCACAGAATACAGCCAGGCTTAAAGCATCAAATAGAAACACTGGTCCCTCTCTCTCTAAATTCTCTCTTTCTGTAACACTCCACCTCCCCCGGCTTTATTGAAAGGTTTCATCCTTTTAAACTTCATCTTCACACAGGAAGCCAGGTCAACATCTTAGGCAGGGCACTGTAATTTGCTTCAGCTGATCTTTTAGAAATACCCTTCTGTACTGTGGCCAGTGGACCATTCAGTTGAGTCTCGGATGCTGCTTTGGCGTTCCCTAGTGCAATGTGGACTTTACAGCCTGGAACACTAGCGCAGCTGCTTCTGCAGAGATCCTTTGCGGAAGAACCAGTCTGTTAATTCACAGCTGTGAATGGCACTTCAAATTGGGATCAGGAGAATGTTATTTTACTCTGACCTCATTTGCTCCCTTTCCTGGGTGGGAGCATCAATGGCAGAATGGCCACTTCTTCAAAACTCCTTTTCCTCTGTCTAAATATTCCAAGCCTGGACCTCATAACTCTCCTACTCCCTTATGCCCTCTGTCAGCCAAAGTTGGGTCTACACTAGGTGTTACATTCTGTGCCTCAGAACAGCACCCCGGAACCCCCATATTCACCACTGTCATACAATCATGATAGGTTTTGTACAAAGTAGGCCTTGTGAGGTATCATTTTAAAAGTCTTGATCTGTTGAACATGAATACCCTGTTGGATTGTACTGTCACAACTCTGCTGTCATTGTATGTGAAGTTATGAAGTTTTGCTCTGTGTGTGTTACTGAAATATGTTGTGGGGTTGGGAACACCCACAACCAGCCTTTCAGATACAACAGTGGAGCAGCCAGACACACTGATGGCCCACTGAAGGGATTCCACACTCCCAAGGACTATCCCAGGATCTGTATACAATGGAGACTTCTCAGAGGGAGCGCGTAGACAATGGAGGCTGCTTGACTCACGTCATAGCAAAGGTTCTTTCCAGCAAGCTGGAAGAAACTATAAAAGAGGGGGAGTGACATCATCACTTGGTCTCACTTTCCCCCCACAACTCAACACCTGGAGGACAAAGACTGACAAGGGGAAGGTGGTCCTGGGCTGGAGACGAGTTCCAGCCTGTGTACTGGAGATCTGTGACCTGCTTGCACTGTCTATCAGGGTGAGACACTGCTTGAGTCAAATTCTGTTTTGTTTATAGAACTTAGACTGCAAGTTTATATTATTTCTCAGGTAACCAACTTTGATCTTTACGCTCACTACTTATTTAAAATTGATCTTTCTGTAGTTAAGAAATCTGTTTCATATTTTACCTAAAACAGGGCGTTTTGGTTGAAGTGCTTGGGAAATCTGCTCAAGTTACAAAGGCCAGTGCACGTCCACTTTCCATTGTAGGAGTGGCAAACTTAATGAATTTACACTGCTCGGGCTTCTGACCAGGGAAGGACGTACAGCCCTGGGGTGCAAGTCCGGGGAGCTGGAGGGGAAATTGGCTGTTGTCTCTCTATTGCTGGTTCACGAGTGGCTGGGAGAAGCATTCATGTAACTCAGTTGAGTGTGTCCCTGTCTGTGTAAGTGAAGTACCTGCCAGAGGTTTGTGGCTTAGCAACAACATCACAGTGTGAGAGGGAGCCCAGGTTGGTGGAACACAGTCCTGGTTTCACCCTGTGAAGACCTGTCACACTAGGAGCCAAACTTTGTCAGCTTTCTGTTTGGTCTTCCTATTATTCTTTATCATCTGTATCATAGTCTCTCTCAGCATGCCCAGCGTCATCCAACACAGAGGAAGGCACAATCCTCTAGCCAAATAATTCAGTCTATGCAGCACCTTGCACATTTTGGACACTACTATAATAGAAGTAACACAAATAATAAATAAATAACCATCTTAATTTTTAAATGGTTCATTGGCTCTATCTAGGCTTAGAATCATAGAATCCTAGAATATCAGGGTTGGAAGGGACCCCAGGAGGTCATCTAGTCCAACCCCCTGCTCAAAGCAGGGCCAACCCCAACTAAATCATCCCAGCCAGGGCTTTGTCAAGCCGGGCCCTAAAATCCTCTAAGGAAGGAATAGATTTTTTTAAAATTGGTAAATATGTGTAAACATTGATTTCACCATAAACACCCAAACTGGTGAAAAAATATTTCTGTTGCTTATAATCGAAATCTACAGAACTTGCTTGAGCACCTATTAGAGACTCTTACATAACTGTCCGACACTCCCACAACTTCATGCCACTGAAAATGTAAATCGATAAAATAACTAAAAATGCTTAAAATTATACAGATATTCTCTGTTAAAATTATAAAAAATAAAAAATGAATTCTGCCAAGCCTATTTACAGTTGTGCTTCCCTTATACCCCTTGCCCAGGGCGCTTTATTACGAATATAACATAGCAAGATATTAATATCCAAGCAGAGAGGTTAGATGCAAAACTAACTTATGCTATACTATTAAAATGTTTCCGGTTTCAGTAAACTTAGCTGTTTATAATCAACATTGTCGTCTATTCGGAAGAGAGTAGGGGCTGAAACTTCATATAAATGAGAAGAGAGGTTTATAGAAGATTTAAAATAGACTGTGGTTTGGCATTGTGAAACAACACATGTGTTTGCTTATAAGATGAACTGCATCAAGGTCTGATTGGAAGAAATACTCAACACAACCTCCCCATTTCCCCCACCCCCACTTCTATTACTGGACTTATTGATCATGCTACTCACGTGATGGGAGAAAAAAAGCAGGGATAAAATGTGTGTCTATTCCCCAGCTATATGTATATTTCCAGTCTATATTATATACCCACATATCATATATTCTCATGCATGCTTTATAAACACTCATGCTTTATGTGTATTTACACACACACACACACACAAAGTATATGTGAGCATTTAGACACCTGACATTTATTTCTTTTGATTTTAACAAAGAACACAGCAGAACCCTGTTTCAGCAAAATGTTTTAGGGACATTAACAGCAGTCGGATAAAATAAGGTCTAAGACGGTTTAAGTTAGAGGGTACATAGTTCAATTTCACATATAAGGAAGTTTCTGATCACAGGGATTTGGGAACATGGGGCTCTAGAAGCCGACGAAACCTGCAGAAGGATGCCCTCGGATTGAAGCAAACGTGCACTACCTGGAGTGCTACGGACAGAGAATCAGCTAACGCCACCGTTCATTTCCAGCTACAGTGAAGCCTGGCCATTAGCTAATGCCCCAAACTCTTACAGTCATTCCTTGGTATTGCACACCTGAGCCCAACCTGTCCCTCAACTCAGGCCAGCACTAAAGGAAGGCTAAACATATTTTTCCCCCTCCTAGGCCTGCTCTACCTCTCAGACACACTGAAAGGAATGCAATTTACTACTTTTTAAAGGCACACAGCAGCTGTGATTCTCACTAAAGAACAGAGGGGAGCCAGTAGAAGCAGCACCCTCTCCTGGCAAAAATGCGGCTTGTTTCAAAGGTTCGTCTCTATATGCACTAAAAAGAAAAGGAAAAGGCTGTCCTTTTTAGCTGGACGCTAGCTTAGCGGATGAGTCACAGCTGTGAAGAGGCAACGCCACTAACATGCACTGGGAGGAAGCCAGTGAAATGCCTAGCAACCTCTATTTAAAGGGATGAGTCGCTGCTCACAAATTAATCCATTGACACTGGCGGGAGCAAGCCTGTGTTTGCGTCTGTCTCTCTCACTCGCTGGGAGAGGGAGTGCGAGGCAGGTAGGAGAGAGCCAGGCCTCTTCTAAGCAGTTTCCTGGAGGAAGGATGCTTTGGAGCGGCGTGTTTCCCAATTTACAAAATTCCGTAGCAAGCCACCAGAAAAGCAGAATGCCCCTTCTCCTCCCCCAGCCGTGCAGCCTGTCCATCCTCTGCCGATGACAGGTATTCCACAGAAGAATTACAGAATGGCAGGGCAAAGCCTCTTCCCGCACTGAACATCCCAGGGTCTACCGTGCGGGTATATCGGCACTGTGGGAGCACTGGCGACTGCTATGGTTAAGGCTGCAGAAGTGTTTCCATTCTAACCTCCATTTTTAGTCACTTCTCGGAACCCCAAAACCCTCTCTTCCCACCCTCTTCGCCCAGCCAGCAAGGAGATGCACGGTATGTCTACACTGCAGTTGGACTGGCTAGCCCAGGCCAGCTGACTTGGGCTTGCACTAAGGGGCTTTTTAATCATGGGGTAGACATTTGGGCTCAGCTGCAGCCCAAGCTCTGGGACCCTCCCACCTTGCAGGGTCCTAGACTCCAGCCAGTGTGTGAATGTCTACACTGCAATTCAATAGGAGGTCAGACTAGATGATCATAATGGTCCCTTCTGACCTTAATATTTATGAATCTATGAAACTGCCCTTTAGCTCAAGTCAGTTCGCATGGGTCAGTCATGGGTTTTTAACTGCAGTGTAAATGTACCCTCACTGGCTCTAGAGATTTTATTACTATTCATAACTTATTAATATTCATTATAGGGAGACAGTATGCTTAAGTGATAGAGCACTGGACTGGGACTCAGGTGACATGGCTCTGCCACTGGCCCTCTAATGATCTTGAACAAGTCACTTCATCACTCTTTAGGCCTCAGTTTCCTCATCTGTAAAATGGGGATAATGACACTCTCCTCCTTTATAAAGTGCTTTGAGATCTGCTAGTGAAAAGTACTATGTAAGACATAGATATTATTACTTGTATGACAGTTGTGCCTAGAGGCCTCAGTGAAGACCAGGTCCGTACTGTGCTAGGAGCTGTACACACATGTAGTAAGAGACAATCCCTTCCCCAAAGAGTTTATAACCCAGTCAGGACAAAGGAGCAAGGGAGGGAAACCCTTTGCAGGTCTGCAATTCAGGTAACTTGTCTGCTTGGAGCAGCTCTCATTCTACTCAGACCAGGTTCTCCACTAGCCCCTGCTGTATCTGGAAACCTGTGTGTCTCTCTGACAAACAATGCAACCAACATTTCCAGTGGCACTTCCAGATTTCTGAGCTCCCCACTTCGTTCTCAGAGGTTTGGGGCATGGAGGAGCTAATGGAATGTCTATCAAAATTCTCCCATGCAAAACTGAACACAATTCAACCTCTCACCTTCTTTACAAAGGTGCATGGGGACTCTTCAGTAAATCTGTGTGCCCTTTCTAGGGTAACTAAGGCAGAATAGGGACATGCCAGTCTCAAGTGTGCCAGGCAGAATAGGGACATGCCAGTCTCAGTTGCCAAGGTTTTCAGCTGAGTCTTTGAAATGCTGGCCAAGGACACCAGGGCTAACCCTTCTTCTTCTAAGAAGAAGAATCATGGGATCTCTACTGCCCAAGCAGAACAGACAGGGCTCATCCAAACCCAGGGACTGAATCATACCCCAGAACAGAGGGCTGAGCTGATTCTTTCAGGATTTGAACATGTCGTTCAAAGAGCTCTAAGCATTTCAAACTGGAGGCACAGGGGCTCTCAGCTGTCTTCTTGAGTGGTACAACCACCAAGCAGAGGAAAGCCAAGGAGAAGAACAAGCTGCCAGCACAGAGCCCTGTGCAGCAGTGAACTCGCCATAACAGGGTTTATACATGAGACATCAGTGATGCAGAACTCGTGCTGCTCCACAGCCCAAGTGTGAATTTCACCCACAGAGTGTGAGTGGCAAAGGTGGGAACAACGTCTAGGTTCCCCAGGTCCCTGGGCAATGCTCTAACCGCTAGATCATGCTGCCCAACGATGAAGGGAAACACCACTTGACTGCTATTAGCTGTGGTCTATCTGCATCACAGCAATATATCTGGGACAATGCTAGAGAGAATTGTTGACAGATTCTCATTTTTTCCCCCTATGCTGTTTATAATTCCTTCTTAGAAACCCGAAAACAAAATCTCTCTCTCTCTTCCCCAATCTGTCGATTTCTCTTTGGCAAACGTCGACTGCATTTTTCTTCCTGTCTGGGTTTTTTCTTACTTTTCGGGTGGTTGTTTGTTTTTGTATTTTTAATTGAGCACAAGCCAATAGCCTCTTTGTTTTTCTCCTTATTTGCCAAAAATACCATCAGCTGTGCCCTCTCCACCTTTCTGGGAACAGGTTTCCCAGTTAATTTCAATTAAGAGGATCTTTCAAGAGGATTTCATTTTCCTCTCATTTTCCCCTTCCCTCACCTTGTTTAAAAGCATTTAAAATATATACATAAAGAGGATTTAAACCTCCCCTCCCCCTATAATGCTGTGCATCCAAACACAGCAGCACTGGGGTGTTACTGCAAGAAAATTAGAGCGTGAAACTAAGTGCTTAGGTTTCACTGTCCAAGTTGAGCACCAACTTTGCCTCGGTTTCCCCATCTGTAAAATGGGAATAATGATACTGACCTCCTTTGTGAAGTTACTTTGAGATCAAGGGATGGCAAGCATTATAAAAGAGCTAGGTGTTACTATAATAATTGCTACCCCATAGGTTACATTTTAAAATTCTTGCACAGCTGTAACCATCTAAGTCTAATATTAGTAACTCATGGAGGAATTTAATTAAATATTTATGGCATGATCTTCATCGATGGAATTTCTAAAATAAAACGTTTTACCTAGAATTACGGTCAGCACCTTTGAAAAGTTCCACTGGTCTGAAAGATTCGGTCAGACCCGATGCAATTCCCGATTTAAAGAGAGGAAAAGTCACCAAAGACAATAGAATCTTTCACATCAGGGCAAATTTGAAGGGCACTCACTGTACAGTCATAGTGTAGTCCTGTCTGTCTACTTACATAGCCCCATCACAGAATCACAGCGACGTCAGGCTGGAAGAAACCTCGAGAAGTCATCAAGTCTAGGAACCAAGTAAACCTAGACCATCCCTGACAGGGGTTTGTGCAACCTGTTCTCAAACACCACCAATGACACAGACTCCACAACATCCCTTAGAAGCCTGTTCCAGAACTTAGCTAATCTTAGAGCTAGAAAGCTTTTCCTAATATCTATCTCCCTTGCTGCAGATTGAGCCCATTGCTTGTCCTACCTTCAGTGGACATGGAGAACAATTGATCCCCGTCCTCTTTAGATCAGCCCTTCATGTATTTGAAGACTGTTCCCAGGTCCCTCCTCAGTCTGCCTTTCTCAAGACTGAACTTGCTCAGATTTTTTTAAACCTTCCCTCATGGCCACCTCCGAAGACGGCTGCGACAAGGGGAATCCAAACCTCCGCCACTCTGGATCCCCTTAAGCGTCTACAGGCTCAGAAGGCTGCAGCACTGGTTCTTCCTCTGGTGAGTCTGCCACCCCTTCTTGTATATGGGGCTCCTCAGCTCACCTGCCCTCGGCCTTTGGGACCAGCGCTGACCCCCAAGACGCCCCAGTGATGTAAACACAACCTTCCCCCAGAACTCCACCCAAAAAAGGTGAAGCTTCTGGTTACAGTTTAATTCTCGCAGGGGGACGCAGAAGTCATAACGTAGCCAACACACATGCACTCTACACAGTCCAGCACCTTCCTGCTCTTTATTATTGAGCACATAAAGCAGAAGAGGGCACAGCTCATAGAGAACACATGCCCCTGTTTCCATTTCCTCACCACTCCAGAGCATTCTTTGGGCTGGGGTCTGAGTCCTTGGGGCCATCGGGGCCTCCCTGACTTCTGGGGCTGCTACATGCTGATCTCTCCCTTCTGAAGCCCCTCACCCAGCTTCTGTCTGTGACCTTGCTCTCTCCTGCCCCATGTGTCTCTTCCTGCCTGGCTCCCTGTTCCGGTGTGTTCTTTATTTAAACCCCTATTGGTCACCTGGTCTCTTTTGTTCTAATCCTGGTAAGTTTTCACTGCCCTTACCTTTCCCGCTGCCGGTCAGTGGGTAGACCACACTTGATTTCCAAGGCATGAGCTACTTTTTAGCATAACCTTTGGAAGGGCTGAGTACCATCGTTAACATTTAAAGTATTCCCTATTGTCCCTGTCTGGTGTGTTCCTGCTACAGGCCCTGTCAGCAATGGTGGATCAACACACAGAAAAGCACTCATGTTTCAGCAGTTTTTCATAATGCAACTTTACAATATCAATCGGAATTCACAAGTTGTACTGACACATTCCCAATTCATTGCATTCCCGTTATTGCTGCATCTGAACTGCCTCACAATCACTATAGATTTATCCTTCCCACTCCTCTCTCAGGTAGGGAAGTATCATCATCCACATTTTACATATGGGGAAACTGAGGCACAGAAATAAAGTGATTCATCTAAGGTCACACAGGAAGTATAGAGCAGAAACAGAGCTGAGCACAGGTCACCTGAGTCCCAGTCTAGTGCTTTACCCCTTAGACCATGCTTTCTCAATAGATGTGAAAATGGTTGGTTAGAAGCTTTTATCACAGTTCTCTGAAGAAATATTATGGCACATAAGAACAGCCTCAATATTATCATTTACTGAGGGGTTTAAGATACAAATATGAAATAAACAGCAGAACGAACAGAACCACAATCATCTTTTAGTCCAATCTGGAACCCTCTATCAGGATTCATCAAAAGAGCCAAGTATCTAAAACACATTTTTTCCTCCATCGTTGCTTGCCCTTGCCTGTCTTAATCCTTATTCCTCTCTACTGATGTGTTTTTGTTACTTCTGCACGTTGGAAAGCTGATTTTGTAACATAAAACCCTGTGGATTCCTGAATTAGCACCAACTATTGACAGTTTCTACCCTTTCGCAGTAATTAAGATAAAAGAAAAGTAGATTAAAAGCAACAGATGCATAGGGCCAGCTTCAGTGTAAATCTATAGTGGAGGATGTGAAGTTACACTGGATTTAGGCTAGTGTATCAGAATTTGACCCTGAACATACGTCCCATTAGACTACAATACCATGTAAAGGAATTTCACGTGAAACTTAAAACAAACCAAGGACAATGTTAACACTGATCTTGCCCTGGCTTTCCAGAGTTCTGTGATGAGCTAGCCCAGGAAGAACCAGTGTGGCTGGTGTTTCTATGAATAGGCATGTTTCAGCTACCAGCCAAAGGGCCTGCGCAGATAGCTGGCCCAGATCATGAGAACAAGGCATGCGGGTCTGAAGATGAGAGTGAATCGGATAGAAACTCAGCAATGGCATCTTCTCAGGCCTCTTAGGGAGCATCATTAGACATGTCCACAGACGGATGTACTACAACCTAGTTAGATTCCTGGTAAAGAAGAATTCTTTAGCCTAAAAATCAGAGTTTGTCATCAATGACCTTGTACAGTTTGAGGCAGACCAGGCTACAGGCCTGGCGCTGTGTCACTTGCTTTGCCTTGACCATCATTCTAACATCCCCTCTTCTCAGAGAGGTAAGAGACACAACAACATTGGCCAGGAAATCACCTAATTCCCCAACGCTAGGACGGCCCATGCTGCCAGTTTCCCTGATAATCCTGGCATTTAATGGCTCTGAAGCCAGGGTCCTTGCTCAGGAATGTTAACCTGCTTCCAGCCAGACGCTGGATAGGGTCTGTACACCCCACTGCAAGACCATATTCTATCTCTGCACTTAGAAAGGCAGAACTTCAGCATCTGAATGTCTCACAGTAATTAACGTATTTATCCTCACAAGACTTCTCTGCTACTATCCCCATTTTATAGACAGGGAACTGGGCCACAGGGCAGATTAATTTCAGGTTTCAGAATAACAGCCGTGTTAGTCTGTATTCGCAAAAAGAAAAGGAGTACTTGTGGCACCTTAGAGACTAACCAATTTATTAGATTAAGAGATGTGCTCAAGGTCATGTGACAAAGATAGGAATTTAAGTCAAGTCTCTCGAGACTCAGCTCAGGGTTTTCTGTAACAGTCCATCCCAGGATCCATCAGGACCTTGTCCAGGTGGCAAAGGAAATCCAAAAGGAAAGGTGTAACATGTTTCACTGCACATGTGCTTCTCTAAGAGCAGACTCCCTGAACCAGACCCAGTTCCCATTCAAGTCAAGGGGAAGGGGCCTAGTGACTTCGGCGAGAGTTGGATCAAGCCCTGTGTCCCTTTAATAACCCAGCATGTTGGGGGTCAAATATTTTCTCACTCGGGAAGCAAACAGCTACAGTTGACTTGGTTTTAAGGGATCTCATAAGAATGGCCATACAAGGTCAGATCAAAGGTCCATCTAGCCCAGTATCCTGTCTTCCGACAGTGGCCAATGCCAGGTGCCCCAGAGGGAATGAACAGAACAGGTAATCACCAAGTGATCAATTCTCTGTTGCTTATTCCCAACTTCTGGCAAACAGAGGCTAGGGAAAAAGAAAAGGAGTACTTGTGGCACCTTAGAGACTAATCAATTTATTTGAGCATAAGCTTCCGTGAGCTACAGCTCACTTCATCGGATGCATAAAGTGTAAAATACAGTCAGGAGATTTATATACACACAGACCATGAAAAAATGGGTGTTTATCATACACATTGTAAGGAGAGTAATCACTTAAGATGAGCTATTACCAGCAGGAGAGTGGGGTGGGGGGAGAGAAAACTTTTTGAAGTGATAATCAAGGTGGGCCATTCCACCACATTTCCAGGAGTTAACAGAGGCTAGGGACACCATCCCTGCCCATCCTGCCACTGATGGACCTATCCTCCATGAACTTATCTTGTTCCTTTTTGAACCCTGTTATACTCTTGGCCTTCACAACATCCTCTGGCAAGGAGTTCCACAGGTTGACTGTGCGTTGTGTGACAAAATACTTCCTTTTATTTGTTTTAAACCTGCTGCCTATTAATTCAATTTGGTGACATCTAGTTCGTGTGTTATCCAAAGGAGTAAAGAACACTTCCTTATTTACTTTCTCCACATCAAGCATGATTTTATAGACCTCTATCATATCCCCCCTTAGTCGTCTCTTTTCCAAGCTGAAAAGTCCCAGTCTTATTAATCTCTCCTCAGACAGAAGCCGTTCCATACCCCTAATAATTTTTGTTGCCCTTTTCTGAACCTTTTCCAATTCCAATATATCTTTTTTGAGATGGAGCGACTACATTTGCAAGCAGTATTCAAGATGTGGGCATACCATGGATTCATATAGAGGCAATATGATATTTTCTGTCTTATCATCTATCCATTTCTTAATGATTCCCAACATTCTGTTTGCTTTTTTGAATGCACACTGAGTGGACATTTTCAGAGAATTATCCACAATGATCCAAGATCTCTTTCTTGAGTAGTAACAGCTAATTTAGACCCCATCATTTTATAGGTATAGTTGGAATTATGTGTTCCAATGTGCATTATTTTGCATTGATCAACACTGAATTTCATCTGCCATTTTGTTGCCCAGCCACCCAGTTTTGAGAGATCCTTTTGTAGCTCTTTGCAATCTGCTTAGGACTTAATTATCTTTAGTAGTTTTGTATCATCTGCAAATTTTGCCACCTCACTGTTTACCCCCTTTTCCAAATCATTTAGGAATGTGTTGAATAGGACTGGTCCCAGTACAGGCCCGTGGAGGACACCATTATTTACCTCTCTCCATTCTCAAACCACAACACTCCCCTACCTCTTGTTTGATCACCATGAACATGCAGCTCATAGTCCATCCCAACTATGACCTGTCTGAGCAGGAAACACCCAGACCGCCTTACCTGCACACTGAAACCAGCCTCATCTGTAGAGGGTGGTGGGGGAAAGCCACCAGGAGGCGCCGGGAGGTTCCCAAGATCATCTCCAGGAAGTGGTGGTGGTGGCGGAGGCAGAGGGAAATCTACAACAGAAAATCACAGGATTTAGGCTTAAGATAGTGCAAACGAGCCAGCGAATTTCAACATGCAGGGAGGGGGAAATGAGGCCAGCGGTTAGAGCAGGAGACTGGGCAGTCAGGATTCTTGGGTTCTACTCCCATCTGTGCTACTGACTCATTGTGTGACCTTGAACAAGTCATTTAACTGCTCTGTGCCTCAGTTTCCCCCGGCTGCCAAAGGGAGTTAACATCATCCACCTATTTCACACAGGGCTTATGAGGGTTAATTAACGTTTGTAAATTGTTCTGAGATATCTGCATCCAAGGCTCGAGGAGCCACATGCCATCTCTTCTACATCTTCACTGCAGTGAACCCAGAAGCACTTTAACCCCTGAGGAAAGTCTCAAATACATCCAGGGAGAAAGCTGATGGTGGCCATATTGACCACAGGATAGCAAGCCTCTTGAGAAAGCTGTGGTGTCCCTAAATCAATGCCCAGTGGATACACTGCCGCATGGGAGGAGTTACCTGCAAATCTACATAAAGAGGGAGATTTGTGTTCCTGGGGGATAGATTTTTTATTCCTTTTTTCCCCTTTATTTTTTTCAGATGCAAGGACTGGTAACAAACCTGTGATTGTCTGTACAGCACCTAACACGATGGAGCCCTCATTAGGGTTTCTAGGATCTGCTGTCATACAAACCACTAATAGAGAGCAATAATACTACTCATTCAGATTAGTCCCGAGAGAGCTCTTTCCCTGTGTCCCCCTTAGATGACATGGACACGTGAAGGATGCAGAACGGTGTATAGGTGGCATGAAAGCCAAGGCGTTGAAGATCTGGTGGGGGGAAGTACAGGTTAGTTTAACTCCAGCCCTGAATTTGGTTTCCTGGGAGAAAGTTCACTGTAATTCTGGCTGCTTTGGGATAAAGCACAAAGCTCTGTGCAGCCAGCATTATCATACAGAAAGGATCACTGCTGGCTCTCCTGTGGGCATTTGTGTGTATGGATTAGAACAAAAATATTAGCATTTTAAACAAACATCCCAAATGTTGATCCAGGGGCTGCTGCTGAGTTTGGTCACTTGACAGGGCTTTGGAGCAGAGCCCAGCGCTGGAGCGCGGAGCAGCTCTGGAGCAGTGGAGCTGCAGGTTTTTGCCTGGAGCTGGAGCGGAGCTGGAGCACAGCTCCGAAGCCCTGCTTGCAGACAGTGTTTTAGCAAACACGGGCTCCCTCAGTAACAACCCTCCCGTGTCCTGACACCACAACCGACCGGCAGCTCAATTGTTTATCTTCCAGGTGAGAGCCCTGGGGGCTAACTCCAAGTTGCCAGGAGGCTGGGTTGAAAGTACTTCTCACAAAGCGCTCGGAGGGGTTCCTGAACCAGAGAAATGGGGGGTGACATCAGCTGGCAACATCCAGAACGCCTCTCCCTGGCTTTCACCACAGTTAGCTTTCACTTTTGAACATCAGCAATGCACACGCACCCACTGTATATTGAGGGGGAGACAGTGACAGGAGATGTAGTGAGCAGGATTCCGGCTACTTAAGCAACGTGAGAGGGTGTGGGTGGGGAGTCCTCGGAAGCTGCAGGCACTGAGAATTTGGATCAGGTTCCAAATGAAATAAGGTTTTTAGACCCTGCTCTATTACAGACTCTGGTAGAACCTACAGAGCTGACCAGATGTCTCATGCCGTCTGGTATCCTGTCTCAGAGAGAGGCCAGTGCCAGCTGCTTCAGAGAAAAGAGCAAAACCTCCATAGTTCAAAATTATGGATAAAAGCTTCCCTGACGGTCGTTTCTTCCTAAACCCATGCAGTCAGTGGTGGCTTATGCCGTGAAGCATGAGGGTTTGTAGCCGTTATAAATTGCTATCCTAAAACAACAGAGCTGGGCATGTTCTTATTATGCATAGAAATGTCTTTAATCCTAAATCTTAGACTGTGCAGTACCATGAAGCAGTGTGTTCCACAGGTGATTTATGTATTATGTAAAATCATTTCTTTGTATCAGTGTTAAATGTGTTGCTTTAAAATTGTATCATGTGCCCCCTTTGTATTGATCTCAGAGATAATTTTCATGGTGTCAGGGATCTTGGGGGTGGGGGGAGAGATCCTCTTGCACTGACCCACTGAGAATCTGTTAGCAGTAGCTGGACATGCATATTACTTGTATCACTGAAGCACCTAAGTAACTGTACCAAGAATCGGTGCCTCCCTGTCCTAGGTGCTGTACAAGTAAAGGATGGTCACAAAGAAACTGCCTGCAGGTTTGGGCAATGGTGGACCTTGACTCTTCCTGTGTCTTCACTTTCCTACATTACATAAATATGATCAGATTACCGCTCTGAATCTTGTTCTGTCTTTGTACAGCGCCTAGCACAATGGGGCCCTAGTCCACGATAAGCACTCCTAGGCAACACAGTAATACAAATAAATAATTATGACTATATTCAGAGGGAGAATTTCCCTCTTCCTGGACACTTTTATATCTTCTCCGTACGTAACCCTGTGGCCTCACAAATAAGGATCAGACATACCAAGGGCTTGATACTTATTCTAGCTCAGCCCACAGGACAGCTCATAAGAACAGCCGTACTGGGTCAGATGAAATGTCCATCCAGCCCAGTATCCTGTCTTCCAACAGTGGCCAATGCCAGGTACCCCCAGAGGGAGTGAACCAAACAGGTAATAACAGGTTTCAGAGTAACAGCCGTGTTAGTCTGTATTCGCAAAAAGAAAAGGAGGACTTGTGGCACCTTAGAGACTAACCAATTTATTAGAGCATAAGCTTTCGTGAGCTACAGCTCACTTCCTCAGATGCATATCGTGGAAACTGCAGCAGGCTTTATATATACACAGAGAGTATGAAACAATACCTATTCCCACCCCACTGTCCTGCTGGTAATAGCTTATCTATTAATAATAGATAATAATAGGTAATAAGCTATTACCAGCAGGACAGTGGGGTGGGAATAGGTATTGTTTCATATTCTCTGTGTATATATAAAGCCTGCTGCAGTTTCCACGATATGCATCTGAGGAAGTGAGCTGTAGCTCACGAAAGCTTATGCTCTA
The DNA here is from genome assembly GCF_965140295.1 of Lepidochelys olivacea. Lineage (NCBI taxonomy): Eukaryota > Metazoa > Chordata > Testudines > Cheloniidae > Lepidochelys > Lepidochelys olivacea. The sequence continues at coordinate 4,702,036 of NC_140419.1, forward strand.
ATAAACTGGTTAGTCTCTAAGGTGCCACAAGTCCTCCTTTTCTTTTTGCAAACAGGTAATAATCAGTGATCTCTCTCCTGCCATCCATCTCCACCCTCTGACAAACAGAGACTAGGGACACCATTCCTTACCCAGCCTGGCTTCTAGTGCTTAATCCGTCTGGTGCCCCATGCATAGCTTCTGCTCCACCAACAAGGCACACCCTGTTGTGCACCAGGCAAGGACTCGCCCTGCCAAGGCCGAAGTTTGCAAAGAAGCAGAATATAGGTCCAGACTGCCTTGTTTCCCTGTGGGAGAATCAACCAACCAGACACACTAACTGAAGGTGGCACTCCCAGCTGCCTCTAAACAAAGTCCTCTCAGAGTTCAAAGAGGCATGACAAGATACACAAGCGTTGCCAACATGTGTCAGAAGGGGCACAGTCAACTCTGGGACAGCACCGCGGCCTGTGTCCGGGGTTTGAGCCCATGTCCATTTAACACCAGTGTCCATTCCTGGTCTGGTGGCACTAGCAACTTGCTACATAGATTCACTGGAGCAGATCCTTAGCTGGTGTTAATGGTCAATGGAGCTATGCCAGTTTCTACTGGCTGAGGATCTGCCCCATAGATTTTAAGCCAGAAAGGTCCATTATGACCACTCACAGTTTGATCTTCTACTTGACGCAGAAAAAGTCACTGAGGGATTCCTGCATTGAGTCCAGCACTCCCGGCTGACAGCAACACTGTCCCTTTCTCCCAGCGTCGGACACAGTTCCCCTCAACACTTTTCGATGAGAAATCTCTTACGATTCCCGAGAGTTTTGCAGAAATCTTTTTCTTGCTCTCCCCGCCCCCATATTTCGGACAGTGGAGTAGAGTGCGCCTCTGTTGCAGGCTCTCTTCTGTCACGCCAGTCACAGAATCGCTCTTCTTTCGGTTTGGACCATGCTGGATGCCTCTCAGCTTCCACTTCTAGCTCACAGTCACAGTCAAATAAACCCTCCACCTGCAGTTTAGTTTACAATGAATTCAAGCCCAAGCCTCTTCCCCAAACTCGGCTGATCCGCCTGCAGAACCTGTCTCTTCCAAGCCCGAGACATTTTTCCCCGACAGGCACTCTCACCTCCCTTCTCTCCCTTGGAGAGAAGGAACCACACTGTCAGCTTCTTGCTGCTGGGTTCCCACAGCTGATAACCGTGCGAGTCACCGTATGGCACTCTGTTACACCAAAGCATCATCTCCATTTTATTTCCAGATGTGACAAAGCTAAGTGCGGTGAAATCATGCCTACGTATCTCCCTCTGTGCGATATGCAGACTCACGCCGTGTCTGTTTACACCCCCTCTTTCAACCACCAAGCTCATCTCTTTCTCGTCCCCCACACTCCTGAAGGAGCGCTCAGCAGCAGTTGCCAGGCAGGCCCAATCCTGTGATATCTCAATGGACATACCTTGACATTCTCTGGCAAAGAGCCCTGGTGCTTAAAGCACTTCTATGTCCCTCCCCTATGTCTGTACAGAGGGGATAACTGGAGCAGAAAGGAGCTAAGTGATTTGCTCAAGATTACACTGGAAATCTATGGCAGAGCCAGGAGAATTCCATCCAGTGCTTTAACCACAAGCCCACTCTTTGTACCTGAATCATCATTCATCATGATGACATAAGGCTTTTTTATATATACCTCCTGGCTTCATTTCAGATCCCTGACAGCCATCCACAAATCCTTACCCTTATTGCTAGGCTTGGAAGGACTAGGTTTGCACCGGTACATGTTGGTAAACATTGATTTCACTGTACACACATTTCCAAACCCACAAAAAAATATTTCTTTCCACCATCATCGACATTTACAGAGAGGCAAAGTAAGAAAAACGCTACTTACTTGAGAACTTAAAAGAGTTTGATTTAAGAAGATTTACTTTGTATATTTTGACATGTGATGTTGACCCCTCCCCACCACATAATTTCATGCCCCTGAAAAAATAGATAAAAATTGCGTAAAAAGTAAACATGGATCTCAGTCGAAATTTAACAAATTTTAAATCGAATTCTGCCAAGCCTACTAATTGCCATGGAAGTAATTCTGTATGTTTCAGTAAAATAGGCTTTTATTCTTTTCTAGTATGTTTTAAAAAAGAAGTTTAGACATTTTATTAGCGTACTTGCCAAACATAAACCCAAAGAATACACACCTGAAATGAGAAAGGCGGCATTAAACTTCCTGGGAATATTTGGATTTTTGCCATTGGGTGCTCAAAAGACCTCCAAGTGGGTGCCAAGTTGCGATATATAAAGTATTAGCATATCAGACTCCTCTCTCACTCACAACCCATCCCCGCAAACACAGTGAATCCTATCGGGTGCTGCTGGCTGTAAACACTGTGCTTGGCTATGAGCATTTGCAGGATCGGGCCTATAAAAACTGCTCCAGTGTTTTCAAGGGGAATCTGGCTGCCAATCGGGAATCGAAGTGCATCAAAGCAAATGGCCTCCACTGACTAACACAACTGTTACCGTGCGATTCCAGACCTGGGAAGGAATCACAGCTTGGTAATTTCCAGACACATGTAAAGGTCCACTTGCCTGGTCAGAACAGGTTGTTTGAAAAATTAAAACAAAACATCTTTTCTGGAACAAGCAATAACTTCTTACTGAAATAAATCAACCAGCAAAACAAGATTCATGCTCGTGTGCCCAGATCGCTGGCTGACATCGGAAAGCTACAGGACTAGATGTTTTTCCATTAGTCTCCTATTATCTTGAGTACTTCTAATTCTGAAGTCGGTTTAGTGCGGGTTAGAAATATCCGGAGAAAAAACCTCTTCTGCTTATTCTCAGAACAGAAAGACTAAGGGCAATGGCAGAACAAGATTGCTCCCTGCTGGCTCCTCCCGCCCCCCTCCCCATGTGCTTCAGCTCTGAACGGATCATATCTAAGGATGAGAACGAGGGGATAATGCAGGCTCCAATGCCAAGCCCTTAGCCTCTGCCAAAAAGATCAAACAAAGAGCCAATGACCATTTTGTGGCAGTCTGTTATGGTGGTTTTTATAACTGTGGCTGGAAATTGCAAGCTATCACGGAGGGGGAGAGAGAGAGGGGGAGAGAGAGTTTTCCTGGTCCTGTCTGCAGGCTAAGGGACTCTGTGGGGAAGCAAGCAATTAGAGTCAGTCTGAAAACAGACAGACTACAGCAACGTGGCGCCAATTGTGCCTCTCTGTCTTAGGAAGCAGTCTGCTTTGTCTCTCTCTGATTTGGGGTCCTTGTGTATTATTGTTCTGAATTCTAAAAAATAAATCTGTGTTACTTTGCAACCTTTCAGCACAAGTATTGTTTGTTATTATCTAACTTCTCTCTGGGTATACCACGAACATAACAGGAATGTGGTCACTTATGTACTAGCCCTTACACTGAGACCCCTAATTCATTTCACATCAGTCAGAGAACCTTCAGAGCGTACTGACTCTTGACCACTACTCCTCTCTCAGACTCTCTCTCAGACACACACACCTTTATTCTATAGTAACAGGTTGAAAGCACCTCACTACTGTAATGTCCTACAGTATTATTAACAGCAGACAAACCCTACAGCTCACAGCAGTGGTACTGCTGTGTCTTTATACACATGCGTTGTTCTGGATTTGAATCAGTGACCTTCTGGTGTGACTCTGTATCCTATTTTCAATCCTATGAACCATCAAATTTCCCAGTATAAACAAGTCATAGGATCACTGGCCCCTTGAAGGGAAGATGGGCCAGCCACACCTGTGCCATAATTAATTAACTGCTTTCCAGGGCTAAGATGGTCAGGTGACACCTTAATGGGCCCTGGGCCTTATACAAGGACAGAGATCAGCCTGCAGTTGGAACCACAGGAGTGGGAAGGCTCCGGTGGAAAGCACTGAGCCAGAGTTTGCAAGAAGTGGGGTACTCCAAGGGAACCTGCTTGGGGGCTGAGAGTTCTATAATGGCTCAGGGAGAAACTCTCAAATGTGGCCTGGATAGGGGCTGGGAACAGGGCTCAGAGGATGGGCTGAAGAGAATCCTTGAGGGGCAGAAGAATCTTTGTTGCTGTTGTTAGGACTCTGTAGTTTGGACTCTTGCTACCCGGGAAGGGATTAGGTTTGTTTGTGACTTGGTCAGAGGACTAAGCCACTTTTCCAGCACAGATGGGGGCACAGAGAGCCAAGACACCCTCCCACCTCAGAAAGGAAACTGAGGCAGGGAGCACTAATAGTGTCACACTCGCCCAGTAGGGCGTGCTACAGGGAGGTCATGCCTTATGACAGGGCATTTATCTACAGAATTTTTGTTGCTGCTGCTGCTGTTTTTTAATGTATGTTATTTGACCAGGACAATGTTTAAGGAACCAAAATAGCATTGTAGAAAGAAACCGACCAACAGTCATTTATACACTCAAAACAGTCACATGACTGCATATGATTTGCATGATCTACCTAAACATGCCAATTCGGCCTGCGATTAGTATATTAAACTAACATACCTACCAGATTTCAGAGTAACAGCCGTGTTAGTCTGTATTCGCAAAAAGAAAAGGAGGACTTGTGGCACCTTAGAGACTAACCAATTTATTAGAGCATAAGCTTTCGTGAGCTACAGCTCACTTCCTCAGATGCATATCGTGGAAACTGCAGCAGGCTTTATATATACACAGAGAATATGAAACAATACCTATTCCCACCCCACTGTCCTGCTGGTAATAGCTTATCTAAAGTGATTTCCAGCACAAATCCAGGTTTTCTCACCCTCCACCCCCCCACACAAATTCACTCTCCTGCTGGTGATAGCCCAGTGATGGCTATCACCAGCAGGAGAGTGAATTTGTGTGGGGGGGTGGAGGGTGAGAAAACCTGGATTTGTGCTGGAAATCACTTTAGATAAGCTATTACCAGCAGGACAGTGGGGTGGGAATAGGTATTGTTTCATATTCTCTGTGTATATATAAAGCCTGCTGCAGTTTCCACGATATGCATCTGAGGAAGTGAGCTGTAGCTCACGAAAGCTTATGCTCTAATAAATTGGTTAGTCTCTAAGGTGCCACAAGTCCTCCTTTTCTTTATACCTACCAGAGTCACTCTTTAGACTCCCATGCTCTTTACCAGCTGTTAATCTTCCCATGTTAACTACATTTGCTAATCAGCTACTGTATTAATAAGCAGCTAAAAACAACTGGCTAATTTCACTCTCAGCATTTAAAAAAGGAACATTGACTCTGTCAGATAGTTGCACTAAAAATTTACTGCACCACCTGTTAGCTGAAATATTGCTTTTATGGATTTACATTGTATTAAAAGGTCACTGGCTGTTTAAGACTTAAGCAGTTTTAATTATTCTAAAAATCTCTTAACAGTAAGAAAAGGAAGCTCAGAACAAACAGCAGCAGGGATTCTAATTAAAAGGGCCAATTCATCTAATTTTATTTGGGGTTAATTATTCAGGATTCACTCTCCGATGTGTAAGGAATAGCAATTAGTAATTTTAGTGGTTTGAAGAACATTGGAGGTATAATCAGTTAAAATGAGTGAGTGTTTACAACACAAGATGGTGAATTAGTTTCTCCCAGCTGGAGAACGGGAACATTAGTCCCCTACAGTTCAAGACTATGAATCGCGAGTGCTGGTTAAAATATTCTATTCAAATAAAAAACCACACATCAACAATCATCTGGTATTTTTGTTTACTGCATGGAAAACCAACCTATAGACGCACCATGTACCACATCAGTTTAGCCTCCTGCTTCTGAAACTTCATTATCACCACTGCTGACCCAGCTACCCGAGATTCTACTGCAATAAAAAAAACAATTCTCCTTCTCCTCGCTGACCCCAGCCCACCACACCTATAGTTAGCATCCCTCTGAACCCTTAGGTGGGATTCTGATCTGGTACATGAGTGTAACCCTGGAGTAGCTCCCCTGAAATCACTCCAGATTTACTCTGGTGTAACTGAGGTCAGAATCTAGCCTCCAGTTGCAAAAGCTTTCCCAGGCACAGCTGTTCCACCACTGAGCCTCCAGTCCACCTTTCCTATATTTTACCTTTAACCTGAACAAGCCAAGATGATTTGCCTCTCACTTAACATGACAGGATACTCCTGGGACGGCTTCCCCCCCGGGGTGCCACCTCAGTTAAAATCACCACCGGTGTATGAAGTGCAAATCTCTTTTCCACCTGTGGTCACTGATGCAGAAAACCTCAGGCTCCCAGATTAATGTTAGACCTTCCCAATTCTCCTCCACACTCCAGGAAAGGCAGTGGTTAGCACACAGTTAAGGGTCAAAGATTCAGTTCCCCTAAGCATGAAGAAACTCAGCTGCCTCCTCAATCCTTGCTGAGCTGGAAGTCCCATATGGACAAGCTCTCGCCTGAAATCCCCGGTAATTTCATGAGACCCTCATCATTAATTAGCTCGTGTTTGTAGAGCACTTTGAAGACGTCCTGCACCAAATGTCAAGTAAAATCGCCACCTGTCAAACGGGCGTGTCATCCCTGCATGCCCCCTTGAGGCCCGGGGCAGTGCCACGGGTGTGCCCAACCTTAATTCCCTGATTGGGCATCAGCATGTCCCCATTATCAGATCTGGGCCAGGAGAAGCCAAAACAAAGCTAATCTAATGTCCCCTTTAATAAGGTTTCAGTCCCCACAAACAGTCCATAAGGCCCTCACCCTGGGCCCTCGTTCAAAGCTCCCACAGCTTAAAGTCCACACAACAAAGGCTCCAAGTCTGGTCAGGCTTCTCCAGGAGCCCGCATCCCGGCCTCTGGTCCCAGGAGTCCCTCAGGCCCCACAGTCTCCTCTCCAGGCCCTTCTGAGGACACTCCCCTTCCTGCTATCCCGGCACCCCTCTGCGCTCTCTAATCCTTAATGGCCGCTTCGCTATATGGGGAACACCAGTCCTCTTCAGCTGCACCTGGTTAATGTCCAAGGCTGGCTGGCAGACGACCCATCACACCATCAGCATCTCTGACTTACCCTGACAGTAGATCCATTACAGTTTCATAGAATTTAAGGCCAAAAGGGACCCTGAGATCATCTAGTCTGAGCCTCCTGTACACCACTGACCATTAAATTTCACCCAGATACCCCAGTACTGAGCTTAGTTAGAATGAAGCATTTTAGATCTCAAGAGAAGAAGCCACTGTGTGTCAGAGGCAGAGAATAGGAGCGGGCACGGGGTCACTAAAGCCTGCACTGGTATAGAACTGATTCGGTGGGATATGCCCAGATGATCCTACTAAGAGCAGGAGCAGGAGATCCAAGCTTCAGTCTGCGGAGGAAGCCAACCACTCCCGCGCATGGTCCCTGCCAATCTGACCTGGGGGAAAATTTCTTCCTGATCCCAAATCTGGAAATGGAGTTTGACCCTGAGTATATAAACAAGACTCATCAGCCAAGCATCTAAGGAGAAGGATTCTCTAGACCACCTCAGAGCACTGGCTCACCCCATCTGGTGTCCCATCTCCAGCTGTGGCCAATCACTGATGCTTCAGAGGAAGGAGGAGAAAAAGAAAGCCCACAATATCCTGGGCTAATTGTGCATCAGGGGGGAAAGATCCTTCCTGCCCCTGCAGGTCAGCAGCTAAAGCCCTGAAGCATGGGATTTGATTATAGTCATTGTCTTAAGGCAGAACTGCAACTGTTATGAGCACGCTGAAGTCAATGCCAGCATTCCTGTGCTCCTCATGGCCCATGAAGGAAGAGGATGGACCGGGGGATCCATAGGTTCACATATTCCTGAGGCTGCTGTGACCATTTAAGCCTGACCCCCATGTACAAAGGCCATAGAATTTCTCCCAGAAGCTGACATAAAGCAGATCATTGCAATACAGTACAAGAAGGTATCTGTACTCAGCGGAGTATGGGCTATAGATAATATTTCTGATTCAAAACTGCTTTTCTGTACGACCTTGGACGAGACCCTTGACCTGTGTGTGTGTCATTTATACTCTCTCTACAACAGAGATGACTATATTTATTCACCTGGGCCAAGTGTTTGGTGATCCACAGGTGAAAAGCCAATGTAAATTCTCCTCTCACAACCAGTCTGACACTCGGGTAACTCAACCGACTATGGTGAAGTTACTGCAAATTTATACTGCCATAAGAAAGAGACAAGTGCTGTCATTATTTTTATTATAGGTCAGCTTTATCAAATTAGTTTTCTGACCTGCAGTTTAATACAGCCGAGGGAGAGAGAATACAAAAAATATGCTTCCACCTTTTAAAATGTTAAATCAATCGATCTTAAAATACATGGAGGAAGGATGGATGGTCTTGAGGTTAACTCGAGCTCTATGCTTAATCGCTGGTTCTCTCAGAGACTTCCTTTGTGACCTTGGACAAGTTATTTAACCTCTTTGTGCTTTCGTTCTCCACCTGTAAAACGGGGACACCCTTCCTTCCTTCCTCCCTCCCACCTGGCTGTCCTGTCTATTTACATGCGTAAACTCTTCGAGACAAGGACTGTCCCTTACTCTGGGTCTGTACAGTGCCCAGCACAATGAGAGAGGCTCTGAGGTGGTACTGCAGTGCAAACAAGGAGGATAAAAATAATTGTCAAATGTTAAAAACCAACACAAACAGGCCGTCAAGACGGAGAATTTTCTGCATAAACCATTCAGGGTGGGATGGGGAGGGAGAATCTCGTCACAAAAGCAAATTATTGACTTTGAAAAAAAACCATACATTGCATTCACATGCATAATCTTCTCTCCTGAATAGAAAGAATGAGAGGTCCAGGAAGCAAAACCATGGAGCACTGTTTTGCTCAGACAAAACTGAAATGGGTTATCTATTTGTTTATTGGCTTGTGCTGTTAAATTCATTGTTCACTGCTAAGTGCTCTTGACAAGAGTTGACACACACATTCATTTATTAGAGAAGACTGTTGTGACACAGTTGGGAAAACGAGTTATGCCACTGGATTAAACCTTTGGCGACTGCTAAGAGTATAAAATCCGTTTATCACCTGGCATTAAAAACAAAAAGCCAAGACACAATCTGTTTCTTGGCCTTTAAGATAGAGTGAGTCAACTTTCTGCCCCTAGGGTAGGGGGTGTTTGCATCAATGAAATGCTAGCCTGTTAACATGAACCCCAAGCCAGGCAACCTCTTTCTGCTCAGCGATGAAGCACAAAACATTCCACACATCATGCAAAGATCACGGCAGGCTTCCAGAGTTGTTTTTATTGTCAAGAGACTTCCTGAAGAGTTAGATGCTGCAGCTAACCATTTTTAAGATGGCATTGATCTGTTCAAACGCTTATTTGCATTTTTCCCCCATTACCAAGTTCAATTCCAATCTGCCTGGTTATGGTAAATCAAATGGGTCTGATGGACTTAGATCAATCCTCATCAACTAAATCTATCACTGTTGCCTAAATGTTCCTTGAGTGAAGGTTAACCTTTGCAAAATACTTTCCTCACATAATCTTCTGCTGGTAGTTTGATATATTAGAACAAAGCCACCAAATTGGAAGTACAACAACAGGCAAATAGGCTTTACAGCTCAACCGATCAAAGAGGTGGGAGACCGAGTTTCAAATTGGCTTGTTTAGTTCCTTTCTCCAAGAAGCATTCCATGTAATACCTATAAACAGTCACATTAAAAGATTAAAGCAGAACTTGTGTCTTTATCAGATTCACATAGTTTACTGTTTTCAGCTGCAGAAACAGTGACAGCTTCCTTCCTTCTATTGCAATTAGCATCCAATTCTTCATTTTGCCGATAAACACTACTAGGGAATGGAAAAATTAACTAGATTTTCTTTTGAATATAAAAGAACTTGCTTTTGATTATTGTCTGTGTGATAGTCTAATAATAAATCAAATTACCTCCTTAATCCCAGAGGACATTTTCAGATGAAAAACCCAAATGTTGGATAAATAGAAATCCTTTTGTATTTTTTCATCTTTCAAAGTAGATAATTTACTCTCCATTGATGGTTTGTGTGTTGTTGTTTTATGCGTAGACACAAATTCCAAGCAGATTATGCTTACTAGAAACAGCATGTACATTCTAACTAAATGCGGACTGAATAAAGATATTTGTTATTAGGTCAAATACAAAATGTAGGTGTCTTCAGACTGGGTCAAATCCATGCACTTGCAGAGATGCTAAAGGTCTATGTAGTACTGAAGTGGGACAAAAACATACAAAGGTCCTCTCTGCACAGGGACATATTTCATTCACAACCCCTAGTTTGAACTTTCCAAAGGAGCATCTGTATTTGCTACACAACTCATCTGCAATGGGACACATCAACAAGAAGGGGTGCTCACCTCCTCCTCTGCAATCTGGGCTTGGAGAACTACAAACAGAAAAACAAGACGCTGTCCAGAATGCTGGGAAATCTTTGAATATTAGCTGGATACCAGGGAGGCAATGGCTTGTGATCACACTTTGCATTTCTTTAGTACCTTCCATCTGAGGATCTTGAGTACGTGAAGGCGGTACATGCATATTCTTATCCCCATTTTACATGTAAGCAAACTGTGGCACAGGGAGTTTCAGTGAATTAGAGCCTGATTCTCATTTACACTAGGACACCTTTACATCCCTCTGGCAGCGTGAGGAGCCTTAAAGTGACTGTGTTCAACAGAGCAATGTAAACGCGACTGAGTGTAAGTGAGAATCAGACCCACGATGTTAATGAAATTCAGAGCAAAGTTCACAGCAGGAAAAGGCCCTATTTTGAGGGCATAAGTGGGACTTAAATGGTACCTATGTGGTACCTGTGCTGGCCTTCTGCCCAGTGGTGGATTTCACCCTGTATTCCCTGTACTAAGCACATGGCACTGTTAATTACTTGGGTCCAGATTTTATGAAGCTTTTGCACCTTTGGGAGCAGTTACTCAAACAAGCAGTTCCACTGAAGCCAGTGACACTTGGCAGGCAAGAAGATGCTACTGGTCATGAGTAAGGGCATTAGAATCTAGCAGCACTGCCGTGGCTTTAATGGTGACCATTATACTAAATATGTCACACTGGGAGCTGGTCTAAAAATGCCTTTTTGTTCTTGTTGCAGAAAATATATGATTTTGTTTTTCAGTTTTCGGTGAAAATGCCTGGCTTAATCAAAAACAACTTTTAAAAGAAAATACCTTTTTTGGATTCTGGTTTTCTGATGAGAAAATTCAAACAAAATGAGCATTTTCAGCCAAAATTTTGGTTTTGGATGAAAAGCCCTCTTTTGTTGAAAAAATATTTTAATCGTCTCTAGTCACATTCTCCTAGAGCTTCTGAAGGCTACCTGAGGCAGCAAGTGCAAATTAGTGCTTAACAGTCTAGGTGGTGAGGGCTCACCAAAGAAACATACCTGGCAGGATGGGAAAAAGAAAGGCCCATCTCCCCTCCTTCCACATTTCCCTTTGTTCAGGATGCTATAAGAAGGTGCGGATGGAGAGGGACCCCAATTTCCTCTCATCAGCCAGAAGAGGTTGAGGGGAGAAGAGAAAAACCCAATTCTTATTCTATCAGCAGCGAGAAAGGGTGGGGCAGAAGGCAGAGAGGATGCTGAAACTTTCATTATGATATTGCATTTATGACTAATGATGTTGCTCCATATTGAGGCTGTATTTTGGATACGAACTAAAACTGCAGCTATCCAAATCTCCCCAAATATTAGAGGCTTGAAGAGAATGGGACTTACCCCCATACAACTCCACGTCTTGGTTTCACTAAACCAAACTCAACTGTGGAGGCTTTTGCAAAACCAACCCCCCAAAGCTTCAGCCATCTCCAATACCAATGCATCATCATTAATGCATACATCAGGTCATCACAAGCTGACTCAGAAGGCAAAGCTGCTCCCTAGCTGGTTTAAAACGATCGCATTTGCCATTTCCCTTCGACACTGATATGCCGTGGTGAGGACCACCGTTGCCGCTTAGATTAAAGAAGAAACATCATGCATTACTGTAACCTTGCCTGCATAGATGTAGTGGGGAATCAAGAATTGTACTTGAGACATGAATCTTGAATTTGCCAGTATTCATTCATTCTTGGACCAAGTGCAAAGGAAGCACTTTTACACTGACAGGTGAATTTCGGCTTGACACAGCTTTAACACCCAGTATCTTATGATCTACCAGGCCTGGAAATGGATGCTCAATATAGTTTGAAAAACAGGATTCTCAGCTTTCAAGTGATACAAAGATTTAGTCTCTATCCTTGGCAGGTCACAAGATATCAAATCACATCCTTGTGACTAAAATCTTGCTTGACAAGATGAACATCTTGAATTCGAATGGATTTAAAGGGCTATTTTGAGATCTGTTCAGGCTAGAAACCAATGCTTTATACAATCTCAGAACTTGGAATCCCAGTTCTCATGGTATAATTAAAGTATTAATCTCTACTCCAGTGATTCTTGAGTCACTGGCTGCTAAAATCATCTGAGAAAGATGGATGCAAAGGGATGCAGTGAGTAGACCAGTCGATCTTTCCAAGCAGTGGTCTAGGCTTCATGATTAGAAAGAAAAAAAAAAAAAGATTTTTGATCCTTAATGCTGTACATTTAACATTTTACAGGAGAAAAATTAGACACCTGTTTAAAGTCGGGGAGGATGCACGCCATTTTCAAGCTATTCTTGACTGAACTGTTTAATGTTTCATGCGGTTTAGAAATGGCTTAAATTCCCTGCTGAATTTTTCATGCCCATACACCATTTAGCCTTTATAAAAAGTTTCCCTTCATTTATCTACTCTGCAGCTTAGGCAGGATTCCTGGCAAAGTTCCTTATACTGGTACAATTTTATTTTATTTTTACTTGCAAGTGTTTGCCTAAAACAGCTCTACTTAGCTATGCCTGCTGCAGTTCCTACCCACGTCAGCATTTGTGCAAGTCACAGAGAAGTCAACTAAAATATTTTTGCACTTCTCCACCGCCCCGCCTTAAGATGAGGCAAACTTTGGGCTGGATCTTGCTTCCCACTCAGGCAACATAAAAGGGCTACAAGCTGGAGGAATACCCGCAGTACATGGAGTATTCCATTCCACGCACAGAGGCTGCAGAAGGCTGAACACTGCCTTCCCTCACAGTTCCTGGCACAGGGCATGCTGGCGGGCAAATGGGTGTGACAGGAGCACGGCTACGTACAAGCTATTTTCCATTGCAGAACAGGCCCTTAGGACCCACTGCAGCCTAACAGAAGTTCAGACAGCCCAGAGGCTCTGTTAGCTTACGTCAGAGGTTAGCTCCAGAACATAGGGATGCTTAAAGCCACCTTTAACCCTCGCCACCTCCCCACTACTCTTACAGCGTGACTAGCTCAGGATGAATGAAGAATCTGGCCCATGATGACCTAAATTCATCCCAGGTGTAATCAATTCCACTAACTGAATTACACAAGGGATGAATTTGGCTGTGTGTTCGCTATTCTCATCTTATATCCGGTGGAACAGCTGCCTCTCTGTGCATGGTTTTGGTGAAACTGCACCTCAAATACCGCCGTCTGTTCTGAGCACCTCGGTTCCAGAAATGCATCAGCAAGTTAGAAGAAGCTTAGAGAAGAACAATAAGAATGGCAAGGGAGCAGGAGGGACTGATTTATGGGGAAAAGTTAAAAGAGCTAAATACATACAGCACTAACAAGCAACCATTAGGGAGAGCATGGGAACTGCTAATTTATATCTGGGGCTGCAAGTGCAAAGCATGGAATTATTTAGAATTCTAGAAGGAGCCAAAACCCAGGAATAAATTGGGTTAAATTAAGAAAGGGGAAATGCAGATGAAAATGTCTTGACCATGAGTTGTATTAGATTATGGAGATGTCTCCCAAGGAGGTGACGGAAGGCCCATCACGCAGGGGTACTTAACACTAGTCTAGAAGAAAGGGCTTGTGGAAAGGAATCCTGAATGGTCAGTGAGATGGATGGACCATCCCAAACTCTGTGATTCTGTGAATAGCAAAACAAGTCACTGGAAACTTATTTTAAATGACTATATTCCTCCCTGCAAGCCGTTCCACTCACCACTGCAGCGCCCCCTGGCATCAGAGGGCGGCGCTGCAAGAGTCTTCATCTCCAGTGACTCCTGCTGACCACTTCTTTGGCCCTACAATGGCCTGTCTCTGGCCATGTCTTCTGCAGCCTAGCCCTCCAGCCAGGTCACCTCTTTCCATTTCCATTCTGGGCTGATAAAATCCAACTAAAGAATCCACACCTATATCCAAACGGAAGATCTTTCTGCACCTCGCAGGTTACATGGATGTTCCCTGTTTTTCGCCCCTACTCCTGGGGTCGAAGAGATAGATGTTCTTTACTCCTTTGGCTGAGCACTGCTTCCCAGGGCTTCTTCCCGACAGGTTTCCCCCACTGCTTCCCCTTGCTACAGAACATGGCAGCTTCTCCCAGGGACCTCCCTACTCCTTATCTCCCATGTAGATTCTCTTCAGCCTGCTCTCCCCAGGCGCTTTGCAGAGAGAGGGAACTCACCATGCTCCTTTCTCCTGGGTCTCCCACTTCACTCAGTTCTCTTCCATCTCTACACAGGCCTCCCTGGGATCACTAACTGTCACTGAGTCCAGATCAGGATCAGCTGGGGGTTAATGACTAGGCCACAAGCCAGGCTGAGCCTGAATCCCCTTAAAGGACTAGCCAGCCAATAACATACCCATTTTGGGGAGTGCATCCTAACAAAACCTTCCTTAAGCTACGGTAGGCGGGAGGACTCAAACTGCCCCATGAATAAAGTACTTGGCTTTCAGGCACTCAAATGTACTACTAACCAGATCAAACTCGCTTTTACACAATCAGATTTCCTTTCCCTAAGATGCGCCAAAGAGAAAAAGCAGCTTTATAAAGAGAAAAGCTCCTATGTGTGACAGTTATTCCCATCTGCAAGGCTCCATATTATCTTCTCTCCCTCCTGCACCATTTTAATGATTTGGGTCATTAAACTGCAGTAGAAACGTCACTGCACTCAGCAGAATAACTTCGTGCCACGAGCCCAGCAAAATAATTGCTGTGCTCTGTATGCCGATGTCCGAACAGAAATAAATGCGGGCCCCCTCTCCATATACTGTTATTCTCAGACACTCTGGCTCACTACCAGGTCCTTTCTAGTGTTCCCGCAAGAACAGTATTTGACGAATGGACATTTAATTGGTAATAAAGGGGGCACTAAGTCATGACGACAGAAGCTACGTCCTCCCCGTCCATACACGTTTCTGTAGGACTCAAGAGAAAAAGAAAAGGCCGAATAATGACAATAAACACTTTACCAGGGACAGAGGGATACAAACCTCGCATTTTGGAGATTTGTAAAGCATGACACCAAGAAATGCTTTACCTGTATGCAGCATGGCTCCAATATATCACAGCACTTACGCGCACACTTTTATTTATGCATGCGCATAAGTCCCATGGAAGTCAATGGGACTTAACTTACTTAAAATTTAAGCACATACCTAAACGCTTTGCTAAATAGGGATGCATGTAAGCATGGACTTCAAATGCGTTGCTGAAACCGGTCCCAAGTGCTATGTATGGTACGTAGCAGGGGTTCCCTGATTTTCTTAACTTGCCTTCTGGTAGATTCCAGGGGCTCAGTTCTGCATTGCCTCACATCAGCGTCAAACTCAAGTCTCCTCTAGATAGGCTAGCATCAAACTGATGTGAGGGCAACCAGACCCTACGCAGTTCCAGCAGTAAATCATTTCACATACTTATAGGACTGGCCATGCATTATCAAACACCCCTATCAGATGATAATTAATACAAACCATGATCATGCCCTTGAGAGGGGAGCACCCCAGGTGCCACTGACTTCAGGTGCAGTCAGAACTTTGGAAATTCTCCACAAAGATGGTAGGTGTCCGAAGCTCAGCCCCCCAAAATTGGGGCACCCAAAATTATAGGTCATTTTAGTTACTTGGGCCTAACGGAATCAGCCCTTACAGACAGCGAATAGAGTTGCTAAAATAAAAATAATTCTTTCAACTGCTTCTCCCTTAAGTGCAAAAATCAGGAGACTTAATTTTAAAGTATGCATAATTTTAACGTGAAAAAAACACAAGCTGTATCTTAGCTTTTAAGAGAAGACCAGATGGAAAGTCTATCATTAGAAATGCCAAAGGGGGAATACACTCAAAGTTCACTCCATGACAGAAAGGTCATGGTCATTTCTAGTCATCCTTGTTTTAAATGTTCTCAGAACCACTTGGGCTTTGGTAATATGATGGTTTTCATCAGCTTGACTTCCTTCAAAGTAAAAAAAAACAAAAAACAAAACAAAACCTCACAAATGAGGTGACTCCCTTCTTTAAAGTTTCTCTTTTTTTCCTCTCCCCCAGAGCAGAAGGACTGTTAAAAATGTTATGAATTTGTTTGGATGACAAGTACCACCATGACAATGATCAGCTGATTCCACCCAAGGGTGTTTCCTTGCAGTTTCATGGAGAGATAAATGGCACATTCTATGTAACAGACTGTGTCAATGCAATAGGAGAAGCAGCACCAGGCTTATCAGATATAGTTGCCAATGAAGAACAATTGCTGTAGCTGTGTCAGTCCCAGGATATTAGAGAGACAACGTGGAGGAGGGAATATCTTTCATGGGACTGACTTCTGTTGGTGAGAGAGACAAGCTTTCGAGTTGCACAGAGATCTTCTTCAGATCTGGGAAAGGGACTCAGTGCATCACCGCTAAATACAAAACCAAACAGATAGTCTACCATATGTAGTTAGCACATAACTATCTGTTTGACCTTGTATTTAGCTGTGACACTGAGTACCTTTCCCAGACCTGAGGGAAAGCTCTGTATAAGCTCAAAAGCTCATCTCTCTCACCAACAGAAGTTGGCCCCAATAAAAGATATTACCTCACGCACCTTGTCTCGCTAATGCAGAACAATGTCAAGCCGATGAGAAGCAGCTTAGGGTTTCTCTTGGTTAGCGCTGAAAGCCGGGTTTTTAGGAAGTGTTCCCTAACATGTTCTAATTACCACTGTAAACCTCTTGTGTTTCCAGCTCAACATATATTTCCCAGCTAGCTGAGTTAAAGCCCAGGGTCTCTCCACCTACATATTTGCATTAGCTAACATGCTAACACCACGCTCTCTATCTTATCTAGAGGAGACTTGAGAGCACATCTTCACCAGGAAAAGAAAACGGTGTGTTCCTAACTCGAGTTAGCTAACATGAGGTAAAATCTTAGTGGATACAAAGCAGTTCGCAGTATTCACGTGAATTAGCTGGTCCAGTCAAAGGGCATCCTAGAGTTTACCATGACCTGCTAACTAATGTGGTAAACTATGAATTGGCTTGTCCTCACTAGCATTTTACTTCATGTTAGCCAACTGGAATTAGGAACACACACTCTTTCCCCCTAGTGAAGACAAGGCTGGGGCTTATGCATGGGATGTGAAATAATTAGATCTTTGGGGACCAAAAGTTCCAAATCTGACAGGGATACAAAAACTGTATGAAACCAAACAAAACTTTTAAAGCACCTTCATACTCAACCAATCTGCCCCCTCTCCTCCCCTCCCCCGCCCCCCGGCTGAATTCCAAATCATACCCACAGCAGCTGGCTTGAGTTAACTAAAGTATTTTCTTTTTACTGATTTTTACTCTGCAGTGCCAGCCTAGATAAGACAGTGACCTGAATTCTATTCTGCTTTGTAGAACACCAACAGAATTATTTGCAGCCAGCTAGTTAAAATGCTGTGAATTCCACCTGTGAATTATTTTCAGGTTCCAGTCAGTTGCACCTATGCAAATCCCTTGAAGAAATGTCATGGGGGCTGGGGGGCTAATTTGAAGGCAATGGGTTTGCACAGGTGCCACTAAGTGTGAGATGTGGCCTGCAGAACCTTGTGATGATGTGTGAGAAAGAAGGAGCCCAGCCTGTCTCTCACAGCCCAGGCTGGTATTTTGGGGCTGGCAGCTGGATGTATTTTGTCATTGTTTTTAACTTGTGAACTCGGCACAGCTGATACAGACTTATTAACACACAGTATGCACAAAACTGCACTTTCAAACACAAGAAAGTTGACATTTAGGCCCTGATTTTTCAAAAGGCTTGACCTCTGCCTCCACTTTCACAGGTGGAATTCAGAGCATTTGAAACTTTTAACTACCAGGCTGCCCCCATAAAATCGGAGTCTGCATCTCATAAAACAGGGTTTAAAAAATGGAATCTTCCCTCCCAACTCCAGAGCCCCCTACTGTCCTAGAGCGTGAGCTCAGATATGGCATTTGCCACTCCCTCTCTCTTGAAAAAAGAAAAGGAGGACTTGTGGCACCTTAGAGACTAACCAATTTATTTGAGCATAAGCTTTCGTGAGCTACAGCTCACTTCATTGGATGCATCAGCTCACTTCATTGGATGCTGTAGCTCACGAAAGCTTATGCTCAAATAAATTGATTAGTCTCTAAGGTGCCACAAGTACTCCTTTTCTTTTTGCGAATACAGACTAACACGGCTGCTACACTGAAACCTCTCTCTTGAGAAAGTCCAACAAACCAATCAGGTGCTGGTCTCCAGGAATAGCTAGGGTGGTCACAGAGTAAGCAAACACAATGTAACCAGCCTGTAAAGTATTTAAAGAAGAAGAAATTCCCATTGAGACAAAAAGGCTAATTTTCAAGGGCACCCTTGCACACTGACAAAGCAGACAGCACTAAATGGGAATGCATTTATTAGCACACCAGTAAACAATAGGTTAATAGACTACCTATGTGAGAAACCACAGCTGAGAGTACTATGAAACTTTGACTTAGAGCAGGAGTCCCAGATGAATGCTTTATTATGAATTAGTAATATTCAAAATGTGCACTATGACCAGGGCTGAAATGTGTTTGCCACAGCAATTTTTAGGGAAGTCTCAGTGGCCATGGTGAAAAGAGCAAGCTTGTGACAATGCATCATGGACCTTTGCTTCAGACTGATGACTAAGCTGAATTTTAATATTTTCGCCAACAAGAACGGTTTATTTGCTGAAAGCAATTTAGGAGGTTTCATATCCAGCCAAACCAGTCATTTCTCCAAATGTCTTCAAAGGCTCTTGTTCCCCACGGAGGCATGAAACCTTGAGAAATTAGCCACCAACTGAGAATCCACTTCTTAGAACCCCCCGTTCTTCCGGAGTGGTGCTGCTCACCTCTTGATTCTTTTTATGCAGCTGGGTTTAGTTCTCAAGCCTCTAAAAAAAGATAAATGCTCACATCCACCCGACTACCCGGTTACCATTCTCCATAGTAGCTGGAGAATGCAACGGGAG
Organism: Lepidochelys olivacea; assembly: GCF_965140295.1. NCBI lineage: Eukaryota > Metazoa > Chordata > Testudines > Cheloniidae > Lepidochelys > Lepidochelys olivacea. The sequence goes on from NC_140419.1 coordinate 4,721,265, forward strand.
CTTCCAAGCGCTGCGGCAGACAGTGCTAAGCGGAGAATGGTTAACACCACTGAAACAATAAAGATAATGGCATCTATGGATTTAATTATGATGCTAATGCACGGGGGGTGGAAGGGGAGGTGGGAATAGCCACTTCTCAGAAAAGTGAGTAGAAGAGAGGGGAGCTATTCGACCTGTAGCATCTGTGGGTCTCTTATCTGCTGAAGTTGAGGGAGGCCCTGCAAGCCACGCTGTACAACTTCATCGGATTTGCACTATACTTACCCACAGCATCGTGCTTTGATTTTTTCTGTCTATGCAACAAGTCTGCACCCAAACTAAGCTTTTAGTGCCATTTTTTCTTCTTTTAGCTCGGCAGAGCCAACACAGCTAAGAAAACGAGCTTGTTTCCTTCTCAGGCACCATCTGTGGAAGTGTTTGCTAAATCCCTTCACAGTTACATCTGTGTTAAGGCAACAGGGTTGCAGAGAGGTATCAGTGAGGGGACAGCTGGAAGGAGGCTGGTGCAACAGTGTAACCGAGAGCAGAACTGTGGCCTGCAGACCCATCATCATAGGCGATTGTGTGCAAGGAGGAAAGATCTCCAAGACCAAGTTAAGTTTTCAAGGCTGCCGGTTAGAAAATCAGAGACATTAAACACGGAGTCACTGAGAGAAAATACATCGTTGGACACCATGATGCCCTATTACCGTCACTTTTTCAGAGCAGAACTGCACTTCAGGTTTATATAGACTCAGCACATTCACAGGACAACACGACAGGAAGATTCACTTGAGCAGCAGGAGCTGAACTTTTTGAGAAGAGGCTTCATTTTATTGCCGTTTTTAAAACCAATACAGAATTAACCATTTTGCAGAAGTTCTTCATTCCACACATGGTGCCTGCTTGGCAACACTGAGGAAGTGAACAGGGTTTGACTTCCCAAACTGAGTCACCGCTGTAAGCCCCAGGGGCAGTATTTATAGGTTTGGGTGAAAATTTCCAGGAAACATCACTTACTGGCACAGACAAAAATAGCAAAGAAACTCTTCAATTACTAAACTTTAAGAGGTGTCTTTTTTCTTCTTCTTTGCTACACGGTGACAGTGAAACAGGGAAAGATGCTTTTGCTGTGAACGGGTACCGGTTAACATTGTTCCTTCAGCTCCTGATAGTAGCAGACACCAGTCCTAAACTATGAATTCTGGACAGCAGCAAGGTGCTATTTTTTTCACTGATTATTTCTAGGATAAGCATTCTAGTCTTAGAAAACTTTGGCAGCTCTCTTCCAGTGAGCACACAGATATTAATAGTTGACTGGGGCACTTCAGCCTGTTTGCTCCATCCACACAGTACGGAATCTTGTTCTAAATGACTGTTTCTGCGCTTTCCACAAGAGGAACGGACAATCAGATCGACAGCCTCCAAGAGCCATGTTCTGATTTCCGCTACAGTGCTCTAAATCTGGAGTCACCCCATTGACTTCAGGGTAGGGATTTATGTTCTCACTTATCCAAGCCAAGCACATGAACTGTCCTAAAAATTGCTCCTTCTCTTTACCGTCTTGTATTGCAGAGGGGGCCGCATTCCAGTGGTGGGCAAAGAGAGTCACAATGTATCGGTAAAGCATTTTGGGAACCCTCCCTTTAAGCATGCCACACACACATATAAGATCTTATTATCTTATTGGGCCATCCTGGTTATCACTACAAAAGTTTTTTTTTCCCCCCTGCTGATAATAGCCCACCTGAATTGATTAGTCCCGTTACAGTGGGTATGGCAACACCCATTGTTTCATGTTCTCTGTGTATATATATCTTCCTACTGTATTTTCCACTGCATGCATCCGATGAAGTGGGTTTTAGCCCACAAAAGCTTATGCCCAAATAAATGTGTTAGTCTCTAAGGTACCACAAGTACTCCTCGGTGGTTGTTTTTTTAATCTTACTGTGAGTGACACATAAATCCCTCATTTGATTATTATGATCATCATTCCAGGCTCCCGTCGCCTACTCTAGTTACCCAGAGATTGAATTAAAAAATATTATATGTACATTGGATCCAGATTCTGATCTCAGTTACAACCAGTAAAAATCCGAAGTAGCTCCATTAAAGCCAACTGCATTGGGTGGCCGGGGATAACATGGCTACAACGTGTACTAAAATGCTAAATGAGATGGTCACATCACCCTATGCACTCACCCATATTTATATCTTCATTCTTGTCCATTGACCAGCTATCATATAAGCCAAACTACCCATCCAATAAAACTGTCCACTAAAGTTTGTGTTTTCCATGTCTGTGCTAACAACCAAGCTTCATTCCCCACGCCCCCCCCGAAAAAAAAGAAAAAAAAGCTTAGATCCGCCATGTCAACCCCAAGAGTCTTAATTTCAGGCTTTAATTTTATCTAGGGTCATCCCAGGCATCCTTAGAAATTTTGTGCCAAATTTTCCAGTCTCTAATCTCCTGTGCCCAGGAACTCGTTTTCACAAGTGCCAAAGGCAATTAGAGCAAGGCTGCTCAGCACTTCTGGAAATCAGACCCTATGTGTCTAAGGTTGGGCACTGAAAAATGAAGGCACCAAAAATTAGGGAACTATGTTTCAAAAGAGGCTTTTCTTTCTTTTCTTCTGCTTAAATGTATTCAGAGCTGATGGGCCAGATGGACAGCCCAGCAGAATTGTCCATAGAACAAGCACAGTACAAGGCCTTGGCAAGGGGCCTTCACTTCTGACTTGGAAGGGGACTAAGGATGAGAGGGCCATTTGACCTCCATGACTCAGTCTTTATGCTCTTTGCCGAGTTGTGAACAAGAGTGCCAAATTAGTGCTGAATAAGATGGGTGACTTTAATAATGTGAATACCTGTTGTCTGGACTGGAGACCAGCCAAACTGATTTCACACAGGCCACCAAGCAGCCATCAGATAGAACAACTACTCTTGGCCTGTACTGGCGTGGGACAGATTCAAACCAGTGGTCTAGAACCAGAAGCCTTTATATATCTCCTTTATATCTATTTATATAGCCTTCACTATTCCCCTGAGCTGTTCAGCTCCCCCTTCCCCACGGGGCACCATTAAACATCATGTAAAACTTTTATTAACTTTTATTTTTCTTTCAAACCTTTTTTTTATGGGTTTCCGAGGGGGTTTTGCCATTTTTCTGAACCTAATTAAAAAAAAAGTTTACCAGGAAGAAGGTAAAAACCCGATATCATTGGAACTAACAGATAAAAGAATTATGTCCCTGAGCACTTGTCAGAAGACTTTCAGAACATTTCATCTTTCTACTTCCCTGGCTGGATAGTCGGTTTGAGTAATTTTCTCTTTCTCCTGGGGTTGGTTGCTAAGAGACGCACTATTACTTCTCTTTCTCTTATGACCCGATTACTGTGATCAGCAAAGACAGTGTGCAGACAACACACTGACACGGCTCATACACGAATGCTGAGCTCCTTACAAAATGATGGACTGCATTAACACACTGTGACCCCTTCACTCGGATGCAGCCTTTGCAGATTCTTGTGGGACAACTGGGGGCTTTTACTTCTCTGTCTACTGAAGTGTGTTCTCAAACATTTTAAATCACAGCACTGGAAAGGGGAAAGAAAGGACTTTTACCTCCTATGTCTCATTGCTTGTCAACCAGAGCGGTGTTAACAGGCCTTTTTGAGAAATGCTCCTTTTCTTCCCCTCCCAGGCAACTGGCTTAGGAACTATTACTACCCCTTTTCTCTCTCTCCCACACATAAAAAAGTTTGCAAATGCAACTACTTTGGGCCAGCGTATTTCCTTAGCAGTCAGTGAAGTTTGTCCCTGACACTTACGGGACTGACAATCTGGCAAAGGGCTGAGCACCAAAGCCATAATAAAGAAAAGCATAAGAATGGCGATACTGGTCCATCTAGCCCAGGATCCTGTCTCCCTGAAGTGGCCAGTGCCAGGTGCTTCAAAGGGAATGGACAGAACAGGGCAATTATTGAGTGATCCATCCCCTGTATTCCAGTCCCAACATCTGGCAATCAGACATTTAGGGATACCTAGAGCATGGGGTTGTGTCCCTGACCATTTTGTATAACAGCCATTGATGGACCTCTCCTCCATGAACTTATCTAGTTCTTTTTTAAACCCAGTTATACTTCTGACCTTCACAACATCCCCTGGCAAGGAGTTCCACAGATTGACAGTGCGTTGTGCAAAGAAATACTTCCTTTTGTTTTATACCTGCTGCCTATTAATTCCGTTGGGTGATCCCTGGTTCTTATGTTATGTGAAGGGGTAAATTCACTTATTCACTTTCTCCACGTCACTAATTATGTTATAGACTTCTATCATATCCACCTTAGTCTTCTCTTTTTCTAAGCTGAACAGTCCCAGTCTTATTAATCTCTCCTCATATGGAAGCTGTTGCATATCCCTAATCATTTTAGTTGCTTTTTTCTGTACTTTTTCCAATTCTAATATATCTTTTTTGAGATGGGGCAGACAGAACTGCACGCAGTATCCATGGATTTATATAGTGGCATTATGATAATTTCTCTTATTATCTATCCTTTTCCTAATGGTTTCCTAGCATTGTTCACTTTTTTGACTGCTTCCGCACATTGAGCAGATGTTTTCAGAGAACTATCCACAATGACTAAGAGCTCTTTCTTGAGTGGTAACAGCTAATTTAGACCCCATCATTTTGTATGTGTAGCTGGAATTATGTTTTCTAATGTGCATTACTTTGCATTTATCAACACTAAATTTCATCTGCCATTTTCTTGCCCAGTCACCCAGTTTTGTGAGATTCCTTTGTAACTTTTTGCAGTCAACTTTGGACTTAACTGTCCTGAATAATTTTGTATCATCTGCAAACTTTGCTACTTCACTATTTACCCCCTTTTCCAGATCATTTAAGAGTACGTTGAACTGCACTGGTCCCAGTACAGACCCTTGTGGGATCCAGCTATGCACTTCTCCGCACTGTGAAAACTGACCATTTACTCCTAACTTTTGCTTCCGATCTTTTAACCAGTTACCAATCCATGAGAGGACCTTCCCTCTTATCCCATGACAGCTTACTTTGCAAAAGAGCCTTTGGTGAGGGACCTTGTCAAAGGCTTTCTGAAAGTCCAAGGACGCTATACCCACTGAATCACTGTGGTCAGCATCTTTGTTGACCCCCTCAAGAAATTCTAGTAGATTGGTGAGGCACGACTTCCCTTTATAAAAACCATGTTGACTCTTCCCCAACAAATCATGTACATCCATGTATCTGATAATTCAGTTCTTTATTATAGTTTCAACCAATCTGCCTGGCTTTGAAGTTGGGCTTACTGGCCTGTAGTTGCCAGGATCACCTCTGGAGCCCTTTAAAAAAAAATAATAATCAGCACCACATTAGCTGTCTGCCAGTCATCTGATACAGAGGCTGATTTAAGCAATCGGTTACACATCAATGTTCCCTCTGATTTTTTACATCAATGTGTGGAAAGAATTTTGTTATTTGCACCAACGTGAAGGTGATGTGTGGTGGGGCTGGGGCCGAGGGGTTTGGAGTGTGGGAGGGGGCTCAGGGCTGGAGCAGAGCGTTGCAGTACAGGGCTGGTGAGGGCTCTGGCTGGGAGTGTGGGCTCTGGGGTTGGGCAGGGGATGAGGGGTTTGGGTGCAGGAGGGGGCTCAGGGCTGGGGCAGAGGGTTGGGGTGTAAGGAATGAGGGCTCTGGGGTGGGGCTGGAATGCAAGGTTCAGGGTGCGGGAGGGACCTCAGGGCTGGGGCACAGGGTTGGGGTGCGAGCTCCGGCAGGGGTGCAAGTTCTGGGATGGGGCCGGGGATGAGGGGTTTGGGGTACAGGCTGCCCCAAACTGCAGCGAGGAGAGAGGACTCCCCCACCCCTCAGCTGCTGCAGCAGCCCAGGGCTGGGGGCGGGGTGCCTCTCCCCGCTGCGGCAGTACTGGGGCTGGGTGAGAGATGCCTCTCCCTGGCCATGGCAGCTCCGGGGCTGTGGCGGGGGGAAAGGCACCTCTCCAGTTCAGGCCCCTATGGGTGCGCACCTGCATGGCCCTTGATAGTCTGCTGCTGCTAGAGGGAACTTAGATACACACCACAGTTAGTAGCTCTGCAATTTCATATTTGAGTTCCTTCAGAACACTTGGGTGAACACCATCTGCTCCTGGAGACTTATTACTGTTTAGTTTGTCAGTTTGTTCCAAAACCTCCTCTAATGGCACCTAAATCTAGGATAGTTCCTCAGATTTGTCACCTAAAAAGGAAGACTGAGGCGTGGGAATCTCCTTCACATCTTCTGCAGTGTTGATCAGTGCAAAGAATTAGTGTCACTTCTCCACAATAGCCTTGTCTTCCTTGCATGCTCCTTGACCAGCAGCCCCACTGACTGTTTGAAAGATTTCCTGCTTCTAATGTACTTTAAAAAATTGCTGTTATTTTTTGGGTCTTTTGCTAATTGCTCTTCAAATTCTCTTTTGGCCTGCCTGATTATACTTTACACTTGACTTGCAGGAGTTTATGGTCCTTCCTATTTTTGTCAGTAGGATTTGAATTCCAATTTTCAAAAGGTATCTTTTTGTCTCTAACCACCTTTCCTACCCTGTGGTCAAGCCAGGTTAGCAGTTTTTTGGTCCTCTTACTTTTTTATTAATTCTTTATTTGGGGTACACACATAGTCTGAGCCTCCATTTTGGTGTTTTAAAGAAGCTTCCATGCAGCTTGTAGGCATTTCATTCTTACGTTCTGTTTAACTATCCTCCTCCTTTCTGTGTAGTTCCCGTTTTTGAAGTTAAATGTCATCGTGGTGGGTTTCTTCGGTGTTATCCCCCCGACAAGGATCTTAAACTTAATTACATTATGGTCACTATTTGCAAGCAGTTCACCTATATTCGCCTCCTGAACCAGATCCAGAGCTCCACTTAGGACTAAATCAAGAATGGCTTCTCCCTTTGTGGGTTCCAAGATTAGCTGCTCATAACTAGCTGTCGTTGATAGAGTCTAGAAATTTTATCTCTGCATCCCATCCTGACATGCTCCCAGCAATATGGGGATGGTTGAAATCCCCCATTATTATTGCGTTTTCTGTTTTTGTAGCCTAATTCCCCTGAACATTTCACAATCACTGTCACCACCCTGATTAGGTGGTCGGTAGAATATTCCTACTGCTAGACTCTTATTGTTCAAGCATGGAATATCTATCCACAGAGATTGTATGGTAGGTTGATTTACTTAAGGTTTTGACTATATTTGATTCTGTGCTTTCTGTCAATATGGCTCCCCGACCAGTGCAGCCTACTCTCATTCCTATATATTTTGTGCCCGGGTATTACTGTGCCCCACTGGTTCTCATCATTCCACCAAGTTTCTGTGATGCCTCTTAGATCAATATCCTCATCTAATACCAGGCACAAAAGTTCACCCATCTTAGTATTTAGATTTCTTGCCTTTGTATATAAGCACTTATAAAATCTGTCAAAATTTAGTTGTCTGCTTTCATGTGCTGTAACTGAATGGGACTCTTCCATTTGACTGTTTCTCTTCAGTTCCTACCTGTACTTTATCAATGTCTATCCTCTCCTCTTTACTAGGATATAGAGTATCCCCTTTAATAAATCCTACTTTGATATGTAATGGTTCTCACTGCTAGGGAACTCTTCCGGATATTCAGCCTGCTTCTTCCTTTGTAAATCTGAACTTGTTACACTTAATTGCACCCTTTCTAGTCACCTCTCCACCTCTTTATTTCTCTCGAAAAAAAAATTAAACACCCTCCAAATAGTCACAGAGGGTATCGTAATACTCACCAGTCAGCACTCACCATTTGGATCGATCTGAGAATAGACTTCAGGATTGGCCACTACACCCACGGTGCCAGCAGAGACCAGGAGAAATCAGCGGCAAGACTTCCACTAATTTCAGTGGGTGCGTCAGGATTTCACCTCTGATGCTGAGAAGTAGATCTACACTCACCTAGCTCTGATCTAGGCTTAGACCTACTACAATGAACTGAGCCCTGAGCAGACCTCTCCCTCTTTAGCTCACTCTTTGGCTTTTGGCAAACCACCACTCCGACTGTATGGGTGAATCTCTACGGCCCACTCAAACCTTTATTAGACCAACTATAACATAACCCTACAGACATTTGCTGGTTGCCCTGCCTTACCATACTCTTTGGCAACATAAAAAAGCCTAAGGCAGGGAAGGGAAACTATATCTATTATATACATATATAATCTTTTATTATAACTGTTAATTTACAGGGTTTACAAAGGTGCATTTAGTGAACGACGGAAAAAACAAAGGAAGTTTTACTTGCTTGTTAATTGTCACATAACAATTGCTATTCTTTAACTCACTAGCAACATATTCAATCTTTTAGATTAAAAACAAAGGGGACAAGTGCTGCCGGCTTGAATTAAAGCTATTTCAGCACTAATGCTGCTCTTTTGCCTCGATTAGGCACAATAGCCTTTATAAATGTGGAGAGCAAACTTTATCTTTCTACAAGTAGATTTAATATAATAAATGCCAGATGTTTGCAATTTGAGTTATAAAAAGATGGTTTGTTTCCATTCCAGAGCGTGTCAGATCATCCCATTCCCCCCCGCCCCAACCTCCTCCTTTCTTTTTTCTACCCAAACTATTGTGGTTCATGGAACAGGCCACTGCATAGATGAATCACTAGTCAAAGCTCGAAATAATGATGTGGAAAAATTAAATATAGCATTTTGAAAGAAAACAGAGACAGACAGCCATAGGAAAAGAGAAAGAAAAGAGAAAACACACCTTGGAAAAAGTCTACCTGTCAAAAAGTATAATGCTGGCTTTATTAAACCAAACAAAGAAAAGTGCAATTCTGTTCACCAAAGTGAAAAACAAGGCTAGATATTAATTCAAGTCACTCCCAAGGAAATGATTATGTATCCCAAAGCCTTGGGAAGTTCCCTATTTGTAATTCTAACAGACTGTAGTAAAAATCGTTAATAAACTCAGGTTGCTTGACTGGACATTTTGTGAACTAGAGATAAGTACATTGGTTCTGCAGTAGTTTTTAGGCACCTGTTTGATGGTACCGAATACCATAACCCACGGTGACATTTCAAAGAAGAAAATTTCAACCTGAAAGCAAAGCAAATGCATTAGACCTACCCATTGATCTAGATCTAATGGCCATACGCTGATCCCATCACTCAGACTCGGTAATATCCTACTCTGATATCACCACAAGGAGATCAATGGAACTACTTATGGAGTAGGGTTCTTATTTCCAGGAGCCACATTCAAGGACCAAGACCCCACTGTGCTAGGAGCTGTACAAACACAGAATAAAAAGAGGGTCCCTCCCCAAAGCATTGACAATCTAGGTATAAGACCAAAGACAACAGGTGGAGCAATAGAGAACGACGAGACAACGCTACTCAGCACAAGAGACAGGGGTCTCAACACATCAGCAGCCAACCCGTTGTCAATGTTTTCACAGGCCTCATGGCAAACGTGCTACTCCATATGAGGAAGGGCACCAGAATCTGGCCTCAGGCTTACTCAGTATAACTCCAGTTACTAAAGACTGACTTAAAAACCACTGCTGTGCAAGTGAGAACAACCACTAATCACCAAATCGTTTCATTTGGTTCTCAACCGATAGGGAAGAGGATGTTATTAGAGAAAAATCAATGGGAGACTTCCGGAGGGGTTGCTCAGAACTGGTGTTGAACGAGCCCCCAGTGAGGAAACCTCCTGCCCCTCCCTTCAACCACCACTTCTTGATGATTACTCCAGCTTTTTTTAAAACTCGAATGCAGATGGTGGCAGAGCCGCCGCAAAGGGAACTGGAGGTTTGATTCATTGTTAATTTTGTGGGCTTTATTTTGCAATAATCCCTAGATGATGCAGCTGTGACAATGACTAATACATGAATAGGTTGCATTTGTTCAGTTTCCTTCATCGTTAGGAGAATTACAGGGTAAAGAGTTAATATTTCTTCCATAACACAATTCCTTTTCGAAAGGCTTACACACTTTAAAAGGCAAGAGCTAATTTGGGGGTTTGCTTAAGTGTAGTGAGAATGAAATACGTTAGCAGGGTGTGATTAGCATCAGCAGGAGCAGCAATAATATCTCACATTTCTATTTTTCCATCCATCTGAGCCCAAAGTATTTTACAGATCATGGACCCAATCCTGGAAGATAATGAGAATATGATGGGAGTGACAAGTGCTCAGCATCTCACAGGTGCTGGCCCAAAATAGATTCATCAGTTTCATCACTGAGATGCTGCCCCCTCTGGGGTGAAACACAGCAACTGTTTTAACAGCTTGTATCGCTTCACAACAGTTTGAGACAGGAAGGAAAGAATACCGTACCTGGTTTGAAACTACTGGGGAGTTGTAGGGAGGCAGAATGGACAGGATATGATGGGAAACATTCCTGCTCTTGCAAAGCGATTGCACAGCTGATCAGGAATTCCTATTTATGTCTCATGCAAAAGACAGCACCAGCATCAGCAGAGCTTCCCCGTCACGCTAGATGATCACCATGGTCCCTTCTGGATTTCTAATCTATTACATCTAAAAATCTATAACCTGTCCCCATGCTGACGTATGGTTCAAATCAAACACACAGGAGTTGAGTAGAACCCAGTGGATCACGAATACCACGCTGGATTTTTCCTTTTCAGCGTCCCAGCCAAGTATAGAACAGACGCTTGCCCGCTTTAGCTTCTATGAGCTGCCAGTACCAGAGGGGTAGGTGGAATCATATACTCCAGTAAACCCATATGCGGGCTTCAAAAATTAGACAGAGATGCTGACAGTAGCTCCTGCACACAAGATTCAATACGTTTCTTTGGGTACAAGTAAAGGGGAGCCTGACAGTTCACATTCCGAGTCCCTAGCAGGCACAGAAAAACATTAGCAGTCTCTACTCAAGAGTCTCCATGCACCAGAACACAGGGAGTGTGCTGCAGGTCAAGAGCAGGTGGACCAGTGACAGCAGGGATGAAGCTTTCACAGAGACAGCTCCCGCTATCTCTGGCTTGAAGCCAGCATGGTATTGAGGCTCTCCTCAAAAGTAACAAATGTACCCTCTCCCCTGGGCAACAAAAAAAAAAAGTTAAATGGAAGGGGATGAGCAAAAAATTGCACATATTCATCCTGCCAGTACTGACTCCAACAGAGACACCCAAAAGAAAAGCTAGTCAAAAAAAGAAAGAGAAAGAGAAAGAAAAGGAAAAGAAACGTCTGCTTTGGTTCTCGTTCCTTCATTTCATTTCTATTATTAAATTCCCCTATTAACTGCTCCCGCTCTTGCTGGTATCATATTCACCCAGGGTGCCAGAATACAAGGAAAAGACATTGACAGCAGTAATTATAAGATTTCCAGTGATGTGCCGCCATGAGCGAAGGTAGCAAATTTTGTGAAGCAAGTCCACAACGCCTCTGACAGAGAAAATACGGCACTGGATTGTACACTGGGAGAGGGGTACCCATCTCTAATTTGGAGGTCCAGGAAATAAACCATACGATCGGATGGCATCACAACGGTCTTGCCCACCTGCCATCCGTAACAGAGAGGATGAAACTACAACACAGAGGGGCAACACAGGCAAATTGCCGGAACCCCACAAGTTCTGCTACATTTGCATTTGTAGAGTGTTGCCAACTATTGGGATTTTATCACGAGTCCTGTGATATTGGTCTTTTTCCCCAGCCTCTGGAGTCATGAGAATTTGAGTTTTCTTTTTTTCTGAAATCTAGCCCAGCCATGGATTTTTTGAGGCAAGTCATTTAATCTCTCTGTGCCTCAATTCTCTATCTGCAAAATGGTGAGGGAAGGAAATAGTACATAGCAGTATTTGTGAAGTAATTTAAAGTCACCCCAAGTCTCCGTCCTGCACTGAAATTGGAGCAGAGACCACAGCGCTGATTACAGAACAGTGAAAGGAATGAGACCACAGCAGGAGGAAAATATTCTTCATTCGTTTCTATCCTTGAGATCTATTGCCGGTGCTCTTCTTTCGACACAAACGCAGTGAGTCCCCTTCCCCTGATCACTGTTACGTTACACACACAGTATTGCACGTATAAACAGGGAGCTTTCTGAGTATATTCAGAGAATACAGACCTGTTCCTGTTGAAGTCCACGGGGGTTATGCCTCTGACTTCAATGAAAGCAGGATTAAGTCGTTTTTCTCCTAAAAGCACATGTTATTCTGGGCAGAATTTTGTCTATGAAGACAGAGAGAATATTATTCTATACCTACTACTAAGGAGGCCTGATGGAGTCCTCTGGTTCTGAGCATAAAGCTGGAACCCGAGGAATGAGGTGTGGAATGATTCACAGAATATGAGTGGCACAGGAAAAAGGGCCCACCCCCTGCAGCTCTCATTGACTTCAATACTCACACCTCTCAGGATCAGGCCCACTTGGAACAAGAATATTTATGCCCTCGGGCTAAGCTTATTAAAATGCCAGGCACTGCTACAGAATCTTATAAAGTGAAATGAGAACACGGTGTAATAAGGTATCAGGGAAAATGATTTATGGTGTGTTCCTGGATACAGTTAAGAATAAGAAAATTCAATCCACTCCTCTAGTTTTCATGGACAAAATTTAGGTAAAGAACCAAAATCAGCAGCTATAAGGACACAGGAACATGTAATCTGAACACATATGGGCAGACCGCAGGCCCTGGTCTAAGCTGGGGAAATTTACATAAAGAAACGGCCATCGGTTACCCTGACCTGGAGTTAGTCCCGGTTGGGGCCCCTGCAGCTTCTGGCATGTCTAATACACACACCTGCGAAGCAGGTCTGACTGCATGAGCACCGCTCATGTTATGGCTCCCCCTCATGTTAACACCAGTGGGATTTTGTTTGTTTGGTAAATGTTCACAGTACAGATAATTCTGGTAGGAAACCGATCGCTACAATGTAGCAGACTTGGGTCTCGGTTCCAGCCTCCCATAAGCTCCCTTCATCTTCTTCCTGCCTTGGGTCAACAAGGCTCCTCTTACACAACACCCTTGTGTGCAGACTTGTACCTCAGCAACCTCTTGATGATTCGTTAAGTGCCATGTAGCCAGAGCATAAAAACAGGGATAAAAGTAGCAGCAAGATAGCAACGGAAAGAGCAGCTGGTCGGATGTGCAGCCTAACCTTGGCAACAAGGGTGAAGAAAACCTCAAGTGGCGAAATGAAGAGGAACAATCAGAAGCTGGTTCCATTAAAGAAAGTCTGAAGATCACTGAGCCTTCCTGCTAAGATCCTGCTTTGAACAGTGCATGGATGTGCTGAACAGGACAAAGAAAAAGGCCATTTGGAGGCACAAGTGCATGGGGAAAGCATTACCGAAAAGAACATGCCATGACATGGTGACTTTTGTTCATGTTTTCCAGACCTTAAAATAGGTAACACTGAACAAGAAAAGTCTTGACCTACATCGATAACAGCTGCCACTCCACCACTGAGAAACTAAACACAACAGAACAAAAAACCAGCAGCAACTGAGGCCCAGATTTTCCAAAAAACTCAGCTCCCAGTTAGGCATCAAAACAAAAGTGCTCAGGACTTTGGCCGTTGGCCCCCCTGTTGGAAATCAGGACGTAAGTGTCACAATGGGGAAAGCTGGAGCTGGAAATCTTAGAAAATCTGGCCCCATAGGGTGGGAGTTTAGTGCTTGAAAATCTGGCCCGGTGTCTGTGAGCCCTATAGAAACACGACAGCATGCATCTTCTGCTAGGTTTCAGGGTAGCAGCCGTGTTAGTCTGTATTCGCAAAAAGAAAAGGAGGACTTGTGGCACCTTAGAGACTAACCAATTTATTTGAGCATGAGCTTTCGTGAGCTACAGCTCAAAGTGAGTTGTAGCTCACGAAAGCTCATGCTCAAATAAATTGGTTAGTCTCTAAGGTGCCACAAGTCCTCCTTTTCTTTTTGCATCTTCTGCTAGCGACACAGCAGAACCTGAACAAGCACAGGATCAGAACTGTGGTTTTGTCTCTTCTTCTGTTTCTAATGGTACCCGGAGGCACCAGGTAGGCTCAGAGTCCCACTGCAACAGGAAGACCCACTCTCTGTCCCAATGAGCTACCAAATCTAGTTGAAAACCAGATGAGTCAGTATCATAACCCGTATCAAGGAAGGTAGAGTGTTACAACCACCCACTTACATAGTCTAAAACACTAAAATGGTATTTTTAAAACAGGGTTATCCTGCTATTTTGGTTTAGCTTTTGTTTCCCTTTTTAATCATTTACCTACTTCCAATCCTTTTTATAGATAATTTTAAAATGATATCTATTTCTGCTTAATATATTTTATTAGCTTCCCCTGACACCCCCACTTTTTATAACTGGGGGCAGGAGAGTTAGGTGTGAGGGAAAGGCCGAGCTCAGGTCAGGCAGCACAGCGTAGTAGAAAAAGGATATAACAGTAAACGTCAACAAAAAGTATCCAAGTGCAAGTGGAGGGGCCAAAGGTTTGATTGGAAGGCAACATGGTTCATGTCACTGCCACTTTCCATGTCATGCAAAGAGGGCTCTGCTCTGGCAACTTTCATCAGCACTTTCAATTCACTCAAGAAAAACACAGGCCGATCAGCCGAAGAAGGTACAGGCTGTACAAGTGACACGTCTTAAACGAGATGTTAGCCCAGAGGACGTGGCTTCCCCAATCCTACAAGTGACAATCTGGAGAAACTAGTGAAGAGCACGTGCTGGCCTCCATGAGAAATTCGCTGATATTGCATCTGCAGCTGCTTTTAAATGGGCAATTGATTTTAATGATACTGATCTGGCAGCAGCTGCTATGCCAGGGCATGATTTGTGAGGCTACGTCTGTACCCCTACAGCCTTGGGATACTGTTCTGCAATATTCTGCTTGCGCTATACCCCTTTGCTTCCAGTCACCTTTAGCAGAATGACTTTGTAAACTGTGCACCTCTTCTCAAGCCTTAAGGAAACTAAACACCCCTCTGAAGTTACTTGGGGGCAGGGAGTGAGAGACTGAAATATACCAGTGTCCAAACGGGAAAGCACAGCTCTAAGTAGAAAGAGGCACGTATGAGAATGGAAGAACAAATTCAGGCAAGATGACTGGGCGGGCTTCTTTGCACAGGCAGCCATCAGCCAGCCCCCCAGTGCCTCCCAGGCTAGATTGTTGAAACAAAAACAAATCCAGGTCATTGAGGAAATAATTAGGGAGCATTGCTGAGACAATGAAGCGATAAAAAGGGAATGAAGCATGATGGGCTAAATATTCTCTAACGGCCCAGCTTTCTCTCCGGGATCCCAGAACCCGAGCATTCTTATATTCATATACAGTCTAGAGAATAGGTTTGGACGGGCTGGCTGTTGGCAGGACTTCAGCAAGCTGCATATCACACCACACCCCTGAATAGCTCTTCCTCATCACCATTAGTCTGCCAGGCTCCTCGAATGACCATGTGATCTCCAAGACAAGACATGGGCCTGATGCTGAAAAATGCTGAGTGCCTCCTACAAGGTGCTGTGTACACTTATCTCAGTGGCTTCAAAGGGACTGACTTGCGAGTTTCACCTCTTGGAGGGCTGGGTCCAATGGGAAGTGGTATTCCACAGGGAAAGAGTCGTGTCACGTGTCTCCAATCTGAGCGTTAATCACAGGAAGCTTCCCTCCCCTGTGCTGTTCAATTATTATCAATTCCTCCCTCCCCAAGAGCCGCATGGTACAAAAAAGACATGAGAGAAGAAGATAATATGTCCCTCCCATCCAATCACCTCCGCAGCAACTCCAGGGGAAAACTTCTTCTCACTTGAGCCATGTAGCCCACAGCCATGAAAAAAAAAATTATCATCAGAGCAGGTGAGCATTTTTCAACTAAATTTTTTCCACCACAAAAATGAATTTTGACATTGGGAAAAAAGGTTTTCTATTAAACCTTTCAATCTTAAGGGGGAAATCTCTAACATAAAATAAGGATTTTCATTTCGTTTCTGTTTGAAATTTTCATTTAATTTTAGTTTTCAAAAATCAAAATGTTTTTGAAATTACAAGCATCAGAGGGGTAGCCGTGTTAGTCCGTATCCACAAAAACAACGAGGAGTCCGGTGGCACCTTAAAGACTAACCCATTTATTTGAGCATAAGCTTTCGTGGGTAAAAAACCCACTTCTTCAGATGCAGAAAGCTTATGCTCAAATAAATGGGTTAGTCTTTAACGCTCCACCGGACTCCTCGTTGTTTTTGAAATTACAGATTTTTGTTCTTCCCTCCCTCTCTCACCCATGTCTTGTCAATGAATGCAACAGAATGAGTGAAGTCTACAGGTTGAGGGATTCTTTTTCACTTTTTACACTCTCTTTTTTAGTTTTCCTTTTCCACTCTGCAACTTTTAAAAACTTCTCCAACTTTTGACAAGTTAGAGTGTCAAAACTCTGCTGTTCCAACTTTTCAAAAGCTAGGGATGTTTTTAAAAAGTTCCAGAGTGGCAGAGCTTCTGAGCTTAATTTGTTTGTTTGTTTTGGTTGGGTTTATTTTTTTTTTTGGTTTTTGGTTTTTTTAGCTGCTCCATAACTTTTCCAAAACTGGAGAAATTTTGAAAACTTGCAGGGGGGGAAAAAGGGAAAAACTGACTCATGAACCATACCCCTCCCTGTCCAAGACATGATTTATTTTATTGCACTCTTGAGGAAGACCGAAAGGAAAGGGGATCCAGAAAATGCAAAACCCGAAAATTAAAAACTGAAGTTTTCCGGTTTTCAAAAACTGAATCAAAATGAAATTTATGTTTCCTTCTGAGGTTTTCAACCAGCTGTGATCATCATCTATTTTTGTTATTCTTGTGCAAACAGAACTCCCATCATATGCCAACAAGTCAGGAGTCCCATCTCTCACAAATTACAATCAAGATGACCTGAAGAAGAGCTTTGTGTATCTCAGAAGCCTGTCTCTTTCAGCAGCAGAAGTTGGTCCAGAAAAAGATATCATCTCCCACACCTTGTCTCTCTATTACGATCAATGGAAGAAGCCTTGCCACTGACCCTCCTGGACCGATTCAGAACACTGGAGGAGCTTCTCTGGGCGAGTGATGGGAGCTGAGCCCCAGAGGCACTCTCAGTTGAGTGTCCCTCACTTTGGAACTTAATCGTTCTGCTGGTTGGGTCCACAAGACACTCAACTTCAGAGCATCACGATTCAGCATGCGGCCCAAGTATCTGATTGAGTGTGTTAAATGTAGGGTATTTATAAAGTGGTAGATGGAGGACGGCCAAGGTATCGGTGGTTATTGTTTTGTCCTGTCAAGCCATGTGAGTTCAGGTTTTGTTTTAATTATATAACATGTCCAGATGCTGTTGCAACAGTCATATAAATATCCACATAAATAATTATTCATTTAAAATATTAATTCTTAAGAATTTGGGATACTAGGGGAGCCGTAATGCTGAATTCATCCAACTGGCTGGACAGCAGTTCTGCCAACAACTTGCCCTATCATCCTGCCACATCCCCAGACTTAGTACTTTGCATGGTACTTCCCACTGAGCCAGCGCAAAAGCCCTAACCCTCCCCATGCTACGGAGCATGTCGTCTTTGGAAAAGGAATGGCCTTAGAAAGTGGATGTTGGCATCAACTGTTAAGAAAATAAGATGGGGCCCACAATGATTTTTTTATCTTTTTTAAATAATGTGAGGATAGCTAGAAGGAACACGCTCAAAAGCTACCCCAAGATTTTCATTTGAACTGCTCTGTAATCAGGTAACCTCAAACAAGGTGTCAGTAATGTAGAGTAACTCATCAGCATCTAGCAGAAGGGGCTAATTCCCCTAAATCAGATATAAATCAGCTGTGAACCAGCTGAGCAGCGAACAGCACAGCAGCTAACAGAAGGAGTTTGCCTGAGATCTTCCTGAGAGGAGGTACGCTAAGGGCTGCATTAAGGAGGCTGTGTTGGTGAGTATCTGAGTGTTTGTTGTGAGGACAGTTTGACTGTGTGCTTGATTGGTTGTTTGAAAAGGGCGAGAACTGGGAGTGCTTTGTTCCAGGTGAGCCATAAGTGGGCCTGACTGTATAAAAAGCCAGTCAGCTGCGAACCAGCTGAGCAGCGAACAGCACGGCAGCTAACAGAAGGAGTTTGCCTGGGGAGAGCCCACTGAGGCTTACATCTTGCCGGATTCTCCGAGTAATTACTACAACTCCTGTGGAAGCTCATAGAAGGAAGGTAATATGGATGGGGGGTGTTCAGCTGTTGTGACCTGCACTGGATGTGCTGTGTTTGTCTTTCTTCCACAGGACAGAAGCGACTTTGTCTGTACAAAGTGCAAGCTGGTCTCCATATTGGAAGAGAAGGTTCAAGGTCTGGAGCAACAGGTATCGACCCTGCGTTGCATAAGAGAAACTGAAGATTTCCTGGACAGACGTCAGAATATGCTTCTACAGACACAACATTCTGAAGATTCAGAGCAGGCTGCGCAGCGGGGACAGGAGGACGGTGAAGAAATTTGGCAGCATGTGAGCTCCAGAAGAAAAAAGGGGAACGACCATGTACCAGCAACGCCGGTACAGGTAAGTAACCGTTTTCATGTTCTCTCCACGGGTAATAATGCGGAGAGGGGACCAGATGATACGTCTGAGGGAAGGGAGCAGAAGGAAACTCCACCGATTGGAAGGCATGAGATGCACTGTCCTAGGGTTGGGGGTTCCACGACCACCGCTCCCAAGCGAAGGAGGCGGGTGGTGGTGGTCGGGGACTCTCTCCTCAGGGGGACTGAGTCATCTACCTGCCACCCCAACCGGGAAAACCGAGAAGCCTGCTGCTTGCCAGGGGCTAAGATTCGCGATGTGACGGAGAGACTGCCGAGACTCATCAAGCCCTCGGACCGCTACCCCTTCCTACTTCTCCACGTGGGCACCAATGATACTGCCAAGAATGACCTTGAGTGGATCACTGCAGACTACGTGGCTCTGGGAAGAAGGATAAAGGAGTTTGAGGCGCAAGTGGTGTTCTCGTCCATCCTCCCCGTGGAAGGAAAAGGCCGGGGTAGGGACCGTCGAATCGTGGAAGTCAACGAATGGCTACGCAGGTGGTGTCGGAGAGAAGGCTTTGGATTCTTTGACCATGGGATGGTGTTCCAAGAAGGAGGAGTGCTAGGCAGAGACAAGCTCCACCTAACGAAGAGAAGGAAGAGCTTTAAACTAGGTTCACCAGGGGAAGGAGACCAAAGCCCAGAGGTAAGTGGGGAACTGGGATACCGGGAGGAAGCACGAGCAGGAGTGTGTGAGAGGGGAGGGCTCCTGCCTCATACTGAGAAAGAAGGGCGATGAGCGGGTTATCTCAAGTGCCTATACACAAATGCATGAAGCCTGGGAAACAAGCAGGGAGAACTCAAAGTCCTGACACAGGCAAGGAATTATGATGTGACTGGAATAACAGAGACTTGGTGGGATAACTCACATGACTGGAGTACTGTCATGGATGGATATAAGCTGTTCAGGAAGGACAGGCAGGGCAGAAAAGGTGGGGGAGTTGCACTGTATGTAAGAGAGCAGTATGACTGCTCAGAGCTCAAGTATGAAACTGCAGAAAAACCTGAGAGTCTTGGATTAAGTTTAGAAGTATGAGCAACTAGGGTGATGTCGTGGTGGGAGTCTACTATAGACCACCGGACCAGGGGGATGAGGTGGACGAGGCTTTCTTCCGGCAACTCGCAGAACTTACTAGATCGCACGCCCTGGTTCTCATGGGAGACTTCAATCATCCTGATATCTGCTGGGAGAGCAATACAGTGGTGCACAGACAATCCAGGAAGTTTTTGGAAACTGTAGGGGACAATTTCCTGGTGCAAGTGCTGGAGGAACCAACTAGGGGCAGAGCTCTTCTTGACCTGCTGCTCACAAACTGGGAAGAATTAGTAGGGGAAGCTAAAGTGGATGGGAATCTGGGAGGCAGTGACCATGAGATGGTTGAGTTCAGGATCCTGACACAAGGAAGAAAGGAAAGCAGCTGAATGCGGACCCTGGACTTCAGAAAAGCAGACTTTGACTCCCTCAGGGAGCTGATGGGCAAGATACCCTGGGAGAACAACATGAGGGAGAAAGGACTCCAGGAGAGCTGGCTGTACTTTAAAGAATCCTTATTGAGGTTACAGGGACAAACCATCCCGACGTGTAGAAAGAATAGTAAATATGGCAGGCGACCAACTTGGCTTAACAGTGAAATCCTTGCTGATCTTAAATACAAAAAAGAAGCTTACAAGAAATGGAAGATTGGACAAATGACCAGGGATGAGCATAAAAATATTGCTCAGGCATGCAGGAGTGAAATCAGGAAGGCCAAATCACACCTGGAGTTGCAGCTAGCAAGAGATGTTAAGAGTAACAAGAAGGGTTTCTTCAGGTATGTTAGCAACAAGAAGAAAGCCAAGGGAAGTGTGGGCCCCTTACTGAATGAGGGAGGCAACCTAGTGACAGAGGATGTGGAAAAAGCTAATGTACTCAATCCTTTTTTTGCCTCTGTCTTCACAAACAAGGTCAGCTCCCAGACTACTGCACTGGGCAGAACAGCATGGGGAGGAGGTGACCAGCCCTCTGTGGAGAAAGAAGTGGTTCAGGACTATTTAGAAAAGCTGGACGAGCACAAGTCCATGGGGCCGGATGCGTTGCATCCGAGAGTGCTAAAGGAGTTGGCGGATGTGATTGCAGAGCCATTGGCCATTATCTTGGAAAACTCATGGTGATCGGGGGAGGTCCCGGACGACTGGAAAAAGGCTAATGTAGTGCCCATCTTTAAAAAAGGGAAGGAGGAGGATCCTGGGAACTACAGGCCAGTCAGCCTCACCTCAGTCCCTGGAAAAATCATGGAGCAGGTCCTCAAGGAATCAATTCTGAAGCACTTAGAGGAGAGGAAAGTGATCAGGAACAGTCAGCACGGATTCACCAAGGGCAAGTCATGCCTGACTAATCTAATTGCCTTCTAAGATGAGATAACTGGCTCTGTGGATGAAGGGAAAGCAGTGGACGTGTTGTTCCTTGACTTTAGCAAAGCTTTTGACACTGTCTCCCACAGTATTCTTGCCAGCAAGTTAAAGAAGTATGGGCTGGATGAATGGACTATAAGGTGGATAGAAAGCTGGCTAGATTGTCGGGCTCAATGGGTAGTGATCAATGGCTCCATGTCTAGCTGGCAGCTGGTATCAAGTGGAGTGCCCCAAGGGACGGTCCTGGGGCCGGTTTTGTTCAATATCTTCATAAATGATCTGGAGGATGGTGTGGATTGCACCCTCAGCAAATTTGTAGATGACACTAAACTGGGACGAGAGGTAAATATGCTGGAGGGTAGGGATAGGATACAGAGGGACCTAGACAAATTGGAGGATTGGACCAAAAGAAATCTGATGAGGTTCAACAAGGACAAGTGCAGAGTCCTGCACTTAGGATGGAAGAATCCAATGCACTGCTACAGACTAGGGACCGAATGGCTAGGCAGCAGTTCTGCTGAAAAGGACCTAGGGGTGACAGTGGACGAGAAGCTGGATATGAGTCAACGGTGTGCCCTTGTTGCCAAGAAGGCCAATGGCATTTTGGGATGTATAAGTAGGGGCACTGCCAGCAGATCGAGGGACGTGATCATTCCCCTCTATTCGACATTGGTGAGGCCTCATCTGGAGTACTGTGTCCAGTTTTAGGCCCCACACTACAAGAAGGATGTGGAAAAATTGGAGAGAGTCCAGCGGAGGGCCACAAAAATGATTAGGGGACTGGAACACATGAGTTATGAGGAGAGGCTGAGGGAACTGGGGATGTTTAATCTACGGAAGAGAAGAATGAGGGGGATTTGATAGCTGCTTTCAACTACCTGAAAGGGGGTTCCAAAAAGGATGGCTCTAGACTGTTCTCAGTGGTAGCAGAGGACAGAACAAGGAGTAATGGTCTCAAGTTGCAGTGGGGGAGATTTAGGTTGGATGTTAGGAAAAACTTTCACTAGGAGGGTGGTGAAACACTGGAAAGCGTTACCTAGGGAGGTGGTGGAATCTCCTTCCTTAGAAGTTTTTAAGGTCAGGCTTGACAAAGCCCTGGCTGGGATGATTTAATTGGGGATTGGTCCTGCTTTAAGCACAGGGTGGTACTAGATGACTTCCTGAGGTCCCTTCCAACCCTGATATTCTATGATTCTATATACAATGGATGAAATTCACTCCCATGCAGACACACACAACACGTGCAGGACTTGGCGGTGAAAACACAGTGTGCTGGCTCACAGCACAGGGGTCAGTTTCACCCAGTAAGCACCCTTGTATTTAGCAGAGATCGCATGGAGAACTTGCCATGCCACCACACTCCTTTTCAAAGGTTTCTTACCATCACTCCCCGGCTGTTTGTATGGATTGTACTTTGGCTTTGGAGCAACAACAGGTGCAAACTTCTTTGGCATCTGCTGCGTGGACACAGAGATGCTGGGGGTCCCAAAAGCGTGCGTGGTCTCCATTCTCGCAGTGACGTGACCAACGGGTTCATTGGTGTTCTTTGGCGGCAGCCATGATGGGTGGGACATGGTTCAGATCTGGGGAAGGATGAGGGGAAAAAAGAACACATGCACATTAGGTTTTTAAATTGGAGGGAAAAAAAAACCTAGGAACTTCTTTTTATTTATTTGTAAAATACAAATACACAAAAACCTTGGTGTATGTGAAGGTTTCTCTTTACGGCTTGACATATGAATTTGCCTATTTATCCCTACAACAGTATGTCAGAGGCAGCAGCTTTGCCCTCTCAGCAAAGCGAGCTAGAATTGAGCTGAATTCCCCCGCCACTATTCTTAGAGATAGGCCCCCTCCCCAGATCAAAGCTGAAGCATGCTAGCAGGACCAGTGGGGAGGAATTGGCTCCACCTCCCTCTGGAGTTTCAAACAGGGGTTCTCAGCAGGATGGTTGCTTCCGATTCCACAGCCCGTTCAAATCTTAGCCTCCAGAGCAAGGCTGCCACAAAGAGGGACCACTAATGAAACTGTGTGGATGATTTCCCTGCTGTGAAGGAGGGCGGGTGGCACCTTGGAAAATCTCTGCGTGCCTCAGTAAAACGGGGATAAAACTGCCCTAGCTTTGCAAGGATGCTGTGAGAATATATTCCGCAGTGTCTGTGAGGTGCTCAGATACTATGGTGAAGAGTGCCCATGCAGACTGACAGGGGCTTTTGAAAATTTCACCTTAAGTCACCTAAAGAGCCTTACTCCCCTATTCAAAGCGCATTCAGGCACTTAGCAGCCACAATCCCATTGAGTCTCAAGGAAACTTCTAAGGCCGATATTTTCAAAAGCAACTGATTTGGATGCCTCCGGTTTTGACATCCAACTCAGGACACCATAAAGCATGCAGATTTTCAGAAAGCACTGGACACCAACCCTCTAATAATCAGGCTCCTTTCAGAGCCTTGAGTTGGACACGTGAAAACTGAGGCAAACAAACTCACTAGTTATTTATGTAATTCTTGGCTTTAAGCATCTAAATCACTTCTGAAAACCAGATTTTAGATGCTTTGGAAAATTTGACCCAGAAACATCTGTCCACTGGGGACTCCACCAAAACCAACCAATGCATTTCCACACAGGCCATCAAACAGCCATCCGATGTCAATGACTTTCAGTCATTATCTATCTAAGATGAATATGAACAATGGCAAGGCGGCAAAGGTCACATATTCCTTTACTAGTCCCCTGTGGCATCCACTCTCCCAGTACTGAAGGGGTTAATTAATTTTGCATCCATTGCGTGCCCTCACTTCAGCCCCCCCATACTCTTGTTTAGGTTAGGAGAATTCCACAAGGCAACAAAACCCAGCAGGCTCTGGAGACTGGATTTGGAGAGGTTTCCTTTGATCAGCTAAAGCAGAAAGCATGGGAAGAATCAGCGCAGGAAGAAGACAGAGCCAGGGACAACATTCTCTGATCACCGTGGTGAGAAAACATCTCCAGCTGTGATCGGGGAGAGAAGCCAGTCTCTGGCAGGATTTGCAAAGAGAGCTGCTCTCCCACCACAGTTGCAATTGCATTCCAGCGGGGCTGGTGCGTGAGGGAAGTTCCAGCTCCCCAGAGAGGAGCACATTAATTGGTGAGAACTGTCCACTGAGCGGGGCTGGGTGAATGCTGCCAGGTGTACAAGCCCGTAGAGAGAAATCATTACTGAACTCCGCAGGGCTGCAGCGCTCTAACCACTGACACAGCTCTGCGGTCGCAGGCACAGAAATCTATTTGAATGTCTCTCACGGAGGGGTTTTCTTAAGCCAGGAGTGGCAGTCACAAATCACCTGTTGAAGGTCAGCAGCTAGAATCTGAAGAAAAACAGGCAGCTACCAGCTCCGCTGGAGACCAAACATCTCCTCACGGACTCCGCTGCAGAGCCCAGCTGCCGTACCACAGGCCCTGCGGACACAGGCACACGCTTGGGGCTGTGAAGCAAACGCTTCTGTCCCGTGCGCCTCACTTGGCTCTACGGAAGGCGTTCCAGCAGCATGGTGATACACTTGGACACATATTGAAGCCTGTCCTAACTTGGTCATCTAGAGTTCACTCTGCAGAACATATTTCTAAAGATTAGAAAAACAGGGACCAGGTGTGCCAAGCTTTAGGACCCTGGGTGGGGGGGATGCGGAGTTACTCTGCTGACTCACCGTGACAGGCAGAACAGCTGCGTCTCACTATTTCCCCCGAGAAGCATAAGCAGCAGAGTCCACCTAAGAGGCAATAGGTGATAGAGGGGGATTCCTAAAAATACAGCACTGAAAGAAGCCCAGGCTTGTCCTGTGTTTGGAAGTACAGTCCAGTCTTAGGGGTTTGCTGTTTGAGAATACACTCAAGTCTGTGGAAGGGGGTGAAGTTTTGCACCATACCTTATTGCATGTGTCTTTGCAGTGGTGGGCAATAAAAGGGGCACCGGCCTATTCACACCAGTGCCTTTCTAAAATTAATTTAATTAGAATTGTATTTGTTACTGCCACGGATTATTTATTCCAGATAGCAACAACTCCCTACGTGAGGAGTTAATTCCACGGAAAGACTGGTTGGTAAGGATAATCTTGTAGTCAAAGCACAGGATAGAGTTGGGGATCTGAGTTCTACCCCTGCCTCGACCATAAACCCCTGTGGGACCTGCACCAATCCATTGCACTGCTGTGCACCTCATTTTCCTCATCTTGGATCTAAACGTTCAGTCCATAGTTTCCGTCCTATCCAAGGGCTCGTACCCAACTTAATTCACCCAACACAGAAACCACCCCCACTAAGAGGAGACCAACCACTGAGGGAGAAATAAAACGTCACAGGCCAGCTGGTGTCAAGTGCTGCCCCAGAGAAGTCAATGGTGCTGAGCACCTGGCGGGAACCAGGCAGCTCTAAAAGAAGACAGCAGAAGCGCCACAGGGTGCCCCTGAACTGGACTCTGAATTTTATGCTCCCTAGTGGAGCTGCTGCGATGCAGCACCCAACACAATTCACACCAGCAACAACTCTCCGGTGGCAGAGCCCCAGCAAACCGAGTGACCACCGCCCAACCCTGCTGCTTGGTCTCATATTACCAGATGACAGCGTCATTCTGAAAGCAAGAAATGGGAAGGCCAAGTCCACCCGCAAGGCCAGAGAGGAAATTCCACTCACTGCTCCGCCCTGCCCAGCTACCTGCTGTTCCCAGCGCCAGGGTTTATGGAACCAAAACCAAGTTATCACCGAAACAAAGAAGATCCCCCTCCTCTTCCCATGTCCCCACAAGCTCCAGATCAAAGTGACCAAACCACGCTAACAGCCTGGGGGCAAAGAAGGGACAGCCATGAAGCCCCTCAAACCGGAGGGCCAGGAGGAATAATCATGCCGCACTGCACCCAGCAAGCACTGTTGAAGGTGCCCTGGAATTTAGGTCCAACTGGGCTGGGCGGGGAATGCCCAGCATGTACATGGCATCTGAAAGATGGCACATCACACAGCACAGCGCCCCCTAGCACCGCACTGGGGCACTATCTCACTACAGACTCCGCAACAAGTGTGCCTACAAAGCTGTTCAAGCTATGTCCTGCAACTCCTGATTGGTCTCCCACCCACACAGTGACATGGCCCAGGGAGCCTGTGCCACCTGAGAGATTCGCAACACCAGGTAGCCTGGGCTGAAGGGCCAAATTAGTAATGCCAATCTCAGCAGCAGCGATGCAGTGCAGCGACAGAACCTTGCAATTAATGAGACGAGAACATATTAATGTCCAATTTGGGAGCATAGCAACCGCACTGCTGTATCTGAGCCGGCACGTGACCCTGGCTCTCCTATTCTCTAAAGCATTTTTTCTGATACTTTTATTATTTCCCCTTTAGTCTTTTCTGTTCCTCCTTTGTCTCTCGCTCATCTTCTCCTGTGTATTTTGTTCTCTCTTCTCTCTATCTGTGCCCGTTAAGATGTCCCAAACAAGTTCCCTTTTCCCTTACGTGTCCCCAGCCCTGTTTCCCTGACACAAGCAAAATTCATCCACTCACGTTGCAAGTCTCACAAAATACAAAAAGGAAAATGACTGACTCCATTTTTTTTAAGCAGGTAAAGACAAACTTTGCTTTTTTAAATGCAGATGTTAGTGTGACTGGTTAGATGGGCAACAAGAGGACAGGTGCGGTGCAGGATAAGCGGACAGCTCGAGCTCTCGCTCAGTGCTTCTCAATCTTGACCTATAAAACTTCTACTAGTCCAGGCACAGACCCTACGTGAACACTGTAGACGCACCACAATCCTACTCTGCCACACCCCTGCCAATGAGGTCAACCACGCAGCCATTTCACAATGGAGACCAAAAACCAAAAAGGCACCACTTGGGTTTATAACTTAATGCTGATAATGTAAACCCCAGCAAATCCATAACCCTATCCAAATCTGAGTTGGATCAGCTCATTAAGCCCACCAACGCATCTCATGAACATGAAACTAGGTCCTACATTCAGCTCAGACCTTCTCACACCTACCCACCAGATTTGATTTTTTCCCAGGAAGTGATAATATACACCCCAGAAAATGTGAGATTAGCATCAATGTCTAACTATGAGGTTAGCAATTCATGCTTCCTACAGATGCATCTCCAAACACTTCACTGAATTAGTAATAGTTACAGAAGTGATTTTTTTTTTTTGCCTGCTGTAGTTTTATGCAAACTGCATGTTTTTTAATAGCTCACTACTAGGTACAGGACTTCACAAGGGGATGAAGAAGAAATCAGTGGTGAAGGAAGTGAGACACTAAGAGAAGGAGAGAGAGGGGGCCCGGTGTACGACAGGAGGAGGAGGTTACAGGGGCAGAGGGAGGCAAGGCACTGGAACGGGGGAATGTGGCAAAAGGAGCATCAGGATGGATGGCGTGGCAGAGCGGGAGCAGTGGCATGACAGCAGACATGCAGGCAGACTGACAGCTGTGGAGAGCTGAGGCAGTGAGGGTAGGGAGCACGGACCTGATGTTGGAGACAGGAAATCAGCAAAGGGATTCAAAGAGGGGGTGACAGGGTAGAAATGGAAAGGAAGGATGTTGACAATCATTATTGTCCGTGCCACACCCCAGGCAGCTTTACACACTCCTAAAGTGAAATACGTCGTGTTCCTCCTTCCAGGCTACCGTCATTTTCAGTGAACCACCATCAGACTCGCTGTGAAGTCCTGTGGCTCTCCACTACACCTCCACCACCCGGGGAAAACTAATGGCTCTCAAGCACCCTCGGCCTCTCGCTGTCTGAGACCGTTACTGCTAACCCACACGGGACGACTTCATGGATTGAGGGTCTGCTGCTGCTACCACTAAGGTCAACGGCTGGATCGAAAGCTCGTACTGAAAAGCGAAGCTGCAGATTACATCTCCTGCATCCCCGTCGATTCTTCGCCAAGAAAATCATTCTGGATTTGTCAGCCAGTTTCCCTTCAATGAGTCCCTCCTGACAAACCTGAATAAACCAATCCATCCCAAACTTGCCACGTTCTGTCTCCAATTATCCCCCCAACAGCGAGACCCTAACCCCTCTGACTCCTTCCACAGACTCCCCCTTGGCCAGCATTTCAAGTACAAACTCGTTGCTCCCACATTCGGTGCACTACAAAATCCTGTCTCAGCCTGTATCTACCTTCCTCCTATCTCATGCATGCACAGGCCCACCATTCTGACAACAATGCTCCAATTATTTCCTTCTAGGCTCCTAACTCTGTACCTTCTCCCATGGCGTTCTCCATCCATGGAACCCCCCCTCAGTAATGCCGGTTTCCCAAACCGCTACCTTCTCCTCAATCAGTTCCCTCCTAAAACCCTGCTTCTTCCATTGATTCTAAGGCCAGATGAGACCATTATGAGCATTTACACTTTGGTAAAGCAGGCCATAAAATCTCACCCAGTAATTTTTGCATCAAGCCCATAACTTGTGTTTAACTTCAGATAAAGACTTGACTTATTACAATGGAGAATCCACCACACCGCTAGGTAAGTTCATCCAACAGTTAATTACCCTCACTGACAAAAGTACACCTTGTTTTAGTCTGAATTTGTCTAGCTTCACCTTCCAACCACTGGATCTCGTTATGCCTTTTTCAGCTCAATTATTTAAAGCGCTGTCTATTATCAGAAATCTCTTCTCCACGTAGGTACTTGTAGACTACAATCAAAGCACCTCAAACTTCCCTGGGATAAATTAAATAAACTGAGCTTCTTTAGTCTCTCACTCTACGGCAGGCTTTCCTGAAATTGAATTATTCTTGTAGCTCTTTGCTGAAACCTTTTCTAATTTTTCAACTTCCTTTCTGAAGTGTGGACACTGGAACCCAACACAGTATTCCAGGTCTGGTCACTTAAAATTAAACGGGAAAAACGGTCAAGTACATTGCAAGCGAAAAAATACAGCCAATAAGGTGCTGCTTTGTTACAGGGCCAGCTGCCTCTTGAGTGCCCCCTCAGAAGTCTGTCTGTCACTCTGAGACAACCTATCTCTGTCTCTTTGGGGACTTCTTAAACAACTGCACACCCCCAAGTCCAAGGGTAATTTAAAACATTCTACTCCTGGGGTTCAGTTTATTTAGTTTTTCTACAGTCTGGCCCTCCAGGGCCCACCCCCAGTCCAGCATCTGTCTCTCTTTCCCTAAGGTAGGGAGTCCTCAACTCTCCTTCCCGGGGCTGGGTCCCAATTCAGTCACCACTCCCAGGCTTCACCTGGCTGAAGCTCAGCCTTCTGGCTCTAACTTGCAAACTCCCCTGGTGTCAGGGTCCCCCTCCTGCCTTAGCAGGCGACTACTCCCAGCCCGCCTAGCTGGGGCAAGTTCCCCTGGTCTCAGGGTCTTCCCTAAAGGAGCCTTTCCGCAGTCTCTGCTAGAGCTTTCCCCTTCTCCCTGCAGGTTCCCGCTGCTCCTTGAGGTGAAATAACTTCTGGTGGGCCTCTTCAGCAATCAGGGTTGGCTAGCTCCAGGCCCCTCAGAGCCTTAAGGGGCAAGTCACCTGTAACAGCACTCTGTGAAGCTTGGTTGCCCTTACCTTGAAGCATTCGGTATCAGGCCACTCCTGAAAGTGGGGAAGTCAGACTGGATGGGCCAATGGTCTGATCCAATATGGCACTAACCTTAAGTACCAACGATAAGTAACATTAAGATGAATGTGCAGAATCAAGCTGTATAGATAAGGAAACTAATTGGCTCCTGTCCTGTCATTCAGACAATCTTAAAGCCATAATTCAGAGAATTCTAGCTATAAAAGAATGTAGCACAACAGGGACCTGGAATTCATCAATCCCAAAACGAGACCACATTATCTCCAAATGTCAGCCCAGGTATATCAAAGAGCATAACACTAAACAACAACAAAAGCCTGGCAAAGTCTGTTTTGCTTTTAATTACTGGATGCCATTCATCGCTGAAAGAAAGCAAAGGGCTAACATGAAGAGGATCCAAACTCAATTTACCCTCAGATCAGATAAGCAATGGAAGGCTAGAGTACCAATTTACCTCCACTCGAAAACGTCAGCGGGTTCGTCTCCAATGGAATTGAGACAGGCTGACTCTTCCGTAACGAGACTCTACCCAAATAAATCTTAATTTCACCTTTCCTTTTGCAACACAGTCCAAATGCTCCTCGGGAGTTGCTGGGGCTGTGGGGGTGTAACAGAATGAAGGATTTGTCCTTATAGTACGTAAACTGTTTATGGAAGCCATGGGTGGCATCTCATGGGGAGAAATGTTTTGTTTAAACCAATGTGTATTTCTAGACAGCCAGCTCCATCCTTCATCTAGACTCTCATCTCCTTCTATGCCTGTGCCTCTAATTACCACTCCGTCCTTAAAATCCACCAACACCACGGAAGTGGAACCTCCCGTCAGCTGACTTATCACAGGGCTTGATACAGAGCTGTAATTTTCCATACAAGTACAAGGCTTTCTTTGGACTATGTGTGTGTAACTTACACTGTAAGCTCCCGCAGGCAGGGACTGCCTTACTGGGAAACTCCAGGTGCAGCCAGAAAACCCCACTGTGGTTTGGCTCTGCTAGCAATCAGGGATGGAGTCCTGCAAAGATATGGCCCTGCTGGGTGAACTAACACTCCAAGCGTCCCCACTCCCCTGTTCACCTAAGTGCCCGCAGCCACGTCGCTGTTGCCCTATGGGCAGGTGCACCAGCGCAGCAGGGGTCGCCCACACACCCTTCCCAACCCTCGTGCAACACAACTACACAGGAAGAGGCATATTCTGCCCTTACTCCCTCTTCCAGATCATTCACGGAAACAAGTCCTAGCGTCGAGTCACATGGACGCCTCTCCCAACTCAATATGGTGCCATGTATGGTTACCCTGTATGTACAGGCTTGTAGCCTGTTAGTCCATAGGACGGGGTTCCTGTTGAAGCCAAACTGAGTTTGTTTTTCATTTGAGAGGCCAAGGGAGGCTAGATCTAAATCCAACTCTCTGCTTGGTCCCCCTCATCCACTAATTCTGCCAAATGCAGAAATCAAGACTGACCAGGGAGATTTGTTCTTTATAAATGCTCAAAGCTGCTTATTTCTCCTGGCCCCATTCCCCTCCAGACATTAAGTGAGTTTATTTCTCCACTTGTAGCCAGCAAACTCTAGGAGTGGGGCTTTTACATTTCTCATGGCCGCCAAACAGGGATATGAGGTCAAAATTCCAGTCTCATCTGGGGGCTTTAACCAACCCTCGGAAGTGCTGTGGTTACTTAGAAAAGCACCTCAAGCTCTCCTGTGATAGATTGACCATAAGGTATTTCCCCTCATCAATTTCACATCAGTAGCTGCCATTTGAAAAGCCAAACCGTGATTGCTTTTGACTCCTTAATCAATGTTGAACTGCACAATAAAACATCACTGATTTTTTTCTGTTTTAAAATGTAGAGGATCCCAGTTAAAAAGTAATTAGACTATGCAGGGTTCCATGTTTAATCCTCTCTCAATAATTTCCAGGTCAAGTTTGCAGAGCTAACAAGTCAAGAAACTTCCCCCTGTCCAATGATATGGGTTCTCTGTGCTCCTCACACATCTTAGCAGCAACAAGGATTCTGCAAGGAGAACTTTGATGGTTTGGATAACAACATGCAAGACTAAATCAAGCTGGTTCAGCCTCCAGTACCTGGACTGGGTCTGTAGACCTAACATGAGTCCAAGTGACTCCAAGACACACTGCATATCTCTCCCCTGCAGCTGGGAGTAAGCCTGCGTAGACACTCACGCTAGCCCACTGAAGGAAGCAGTGTGGACACTGCGGCTCACTCAGCAGCTCGGTTTCTCAAGCTCTCCTGACTGACCGGCTCTGCGCTCAGGTGGCTAGCCCGAGCGTGCACCAGAGCCGCAACGTCCACACTGCTTTTTTTGTGCACTATGTCGAGCCTCGCTAGCGTGAATCTGTCTGCCAGCCGCGGTGTAAACATACCAGATGAGCTGGATAAGAAGGTGCTGGTTTTGCAGCCACTTTTTTGAGTGTACATGAACTTTAACACATACTTACTCCTAGACCCCTTGCTAGTTCAGAGACACCTTTATAGGAACCATCGCCAGCGCTAAGAGACACCAAATCTCAAAGCTGTCTGACAACAGATTTGTTACCAAGGGGGACACGATTTTCATGTTCCCAAACCCCAGTCCCACAATACAAAGCAAAAGGAAAGTCCTCGATGCGATCAAAAGTCCATTCCTTATTCAGGCCACTGAAGCCCATTGCCAGTGTCAGCAAAGCGGAGGCCGCAGCCACAGGGACAAATGTGTTTTTTTCAGATGCAACAAATGCAAAATACAGCCTCGTGGCAAAGACCTCCATGCTGCTTTGTTATATCGGGAAGATGGCTCTTTAAATAAAGATCTTCTGTTGCAGAAGTGTAGGAAAATGAGCAAAGATGAATATATGTTTCAGAAAAAGGACCAGGATGCCACAGGTCAGGTGTAAACCCCCTGGGTCCTTTATTATTTTTATTTAATACAGACCACAGGTTCCACTACTACCGTGACTACAATCTGGTGACTAAAGCACAGGCCTGGGAGTTGAGCTCCGGACTCTTTCCTGGCTCTGCAGCTAGCTTTCTGTGTTACCTTGGGCAAGCCGACTCCCCGTTCACCTGAGTCTGTCCATCTGTATCTTGGGGATAACAACACTTGTGTGGGTTTTTAAGCTAACCAGTTCAGGAATGGTAGTACAGCACTTTCAGATCCTCTGATGGACAGTGCCGTAGAGGCACGCTGTATTATGAAACGTCAGATAGCTGGACCAAGTTACATATGTTCTTGTCCCCTTTAGTAGCTCAACATAAATTGGTTAGTCTCTAAGGTGCCACAAGTACTCCTGTTCTTTTTGCGGATACAGACTAACACGGTTGCTATTCTGAAACCTTTCATTATGTAGCTCGGGTCTTGAATAATGAAGTAATGCAGGTGGGTGCCATCTATATACTCTTCTAAAAACTACAGTTATGAGCTAGATAGGTTCACAGAACGGCAACGAAATAACTGCTACGCTGGTCCAAAGACGCGAGTCCCTTGTTGTGGGATATGCTGCAAAGTTCATCATTTTCACCACACCTTTTCAAAATGGGAGTGGGAGGAGGAAGTTGTATGCATGGGGAATAGGAAGACAGATTTGAGCACGGTGAGCTGTCTGGTTTGCTAACAGAGGCTATATTGAATTGTAATATTGCATTTTAGTTAGGTCTGGTTCTTAGCTGTGTTCTGTTTTTAAGTTACATCTATGGCACGAGAGCACACAGCTAGTATGCGTAAAACTAAATAAAGGAATTAATTGCTCAGCACAAAGATAGCTGCCATATATTAATATGTGGGGGTTGGCTTTGATCCATCAGTAGTGTCTGCAAAGCATAGAGATGTCTCAGTGCTCTCTACAGATACAGTATTTATTCTTCAAAAATAATACATTTACCAGGACCTGACAGTCCTTTCAATCCCAAAGATCTGTAACTGCTTCATGAACATATGTGCAGGAACCCCACTGCCAGCAAAATGGGATCACCTGTGGGGCAGACAATTACTGCCAATTTTTCAAAATTAGCCCCTGATTTCAAGTGTCCAGCTTGAGACCTGTTCAGGCCTGAGGTGCACAAGTCCCGGGCATCTGCTGCTGTGACCAGAGCTGTGGGCAGGATCTGCGCAAAGCCGGCCCTGAGTCAGACATCCAGAAATCAGTGGTCGCTTTTGAAAATGTCACCCATGGCACAGTAGGATAACTAGGGGGGACGGGGACAAGACAGAACCTTTTGGGTCAGAATACTGGGTGTACAAAGTACTGAGAAATCTTTAGTATGTACTCAAATTGAACAGGGTCTCAGTTCTTGAGGTTGCCTCAAGAAAACTCGTGCAAACCAATCCACCTCAGACATATAAAGGGCAAAGGCGGCCCAGCCAAAAATCAAAACCTGTGACTTCAGAGAGTCAAGGTGTTTCAAGGCCGATGTATAGACCACTTTAGCCACTGCCTCTTATTTATG
Source organism: Lepidochelys olivacea (assembly GCF_965140295.1). Lineage (NCBI taxonomy): Eukaryota > Metazoa > Chordata > Testudines > Cheloniidae > Lepidochelys > Lepidochelys olivacea. Next base: position 4,755,180 of record NC_140419.1, read on the forward strand.
CTTTGCAAAGGGACACTGTTGAGTTAGTCAGAGAGCTAGCCCCCAAAAATTAATTAAACATTTTCAAAGCCATTGCTGTCCTGCAAGTTACAGAAAGGAATGATTTCCTGTTCGCTTGAATTTTTATCAAAAATTGTCAGATTTTGAAACTGTCCTTTTTTGTTTCTCCTCTTCCATTCATTTCCTCCCTCATATCCTTTTTCCCTTTTGCCACTGAAAAAGAAGGGAGCACAAAGGGGAAAACACCTACACAATTAAAAAGTGGCTAATTTTTTTTTTCATTTGTATCAAAAATGTAACATTTCCAAAAAAGAAAAATTCTGAGTTTGAAAAAAGTCCATTTTTCAACTACAAAATGTTCAAAAAAGGTCACCTGCTGCAGTTAGCTGATGTAGAAAGAAACTTACTCCTCAGGCAGGGGACTTTTCCAGAGATGCTATAAAGAAGTCTCACTTTCTTCATTATTCTTTACACCCACTTTTTTTTTATGCTGAAAAAATAATTGAACTGCCAACGCCAAGTCAAAAGCCTCAGATCAGCTGGGGGCTGGCAGTCCAATCAAAGCAGAGGTCTGGGTTATCCTTTTGTTTTTACAGGCAATTCAAATAATAAGGGGGATATTTCCAGGCTCTCTCTATCAGGCTCCCTCTAGATGGCAGTAAATAAGACTTCCCAAAAGGGAACCACTGCCAAAGGCAGGCCAACTTTTTAAGGCTAAAAGAAAAGGAGGACTTGTGGCACCTTAGAGACTAACCAATTTATTTGAGCATCCGGATGCATCCGATGAAGTGAGCTGTAGCTCACGAAAGCTCATGCTCAAATAAATTGGTTAGTCTCTAAGGTGCCATAAGTACTCCTTTTCTTTTTGCGAATACAGACTAACACGGCTGTTACTCTGAAACCTGTTTTTAAGGCTAGCAACCTCAGTGTGATTCCTTACTGCTGTCATGTTGCCAGGGACTAGCTTTAGTCTGAACTGATAGCCAACAAGGCCGACCAGTCCTCTAGATTCTGCTCCTACAGTTCATTGCTCTGCTCGGCTTCCAATTGCTGCTACGAGCTAGTAGCTCAAAATGGTGCAGTGAAGTTGCTTAATCAAGCACAAAGAAAAACACGTGCACGTGTCACTGTGGTGCTGCATCATTTGCACATTGAACAGATATAGGGGAAAGAGAATAATTAGAGAAACCAGAGGCCACTCACATGGATCAATACTTCCAGGCACCCCTTTTTTGTATGTCATCTCACTCATACTTGTGGTTTCAACATATGATTTGCATTAGGTCCCCTGCCTGCCATTTGATGGCTCTGCTTAACAGATGTGAATTTATTTAGTCACAGAGCCCGCTCTTTTGACTCTCTTTGTAGAACAGATGGGCTTTTTTTTTTCTCCCTTCAGCGACATTCAAATAATAATCAAACTCTCCACACAGGTTTGCCTAAGTATTGCATACGAGAAGGAACACACAAACAGAGACACGATCTCGCAATAACTCTTATTAGCAGTCGGGTCACACCATCAGCATAAGCAACCTGATGTGACAGCAGCTGATCGAGAACTACAGTCTATGGTACTAGTTAACTCAGTCTACATTAATAGGCTACAGAGTTGCATACATCGCTGGTTTGGTTATTACTCAGAGAATCAAGTTGTTAACATCCGACAGCTAGATGGTAGCATAGGCAGGGGACAGGGCACAGAGGTGGGGAATTTCACCAAGGGCAAGTCATGCCTGACCAACCTGATTGCCTTCTATGAGGAGATAATTGGTTCTGTGGACATGGGGAAAACGGTGCACGCGATATACCTTGACTTTAGCAAAGCTTTTGATATGGTCTCCCACAGTATACTTGCCAGCAAGTTAACGAAGTATGGATTGGATGAATGGACTATAAGATAGTTAGAAAGCTGGCTAGACTGTTGGGCTCAATGGGTAGTGATCAACGGCTCGATGTCTAGTTGGCAGGCGGTATCAAGCGAAGTGCCCAAGGGGTCGGTTTTGTTCAACATCTTCATTAATGATCTGGATGATGGGATGGATTTCACCCTCAGCAAGTTCGCAGATGACACTAAGATTTAGGGGGAGAGGTAGATATGCTGGAGGGTAGGGATAGGGTCCAGAGTGATCTAGACAAATTGGAGGATTGGGCCAAAAGAAATCTGATGAGGTTCAACAAGGACAAATGCAGTGTCCTGCACTTAGGACGGAAGAATCCCATGCACCGCTACAGGCTGGGGACTGACTGGCTAAGCGACAGTTCTGCAGAAAAGGACCTGGGGATTACAGTGAATGAGTAGCTGGATATGAGTCAGCAGCATGCTCTTGTTGCCAAGAAGGGAAACAGCATATTGGGCTGCATTAGTAGAAGCACTGCCAGAAATCTAGGAAAGTAATTATTCCCCCCGATTCAACACTGGTGAGGCCACATCCGGAGTACTGTGTCCAGTTTTGGGGCCCCCAGGACAGAAAGGATGTGGACAAATTTGAGACAGTCCAGCGGAGGACAATGAAAATGATGAGGGGGCTGGGGCACATGACTTATGAGGCGAGACTGAGGGAACTGGGTTTATTTAGTTTTCAGAGAGAAGAATGAGGGGGGATTTGATAGCAGCCTTCAACTACCTGAAAGGGGGTTCCAAAGATCATAGAATCATAGAATCATAGAATATCAGGGTTGGAAGGGACCCCAGAAGGTCATCTAGTCCAACCCCCTGCTCGAAGCAGGACCAATTCCCAGTTAAATCATCCCAGCAAGGGCTTTGTCAAGCCTGACCTTAAAAACCTCTAAGGAAGGAGATTCTACCACCTCCCTAGGTAACGCATTCCAGTGTTTCACCACCCTCTTAGTGAAAAAGTTTTTCCTAATATCCAATCTAAACCTCCCCCACTGCAACTTGAGACCATTACTCCTCGTTCTGTCATCTGCTACCATTGAGAACAGTCTAGAACCATCCTCTTTGGAACCCCCTTTCAGGTAGTTGAAAGCAGCTATCAAATCCCCCCTCATTCTTCTCTTCTGCAGACTAAACAATCCCAGCTCCCTCAGCCTCTCCTCATAACTCATGTGTTCCAGTCCCCTAATCATTTTTGTTGCCCTTCGCTGGACTCTCTCCAATTTATCCACATCCTTCTTGAAGTGTGGGGCCCAAAACTGGACACAGTACTCCAGATGAGGCCTCACCAATGTCGAATAGAGGGGAACGATCACGTTCCTCGATCTGCTCGCTATGCCCCTACTTATACATCCCAAAATGCCATTGGCCTTCTTGGCAACAAGGGCACACTGCTGACTCATATCCAGCTTCTCGTCCACTGTCACCCCTAGGTCCTTTTCTGCAGAACTGCTGCCTAGCCATTCGGTCCCTAGTCTGTAGCTGTGCATTGGGTTCTTCCGTCCTAAGTGCAGGACCCTGCACTTATCCTTATTGAACCTCATCAGATTCCTTTTGGCCCAATCCTCCAATTTGTCTAGGTCCTTCTGTATCCTATCCCTCCCCTCCAGCGTATCTACCACTCCTCCCAGTTTAGTATCATCCGCAAATTTGCTGAGAGTGCAATCCACACCATCCTCCAGATCATTTATGAAGATATTGAATAAAACCGGCCCCAGGACCGACCCTTGGGGCACTCCACTTGATACCGGCTGCCAACTAGACATGGAGCCATTGACCACTACCCGTTGAGCCCGACAATCTAGCCAGCTTTCTACCCACCTTGTAGTGCATTCATCCAGCCCATACTTCCTTAACTTGCTGACAAGAATACTGTGGGAGACCGTGTCAAAAGCTTTGCTAAAGTCAAGAAACATGATGGAGTTCAGCTGTTCTCAGTGGTAGCAGATGACAGAACAAGGAGCAATGGTCTCAAGTTGCAGGAGGGGAGGTCTAGGTTGGATATTAGGAAAATCTTTTTCATTAGGAGGGTGAAGCAGCACTGGAATGGGTTTCCTAGGGAGGTGGTGGAATCTCCATCCTTAAGAGGTTTTTAAGGCCCAGCTTGGCAAAGCCCTGGCTGGGATGATTTAGTTGGGATTGGTCCTGCTTTGAGCAGGGGGTTGAACTAGATGACCTCCCGAGGTCTCTTCCAACCCTAATCTTGTACAATTCTATGATTTTGCACTGCCACTCTCTCAATGCAAACTAGGTACTTGCATAACCTTGATAGCTGAGCCACCTCACAAGCAATAATGAGTTGATCTTCACAAACTTCCCTATGATGTAGGGAAGCATCATTATCCCCATTTTATAGATGGGAAACTGAGGCCCAGAGAAACTCAGTCCCAGATTTTTAAAAGTTTCATTTTCAAAAGGGAAGTAGGCACTTTAGGAGTCTAAGTCCCATTGGCTTTAAATGAGATTTGGCTCCTGCGTGCTAAGACACTTTTGAAAATCAGATTTACTTGTTGCACTGGTGAGTGGAGCAATGCCTAAACACCTTTAAAACTCTGGGACTAAGTGATTTGCCTGAAGTCAGACAGGAAGTCAGTGGTGGAGCAGGAAACTGAACCCAATGTCCTAAATCCCAGGACCGTAGCCACGAGCCCATCCTGAGCTCTCCCTGTCCTGGGGATGGACACAGGAGTTTGGTTTCCAGAAGAGTCAGTCTGGCACCAGGTCTAAAGTCACATGGATTTTTTTTTTTTTTTTAAAGAAGTTATGTTAAAAAAGTGGACTTGACTGGAGAACAGGACCCCGAGCGTGTCTCCTAAGAACACATTTCTTTATGGCAGTGCTGCAGGTTGCCTGTGTTTGAGCTTTTGAAATAGGGGAAGTGGTGCCTGAGAAATTCATTCGTTTGCACATTGAACTAGGGATTTTATTAAACAGCCAAAAAAGAGAAATAGCAAACGGGACCTTGCATGGGGAACCTTTGGGGGAAGAGCAGTTGCGGGTACACCAATATTTGGCCTGTCTTTAACCACAAACATGGAGCATTCTGCTCAGTGTTCCTTCATAGTTCTTAAGAGGCAGAGATGCACAAGGTCAAATAGAAACCAAATACAAGTGACTATATCCTGAAAATACCATTATTGGTAACTGTGCACATCTATCAGCTGCTGTATTGAAGCAATGTTCTTAGACAATAGCTAATGCAATAAAGGCAAGAACAGCCTGAGACGGTATCTCAGCTTCTCCATCTATGAGATACGGGGTCCAATGCTGTCAGCTCTTCAAGTGGTGGGGCTCCAGCTCAAATGGAATTCCCCATGCAAAAGACATCCAGTATAAGTCCCTTAGTCCCCTTCTTATGGTCAGAATAGCATATTTACAAGACCCAAAACCCCCAAAAGTCACAGACAGTAAGTAAAATGATAAAGCTGGCAGATACCAGGCAGTAAAACATTTTCAAATAGGAAGGAACTCTGGACCCGCAGAAGACACTCAGGTCTTTGTGAGGCCAAGGAAACTTCAAGCTGCAAAGCACACCATGCTTTTTGAAAGCATATGCCATTTTTCTTGCACGGCACTGAGGGCTGCTGTGTAATTTTCATTTCAGTACCAGCATCTGACAACTTTACAGAGCTTCACTAACCCCGAAATATGGAAGCAAGGTCTGGTACAATAATATGTCACCAAATTAGGTAGCTTCTGTTCTTTTTTTTTAACTAACAGAAAAAAGGGGATATTTTCACAGGCACAAAACAGAGCTAGACACCCAATTTGCAGAGGATGCACATCCAACTCTACTTTGGAAAAATCTCTCCATGGAGTAATCAACACATTCTCTTTAATCCATTTAAGCAAGGTAAAACTCTTGCATTTTAACTAACTGTTCTACCAATGCAAAACCGGAAGGTACAGGAGTGCTTTTGTCAGGACGAAAAGGCCTTGTGGTTAAACCACTACTCCAGGAGGAATTCTGTGCCACTGTGCAATGCAGAATTTTGCAGAAATTAATGTTGTGCGCGCAGAATTTTTTTCCCCCACAGAACTGGGCTGCCATGCCGCTGGTCGCCACTAGGGGGCCGCTGGACCCTGCATAGCCCAGTTCGCACACAGAAGACACTGCCGGGGAGGGGGGGAGGTAAGTGGGGGGAGGGGGGAAGAGTAGAGAGTTCCTAGCAGCTGCAGTTCCCAGAAAAACAGGAACTGGGTTGTCATAGGGGTTTCTTTAACTCTCTGCTCCTCAGGGAATTTTTTGAGAGTCTGTAACAATTGCTCACAGGTATTTTGAAACAAAATTACCAAAATAATTGAAACTGGCGTGATTATGTAGTGTTATTTTGACAAATTTAAAATCTGCAGAATTTTAAAATATTGTGCGCAGAATTTTTAAATTTTTTGGCACAGAATTCCCCCAGGAGTAAAGCACAGGACTGTGAGGCGGGAGATCAGGGTTCTAGCCCCAACTCTCTGCCCCGTGCTGAGGAACCTGTGCAACCTTTTTGTACATCACTGTCTCATTTGTAAAATGGCGGATAATATTTACGCACTTCTGCCTTGCCCTTTGAGATCTATAGATGAAAAGTGCTTTATAAGCACAATGTATTCACAGTTGAAAGGAATCTAAAACGTGATGTACATACAAACTGATTCTAAGTGAGACAGGACAAGAAGGCGAGAGAACAAGTTATTCCAGCTGACAAAGGAACATGATTCATAGTTAGCCCTGTGGTGGGGATCCATAGCTCTTACTAAGACCATCATAAATTGCTCTGGAAGAAAATTAAGCAAACATTAAAGCCCACATCCTTATATGGAAGGAATAGGTCAGAGGCCTGGCTGATACACAGAGATTTTTTGGTATCTCTGAATGATAGCGCTTTGGTTTTATGACCTGCAGCTGCTTCACTCAAGAATTCACTTGAACAATTTTACGGCTTTGCTCAGTTAAGAATTTTTTTAAATGCTAATCCGTTCTGATCACATTAGGCCTCCTTTGGTTCCTTCCCCCTGCATGTGCACACATGCAATACACAGAGGCAAACGGCAGGAATAAATGAGCAGCATCAACTGCAACTACAGCAGATCAACCAAAGCTAATCTTTTTTTCACCCCCTGTATGCTTGATTTCCGGGCACCCATCAGCATGCCTATTGGTGGAAAACTGGGAATCCATTTTACCTCCCAGCCCGATACAGCCCAGATGTGGCTACCACCCCAACTTAAATAAGAAAAGAAATAATACAGACACTCCAGTGAGAGGTACCACATAAATGCATTAATTAAGCCTCATTAACACAAACTCCTGATAATTGCCTCAGTATTAGCCCATTTTCCAGATGGATAAATAGCAGGCCAGAAAGGTTAAGTGACTGAATTAAGTTCACGCAGCAAAGTCAGTGATGGAGCAAAGTCAGTGACAGAGCCCAAAGATAGGATCATAGAATCGTAGGATTGGAAGGGATCTCGAGAGGCCATCTAGTCCAGTCCCCTGCACTCATGGCAGGACTAAGTATTATCTAGAACAGAGGTCGGCAACCTTTCAGAAGTGGTGTGCTGAGTCTTCATTTATTCACTTTAATTTAAGGTTTTGCGTGCCAGTCATACATTTTAACATTTTTTAGAAGGTCTCTCTGTATAAGTCTCTATATTACATAAGTAAACTATTGTCGTATGTAAAGTAAACAAGGTTTTCAAAATGTTTAAGAAGCTTCATTTAAAATTAAATTAAAACGCTCATCTTACGCTGCCAGCCCGGGGTTCCGTTCACCTAGGCCGGCAGCAGGCTGAATGAGGCCTGTGGCCGGGACCCTGGCTGGCAAGGGGCCGGCAGCCAGAACCCCAGACCGGCTGTGGGCTGAGCGGGGCCGGCAGCCGGGACCCTGGCTGGCAAGGGGCTGGCAGCCAGAACCCCAGACCAGCAGTGGGCTGAGCGGAGCCGGCGGCTGGGACCCCAGACCGGCTGTGGGCTGAGCGGAGCCAGCACCCTGGCTGGCAAGGGGCCGGCAGCCAGTACCCCAGACCAGCAGTGGGCTGAGCGGAGCCGGCGGCTGGGACCCCAGACTGGCTGTGGGCTGAGCGGGGCCGGCAGCCGGGACCCTGGCTGGCAAGGGGCCGGCAGCCAGAACCCCAGACCGGCAGTGGGCTGAGCGGGGCCGGCAGCTGGGACTGCAGACCGGCAGTGGGCTGAGCAGCTCTCGGGTTCCATCCGCCGGCTCCTGCCAGCCAGGGTCCCAGCTGCCGGCCCCGCTCAGCCTGCTGCCGGTCTGGGATCCCGGCCCTGCCCACATAGAGTGGGTACCTACCTTCTCTCTGGTTCTAGCCCATTCTCTTCCTCTCTCTGCACTGAGCTGAGGGTGGGAGAGCACTGAGCACAGGGCTGGGGTGAAGGAGCAGGCTGGGGGTTGGGGTGTAGGATCTGGCCAGGAGCTAGAATGAGGAAGGGGGCTCAGGGTTGGGGTTTGGGTGTGGAGTGCATACCTGGACAGCTCCCATTTGGTGCGAGGGGTGCAGGTGGGAATGTGGGGGGGGGGGTGCAGGAGCTCCCATTTGGTGCTCAGGGTGGGGGTGGGAATGTGGGGGGGTGCAAGAGTCAGGACATGTGGTGTGGGGGGGGCTGGGTATGTGTGGGGGGTACTGGAGTCAGGGCTGGGGTCGTGGAGGGTGCAGGGGTCAGGGCAGAGGGCTGGGTGGGTGTGTGGGGAGTGCAGGAGTCAGGGAAGAGGGCTGGGTGGGTGTGAGGGGGGTGCAGAGCTCAGGGCAGGGGGCTGGGTTGTGTGTGGTAGAGTGTAGGGGTCAGGGCAGAGGGCTGGGGGTGTGGGCTGGGGTCGTGGAGGTGCTCCCAGCCCCCTGCCCAGAGTGGCTCACAGCAGGGGGCTGGAGGGGATATGCCCTGATTCCACCCCCCCCCTTCCCCAAGGCCCCGTCCCCACCTCTTCTCCCTGGAGCAGCGAGCGCTCTGCGTCTCTGCTTCTCCCCCTCCCCGGCCAGGGCTGTCAGCTGATCGGTGGCAGGGAGGGAGAGGAGGAGGGGCAGGAACAGTATGGCAGGGGAGGGGGGACCTAGCCTGCCCTGCAGCAGCAGCCGGCGGGAGGTGGGGGGCGGAGAAGAGCGGGCCGGGGCGGACAGGACTTTTAATGGCTCGCTGCTGCCTGCTCTGGGGTCCCAGCCTGGGTTCAACAGCGGGCTGAGCGGGGCCGGCAGCTGGAACCCGGCAGGCAGAAGCGTGCCATTAAAAATTGCCAGGATCACAATGGATTAGTAGCTCAACTCCATTCATAGCCCAAGATAATTATTGGTTATTTATTATCTGTATCATGGTAGTTACCAATTCAGAACAGGGCCCCAGTGCGTAGGCCACTGTCAAACAGAGTAACAGAAAGCCCCCGCCCCAAACATCATTGCTATCTAGGCACTTCAAGAAAAAAATGCATTTAGTCAAAAAAACCTAATTTTCCATCAGAACAGTTTTAACATAAAATTTTCAACCAGCCTATCAATGGAACTTACATGATAAAGATCCAGATTTTTAAAGGTATTTAGGTGTTGACTGTCGATGGGTTTTTGGCATTTGGTTAGATGTGGACTAAAGTGCCTAAATTCTGTTGATGGTCAACACCTAAATACCTTTAAAAATCTACCCAAATCCCTTTTGAAAGCGAGACTTAGGTGTTGCAGTAACATCTAAATACCTTTGAAAATCTGGGCCTACATGCTTTGCCGCTTTCCAATATTGAAAGGTTTTCCTTTCTTGAGATCTTAGGTTCCAGAGTGGGAGCAATGCTTTTTGGAAATCTAGCCCAGCCTTTAAATTTTGTTACCTTCCTGTCAAGACTCAGGCACAAGGAGGTGGGGAAACTAAACCATGTCTGTGTTGGATAATCTTGTGGCCAACCTTAATATTACTCAATTACCAAGTGAGTGATTTGGTAGTAAACAACCTTTTGCTTGTGCGCAAACATTTTTAATTTCATGCCCTGCTAATCACACATCTGTTAGAGTTCCTTTTCCACCCGTTGTAATAATGATACAAGGGAAAAATCACTGCACTAACAACTGAAACGTGGCTTGTGTAAAATATTTGAATAAGAATCACTTTGCCTGTGTGGAATGAGCAGCACAGCAAGCAACGCAACAGACTTAATGAAGTTGACAGAAATCTTATTTTTAAAAATGATAACATAGGATCCAGAATTTGCCATGAGCAAATTCGCCCCAAGAACTGGCTGTCTGCAGCCTGTCGGCCAATGCCATCAGCTGTTTATCCATGCCTTTCTATACGTCTCTGCAACAGAGCCAGGTATGCTGCCACCATGACTCCACCTTTGCTGCTGAAATTCTCCAGGCCTTCACGTCTACTCTGCTGAACAATGCCGTTATCTTCAGTATGTCACCCCCACGTCCCAGCTCCCAAGCCTACAGAATGCCCCACCCCACACACAGGGAATGCAACCACACCTCTCCTTCTCCTCACCCAGCTCCAGTGCCACCTCATTCATTTTCATCTACAGCCCCAAACGGCTCTACAGTGCTTCCCAAAGCCTTGAGTGCCATCTCTCTGGGGCTGCCATTCATCCCGCACTGGCCTCCTCTCTAGCTCTTCACGCAATCCCACCATTGAAGAAGTAGCCAGAGCTTTCTCCTCTCTGATTCCTACCCCCTAGAACAGCCTTCTCTTGTTTTCTTCACCTCATCTATCAGCTAAAAAGATAGCCTTTCCCCCTTCCACACCAGTGCAAAGTAGGTGCCAATTACAACCATTCTGAGTTAGCTTTTGCACTCACTTCCTACTAGTGTAAATGACAAGACGCAGCAGGGCAATGGAGAACCGAGCCCATAGTTTATGGGATGTTTTAAAATAAAACTCTCTGAATGTGCTCAGCATATGCACAGCCATCAATTAGCTGTTTACCTGCATCCAGTTTGTGAATGCATTGTAATAACAAATGAACTTAGCCCCTGGATGTTTCAAGCATCGAATCAGAGTGTATTCAGTCAGATAACTGTACCAGGGATTAGCAGTGGAAAGGGGTGGAGGGGGGAACCCTAGATGAGCAAAAGTGCTGCAAGCCACATTTGATGTAACAGTCATATGATTATACTGTCATATCAAACTTTTCTGCAAAGTAGGAACACTCTGACGCTTCATATTTTTAAAACTGACATTTTGATTCATTACTGTAAATAGCACGTTGTATTAAATATTGTGACAAGGAGCAGAGCATATTTTTCAAGCTCTAACATTTAGGAATCACTTTTTTTTTCCTTTACATTTGAAGCTGTTACCACAGAGCTCAGAGGAGGTTTCTGTGAAGATCCGATTGCTTTTGCCTGGATTCCCAGTGATGCTGAGAACTGCAGCACAGACAGATGTGAACGATACTGCTGGCATACTAAAGCAGGGAACTGTCTCAAGGACACACAGTAGCTAAAGTAAATAACGTACAATAAATTTATAACAGATCACCCAGAAATTGGGGGGAGAGAGGGGCAGAACAGATGAGGCTAAGGCACTGGACTGGTTCTCAGAAGATCTGAGTGCAATTCCCACCTCTGCCACAGACATATTCTCACTAGGCCTCAGTTCCCCACCTGCAAAATTAAGAGTAATAAACTTGCTTTCTCCTTGCCTGTCTCTGTCATGTCTATTTAAATGGTGTACCCTTCAGGACAGCTGTTGTCTCTTACTGTGTGGACAGCACCTGGCATCATGAACCTCCATCTCAGTATAAAAACCTAGATAGATAGCTACCGCACATCCCCGAGCTGCAAACTGAGCTCTTGGTGCAATCCACTGAATCAAGGGGATTTGTAGCCACAAACATGACCCTTACATTTGGCCTGCAGCTTACAGTCAGAAGTGGTGTGGCTGCAATATATGAGGAATAGGGATCAGAATGTTATTTAAACGTGGGTTCAATGCAATCAGCTGTGCTCCCGCAAGAGCAGTTACACACCACTCATCATATGCTACCTCCGGAAATCTCGTAGAAGGATTAGTGTGCCAACAAGTAGAGTACTGGTCTAGCCAGACATCTAAAGCATATTGGCACCACTTAAATTTGTCCATTCACCAATATGTTTTCCTAAAAATGCCCATATGCTTTGCCTGTAGCTCCCATATGCTTTTGTAAAGGAAAACAAAAACAATTTTGTTAGTTGTGAGTGATTGATCATTCTGTATTTCACAAGAGTCAGATTTAAAACAAGAAATAAAACCATTCAGCTGCAGGGTTTTTGCTTTTTTTCAAGGCTTTTTCCTCCAGCTCACTGATGAAATCATGGTGACCAAAAATGCACAGAGAAACACCAGGACATTGCAGTATACTTAGTGGGTATGTCACACACTATCAGATGCCTCAGGAAATACGGGCAGAATCCACATTACTGGGATACAGCAGAAACAGTTAGGGTCCAACCAAATTCACGGTCCATTCTGGTCAAGTTCATGGGCACAGGATTTGAAAATTAATCAATTTAAGGTTTTCAGATGTTTACATTTGAAATTTCACGGTGTTGTAACCATGGGGGTCCCGACCCAAAAGGGAGTTGGGGGAGGGGCAGAGGGGGGTATCACAAAGCTGTTGTAGGGGGGTTGTGGGATTGCCATCCTCACTTCTGTGCTGCCTTCAGAGCAGCTGGGGTAGGTACCCAGAGGTGGGTCTCATCTCCCCCACCCCTCCACCCCGAGCGAGGCCGTGCAGGGGAAGAGCAAGTCCCGTCCCTCCTCAGCCCAGAGGGGAGTAGCAGCAAGAGCCAGGGGCATGGCTAGAAGCCCCTGCCCTACCCTCCCCCTCCAACAGCTAGATTTCACGGTCCGTGAAACATTTTTCTTGGCTGTGAATAGAAATAATGGTCAGTGATTTCGAGGCCAATGCAATCTCCAGCTATAATTGGGATTAGACACTTAAGAGATGGTGATTCCGCTCTCCAATGCATGGACTTTGCAACCTTAATGTTTTTTGTATCTACCAGTACTGCACCCACACTTTGTGTGTGTGTGTCACTGGGCAACTGATCCCTTTATGGGAAGTCGGGGTTACCTTTATTGCGTCCAAGTGCTCATTTACTAATGAACCATTCATGAGCCAGCCAGGACAGTTAGTTGCAAGGAGGAGGTGATGGTAACCGGCATGATCGAATTTTGCGTTCCCAGCTCTGCCACTGTTAATTCCTCTGCAGTTCTAATGGATCTTTGCCCAGGGAAACACAGCTGTTCAGCAGGGTCATTTGGATACAGATGATGCTGGAGGGAAAGCATCTAGCCTGGAGAACCACAGCTTTGGTCCATTTCTGGTCACATTTTGAAGCCGTGTTGCTCTTTGGTGAATTATAGATTTCTAGGGCCAAATTCACCATGTCTTATGGTGGCAAGTATCTGTTAATTGCTATAATTATTCCATTACCCAAAACAAAGACAGCTTTCATTTGAAAAAGTGTTTCCTACCCAGTTCAGTGGGGAGAGGCACTCCCATGGACACAGGCAGCTCCTGAGGAGAGGAGCTCCCAGAAGGCCTGATCAGGAGGGCTCCTAGAGCAGAGGGCCTAGATGGTGCGTGCCTGGGGACACAGAGCTCTCCAGGGAGCCCACTGGAGCAGGAGTCTGGAAGGTCACTCCTGGAGATGGGAGATTCGCAGAGAGACAGCTGCAGTTGGCAAGCATCCAAGAGGACCTGATCTCAGCCAAGGGGTCTCCCAGACAGTGGCAGGAAACCCCAACCTGACAGGAACCACGCACTGCAGCGGATGGATCTCCACAGACACCTGCTTCCAGAAGAGGATCCTCTCAGGCAGCGGCAAGAGACCTGATCCCAGGGGCAGAGACCTGAACCGAAAGAATCCTGGATGAAGAACCAGGACGGAGGCAAGCAGGGGACTCGGGTGCGAGACAGATGGACTGGGACTCCAGCTAGAACTCTGGGACAAAGGTTTTGCTCATATGTTTTGCTGGTCTTTTCTGCTAAATAAATGAGCCCCTCTGAAAAGTGGACCCTCCTAAAGCCTGCCTGGACTTGTACTCCAGATGATGGGGGGGGGGGACACATAATGGCAGGGTTCACACACACCTGACTACAAGGGGGTGTCACTGTAGCCTGCATTGTTACAATATCTACCAAATAAAGCCTGCCCAGGCTGCAGTGCAACGCTCTCTAGGTCTGACTGAATTTGCTCTCAGCAAGGATAGATTTCTGACAATGATCCAATCTGATGCAGGGCCTAATTACAGGCCAGATGCAAGAGGTAAGAGCCCCATTTTCCTCAGGAGCAACGCTGAACAAATGGTCAAGAGAGAAGAAATAATTCTTTTGCTATGGGGCACCCGGTGATGGACAATTTGTTGGAGCACAGCGGCAGGATCAATTTCACGTGTCACCATTATACAATGTTTTCCCTGGGGAAAACTAACTGGACACCAAACTCTCCTGGACGCACTTTACCTCCCTTTTCATCACCTGTCTATCGGTGGCAAACAGCTCTTGCTTGTCGTGGGACAGAAATTGCTATTCCAAACCTCCCAGCTATGAATCTATATTCCTTCATTCTCAGTTTTTCCATGGCTTACCCATGCCTTGTTCTATGCCAATTACCACGACTCAAGAGCACCTCTAACATCTATTTTACCCCCCAGGCTGCTGTCACGGTTCATTAAGGACTGAGAATGGACCTACCCTGACAATGTTCCCTTTCGAACGTTCTTACCTACAGGAGCCCCTTCACTGGAATTTAATGATCATACCTTGGGATAGAAGTGAAGAGCAAGCTAAGGGGTGCTTCATATAATTCAACGAGGGGCCGTTGCTGAAGGTTCAGAATTGTATCTCAGGCCGAGCTTTGGATTCCTGCTAAATACCTTCAGTCACTTTAAAAGAATTTGGATCCTGAAGAATGAACAAACTAGCTCAGCAGCATATATATTTCTATTTAGGTCCTTCTAATTATTGAGACATGCTCTTTTCTTTACTGCTGGGCACTGAAGTTATGTGAGATTTAAGCCAATCTGGATACAACCTGGAAGATGCTGGGGTGACCACAGCTGCCAGCAAATCAGGTCCCTAAATTCCCCATATCAATCCTAAAATGAGCAGTTTACCAAGCATAGGGACCCCATTGCCCTCTCACCTCAAATGAGGAGGTGCCCTCCAAGCCCAGGGCGAGACGTACTTACAGGAACGCTGAAGGGTCTCTGTGGGGGAAGCAGATAAAGATGTTTCCAGATTAGAATCAAACCCTTGAACCTCATAACTCCTGTAAGTAGATCAAGCTGATACATCGCTTCAGCAAAAAACAAATGGGTTAATAAGCCCTCAGACCTTCTCTAACAATCACAGAGCAAGCCTTTTCCCTTACTACAAGTCCCATGTCCGTCTGTCCCTTTTTTCCTCCACATAAGGGCTTTTCACCCTCTCTCTGGAGAGATTAAATCTGAACTAGCGCTAGAGTAAGATGGGGTTTATTTGAGGGAGAAGCTATTTGTTTTAAATCGATTTAGAGATGGTGAAAGGCAGTGGCTTGGCTAACAAAGTCCACTCTTTAACTCCCAAACAGACAGCCTTTTGCCAACAACCCTTAACATGCCTCCTCTCCCTGAGCCGGTGGGGACTCCCTTCAGGTGGGGAGGCGGTGGGGGGAAGAGAACGAGACGAAAAAGCTACTGCTTCTCCATCTAGTCCTTAGCTTCCCTTCTAGAACCTTCAGCTAATGCCACATGTGGTGGTAAGTTTGCCACAGGGACACCAACAAGAACTAAAATTGAGATCAAACTCATTTCACATAGGCCACCGAACAGCCACCAAATGTGACAGATTAAGTCACCACAAACGTGAGCTGTTTTTCAACCAGTAGTCTTCGATGCTGGTAACCTGTTGACCACCCTCCACACCAAGCTAGCCTCTGTGCTTTCAGTGTTTTTCAGGCTGCCCTGTTATGAACGTTAGTTGTTACCTTCTTCTCCAGAACAACTTGATACTGGTGAAAGGTTTTGCATAAATGCAACATTAGCGCTTCATTTCCCCAAGCCATCCCTCGCCATTATATTTGCTGACGTGCAAGGATAAGCGGATCTCTAGAGACCAACATCATGCAGCCAAGGGTGACTGGAATCTAACATGGTACCAGTAGGACATGACTCCATTTAACATGGATTGATGCAGGCCTCTAGGGCCTTTCAAATCTCAGTATCTGGGCTCAAATTTTCTACAAAGTCAAAAAAAGAAAAGGAGGACTTGTGGCACCTTAGAGACTAACCAGTTTATCTGAGCATAAGCTTTCGTGAGCGCTCACTTCATCGGATGCATGAAGTGGAAAATACAGTCAAGAGATTTATATACACACAGACCATGAAAAAATGGGTATTTATCATACACATTGTAACGAGAGTGACCACTTAAGATGAGCTATTACCAGCAGGAGAGTGGGGTGGGGGGAGAGAAAACCTTTTGAAGTGATAATCAAGGTGGGCCATTTCTAGCACATTTCCAGGAGTTAACAAGAACGTCTCCCAAGATCTGTGAGAGTGATGGGTCGTCCTTCAGGATAGGTTGTAGATCCTTAATAGTGCGTTGGAGAGGTTTTAGTTGGGGGCTGAAGGTGACGGCTAGTGGCATTCTGTTATTTTCTTTGTTGGGCCTCTCCTGTAGTAGGTGACTTCTGGGTACTCTTCTGGCTCTGTCGATCCATTTCTTCACTTCAGCAGGTGGGTATTGTAGTTGTAAGAATGCTTGATAGAGATCTCGTAGGTGTTTGTCTCTGTCTGAGGGGTTGGAGCAAATGCGGTTGTATCATAGAGCTTGGCTGTAGACAATGGATCGTGTGGTGTGGTCTGGATGAAAGCTGGAGGCATGTAGGTAGGAATAGCGGTCAGTAGGTTTCCGGTATAGGGTGGTGTTTATGTGACCATCGCTTATTAGCACTGTAGTGTCCAGGAAGTGGATCTCTTGTGTGGACTGGTCCAGGCTGAGGTTGATGGTGGGATGGAAATTGTTGAAATCATGGTGGAATTCCATGTAGAGTACTTGCGCTATATTGATGACATCTTTATCATCTGGACCCATGGAAAAGAAGCCCTTGAGGAATTCCACCATGTTTTCAACAATTTCCATCCCACCAACAACCTCAGCCTGGACCAGTCCACACAAGAGATCCACTAAAACCACTCCAACGCATTATCAAGGATCTACAACCTATCCTGAAGGATGACCCATCACTCTCACAGATCTTGGGAGACAGGCCAGTCCTTGCCCACAGACAGCCCTCCAACCTGAAGCAAATACTCACCAGCAACCACACACCGCACCACAGAACCACTAACCCAGGAACCTATCCTTGCAACAAAGCCCATTGCCAACTGTGCCCACATATCTATTCAGGGGACACTGTCACAGGGCCTAATCACATCAGCCACACTATCAGAGGCTCGTTCACCTGCACATCTACCAATGTGATATATGCCATCATGTGCCAGCACTGGTCAAACTGGACAGTCTCTACTGTTCCTCAGACGTTCTTGTTAACTCCTGGAAATGTGCTGGAAATGGCCCACCTTGATTATCACTTCAAAAGGTTTTCTCTCCCCCCACCCCACTCTCCTGCTGGTAATAGCTCATCTTAAGTGATCACTCTCATTACAATGTGTATGATAAACACCCATTTTTTCATGGTTTGTGTGTATATAAATCTCCTGACTGTATTTTCCACTTTATGCATCCAATGAAGTGAGCTGTAGCTCACGAAAGCTTATGCTCAAATAAATTGGTTAGTCTCTAAGGTGCCACAAGTCCTCCTTTTCTTTTTGCGAATACAGACTAACAGGGCTGCTACTCTGAAATCTACAAAGTCAGAAATAGAGGTGCCTTTGCTGGCGTCTCTCCTCACAATCCTTGAGCCAGAAATGAAGATAACTAAGATGAGATGCCAACAAAGTTCTTGAGCCAGCATTTGCTCACATTACGTAGAACCACTAGACAATTGGTATACATGCTTTGCTCAGAAGAGACCCCATATTGGAATGGCACAAGGTGCCACCAAGAATGGGATGATTTAGTTGGGGATCGGTCCTGCTCTGAGCAGGGGGTGGGACTAGATGACCTCCTGAGGTCCCTTCCAACCCTGATATTCTATGATTCTATGAAGAATGAGGTTCACCCTGAGCAAGGGAGGAAGGGGTGTGAAAACAACTAAAACAGCAGTTGGTTGCATCAGGTCAGGACTGAAGAATATAATGCAAGGAGGAAACTTGCTCAGGATCTGGCTCATGAGCAAAAAGTGTACATTAACATTTTAAAGACAATATAAACCTGGATAAAGTAACAGCAGAGAAGCAGATAAACATAACCGCAGAGCAGGCAGCAAGTGCTCACAGGTTGGTTGATTTTTGTTTTTATTGGGGAAATGAATGCAGAGGACTTTTCTGTGCCTGTTACATTGTCTGCTCACCATCTGATGTAGCATGCAGACTGAAGACTTCAAAGGCTCAGTCTTGCTTACATATTGAGACTGCTCTAAACTAATGCCCCTACTGTGACCAAACACGAATGCCTGATGTATCATTCATACCGCACACAGCGGGGCTAGTGAGCACCAGGCCTCGTCCCATGTGTGCTGTACTGTACGCATCTGTTTTTGGAGAAAGGAAATTCAAGTCCTCACGGGGTTACAAGCTCATTGCTCTGCATCAGTAGCTTTGCATTCATCTTGGCTGGAATGTGAAAGTAAAGTGAAAGCTGCAGATCTACAATTTAACTATGAACAGCCAATGGAGTTAAGCAAAAATCCACTGGCACTGGTGGCAAATTACACAAATGCACGTGCCCATTTGCCCAGCCTGTCTGTGGAAAGTTTCAGAGGATAAACTGCATTTTCATTATTAGTCCTAATCCAAGGAGTCTTTTAGAGGGGTCTGAAAAAAGGGGAGAGAGTGGCCCAAATCAAAAGCCCAGATCCTAAAACTTTGTGGAGAGCTCGGATCTAGTGCTGAACTTCATTGCTGGCATCACCTCTGCATCGGACCAAATCAAACAACCCTAAACTCTGCAGAAGTTTAGATCTGCATCTGGATGCACTGGCCTGAGCCTAAACTGGATTCAACTGATATAGCTCCACTGAAGTTGATGAAGTTAGGCTGATTTAGACCAGCCCCTTACTGAATGAGGGAGGCAACCTAGTGACAGAGGATGTGGAAAAAGCTAATGTACTTTTTTGCCTCTGTCTTCACAAACAAGGTCAGCTCCCAGACTACTGCACTGGGCAGAACAGCATGGGGAGGAAGTAACCAGCCCTCTGTGGAGAAAGAAGTGGTTTCAGGACTATTTAGAAAAGCTGGGCGAGCACAAGTCCATGGGGCCGGATGCGCTGCATCCGAGAGTGCTAAAGGAGTTGGCGGATGTGATTGCAGAGCCATTGGCCATTATCTTTGAAAACTTGTGGCGAACGGGGGAAGTCCCGGACGACTGGAAAAAAGCTAATGTAGTGCCCATCTTTAAAAAAGGGAAGGAGGAGAATCCTGGGAACCACAGGCCAGTCAGCCTCACCTCAGTCCCTGGAAAAATCATGGAGCAGGTCCTCAAGGAATCAATTCTGAAGCACTTAGAGGAGAGGAAAGTGATCAGAAACAGTCAGCATGGATTCACCAAGGGCAAGTCATGCCTGACTAACCTAATTGCCTTTTTTGACGAGATAACTGGCTCTGTGGATGTGGGGAAAGCAATGGACGTGTTGTTCCTTGACTTTAGCAAAGCTTTTGACACGGTCTCCCACAGTATTCTTGCCAGCAAGTTAAAGAAGTATGGGCTGGATGAATGGACTATAAGGTGGATAGAAAGTTGGCTAGCTTTTCGGGCTCAACGGGTAGTGATCAATGGCTCCATGTCTAGTTGGCAGCCGGTATCAAGTGGAGTGCCCCTTGGAGTGCCCGTTCCTCGGGCTGGTTTTGTTCAATATCTTCATAAATGATCTGGAGGATGGTGTGGATTGCACCCTCAGCTGCTTTCAACTACCTGAAAGGGGGTTTCAAAGAGGATGGATCTAGACTGTTCTCAGTGGTGGAAGAGGACAGGACAAGGAGTAATGGTCTCAAGTTGCAGTGGGGGAGGTTTAGGTTGGATATTGGGAAAAACTTTTTCACTAGGAGGGTGGTGAAACACTGGAATGTGTTACCTAGGGAGGTGGTGGAATCTCCTTCCCTAGAAATTTTTAAGGTCAGGCTTGACAAAGCTCTGGCTGGGATGATTTAATTGGGGATCAATCCTGCTTTGAGCAGGGGGTGGGACTAGATGACCTCCTGAGGTCCCTTCCTACCCTGATATTCTATGATTCTATGAACTTAGGATCTGGCCTATCAACTTTTCAGCTCAGCTCAGCCCATCCCCTCCCCCCAGTTAAATATCTCCTACCAAAGACCAGGATCTTTGCCATATTAGTTTGGATAATTTATTTAAATCATGCTTGAAGATTCACCAACATCTTTGGGTTATGTTTGTATTTAAAAATAAAATCCCAATAGCTTTGAACACTTGAAAGCATGTGTTAATATTTCACCAGATTTGTGAGGACATGCAGTTGTGCTTTCAGCTTTAAATCTGTGAACTGGCTAAAGGGAGAACCCTGCAACATGGTGTGGGCAGCAAAGAGAACACAAAAAATAAAACTGAGTTATGAGTGCCTGCTGGGCAAGAAGATAATAGTTGTTCTTTTCAGAGGCTCGAGGTATCGTTCACCAAGGATAGTTTTGGGTTGGGAATGGAGAAAGGCTGCAGAAAAAGGGACCAGGGAAGGAGAAAGGCACTCTGATACTATGGCAAAGAGATTGGTTTAAAACTCAAGTTAAGGCAGACAAAACAGATCAGAAAAGGAAGCCAAATTTGGATTAGTTTAAACATTTTACATGTATTTTCATCCAAAAGGATCTTCAAAAGCTTTACACATTATGGGTAAAGAGGCCTTCATCCATTGGCAAAATGCAACCACTTGTGGAGCAGACTGTGATACTTATTTAACAGCACACAGCAACAGTACAGAACAATTTTAAAGACAGGGAAAATGAAGAACTCTGTATCCAAATGAAGCTGCAGGGGAAAATGAGATAGGACAGAATTTAATTAGTCAAACTGTTGTTGGCCCAGTTGGCCAAGATTTGAACACTTGCTCTTGCAAAAATATGGAAAGCAGGGAAATGACAGGGTGTGGAGATTGAACAATTGATTAGCATCATAAAACCATGGACTTTAGACATCGAAAAGTCATTGCAGATTAGCTGACTTCATCCTCATGCAAATGCAAGAGAGCATCTCAAGAGAGATGATATTAACAAGATGCTATGCTACGTGTTTAGCCATACGGCCCAGGAAAAATGGCACCGTTGGAAAAGAGCAGGGAAACCTCTTGGGCAAAGCTGGATACGTACAGAGTTAATAAGAGATGTAGTCTTGAGACAAGTAAACTGAAAAAAAATACATTCCATCCTCTCCTCCTCTTATACCTCATTAAATGGCTACATATACTCACTTCCCCCGGTCCGTAGTATTTTCTTGTCCATTTTTCTCAATAACCACTGGATACAGTTTAAATGTCGGTCTATCGCCATACTTTTACTATACTCATCACCATATCGTCTGTGCAGCTTCACCAACATTAATGTGCTCATGCTGACCATACCATTGTGAAGAATATCTCATTTTACCAATCCCTATCTGGGAAAGAGAGAGGCTAAGTGACTTTTCTAAGGTCACACAGGAAGTCTGTAGCAGAGCTAGCAACTGAGCCC
Organism: Lepidochelys olivacea; assembly: GCF_965140295.1. Taxonomy (NCBI): domain Eukaryota; kingdom Metazoa; phylum Chordata; order Testudines; family Cheloniidae; genus Lepidochelys; species Lepidochelys olivacea. The sequence continues at coordinate 4,776,821 of NC_140419.1, forward strand.
AGGTCTTGAGTTCCAGCCCAGTACCCTGAGTCTCAAGCTCATCCTTCATCCCCGAAGGAAGACATTTGATCACCAAGAGGACTGTCTCGTTTCTAACCAGCCTGCACCTCATAAGCAATGTGAAATATTCTAGGCATGTTACACTGCAAAACAAGCTTTACATCAGACCCTTCAAATGTGCACATCTAGGCCCCGCCTCCTCACATGAAGTCCCTCCCACAGTATCCTGGGGCTGACCCACAAGAAAATTAAAATGGACCAACCAGCTCACATCGCAATGAAAGCACTCCATGACACGCGTGTGCGCCCTGTGAGAGAAGGCATTGGAAAAGGACCCCTATGGGCAGCACAAATTCCTCTTTACATCAGTGAGCATTCTGATTTCAGTCAATAAAATAGTGGGGGGACGGGTAGCATTTGAGCCATTTTCCTGTCTGATTTTAATTTCCTTGCATATCAGCATTTGCCAGGAGTATCATCAACACAAGGGATCATTTGACATCCTCGCTGATTGCATGCAAATTAATTGGGTTCTTTGGGTTTATTTTGCTTGCAGGTCATTTTCGCCTTGAATAAAGAGGCTTCACCAAGAAATATTTTGACAAAGGAGGGGGTATTTTCAGGTCCCGATGTTGGATGCATTGCAGACACCTTTGCACACAGATCTTTGTTTCGCAGCAATCCATCTGCTGTACTGGGGGTAACGACTGTGATGGACAGGAGCACTGGCTTCGACCAATGTCAAGATCAGTATGCTGCTAGCAGCTATGTCCATTTGCCTCCCTTTGTGTTCTATGGAGCTCCGAGTCCATTTGGTCTGTGCAGACCAGAGCTTTGTACTGGGGCACACACTCACACATGTGTGTGTGAACACTCACTCACAATCCCAAAAAAGCCCATTCTCTTTGCTGTGCGCACAATGGAGAAAGCCTCAAATGTTTTGCTCAACATACTAATTCCAGGTGGGTTCAAAAGAGAGGAGTGGGTGAATTCAGTGCCAATCAGATGGAAAGGGGATAAGAGGAATCATCATCATTATTACAGGGGAAAAAATTATTGTCGTGCTTTTATAAGTGATTAACAGCCTACCACTGTTGTTGGCTAACAGAGTTGCCTCTGGAGCTAAAATTGTAGAGATCTTTGCTATAATGCTGAAGATGCTAACGCTGAAGCCCGGCTCACCTACATACATGTTTTCTCTTGAGTACATCTATGCTTTGGTCATACCCCACAAGGCTATGGTCATTGTAACTCAAAACTCTACCCAATTGTTAGCACAGTTTATCTAAAAATCTGAGTATGGCAACATGGCCTAGGGGCAGAGTTCACGCCCTGAACTAAGCTGCAGTCCACACAGGGGAGTGAAGCACTATGCAGTTCTGCTTTGTGCAGGAGGAGAGGGAGAAGAAACTGACCTAAGGAGACATATTGCAACAAATACTCACCCATGTCCAGTCCTGCCCCAGATCCCACCACAGATATTACGGTGGTGGAAGCCATATTTGTAATCGGTTTATATCACAGCAGTGCCCAGAGGCCCTGAGTGAGATCGGTCTGTACAGACTCACTAAGCTCTTCAGGACAGGTCTCTTGCTACATGGATAGTTAAGACAGACAGAGGAAACTGAGGCAGAGGGAGGGGAAGTGATTTGGCCAATGTCACCCAGCAGGTTGGTAGCAGAGCCGGGAACAGACCCCAGATCTCCTGACTCACTGTCCTATACCCTACCACTGCCTCTCCACCATGATTGGTAGCTCAATGCCAGCATGCGGATGAGGCGGACCTCATCCCACTTTCTACTGAATCTGAGGATCCCCTTTACAGCCATGGAGGGGGGCGGCAGGATTTTGCCAGGGAGTCCAGCATGAGCACAGCCCCCAGTGCACTTGGACCTACAAGCCACGTATTCAATACTCAAGCTACAAAGCTACGTCTTAGCAAAAGTGCAATTGAACTCCATGTACTTGTTACATTTCTAAATATACTCCCGGTTGTCAAGACAACAAAGAGACTGATGGATCTCTGAAGCGTACTGTATCTATTTAATTGTCAGCATTTCAAACTGACTTGGAAGAAAAATGCTGCATGATAAGTCTAATCGCCATGGTTACCGCTGGCTAAACCCATAATAAAAAAATATTTTAGCGATGCGCATGGTGCCACATGAGGAGCAGATGGGAGACGATCTTGTTACTGTGACAACCCCTGCTGCAAAACTAAATTTGAGGGAAAACGCGAGAGACTCTTTTTGAGATCTCAGACACAACAGGCATCGGGGGCTAAATCTTCTCAGACGTTGGATGCCAGGGAATCAAGCTTTGGCGCTATCCTCACCCAGCAGGTGCTCCCAATCCGGTGGCCAAACGAGTCATTCTACGATGGCAAAAACTATCATTTGGGCGTCCATGGAAGTGATGGATAAAATGATCACAGAATCATAGGACTGTAAGGGACCTTCAGAGGTCATCTAGTCCTATGGTTCTCAACCAGGGTTACACGTACCCCTGGGGGTACACAGAGGTCTTCCAGGGGGTACATCAACTCACCTAGAGATTTGCCTAGTTTTACAACAGGCTCCATAAAAAGCACTAGCAAAGTCAGGACAAACTAAAATTTCATATGGACAATAACTTGTTTATACTGCTCTATATACTATACACTGAAATGCAAGTACAATATTTATATTCCAGTTGATTTATAGTTATATGGCAAAAATGAGAAAGTCAGTAATTTTTCAGTGACAGTGTGCTGTGACACTTTTGTATTTTTATGCCTGATTTTGTAAGCAAGTAGTTTTTACGTGAGGTGAAACTCAGAATCATAGAAGATTAGGGTTGGAACAGACCTCAGGAGGTCATCTAGTCCAATTCTCTGCTCAAAGCAGGACCAATCCCCAACTAAATCATCCCAGCCAGGACTTTGTCAAGCTGGGCCTTAAAAACCTCTAAGGATGGAGATTCCACCACCATCTCCCTAGGTAACCCATTCCAGTGCTTCACCACCCTCTTAGTGAAATAGTGTTTCCTAATATCCAACCTAAACCTCCCCCACTGCAACTTCAGACCATTGCTCCTTGTTCTGTCACCTGCTACCACTGAGAACAGCCGAGCTCCATCCTCTTTGGAACCCCCCTTCAGGTAGCTGAAGGCTGCTATCAAATCCCCCCTCACTCTTCTCTTCTGCAGGCTAAACAAGCCCAGTTCTCTAAGCCTCTCCTCCTAAGTCTTGTGCCCCAGCCCCCTGATCATTTTCGTTGCCCTCTGATGGACTCTCTCCAATTTGTCCACTTCCTTTCTGTCCTTGGGGGCCCAAAACTGGACACAGTACTCCAGATGTGGCCTCACCAGTGCTCAATAGAGGAGAATAAATCACTTCCCTTGATCTGCTGGCAATGCTCCGACTAATGCAACCCAATATGCCGTTAGCCTTCTTGGCAACAAGGGCACACTGCTGACTCATATCCAGCTTCTCATCCACTGTAATCCCCAGGTCCTTTTCTGCAGAACTGCTGCTTAGCCAGTCAGCCCCCAGCCTGTAGCAATACATGGGATTCTTCCATCCTAAGTGAAGGACTCTGCACCTGTCCTTGTTGAACCTCATCAGATTTCTTTTGGCCCAATCCTCCAATTTGTCTAGATCACTCTGGACCCTATCCCTACCCTCCAGCATATCTATCTCTCCCCTTAGCTTAGTGTCGTCATCTGCGAACTTGCTGAGGGTGCAATCCATCAGATCATTAATAAAGATGTTGAACAAAACTTGGGGGCAGTCCTAATGTCCAACATAAACCGCCCTTGCTGCAATTTAAACCCATTGTTTCTTGTCCTATCCTCAGAGTTTAAGGAGAACAATTTTTCTCCTTGTTGTAACAACCTTTTATGTACTTGAAAACTGTTAGGTCATTCCCCCAGCCCCCCACGCTCCCCCCACAGTCCTCTCTTCTCCTGACTAAACAAACCCAATTTTTTCAATCTTCTCTCACAGGTCATGTTTTCCAGCCTAGAACACAGGAGAACAGGGTTCAATTCCCAACTTCGTCCAGATTCCCTGTGATGGACAAATCATTCAGGGTATGTCTACACTGCAAAAAAAAAAAAAAAACCCCACCTCCCTTGCCAGGTTTCAGAGCCAGAGCTCAAGCAGGAACATCTACACTGCTCTTTTAAGCCCCATAGCCTCAGGAAGGTCTGAGACTCGCTGCAATGGGGTTTTTCTTCAGTTGGTTTTGGTTTGGTTTTTTTTGTTTTTGTTTTGTTTTTTGCAGTGTAGACATATCCCTTTGTCTCTGGCCTCAGTCCCACATCTGTACATTGGGATTATAGCACTGCCCTACCTCCCAGGGGTGCTGCAAGGATAAAGACTGTGAGGCACTTACATGCTGCAGTGAAAAGGGCCATTGTAAGTATTTATGACAGATAGACGCATAACTGGAAAAGGTCACACATGAAAAAGCCACATACCACAGATATTTGCCTAGTTTTCACACTCACATTTCTTACATACTCACATTCTCCTATTTGCTTTTGCACGTTGTACTGTGCAGATCCTCTCTGGGTTTAGGTCTATAACATACACATTACGGTGCTGTAACATGAGAGCAAGTATGGTGGCCCAAGGATTGACTGGGTATGCTGGAATAGCGGCACCGTACTTTCTACCCTGATGTGTTACCCTCTGGTTAGATTTGCAAACGGCAGACAGTAAAGAAATTAAGTATGTGAACAAAAGAACCACCTGGCTTTTGTCTCTGCAATTCTAGGTGTTGGTGCTGTTTGCACCCACTAGGCGTTTTCAAAGGGGCTCATACAGTCCCGGAGCCTGGAAGTTCCACCTGTCCCCGCAGGAAAGTCGTGTCCCTTTCATAGGATCTCAGTGTCACTCAACAGGGCAGGTGAACTCTTAATGCTGCAGGACTACAGCCAATCAACAAGCTCTCCCCTGCCTACAATTGCGCCTGGCAGGAAGCGGCATGACTGGAATAAACCCCTGCAGGGGAATTCCTAAGGGGGTGCACGCCTGAGCACAAGTGAGCCCTGCCGCCCGAAACGTCTGCGACACGACTGTACGTGCGAACGCCTTGGAAGCTTGGTGCCACCCCAGCCCAGCTGCTCTGCACATTGACCCCCGCAGATCACCTGTTCACAAACTGCAGCCACTCCTGTGGCACCAGCCTATGGCTGCTTGGCACTGCTGGTCCAACATTTAGCCATGCAGCACTGGGGGCTGCCTCCAGCTTAGAAGAGACTGGAGGGGAAAGGGAGGAGCCAGTCCTCTAGCCCCATGAATGCCACGGAGCCTGCCCACACAAGAGACTTACAGGGCACGAGCTACCCATTTCCCCTTGCCCAGAGGAGAAGATCTGGCAAAGGTCGAAAGTGGGACACACGGCAGTACATGCAGATTCTGCTCTCAGCCCACAGAACTCCAAACACAATGTTGCAGTGCTAAAAGTTCAGCTGTGGGTGTTGGGTGGGAGGGTAGGTGTTGGAAGTGCTGCTTTTTTGAGCAATGACTCCAAAAATGCTGACTCCGCTGTGCGGTCCCAGCTAGGAGGTTTCAGGTTTTATTTCCTTTATATAAAAATCTCAGAAAGACCTAAAACTTGACTTCTTTAGCAGTAAGTTTCAGGCCCTTCCCTCCTGGAAATCTCATCCATCCACCTATGATCAATCTTTGTTCATCCTCCTTACCTAACGTAAAGCGTCACTGGCTGAGAGAATGCAGGAATTTCATCTGGACACAGAAGGCAACGGGAGACACTCAATGTTAATCTGATCATTGTCGATGTTAATTAGTGATCAGGTTTCCAATTAGTCTGAAACGCCATTGACATTCTTTGAACAAAACCTCCCATTCCCTCCAGCGTCATGCCCCAAACAGCCTTAATCGTTTATGTAGACAGAATTTCTGTGCACCCAGGGTCAGATGTTGTTGTTATAAATCATAGAATATAGGACTGGAAGGGACCGTGAGAGGTCATCTAGAGTTCCCTGCACTCATGGCAGGACTAAATATTATCTAGACCATTCCTGACAGGTGTTTGTCTAACCTGCTCTTAAAAATCTCCAATGATGGAGATTCCACAAGCTCCCAAAGCAATTTATTCCAGTGCTTAACCACCCTGACAGTTAGGAAGTTTTTCCTACTGTCCAACCTAAACCTCCCTTGCTGCAATTTAAGCCCCTTGCTTCTTGTCCTATCCTCAGAACAATTCTTCTCTCTCCTCCCTGTAACAACCTTTTATGTACTTGAAAACTGTTACGTCCTCCCTCAGTCTTCTCTTCTCCAGACTAAAAGAAATTTCTTTTCAATCTTCCCTCAGAGGTCATGTTTTCTAGACCTTTAATCATTTTTGTTGCTCTTCTCTGGACTCTCTCCACTTCATCCACATCTTTCCTGAAATGTGGCACCCAGAACTGGCCACAATACTCCAGTTGAGGCCTAATCAGCGAGGAGTAGAGTGAAAGAATTACTTCTCATGTCTTGCTTACAACATTCCAGTGAATGACGTTCGCTCTTTTTGCAACAGCGTTCACTGTTCACTCATATTTAGCTTGTGATCCACTATGACCCCTAGATCCCTTTCCACAGTATTCCTTCCTAGGCAGTCATTTCCCATTTTGTATGTGTGCAACTGATTGTTCCTTCCTAAATGGAGTACTTTGCATTTGTCCCTATTGAATTTCATCCTATTTATTTCAGACCATTTCTCCAGTTTGTCCAGATCATTTTGAATTTTAATCCTGTCCTCCAAAGCACTTGCAACCCTTCCCAGCTTGGTATCATCCACAAACTTTATAAGTATACTCTCTGTACCTAAATCACTGATGAAGATGCCGAACAGCACCAGACCCAGAACTGATCCTTGCGGGACCCCACTCATTATGTCCTGCCAGCATGACTGTGAACCACTGATAACTCCTCTCTGGGAACAGTTTTCCAACCAATTTTGCAACCAACATATAGTAGCTTCATCTAGGTTGTATTACCATGTCATAAGACATGGATCCTGAAGAGCACCCATAATGGAGACACGCCAAAAACAAATCCCTCTTAATGAGAGATGGTTGGAGAACATTCACTGAAAAAAAAAAAAAAAACCTATAATCTCCCCCATTGTTTTTGAAGCAAAATTTCAGAGTTTCCAAAATTGTCATCAAAACTTGGATTTTTTTTTCCAACTGTCCCTTTTGTCAACATAAGCAAGTTTTCAGATCCCAGCACTGCAGAGGAGCTGTTTGGCAGCACAGAATGACTCCACATTTCCCAGCACAGTCACTGCACCCCCAGGAGCTAACTTACTGCTTCCTAAAGCACTCTGGCCATGGGACAGTGAACATGCCAGCAAGGCTAAGACCAAAAGGATACTGGATGGATTTGTGTCAGATACAACTGCCAAGCTATCCTGCAGTGGGTCAAGAGCATGAGTACTAACCTCAGGGGAGACGGTTAAAGGGATAGGGCACAAACCCCAAATTGGCTGAGTTCTATACTTAGATTTCACCCATCAACTGTCAAATGTAAACTCTTCAGGCCTAACACCACAGAGTCACAGACAGTCCCCTTGGCTACTCCAGTCTAGGCAAGCTTGCCTTTGTGATGGATGGTTTCTTACACCAAAAATCACAGCAATATTCAGTCGGGGTGTAAAGGTTAACCAGTTAACCAATAAGCATCAGTCTTGTCGGTAAGGTATTCCGGATCATATTTAAACTCTGCTGTAGGACTCCGTTGCCTTCCCCCCCCCCCGCACCCCGGGTCCCGGCAGTCGTCCCCCCCGCACCCCAGCAGCCGTCCCCCCCCCACACTCCGAGTCCCGGCAGCCGTCCCCCCCACACACCCCGGGTCCTGGCAGCCGTCACGCGGGGTGGCAGCTGGGACCCCGGGCACATGGGGCAGCAGCCGAGCCGAGCAGCTAAACATTTAACCAGTAAAACTGTAATAGTTTAAACATTTACTTTTTTTAAAAGCTATTTACATCCCTAATATTCAGGTTACTCCCAGTCCCAAAGGGGACCAATCACTTACCCCACCTTAGATCTCACACCAAAGACAACACATGGAGCCAATCCTACTGAAAGATGTATTAACCAGGGAAAGGAAGGAAGAGTTATTTAGAAGGTGACAGTAGGTAAAAATACACGCATAAATGAGTTACAGTCTTAATTTTCAAAAGATACTAGGCGTTTATATAATACGCAAGCTCTGTATGTCCCCCTCAGGGCTAACCCAGGCTAAGCAGCGGGGATCCCTTGCTTAGGTCTAGAAATCTTGCCCTACAGAGTCAAAGCAGCACAGAGTTTTCAGGAATTTTAATGCCCTTTCCCCCCTCTTCTGAGCTGCCAGCTCAGCTGATGGGATGTATTTATTTGTATATCTCCTCTTTTTTGGTGGGCGGGGGCGAGAAGAGAGGGCATAGGTGCTGGAACTAGGGGTGTAAGCGGTACTGCAGCACCCCCTGACTGGAAGTGGATTCCATTATGTAAAATGTTTACAGTCTGGTTCAATGGCTTTCAGCACCCCCTGCTATACAAACTGTTCCAGCACCTCTGGGAAGGGGAGCAATCAGCAAAGTCTTTTGTCCTCTTTGATCACAGAATCCTAGAATGTCAGGGTTGGAAGGGACCTCAGGAGGTCATCTAGTCCCACCCCCCTGCTCAAACCAGGAGCAATCCCCAATTTTTGCCCCAGATCCCTAAATGGCCCCCTCAAGAGTTGAACTCACAACCCTGGGTTTAGCAGGCCAATGCTCAAACCACTTCACAAAGCTAGTGAAGACATGCCCTTACCATGCAAACACTAATATTACCACCTTACAACATGGGACACACACACTGTAAGTGAGATTAACACATGTAGCAATTGACAAGCATTCAATAATATCTAAACACTAAGCACATTTTTACAACTCTAATACCCATTTTAACAGTGCTAACACTCAAAAGTGACATGGGCACTTAGACTTCTAAACACCAAGGAAAGCCAATGAGTCTTAGGCTCCCAAGTCAGATGTTGCAACATCTGGATACCTTTAAGGAGCAACACGTAAATACTTTTTAAAAAATCTGGGCCCACTTGTCTTTTGAAAATGGGACTTCGGCTTTTTTGAAAATTTTACCCTCTAGCCTTAACTGAAGTTGAGATTTCAAAAACTAGGAACCTAAAATTAGGCTCCAAAATCCATATTTACGGACGTGATTAACTTTTAATAATGAAGAGCACTTCACAGTTCCCATTGACTACAGTGGGAGGAGATGCATGCTCAGCACTTTTGAAAATCACACAGGTGCCAAAATATGGATTTTGGAGCCTAATGTTAGCCTGCCACTTTAGAAAATCTCGGCCTAAGCCGATAAGCTGTCACAGCTACGGGTTTGGGACAACTACAGATTCTGTTCTAACAAATCACATGTCCTCTTTAGATAATTCACCAGTATGGCTCCTCTCCCTTGACACAAATGGATTCATTTGATTGAGATCAAAGGATGCTTTGCACATGTTCATTTGATATTTCTGGAGTCGGAACTGTTAATTTTGCTAAGCACGCAGCACTGTTGTGACTTCACCAGAGACTACATAAAACCGTCAAGATACATTACTTAGGGCTTTATTTTCAAACAGGTATTTGGTAACTGTTTTCCCTACCCCTCTTCTCAACATCGGCATTTGAAGCATGGTCCCAAAAACAGACAGATAATGGTTATCTCCGCTCAATAAATCAAAGAGGTTTTTAGGGCATAAAAGTGTCCAGCAACGCATTCCTGAGCTCTCTCGGCAACAGAACGCATCCTCAGCAGATGTGCCAACATTCTTTTCCACGCTACTGTGGATTGTGGCAGGCGGTTACAACTCTGCTAGCTAGTTCCTTCAACTCCCCATTGCACGTGGCCTAAGTCACAACAGAACTTGGGTTACTCTCGCACCTCTGAGACGAGAGGTCACATCAAGACAGGTTCCACTGCTGATTACAGTACATATCACTGAAGCAGAGGGAGGCACCAGGGGTCACTGGTAACTGACAGGGTGACTCATCATGAAGGTAAGAAGCAGGAACCAAGGTTAATAGTCATAAAAGCATAACACATCAGCAACCACCTACGTACTAACGATGGGGAGCCGCTCTACTGCCGAAACATGGTTCTAGGCCAATGTAAAAGGTCTGCACTATAAGCTAAAAGGAAACCTTCAAAGATTCTATTCATAACAATTAACACAAGGATGGTACCTCAAGGGAATGCCTTCTTTAAATACAACGGTCCCAAATTATGGCAATCAGAGGCTGGCTCTGGCAGAATTCCTCCGGGGCTATGCACAGAACAGAGCCTCCCCGCCAGGTAGCACAAGTGGTTATGCTGGTCAGTTGCAGTCCCTGTTTTACAGGCCGTAATGTAAAACAAACACACAACAGAAAACCCTACCAATGTCTGTAAAATCCATCATAACAACACGGATAGCACACAAGCCTGATCACTAGAGCCAAGCGAAAGCCTCGTCGCTCATGTTCCATTCAGGACCTGTTCTCCACATAAGCAAAGTACAAGGGAGGGCTGTGATGAAAACAGGACTGGAAACCCAGGACTCCTGAGTTCTAAGCAAAGAGGTTTGTGATGGAGAAGGCCCATACGAGCATTTGCATCACCTCCCTGCCAAAGCAGGGCTGCTTGCCCTATTTAGAATTAGAAGCCTCAAGCAATTATGCTGATTTTCACCAGGGCCCCTTTACGGCGGGTTCCCAGTTTGTAAAACAGGGAACACAAACGCTTGCCTTCCAACCTCAAAGTGATGTTGTGAGCATTGCTTACTTCTCATTCATGAAGCGTGCTCAGGATTAAAAGTAGTATATGCTGGAGGAGCTATATATATTTGCACCGAGTAGGCCAAGACAGACTACGCTGAAACAGCATTTGCAGCCTGCAGCCATTATCCTACTAAATGCCCTCTCACAGCACACGGTCTGCCGACTCACCTTTATCCTGTCTCACCTGAATGCATGTAGGTGGAAGCATCGTTCATTTCATCTGACAGGAGTCAAGTTAGCTGGATTGTTCAAGTAAGCATGAGGACAAACACTTAGATATTAGCTCATGGTTTGGGACCTTTTAGGGACTATCACAGGGCAATTTGATTTCTTTCCATTTAAGACTAATTTCTGTCTCATCAAAAGTACTAACTGGGGGTGGATCTTTTCTCCAGGCTTTCAGTTTCCTGATGAGTCATAGAAGATCCACTACGATAAATTCAGTGCTTCAGTCAGACTGTTTCTTATCAAGGTATATTCAGCACATTACTAAGATGTTGAGTGTGCTATTTAAAGGGCTAATTTCAGACATCGTAAGTAACATGCCTTATCAGAATGTGTGCTCTTCCTGACCTAGACAGATGTATCTAGCATCCCCTATCACAAGGTCCAAAAACAAAAACCTGCAGCTAAATGAATATGCCAAGGACAAAGAGAAGTATGATGTGATTGGTCCAGTGCGCATGACTCTCCTGCAAGCAGCCTTCTCTCCCATTTTGCTGTACCTTCCCCTTCCCTTTGGCATCAGAATTATGTGATCAATGGCTCCATATCTAGTTGGCAGCCGGTATCAAGTGGAGTGCCCCAAGGGTCGGTCCTGGGGCCGGTTTTGTTCAATATCTTCATAAATGATCTGGAGGATGGTGTGGATTGCACTCTCAGCAAATTTGCGGATGATACTAAACTGGGAGGAGTGGTAGATACGCTGGAGGGGAGGGATAGGATACAGAAAAACCTAGGCAAATTGGAGGATTAGGCCAAAAGAAATCTGATGAGGTTCAATAAGGATAAGTGCAGGGTCCTGCACTTAGGACGGAAGAACCCAATGCACAGCTACAGACTAGGGACCAAATGGCTAGGCAGCAGTTCTGCGGAAAAGGACCTAGGGGTGACAGTGGACGAGAAGCTGGATATGAGTCAGCAGTGTGCCCTTGTTGCCAAGAAGGCCAATGGCATTTTGGGATGTATAAGTAGGGGCATAGCGAGCAGATCGAGGGACGTGATCGTTCCCCTCTATTCGACATTGGTGAGGCCTCATCTGGAGTACTGTGTCCAGTTTTGGGCCCCACACTTCAAGAAGGATGTGGATAAATTGGAGAGAGTCCAGCGAAGGGCAACAAAAATGATTAGGGGACTGGAATACATGAGTTATGAGGAGAGGCTGAGGGAGCTGGGATTGTTTAGCCTGCAGAAGAGAAGAATGAGGGGGGATTTGATAGCTGCTTTCAACTACCTGAAAGGGGGTTCCAAAGAGGATGGCTCTAGACTGTTCTCAATGGTAGCAGATGACAGAACGAGGAGTAATGGTCTCAAGTTGCAGTGGGGAAGGTTTAGATTGGATATTAGGAAAAACTTTTTCACTAAGAGGGTGGTGAAACACTGGAATGCGTTACCTAGGGAGGTGGTAGAATCTCCTTCCTTAGAGGTTTTTAAGGTCAGGCTTGACAAAGCCCTGGCTGGGATGATTTAACTGGGAATTGGTCCTGCTTTGAGCAGGGGGTTGGACTAGATGACCTTCTGGGGTCCCTTCCAACCCTGATATTCTATGATTCTATGTGTGTGACAATGGCATTTAGTAAAGAAAAAAAATATCTGCAGGCTATGCAGGTTGCAACAATTCTACAGTGCTACATTTTCCTCTTTCTTGGACCAAGAACCAAGCATTTATTTTTCTGCCCCCCGGGGCTCCTTTCCATCCCTGTATGAGAACCGCCCTAAATTCCCACACCACTCACTCACAAGATCCCATGCTATGTCAGGCAGGCAGGAAGCGAGCAATCTAAGTTCCTGGAGGCAACACTGGCTATGGGCACTGGCAGCTTCTCTTTGTTCTTTGTCAGTGCTTTTGATTTAACACAGGGCTAGATCTAGCTAAACAAGCCCATTGTGCAACTAACCCTGTTGCAGGCATTGATTCTATTACTGCATGCTCCTTACACTGGCTCAGCCAGAGTTATTCTAGTGGATAAAGCCCTGTCCAAGCACAGGGTGCCATAAAGCATGCGGAAGACAATATGGTCACTGCCGCAAGAGGCCTACATTTTACACTGCAAGTCCTTTCACCTATTGAAGTTAACAGGAATTTTGCCTGAGTTATGGCCCTAAATTAGGCAAATACAGTTAAGAGAGAAAACTAAAAAAAGACCAGATGACTAGAAAGGATAAACCCCAAAGAGGTCCTGTCCGAATTTCTCTGTTTGGTAGATTACCATGAGAAGGTTTCACAGAAGAAATGGGCTGGAAGGAGGGATGTGAATGAGGAGAGAGTAGTGTACTGGAAACCAAGAGGAGGAGAAATTGTACCAAGCGTAACAGGCAGCATAGAACGAGGGACAAAGACAAGCGTGAGGTTGATTACATTATTACAGCAATACTTCATCCCATTCTCCATGTACCAGCTGGATAAAGACAGCGACCTGTACAGAAAATATTCTGTAAGGGAGGAAGGACAAACCAGTGATTAGGGTGCTACAGGAGACTTAGAAGATCAGGGTTCAAAGTCCTACTTCTGTCACAGATTCCCTGAATGGCCTTATACAAGTCACTTACACTCTCTGTGCCTCAATCCCCATCTATAAAAGGGATATAATGGCACTTCCCTACCTAAGAAGGGGTATTGTGAGGATGAATATGTTAAAGACCATGAGGTGATCAGCTACTATGGTGATGGAGGCCAGATAAGTACCTCAGATGAGGATGGATTCTGCAATGCCTGAAATGGAAACTAATGTACTGAAATACCTGCATCTGCTACAATGAACAGTCACTCTAAGGACGGTCACCTACATCCTTCTGTAGACACACGCATACACTAGTGGGTGTTACTGATGGCACAATAGGAGTCCAAAGCGAACAGTAGTGAGGTTTTGTAATCCCAGTTCCAAGCTTCTCCCAAGAAGCTAAATCAAAGAGTTATGGCAAGAGCCCACATGCAAAGTTTGCACAGCCACCACTGTATATTTGTAGGTGAGCAAATCTACTATCAGTTACTAAGGCTTCTTACAACGACTCCACTCTTCTGCTTGAAGATATTTATATACGACTCTAATTACAGCATCAGAAAAGAAGAATTCTTCAGTCACCGCAGAGAGAGTGATTTATATTATTAATATTGTGGTTGAAATGTTCAAAGGAATGCAGGGGAATTGGCCACACAGCTTCCATTAAAATTAATGGATGCTGCGTGGCTAGCTCCCCTGCACTGCTTTGAAATTCTCAGCCTCTGTGCTTATATAAATGTATATCCCCACATCTGAGGATCTCCAAGTGTTTTACAAACATTAAACTAGTTTCACCAAACCCCTGGGGAAGAAGGGGGAAAGGAAAGATGATTTTCTCTAATTTCCCAAGATCTTCTCACATGATGATGTTCAACTTGGAAGACCTAGAGAGGAAAAAAACAAAAATTTGTCAAGGATTCCATTTGTACAGCATTAGTAGCCCAGGTCACCCCAAACCAGGGGTACCTGACTTTTGCTCCTACCCCTTTATCCAGAGCAACAGACGAGGTACCCCTTTCAAAAGCAAAGTTCAATCCAGTTTTGTATATTTGTACGCGAGACACCATCGTTACCAGTTCCAGAGTGATGGGCTGCACTACGTCGGAGAGCACACATCCTACGATGCAGGTTACATGCATCCCAAATTTCTGTGCCTTTAGTATAACATTTCCCTTGGAGGTCTTGACACTTATTTTCTTAAGAACAGGTAGCAACTTTAAAATGAGTGGGCCTTTATTTGTTAAAATAACCCCACAGCTGGAATTTTAACAACCACATCTTTCTGTTTTTGAACAAGTTTGGACAGGATCAGCCACCATAACTTCTTAATAATGGCAACAGAAACGCACATAGCATGATAATCTCCGGAGGGTAATAACCAATTACTCTGAAGAAAATGAAGCACTCTCATTAGAAATTGGTATCTGGTTCCTAGATCTACAGCAAAGGTACTTTTTCACACAATGTACAATTGGCCTACGGGACTCATTGCCACAAGATACAATTCAGGGCAAGACCGTAGCCAGATTCACAAAAGGAATGGACATTTACACGGGTAATGAGAAAATACACAATTAAGTTAATAAGGATTTTAAAATGCTTTGGAAGGACTACAAAGCCTCATTATTTCACAGCAAAAGTTCTTGTGTCTTTCTCTCAAGTACCTGGTGCTAAGCAATGTCAAAGACAGAATAATGGGCAAGATGGACCCATTATCTGACCCAGACTGGCAATGCCCATGTTCCTAAAATGATTAATTTTAGAGTTTTCCTACAACATTAAGTGGTTAAAATCTCCTGCCTTTCCCAAAGTCCACCCTGAAAGCCTCTCAAATCAGAAGGGGAATAATAATCTTGTTCAGCCCATGTCTCAATCTCCCTTTCCTCATTAGTGCATAGTGACGGGGTAGTTCCAGCACAATAAAACACATTAATTTGCATACAAATCGCTCTTCTGGTGAGCGAACAGAACAGCGCACAAGTGACGTTTTTCTGAGACGTAATGCAAACAGACATAGCTAAGAGAAGCAGTGAAAGTGAAGCACTGTGAAAAAACGCCAGCTCAGACAAACAAAGCTTTCCATCCCAGTGGATCGCAAAGTGCTTTACAAACTCTCAGAGGCAAGAATCATTTCACCCTACCACAGAGGAGTAACCATCTCTGGGCTGCTGTACAGCACCTGTTTAACAGCACAACAGTTTGGGACAGGAAGCAGGGAAGCACGACATTAAATTGAAACTGCAGGGGAATTTAGGAAGGCACATTATTAATCTGGGATTTGGCTAGCTCTTTACATTTGAAAATGGAAACTGTGCGCTTCTTTGAGTAATACCATTCAGAACGTCATTTCATAGGGCGGGCATACAAGCAACCAAAGATAAATACACGGAGTTGTGTTCTGAGTCAGCCATCTACAGAGGATCTACATCTATATATTATGTTAGTCACCCAACTCTGACTCTGAAGGTTGGAGAAAGTGATACAAAGGCAAAGGAGTGAACAGACCGAATATTTCTGGGATGGGGAAGGCAATCTTTAATTACGCACAGTTCAGTGACTAGAACAGGGAACTGGGAGTCAGGACTCCTGGGTTCTGTTCCTAGTTCAGCTGCTGTCTTGGCATGTAATGTTGGGGAAATCATTTATCCTCTATGTGGCTCAGCCCATCCATTCATAAAGAGGGAACAGTAATATTTAACCGCTATATGCAGTGCTTATGAAAGGCACTTGTGCAAGTGCAAGGTATTACTATCTAATGGTAGTGAAACAGCACCCTTTATAAAGAAGGTACTGCCTATCCGCCTCTTCATGAAGTCCTTGGTGGGGCAACGGTTTGATCAAAACAGAGCAGAACTGAAATTAAAGCACTGAACACAAAACTACTTCGGACACTCAACTGCTACCTTTTAACCCTATTCTATCATGATGCTTATAGATAACCGCCAGTTATGTAGCAAGCTATGCTGCACGCACAGCTAATCTACAGGGAAACATGCCCGCGTTTCTGTTTATTCATGTTCCCTCCCTCTCCCCCATCCACTCTTTTGGGAAAGTGACTGTCTTTTAAATATATTATTGTCCAACTCCAGGTGTTACTGCCATGCCAATAACAACAAGTGGTAAATCCTTTAAGGAAGGAGCCCTGATCAAATGATCAGCAAATTTCCCATGCTAAATCTTTGCTTCTTCCCCTAATAGAATTCAGAGCCTGTCAGATTGTTTGGAATGTGTTCCTGGTTTATTTGAAATGGCAAATGAATGTTATCAAGATGTTGACTATTAAGAGATGGATTTATGAGCTGTGAGGAAATGCTGAGGGGAGACAATGAAAGAAACCCCCCCCCCTTTTTTTTTCTTGCACCGCTGATAAAGCCTCCCTGAAAAACTTATTTCATTTTATCACTGCATCAAATCTTATGGTGCAGCCATTCCGAACACACTGCAGATGGTTTGGGTCTGAGCTCCCTAAAATAAAAGCCAGCCTCCCTCTCCCAGTGGCCCAGCAATGGAGACACAAAGCCAATGCGTCCACACCTTTTCTGAGAGGCTGGATTTTATCTGGGCTCATTCAAGGCCCTTGGTGCCTTGGGACTGCATGACAATTCAAGGGAAAATTTCCTTAAAAGGAACATGCTCGGCAATATATTGATTTGGACAACTGCTATCAAGCCATTTCCCTGTGGAACTGACCTCCCTTCAACCATATAAGCATGTTCATGCCAGTTAGAGTCTCCCCTCATCCTGGCTCCAATAAAATGAATTAAATCTTTTAAAGTGGCTTCAACAAATCAATAAACAGGAAAGTTACTGAACATGATTTAAAGGTAAAGTGAATAGCTGGGGGAATTCAGCCAAAGATTCCTCACATCAAAAGAATCATTGAGGTGACATAAGCAAAAGCCACAGCTTTATCAAGAGAAATTCCCTCCTATTATTATTAGTTACTCTTGGAAGTGACCTTTTCTGCAAATCTCTAGGCCATTCTGAAGCGCATGAGCCATTAAGTAGCAAAAATAGTTCTTAACAGAAGTGAACTGCTTCAAAAACATGTTGTTAAAAGGTTGTCTCCATCTTTCCTTCTCTTGGGTCTTTAGGACAAGCTGCCCATTCAAAGGAAAAAACACTTTTCACTTCTAGCCAAGAATCCCAAAGTCCTTTGCAAACATTTCAGCTTCACGTCCCCTCAAATCCCAGTAATTTTACTCCCACTTATTTGAAGGAGAAAGGGAGGGACAGAGAGGTTAAACAGTTTGTCCAAGGCCACACAGTAAAAGCAGTCACAGAACCAAGCACTGAATTTAGGAATTCTGACTCTCTGCTGTTCTAAACACTGGATCCCACCTTCTTAATTATTTATGGTAGAGGCTATAACGTGCTAGGTGCTTTTCACACAGATAAGGCGGAGAAGTAATCACCCCTTGGAGCTCACAAGCTAAGCACTAAGGTGTCTGTTTGTTTAAGAGATGCCTACAGAAATTGTCCTTCTACAAATTGGAAAATTAAGGAATGCTAAATCACCAGGCCCAGATGCTGTACCCAAAAGAGTTCTGAAGGAGCTTAAGTATTAAGTGGCTTAACTGCTCATAAAACATACAATCTTGTATTAAAATCATAGACCTGGGGCAGGGGAGGGAGGTAAGCAAATACTGCACCTATTTTTAAAAGAAGGTGCTGGGTATGATCCAAGGAATTACAGCTCTGTGATGGGAGCAGGGGTCTGACTAAGCAGAGATCATCCAGAATACTGCCTGGAGAGTAGCTCATGGTGGGTGGTAGCTCCCTGGAGGTAACACAGTCATTCTGCCTGACCTCAGAGCCTCCTGAGCCCGATTGGGAGGATGGGTTAAGAGCCGAAAGAGTGGCAGCCATGCCAGATAAACTGGTTGAAATAGCAACTGAGGTACAATTACAAAACACTGAGGTGACCACGGTAGGACAGGGACTAACCAGCATGGCTTCTGCAAAGGAAAATCATGCCTCACTAATACATTCAGGTTCTTTGAACCTGTCAGGTGTCCACCCATGCTGATCTGATTGTAGGACCAGGGACTCTGCACTTAGAAATGCTTGGTGGGGTGTACAAACACAGAGTGTTGCATCCACAAATCTTGGCATGTTTTCTAAGCCCAAATGAGGAGGCTTCTTGGAAAATTTGGCCCTAAAAAGGTCTAAATGACTGACTCAAAAAGTAGGCAAAGGATGTTCAGAAGTGACTAGCAATTCTGAAAACATCATGTTTTTGGTTGCCCAATCCAACACACCTTAAAAAGCCTGATTTTCAGAAGGTAGGTGCTCAGAATTTTCTGAACATCAGGCCCTCTTACAAGGTGTCTCCAAGTGGGCATCCTAAAACAGAAGCACCAAAACTCACTAGTCACTTGCAAATATAGGCCTTACCCTCCAGGGTTAGAAATGTTCTGAAACAGCTGCTGAAAGATACCAGACATGGCTTTGGAAAATGTTCATTGGAATTGTAACACACTCAATATCAGAGGCACAATTCGGTGCATTAGGCAGGCCGTGCTAACCCATCGCTTTAAATAGCCTCTCTTTCTGTGGGTAGATTCTGGCCCTTAAAGTTACCAAAGTACTGGTCCTTTGTGTGTGTGTTCAAGAACATTTGGTGTCTATTCTCTTATCAAGAAAAAAAGCAATTATATCAATAATGAAAGAGAAGCGCTCCCTTTTACTTTCTGTGGTTTGCAGAGAGGTTCATGTTTCTATGCGATCACGGCTCTTGTTTTAGTGATGTGAAAGTGTGTGGTTTGCACAATACCCAGTTTCTTCTAATATTTGAGTTTCTGTTGTTATCTATCTACAATTTACAGTAAAATGTCTGCTTTTCTCACTCTGCCTCATCTCAAAATTAGACCAATTTTCATAACAAGATTCTATTACTCTGCACAGACCTTTAATGAACACCAAAGTGCTAGCTACCTACTTGAATCCAGTCTAGTGGGTAAATTCACAAATGCAACACGCTTTCCCAAAAGATCTGATTACTGTTAGTGATTCTGCTGGTGTGCCTTTATATACACGTCCATAAAAACCAATGGCAGTATACACTTACTGAGATTGTGTGCTTTGGGGGACAACATTTTAGTTCTGTTTGTACAGCCCCTAGCACAGCAGTCCATGAATCTTGTTCCATGACTGGGGCTCCTAGACGCTATATAACACACATACATTTTTTAAACCCTGCTTACACATTGATCTACCCAGTGTGACCAGATTAAGCAATATTAAAAAAAAAAAACCCCACAGGTTTTGGAAGAGAGAAATTTTCCTGCTTCAGAGCAAGATTCAACCTCTAACTAACGGGGGTTAGGAGGAAACTTTTCCTGGGTGTTGGTTATCCCATCACTGCTACAGCAGGGTTTCATGCTCCTACTTCCAAAGCAGCCAGACGCTGTCAGAGGCAGAATATCTCACTAACTGAACGTACTGTGTCTGAGCTGAGCAGCAATTCCTATGCTCCCATTACCAAGCCAAGTGACTCTACCGATTGCGCTTTGGCAGATGAACTGCCCTCTCCATGAAGGATCTAGTACTGGACATCAAAGATGCTCTTGTGGCAGACATCCTTTAGTCACACAATCTACTCTCAAAGTCCTGGGCTGCTGCTCCTTTTCGGCTCACAGAGAATTGCGTCACGCTGAATTCATGTGAGGTTTCATAGATTTGTAGATGTCAAAACCAGAAGGGACCACTGTGATCACCTGGTCAGGCCTCCTGCATAACACAGGCCACAGAACTTTCCCCGCGGAATTCCTAGAGCAGATCTTTCAGGAATCCCCTAGGTTGGGGGAAACAAGATGCATTCTTCTACCACAGCACCCGTTTCATTCCAACAGTGCATTAGAAAAACCAAAATAGGAATATCTGCATTGGTTATTTTTAAAAAGAGAAAGGTAGGTTATTCAACAAGGTCCTCTCCACTGAATTCATGGCTTAAGCAGCAAGCTGGGTTCAAGTTCCCCATCCCCGCCCTGCACTCCACCATATACTGGGAATATCAGACCAATTCTCAGATATCACTTAGGAACAGGAGCCATTATCTCAGCTCAGACCACCGGCCTATCTCAGCAGTGACCAATACGCCTGGTGTTTCAGTGAGTGGAAGCATTTAGCCCAATGATTTGCATGGAGAGTGAGCACATGTGTGAAATATTCCTTCCCAATGCCTGCACACAATTAGCTTAAACCCTTAAGCAAGTAGTCTCATCACCCATAAGCCCTGATCCTGAGCAGTGCTGAGAACCTTCAATTCCCAAGTACTTTCATGGTCAGCACATCTCTGAACCAGGCTTTTACTCTGCACACAAATGTTCTTCACGGTCATAAAATTGTCATGCCCCTTTTGGCATTAATTTAGCACTGATGGCATAACAGTGCATTACCTAGTCATTCGGGCTGGCTGCAGCAAAATTAATTCAAGCAAGTCAAGTCACATATGTTTGAACTCCTTGATGCCCCTGCACAAGGAAGACGTAGCTGTTAGCCGATCTACACAAGCCAGTGTTTGAAAGGCTCCTTAAAGGCTAAGCAAACGGGGTGAGAGCTATGTCCTGAACAGGACACGACGGGCATATAATCCTTCACCACGCAGGCCACCCTCCTTCCCCCGTGCGGGAGAAGTTTTATAATGGTAGACACCAGGAATGTTTAAGTGAACGCAGGAAAAGCCAGTACGACCACGATCATGGAAATTAAAAATGGCAAATGTAGAGTTTACCCTGCCCAATTAATGTTAAGTGATCGTACCTGGTTTTGTAACTGTCCGCACACAGAAGAGGACGTGTTTGAAAGCAACAGATAATGGGAGCTAAGAGAACATTGCTTATTTTGTATCAAGAGAACAGATGGGCCCGAATCAGCGAAGTGCTGAATGCCCTCAATTCTCACTTGTTTGGACCCTTGTGTAAATATTGCAGCCAGGAAGCTAGCAGGCAGATGCCAGGCAAATTCAAGGTAGGTGCCATACAAATTTCACACCCACCATTTCTGATAAGGCCCCACACACTGCTCATCGGCAGCATGCTCTGCTGCAGAAGTCCCGGGCTTCTCTTGGGAAGAAGAGCTGTGTGTGGCTCGAAAGCTGGTCTCCCTCACCAACAGAAGTTGGGCCAATCAAAGATATTACCTGACCCACCTTGTCTCTCTAATATCCTGGGACCGACATGGCTACAAATACATTGCACAAGTCTCACAATGTAATTGTACACAGGGAGCTGCCATCGAATGGGCGTGTTACTAGTGGGTTCCCAAAGGGATTGGTTCTTGGCCCTCGCTATTTAACATTTTAATTAATGATCTGGAAGGAAACACAAAATCATCACTGATAAAATTACACAAAAATGAAGGGCGTGGTAAATAATGATGAGGATAAGTCACTAAAACACAGTGATCTGTATCGCTTGGTAAGCTGGGCACAAGTCAACAACATGCATTTTAATAAGGCTGAACATAAGTGTACACATCTAGGAGCAAAGAATGTAGGTCCTACTTACAGGAGGGGTGACTAACTTGGGAAGCAGTGATGCTGAAAAAGATTTGGGGGTTGTGATGGGTAATCAGATGCACGTGAGCTCTCAGTTAGATGCTGTGGCCAGAAGGGCTAATGCAATCCCTGATAAATAAACAAGGGAATCTCAAGTAGGAGTAGAGAGGTTATTTTACCTCTGTATTTGGCACTGGTGAACCGCTGCTGGAATCCTGAGTCCAGTTCTGGAGTCCACAATTCAAGAAGGATGTTGAAAAATTGGAGAGAATTCACAGAAGCGCCACGAGAATGAAAACATGTCATACGGAAAGACTCAAGGAGCTCGATCTATTTAGCTTAACAAACAGAAGGCTCGGGTGACTTGATTACAATCTCTAAGAACCCGGGGGCGAAATATTTAACAATGGGTTCTTCACTCTAGTGGAAAAAGGTCTAACTCAATCCAATGGCTGGAAGTTGAAGCTAGACAAATTCACATTGGAAATAAAGCATCCATTTTAAACAGTGAGAGTAATTAACCATTAAAACTTGGTAGATTCTCCATCGCTGATGTTTTTTAAACCAAGATGGGATGTTTTTCTAAAAGACCTGCTCTAGGAGTTATTTCAGGGAAGTTCTGTGGCCTGAGTTACACAGGAGGATAAACTAGATGATCAAAATGGTCCCTTCTGGCCTTTCCCTTTATGAATCTATGAAAACACGACACAGGTCTGGCAGCAGCTCCAAGTGACCTTGGTGCAAACAATTCATGCCTCTTCTAGCAAGAATTTGGAAAATCAACTTTTATTAGACAAGTCTGCCTGGATGAGATTTGTGATCAGATACAACGCATGGTACAGCATGTGATCAGAGAAATATTATCACCAGCTCGCAGTGCAATTTCTTTCTTCGGTGTCCTTCATAAGCCTCAGAAGTTGGCCTTGCCAGCAGCAATAATGCAAGTACGACAACAAAGCACATTAATGATGGGGCCCACCGTGCACCATATTAATTATCGTATCCCGCAGTAAACTGTAGGTTATAAATTGTATTTTGATAATCCCATCCGCCCTCTCCTGACAAGCCAGCTCCAATGTTTAATGTTGCATTTAATCCCTGGATAATGCCACATGGCTTCTAAGTGTGCCAAGCAACAAATCAAAACGACCTTCAAAGGGTTGATCTCAGGCCCAGTTTATATATTCCCCCACCTGAAGTTAGCCGATTGCACGAGCTTGCTAATGAACAGGTCAGCCTCAGAAGCTGAGCTGGAGGACGAATGCTCTTCTCGACCGAAGAGCATGCTGGATTTAGAAGTGACCTGGGGAGGGTGACCACAGCAAGCACGCTCTTCAGTCATTCCTGTGCATACGCCTTGTTGTCAGCCTCAGAACGGTACGTTGCTGCTACTGCATAAAATACTGCTGTGAATACAGCTGTATTAAGAGGCTGGGTGAGCTCCCCCCTGTGAGCATTACAGAGTGCAGTACTCACAGTTATCCAAAGGGAAAGAGACATGCCAAGGGGGAAACAGCACTCCAGAATGAAGTGGTGGGTGAAATGGGGCTTGGGAACAGCCTACTGCCCTAGCTAGCTCACGCTGGGTGAAAGTATTTCCACCACAGAGACAGCGGATGCCCGTGGGGGGATGGGGGGGGGGAGGGAGCCCATGCCCTCACAAAGGAAATGCAGGCTGAAAATCCCAACCATGCAAATCCACGGTGCTGTCTGAAATGACTACGACCAAATGATTCACTGTACTTAATGGCTCTAATTAGGAAACCCTTGAGGTTAAGTCTTCATTGAATAGATTTACATACATATTATTTACAGGGGAATCTTAACAATACAGTGCACCATTTACAAAGGACCAATCATGTTGTCAGACGTGGGAAAATGGAAAAGTGGCCCCAGGAGAGAAAACTGGGTTGTAAGCCTCTACATGATGATTTCTACCACTGCCCATCCTGTTGAGTAATATTGTCTCATTGTTTCCTCTCTCTGCCTGTATCCCTCTGCTGTCTCTTGTTTTACGCGAAGAGCGTAAGCTCTTTAGGGCAGGCACCAGCTCTGCTGTGTGTCTGTACAGCGCCTTGCGCAATGAGGTCCTGGTCCATGACTGGGGCTCAGAGGAACTACCACAAAACATATAAATAATATATTTGCTCTGCTAGTGCTTCAAAGCCCGAATCAAGATCAAGGCCCTCGTGTGATCAGTGCTGGATACGCATTGTAAGAGAGAGTCCCTGCCCCCAAAGAGCTCGCAGTCTAGACGTGCAAGACAAAGGGTGGGAGGGGAAACAGAGGCACGGAGCGGGAAAGTGACTGGCCTCCATTCGCTCATAAGGTCAGCAGCAGAGTCAAGAATCTGCCATTTGGCATCCCAGGCCAATGCTGTAGCCACTGAACCGAGCCACCTCTTTGGTCTGCGTAAGAGTGTAATATACATTAAAGGGCTTTTCGGAAATGTCACGTGGGCAACGATGGCTACAGAAAGCACTCAATTAAACAAAACAACCTAAGCTCCTTAGCAGACCCTCTCACATTCCTCAGAATTTAGGATATTAAGGTTTTTCCCCATCTGGGTTTAAGATATGTCTATACTGCATACAAAGCCCTGGTCCATGGAACCTGGGCTCATGGACTGTTTCCAAGCCTCTGTTTGAGCGTCCACACTGCATTGTAAATCTAACTTTATAGTTGCTGGATCTGGCTTTCCCAGCCATGCTAATGTATCCATACTGCACTAAGCAGCCCTGACAACTCTGGTCCGCAGCTTGAGATGAGCCCATGCTGCAAAATAACTGGCCCCGAGCCCTGGTGACCTTGGGCTGTGACTCACCCCTGAGCAGGGTCCGAGGAGCCAGGTCCTGAGTGCTTGCTGACCCAAGTCAGACTGATTTGTGTGCAGACAGAATGGGGGCCTGGCTCAAACCACAGTCAGAGCCTGGGCTTAGCATGCAGTGTAGACATACCTTTAATGGTCAATTAAAATCCTCCCCTAAAATACCATGCTCTCTTCTTTCCGTCCTTTTGTATTTATTTATTTTAATTCAATGACATTTAGCTAACAGAACTGCTGTTACAGGTCTTGGGGAGGTGGAATTAAATTTCCTATATAGAGAAAGAATTCTGAAGAAAATACGACTGGACCCAAAATATAATCCCCAGAATGTTTTTAAAATACAAAAAATATTTTAAAATAAAGGTTATTTGGTAGCAAAAGAAGCTACTGAAGGGGCTCCACACACTCGGGGATCTGAAATGATTTTCCTGGCCAAACAAGTGCAGAATATGTTAGAGATTAGAGAGAACAAATTCTGCCCCCGGGGTGTTTAGTGGTGGGGAAGTGTGAGTGGGTGTGTGGCAAGGGGGTTATTTCCTCAGACAGGGCTCCAGCTGTTGGGGAAGTTGACAGTGCAAGTGAAGCAACCCACAGCATCATGTGGTAAGGCTCACGTTCAAGGGCTAATTGGAACAGTTTGGCTTGCAGCACACAGGGAGTGGCCACAAAAGGAGGTCAGAGTCTGGGGAGATGCAACATTCCAGGCTGGCAGAACACGGGATCTGGGAGCCCTTCCCTCTTCCTCCTTGTGAATGGCCGGCTAGCTGCTACAGACTGGCAGCATGTCGCCTCTACGGGCTCCTAGGATCACAACCGGCTGGCCAGGGTGGCTATGGAAGAAGGCGCCAGGGGCTCCCCTGTCCTCCGCCCCGTCACCCATGCAGGAGGCAGCAATCCTCTCTTTGCAGGTGCTGGGGGAAGCTGCCTAGTCCCGCCTGCAGAGACGCGACAAATAGCCATGCTGCCCATGCCCCCAGAGGGTGACACTTTTCCACTGAATGGTGTAGCTACCCCTGCCCCCCACAATGCTGGTCCTAGCTAGAGAGATTCACGGTGCCTTGCACGTCCCCGAATGCCTGCATGATGCACCTCATCTGTGCCACGGCACTGCCTCAGAAGGGGCACCATTTTTCCCTAGGTCTTAAGCTCCTTATATTTAGGCCGAGTCTCCAGAATGCTGGCCTAGGGTCTGACCAGGGAGCCGCCAGAGAAGAGAGGCTCTGGACAGTGCTTTGAGCGCACACACGGTGCTGTGAGAGTGTGAGGTGTTATCAGCAGTTAACAACTGGACTGAATAAAAGAGCGAAGAACACAGTATAGGGGACATTTCTGCTCTGCCTCCTTCGGGCACAGAGCTTCTCCCTTAGGGAACATCTATACCGCAAGCAGTGCAGCAGCCCACAGCAGCGAGCCTCACAGCCTGGGTCTACACACTACAGGGGACTCGTGCTGCAGGGCTAGAAACAGCTATGTAGACATTAGGGTTTGGGCTCTGAAACTGATGGAGAGCAATGGGCTTCAGAAACCAAGCTCCGGCCCAAGTCCCAATGTCTACAGCGCTATTTGTAACACCACACTGCGAGCCTGAGTCTGTAATCCCAAGAGCTGAGACTTGATGTGTAGACGTAACCAGCAAGGCCTGATCCAGTTCTCGATATCAAACGACTCCCACTGTCTTCAAGCACAGCTGGAACAGGCTCTAAATAACAGATATTCGCCATCTTTTTATCTGAATCTATAAAGTACCTTTTTGAGCCAACAGTGGAGTTTGCATCTGGGACTCTCAGTACTGAAAGCACAATCTAAAAGAGTTACCCCTGTCTGGTAGCAGTAGTAGGCTCTTAGCCTCTTGTGTGGACCCAGTCACTATGGGGGGCAGCAAGGACCCAAAATGTGCTAGCATGGGTTACAGGGAAGAACTGAAACCAATACACGCATCGATTTGCTCCCACGCCAGGGGGTCAGATGGTGAGTGCTATTATTAAATGGCAACTTGCAGGTGTTTTACAATATTGATTATATGAAAGCTACTCCCTTCCAACAACAAATCACTGTCTTCCTTTTGGGGAGGGGCAAGAGAAACTTTGTGGCCAAGATGGATAATTAATTTTCCCATTTTGAGATAGAAAATCTAACTTATTTCTGCTTACTGGGAAACAAACAGAAAGTGGTTTAAGGATATAGTTACAGGGCATTATACATTTCCCTCTCCCTCGAAACTGACAGTCTCAAGAGGACCATAAAATGTACTTTTAATTTTAGTTCCCTAGAAAGTAAGTATAAGGAATCCCACTGCCATAACCACAAGTGCCGCAGCTCCAACGCTGCCATTTTATTTGGCTCCCTGCAGAATCTAGTATATTAAAGCTCCAAATATCTTCTCATATATGGTATGTTTGTAAAGAATAGACATTTCTGCCAGCCCACAACACACCCGGGGCATCATTAGCACAAGCCTTGTCTGACTTGGACGCAGCCAGCACAGGTCACTACTGGACGCTAGGGACTATTTGTCTGAGCTGTTATGGCAAATACGCTCTTCTGTACACTTTGCTTAGTTTTGTAATTGCTCCTTCTAGCTGAAAGACACCACAAGACAAGTGTCTCCTTTCTTCAGAGGGCAATTTTCCTTTTGTTTGTGGTGCCACACGCTGCCTACTTCATCTGCAGGAATTACTCAGGGCAAAGGCTTGCTCCTAGATCCCCCTAAGGCAGTGCTTCTCAAGCTATCTGATGTGGGAGACTGGCAATTTTTTTTTTCCCATGTGCGCGCGGACTGGCAGCCGATGGCTCGCAGACCAGCACCGGTCCCTGGACCACCACTTTGAGTAGCACTGCCCTAAGGCACATTAGATGTCAGGGTACCATGTTATTAAAGGATGTTAGACTCTCTCCAGTTCCCTCCCCACTTATTGCAGTCAGGAGATCAGGGAGAATGAGATAGGCCCTGATTTTTAGGGGTCCTAACACCTAAGGGTCCAAATTTTCAGAGACAGATTTTGGATGCCCAAGTCAGGCCGGGTTTTTTGCCGCCCTTTGACTTCTGCCTCGGCCATCCTGAAAAGGTGAGTCATGGCACATCCAAAACCCGGAAGCGCTCAGAATCCGAGAGACCACTCAGAAAAGCTTCTGGCCCTTAGCCTCACTGTCCCATGCTACAAAAGGGAGATCCCACCACTTTTCCTCTGATAAAGGCTAAATGCAAGAAATGAAGAGCTCAGATACCACAGGGAGGCAGGCCACAGAAATACCTGTTTGCTTCCTCGTTCTCATGCATTAGCACAATGCTACAGCATCTGGCTTTTCGCAGCATGACGCTTAGATTTGATGATGTCATTTCTATCTAATTTTCAACTTTTTTTTTTTTTTTAAATAAAACTTCAATTTGGGATCCAAAGGCCTTGACATGGCCCTTTTCACTCTTAGGGCAGGTCTACACTTCAAAGGCTGAGCAGTGCAGCCCTTCAGTGAACCGATGGGAGAGCTTTTCTTGTCGGCATAGTTAATCCACCTCCGCTTCTCCCATTGACATAGCGCTGTGTCCACCAATAACTACATAGGTCGAGGTGTGGATTTTTCACACCCTTGAGCAATGTAGTTATACTGATGTAAGTTTATTGTGTAGACCTAGCCTTAATTTTGAGCTCTACCTCATCTGCTGTCAGATCAGTCACAGCGATATCCTTTGGTCATTCTCGTCATTATTTTGTTTTACCCAGGAATGTGTGACTAATGAATCATACGAGATTGACGTGTGCACACGGCTAATTATAATTATCTGCTTTTAGCAAATATCAAGCTTACAAACTCTGCACAAATAAAGGCAAATAAGAAAGCAAGACACTTAAATATACCTTTTTCAAAAGTATCTTTAGCCACGCACAAGTGAGAAAACATTTTCAATGATGCACAAAGGATCAAATCCAAAAATCTTTACCCAAAACTGCTCTCTTTTTCTGAATTGTTGTGCAAAGTGAGAGAGACTACTTCGTTGGCTGCTGCCACAGCCCAGAAGCAGCTGCATTTTGGAAATACTGCACGTTTGTGATAGGACGTGCTTTGGGATAAAAGGTACAAAAAGAAATCAAGTATCAGTATTATGCCAATTGTGCTGCAAACCTCATATTTTATATACAAGTGGCAGAGTGTGTGTGTGTGTGTCTCTCTCTCTTTAAAACAAGCATAACTTCCCCTGGAATCTGGTGAGAATCTGAAAGAGACACTGCTCTGTGTAGATGTTCAGGTACCATAGTGATGTGGATCACAAAGTACCTGACCAGGTGGTTGTGGAGGAAGGAGAACGTAGAAGAGGGGGGGAAATATTGGTCGAATATGAGAGCATACGGATTGTGACAGATGATAATTTCCTGCAGTGTCTTTGGGGACATCATCTTGTATTAGTGTATGTATCATTGTGGGCCAGGGATTGTATGTAATACCCTAGGGGAGGGAAATCACAGCCCTCCAGAAACTAAGAACAGTGGGGGGTGATTAGGCAAACTCACTCGGGTTATAACACCTCCACCTGGAGGGGCTCACATGTGCTGGTTCAAACCGGATTCTCCAGGAACCAGACAAAGAAAAGACTTTTGGATAAAT
Organism: Lepidochelys olivacea; assembly: GCF_965140295.1. Lineage (NCBI taxonomy): Eukaryota > Metazoa > Chordata > Testudines > Cheloniidae > Lepidochelys > Lepidochelys olivacea. Next base: position 4,806,266 of record NC_140419.1, read on the forward strand.
AGCCTGAGCTTAAACTATCTCAGGGCCTTCTTTCTGATCCAGCTAACAGACAGGACCTGTCCAAGGGGGGCCCCAACCCTTCGTGGGAAGGGTGGAAGGTCTTTGGCCTTCTGAGGCGGCATAAGACTGGTGGGTGATCTCTGGTAAGCTTTCAGCAGGCATATAGGGACTTTTATAGTTTGTGTATGTTTTCTCTGTAATGCTCTCACCTTAAGAATAAATGTGGTTGCTTATAAAGGGCTGTGACTGCTGGCAATCACACTATTCCTAGCCTTAGAAGAAAACACCAAGTACAGACGCTGGCCTGCTTAGGCAGTCTGGCTTGCTGGGGATATCGCAGAGTATGCAGGGAATTCTGCATCCTGGAAAAACCCTGGTCAGGCGAGAGAGGGACCCAGGTCTCTATCCAAGAGAGGTTACAGCTGACCTAGAGTGCACACCCTAGAGTGGGTGTCCTCAAAAGACCATAGAGGGAGAATAGAGGTGCAGCTGCCCTATCCTGTGACACGTACATTCCCCCAAAATGCAGAAATTCACTGGAGATTTAACTTCTCTCACCAGCAATTAGTGAGTGCATTACCACAGGAGACCTCGCTTATTTACGTTACTAGGACGGCGTTCTAGACAGACTGTTACTGAGAGATGATACCCAATGGCATTCAGTAGCAATGGGACATGCTTGGATAAGACATAACATCATAAGAATGGCCAGAATGGGTCAGACAAAAGGTCCATCCAGCCCAGCATCTTGTCTGCCGACAGTGGCCAATGCCAGATGCCCCAGAGGAAGTGAACCTAACAGGTAATGATCTAGTGATCTGTCTCCTGCCATCCATCTCCACCCTCTGACAAACAGAGGTTAGGGACACCATTCTCTACCCATCCTGGCTAATAGCCATTAATGGACTTAACCTCTATGAATTTATCCAGTTCACTTTTAAACCCTGTTATAGTCCTAGCCTTCACAACCTCCTCAGGCAAGGAGTTCCACAGGTTGGCTGTGCGCTGAGTGAAGAAGAACTTCCTTTTATTTGTTTTAAACCTGCTGCCCATTCATTTCATTTGGTGGACCCCAATTCTTATATTATGGGAACAAGTAAATAGAATCATAGAATATCAGGGTTGGAAGGGACCTCAGGAGGTCATCTAGTCCAACCCCCTGCTCAAAGCAGGACCAATCCCCAATTAAATCATCCCAGCCAGGGCTTTGTCAAGCCTGACCTTAAAAACTTCTAAGGAAGGAGATTCTACCACCTCCCTAGGTAACGCATTCCATTGTTTCACCACCCTCCTAGTGAAAAAGTTTTTCCTAATATCCAACCTAAACCTCCCCCACTGCAACTTGAGACCATTACTCCTTGTTCTGTCCTCTTCTACCACTGAGAATAGTCTAGAACCATCCTCTCTGGAATCACCTCTCAGGTAGTTGAAAGCAGCTATCAAATCCCCCCTCATTCTTCTCTTCTGCAGACTAAACAATCCCAGTTCCCTCAGCCTCTCCTCATAAGTCATGTGTTCCAGACCCCTAATCATTTTTGTTGCCCTTCGCTGGACTCTCTCCAATTTATCCACATCCTTCTTGTAGTGTGGGGCCCAAAACTGGACACAGTACTCCAGATGAGGCCTCACCAACGTCGAATAGAGGTGAACAATCACGTCCCTCGATCTGCTCGCTATGCCCCTACTTATACATCCCAAAATGCCATTGGCCTTCTTGGCAACAAGGGCACACTGCTGACTCATATCCAGCTTCTCGTCCACTGTCACCCCTAGGTCCTTTTCCGCAGAACTGCTGCCTAGCCATTCGGTCCTTAGTCTGTAGCTGTGCATTGGGTTCTTCCGTCTTTAGTGCAGGACCCTGCACTTATCCTTATTGAACCTCATCAGATTTCTTTTGGCTCAATCCTCCAATTTGTCTAGGTCCCTCTGTATCCTATCCCTGCCCTCCAGCGTATCTACCACTCCTCCCAGTTTAGTATCATCCACAAATTTGCTGAGAGTGCAATCCACACCATCCTCCAGATCATTTATGAAGATATTGAACAAAACCAGCCCCAGGACCGACCCCTGGGGCACTCCACTTGACACCGGCTGCCAACTAGACATAGAGCCATTGATCACTACCCGTTGAGCCCGACAATCTAGCCAACTTTCTACCCACCTTATAGTGCATTTATCCAGCCCATACTTCTTTAACTTGCTGACAAGAATACTGTGGGAGACCGTGTCAAAAGCTTTGCTAAAGTCAAGAAACAATACATCCACTGCTTTCCCTTCAGCCATAGAACCAGTAATCTCATCATAGAAGGCGATTAGATTAGTCAGGCATGACCTTCCCTTGGTGAATCCATGCTGACTGTTCCTGATCACTTTCCTCTCATAACTTTTCCTTATTCACTTTCTCCACACCACTCATGATTTTATAGACCTCTATCATATTCCCCCTTAGTCTCCTCTTTTCCAAGCTGAAAAGTCCTAGCCTCTTTAATCTCTCATCATATGGGACCCGTTCCAAACCCCTAATCATTTTAGTTGCCCTTTTCTGAACCTTTTCTAATGCCAGTATATCTTTTTTGAGATGAGGGGACCACATCTGTACGCAGTATTCAAGATGTGGGAGTACCATGGATTTATATAAGGGCAATAACATATTCTCCAGCTTATTCTCTATTCCTTTTTAAATTATTCCTAACATCCCGTTTGCTTTTTTGACTGCCTCTGCACACTGCGTGGACGTCTTCACAGAACTATCCATGATGATTCCAAGATCTTTCTCCTGATTAGTTGTAGCTAAATTAGCCCCCATCATATTGTATTTATAGTTGGGGTTATTTTTTCCAATGTGCATTACTTTACATTTATCCACATTAAATTTCATTTGCCATTTTGTTGCCCATTCACTTAGTTTGGTGAGTTCTTCACAGTCTGCTTTGGTCTTAACTATCTTGAGCAGTTTAGTATCATCTGCAAACTTTGCCACCTCACTGTTTACCCCTTTCTCCAGATCATTTATGAATAAGTTGAATAGGACTGGTCCTAGGACCGACCCTTGGGGAACACCACTAGTTACCCCTCTCCATTCGGAAAATTTACCATTTATTCCAACCCTTTGTTCCCTGTCTTTTAACCAGTTCTCAATCCATGAAAGGATCTTCCCTCTTATCCCATGACAACTTAATGTACGTAAGAGCCTGTGGTGAGGGACCTTGTGAAAGGCTTTCTGGAAATATAAGTACACTATGTCCACTGGATCCCCCTTGTCCACATGTTTGTTGACCCCCTCAAAGAACTCTAATAGATTAGTAAGACACGATCTCCCTTTACAGAAACCATGCTGACTTTTGCACAACAATTTATGTTTTTCTATGTGTCTGACAATTTTATTCTTTACTATTGTTTCAGATAATTTGCCTGGTACTGACATTAGACTTACCGGTCTGTAATTGCCAGGATCAGCTCTAGAGCTCTTCTTAAATATTGGCGTTACATTAGATATCTTCCAGTCATTGGGTACAGTAGCTGATTTAAAGGACAGGTTACAAACCATAGTTAATAGTTCCGCCCATTGATTTTCGACCCCCATTGATTTTCACAAGAACACAATGGAGTTGGTTCTTCAGAATGGAGAGTGAGCCGTGTTTTACCTAATGCTGCCAAAGGTTACTTATGTAAGCCATGTCTTCGTACAGATCAACTGATCTTAAATAATATCCCCACTGTAATCAGCGCAAATAGGTTGATTCGTTGGTTTTTTCTAGAGCACAACTGATAGGTCTTCTCCTTCCAGCTATTTCTTCAGAAAGACACAAGGTGGAGGATGCAAGAGGTACCCATCTTTGCAGAGCAAGAGCACATCCCAGGATTTCACTCGCTATTCATGACTCCTTCGAAGGTGTTTTCACTGCTTTTGTGCCAGAGCGTCAGCCATGTCAGAGCTGGCTGTGATCTCATCAGACCTCGAGAAGTCAGCAGTGGTTGATATGTGAATGGGAGACCTCCCAGAGAATGCTCCTAGGCTGCTCCAAGAATTGTTGCTGAGGATTAAATCAATGGTGTCCTCCCCCTGAGACAACGCTGACCCAATCCCCAGACCCAGAGCTGTTTTACTGTATTCTGGATGAGAAAAGCACACATCCTGACTACATGTGGTTATGAAATATCTCAGTATTTTCTGCAAGTGTAGGGCTGTTTGCCATGGTATCATGGCCTATTCCAACCTTGTAAACGCATTCCGCCTACCTAAGCAGTAGTTTCAACTGGATACACTATTATCCTTTTCTTCCCATCCAAAGACATCACTGCATATTGCTGTGTAACACAGCAGCCAAGTTCCACCCCTGAGGCGGGTGACACAATCCCTATATATATAGCTGGGATGAAAGACACGATACAAATGGAAGATATTCTTCTAGTTTGACAGATGGCTGTGACGGATTTCCTCATCTCAGTCATGTGCCTTTTTTCCCAGCCCGAGCCCATCTCCCAAGAGGGTGTGACAGCCTGCAAGACAGAGGCAGTTGCTACACAGAGATCAAACCCGCAACACCATTTACTGGAAGATCATTCTCTTGTCCAAGCAGGGTTCTCTTCTTTCCCCAGGGGGCGGATGTGACCTTTCGGTACTTGTTTCAGAGTAACAGCCGTGTTAGTCTGTATTCACAAAAAGAAAAGGAGGACTTGTGGCACCTTAGAGACTAACCAATTTATTTGAGCATAAGCTTTCGTGAGCTACAGCTCACTACTTGCCCATTCAGGTTCACATGACTCCCACATACAAACAAGGAAGAAACCAGTTAAAGAGACATTGAAATACATTCCTCATACAATTCCTGCCTCCCGTGATCAGGCTTCTAGACACAGGGCTCGCTCTTTTAGCAGGAGCAGTAACTCAGGGTGCACACTGTATATTCCATTCTTTTGTGAACTGAATTGGAAGGGAATTGAAGAGACTTAGGATAAGTAGGTATGTCTACATCACAAACACCATCTCAACCATACAGTGCTCTTGTAGTTAAAGCCACAAGAATAGGCATAGAAAGTTCTGCCACTTGACGTTCTCCAACACCACAGCACATCACTTAGCTTCACTGTGCCTCAGTTTCCCCAGCTGTAAAATGGGGGTGATACAGCTTCCCCTTCCTTGCCAGGTGTTGCAAGGCTCAATCAACAGAGGCTTGTTAAGTGCTTCCAGATCCTCAAGCAGAAGACTAAAGGCCTATTCTTACCAACCTAAAAAGAGAGGCTAGCACCTGAATGGGCCAGGAGTGATTATTAACCTCTCACATAGGCTACTGAGAAGGACTATGGCAGATAAAAGGATCGAGGCAAACTGGCAGGACAGGAGCTGTGTTCTGTCTGTTGTAGCTGAACATAAGAATGGCCATACTGAGTCAGACCAAAGGTCTATCTAGCCCAGTATCCTGTCTTCCAACAGCAGACAGTGCCAGATGTTTCAGAGAGAATGAACAGATCAGGGCAATTATCATGTGATTCATCCCATCAGCCGGACCCAGCTTCTGGCAGTCAGAGGTTTAGGAACAGCCAGAGCATGGAGTTGTGTCCCTGACCATCTTGGGTTAATAGCCACCGATGGACCTATCCTCCATGAACTTATCTAATTCTTTTTTCTACCCAGTTATACTTTTAGCCTTCACAACATCCCCTGGCAATGGGTTCCACAGGACAACTGTGCATCGGAAAAAACAGAATTCACCAGGAAGAGGCTGTCTTCCACAACGTCACGTTCCCTTTAAAAATTACTTTATATACATTCATTCTCCTCTCCCACCTCTCAATACTAACAATAAGCTCGTAGGTTTGCAAGCACTGTTCACTCTAGGCCAGCTCCACCTCCAGTGCGGCTGGAAGCTTTCTAGTAACACTAGCCTTGCGTGTGGAATTAAGTGCTCACAGAACTCAGTTACTGGAATCCCTTCCTCACGCATTACTCAGATGACATGAATACACCCTCTTGCTTCATTAAAGTTTCATTGCAGGCATGTGACTAGGTTTTATCGGATACTTAATCGAAGAGGAGAAAAGGGTTTGTGTACAAGGAGTTCACATGCAAAGCTAGACAGCAACAGCCCTTTCCAGATTTTTTTTTTTTTTTTAAGGCCTCCATTGTCAATTCCTTTACATCGGTCAGCGTTATCGGACTGCAGTAAAGGAGCATGAAAAACAGCCACAAAGTGCCAACAAAGCACCTCGGAGAAAAAACGGCCACAGTTCACTAACCCTGTGCTTCTCCTGATTATCCAGACAAAAATTAAATGCAAAATCTCACAGCCACCACATTTGCTAGTTCACTGCTAGCATTGACCTCAATGATGGCTTCATTGCTGCGTTTGCTGCTCCTCTGGGTTTGGCTGGCTGTTTTATTATAAATGTCTCTATGGATAGCAAAACAATATCAACGGAACTGAATATAAGAATAAACTATTCAGAAACCCTGGTTGGTGCTTCCTCACCAATCCCCTGTCCAACATACTCTGCGCTTTCCTTTCGATAACACAAATACATCTGAGATTTCATGTAATTTCAATCTATTTGCATTCTTGCTTGCCTGGGGCACTAAAATCATCTTTACAGCTCTTCCACTATTAAAACTTGTCCCCTCTGCTATTCTAGGGCCAGATCCTCAGCAGGTGTAAATCGACATTGCTCCACTGACTTTAATGAAATTACCCAAGTTTACACCAGCTAAGAATCTGTACCCGATCTCAACATTTTATGCAATCTTAATATTTTGTCCTTCTTGAACATTTTAGTCTCTGAGAGGGAGACGGGAATGTGAGTTCCGCACATAACCTGATGACAATCAACAGGCAGGTATATTGCACATTACGGCCAGATCTGCTAAGTGAGTCCAAAATGAAACTGCAGCAATTTAAAATCATAACCAAGAAGGTATTGGACTGCTCCTGTACACTTGTTCAGACAGATCACTCGGGGACAACGATATGTGCTGGTAACCTGGACCTCTAACACACAATATGTGGAAATGTCCTAACAATAAAAAACGTGGATCGCATATTTGAAATGTTACAGGAATAGCATGGGATCATAAGTTACTAGCGGAGTCAAAACTATCTGCTACATCATTCTTTCAATACATGAGACACCATGCCATATGGTTTTGATATGGTTTACAGTTGCCCTTGATTGAGCAGAGAGGGGAAGTTTGGGTGTGCCGCTTCTGAAAGATGGGTAAATTGACATAGCAGAAATTGATTCATAAAATATTTTAAAATGGGAGGAGTGAAAGAAGGAGATCAACCCTCATTTAACATAAACACGTGTTTGGCTAGTACTGATAAGTCAGTCACTATTCAGAGCTCATACTTAGACTGCAAGCTCTTCTGGCAGAGCAGGCTATGTGTTTCAGATGCCTGGAGGTGGAGATTCCCTCATTCCACCTCAATATTTGAGTGCTTTCCTCTCTCCCCGTGTCAGAATGGTTTAGTTGTATCATCGAGCAGTCAGGCTAAAGGAGCTCATGCGTAGACAGGCATGGAACATTTTACAGCATAAAATTTAGATCCAGCCAGAAGCAGATTTTCAATCAGAAAATATTCCAGCTAAATACCAGCTCTCTGAGGTGTACCAGCAGAACATGGCTCTGAGACACCATGGCACTAAGTGTGCTACAGAAGCCTACAGACAGACAGATGGGCAACATTTCAGTTGGCCATAAATCCAAAGCTACATGTAGATCGGCATTTAGAGGTCGCCTCACGTGCTGAAAAAAGGAGGAAGTCTGATTCTCCATAGGAAAGCAGGCGACTAAGAAAGTTACTGATCACAAAGGAAAAGATACCAAGAAAACGAGCTATTTCAATGTGCTAGAAGCATGTGCACTTGTAAATGTGCAGTTCTGTAGACAGAGAGACTCAACTCTGCATTCCCACTTGGAAGAAAAAATAAAATAAAAAAAAAAATCTACTTTCCTGCCATCAATATTTCCAAATGTTTAGGCGTTGATTTTCCTGGAACTTGTTTGGGTTTTCAATATAGTTCTTCGCAAGACATCCCCAGATTCTTGAGATTTTTTCAAGTACAGCTCCCACAAGCTAAAAAGTAAGTAGAAATTCTTTGTTTCCTCGGGTATGTAACTGGAACATTTCTAGCACCTTATAAAAGATTGTTTGGTTGATCCTAACCATTCAAACATGTCTTTTAAGTCATGTAATGTACACTGTGAAATTTGCCATTTTGCTACATGAAAAGGGTACTGAAAGAAATCCCACAGCCTTCATGAAATGAGTGGGATCCTTAAGTATCATTTTTAAAAACCCCACAACACGATCAAAGCATTTTAGGGAACAGATGTTTCAAGCTTTACAAATTCCAGAGTAAGAATTTTGAAGGCATTTATCATTGCTAAATTCTTTGAGTCAAATTTTTTTCCTTTAGAGAAGTATGCATGCACTTCCCTCACTAAAGTTGATTGGAGGCGCACACAAGTATGTGTTTATTTGACTGCAGAAGTTGACCCTATAGTCCTCGAACACACAACTGTCCATCGCAATGGGTACTTCTTAGCTTTCACGACAGCTACTGTGATATGCAGCCTCAGGACCCTAAAATATTACCCATCCTGTAGAATGGACTGCATGTTTCTTTTTTAAAACAAGAGCTCCACATTAGTCAATGGAATTCAGCTCAGGAAACTCCCCTACAGCACCTCAAAGACCTCACACCATTGTGACATGACCTTCCTCTGAGGGGGACTGTCCTCAGATCAGTAAGACACTCTGGAGCGTTGGTGCCACCTGGAATACTCCCAGGTCTTGAATACCCAAAGAGTCAATGCCACAAGAAACACTCTTCTAACCTGAGAATAGGCAAGCAGATAGTGTCCCATCCTATTGGGGCTGGATTTCAACATAGCAATCCATGGATCTAGGCCCTCCATGCCTTATGATTGCCCCATTCTGCCTCTAGGAATGAAACTGTCAACCTTAAGAACAAATAAATAAGAGCTACCGTGGTTTCATACAGAAGCCCATCTACTCCGAAACACAGGCTGCTGACAGCCCACTGTCCCAGTGCTCCAAGCTCCCATGTGGCTCCCCACACTGGCAGATTTCAGTCCTCAGCTTCAAAGCCCCCCATGAGACTGGCTCAAGTTCCCTGAGGAACTTCCCTCACCCTGAGTGATCGTGACCTCCGACAGCCACTGGAAACATGGAATGGCCAACATCCAGGGTTCTGCTCATGCATGATACAGAGCTTTCTCAGTGACCGGTCCATGAATCCGGACTCGCTCCTAGATAAGATCGGGATGAGTATCAACCTCCGCACCTTCAGAGCAACAGGCAAAATCCATTTCAAGCAGCTGGCCTGTAACAATCCCACCAGTCAGTAATCCCAGGCCCAGCTGACTGGAGTGAAAAAAAATGGAGAAAAAAAGTCTGTCTGAGGCACTATGGTCCAGTAGGGCTCTGGGACTGTGAGTCAGGATACCTGGATTTTATCCCCAGTTCAGCTACTGACCCGTATGACCTTGGACAAGTCACTTTGATCTCTGTGTCTCTGTTTTCCCTCTTACCCCTTAGTCTCTGTCCCCTATTTGGCCTGTAAGCTTTGGGGCAGGGACTGGCTCTTACTCTGCGTGGGTACGGTGCCTAGCAGAATGGATGGGGCCTCCGGGCACTACCCTAGTCCAAATAACAATACTATTGTATATGCATGCTATATAATTCTGAAAGGTACTCAGGTAACCAAAGAGACTGATGGATTTCAAGGCTGGAAGGTACTGTTGTGATCATTTAGTCTGACCGCCTGCATAACGCAGGTCATTGGACTTCCCTGAATTAACTCCTGCTCCAAGTCTGGGCACCAGATGAAAAGAGACATGAGCATCAACAGAACAAGTGGCATTTGAAGGCTCCAGGACTGTTCAGTGGAACCTGTTCATAATTTTCACAGCTACAGTGAGAGCCCATTTGCCGTGAAGGCCTAGCGTGCCCGGAAACATGGCCAACTCTCCTTTGAGCGCCAAGTTCCCAGAACAGTCATTTGCGGCAACTGGGTTCCGTGTATGTCTGCATTTTCCCAGGAAGATTACCAATGTCAGTGTCTGAGTTGATATGAAAGTCTAAATATTGTACAGTACCAGATGGTTTCATAAGAGAGAGCCACAGAGCAGCACAACATTCATATCCATAAAGGGGCTGAAAGACAAAATTCATATTTAAACAGTAAGTGTTTTTGCACCCGAAAAGGGGAACCGAAATGATCAGTGCCTTTAAAATTTCACACATTCACAGAAGAGCGTGTTTGCAAACAGGGCTTCACAAGCTCATCACTTCTCTAATATGTACCCAGTTAGTTTCACCTGTTTCCATGGGCTCCCCTTCCAATTCCACAACCTGCTTGCACATCCTGTTTCACTATTAACAGCAGCTTCTGCCCTGGAGCAAATTTACCTTCACTTCTCCCTCATCAGGATTAGTTTAAACAAGGGGGGAGGGGGGGGTTGAAGTAAGTGGTCTTACTCCGTTTTCATCCAGATCATGAGACGCCACTCACAATACACTGTGCACTTCTTTATCATTTCCTCACCGGTCTTCTTCTTTAAATGCTTTGACCTCACAGAAATAGTTCACAATGAAATGAATCTCCGTTGTCTCCAGAGCTAACATCCGTCGCCATGGTGGGGGACAGTGATCACTATATCAGAGTAACACAAGGTTGAGGGTCTGTCGATACAAGGGTAAGTCAACATGTGCTGAGATCCAAAAGGGGAGGAGTTTCTGGAGGCCGGGGTGAAAGAGTAGAGTGATCCCCAGGTTTCGATGGTGACAAGGAGTGGGGATGGGATGTAGGGGTGGGTGGAGGGACCCCAGAGGAGTCTAAGTAAAGGCACTCCAGGGGGACAATCCACAGAGAACAGGTAGAGAGGGAAAGAGGGATAACCAACCCCTGGGGGTGAAGGGAAGATTCAAAACAACGCACACACCAGTGAAGGAACTTTTAAAGAAGGATCCTGATTTTAGGAACATCACCAGTGAGAGAAGATGGGGTGGGGGGGCATCTGAAGCAAATGTCTTTCATTTCAACATCACCCCAAAGGATCCACAGCACTTAGAAAAGCACGTTTGAAAAATACATCTCTGATTTCCCCCACCCGCACTTTTCCAGCATTTCTGAAAGTGGCCAACTGGCAGCCCAGAGATGGAAATTTTCTATTCGATATCTTCATAAATGATTTGGATAATGGCATAGAGAGTATGCTCACAAAGTCTGCAGACAGTACCAAGGTGAGAGGGGTTACAAGTGCTTTGGAAGACAGAATTAGAATTCAAAACAATCTAGAGAAATGGTCTGAAGTAAATAGGATGAAATTCAATAAGAAGAAATGCAAAGTATTCCACTTAGGAAGAAATAATCAATTGCACAGATACAAAATGAGAAATGACTGCCTAGGAAGCAGTACAACAAAAAAGATCCAGATGTAGTGGATCACAAACTAAATACGAGTCCACAATATTGCACAAAAACCCGAACATCATTCTGGGATGTATTAGCAGAATTGTTGTAAGCAAGACACAAGAAGTAATTCTTCCGCTCTACTCAGTACTCAGAAGGACTCAACTGGAGTACTGTGTCCAGTTCTGGGCACCACACTTCGGTAAAGATGTGGACAAAAAAGAGAAAGTCCAGAGGAGAGCAACAAAACTGATTAAACGTCGAGAAAACATGACCTATGAGGAAAGACTGGAAAAAATGGTTTGTTTCCTCTGGAGAAGAGAAGGCAGCGGGACATGGTAACAGCCATCACCTACATAAAAGATTGTTATAAAGAGAAGGGTCATAAATTGTTCTCCTTAACCACCAAGGATAGGACAAGAAGCAATGGGGTTAAATTGCAGCAAAGGCGGTTTAGGTTGAGCATTAGAAAAAACTTCCTAACTGTCAGGGTAGTTAAGCCCTGGAACAAATTACCAAAGGAGGTTGTGGAATCTCTGTCATTAGAAGTTTTTAAGAGCAGGTTAGACAAACACCTGTCAGGGATGGTCTAGATCATACTTAGTCCTGCTTCTGTGCAGGGGACTGGACTAGACGACCCATTGAGCCCCTGTCCAGTCCCACATTACTATGATTCTATGAACACTATGAGCAGCAGCTGGCTCTCCTCACGTAAACTGGGCAAAATTCCTGTTTTCACCTAATGAGTTTTTCCCATTAGAACATTTTTATATTGGTGTGGGTGGGTGTAATTTTGCACACTTCTCCCATGTATGTGTATTTTTGCACCCTTCTTCCATGCTGGTAAATCATGACAAAAATTGATTTTTTTTTTTTTTTTTAGCAACAAAACCACCGGTGGAAAATGTGAGATCCCCCCCCACCTCTTTGCAATAAGCCTTTTTCGTGTAGGAACATCTGCATGTGCACACCTCAGTTAAATATTTCCTAGAAATGGACCGTTTCCAATTTCGTCATCGAATGCGAGGAGAAAGCAAGTGGTCAGTAATGTTGCACTCCACACACTGCACTCTGCCAATGCATGTCAGCTCTACTCTAGAGACACCTTGGACCAAGGGGGAAAATCTGGCTGCCTTGCCCATTCGCTCCCTACCCCCTCATTTTCTTAGACTGCCAGCAAAGACAACAAATTGGTCCAACACATAGAGCCACTTATAGGATATAGACACTGGTCCTCTGGGAACTGAACTGAGAACCAGCTAGCATTGCATAGCCTCCTTCCCCACAAGCACCGCACCCACTTTAAAGAGAGTTTCACCCATATCCTAATGAGAAATGAATGACTAATCTTTTAAAAGTGTCTCAGGCACTGCCGAGGCAGGAACAGGCTGGCAAGCTGTCTAGGAGGTGAGCCCGCTCCTTCCTGAAGCAATTAACAGGTTTGGTTCTGCCTCCACCCACAGCACAGAGGCTGATGACATCTGTGTAACTGTCATGTGCACCTCCCTGCACAAGCATTTTCCAAAAAGAAAAGGAGGACGTGTGGCACCTTAGAGACTCACCAATTTATTTGAGCATGAGCTTTCGTGAGCTACAGCTCATCCGATGAAGTGAGCTGTAGCTCACGAAAGCTCATGCTCAAATAAATTGGTGAGTCTCTAAGGTGCCACAAGTCCTCCTTTTCTTTTTGCGAATACAGACTAACACGGCTGTTACTCTGAAACCAAGCATTTTTCAGTGGCTCTCATGGTTCTCCTTAATAGCAAGGGAAATAATTGTGTTGAGGCTGGAGAAGGGGTTGGAACAGGGAAAAAACTGCCAAGCCACCCTAGCAGACATTAGAAGATTTTGCAGTCTTTTTGCTCAGAAGAGACACGAAACCCAAGTTAGTTCTATAATCTCTTCTCCACTACATGTGTAAATTCCTGGAGCTTTTACATAACAGGAAAAGAAGCCGTGACCAATTTTCAGTCTGTCCAATTTACCATTTAAAAAAAAAAAAACCCTCCTAAAACGCTTTCCCTTTTTGTTTTTCTAAATAAAAATAATTTATAACCCTAATTCACTAATAAATACGCTGTGAAAGTCTCCCTAAGTAAAAGCTTTTGATAACAAATTACCTGTGCTAACTGCTATTTTACCACTGAATTTTTTATTGTTGCTTAAGCAGTACAATTATGCTAATAAGCCTGAGAGGATGGCATGCTAAAGTATTGAATGTGACAGACAGAATACTCAATAAAATGTTCATCTTACCTGAAAATTGGAATCAAAGAGCCTTATTAGTATTTATGGATATGTCCTCTTAAACATGGTTCTTAAGAGGAATTATCTATTCGTGCAATAGATGGGGCCTTTTAACACGGCCATTTTCCCATGCCTTCCCGTTAGTTCATTCAAAGTGACTATCACCCCCTGCTGCTAACGTTAATTGTCTCGTTATAGAAAAAGCAAAGCTTGCTGGCCGTTTGGGCCATGTAATATAGCCAGGCACTTGAACCCTTTCCTCTACACATCATATGCAGCAAGACTGTCCAAGTAGAAAGAGATCTACCTTTGACAATCACATCACCTGTGAAGGATGCTGTATGACTAAACTCAGCAGTAATGTCACGTTCTGCAACAATGCACCCGAGTGCTTTGACATCCTACTTTCCTCACTCGTCAGTTTCAGGTGAAAGGCAGGTAGGTCTGTCAAAAGGTTATTATATTACCCGTTACAATGCTTGGAGCCCCGCGCACACACATCACCCGGAGATCTGGCCCTCAATTATTAAAACTTAAGGAATTTTAAAACTCTGATTTTCTTTCACTCAGTTCCAACAAGGGGGAGAGACCGTCCAGTTGCACTTCATAGATGCTTGCATTTTAGGTAGAGGAAGGAAGGTTTCCAGATTCTGGAGAACTTGCTTCTAAGACTGACCACCACTAACTTAGTGTATGACCTTGGAAAAATCACTTCGCCTCTTTGTACCGCTGCTTCACCTCCCACCTTTTGTCTGTCTTATCTAGTAAGACTGTCAGCTCTTCAGGGAATGAACTGTCTCCTTATTATGCATCTGTACAGTGCCTAACCCAATGGGACCCTGACCTTGGTTAGGGTCTCTGGGCACTGCTATAGCACAAATAAATAATAGCAATACACTCCCAGCTTGTCCACTGCCTTCCTGTGTGACCCTGGACAAGTCACTGAGCTGCTCCGTGCCTCAGTTTCCCAAGCTGTAAAATGGGAATAACGGCACCTCCCCACCTCCCAGGGGTGTTGTGAGGATAAATACATTATCTGCTGAGCCACCTCACAAACATGAGTCAATTCTTGTCCAATATGTAGCGTATAAGGTTGCAAACACTGCAGATGAGTGGTTAAACCTACCCCAAAAGAATTGTTTTAACTGAATATTAGAAATAATTATTTTAAAAAATTCTATTAAAGGGTGTGGGTTTTTTTAAACCTAAATTATAAATTTTTGACCTACATTACCTGATATTTTCCCTTAAAAAAGACCCACTGGCTTGTGACTTCTGTGCTTTTGAAGGCTTTGGCTGTATTCATGGAACCACAGAAACTGGGCTCATATGCCATTAACTTCTCTCATTGGTAACCAAAAACTGACCTTGACCTCTGCATACTGTCTTTGTGGAACTGGTCAGGATGGAGCCATCTAGGAACTGTTTCTATGAACATTAAGAATGGGGAAAACCCAACCAACCGCCCATCAGTGTTCGGGATTCCCAAAGTGTTCACAGAACATTCATACCAACCTAGCCACACAGTGCTAGTCAAAACACACCAGGATCTGGTAGGGCTTTGTTAAGCAACAAATACAAATTGTGTTCACTGGCACTCAGAACAAGACTTCTGTTCTTAAGCGTGTGAAAGGAAATAGGTTTTCTTTGCAGGGTACAGAGATTAGAAGTATCCTGAGATATCTTCCTTTGTGGGCGTAGCAGAAATAGAATGGAAAAAAAAAATACAAATTTTCAGTTGCAAAATCATTCACACCGTACTACAGAACTGACACCAACTAGGGTGCAATAAGCTGGAACTAAGGACTTCCTGGGTTATATTCACAGCTCTGGTATGCTTTGCTGTGTCTCCAAAGTCCGAGTCCATTGTCCAGTCATAGGGCTGACCTGCCTCTCATGATATATATCAGGCACTCGCGAGATTCTCAGGTGGAAGTCACGATGCACATGCAGTGAATCATCATCATCATCATGATGCGGAGTGAGCTTTACCATCACTTTACATGCTAGAGGGGAGACCTGGACGAGAGTTCAACATTGTTTTCTTTCACCAATGCAACAACATCAGAACACTAACATCCGCCCTGACAGGCAGATTTATGGAGCAGCCTTTGTAAATAATCGGACCCTGGCCAGCCCGAAAGGAAAGAAAAAGATTGGAAATCTAGCTGTATCACTGATGTGGCACCTCAGCTTATTAACAGTTCTTGCAATGAGGGGAACGACAACGTCTTAGATTTAATTGATTGTTCAAGATCAAAAAGATCAGGGGGTCACACTGTAAATTGTGTCCTTTCGTTGATGTATTTTGCTTTGAAGATCGAAGCAGAGAGTTGCTGGAGCTTTTGAGATGCCGTTAAAGAGCAAATGCATGCCAAGGTGACTGGGAAGGAGTCCCCTTTACAATTCCTGTCTCTCTCAGAGCGGCTGACAGATGCTTTCCCAAGCTCCTACCCCGTTACAATGAAATATCACAGTGGGATGCCAGCTGCCATACGGACAGCGCAACAGTAAGAGCATCCGACCTGTCTCCTGAACAGTGCATAGCACCTTTCCCAGGGTCTTGCCCATTTTAGTTGTATAAGCCCCAACCGATGGGGTTTCTTCCATCATGTGTATTTCTCTGACATTTAACCACCCGAAGAAGGTGAAATATAACATGATCTCCACCCTCTCTTGTTAGGATCTCTCAGTATAAGTGGCAGGACCACTCAAATTTCTCCCAAGCTTTCCTGGGTGACTCATGACTCCTGTGGGAGCAAGTGAGAGGTAATGGAATTTAACAGCCAGCTGGGGGACAAACCTCAAGACCTATCTGTCGGACACATCTTTCCTATAAAGGGGGTGCACACACACAAAAGCCTGCTTTGCCCGCTCTCAGAACAGGGCAAAGGAAAACAAGGAAGAATGAGACCGGAGAGACAAGAAGAGAAAAATGAACTTCTAACCCATCTCAACTGACTCTAGAGATGGGAAGGGAATAAGCAGGACTCGGTGCAGATCGTTCACCTGGATTATTTACATCTGGAAATGGGCTCAGATAATCCAACGTCTGGAGGAGTTTGCATTCGAGTCTGGACCACGGTGCTCCGATGCCAGTACACAAAGGAGACTGACAGAAATAGGGACATGCAGAACTGCTTAGTGCATCACAAAAGATAACCAAACTCCAAGTCAGGGTCAGTACTGTTTCTTTTTTATCCATTAACTCACATTATATTGTACGTGAATGATTGAGGACTGTGTTAATTATCCATGGGCTTGTAGTCCTCTCCAGCAGCAAGCGTTCGTTCAGGTAACAGGAACATTAAGGACAGCAGACCTATTGTTATGTCTAAGTCACTCATCAGACAAGGCAGACCTGTCAATCTAGGTATTAATTTAGCAATGTCTTTCTAATTACACGTGTCACGCCCTTCAATTCCTAATCCTGCAGGACAAGCTTGCAAAACTATCACAGAAATGTATTAACTGAGGCACAAAATCCACTTGTCCTCCCTTTGCCATGCTAATGGCTTTTTTTTTTTTTAAAACACTTACCCCAGGCAAGCAAGAGATTAGGATATTGCAAGTCTGCTTTAGAAGAAGGAGCTCACATCCAACAGGTCGTACATTCACACTCCTCTGAATTTCTGCAAAAGAAAAGAAAAAGAAAGTTGTTGCTTTAGCATGGCAGAAAGGGGGATCACATGGGGAAACAGCATCCATCCTCCACTGTTTGTACCTTCTTCCACCCATAACATTAATCATAAGTAACATTCAAATAGACTGTTGAAATCAGCAGCAAAGAATGGCAGAGAAGGGCAATCTTGGGATTTAGCTGTACAATTCTCACCAACATTGATGGGCATTATGCAGAAAAATCCCTCTGCAAGGACCTAAAGCTGTGCCCTCGTATTTGGCTGCCTGAATGTGCAAAAAGCTTTCGTCTGTTCATGGGCAAAACCCAATTCACATCAGTAGAATTATGGGTCCCTCCCTAAAGCTCTATCCTCCATGACAAAGGGCTTGACTTGTCTTGATGTATTGTGACAACATGCCACACACATCAGATCACATCATGACATCATCAGCTGTACTGATCCTGAAGAGATTGGGTAATGCTTTTAATATTCTCCGAGCCCACGCTTACAAATTTGTGGGACGCACCCAGTTAAACTTGGGCCCGAAACTCAGGGTGGATGGAACCTTGCGTTATTTCTGTGCCCTTAAATTGATATCTACCTCCAGCTCTGCAAGACTTCTAATAAAACAGAATCTCCCTTCCAAACCAAAGGGCTTCCGTTCAATAAGGATTTTAAAAAAACTTGTGAAAAAAGAGGAGGGAAAGAGGTGAGTAGAACTGTACAGCACCAATATCCCAAAGTCTGTCCATCAGGGAGGATTGATAGTGTGTGTGTCTTATCTCCCCTCAAAGCTGCCATACAAAAAGCAGTGGACAGAGACAATCAAGTCTACCAGGAAACAGACGTGTTAGTCTGTATTCGCAAAAAGAAAAGGAGGACTTGTGGCACCTTAGAGACTAACCAATTTATTAGAGCATAAGCTTTCGTGAGCTACAGCTCACTTCCTCAGATGCATATCGTGGAAACTGCAGCAGGTTGATAGATTTCCACTCCATACGGCTAAATGCAGTGCCTTGCATAATGACAGGTTTCAGAGTAGCAGCCCCAGTCTCTAAGGTGCCACAAGTCCTCCTTTTCTTTTTGCGAATACAGACTAACACGGCTGCTACTCTGAAACCTGTCATTATGCAAGGCACTGCATTTAGCCGTATGGAGTGGAAATCTATCAACCTGCTGCAGTTTCCACGATATGCATCTGAGGAAGTGAGCTGTAGCTCACGAAAGCTTATGCTCTAATAAATTGGTTAGTCTCTAAGGTGCCACAAGTCCTCCTTTTCTTTCTACCAGGAAAGTATCTCTTGTTAAATAATACCCCTCCACACTCATCTACTCAAAATCCTAGGCCTCTACAGAGCAGAGGCTGCCAACAATACCAAACTGCACAGTGGCTTCGCAACACAGATACCTGTCCACCGGGGGTCAGACCTGCGAACCACCCAACCCATGAATTAAATATACAAAGCCACGTCTCCAAGGGTTAAAAGGCCAATGCGCCAACCCAGTCATGTATCTCTTCCCTCTGCCTGCCCCCTTCTCTCTTGTGCCTTGTCTCTCACCAAGTTTTCACTGAAGCTGTTTGTTCTTTTTCAATTTCTCTTCCCTCCTTGGGTCTTTTTGCTTTCCTAGATCATTTTTCTCTTGCTGATGCCTACACTTTAGTAGGGGGATCAACTGCTGTCCGCACAGGAAAGTAACGTGGCCCCATTTGGCACAGCTATGAAAATAGAAATGTTTTTCCAGTGCTGGTGGTAGAAGATTAACAGCTGCCACAATACTGTCCCTAGCAAAATAACAATGCCAAATTCTTGCATCCCTAGAACTCTCAGCACTTTACACACAAGAGGTCAGTTTCATTATCCCCATTTTACAGATGGGGCAACTGAGGTACAGAGAGGAGACATTTCTTGCCCGAAGTCACCCAGCAGGCCAGTGGCAGAGGTGCCAATAGAATCCAGGTCTCATGAGTCCCATGCTCTATCCACTAGGCCATTCCCAGTATATGGTAACTATAGGTGGCATAGACTAACAACTTCCATCGATGTGGTGGCTTTCATCCTCAAAGATCCCAAAATGCTTCACAGACAATAGGCCTGATTCAGCAAGGTACCAAAACCCATGCCTAACTTCAAGCATGCATGCAGCCCTGTTGACAGGACCAGTGCCACCAAGGCTGAGCATCTTATCTCCTATCAACATCAATGGAAGTTGAGGGTGCATAGCAACTCATATATGCATGTAGGAATCACCTCAATCTATCACAGGAATGCAACCACATGCATGGAATATAGCAGCTCTTCAACAGTACAGACCAACAGGGAAGCACTGGAAGCCAAGAAGAATACTGAATGCAACTGAAATGGCAAAGGAATTAAGTTAAATCGAATGTGATCACCAAAACTGGATTTTGGCCCAGACACTAGGTTGATTTAGGAAAATTAAAAGAGGCATTTAAAAGTTAGAGAGGGTTCTTCCTCCGTCAATTCTTGGTGAGGCAATCACTGAAGCCTTCAAGCTCTGTGAGACAGTCTGGAAGAGAAAAAGGAGGCATAAACTTAAAAGGCATTAGACGTGATTAGCTGTCGGCTTTGTTCTTCAGAGTGCGTCTCCACAGTGGTGCTTGCTGCACTTGTACATTAGAAGCCTTTTATGTCTGTGGTGAAAAGTGGCCTTATTTCCTTTGATATTTTGGGGAAGCAGCATTTTAGTTTATAAATGTCATGCTGCAAGAAGTTACAAAACAGCAACAGAGGAACCAACACGTGCCCCAGTAAAACCAGATCCAGCTGTCTGTCCATTTATCACAGTGCCTGACAGTCCTATTGCTGGAAACAAAAACACTGAGACGCAGTGTGGTTTAGCCAATTATTTCACAATGTATTTAGGGCAGGTAAATGGATAGCGATCTGGTAATTCATCCAAGTCGGGTAGGGAAGGGCGCCCGTAGGGCCCCCGCCACATTGGTTGCAGAAGTTGAAAGGTGAGTAGTGAACGAGGCAGGAGATTACAGGAAGAGAAAGGATGATCTTCTGGTTAAGGCAGCTGAATGTCACCCTGGAGAACTCTATCCCTGCAGGTGCCACAGATCTCCTAGATGAGAGGCTGGGCAAGTGACTTAGATCGTTTTCTGGGCACCCAGCTTGAAACACCTGGAGCAAATTTCCAGAAGTGCTGATTGCTCGCAGCTGCAACTGAAGTTGACTGGAGCTGTGCTTTGACCAAAAAGTGCTATACAAATGATACCTTCTGTGAAAAATCAGGTCCCAGATGTCTGAGACTGAGCACCCAGAATTAGTGGACACTTTTGCCAATTTCTCATCTGAAAAATGGAGATAATACCACTGCCTAGCCATTGCAAAGGTACCTTCATTAACATTTGTGAAGCTTTCAGCTACTCCGGTGACAGTAGCATGGGAAAAAAGTTAATTTTGCATTCAGTGCAGGGTTCAGATGATATGCGTTAAATAAAGCCACATATTGAGCAATGAGGATAAAAAGAAATGTTAAGTAACTACCCATTCAACAAGCACCATTCATTCTGTGCACTCAATGAGTCCACGTCCTGGGGGGAAAAATAGTTTGCAATCATGTAGTCAAAGACTGTATCATAATAAGAGCTGTGCAAATAACTGATTTTTTGGCTTGCTGGCAGCTCTGAAAAACAAAACAAAATAAATAACTAAAAATGTGACTCAATCCAAGCCAAAACCAAAGCATGAACTTGAACTCCGACCTCCCTTCCCTCCCACACCATCCAGGTGAGTGCCCCAACCACTAAGCTATGGGGTATTCTGAGAGGGTCTCTCTCAATCCTTCCTGCTGAAGCGGTTCCATTTTGTTTAAAACACCTGAATAGTAAGAGAAAGAGTAAGAAGGACTCTAGAGACTGGCGGTTATAGAGCCACAACACCAAGCCACTGCCTCATTGAGCTAGTGAGGTAAATGGTAGCGGTAGTAGGCTGTTATCAACATGGAACTGCCAGTAGAGGACGACGACAGTGGGTTTCACAGCTATTTGCTGAAAGCAGAGGAACGTGGAGACTCAGGAATCTTGGGTTCAATCCCAAGTTCAGGAGGGGCCTTTGTTATAGTTGTTATAAACCCTTATTATGTGCACCCTCTCCCAGGCTGTCCTCCACCCTCTGCCTCCCACCCCTCTGCATTCCAGCCAGGCAGTTACCTCCTTCTCCACATTGGTTGGGAACCAGTTGTGGGGACATCAAGAGCACAGAAGAGAGCCTCACCGGCTTTCAGTTCCAGCACCTATTGCTCCAACAGCAACCAACAGCCAGGAGAAGCAACTGCAGAACAAGTCCCTCTCCGCCCCAGGATTAAGCATGCTCGGAACACACAAAACGCTTGGAGAGTTTAGCTGCCAAAGTCTAAACAGTCTCCACTGGGCACACGCAAAAAGATTTTTCAGGAACTTATAACTCGGCCAAAATTTCACCAGGAAAGCAAAAAGCACAACTCGGATACCACGATGACCTCCCTGCTGAATCTCCAAGTCCCTATCCCACAACGTAGATTCCAGAGCTTCTCAACAAAATGGTTAGGAATTTTTTTAACCTGGACAAAACAATCTCTTTTTCCCCTAATCTCATCTTCAGAAACTGCTGACCTGTTTTAACTGAAACTTTAAGAGGTGAGAGAAAACCAGCCTGAAACAGAGAACTGGCATGAAAAAATTGAAATCAAATGGTGGAAGTTTGACAAACTTATGAGCAACCGAAAAAAGAGTCATATAATGAAAAGTGTTCAGCAATATTAACTCTGGGTGTAGTTACCAGTTCTGTCTGCAACATACTCTGACAACATCTATTGTATAGTATGATAAAACAGCTACTGTGTTTACACTGTACTTAACACTGACACATATCCAATCTCTGGAGTGCAATACCGTTGTTGGTAACAGCTCACAGACCATTACACAATAGTTTCGGGCAGGAAATAAAGAATTCTGCACCCAGTTGAACCTGTATGGGATACTATAGGTAAACACATCATAACTCATGTGAAGTGAAATTTGGCGAGGACCCCAGGCATAACCACCCTAACTTGTAAAAAGCTATGGGACGTTTAATGACAGCAATTATCAGGCGTGGTTTTTTAACTAGTCCTCTGAAAAGCTGCACTGCCAACACCACACGCACCCGCCTCACTTTCTCTTCTGGACAGGTCTCTCTGAGTTAGTATAGAAACAGCAGCACTTGCTGAGTCGTCATTCCCAAGAACCTCTCCCGCAGCTTCGGGCTCTCAGAGTCCAACATCCAACTACTGGCCAGGCTTATCCCTGCTTAACTAAGGAACAAAGAAGAGCAAACAACTGCCCAGGCCGCATGGCTGAAGACCAAAGCGTAGCACACAATACAACAGTCACACACTGCTAAATCAGTGAGGGGTCACAGAAGAGAGACACGAATGATTAAAGGATTAGAAAACCTGTCTTACAGTTAGAGCCTCCAGGAGCTCAATCTATTTAGCTTAACGAAGAGAAAGTTAAGGGGTGACTTGATTGCAGTCTATAAGCACCTACATGAACAAATATTTAATAATGCGCTCTTCAGTGAAGCAGAGAAAGATCTAACATGATCCAAAGGCTGGAAGTTGAAACTATACAAATTCAGACTGGAAATAAGGTGTAATTTTTTAACGATGAGAGTCACTAACCCTTGGAACAATTTACCAAGAATTCTCCATCACTGACCATCTTAAAATCAAGAGCAGATGTTTTTGCTAAAAGATCTGCTCCAGGAATTATTTTGGGGCAGTTCTTTGGCCTGCGTTACCCAGGAGATCAGACTAGATGATCGCAATCGTCCCTTCTGGTCTTGGAATCCATGCCAGCAAGACCTAGAGTTACCCACAAGGCTTACAGACAGACCGCTCAAAATTAAAATCTGCTGCTCGCTTCTGTCACTTCTATAGTGCCTGAAATTTCACACAAGGAAATGGTATTGAAAGAACTAACGCCGAGCAGTGATCAAGTCACCTCTGCAGCTTTATCTGAAATAGGAACCTTTTGCCTGTATTACCTGTTAAGAATGCTTCACTAGGCAGGGATATCCAGTCTGGTATATTAACTGAAACTTCACAAGGGAAGAGTTTCAGTAGGTGGGGGACTGGGGGGGGGGGGGGGGGGGCAGAAGGGAAGGATTTCAATTTCAGGTTACCATAGAGAACTAGACCGTTTCCTGTAAGACTAAATCTGATTCATTTCTAAAAATCTGACAACGAAATATTCTCTGAAATTTACCAAAAAAATTAATAATAAGGATTTGTGTCATGTCCCTAATTTTGTGCTGAACTGAGGAGATGCTCAACCCTCTTGATTACTTTTTACAGCTCAGGTAAAATATAGGACTGCTGTCGTAACTCAGTGATAAATTTATGATCACAGTTTCACCACCTCTCGCTGCCTTGGAGGCAATAAGATGTTAACGAGGGAGTGGCATTTGGTAAAATGAATCTGAACAGAGAGTGAGTTCATTTGTCTCTGGGCCCATCTACATACACCACATTCAGACCTAAATTTAAACATCATTTCTGCTAATCTGGCCTATTATACTGCTTGGTTGGCATGGGCCAAGGAGAGCTGAAAGATCATGGCTTCACACCAAGTTCTAAGTCATTCTGGATAGAAGATGGTTGGAAGCCAGTCTGGCTCTGAGAAGCTTGCTTAGGATATAAAATAGTAACAGTACATACCTTGCCTTCCATCTGGGGCTCTCAAAGCACTTTACAAATATGCATGGATTAAATTCCACAAACGCTGCTGAGTACCTTCTCAACAGCTACATAGCAGGAGCCTGATTCTTCAGGTGTGCTGAGCACCCACAATGCCAGCTGAACTCAAGGGGGGCTCCCAGGAAGAATGCTCCAAGAAGCTGGGATGTGCGAGACCCAAGTTTGAGTCCCTGTTCTGACACAAACTTCCTGTGTGACCCCGGGGAGGTCACTTTGTGCCTTAGTTTCCCACCTGTACAGTGGGGATAACAGCACTGCCCTACCTCCCAGGCTGCTGGGAGGACAAACACACTGCAGATTGCGAGGAGCTCAGATACTGCAGTAACAAAGACCAGATTAGGTTATATTGGAAGCCAGTGCTTGGGAGTGCTGAAAATCAGGCCTCAAACTTGTTCACATTCACCCAGGGAGTCAGTGGGAACAGAACTCATCCCAGGTCATGGGAGTTTGGCCATGAGACTGTCCTCCCTCTGTATTTTGCACTGGAATTGTTTCAAACAGGTTTTAAGCACTGTTCCCAACCCTTGCAGGTCGTAACACCTGCTAGAAACCAGTCAACAAAGCTAGGGCCAACAGCGTCTCTCGCTGGCTCTGTGCTCTTGAGAGTACAAGCAAGGCCTCTTGCTTCCCTCTTCACTCTGTGGTGCCTTTTCCACCACTGCCTTGCCTGGCATATTGTCCTACAACCATTAATGGCACCGAGTAAACCTGTGTTTAGACCCTCTGTTTCCACATCAGGACCCCCTGGAACCACCCTCCTGCCACTTAGCAATATGGGAAGAGCAGGATGGTTGTGCAGAGGCATATTAACACGTAGGCGTAGGCCAGCAAATTTATAATAGCAGCCAGAGGTTGCTTCCCTCTGCGCCAGTTCGCGCCCTCCATCCCCGCCCCAGCTCCACCCATTCCCCGCCCCCTCCCTGCTCCTATTGGTCCCCTTCCCCAAATCCCTCCGCCAGCCCCGCCTCCTCTCCTGAGCGGGCCACGTTCCCCCACTTCCCCCCTCCTTCGCGAAGCTGTTTCGCACACAAGCACTGGCAGGGAGCGGGGAGAAGCAGGACCCGGCGGCGCGCTCAGGGGAGGAGGCAGAGTGGAGGTGAGCTGGGATGGGGGGGCGGCAATTATTTCAGGGCCTAAGGGCAGCAAAATCTTTAATCCACCACTGTGGTTGTGACCCCCTTTGGGACTCTCCTGGGGGTCGTGACCCTGCGGTTAAGAACTCCTGCACAATACCGCACCGCCTCTCTGTCATGTGTAGTCCTGGCACCCTTCCACAGGATGGTGTGAAACTTTATGCATTATCAGCCATGCTCCCAAGGAGCCTGTGGAAAATGGAAACGGATTACCAGTACTGTCCATCCTCCCTTTTAAGAAAGTGAAGGTAACAGCACGGAAATGAAAGCACTGCTAACTCTGTGACGCTAGAGTTTGGAAGGGGAACCCTGCAAATCAGAGAAGAAGCAGCAAGAGTAGAAACTCCTGCAACCTGTATACCCATCACCGCCCTGACGGAATGCAAGAGGCGCTTCGGGAAACGAAGACATTCGTGGACGGGAAGTAGGTTTGGTGAAGACCATGCAACTAGGAGGAAAGCTGGAGGGCACGCCTACTGGTGAAGAAAAGCTCACTTGGGCCTCAACCATAGGAGGAACGATTCAGCTTTGGGAAGGAGGACCCTGCTACTGCTGGCAAGTCCACCAAGGCCCAAGGTGTTCTCCTGGCATAAAGATGTCCCCGGGATGCTCTCACTCCCATGCACCCAGCTCTTTGAAGTCAGCGTCCTTAAAATGCTGAATACCCAAGAGAACTGGCTTCATGGCCTCCATCTCCATTATGGGCATCTCAAAGGGCCTGCTGCTAAAAGGAGGGATGAGACTTAGGCCACAAGGCTTAGAGCTTGGAGCAGACAACTGAGGTCAGAGGTTAGACCAGCTGACTGCGGAGTCAGGACACCTCGGTTCTGTGCCCTATGTGGCCAATGAACTGTTGGGAACCTCTGTGCCTCAGTTTCCCCACTGGTAAAATGGGTACAGTGCATTCCTACCCCATGGAAATGCCACGAGGCTAAATTAATTTTTGTGAAGCAGTTTAAGTACCCCCAATGAAAAGTAGTATTAAAATATAGCATTTTATTAACAGGTGGCAATCACACCCTTTTGGCCTTAAAAAAAAAAAAAAAAAAAGTCTATGAATTATGGTTGAAGCTATAGGAGTTCAGAACGCGCCGCAGTTATTCCCAATATCTGCCTTGCAGAATTCCTCAATAATAATAATAATGGGCCATGACCTTGGTCAGGGGCTTTATGGCCATCCTGCTCTATGAATAGGAGCAGCACAGAATTTCACGATATTCAGGAGACAAATGCAATATCTCTGATACCACTGGGAGGTTACGGAGGACATATTTTTGTGTTGATTGGAATTTTTTTGCCAAATTTTGGATGAAAAACAAATGAAGTTTCTCACAAATATTTGCCACCTATTTGTTTTTCATACTCCACCAGTTTCGTAGATTTTTGACATAAGAACAGTAACCACGGGAGTTAAGTCTTATTCCCATCTTACAGCCAGCGAAAATGAGACACAGCGAGCCCTACGCGTGACTTTTCCAGGAGCCTGATCCACAACCACAAGAACACGAAGTGCACACAGAAGCACACACAGTTATAACTGCACAAACACATATCTGGTGTCTGCACTGTTTGAAAGTCAGCCTGGGAGCAATCTAGTCGAAAGCCACAGAGTCAGTGGCAGAGTCAGGAACAGAACCCAGGAGTCCTGACGTCCATCCCTTTGAGTTTAATCACCAACTTCCCAAGATCTAAAGGGCAGATCCAAAGGCAGTGAAATCAACAAGCGTCATCTGACTGGATCAGGGCCAAAGAGCATCATTAAGACCCACATTTGGCAAAGCTCGTGCTTAATATTAAGCATGTGCTTAAATGGTTCACTGAATCAGAGCCACAGTGAAGGAGTCGCTTCTTCTCAGTTTTGCCCCACTAACAATTCAAAAATATTCTCTTTCACACCCACACCTGACTCTGAAAACTAAAGACTTTGCCACACATTCAAAGGGATGATAACTTTGAAGCCTGCACATCTGGAAGACAACATTTCTTTTACTTCTCCTGCCTCTAAACAACCCAAGTTGTGGGGTGGGAGGGGCATTAACAGCATGTGATGGAAGCTTTCATTAATGTGAATTTGACCTTCACTCCTCTTTCTTCTACTGTCACAAAGTCTTCTATGAGCTCCTCTGGATAACTTCCAGCAGTTGTTGCAAAATACAGCTTACGGAACACAGACACACATTTGGTAAGACAGAGGCTCAAAGATCTGGCCAACGCATGTTTTTTGCTTTTTTCGCGGCGTATGTAAAAGGTCTTTGCCTCGATGCGATGTTGGAAGCTGTCATAATGAAACATCCTCCTATTATAACATGGCCCAAAGGAGCGACTATTTCAGATGCCTAACAACACGCTTGCTTTTATATGAAAAACAACAGTGGAGAACAAAGTGATTTGCTACAATGTGAAAGTCAAGTACAGAAACAGCTGGGATCTCGACACAGCTGCACAGTTCTAATCCCTCGAGTACTTTCATAGTCCATTCAAGAAATAGGAAAGGACGGTGGAAAGGTTAGCACAAAGGAATGTTTGCAGCTAAACAGCAACCTCATCTCCTCAGAGTAACTAGAGATCTCCTATCCCCCAGCACTGAGAGCTGGTTCAAACTTACAGTAAAAAATAAAATCATCAAAAAATGCCCTTTGGGGGGGAAATGAAAGATTTTTCTCAAAAAAGCTGACTTTTTCAACAATGTTCATTTTTCAAACATTTTCGGAGAAAGTATCAAAAATATTAACATTTTTCATCTCACAAACAACAGAGAACCACACCAGATACTGCTTTGATAAAAAAAAAGTGAAATATTTTTAAAAAACAAAAATGGATGAAAATGGGAAGACTTAAAAACAGAAACAATTTTGAAATATTTTTCCCTAATTTAAAAAAATAAAATAAAATAAAAACATTCAACCCGGTCTCATGGTGAGGAGCACGGCATAGGTATATTCTTAGAGACCTTTGAAGAACATTCTGCAGCCAGCTCAGGAGAACAACTCCAGCGGATGTTCAGAGAAGGAGACATGGATGCAAATCCGAACGCAGAAGATTCAGTGGTACTTTGGCAACGCCTGCAGGAGATTTCACAGCATCAGGAAGGGTCAGGTTCCGAGGTTTCCTCTGCCCCTTACTTCTGATCAGTCCGGCTAGGCTGGGAGTAGGTCCCATCTGAGAACTTTCTCTAGAGTGTAGGCCTTTCAGACAGGAATGTCTCTTCTCTCAGCCTGAACAGCACCCAGCAGAATGGGGCCCCTATCATCTGAAGGCTGTGTGTGTTACTGCTATAAAATTATTATAATAATAACAGTAGAACAGCGGCCCAATCCCCACCCCTGCGACAGTAACGGTCCCACGGCTGTCGCCACGGAGGGAGGCAAATGGCTACTTTCAGTAGCAATGAGTCACTGCCTCCACCCATTATGCACGGACTGTCTCGCAGTCTCACACAGACCAGTCTGATAGAGGGGTAACTCCAATGATTTGGACAGCCTTTCTCCCAATTTCCACGGGTGTAAATCAGGTCAGAATCTGGCCCTGGATCTGTAAAGCTCTTCGAGAGCCTCCTAGATTAAAGTTGCACAAGGTGGTGGATTACCTGATCTTCTTGCACATTTCACGGCCTACGACCACCTACTTCCACTTTGTCTGGCTGGTGAAACGTCCACTTCGCACCAGCCCGGAAGCTGCCAGGGCTCGACAGAAACGTGCTCGCCCCCTTCAGCCTTCCCCATCACCACAATGGCGATGTCAGCCTGGTTCCGTCCACCCGCTTCTCCACAGGGGAGAACGTTTCGCATTAGCTTCACACGGTTACGCTACTGGGCAAAGTGGTGTTATTAAGCCCCAGCTAGATTTCAGCCTTGCCCATTAGTTGTGCACACTGGCACCTGAGGAGGTGGGGTAATAAGTGTGAATCACTGTCTTGTTTTTTCACGAATAAAACTCCATCCACCCACCCACCAACTTCTGGGGAGAATCAAGGCTACAATTAAAATGCAGAAGGCCCAGCCTGACCAATGCCCCAGTTCAGTCCTCGCTGACCTGTTTGCTCCCCATTAAACACAGATGGAATTTAGGAGACAAGCCAGCAGGAGGCATTGACAGTACTGTAAACGCAAACAACCGTGCCAGATGTGTGCACAAATACAATAGGTTCCAAACATCTTCCTTCCAAGTGGTCCCAGCCTGTGTTGGGCAACACCCAGGGCAGCGAAGCGACACAGCCAAATTACTGACTGGGCCAGTTTTAGAGCCACAACTCGGCTTTCAAATAGCCAAGAAAGTCACATGATCTAAACTGGCAGCTGGACTCCATAACATCATTTAAGGGGTTGCATTTGTGTGTGACCAGCCAATGACAGAGGCCGGGAAATGAAGGACTGGCCTGTTCCATCCCGTTGATTCTCACAAGATGGGTCCAGACCAAACCCCAGGAACCCAGGGCTCCAGAATGTTGGGATTGTACTTTGGGGTGCAGGTCTGACGTGCACCCCCAGCCCGTGCTTCTGCACAGTGCATCTAGTGACTGGGCCTGCCAGTTAAGCCCTTGATGCTGCAAACATCAATGCACACATCCAATCCGTTTGCTGAGTTCAGCTGGACTATTCACATGTGTGAAGTCAGTCAAGTGTTTGCAAGCTCAAGACCTAAGTAAGGGAAGATTCAAGTTAGATCATGACTGACGTCATCTCTGGACGGAGTCTCTTCCTCACCCTCCACCTACTGCCAACCGGAAGAGACAGTTCTGGGAAAATATAATGTATAGGGAGATGACAATCAGATTGATTTTTAAGGGAGGCAAAACAACAGAATTAATGAAGCTGCAAGCAGGGCTACTCTGCAGTTAGCAAAGACTGCAGGACAATCTGCCCCGAAAAGCTAACAGAAAATAAATTAACTTACGTTTGACAATGTGTTCCCTGGAGCCGGCGCTCAGAACATTGGCTTCCCTCTCAGCAACACACAGTTCACGTTCTGCATTAATGGCAACACAGAGTCCATTTTCTGGGGAGAGCCAGCTCCAAGCGTGCAGTCCTGAGGAATGTATCGTATGTCTGGTATTCAAGCTGTGCTCCCTTTTCCTGTTCCATTTCTTGGCCGTATAAGGAGCTGAACACAGCAGGCCAGGTCATGGCGCACAGCCCTGCGTGCTGAATGACCCTGGACTTCCGACTTTGTCTGTCTTTGCTGGAAAACCAACAAATCCATCTAGGAAAAGCAGTGGCTCACCCAGCATTGGCACCCAGGGAAGGCAGCGTGCGCCAAGTCAGAGATCGGTTCACAAGACTTCATGCAGCGAGATGCACGCACATACATGGCATTTTCTTCATCAAATGGGGTGTGCCGCTTGCAAACTTAACTGCCATGGATATAGCTTTAAAGGGATGTTGCCCAGGCTGGCAAGGCCCAAGTCATAGCTGCACATGAAATAAACTGCAGCCTTGGATGGAGACGATTAAATGACTGTTAACTCCAAGAAACAAAGCCTGCCCAGAAATCTGGCTAGCTAATACACACAGGACTCTACTTGGAACATGCACTTGGGGATTGGTCCTGCTTTGAGCAGGGGGTGGGACTAGATGATCTTCTGAGGTCCCTTCCAACCCTGATATTCTATGATTCTATGCGTCAGCAATTCAGATCTTTGGACTAGGGAAGTTCCTTTCCACCGGGAGGTGCAATCCTTGGCTATCCCTATTTTTAAGTCTATCGCTGCTATTTCTAAGGCTGATAGTGACAGCTGAAACCTGCACTGGGTGACAAAATATTGCCTTTTATCAGCTTTGAATTCTCCACCTTTTAATTTCATTCAACATTGCCTTGCTCTTGTAGCATGAGATAGGAGAACAGATGCTCCCAATCTTCCTTCTGTAGGCTATTCTTTATTTTATGTACTTTTACTGTGTATCTTTTTGTTCGTCTCCTTGCCAAGGTAAACAATCCCAATCTTTCCAATCTCTCTTCCGAGGAAAATTTCGCTGTTGGATGAAGCAGTATTAGTGAATCAGCCAGGGGCACTCTTCATTCTGGATCCACACTGAGCCAACGCTCCATCATGGAGATAGAGGGCTCTGTGCTGTCTTTTGGATGGTCATTAAAGATCCCCTCATACTTTGCAACAGAGCAGCAGCGTTGGCCATAATACCTATAACTTGTCAAATAACCACCTCAGGTAATTTAAGTTCCACCAATACACATACCCCCACCCTGTAGCTTAAACGGCTACACTGTTCTTCTTTATTCGCTGCCCTAAGCCATTTTGTAATGGTGCTGTGTGCTGCTAACCTGCCACTGAATTCTACCCTAGAGGTGGGTGGACCGGAGTGAAGGCTGACGCATCCCCTGCACATCCAAGACATCCCTCCCAGGAGGTGAAGAGACTTAATTGCTTAAAATATTCATAGCTCAGAAGTGGGCAAACTACAGCCCGAAGGCCACATGCGGCCCGTGGGACCGTCCTGCCTGGCCCCTGAGCTGCTGGCCCAGGAGGCTGGCCCCCAGCCCCTCCCCTGCTGTTCCCCCTCTCACGCAGCCATGCTGCCACGCGGGCAGCGGGGCTACGAGCTCCTGCCGCTCTGAGCAGCATGGTAAGGGGGCGGGGTTGGGTAGGGGGTCCCGGGGGCAGTTGGGCAGTGGGGGGGTTGGGTAGGGGGTCCCTGGGGGCAGTCAGGGGACAGGGAGGGTTGGATGGGTCAGGGGTTCTGAGTGGGGCAGGGGCCAGGCTGTTTGGGGGGCACAGCCTTCCCTACCCGGCCCTCCATACAGTTTTGCACCCCGATGTGGCCCTCGGGCCAAAAAGTTTGTTCACCCGTCACAGCTGGATTCTGACAGTTACGCTCCTAAGCGCAGAGTTAAGCATAAATAAACGTGTTTGGGATTTTCAGGAAGTCATTGGAAGGAAAAAGAGCTCTGTCCTCATCCATAAGATCCCCAAAGGAAAAGCAGAGCCTGCCACACATCTGCAACGTTAGCTGCCCTGCTGCTGTCTGTGTTAACACCGCATAACTTTATTATGGACAGGGATTAAAAACAGCTATGACAACTTTAAAAAAAAAACAACTACAGCAAAAACCGCCTTGGGTTGGCAGGATTCGTGCGAAAGCTGTTTGCCATAAGGTGCAAGATTTCATTGCTCCTTCCGCAGCCACCACCCGCCTTTGTTCCACCACCCCAGTAGCAAAACGAGTTGCTTAGCCAAGAAAAGCATTTCAGTGTCCTGCAAGGAAAGCTCATCTAACGCACACGTCCCCTCCTCTGCAACAGCAGGCTCTGAGCCTTCGCCTGGAAAACCCTCCTTCGTTGTCACTCTCAAAACAAGACAGTGCTAAAACTTCTTGAGCTAATACACCTGGAACTTCTCTGGAGCCGTCAGTGTTTTCGGGGGAGCTGAGAGAAGGCAGGGGTTTAAAGAGAGGGGAAAGGCCTAACAAGAACCACATGAGCTGCTTAACATTCCCACAAAACTTGTCAGATCTGAGTCACGGCTCTTTCTAATCAAAAGTACTTGGTGGGGTGGGCAGGAAATGGCATCAAGGCGGCCATACGTTTCTTCGAGGTGCACTGGCTGCCTCACAGTTCCTAAAAAGACAATTACTCTCCAGGCTGCAACAGCTGTCCCATTGCCGCTCTTCTCAGAGCACACAGCTCCGAACTGACTGGCTGGACAGAGAAGGGAACACTGCACATCCTAACTCTGACCTTGGGCCTTTCCCCACCCAAAATATTTCCCAGCTTTATTTATTTGGGGGAAAAGCTTGCAAAGAATGGAGAGAATATTAGGAATTTAAGAATAATTTGGGGCAGTTTCTACAATACTAGTCCAGATCCTTAGCTGGAGTAAATCGGCATAGGGCCATTGAAGTTAATGGACCTATGCTAATTTACTTCAGGCGTGGTTCAGACCCTTTCTACTGAAAATGATCATCACATTTCATATAAACAAAAGAAGGGGAGCAAAGACACTCGTGCTAGAACATGGGTAATATCTGACCCTTAGCTACATATTGAGGAAGATCTCAATGCATTTCACAAATGCATGTTAATATTTACTCCCATTTTACGACCAGTGTAAATGAGGCATAGAGAGGGGCAGTGACTGACTCAAGGTCACACAGCAAGTCAGCAGCAGAGTCAAGAACAGAACCTAGCTCATCAGACTATCTGATGCACTCAATATCGGACCACCCTTGTCAGTAATGGGCCTGAGGCAACGGCCATTAAAATTAATGGCTCCGCTACATTATGAACTACAGCAAAATCTGCACAGTTGGGTTTTTTTTTTAATTAGTTAATTGCTTAGAAGAAAACAAAAAATTAGTCTGAGCATTTCTGCAGATGAAAAAGTTACTCACGCCCCTTCATGGCTTCTCACTGCAGCTGGTTGAAAAAACATTTTTTAAAAGTCTGATTTTAAACATATTTAGGCCTTCCTGAGCTCAGCATTGCAATGCCTAACTGATTTAGGAGACTGTCTCACTTTCAAACAGGATTTAGGCACTCAGGAGCCAAAAATCCCATTGGTAGTTGATTACTCCTAAATCACTTGAACGTGAGACAGGCATTGCAACAATGAGCACAGCAACCCATAAATACCTTTAAATATCTTGGCTTCAGGCAACTTTGAAAATTTTGCTCATAAAGCCTTTAATCCCAAAGCATTTCACCAACTGTATACACAGAGCACTCCTTAAATGCAGCCATCTCTGGGGTGGAGGATTGCAATCACCTGGGACACAACAAAGCCAGGACAGAAAACTGTGGCCAAGAACAACAGAGCAAACCATTTTCTCTTAAGAAAGAAGGCCCTGGGGTCTAACACCAGCTCAGGGTAGACAGGACTTTGGTTTTAAGGACTGTCCTTGGTACTCAACATATGTAAGGGCTGTCAGAGAATCACAGAACACAGGGTTAGAAAGGACCGCAAGGGTCATCTAGTCTAATCCCCACATCCTGCAGTCAACACTGCTGGGCTTCTAACCAGTTTTCATTCAAATAAACAAAACACATTGGACTAAAGACGCAGAAGAAATGTGTCTGTCTTGCTAACCCCAAATAAAATTCCTTATTTGCCTTTGGTAAATTACCATTAGGCCACCGGTCCCTTCACACAAAAATTCATTGACGTAAAAAATCAAATATCTACCATTCAACTTTACTTTTAATTTTTGCAAAGGACAAATTCCATCCAGGCATGGCGATACCACCAATGAATGCAGCTTTGGTCCTTTGACACCACACTATCCTATTAGCCCAGACACCAGCCAACCATCTCAGCATGTGATGTCATGCTGGCACATGCCAAATGCTATCCCAGCAGCTATAGCAGGAAAGGGGCATGGGATCTCTGACCTCTTCAAGGGAGCAGAAGGAAGAGGGAAAGAAAAGAACTGTATAAAACGCTGTATCGGAAACAGGCAGCCAATGGTAAAAGTAACCCCTGAGGTCAATGATGTGTGCTAAGGAAAGGACACAATTCGCATGCTCACACTTGGAGCGGGTCAATTTTTCCCCCCCTATTTTTGAATTTTGATGACATTTTGAAAAAGGAAGGGGTTTTGTACAAAAGTGTTCACGTCAAACACATACACACAGAGATTTTCAACCAGCTAGTAAGCTGAGAACCAGGCAGAATCTGAATTTTGAAACGTAAGAAGTCAGGAGAGCAGGGAATTTAAAAAAGAAAAAAAAATCACAAAGATCTCCCCCATTTTTCAGCCATTTTCAGACACTCGTCGGGTGCATCACAACAGCCAAAACCCAAACTGACTAACTGCCAGAGCAGAGCTGGACTCCACCGCTAAACTTTTGTTGTCTTCACACAATGCATAATCAACCTGTGGAACTCCTTGCCAGAGGGTGTTGTGAAGGCCAAGTCTATAACAGGGTTCAAAGAAGAACTAGATAAGTTCATGGATGATAGGTCCATCAATGGCTATTAGCCAGGATGGATAGGGATGGTGTCCCTAGTTTCTGTTTGCCAGAAGCTGGGAATGGGAGACAGGAGACAGATCACTTGATGATTACCTGTTCTGTTCATTCCCTCTGGAGCACCTGGCATTGGCCAGTGTCGGAAGACAGGATACTGAGCTAGATGGACCTTTGGTCTGACCCAGTATGGCCGTTCTTATGTTAACTCCTCACTTTCATGCCATTCAAAGCAGGTGGCCTGATCTCCCTTGCTTAGCGCATTCTGGGGAAGCATTACCCACTGGTTAGAGGTCTGGCAGCATCTGGGTTCTATTTCCCATCTATGCCTTGGACTTAGAATCATAGATTCATAGAATCATAGAATATCAGGGTTGGAAGGGACCCCAGAAGGTCATCTAGTCCAACCCCCTGCTCAAAGCAGGACCAATTCCCAGTTAAATCATCCCAGCCAGGGCTTTGTCAAGCCTGACCTTAAAAACCTCTAAGGAAGGAGATTCTACCACCTCCCTAGGTAACGCATTCCAGTGTTTCACCACCCTCTTAGTGAAAAAGTTTTTCCTAATATCCAATCTAAACCTCCCCCACTGCAACTTGAGACCATTACTCCTCGTTCTGTCATCTGCTACCATTGAGAACAATCTAGAGCCATCCTCTTTGGAACCCCCTTTCAGGTAGTTGAAAGCAGCTATCAAATCCCCCCTCATTCTTCTCTTCTGCAGGCTAAACAATCCCAGCTCCCTCAGCCTCTCCTCATAACTCATGTGTTCCAGTCCCTTAATCATTTTTGTTGTCCTTCGCTGGACTCTCTCCAATTTACCCACATCCTTCTTGAAGTGTGGGGCCCAAAACTGGACACAGTACTCCAGATGAGGCCTCACCAATGTCGAATAGAGGGGAACGATCACGTCCCTCGATCTGCTCGCTATGCCCCTACTTATACATCCCAAAATGCCATTGGCCTTCTTGGCAACAAGGGCACACTGCTGACTCATATCCAGCTTCTCGTCCACTGTCACCCCTAGGTCCTTTTCTGCAGAACTGCTGCCTAGCCATTCGGTCCCTAGTCTGTAGCTGTGCATTGGGTTCTTCCGTCCTAAGTGCAGGACCCTGCACTTATCCTTATTGAACCTCATCAGATTTCTTTTGGCCCAATCCTCCAATTTGTCTAGGTCTTTCTGTATTCTATCCCTCCCCTCCAGCGTATCTACCACTCCTCCCAGTTTAGTATCATCCGCAAATTTGCTGAGAGTGCAATCCACACCATCCTCCAAATCATTTATGAAGATATTGAACAAAACTGGCCCCAGGACCGACCCTTGGGGTACTCCACTTGATACCGGCTGCCAACTAGATATGGAGCCATTGATCACTACCCGTTGAGCCCGACAATCTAGCCAGCTTTCTACCCACCTTGTAGTGCATTCATCCAGCCCATACTTCCTTAACTTGCTGACAAGAATACTGTGGGAGACCGTGTCAAAAGCTTTGCTAAAGTCAAGAAACAATACATCCACTGCTTTCCCTTCATCCACAGAACCAGTAATCTCATCATAAAAGGCAATTAGATTAGTCAGGCATGACCTTCCCTTGGTGAATCCATGCTGGCTGTTCCTGATCACTTTCCTCTCATGCAAGTGCTTCAGGATTGATTCTTTGAGGACCTGCTCCATGATTTTTCCAGGGACTGAAGTGAGGCTGACTGGCCTGTAGTTCCCAGGATCCTCCTTCTTCCCTTTTTTAAAGATTGGCACTACATTAGCCTTTTTCCAGTCATCCGGGACTTCCCCGGTTCGCCACGAGTTTTCAAAGATAATGGCCAATGGCTCTGCAATCACAGCCGCCAATTCCTTCAGCACTCTCGGATGCAACTCGTCCGGCCCCATGGACTTGTGCACGTCCAGCTTTTCTAAATAGTTCACGCATGACCTTGAGCAAGTCACTTATTCTCTCTGGTCCCCAGGTTCCTTTCCTCATTTGTGCAATGGGTAGGCGACATGCCTCATGAATGGGGGGGTTATGAGGAATCCTCAGACAAAAGGCATAGAAGAAGGCCAGAGTATTATTTTCCTTCTGGACCAGAGTCCCCCACAAATATGGCTCCCTGAAGAGATCCTCAACAAACCTCCACATGCAAGTCACAGAGGAGAGGTTGTGGCTTCAGAGCAAAAAATCACCCCTTGTAGGAAGGGGCACCTAACTGTGCCGTCCGGGCTGGGAGACCGAGGGTAATATTTGAACTGGACTGGGAGCCTTGTACAGCAGAGCAATGAGCTGCCACCACACCTCCTGGTTCAGGGGGCATGCCTGAACATGGCTAGCCGAAACTGACACACAATAGACAACAGTGGGCAAAGATCATCATGGATCTGATTCAACACAGGGCAGACAAAGCCCACCCGGCTTGCGCTAGGGAACCACCACAGGGTTGATTCAGCCTCTGTCGTCTCAAAAAGAATGGACTCCACTGAGGTCAGGGAGAAGAGGAACAGATTTTTCTCCCCTGCAATCAAACTCTACGACTGCTACCAACACTGTACTTCCTTGGCGGGTTACTCAGTAATTCTGGGGCCTGGGACTCGGCTTCATTTTTTTTTTTTATACTGTTGTTTTTGATTTTCAGCACCATGAAAGACACCAAACATTTGCCCTGGACAAAAGGCGGATAAAAAAGCTGCGGATTTTGGCCGTGATCCTCAACCGTGCACCAGAGAACTTTGCACTGCTGCATCAGCACAGGGATGGGGCGTGGCCACCATGACTCTCAGATGAGGTAACAGCTCCTTGGAGATGCTGGCAGTTAGCGTGGGTTACAATAGCTTTCCAGGTGCTGTGGGGCTCAGGCCAGCATAGAGCAGCCTCGGGATTAGGAGAACGCAGAAATCCCCAGCCCACCCCAGCTGCACCCATTACTGTTCCTCCCCAGTCGAGGATTCGGCTTTTTGAAATCAGCTCAACAAAAAAGAGGTCTGTTAACCTTGATAGCTTTCCTTCCACTACACCCTTATAATCGGAATCACGCACAAGCCCAGTTAGTTACCCACTGCAAAGGTCTGTCCCGCGGAACAAAATCATGCAACCACAGCACAATCATGACACAGCCAGCG
Source organism: Lepidochelys olivacea (assembly GCF_965140295.1). Classification (NCBI taxonomy): domain Eukaryota; kingdom Metazoa; phylum Chordata; order Testudines; family Cheloniidae; genus Lepidochelys; species Lepidochelys olivacea. The sequence goes on from NC_140419.1 coordinate 4,844,474, forward strand.
TCTTAACACGAACAGCACTTAGGGCAATGTTACCTAGGCAAGGTACAGAAGGGCCAAATTTCTCCACCAGCATCCATGGAGTCACACCAGGGATGAATTTGGCTCTGATTCACTACAGAATCACAGACGATAGCAGTAGAGGAGGTGTGCTGGCTCATTTAGTCCATACCCACCCCAGGGGCCAATGCACGCATGATCAGTATGGATTAAAGCTCTTACCAGCTGCTAGGGATGTGACTGTCAGAAGGTACAAAGAGTCTTCATTAGTCTCGGAGGGGGACTGGTGAAATCAGAAATGTTTTTGTCGCTGGAGCGGAGAAAATGATATTTGAACCGATCCGTTGTACAACAATGCATATGTCTAGACTGTTGTTCTCGAAAGTAAGCCAAGGACATTTCACGCTGTTCTTTTTCGTGTGTTTGGAAACTCAGAGCCCCGCTGTACAAACCCCGGGTGTTCGCTCCATTGTGAGTGCTTCGAGACAAATTGCATTTGAAGTAGTGTCTGCAAACACTGAGGCAGGGGCTGTGAGTCACTGATGACAGCGTGACAGCCCACATCCCCGTGCAAACAGCAGCCAGAGGATCCCCTTGTTGAAGGCTGAGGGGTTTAGCTTCTAATTAAACTGTAATAATTCCCTGCACTTCTACAACATCTTTCCTTCCTGAGATCACAAAGTGCTTTACAAGCACTAACACCCCTTTCGAGCTTTCGAGGTTGGTATGATCTGTTCCAGGTGGGGAAACTGAGCCACAAGAAGATCAACGGCCCCAGGTCATAGGAAGTCACAGGCAGTTTCCAAGCCAATTCCTCCCTGCGCTCCCCTACCCTGACTAGGGCCCCTGCAGTTTGTGTTCTCTGTTACCGCTGCTCCTAGCACCTATAGCAGAGAGAGGAGCCACTCTCGCTGCCGAGGGTCTAGGTGTCAGTGACGTAACCAGCTACGGCAGGGAGAAAACACAGGCATCAGAACCACAGGTCCCGGCGGTTTAAATAGCATGAGCCCCAGTTCACCTTTACAGTGTTTTCATTTGTCATGTCTGTCAATCCTGCCAATGATTTACAACTTGGCACTTGCAGAGCAAAACTAAGCATGTTCAAAACACCATACGAGAGTCCGCTAACCAACTTCTACAGCCAACACGCAGTAAAGCATTGTCCCCATTTCACAGATGGGCAAACAGAGGCAGAAGCAGATGCAGTGACTCGCCCAAGGAGTCACTGCCAGAGCTGGGATCAAAACTCAAGAATTTCCATTTCTTCTACCCACACACTCACAAACCTGGATATTGTTGCTACAGATCAGTGGTTCGCAGCTTGTTCAGGGTAAGCCCCTGGCGGGCCGTGAGACGCTTTGTTTACCTGAGCTGCAGGAAACGGCGCGGGCCAGGCCACTGCTTCCCGCAGCTCCCATTGGCCGGGAACGGCGAACTGCGGCCACTGGGAGCTGCGAGCGGCTGTACCTGCGGACGCTCAGATAAACAAAGCATCTTGCGGCCCACCAGGGGCTTACCCTGAACAAGTCGCAAACTTGTTTGCAAGTTTGGGAACCCCTGCTATAGATCATATCAGCTGATCAGGGATAAATAAAACTGCTTTTTGCAATTTAAAAAGATTCCATTCCCAGTGAAAGCTGTCACATACCACCCTTCACACAGCCCTCAGACCTCGGTGACATATGCAGCAGGGACAGCTGATAAAGCCCCGTGGTCCCTTCCTTCAGATAGGGTAGAAACGAGTTCACTGCAAGTGTAACCTATTTACTCAATGCCACGGGGTTTCATGGACTCTGCAAGTCGCTTGCTTTACGCAAGGAGGGCTGGCTACTCAACAATCCGCCCTCCTGATAGGGGAGCTCAGACCAGGGCCAGTGGCACAATAAGGAGAGGCTAAGATGGCACAAGTAATCTGTCATTGGCACACTGTTTCCATTTGTGCGCCAGCTGCCTTACCAAAAGTGGCACCCTCTGCTTAAGGGAGACCCACGGTTAGAAGAGCTGGGCATAGTGTCAGCCAACAACTGGCCACAAACCAGAATGGACTCAATTAGTGGAGTGCCCTGCTGCTGTGACCAGAGCTACAACTAGATCCGGGACCCTCACAGTCCATAGGCTGCAGCTCTAAAAGGCAAGCCCAAAAGGAGCTGCTCTCTGCCAAAAGCTGGAGGTTTCAAATCACGGACTGAGACACACTGCAGACAGATGGATGCAGAGATCCTAGACTGGATTCGCAGAGGATGCTGCAGAGGCTGGAGCTGTCCTGGCAGCTAAGAGAGGGCTCCGGACAGGTGCATCAGCAGAGCGGTCTATGAGAAATCTGCCCTGCACCCAGCCGCACTGTCCCCAGCTTTAGCTAAGGCTTTCGCTTTCTCATTTCTATAAACACTAAAGGCACTCCCATTTAGGAAGAAAAATGGCATTTCAACTTATTATACACAATTACCTCTCCCACCTCTTTTCATTAGTGATATGCAAGCATTCATAGAACGAACCTGTTCTTTCCAGTCAAAGTGTTACTCTTGTTATGAAGTACCTATACATTAGTAATGCCTATTGTTATAAATGTGCAAAGTTTCATTGAAACCAATTAAGAAGTAAAGTGTCCCACTCATTTCAATGGGAATTGATTTAAATAAAACTCATACAAGGAAACTGAAAACTGCTCAGGGATCTACATTCACATTACTTGAGATGCACCAGTAACCACATTCCTTTTTTACATTTAGGCAGTAGCTTTCCACTTAATATTATACAATGCACCTGCTTATTATTCTTACTACACAATGTCCCATTCAAATTCGTTCTGCAAGAGTCCTATTCATCACCAAAGAACTTTCAGGAGGAAAAATGACATTTATCAAAAGTAATCCAAAGCAGCATGCTACCCAACTCACATTTCCAAGTCTGTCCCTCTTGATCAGCCCAGCTGATCTACATTTCAACTCCAATGTATCCTTCTGTGAAATATACCTTGTTATTCTTGCTACAGGAAGCTCCCTTTGAAAAGAATGGTGCAAATTCCCTTAGTCAGAGCATTTTAACTTCCATCCCCCCACCCCCCCCAACAAGTTGCAGAGTACTAAGGGCAAAATTTGCAATCTTTTCCTTCTGAAAGTTCTGCAGACATTGCTAGCATTGTTCCCTGACCAGTTATCAGTTTCCCAGTATGTGAGTGTCATTTAAGTCAATTCCCATTGAAAATTTAGGCACTTTGCACTCTAACGAGGCACCTGAATAAAAGTGACCTGGGCCCCCATGCATGAAAGCATTTAAATTCCCGCCCCGCCCCCGAAAACACTTACCCGCATGCTTAAGTCTCTTGGACTTCAATGGGATTTAAGCATATGCTGAAAGTGCTTTCCTGAACAGAGAAGCCTTCCTGAATCGGGGGCCTGCTTGCAAAGGTGCTGAGTGCTTGCAAAATCATACAGACACACAGAACTGTCAATTCCTAAGGACCACAAAGTGATTGATATAACAACTCTGTGCCAATGCAGCCACCTCTGGCGTAGGGGCAGCACCCTGCCTGGTGCAGGGAGAGGAGAAATCTTGGCCAACAGCAATGTGAAAACCTAGCTCTGAGTACCCTACCGCTTAAAATCTATGCTGACCAGATACAGCCCCCAAGGTCTCAGGTGGAAAGCGCTGGACTCAACTCCGCTGGGACTTGAACCAGCCCGCCCAGGTATTTCAAACCTGAGGCAAGGCCAACAGACGCCACCCTCCCCCACCAGCTTCTTTCCTCAGCTCGCAGATTGCAACCAAGCCCGTTTGTTGCAAACATATTTTTTGTGCAGCCTGCCTGGCAGAAACGCCTACCGGGGAAGGTCCTACAGCGGGATGCCTGCTTTCCTCTGTTTGCCCGTTCTGCCGATTTTCACCCCAGTGCGATAAATTATTATATATTTTACATTATATTATGTATTGCATATTCACAAACAATTCAAGCATCTGAACCGCCTGCCTGCGTGGGGACATGTTGGTTCTCAATGTGATCTGAATCAGCCAAGATATTAAAACCCTGCAAAGAACTGGTTTTCTAATGGAAAAAAGCATGGGGCAGATGTTGCTCCTAATACTAGTCCGGGACAGAGTACAATCACCTCTAGATTACAGAGTCTCAGCCTTGACTGTCGTTCCAGCAATGCTAGACCTTGCAATCCAGCTGCTTGCACTTTTGACCACCTCCTCCCCTTGCTCCTCCTGCCTTTACATTTGCTCAAAGGAATCTCACACTGCTCCTTCCAAAAGCACTGACCCTCCCCCCGCATTCATTTCCTCCCTCAAAGCACCAGCAGAAGGGAACTTTGGCTAAGCAGTGCTGTAGGTGACAAAGCAGAATGACAGCTCAGGGCTATGTACTGAGAGGGTCTTGAACCCCTGCCCTTGCATATTGAATCCTATAAGCTAAATGGAATTCCCCAACGGTTCTGTATTTGGGAGAATCCCCTTTAAAAAAACATCAACCTTGCAACAGCTGTTCTAGTGATGCTGTTTAATGGGTTAATACCATTCAATGATTCGTAGTTACCCGCCCAACCTTGTGAAATTACTCTCTCCCCACTTTGCACAGCAGACCAGCGAAATTATCACAAAAGGAAATCTGTGCAGGCATCTACCTAACCGCTCCCACCAGCAAGGAAGGTGGGCGTAGCACATGCTACGGGAAGTGGCAGTAGGTACTCAGGGCCCCCTGGGTGCTGAGAGTGCTGGGAACACCCACTGGCAGGCCAGTCTTAAACTTTTCCAGCTCAGTGTCCCTGGCCCAAGCTGTCATCCTGTTCCTGCTCTGCACCGCATGGCAGGGGGCACTTCTGGATCTCAGATACATCCTTGGAATCTTTGGGCCAGCTGCTGTGGAATTGCCTACACAGTGTAACTGAGGCCAAGGGCAATGGATCTCAGAGCAGTGTCAAGAAGCCACAGGGACGCCCTTCCTGGAGGAGGAAAAGTTACAAAGCCCATATCCTGCTCCCACTAAGTCAACCCCAGAACCCTCACCGGGTTTCGGATCAGGCCATTGGAAGAGTCAGAGCAAAAGGAGATCTGCACTTGCCAAAGGCAGACTCCTCCTACTCCACCATGGCACCTCGACCCAGTTCTGTGCCTGGGATGGGGCTTGATTCCTGACAGGCCCCACACACACACCAGAGTACTACCATTCCCTGCTCAGGTAACCCTGGTCCCCTCTAACAACAGTACAGATGGGGACCCTTAGCCTCTTAACAAGGTGCAAAACTAGCCAGGCTCCTGGTTTACTCTGTTTGAACACAAACCTTACTTACCAATACCCAGGCTGGGATTTCGGGTAACTAGGTCGGAGAATTTCACTGCCATTTTGTACCTCTCCAAAGGCCACAATTCTGCTAATTTCCCAAAGAGACTAAACATGTCGGCCTCCGTCACGCGGCTCTGGGGACACTAAGCGTTGTTCAGAAACTGTCCCTGAGCTTGAGCTTTTCCAAAGCTTTAGATCCTTTAACACTATTTTTAAAATCTAGTTTTAAAAAAAAAAAACTTTAGAAGCCCCTCTGTCTTTGTGCCACATAACAATTATGGGAACACTGGCCACCTGAAGTGAATAATTATTATGTCCGCACTCAAATGTATTTTCTCCCTATCTGCTAACAAGAGAAATGCCATGGAGCAAAATAAAAGAATTAAGAGAAACAGAAAGAGTTCCTGCATGTATTATTTATTATTTGTATTATGGTAATGCCTAGAGACCCCAACAGAGACTAGGGCCCCACTGTGCCAGGCACTGTAGAAATACAGAGTAAGAAAAAGTCCCTGCCCCTCGGAGCTTACAAAATAAATAGACAAGATCTGACAAAGGCTGGCAGGGGAAAATGAATCAGAGAGAGAGGAAGTGACTTGTCCAAGGTCACTGAATAGATTCAGTTTAACAACGGAGCTATTTGAGGAAATATAAGACGGAAGGGATGAACTGATAAAAATAACTGATCTACCTCTAACAGTGTGTATACCCACTAAATTCTTAATCTATACTGCCTCAACTCTGCTGCATTCCCTTGGCTTGAGTATCTCTTATCCTCTGTTTCAATACTTATGTACAAAAATAACTTGCATTGCCAAGTTCGGAGTGTCATTAATAAAGAGCAGCTACAAAAATTTAAGTGGTTTCAGTACCCACATTTGTTCCTGAGTCCCCTGCCAGTCTTTCTGGTTTAAAAAAAAAAAAGAAAAATATGGTTTTCAGTGGTTTTCCTTACCCCCTGTTGCTTTGCGAAGACCCACAGTAAAAAAACAGGAGAAACTGACCACTTTGACATAGTACAAATGGCTCTACATCCAATGCTGTCTCATAGAATCATAGAATATTAGGGTTGGAAGGGACCTGAGGAGGTCATCTAGTCCAATCCCCTATTCAAAGCAGGACCAACACCAACTAAATCACCCAGCCAGGGCTTTGTCAAGCCGGGCCTTAAAAACTTCTAAGGATAGAGATTCCATCACCTCCCTAGGTAACCCATTCCAGTACTTCACCACCCTCCTAGTGAAATAGTGTTTCCTAATATCCAACCTAGACCTCCCCCACTGCAACTTGAGACTACTGCTTCTTGTTCTGTCTCACACACAGTTTCCCCTAGATACAGGGAGGTTATTACAGTAGGTGCAAAATGTAAGCAGGAGTAAGTTTTGTTTGCTGTTTCTTTTAAAGCAACAATGTTTCTTGAAGATTACTTAAACAGATTTAAATTAGGGGCTGTGATTACCAACATGAGGACTTTCAATCTCCCAAGATTTACAAGTCAAATCTCTGGCACTGAGCTGATGGGGTGTGTTTGTGAGCGCCCACGCAGATGAGCACAAGGTGAGATAAGGACAGGCTTGCAGTTATTTAGGCCAGTAGGTAATTTTATTCCATGGCAGTATGGATTAAAGGGCTGACTGTCCCCTATTCTTATGAGAATTCATGTGACCTAATAAGCACATTTGGCAGCTTAGAGGGGTTCTTTTCATCTCTCTGTCTTAGGGAGGGGGAGGAGAAACCTCTAGGTAAATCAGTAAAATAAACAGTGCATTGGCTTCATTTATTAACACTATTTAGCATTCGTATAGCACAATGTCTCTAAGGACCTCAAAATGTTTTACAAATATTCATTCCGTAAAAGCCTCACTCCTCTGGAAGTAGTATTTTATTCTAAAATGTTCCCATTGAATCCATGGTAGAATCAGGAATAGAACCCAGGAGTCCTGATTCCCAGTGCCCAGTTCTCGCTCTTTTGAGTAATTCCAGTCATCACTGTTTATAGTTCTAGTTAACGTTCTTTGTATTTTAATGCTTTCTAGGAACCATTCCAGTTTTACATTACAGCATGTCCCACTTAGTTGGGACACACTTAATCAGTATGACCTTGCTCTGGGGACATCACCCTGGGATCCAATTAAACCTGGCAACGGCTGCTGCATGATTGGGACAGTGTCAGGAAAACCCCTGCCACTTGGGGGCGCACTCAGCTATTGCAGGTGACCTTTCATCGGGGGAGGTTGGGCTGGAATTAACAGCTCCAGCAACCATCAGAGAGCAATATGCAGAACAACTAAAGACCCACTGAAGATCAAATTCAGAGATCTCATTTTTATTCTCATGTTTTCCATTTACTCTGGACACACTATTTGTGTGTATTTATTTATTTACATGGTCTGTTTTCTGCATCTCATTCATAGGCCTGTCTATGGCTCTTTTTGTCATAGTATCTCAACATCTAGCAAGCATGACTAATTTATCCCCACAGTACCCAGTGAGGTAGGTGACTATCATCCCCATTTCACAGAAGGAGAAACTGAGGCACGAAGAGTTTGTTTTTTGTTTTGTTTTGTTTTGTTTTTTTAAAGGAGTTGAGCTCCTGTAGCCAACATTTTCAGAAGCAGCCAACAATTCTGGGCACTCAACTTGGGCCAGGCTTTTGGAAGTGCTGAGCATGCCCAGCTCCAGCTGTACTCAATGTTGGCTACAGGAGCTCAACTCCTCTGAAAACTAGGCCCAAGGTGTTACAAATCGGATGCTTGCATCCAAAAAAAATACATCAGTGGTCATTTCTGAACCTGTGACTACAAGTGACTTGCCCAATGTCACCCAGGGAATCCATGGCCATGCTGACGACAGAACCCAGATCTCCTGAGTTCACGTCTCAACCACAAGACCATCTCTGGCTTCCACTTCCCAATAAGGACGACTACTCAATGCATTGTCCATAATTAAACAGATTCTACAAAACCAAGGGCTAGTAAAAAAAAACTGAGTCAAAATGGGTAGAGAAAAACCACAATGATGAAAGAAAATCATGAAAAGTCTCACTCTGCTAATGCCCACACTTTGAAAGACCATTTCGTTCTGGGATGGTGCACATATATGCCTTCTCTCCATTAGCACTAGCTAAGAGGTGTAATGGTCTCAACCTTCATCTTTACTTCTTTCATTCCCACTCCGCACTTGGTCTCTCCCAGTACTGAAAGCCAGCAGGGGCTCTCAGCAGCAGGCCCTTCTGAATTAAACGAACAAACTTCATGACAGCCGAAGAAAGAACCAATGGAAAGATTGAACAGAGGGGCTGGGAGATGAAACAGGAAAAAATACGTTTGGAAGGATTAGATTTTTGCTGGTAAATGTCAGTAAATGTCAATTTCAACCGACACACACAAATCCACACAAAAATATTTCCTTCGATGATAATCAAAATTTACAGATAGGCAAAATGTACTGCTTCCGAACTTCTTCGAGTTTGATTTAAGAATATTTACTTTGTACATTTTGACCTACGATGTTGAAAATTTGTGCTGTATGGTTATATAAAGCTTTAACTTTTTGAATCTCAAAGTCCATTGTCATTAAATAAGTATTGTCTGACCCTCCCACAACTTGCTGCAGCTGTGAAAATTAGACTTCGATCTCATTGGTGAAAATTATAAAAAAAGAAAACTGAATCCTGCCAAGATCAGACCTGTCCTGTGCTGCTGTCTTGAAATAAGACTCCTCTGCTTCTGCATGCCCACTGGGGAACACGGGTCACGCTCCAGAAACGCAGCAGGAGGAGTTTGAAACTGGGAATAAATCAGCACAACTGCACACTGGAGAGAAATCATCTGGATCCCACACTCCACCTCCAGCCAATCACACACCATCTGGATCCCCACACACAGTTTAATGCGGCTGGAGAGAGAGGAGAAGAGAGGCGGAGGAAGGGTCTTAGGAAGCAGTCGTCTCTCTTCCTTCAATCCCTGTTGAAAGGGAGAAGGAAAAACCCTGGGAAAGTGAAAAGCGTGTCTTGTAGGGAAGAAATCCTGACTCTTGTTAACGGGACCCCAGTGGGCTCACCTCTGCCTTTAGAGCCGAACTGCACATGCATCTCCCATTGACTCAGAGGGCAGGATCCGGCCCAGTTAAAGACACGGAGGGATTCGCTTTGCAATACATTCAGCATCGAGTGCAGATCATGAGATTTCAATTAGACTCTCTGTACTCATCATGGCCCTTGACTGTACGACAGAACAAGTGGCCCCGTGTTCTTGCTCTCCATCCTTATTTCCCGCCCCACCCCCATCCCCACATCCCATGTGTTCTTTTGCTTCCACTCAGCTCTTCACACTCTTTTACCTAGCCCAGCCTCTCCTTCCCAGGTCTGTGACGGGCAGAGGTTCCTGAGGGGGCTTATGCAGAAATGCTGGCGTTGGGAAGGGTGTTTCCTGGTCTTCCGCCTAAGGCCACTGAGGTTTGCAAAGGGACCAGAATATAACTAGGTTTCAGAGTAACAGCCGTGTTAGTCTGTATTCGCAAAAAGAAAAGGAGGACTTGTGGCACCTTAGAGACTAACCAATTTATTAGAGCATAAGCTTTCGTGAGCTACAGCTCACTTCCTCAGATGCATATCGTGGAAACTGCAGCAGGCTTTATATATACACAGAGAATATGAAACAATACCTATTCCCACCCCACTGTCCTGCTGGTAATAGCTTATCTAAAGTGATTTCCAGCACAAATCCAGGTTTTCTCACCCTCCACCCCCCACACAAATTCACTCTCCTGCTGGTGATAGCCATATAGAATATAACTAATCTTTGACAGCCCGATAATGGGCATCCATGCACTGACTAAAAGGGAGCGAGGGTAATTCCTTTGCAAGCCCAGAGGAATAGCAATTTACGGACATAAAAGATTTAATATTGCATGCATTTTTACCACAATTATTGAATGGATTTTTTTTTAAATTAAAAATAATTAAATACCAGAGAAGCCCTGCATCACACGCATCATTGTCAGTCTGCCAGTCTTTGAATTAGCTAGACTTTCCCCGGAGCATAGGCTCACCCATAACGTATCTGGCAATACTGTTTGCAAGCCATATTTTGGGTTTGGGCACCAGACATGGATTCATTAAATACGAAAGCTTCTTAAGTCACTCTGTCTATCTTAGGGTTTTATACGGCCACCCATCGCCTCAGTATCTGGTTGCCTTCCCTGTAAAATTGATACCAATAGCCAAGGTCTCCGGAAAGAAACAAGCACGACAACAGAAGGTGCACACGTTCCCCTGCCTCTAGAAATTCACAAAGCCGACTGCAAAGATAAGTCTTCTAAACATAAACAAAATCACAGGCCAGCTTTAGTAACACCTTACACTGCACAAAGTCCTACTGAACTCCCTGGCACTAACTGCAAGGCAAAGTACTACATAATGTGTAAAGGCGGGTGGGGGGGCCGAGAATCTCACAACACACAACAGCTTTGGGTACTACAGGAGAACCACAAAGTGACTGCGACCAGGACTGAAATGGACTCGCCTTGCTTACATGGCCACGGTGACTGTAAAAAAATTGCAAAAAGTAAACCATCAATCGCGAATAGCCTAGTTTTCACGTTCTTTTGGACTAAACAAATTACAGCTCTGTTAGCAACAAAGACGGAGTGTTGCTAATGGAGCTGGAATGGAGTATATATAGCTAAGAAACCTTTGGGTCAATATTTTTTTGAAATATAAGGGTCAAAATTTTCAAATGGGACTTTTGACTTTCGGTGCCTAATTCCTTGGATGCCCGACTTGAGACACCTTAAAGGCCGGTACTCAGCACTTTCTGAAAATCCCAAAGCAGTTTTGAAAATCTTGGCAATAATTCTTATCTCAAGAGCTCCCTCTCCCCCTTTTTCTTTTTAAATGAAACACCACCATCTATTCTCTAGAGGCTCTTTCCCCACCGTCATCACCAGAGTATCTAGGCATCCTCCAGCACTGCATTAAGTGATGTGACTAATGTCTGTCACATGTGGTTCATAGAGCTGTAGAGTTTAAAGCCAGGAGAGACCAGCAGATCATCTAGTCTGACATCCTGAATATCACAGCCCATTAACTTTCACCCAGTTACCCCTCTATTGAGCCCAACAACTTGTATCTGGCTAACACATCTCTTCTAGAAAGGTTTCAGAGTAGCAGCCGTGTTAGTCTGTATTCGCAAAAAGAAAAGGAGGACTCGTGGCACCTTAGAGACTAACACATTTATTTGAGCATAAGTGAATGCATCCGATGAAGTGAGCTGTAGCTCACGAAAGCTTATGCTCAAATAAATTGGTTAGTCTCTAAAGTGCCACAAGTCCTCCTTTTCTCTTCTAGAAAGGCAGCCAGTCAAGAGATGGAGAATCCACCACTTCCCTTGGTAGCTTGCGATAATGGTTAAATCAGCCTCACTTAAACGAGGTCAGATTTCTAACATGTCTGGCTTCAGCTTCCAGCCACTGGTTATCATTCTGCGTTTCTCCGTTAGATTAAAGAGCCTTTTAGAACCTGGGTCTTTCTCCCCCTGGAAATACTTACATGCTGTAATCAAGACATCTCTCAATCTCTTTGGGTGTGTTTGGTTTTTGGGTTTTTTTGGAAAATTAACAGATTTGACACTTTAATTTTCTCACTGTCAAGCATTTTGTCCAGGCATGGATCATTTTTATGGCTCTTTTCTGGATCCTCAACAATTTTCCAACATCCTTTTTAAAATAGGGACACCAGAATTGGACGCAGTGTTCCAGTATCGATCTCACCAATGCATTATAAAGAGGTAAAATCCCCTCCCCTCCTCCCGTTTATACATCCAAGGATTGCATTAGCCCTTTTGGGAACTCATGTTGAGTTGCTTGTCCACCCGGACCCCTAGATGCTTTTCAGAGTCACTGCTTTCCCCAGTTCTGTAGGTCTGGCCTGCATTCCTTGTTCCTCGATGCATCACTTTGCGCTTGGCTGTATGAAAACACATTTTGTTTGAATGGGCCCAGCTTACCACTGGTTCAGTCCCTCTCATCCTCTCTCCAGAGGGAGAATTGGGTTTGCAGAGCAGTGTTTTGTTTTGGTAGGGACTCATTTTTGAGAGTTTTTTTTTTTTTTTTTAACTGTACGTGCTACTCTGGAGGAGAGGAGGCAGGGCGGAGAAATACACCTTGTACTTGGAGTGGAAGGTGTGTGATGGTCCTTAGTTCCTGGGGAAGACACTTCCATGGCCTCAGACCCGTCCCTGAGAAAGCCATCTCCTGCTCAGACAAAGTTTATCCTTATGGCAGACTGATCCAAAAGAGCACACATGCTTTCTTGCAACTGGACGCCATCACCTCCAGTGAGCTCCTGGAGTGTAACGAGCGAGACAGACACAGATGAGATTTGTAGGTCAGCTCCTCTTCTGAAATTCCACTTCTCATTTGCAACCTATTCATTATTTACCTTCACAAAGAACAGGTTTTAAAAAAACTAAAAAGGCAGAGCAAGAAGAGGTGCTCTTTAGGAAAGACAGGAAGGAAGCTGCTAAAAAGGAAATATTCATGGTCAGCACAGGGAAGAGTTCAGGGTCACACACAATTTTTATTTTATATACGCTGTCTCGGAAACTTACAACCCCCCCCGCCCCCACCCCCCATATCTCAGGAACACATCTGTAATCCCGAGTTGTGAGGGATCAGGAAGAATGGAGCAGAGGATCCTTGCATTGGCAGGTAAAAAGAAATGATGGAAAGCATTAGACATTATGAGGCCACAGCACATCAACTCAATACAATTCGATGGTTATGAAGCAGAGGGTAGAAAAAAGATCTGGTGGAGGCAGGGAAGCTGTTAGGCTCTCAAAATACACACAGCACAGACAACAGGCGCAACTGACGAAAGGCATTAAATTCAAAATGATCTCACAGCTATAACCACGTTTTAGACTACATCTGCAGCATTAAAAAACTTCCCCCTCTTCCCCACGAATCTAATCCACGTCTTACCCAGCGCACCCATCTATGGCAAGAGGCTAGAGCAGGGGTGGGTAAACTACATCCCAAGGGCCGGATCTGGCCCGTCCAGGCTTTGGATCCGGCCCATGGGATTGCTGGCCCCGTAGTGCTCCCGGAAGCGGACGGCACCATGGCCCTATATGCAATTTCCTCACCCAGGTGTGGCCCTTGGGCCAAAAAGTTTACCCACCCCTGGGCTAGAGGGTTGGGATGAACTGGGTTTTATTGAAAGCTTTGCTTCAGATCTCCTTTCCAATGAAAGACTGACTTTTTCCTGGAAAATTTTCTGGTTGGTCAAAACTTCCTGGTTCTTTTGACCAAAAAAAAAAATCCCAAACAAACCAAAAAGATTAATTTATTGTAGTTTTCAAAAACCACCACGTTTCAGTAAAAAAATAAAAAGGCATGAAAATTCTTCTGTTTCTATCTGAATTTTTTGTAAGAAACACTCTCCCCATTGTGAGGATTCACTAATAACCACATGGAGTATTTTGACAGTTTTACACCCCCTTCCCAAACTCTTCACAGGAGTCACCTTTTCAGCAATAAATCTGATCAAGGTTTTACGTGCAGTTGATTTGAACGTCCACTTTAATGTCATTTCAGATTCCATTCCAGGTTAACTTTGTGGCTCATTCAGTATTCCAAATACGAACCACTTCCTTGTGTTCTGCCTTCCTTTGATCTCTCTCTCCTTTTTCCAGTCCGGATTAACTCAAGAATCTACTTGATTCCTTTCCAGTATCGCCAACTGCACCCTTCCACCCCAGCTATGACATCCCTCCATAGGCACAATATTTCTGCTCAGTTAAGTGGTGTCGACTGTATTCAGATCTGGAAGGAGGTGTGTTTCTACATGACTCACGAAGGGCCATACAGGTGTACCCCAAGAGTTTCCCTGGTCCTAGAGACAGGTCCCAGCATGCATCACTCCATTTTGATCTAGGCATCCTTCCTCTCCAGGGGCTGAATCCCATCGTGCTGCTAAGCAGAGGTAGAAAGAATATGTCAGGTTGCAGGCCCTGCACACACAGCATCTTTGAGAGTCCTCTCAACTGGCCCCATTAGGATTTACTTCCTTCAAGCCGAGCGTGGTACTCGCACAAGTCAGATTCTGCCCGACCTATCGGCAACACTTGTCTCCAGTGATTGTTGAGCATGGTCCTCGTAGGCACGGCGCACCTTCTGCTATCACATCCCTATCCCGGTGCCACCGCCCCTCTTTAGCTGTAGGTTTGCCCAAAAAACTCAGAGAGAAGAAATACAAGCCAGATTTTCAAAGCACTCAAGGAGGAGGGATGAGGCTTCTACATGAAATAAGGGAAAGAACCGTGAACTCTCTGATCCCTGCCTGGGGAACACAGTTCAGATTTTATCAGCAGTGCCACTCAGAGAAACCTCTAACTCCCTCAGCTTGGGGTGTGAGAGTTAGAGACTCAGTTTATACGTACAGTCACTCTTTTGTTAGAGGAGAACTAATAGGTCAGTGTATGCTCAATTTGGCTTACACACAAGCACCCCACCCCAAAAGTTCTCCTTCTTGTCCAATGAATTTCTATGGCATTGCAAGTTGTGTCTCTTTCTCCCCAGATGCCTGCATGCCCAGTTTTCAAATGCCAGCCAGTAGGTCCATCAACAGCCTGCCCCTGCTCCCACTGAACTCAGTGGCAAATCTCCTGTTGACGGCAGAGGCCCCTGGTTTGTCTCACACAACAGCTGTTTGGCGATTGCAATTGAGGCTGGGCTTCTCAAAGCAGCCTAAGGGATTCAGGCACCTACCTGTCAGGGACAGTCCATGGCAAATGGGCACCTAATGACTACATTCCTTGTTGGAGGCCCCTCCCTAAATGCTTTCCTTCTCGATCATGCTGGACTCAAGGAGACACATGACAGAACCTCGCTTAGGCTGTGTCTACACTATGGAGACGGTATACCCACAATACCCATGTCCGCGTAACCCCACAGGGTAGATACAACCTACGCCGACGAAGGGGGTTTTTCCCTTCAGTGTAGGACCATCACCTCACTGAACTCATTTAGCTACTTCGACGGAGGCGTTCGTTTGTCAACGTAGCTGGACCTGCATTGACGGCTGGGTCAGCATAGCTAGGTCAGTTGCAGGGGGTTCCACACCCTTGACCTAAGCAGCATGTCAACCTAACTCTTAAAGTATAGACCAGGCCTTAATTAGAGCGTGTGCACATTACCACTGGGCCTGACCCCAAGAATCCACCTCCACAATGCCTGTACTGCTATGATTACAGAGGCTGGGGTTTTAATAACGATACTTTGTGCTTATATGGAGCTTCCCAACTTCAAACAGCTGAACAAACATTCACTAATTAATCCCCCATGTCAGAGAATCTTCCTAAACTTAGCCCAGACCCGTGATCTTTATCCTGGGTCATAAAACAGTCTCCTGGCTCTTTTTCCCGTTGTCTCCTTCCCTTTGAAGGCAATCGAGCTGCCTCTGTCAGCAGAAGGAACCTGGGAGCTATTCCAGCCTCCGCCCTGGTATTTGAAGAACATCCTCTGGTTTTCACAGCGGAGTGGTACGATTTCTCACCCAGCCTCCTGCACTTATAGCCAAGCATCAGCCCCCTCTCTGGTTCTCTTGAGGCTCTCCTTGCTTCAAGGATGCCACAGGTTTGGAACAGTTGCACGCTCCCCTAAGAAGGTTACGTAGCCAGCCAATGCTCCCCGCCACCCCCCGAGTACAGGATCAATTGTACTCAGCCCAGTTCTCCCCTTCTTCCCTTGCCAAGGAGGCTTCCCACTCCCCGTACCGGACAAAACTGACCCAACACATGTAGAGGATAGTCTCAAATTATTATTCTGGGTATTACGGTAGCTCCCAAAAGTCCCAGCCAAGATTGGAGGCTCATTGTGCTAGGTTCTGTACCTGCCCATAGTACAAAGGACAGACCTTGCCTCAAAGGGATGACAGTCCAAACAGATGAAATGTGGGAAGGGAAGAAGGGACATGGGCAGGGTCACCCAGCAGATCAGTGGCAGAGCTAGGAATAGAATCCAGGACTCCTGCCTTCCAGTCCAGTGTACTAACTGGATACCCATAAAAGAACTCGAGTTCACAGCACTGAGCATAGAGACAGCATCACACTTAGGTACCAGTCCGTCAAGTTAGAACCCTGCAACCATGCACAGGCCCTGCTGTGCCCCAGGGTACAAGCTGCATGGCTCTAACTGCAGGATCGGGGCCTCAGGCAGCACCAACAATCTCTTTTGCAGTGACACTATAAATATCAAGCTCAGGTTTTAAAAGGATTTCTTAACAATCCTGTGCCATCCCCGCAGGTTAGCAAAGACAAAACAATGCTTCAAAAGCTCAAGCATTCTTCCCCTTTTGTGCAATTTGTTTGCTTGTTTATCCCTGCCTCAGGCTGGATGGCAGAACCATGGTGCTCGTTGGTTTTGCTTTGTTCCTAGGCATGCACCTACCTCATCAGCATGATTGTCCTGGCGTAACCCTCACCTTTCCCTCCCTGCTATTGCCCCCCACCCCTGTGTCATTTGAAGGAGAGGCTGGAAGCTTTGCGGGGCAGAGGCTGATTTCTTTTTAATCTTTTGAGCGTGCTTGAGCAGAGGACCAGTTCTTTTTAATCCTCACACCCATTTCATTTGGCAGCTGGTACATCTGGGATCAGATCGCGGTAGGGGAAGGCTTAAAACTGAAAAGGAACTTCTCCTTGAATCAAAACCCCCCGTACTTTCCTATTCTTCTTAGACTTTGTAACCCCGAGCTCTTTAAGAGGAAAAACAAAAACCAAGACAATCTTAATTTCTGTCTTGAAATTAGCTCCACTTAAGGAACACTGTCCCTGTCCCCACCATAATCACAAGGGGGGTCACTGAGTGCTTTTCACACCCCACCACTAGTCCACAGGCACTATTTACCGCCTGGCTTATCCATTAGGGCTGGGGGTTACATCCCACTGGGTCACACAAGAGCTGCTGACTGGTAGATATGGATGTATGCACCTTTCATCTTTTCTCACAGCCCCACCGTGGGAACCTGGAATGCAAGGGTCTTAAAGCGATGTTGTCCTTACCATGTATTTGCCTCTCTGTGCATGTGGTTCAGAGCTCAGGGAAGGGGACACAACGACACACCTGAAGACTGAAACCCTGTTATTGACAGAACAATACACACAGCACAGGCTCAACCCAACCTGCCTCAAACCATAAGCAGGAGGCACCTCCTCTGGAAGAAAGCAGGTGATAGTTTGGTCTCCGCATACCATTCAGCCCTTTGCCTCTTGGCTGAATATACCAGACAAGGAGCCCAAGGTAGTGCTTGTTTTGATGTGAACACCTGTCCACAAAGAACCCAAAGTCTTTTCACAAAAGCTCACCAAACACAGGCGAGATCCTGCAGGCTAGTGGGCAGGGCACTGCGCTGGGAGGCAGGAGATCTGCCATCTGTTCCCAGTTTTTCCACCAACCTGCTTTGCAACACGAGGCAAGTCACTTCACTTCTTTGTGCCTCTGTTTCCAATCCCAAATTATTGAAGACTGGAATTTTTTAAGATATGCTCTAGTTCCAAAGGAATTATTCTGGGAAGTTCTCTGGGGCCTGGGTTATGCAGATCAGCGAGATGATCACAATGGTCCAATTGGCCCTCGAAATCCATAAGATGTTGATTTGAACCTGCAGCCTACAAGTGAAACCCAATGCACCGGGCCATTTGCTTTAACCAGCTGAGCTTTATCTTTTGGCTGCCCACAAGGAGCAAAAACATCCAAGTTTGTTGCTTGTGGCAGGTATTCCCAAACTTTTTCTCCCCAAGGCCCACCTGTGCAGCTGCCATAGGCACTACGGTCCACTATTAACACTTCTTGAAGAAGATTCATTGTAATGATTATTCAGATATAAACTATAACGTTGTAAACAAACAATATCCAGGTTTCCCCTTCATTTTCATGTAAACAACTGGCATGCTAGAAACCCCGAGCCATATGCACTCAGAGAAGTGCTTCAAGTTCTTTGAAGCCAAACAGGTTTAGAAAAATTGTTCTTTAAAAAACTGTCAAGAGCCAACTCTGGTGTTCAAAGAGAGAAAACACCATGTCCCAACGCATAAAACTGAAAAACAAACGAACACAACAGTGTTAACAAACCTGTTAAACCCATATTGTGGTGTTTGTTGATTTTAAAACAAATCAGTTGTCCAACTTTGAACAATATATTGTGTTTTCAATTTTTTTTTTAAGAGTAAAATCTGAAGGTCTGTGCTGTGCAAGATCCAACACTACTCCATCCTAATCAGAAAAGAATCAACTATTGTAAATAAAAATACGGCTTGCTGGGTTTTACGGTTGTAAACGGCAGGCTGTGTGTACGTTGCTAGGTTACCTTGCAGTGAAACACACAGTTGTACTAGTGAGAATTAAACCTGACATATTGCAACGTGGGTTTATTTTAAATGAAGTTTTTTCTATACTCTGTCCAACATACACAGCTCAAAGCATGACATTTCTATAGCTTTTACTTAGATTACACAGTCACGTGGAGTTAAAGATTTACTAAGAGCTTGCCTGGAGAATGCAGTTGCACCGGCAGGCTACCCCGGACTGTGTCACAGCCCACCTTCGGGCCAGGGCCCACAATTTGGGAACGCCTGGCCTGTGGGACTCTCTACAGAAATAAGTGTGTTGAGCAGAACCCACCACTGATTTTTACACTAGGCTGAAACTGAACTTACATTTTTCTGTTACTATTTAACCTGCGTCTCGCTCGCCTGACCAAAGGTCAGTGTCCAAAGCAGGACTGGGTGCGTCATTTGGGTTTTACAAAACGGTTTATGAGAAGGAGCAGGAAGGGCACTTGTGGAGCTCTCCTAATAACCAGCTATAGGGAGCCGTTGGGACCTGGACAGCAGTAATAAACCCACCCACTGAAACCTAGACTGAATGGGTTTGAGGAGGGACTAGATTGCAGAAGATGGAGCTGGGTAATTTAAATGACAGTCCAAAAAGAACAGAGCCATGGGAAGGACTGAATTCCAACAATGCCCACCCCGTGCAATCAAAGGAACACCGCTACCATCACGCGCATCTATAGATCTCAATGAGCTTTACAAAGGAGATCAGTATCCTTATTCCCATTTTCAGATGGGGAAACTGTGGCACAGAGGGGGAAGCGACTTGCTCAAGGTCACCCAGCGGGGATTAGAACCCAGGTCTCCTGAGTCCCAGTGCAGTGCTCTGTCGACTAGGCAACACTGCCTCGTTCGCACTAATGAGTAACCCCAGCTCAGTGCTTCAGAGGAGAACAACACCTGCTCGTAAGACCCCTGAGGATATGCCAGGGCATGAGTGAGAGAAGATTACAATTCCATCCCAGCCCAATCTTTGGTCATTGGCACATGAGTAGGAATCAGCCTCGTTAAGGATCTAATGCCATTCGCATCCCCTTTATCCTGGGAAAGACTTCAGTGCCGATCTGCGGCCTGAGGAGTTGGAGCCGGTAGGGAAAGCTACACAGGATCGGAAGCTTGGAAAATTTGTGCCGTGCTGCAGACCAAACAGCTTCCTTTTCGACAGCCGCCTCTGCCTCACCCAGTCAGGAGGTGGGAGCTTGGAGGGCCATTTTACCGGCCCAGCAGACACACACAGCCATGCACAACACTAACATCCTGCATTCCAGCAAGTGCCAACCACGCAGGGATATATAACCTCGCCGTAGCTTAGAAGCTGCAGGCCACTCACATCCAGAAAGGCAAGTTTGCCCCAAGCTCACTGAAATCCACTCCTGATTGCCGTGAGCCAAGCAGAAAGGCTTGGATATTAGCCAACAGACTGTGCGTACCCCTTGTCACTCACCCAGTCTATTCATATTGAAGGGCCTCAAGCCAAAATGGGCAAAGGATGGCAAGCAGGCTGGCTTCGAAAGCTACTGCCCTAAATGGCTGGACTAACCTTCTCCACTAGAACCAATATCATCCAGCTTTTTATAGCAATGTTTCATCTCTCAAGAAGCCTTTGCTGGCATTGAAAAAAAAAAACCCTGAAAATTTTACTGTTCAATGTTGTCTGTTCTAGACCGACTGCACGACTTACATTTGTGTTCTCTGGCGTACACAGCAAAAGTTACTGATGCCCTGCAACTCTCACAAAAACATGATCTCTATCATGCTTTAAATAAATATAATAAGTCATCAGCTCTCTCTTTCTACAGGGACACATTCCGCTACTAAAATCATACATTCCAAATAAAGGTATTTACCTCTCTTACTGTGATGATCCAGAGCAGCCAGCCTCAAGGGTTCAAGTATCATGAGCCCAGCCCGCAGAATTACTGAGACCAGCTTAATAATAAAGCCATTTTTAAATGAATACAGGTGCGGTTCTTTCCTTTACATTCTGGTTTACAGCCTTTACAATTCACGTTTTCACATTCTTCTACACAATCACGAGGGATAGAAACGTACTTTATTTAAATAAGATTCTTAAATAATCACATGACTCCAGGAGCTGGGGCCTTAAAGAAAACCCCCAAAATATGGTGAGACTAGCGATAAAATCGGGAGACCTGGCAGCGCTGAAGGTCTTCTGAGTACTAGCAGCGAAAAACTTAAAAATCCAGTTTGCTTGGTGTTATTTATTTTCTAAGGCCCCAAGTCAGGAACACAATTAAAAGCATGTGCCAAAGTCTCACTGACAACAGGACCTTAAGAGTCCTTCCTAAATATAGATGCTTTCCTGAATCAGGGCCTTCGTTTGCTTTTTTGGATTTCACTCAGCTTGGAAAATAGCAGACGGTGGCGTCACTTTCACTTTCAGATTCTTAATGCCCGGATCCCTGGATCTCAAACACTGTAGGGGATATTTCAGAGGCTTTTCACTGGGACATTTCAAAAATAAATTGGAGAAACATTTCTATTGCTCTTAAATTTTATACAGCAACTCGTTAGTACAAAACGTGAATTAAGGGCTCGATTTCAGTTGATGTCCCTTTGAAGCTATTCTAATTATGATGCTGGCTAATATTTCCCACTCAGGTACATGGATTTGTTAATGCAGGCCAACTCACGTTACATCTGTACGTACACACACATATGTACACACAGTCTCTTGTATCTAGGTACAGAGCTAGCTGTCACTGATAAAATACACACACGCACAGATGAGAGGAGGAGGACAACGAAAGCATTATCTTCACACAAAGCATTTTCGGTTACTGGGCAAAGAGGAAACAAAGAGGCAGATCCCGTAGATAGCCTGAACGGACACACAAGTGCACGCATGCCACGCCTCAACTAAAAGAAGAGTGGAAAAACAAAATTTTTACAGGTGTCTCAATAATTACGTATCTGTTACGTTATGTGCCTGAAAGTGAAACATAAAACTACCATCACCACATTTATTTCCTACTGTGACGTCCCCTCCTACAATGTGCAAGAGGACGGGTTACATCATGTGCTTCCAGAGCAGGAGAATATACAGTATGTACTGTAGTTCCAACAGCCGTCACAGAGCTCCGTACAGAGGCAGAAGACGGGGGGAGACATACACCACCACCAGGCTCCTGTTATTTAGATGTCCTACCCCACCTTCTTTGTACTCATCTTTCATGTTGATGCGCTGGCTGCTTCCTATGACACCAATACAGAAATATTTTCCACCCTCCTGTTCTTCCAGTGACGCCCACGCTCCCAAAGCTTTCTATGTATTTGTTTTTAATCTGTTGTCACTGTCACTCCGGGTCATGCTACTGATGTTTCAGCTCTTACAAGGTCAGAATACATAGGCAGCATTAGATAATATATGAAAGAGAAAAGGCCACTTCTCAAGGTTATGAGGCCTCTTCAACACATCTAACTTTGCACCATCTGGGTAGTGGCGTCTTCCGAATGCTTCTCCCTGCATCTTGTTTTTCTAAGAATGAACTGCAATAGCAGGGAAAATGTCAGCAAATAAACACATGGCTCCGTATAAGTCAAACCAGAGCAGCTCTCTGGAACAGAGAGCTTGACAGGTTGTTGACTATCAATATGACATTAATTCACATGCTATCCCCACCTCTCTTCTCCCAGTGGTTACAAAGAAATGAATACATAAAATAAGTATATAAAATAAAATTCTATGGGAAGCATTTGAAAGGCAAAAACTTCCATGAAAGAGTCGCAAGGGCAGTCAAACTTTCTGGCCCACAAACCAGCCAGCATCTGACAGCGCCTTTGCTAGTGACCCATACAGTTAATCTGAACAAACACTAGAAAGCATTTTGTCAGGAAGGGTCCTACCCAGGGAGGGAGCTGGGCATAACGAGACTCTTCCATCTCTGACCCTCAAGATTCTGGGACAATACAATTCCCCTAATAAAGCAACACTGGCTATAGCGGGGATGCCAGGCCGGTCTCCCGGCGGTGCGTCTCCGACCAGCATGGCCAGCTGCCCCAATGCACCAGCCACCCCGTGGTCAGAAAGGAAGGGAAAGGGGGAGTCTATGGCTGGAAACAGCAGACTGGGCAGGTAAGAGACTAACACTGGGAAATTCAGAAGCCCCTTTGGGACTTTACCGACCTGGAAATTAATAAATGAATTAATAAAAGGGAGGGACACATACACTTGACTCCAAGATACAAACAGAATCTTGGAGTCGAGTGCAGGTACCCCACCCTTTTATTAATTATCCTGTGCTGATTTATTAAGCCCTTTTCCATTCCCACCCTGAATGTGGGAGCGGAAGGACACGGCAAATATTTTCACCAGAGCCCTGGTGTTTGAAACGACATGCAAAACCTCCTACTTAGTGACCAAGGCAGAGGAAGAGCAGGCTGACTTTGGCTGAGGTCAGTACAGGACAGCCGCCCCACCCCAGCACGTATGAGGGGATTCTGATGCCACGACTGTAGATTTTAAACAACTCTTCCACCACTGTAGTCTGGTGCAGCAATTGGGCGGGTAGATGGTTCTGCAGTCAGATATGCCTTTTATGATCTTTGTTATTATCCTTTGTATTTCCCCAGACCCTAAACGCTGCAATCATGGACCAGCAGCACCCCATTGTACTAAGTGCTGTAGAAAGACAGAACACAGAGCTTACAATCTAAAAAGAGCCATCCTGGTTTGGCTAAGTTATTAGCCTTTGCCCTTGCTGCCTTCTCTAGCATAAATACATAGCAACATATACATTTAAAATAAAATAAATTTAAAAAAAGAAACCCTACCAAAATAAGTCACTCCCCTGCACACTCTTTTCCGCCTGGGGAGAGGAGGAGAGAACAAAACATGCCCCAGATGCGTCGTCACGTTGTGTAAATGCACTAGAAGGCACTCGGAGGCTTCGGCGATGAGCACAGTACAAGAATGTCTCCAGAAGAGAACATAGCCCATTGCTGTTTGCATGCACGCACACAGCAGAACTTGTTGGAGACGTACGCCCTCGCTTTCTCAATGTTCCCGCTGCACTATGCGTGCTCTGCAATGCTGTGTGGCAGATACACACTTCTACACCTCTGCACAGAGGACAGACAAAAATGGGTCCTCCCAGTTCACCTACTAACGCTGGGACTTTCTCTTACCAGGTGTTTGTAACATTGCCTGGCACAAAGAGGCCACGATCTCAAATGGGGCCAACTGATGACATGCTACAATAAAACAATAACCCTGAGGCAGTGAACTGGAGGCCTGCCTAAACAGGGCCCCAATCCTGGGTGAGCTTATGGCTGCAATTGCAATATGAACAAGAATGAACTCCTTGCTCACCCATTGTCTGTGTTTTGTTTAGCTTTGATTTGCCAGGCTTCTAGTTAGAAACCCTAGGAAAGTTCACTAGGAAACGAAACAGCAACTTAGAGAGAGGAGAGACAGATGCTGCCTGACTGGATGTGTGAAAAAATTCTGACAGGCAGAAATCATGGAACTCACACGTCTTGTGGTGCTGTCTAAGTAATAAGTCATCGACTCGAATACTGACACTTGTAGTACTAATGTTGTGTTCCTTTTTGGAAGCCACTCCCCCTCTGGATGACATCTGTCATGGTGTATGTTCCTAGAACAGGAAGATATTTTTAAATCTCTCGCTGTGGCTCAAAATTGTGAGTGCATCAGCCAAAATACCTCCCACTGGTGTGTTATATATAGACCTACGCAGATATAGATAGTACAGAGAGACAGACCAAATCTAGCAACGTTACAGAGACGTGCTTCTGAAGATCTCAGAGCACTCTGTAAGAACTTTCCTGGCCTGTGATACTGACCACGTTACCCAGCTCTGTGAATCTCTCCACTGCTCCCCACTCTTCTGCCATTGCAAGCTTTATGTCGTGACTTCCAAGGCCCTTCACAACTCTGTCCCTTCTTGTTTATCTGCTCATCTCTTCTTCCTCACCCCCCTACCCTCTCTGATACACTGCGGATGCCGGATTCAACGTTCTCTCTCTCACATCGCATTCTTTCAGATGCCTCTTATACACAGAATATCATTCTCTGAATTTACCCATAAAGCCACGAACCTCTACTCCCCACAGTCCCTTCTTGAGCCCGCCCTCTACCTACCACAAGGTCTGCAAGAACTTAATTCACCTCAGGGTACTTTTAGCTCCAAGCCCGCACGGTTCCAGCCCAGCTGTGTGTGCTTTTATTAAAGTTAGGAGCCGGTAAAAGCAGTGGGCAATAATGGAAGCTGTTCTGCAACCTCAGTTCTAGCCACGGACCCCAGTGGAGCCGCGATCATCTCCCCCAGGAACTCCTATGACACCGAGTTATTGCTGCAGAAAGTTATTTGAGAAAGTACAATAGATTTTCTCATAAGCATCGAACATATCAGCATTTCAAACACGGAGCGCTGCAGCCTTCAGAGACAAGATGACGCTTCAGCTCCTGATACAGTTATCTACCTAATAATAACCCCAAAGAGCATGCTCTGCCTGGCAGCACGCCAGACCACATGCCGCCTTTCTGCAATTTTTTTTTTTTTTGTCTTTTTTTTTTTTTTTTTTGGTCAGACATGGAAATGCTGACTCTAGGAAATACAGAGTCTTCTGTGAAAACAGGGTTTTGAGGAAACAGACTTTTAGAGGGGGGGAAAAAATGTGTCTCTTTTCTCTTCTTTCTTTAATGTTGTTTCTGTCATCCAGGGTTGGGCAAGAATCTGATTCTATTGCGGTCAGTTGTGCTGGAAACGATTGCTTGTATCGGCTCCATGGGGTTGATGTGAACATTATTCAAGGCAACAAGGACAGTGATTCAGAGCCAAATAAGCACCGACTTGCATGTTTTCGTACGGCAAATTAACACACACTTGTTCTCAAGGCTGAGGGGGTCCAACCAACTCTGTTTTTACTAGAGGAAGAAGACACCACCTAGCAAGATGGGACTGTACAAACACATCAGCGTTTGTGGACACAAATTCCAGCACTCACGAGCGACAAGAGAATTTCCCTGAGACAGAGTAAATGCATTTCAGAAAGAAACATCTCTGTGTCAAGTTTTCAAAGGGTTTTAAAACTACAAGTTCAAAACAGTTACTTAAAGAGTTATGAAAAAATGGGCTTGACAAAAGAAGAATTTTCTAAGGTGTGGAAATAAGCCAACATACACTTGCTACGGATCTGGCCCTATGTAGATAAAAGTATATGTATTTAAGGGTACATTATACTCCAGGACAATTCTCATCACACATATGAATGTGCATTTTAACATATAAATACATGCATAAGAACGACCATATTGGGTCAGACCAATGGTCCACCTAGCCCAGTATCCAGTCTCCAACAGTGGCCAGTTCCAGAGCTTCAGGAGGCATGTACAGAATGGGACAATGGGTGTGATCCACGCCTGTCTTCTCCTCCCAGCATCTGGCAATCAGAAGTTTAGGGTCACCCCGAGCATGGGGTTGCACCCTTGACCATCTTTGCTAATAACCATTCATGGACCTATCCTCCATTAATTTATGCAAACACATACATGTGCATCCCTATTACATGATGATGTTGGCGTAAATGCTTTATGGGCCTAGCCAAATTATTCACAAGTTGCAAAACAGTGCTCATCCCAGTAAAACGTTTGCACCCCATGACATCAACTCCCATTTTATGCCACATATCCCATTTCAGAAATGTTTTAGAGGGTAGTTTTGAACATTTTTATTACTAATCTGCTTCATAGCCCTCCACCACTAGAGGCTCTGAACATCATATTTCCCTTCCATCACCTCCCACTCAGAAACCAGTGTATGCACACACATCCCCCCCAACACTGAGGGGTAAATAACAGTCCACTGAAGTCAGGGTAACGCCATGTCTGACTTTGTCCTCACTGCACAACAGGTGAAACTGTCCACCTATGTGAGCATTTACTACACTCGCCTCTGAATGTGCACATCAGCGAGTTCAGCAAGCAAGTGCCCATTTGCACACACAAGTGCAGAGGCTGGTGCCTTACTCTGAAAATGCCATCCTCAGCAAGATGGCCGTCAGTACAGATACTTAAGCAGGAGAGGTCATTAAAGATGCGGAGTACAGAGTCACTAGAACGTTTTCCACAGGAGCTGATTATCTATCAGTTAAATACAGCTCTGTTCAAATAGCGAAAATGGAAGTTAATTATCTACACACAGGGTTTCCAATTTTTACCACTTAAAAAAACAAAAACAAAGCCACATTTGGGCTTCTCTCTTTATCTCCCAGCCCCCCTGTCTTTATTTGCTTGGTAAACAGTCCTTGGGGTGCTTTGGATCCAATTAAGTTCAGTTTCTGCTTCATCAGCTTAGAAACAGCCAAATTTTGCAACTCTGGGTCCCTCTGAGGTCATCAATCTTTCCTCGCAAACCTAGCGGCCATCAGAGTGATCTCTTCCTTAGCCTGGCTTAATGACAGTATCTGAGGCCTTATTTGCACCTTCTGAAAGGTGCACGAATAATAGAAGTTCAGTCTTCTTAACAGTCAGCCAAGGTCACCACAGAAATATTTCTTGTAGTAATCACAGGAAGTAGGATTTGTGATGCAGTTCAGAATGCTGGTCTTATCAAGTACTTTGTCTCTGGCACAGCTCAATGCCTCACGGCTCAAATGACAATCAAATAACTATACATCATATCCAATGTGCAAGGCAGCACATGGGGGAAATTTCCCTCCTGAACCTGGGAGATGAGCAACTTACGCCAAAAAGCATGACTTTTGGCTGGTAAACCTAAAGCAAAGCCTGAAACAAGCATGACGAGCTTTCTTCTGTCTTTTGATAGGTTTTCATATATTCTTCGTATCACAGAATTCAAGAGGTAACCATAACAATGGGGCAGGCAAATTGCTGAAGTTCAGGCTTCCATAGATGTGGTTGGGTAGCTGCAGTCCCAGTGCATCCAACAAAAGCTGCCAAAGCCTTAGTGTTACAAGCAGAAGGCCGATACATTTCAGGGGCTGACCAGACTGATAAGGCCTCTTTAACATTAGAGTAAATGGAAGTCACAGAAAGATCAACGAGAAGAGGTACGGACCAGTGGCTCTGCATTGCTGGAGGTTCTGTACTGCATATTTCTCTTCCATCACCTCCCATTCAGAAACAGAAAGGCATGCATAAACCTGCATAAGTTACAGGCAGTCCTCAGACTTACGATTCAATTTTCAGGAACCAATTGTGTCTAAGTCGAAACGTTGTAACTCAGAACCACAATCCACTCCAGTGCAGGACCGAGCGTCGTAAAGTCAAAAACAATGCTCGTAAGTCGAATCAGGGTGTCAATTCAGAAACGTGCCATTTGTCTTAAGTCGAATGTCGTAAAGTCGAGGACCGCCTGTATATCTATTTCTGTCTCATCAGCCTGGGGCTCAGGAGAGCTGAGTTCAGTTCCTAGCTCTAAGACAGACTTCCTGTGTGACCTTGGACAAGTCACTTGCTCTCTTCACGCTTCAGTTCCCCACCGAGCAAAAGGGATAATAGCACCTCCCCACCTCAGAGAGGTGTTATGATGAAAAACACAGATACCAATGGTAACAGGGGCCCTAAGACAGAACTAAAATGTTCATCTCAACGCAGTCCCCTCTGGGAAGACAGACACTGAGGCTGCACAGCGAGAATGCATGGCCAAGTAGCAGCAAAGGGTTAAGCATGACACGGTCTCTGAGAGGTGGCTGGCAAGTGCCCCAGGATGCTTTTGACCGTCTCCACCCACGTGGTGTCTGAGTCCTCACACTGCAGCTAGCCTCCTCATACAGGAACAGAGCTGGACATGACTCCTCCAGCCAGGCAAGGTAGTGGCATGCACTGAGCTAGGCACAGTCTCCCGACAGCAACACGGGGGCCTCTTCATAGACTCCTCCGAGGCACCCTCCGCGCTGCATCTCCGGCAGCCCGGGCACAAGGCTGGCACCTGACCGCAGGGAGTCATTTTCCTGAGCCAGCCACACGCACCCACCCCAGTGCCACCCTACTCCTATTAAAAGCAGCTTCTGTTGCACAGCGCACCAAGAAAGAGGGCCTTCTGATTGCAGCGGGCTGAAAACATAGCAGAATGCTCTGTATCGCTCTGTTTTGGAAATGACTCATCTCCTCCTCCTCTCCTCCCCCCCCCAAAAAAACTGCAGACCAAAAAGAAAGGAGTCGAGATAATTGTCAGTCGTCATTTTTGTTGCTCTTCTCACTCCCCTCTCACTCTTCTTTCTTTACACTGCCTTTCCTCGCTTTCCACTCCCAGCTTCAAACCTCCATCCATTTCTCCGAAGGCTCCTTTTCCGGCGGTCTACAAATCCCTCGCCACAGAAGTCCCTTTTTCCAGCAACCCTGCCTTATCTTGCTTTCCTCTCCAGCAGTCCACCCACACCCTCCCTCACCTGGGCTCCCTCTCACTGTGATTGCAAACTCTTCCAGACAAGGGTCTTTCACTGTTTGTAAAGTGCCATATAAATGTATAGGGCTGTGTAAATGATAAATAAATAATATCCGCATTCCAAGATAGCTCTGCATGTGCTTCCAACATTAAGCCCACTTTATGTTTGCTTTCTCTCTGAAGCATGTTAATCTAAAGCTGGTTACCACAAGACGATTTCTCCTTATCTCTTATCTCCTGGGCTATTACTTAAATTTATCAACATTCTTCACAAATGGCTGAGAAGGGGAGGTGCATGAACTAAGAGCTTTACCAATACTGCTAACCCACGAGCTCAAACCTTGAGAGCGGCACAAGCTTGTGTCAGAGGAGCAGCCGTCCGTATCCGCAAAAAGAACAGGAGGACGTGTGGCATCTTAGAGACTAACCCATTTATTTGAGCATGAGCTTCCGTGAAGTGAGCTGTAGCTCACGAAAGCTCATGCTCAGATAAATGGGTTAGTCTCAGAAGCTTGTGTGAGCAGCACACTTATCCACAGCTAGAATGTGGCCAGAAAAGACTAAACTGTTATTTTCAACCTCCACCCTATAACCCATTTTCACTCAGTTTTCGTTAAGATTTTGGGATACCAAATACACAAGGCCAGATCCTCAGCCGGTGTAAGTCAGGGTAGCTCCGCTGAACCCCACACTGATTTCCACCAACTGAGAATCTGGCCCACAGATCTTAATATTTGAAACCTGGCTTTGGATTTTTTTGGCGTGCATCAGAATGAGAAGACGAGAACAGAAAGGTTCTGTGTACAACACTGGCCCCAGGGTGAATGGTGGGGCCAAACTCCCACGAAAAACCCATGAGCCTGAAGCAAAAGCCACTTTGGAAGTTGAACATCCAATCCCTCGCTCAGCGCTCAGTCGACAAAATTAACTGGCTGGTTGCTTTGGCGCGGAAAGCCTCCAAATGATGAAGCAGTCACCCAGCAGGATTAGCGCTCCTTGACCGTCAGCAGCATGAGATAGTCGGTCAATAGGCTACTAAGAGCAAAAGTGCTCACAAGACAGCTGACAGAGTTCATACAATCAGCTGGTTCTTTATCTTAAAAGAAGATACTCCAACACTTAGGGTTATGTTACAGCATCTCCCTGCTCTGCAGCCTCCTTCTGACCCAGTTCTTTGGACCTTAGCCCCTGCCCACCTTCTCAGACATGCCTCAGCCTACAGAAACTCCAACAACTCATCCATTTCAAACTCTTCTTTCTCAAACACCCTCTTTGCTTTGAAAATCCTTCATGGGCCTGTTCTGGACTAGCTCCAAGACGAGTCCCTCATCTCTATAGCTTCAACAGCCACTTTTGAGATTTCTCCTTCGCAGCTCCTGCCATCAGAAACGGCCTTCCCTACACCCCCATGTGGGGCTCTGCCCGATTCAGAGCAGGGAGTCGAACCCCGGGCCCGACCACAGGCTCCTGGCTATTCTGAGATCCCTCTCTGTAGGGCTGTTCAGAAATTCCAATCCGGCACTGGACAGCCTTCCCGACAACAGTTTTGTCGAAACCAATACATTTCCACAACAGGTTTGTTTTGGCAAATCGATATTTTCCGATCAATGACATTTCACTGAAAAAACCCCAAACAGCTCTTAGCCCTTTTGTGCCTCTCCACATAGAATTAACTGATAACCAACACAATGTTCTAGATGCACTTTGTATGTCAGCCGCCCTGTACCATAACAACGTATTGTGTTAACAGGACCCTCATCTAAACCCTTCAGGCAAAGCTGTAAAAGCCCCCGGCCGCAGTCAAATTGTACAAGAAGAAAGGAAGGGATTCGAGTGCACAGCCTTCAGGGACATGAAAGCTCTCATTGGCATCACGGCTGCAATCAGAGGCAATAGTAATTGCGGGCCCGCTGATTAGCAGGAAACGAGAAATCAATTCAGGGCACTTGTAGACAAAGCAATCATCCAGAAAACGAAGAACACAACACAAAAAATAGCCTCCCTTCTTTCCAAGTGCACTTCCCTAAACTTCAGCTTTGAACAAACCAGGAATTTTTAAGCACAAGCATTCAAAATGGAATCTGAAGATTCACCCATCCGTTCGGTTTTCACCTGGACAGTGCAGGTTTCGGCTCGTGTGTCCAGGTGCCATTTGACAAGCCCTGATGTCGGTTTTTTTAATCTTGGGGGGAAGAGGCGGAACAAGGATGGGGCCTGGGGGAAGGGGCGGAACAGGGGGCAGGGCCTTGGGGGTCCCGTTGCCAGCCATTAAAAAGGTAGCAAGCCTAACCCACACCTTTCCACATTGCCTGGTGCTGAATGTTCTAGCTGGCCGGCGACCGACTCCTAGTGTCGCATAAGCAGTTCTAGGACTGTGTGTGTTGTTCTGCAACATTATCATGTGTGTAACTGTGTACTGGGCAAGGTTACACAGCTGAAGAGATGAGAAAAAGATTCCATGACCCACTACAACGTGGCTTTTTCCAGCAGCTGAGTTTTGGGGCTACAGTTTTCAAAAGTGACTAGTGATTCTGGATGCTTCATTTTTGCGGTGGCCCAGCTTGAGACACCTGAAGGTGGCCTCAGCATTTTCTGAAAATCAGCAGCCTTTAAGAGGTCTCAGGACTTGTCTACACAGAGCAGCAAAGCGCCCCAGAGAGGTATGACTTCTAAAGAGCACCTGCGTGCTGCACACTGACTGGCCCAAACGAAAAGTGCCCTAGTGCACATCAACGTAGTGCTGTAGTAAAACCTGAGGCCCCCTTAACTCACTGCTTGTTTTATAAAATCTTGGTCTCTTGTTTTTAGCAACAGCTGCTTTGCTGGTAAAAATACCTCGTTAAGAAGCCCTACAGAGATACACCGTCATTTTGTGGCTCAACTTCAGCATCAGGAGTCAAGATATCTAAAGTCTATTCCTGGCTCTGACACAGACTCATTGTGTGACCTC
The DNA here is from genome assembly GCF_965140295.1 of Lepidochelys olivacea. Classification (NCBI taxonomy): domain Eukaryota; kingdom Metazoa; phylum Chordata; order Testudines; family Cheloniidae; genus Lepidochelys; species Lepidochelys olivacea. The sequence continues at coordinate 4,876,484 of NC_140419.1, forward strand.
AGACATGTCACTTAACCACTGTATCGGCAATGCTAAGTGGTACGCTGGGGCTGATAATTACTTTCCTGTCTTTTAGGGGTATGGCAAGTCTGTGTTATTTGTAAATCCCTCCCAGATAGAAAGTATCACATTTGTACATATTTCGTGACTGTTGATGGAAAGCTTCACCTCCAGAACAACAGACGATTCCTTCCATTTTAGCTGGCGCACCCTCCCTTGAAATCACCTTTTACTAAAGATGATCCCACTGCTACAAGCTCTTGCGGGTAATAAGAGGGTTTTGGTTTTTTGTTCGTTTTTTTAAAAAAAGGCAAATGAAGTGGTACCAAAGACGAGGCCCCGCTGTGAAATGACTGAAGTTCCCATGCAAACAACCCATTGGCAAAGTCCAAATGCAAGTGAAATGACCAGTTGTTAAAATGCTCTTCAATTTCATGGCAATTTGCCAAGGGAAAATTACACACAATGTACAATTTAATTGACTGTTTTCTATTTCTTAACATCCAGTTACCGCCCCGCTCCCTGCATCTTTTTGGTTTTAATTTCAACAGGTTATAACAATTCTTTTTTTAGAAAAAATTGCCTACACTGATGAAGAGAGATTTATCTGAAAAACAAAAACTATAAGGAAGGGAAGCAGCTGCCACAATGGACAGCTCTGCTGGAACTGGTCTCTGCGATAGCTGCAGAGTAGGAGCTTCACAATGCACAACCAGCACAGAGCAAGAACCAGCTTCCTTCCTAGCACAGGGAGCCAGCTGGATGTTAGAAAACTCTTTAAAGACTGATGAGTCTCAATATTGTGCCCCCTCTACCAAGCAGTAGCAGATTTGGGGACTTTGCAGGTCAGGTTCCTACTGGAGGAGGAATTGGTGATGCACAGTCTGGGTATATGCTTAGTGTAATTTCTTTATTTACACCAGATAAACCAGTCCTTGAATAGAGGTGGTCAGAAATAGCACACAAGCTGTTTCAGAAATCTCATCCCAAACACCAATACCTGGTTCTCAGGAAAGCAATTCTGCCCCAAGAATTGACTCTATTAGACAGATTAAGGCAGACCGTCAACTCTCCAGCTGCTTGCAACATATCCCACAAAAGAACCAGATCACAAAGCTAACAACAATACAGCATTTCTTCAAAGACTGTACACTGCTCACAGGCTAAGGGAAAAAAAACTTCTAAGATTAAGTAACATCACTACCTGGTTTCAGAGTAGCATTCCTGCCATAACAATATGTTGTTGGGACCACATCATATACTGACAACAGGCGTCAGTGGTATTAAATACTCACAGATTTCAGTTTGCCTTTGAGTAATCGTTGCATTAATTTTCAGTGGGAGTACAATTTTACCAATAAAAAAAAGAATACTTTATAAGTAATAGCACTTTTCAGCCTAAGGTTGCAAAACTCCAGCTATCTGGATCAGGAGCTTAACATACGGGAGAGGATTGGCTTGTGGGAATCAGGACATCTGTGTTTTATTTCTAAATTTCCCATGGTGCCTTGGCTATGTCACAACCACCAGGTGCCTCAGTCTCTATACCTGTACATCGAGGATAACAATCTCTGTCCTGGCTCACTGGCTTGACTCAATATTTGTTAAGGATTCTGAAATCTTCAGTTACAGAGGTGCAAAGAAACATACACAAATACACATTACAAATACCATAATCCAACCACCCAGCCTAGGCAGATTGATAGATTCTCAATCCCTTTCATATCGCAATGCACCATCGCCTTGGTACCTGGGTGTTTTCCCCTAACCTCCACAAAGAAAGTTTGAAAGGTTCCCAAGGTAGCATAGATCAGGGCATTTTTATTCCTCCTGTAGCATGTGAGTTGTTACTGTGCTGCAATAACAGAACGCTTTGAATGCAGCAAAGTCCTGCACTGGGCGAGCCTGGAGGCTGTTCTGTTATCACTCCACCAGGCTGCAGCATAGAGATGAAGCACAGCGTACAAGCCAATTCCTCCCACCCCACGGAAGACAAAGCAAGTCCTCAGCACTCAATACATCATTGAAACCTGCTGAGCCCGCCCAGAAATGCTTCAGAAACGCATTTAAAGCTCTATAAGGAGCTCTGTAAGCACGCTGACGTGCAAGCCCAGAGTGCAGAGTCATTAATAAGGCGCACACTCTGGATTGCTGGGCCTCAATAGGAATATCCTGTGACAGTTGTCCTAATTCACAGGGCTTTCCTTAATGGCTCCATCCACGGAGCTCATGCCAATCCTTGACGAGGCATCCATTATAGAGTCTGATTACCATCAGTGATTACAGGGTTTGCCTGGTGTCTTGAAAGGTGGCTGGACGGACTGCTCTGGGAGGCTGCAGTCCTCGGGTTATCCACCCCCCGGGATAGCATGGACAGTAGCAGCATCAGCTGCTCCCCCGTACTGCCTTGCTCAACGGGTCTCAGTCCAGAGTGAAGTGAGAGAGGAGATCAGCCTCCATGGACCAGTTAACCCTCATGCCCGCCCAGCACGCGCCCTCCTGGTGCTGAGATGAGATGGAGCGGCATATAAAACTTCACACCATCTTTGTGCTCATACAGCTGGCGAGAGACCCTAAATACGTGCCTCTCCTGATGAAATGCCTTTTTCCTCTCTCTCTGGTATTGTCTTGGGGCCCAGCTTTAGTACACCTAGCGAAGCCTCACTGACTTCCTCATTTTCTCTTCCAACATGCAGTGAGTGGGGGGGTGAGGGGGAATCAGATGAACAATGTGTCACAATCCTTGCCCTGGCACAAATCTTTTTTTTTTTTCCCCTCAAAAGCACCAACCTCAGCATCCACTGGTTGGAGAATTTTGGGCCCACTCTTGCATGGGGTCACTACATATTTCCAAGCGCGACCCTAAGTGGGGACCTGAGCTTGGTTTTCCCTGATGAGTGATGCAGGCACTTGCGTGCTTGGCTAGAGGAATCTTTCCTCTTCCAACCAGAAGAATGACTGAATGACAGACGTGTTTGGCAGTGAAATGACACTCACACTTCGCAGAAACCTACAAGGCTCAGGAGTCAAACACCCAAAAAGCACAGCACACCAATGACACTGAAAGCATTCAGTCCCACTGGTGGAAAGCATGTTGATATAAACATGTACAGAAAAGGAAAGATGGTCTTTTGATTAAGGTATTGGACTGGGATTCAGAAGCTGTACACTCTTTGGGACCATGACTAGCCCTTACTATGTACTGCTATAGTGCAGTGGTTTTCAACCTTTATTTATGGACCCCTACAAAATTTCAAATGGAGGTGTGGACCCCTTTGGAAATCTTAGTCTGCAGACTCCCAGGATCCACAGACCACAAGCTGAAAGCCATTGATGTATTGCACAGCACAATGGCACATTTCAGCACAGCACTCATTTCAGTTAAGGCCTTAAAGAGCTGCAGTAATATAAATGATACGTTGAAAAGCAACGAAGGTTTAAATGCAACTGAGATTTGCAAACTCCGAACACAGTCAGTGTCTGCAAGACTGTGTGCAGCAAGTCCTTTGGCCTACTTACCCTGATCATTCAGAGGCTGACTGCCCTTTGATTCATACCTTAAAGTAGATGCCCATTTGATGCCAACAATGATCAAGTCAGTTGCCCAGCTGAGTGAGCACCAATGCAAATCCTTCCCGTAATTAAAAAAAAAAAAAAAGGATAATTTTTAAAAAAACGGTTTCAGAGTAGCAGCCATGTTAGTCTGTATTCGCAAAAAGAAAAGGAGGACTTGTGGCACCTTAGAGACTAACAAATTTATTTGAGCATAAGCTTTTGTGAGCTAAAGCTCACTTCCGATGAAGCTTATGCTCAAATAAATTTGTTCGTCTCTAAGGTGCCACAAGTACTCCTTTTAAAAAAAAAACCTTCGTTCTTGCTCTACGCTTTAAAATAGGTAAAGTATGAAGAAAACAGACTCAATCGGTCTAAAATTTACTAGCTGGAAAGAAGATATAGATATCCATGATCACGACCAGTGATTTAAATCCCTTCCCATTCTTGCCCCTCTCAAACTCAAAGATTTAGGACACTTCTCTCCATTAGAAATACAGTGTTCAATCCACTCAGAATCAACGTTAAAAGCTCTCCCCCTTGTCTCTGGGGGGAAAGAAATTACCCTGCACATGCTACAGAATAATGAATCCAAAAGGCAATAAGAATAGAGGGACAAATTCCAAATTCCTGGGCATGGCTTTAGTTGCCACAACTAAAACAGGAAACAAAATGTTCCAGGTCTTTTTAGAGCGTCCTTTCTTGATGAACTGTAGTTTCCTTTCAGGAAAGGGAGGGCTGGGGGAAAATCAGATAGTTGTAATATCGGACAGATTATATACTCACACTAAAGAGGAAAACACAAAAGAACAGGAAAAACTATACACTGAAAACTTGGGAAGAAAAAACCTCAGCCTGTTAAAATGCTTAAACTTCTTCCTGCTGCACAATAAATGTAGTTAAATATTAACTTTTGCAGCAAATATACCTGCAGGTTATATAGCCCCATTAATACACGCAGTTGCTCATGAGACCAAAATTGCACATAAGCTGTGTTTTACCTGCCGAATGCTACTCTAGGGGTATACTTATTTCACTCTGCAATACTCTACTGTCCTGCTGCATTAACCTGTGGAACCAAAGGACGGAGTTGGAGCCTGCTTAAAGGATCTTTTCAGCTACAGCCAAACATTAGGCCCTCAGGGAATGACAGAGCCTGGGGTTTGAATTTGAGATGGATCCACCAGGTAAATCTCATTGCTGCGGGAGGTCTCTTTCTCTTTGACTCCTGCTCAACAGACCAGGTTACAGGTCATAACACGCTTCACCTCCTCCCCCAACCAATCCATCTGACTAAACAAAAAACCAAGTCCCTTGCTTCTGCAATAACCACGTACTTACTGGAATTCAGATGATCTCCTTCACTAAGACGCTCCCCCCTAAAGCAGATGGCATTAGGAAGGAGATCCAGGAGCTAGAGAGCTGAAAACTGACGACAACTGGCTTCCAAAACAAGGGGAAAAGAGAAAGGAAAAAAAAAAAACTTACTCCAGGAATTCAAACCCTGCTTCCACCAAACCCTGAGTCACCTCCCCTCCCCTTCCAATAGACCAGTGCGATGGGTAAACATTTCCAAATATGGAGATCAAGACTCCAAAGGATGTCAAAAAAATCACCCTTCTCTCCCTAGCTTTGCCACTTAGACGACTTGCCCATCTTGAGACAGAATTCTGGGCTGTGTGTGAATTATTAACTCTACGGGACGCACACCACGCTGCAAGGCCCAGTAGCACTGCAGTTCTTGAGTCTGCACTTGGGAAGCTCCCGGCTCGAAGTGCCACACGCCAAGTGGATTTAATTCCCTTTGCAACAGCATACTGGGGAAAAAGCAACCAACCAACAAGGGACAGGTCTGAGACCTCAGGAGACCCACCCTCCCCACTCGCATTGTTATGCCACCTAATGCCAACCCCAGGGCCAAGTCTACACTAGGTAGTTTTACCAGCAGCATTTTTGCAGGCATATTGCTACCAACATTATTGGCCTTTGCTGGTCCCACGCCTCCTCCCTGGAAGAGACAGTATCAGCAAGAGGTGCACTGCACCGTGCGTAGGCAGCCCGGCGTCCCCTACACCACTGACTTCGCTGCAGGGCATTGTGGGATATCAACACTCCTCTTGGGGAATTGTGGGAGCTTGGGGAATGTGTAATTCAGAACATTTCCAACAGTAACGGGCTGTCAAGCTGATGCTACCATAGTGCCTTTTAAAAAAAAACAAAAACAAAAAAACAAGATGCTGTCCGATTTAGAGGCACTGAACGCCTCTGTATGGCCAATCAACTTTAAAAAGTGGTATTTTTAATACAGCATTTGGTTTTAATCAAAACAGCACCAAGGGTTCTGGAGGGGCATCAAGGGATCAAGACAGAGTGGAAGGATGGTCCAGTGGTTACAGCGCTAGACTAGGACCTGAGAAACCCAGGTTCAATTCCTTCCTCTGCCACAGATTTCCTGTGTGACCTTGGGCAAGTCACTTAGCCTCTCTGTGCCTCAATTCCCCATCTGTACAATGGAGATAATAGCAATGCCCTATCACACAGGGTGTCGTGAGGATATACATCTGAACTGCTATGATACTGCAGTGATGGGGGCCAAATAAATACCCAAGATAGGCAGCGAGGGGCACACAGCAGGCACCAAGGCCTCCAGGGATCAAGGATATGATCATTCTGATGTCACGGGAGATGGAGAACATGAGCACCTTTGCTCTGGAGAAACCAGAGCTCTCTTCCCTGTTAGGAAGAGAATCAAGCGTAGTTTAACGCCCTTCCCACCGCACACAAAACCGAGATAAACACACGAACACCCGCCCCTCCTTTAAATGTAAGAGCCTTAACATGAGCAACCATTAATTCAAAGGGCAATGAATGGGATGCACAAGAGCACAGCGTGTTGTGTTAGCTCGGACGGGTTGCTGGTTTAGGTCTTTCCTGGGAGGTGGCCATTGACTTACTTTTTTAAAACCCAATGACGGCACTCAGAGGGGCCAGCTGCACTTGCCGTTGGCATGGAAGCCAGGCGCATTCCTAATGTGCCAGGGTAGACTGTTCTATCCCATTCAAGGGCTAATCCCCTGGAATCAGTGGGAGCAGGCTCTCTGCCGTTGTGGTGATAAAGGCCACATCAGTGCCTGGATAGATTCTGTAAAACCACCTGCCCAAGGAAGGCAGAACAAGACACTAGGAAACACAAAAAATGGGCAGCAGAAGCCTCAGAGCGCCCAGCACAGAGAGAGCAGAGAGGCGGGTGTTAGAAAAGCTGTTACAGGAGCACACCGACCCTCTGTGGATCAGGACTCAGAGCACAAATAGGGAAAAGGGCCAGCCACATTTAATGAGCACCAAGTGCCATCACGTCTGCCGGGAGAAGAAATATTAGCTGTGTCAGCTCGAGAGAGAAATCACCCACCTGCTCTACCAACCACGAGGGGAACGCAGGCTGCAGCGAGTGGGGGGCTAAGGGAACGCACCCCGAAGGAACGCAAGCTGTTGACGTGCCCGTCTGATTTACACAGGGACTGGCAGGATATGATTTACAGCCACTCGGCCTGCAGCATGGGACTAATGGGTCAGTGACTTTACAGGGAAGGGTTGGACTCTCAACCAGAGATAACGTATCAAGAGAAAAACGGGCTGAGAGCCGGGGACCGAACCCATCCTGGTCAAGGTAACGATCCGGGCTGGCAGGCAGCCTGTCTTGGGAGCGCTACTTTCCAGCAAGTTTAAACAATGCCAATTCGATTGGAATAAAGTGCTAATCTCCCCCGAGCAATGACTGTGTACCAGTGGCATGCAGAGTGAACCACATAAACAGCCAGGATGGCACCTTGAGAGCGCATGCAAAGCATCGCATTACATGCAAATAAGTGCATCATCTTTTTATGACATGAGCATATTAGAAACCAAAATGCCCCAAGGGCCTATTCACTACCCTCTCATTCCTGGGCAGCTCCGAGGATCTCCCCCCATTTTCCTTGCTCCAATTTTACCTTACTCTTTTCATTACTATGTTGTCTACTTAGCGTGTCAGCTCTTCTGTCTTCACGGAAGACTGCAAGGCATCTAAGCACACCAGGGAGAAATTCTGCCCAGACAGAGATCACTGATGTACAACACAAACTGCTCCTTCCCTGCACACGCTCAGCTTGTGCTGGCCTGGGAAGCAAAAGCCTGGGGACTGAAAAGAAAAAAAAAAAATCCACCCCAAGTCCTCTGCACAGCCGTACGGATCACTAACACTAGGCCACTGGGTCAGGCCACAACCAGTTTCACCTAAATGACATGACGTAACCAGGATCCGTCAGTACATTTGATTCATAACCGTCTCAACAGACAGAGCGCACAGCTGCAACACGCGCACACCGCGGGGGGCTTCTGCAGCGTCACGGGGAGACACAGGGCGAACGCCAGGCCCCCATGCAGAAGGCGAGGATCTGGTGCATTTCAAAAGCAGCTGTCAGATTTGCAGACTGAAACTATGCGCTGTCAAATGTGTTAACGCAAAGGCGTGTGACTGCTCCCATTTGCAGACAAAGGGCAAATACTGGGTCACAAAGAATTAATATAGACAGAAGTCAGAGAAAAGCAGGAGCTGGCTTTTATCATCTTGGCCAGAAGCATTTCCCTAGGAGGCTGAATCTGGTAGCTATGAAATGGCTCCAGGTACAGAGAGTACATGTGTGCATGCATAGAAATACTTTACGCTCACGTACACACAGATGATATATTACACACGTGCACATACATGTCTCAACGTTATAGATCTCCCGCTTCACTGTGTACTGCACATACATGTTTCATCTATATCCTCACTGCTACATTTTAGGTATTTACATCTACACACACCCCTCACATATATTATAGACACACCTGGTGTCAGACCTCAGCACACCCACTTCAGTGAGCGCAACAGAAGCTCTAAAATTCTGCTCAGCCCAGGGTTCTGAACGTTAATTGCTTTTCAGAGGTACTGAGCACCTCCTACTCCACCACAGAAGGCACCGAGTGCCAGGGCAAGTGTGGAAAGTTAACTGTGGAAAGTTAGTGCCTGGGTCTAAAACTTCAATGAGCCTCCTCTCTCCATTCAGTGATTACGATTCCTTACGAAAAATCACAAACAAGGGTCTAGAGTTGGAATTCCTGGGGCGAAGCCTGCACAGAATTGCCCGTGTTCCACGAGAAATAGGTCTACGTACCGGTTCTGGCGCTGAACACTCCTAGATGAATGCACAAAGGCACTTTGAAGATATTCAGGGTTTCTTCCTTCCGAAGTCTCCTCCTGAGTCACAACCCTGGATTTAGAGTAACAGCCGTGTTAGTCTGTATTCGCAAAAAGAAAAGGAGGACTTGTGGCACCTTAGAGACTAACCAATTTATCTGAGCATGAGCTTTCGTGAGCTACAGCTCACTTCATCGGATGCATGCCACCAATTTATTTGAGCATGAGCTTTCGTGAGCTACAGCCCTGGAAAGACACACAATTAACCCCCGTGATGAACAATTTATTTTCCAAAGCTTGCAGTTTAAACCACACTACTTCTGGGATGTTTTGAGCATTGCCCTTGTACTGCAAAATCAGATAGAGGTTTAGTATGTGGATTCCTCTGCGACACCCACTGTCTGCAAGTCGAACAGGATTACAACTAGTGCCAGCCAGGACACTGAGTGAAGCAGACTTTCGAGGCACCATGCTAACTTCTGAGAAGAAGGGGAGGAAAAAGGAGACAAAAATGACGTGGGGGGGGGAGTGAATATGATCAGCTGGCAAGCATACCTGGGCTGCTCTGTTGCTGTTAAACCCCACCTTATCCATTTAGGAGGCCGGATGTGATCCTCCACCCCAACATTTTCCACAGTCAGAGTAATACACACGTGGAATTACTTAGTGCAGTTCTGGGACCAATACGGTTGATCATCAACAGGAGTAAAGTAAGGAAACCAGCGGAGAAGCTTTTGTTGGCCTTTCCCTTTCCTACTCGGCTGGATCCACATCCCGGGTCCTCTTGCTACTTGCTACGGGACCGCAGCTCCAAAGTGAACCTGACTCAATTCCTATACATTTCACTTTGCTGCCCTTCTAGGGGAAGCCCTGAAAACTCAGGATTGTGTCAGTTTCACCCTTGCATAAAAAGTAAGCGGGGTTATTCTTTACCAGTCAGAGCAGGGCACTAGGAGTCAGGAGTCCTGGTTCTCATCTTGGCTTTGCCACTCCAAGTGTGGCCAACCCACATGACCGATGTGTTTGCGTGTGGTGCGCTGAGACACACCACTAGGGTTCATCAGGCTGCACGGTTTCCATTTGTGGCTGTGATGCTAGAACCACTCAGCTGAGGTTTGCAATTCTCTCACCTGTGCTACTTACGAGGAAATATTTTTCTATCACAAGTAGTAAAACCCCAGCAGTTACGTCTAGACCGTTTACAGTCATGCAAGAGGAAGGCACCTAGTTTTCCCACAAACTGGACACCTCTTCTGTTGCTTCCCCAGCAGGACTATAAAGGGTACAGATTCCAAAGGGAGGATAATTTCCTTCCCCTCCCATTTGCAAAATATCCTTTTTAAGAGTAGTTTCTTTCTGCACCGATAGCCTGACGCTGCAATACTGACATCAAAGGGTGTATTTTGCCACGGGTTTCAACAGGAGCAGACCCCTAGCGTGGAAAAGTTGTTAATTTGCATTGGGCTCAGTCCTGCGATGTATTCAGCACTCTACCCTGATCCATCCACAGCACATAGGCATGTGCTCAACTTTAAGCACCCCAAGTAGTACCACTGAAGTCAATGGGACTATTCACGTGCTAACTAGCATTGATGAGGCCTCAGCGGGAGTGCTGTGTCCAGTTCCAGGCCACACGCTTCGGGAAAGATGTGGACAAACTTGGAAAAAGTCACTGGGAGAGCCACGAAAATGATGCAAGGTCTAGAAAACAGGACCTATGAGAGGTGAGATTGAAAAAACTGGGTTTGTTTAGTCTGGAGAGGAGAAGACTGAGGGGGGACATGATAACAGGCTTCAAGTATATAAAAGGCCGTTACAAAGAGGAGGGTGATAAATTATTCTCCTTAACCACAGAGAACAGGACAAGAAGTAATAGGCTTAAATTGCAGCAAGGTTGGACATTAGGAAAAACTTCCTAACTGTCACAGTGGTTAAGCATTGGAACAAATTACCCAGGGATGTTGCAGAACGCCATCGTATGAGGTTTTTAAGAGCACGTTAGACAAACACCTGCCAGGGATGGTCTAGACAATACTTGGCCCTGCCTCAGTACAGGGGACTGGATTAGATGACCTATCAAGGCCCCTTCCAACCCTGTGTTTCCACAGTTCTTTGTGCTTTGCTGCACTGGTCAAAGCACTCAGCACCTTTCAAGATCAAACCTAGTATGCTCTCCCTGTGACTCAGCCCAGCACTGATGCATCTCAGGATCTGACTCATGTTCAGGATAAGAGGCACCAGAGTTATCAGCGTTCCTAGTGCTTACTGCAGGCGTCACCAGACCTATAACTTAAAACAGGCAGAGCCAAGCCACAGACAGACTACATAGAACAGCCTAAAACGCAGCCCATTACTGGCCTCTTCAACTTATTGCACAGTATAGACAAAGATGAAAAATTATTGCGGATAAACTCAGCCAACAGGCAAATGCTCTCCATCCATCAAAGACGAGACAAGTACAAGCAAATATTAGGGGTGTGTGTGTTTACATTTCATGTAAAACTGATGTAGTTATATGCAATTTAGGTGCTGCCCATAGGCTCCTGGCAAGATGACCTGAGATCTTATTTGCAATGGGGAAACCTACAGACCATTCCCCACTAGGTCTAAGATTGATTCAGCTGAGCCAGCATTAGTGCCACTGGGAGCCCAGTGTAGACAATGCTCCTGTGACCAGACCTGGTTTTAAAACAGTTCCGATCAGACTTTGCGTTCAGCAGGTTTGACGAAAACATTTTTTAAATGTTACCACTGCGTACAGACACTAGTCGGCTGCTGGGTTCCACGTGTTTCTAAGCCAACTGGGAGTCGGCTGTTTATTCCCTCGTTCTGGGTTTGTGCCATGGGACATTCTCCTGGGCTCAGACCCTTCCTTGGGATGTTGTTTGCCACTGCCCATCTTCTTTTTTTTCTTTGGATGCCCAAGATAACAAACCTGATGACTGGTGCTCCAGATTTTCTGAAAATAAAACCCCTTTGTCTCGCGTGTTGGACGCTCAAAGATGGAAGCACCCACAACCACTAGTTACTTTTGAAAATCTCAGCCATTAAAGTGGCAATTGTCAAAACTATTGTACGATGTAGCAGCCTTTTAAAAAAATAAGAGGAGGAGTACTTGTGGCACCTTAGAGACTAACCAATTTATTTGAGCATAAGCTTTCGTGAGCTACAGCTCACTTCATCGGATGCATACCAGCTATGCTATCAGCTGGCTATCAGCTGGCTATCACCAGCAGGAGAGTGAATTTGTGTGGGGGGGGTGGAGGGTGAGAAAACCTGGATTTGTGCTGGAAATGGCCCACCTGATGATCACTTTAGATAAGCTATTACCAGCAGGACAGTGGGGTGGGAGGAGGTATTGTTTCATGATCTCTGTGTGTATATAAAGTCTGCTGCAGTTTCCACGGTATGCATCCGATGAAGTGAGCTGTAGCTCATGAAAGCTTATGCTCAAATAAATTGGTTAGTCTCTAAGGTGCCACAAGTACTCCTTTTCTTTTTGCGAATACAGACTAACACGGCTGTTACTCTGAAACCTTTTAAAAAAATAGATCTCATTCGCTCTTCTGCTAATTTACAACATTTATCCATTCTGAGGCCTGGCCGACAGTTGAAAACCTTACTGGGGTCACTATTTTGGTTAGGGGTGTGATTTTTTTTTTTAAACCGAAATAGCGATACCAGTAAAAGTCCTAATGTAGATGCAATTACACAGGTATGAAGATGCCTTATACGAATGTAGCTTACTCCCCTTCCAGTAAAGAACAGCTGTCCTACTGAAACCATGTCTGCACTGGAGGGACTGTACTGCCTTTAGCTACACCGATACACTTAAAATAATGTGTAAGCAAGCTCTCAATGAGTTAGTTATCAGTGTGAATTAACAGGGGTCTGTTGGTGTGTGATTGACAGGTGCCTGGGGAGGAGGGGGGAAACTAATTTGCCTGCCTTTGTCCCTAGACTTCAAGCCACCTCTATCTGACCTTTTCATTTGAAATGAAAAACACTTTAAAAATCTGGAGGATTTAGAACGATACAGTCTTACACTTTAATACCCGTGGTGTCCAATGCTTGGGATTCGTTGCCAAAATCTTCAAGATTAGGTTCCTAAATATAAATGGCCTAATTTTCAGGACTGCTAAGCTCCTTTAGCTTCCATGGACTTGAAGGAGATTCCAGGATATTCAGCACTGCCGAAAAACCAGGCCGCTCACCTTTTGGTGCCTGAACATTGACTGCGGAGCCTATATTAAGCAGCTCAGTTTGATATTTCATAGAATCAATCATAGAATATCAGGGTTGGAAGGGACCCCAGAAGGTCATCTAGTCCAACCGCCCTGCTCGAAGCAGGACCAATTCCCAGTTAAATCATCCCAGCCAGGGCTTTGTCAAGCCTGACCTTAAAAACCTCTAAGGAAGGAGATTCTACCACCTCCCTAGGTAACGCATTCCAGTGTTTCACCACCCTCTTAGTGAAAAAGTTTTTCCTAATATCCAATCTAAACCTCCCCCACTGCAACTTGAGACCATTACTCCTCGTTCTGTCATCTGCTACCATTGAGAACAGTCTAGAGCCATCCTCTTTGGAACCCCCTTTCAGGTAGTTGAAAGCAGCTATCAAATCCCCCCTCATTCTTCTCTTCTGCAGGCTAAACAATCCCAGCTCCCTCAGCCTCTCCTCATAACTCATGTGTTCCAGACCCCTAATCATTTTTGTTGCCCTTCGCTGGACTCTCTCCAATTTATCCACATCCTTCTTGTAGTGTGGGGCCCAAAACTGGACACAGTACTCCAGATGAGGCCTCACCAATGTCGAATAGAGGGGAACGATCACGTTCCTCGATCTGCTCGCTATGCCCCTACTTATACATCCCAAAATGCCATTGGCCTTCTTGGCAACAAGGGCACACTGCTGACTCATATCCAGCTTCTCGTCCACTGTCACCCCTAGGTCCTTTTCCGCAGAACTGCTGCCTAGCCATTCGGTCCCTAGTCTATAGCTGTGCATTGGGTTCTTCCGTCCTAAGTGCAGGACCCTGCACTTATCCTTATTGAACCTCATCAGATTTCTTTTGGCCCAATCCTCCAATTTGTCTAGGTCCTTTTGTATCCTATCCCTCCCCTCCAGCGTATCTACCACTCCTCCCAGTTTAGTATCATCCGCAAATTTGCTGAGAGTGCAATCCACACCATCCTCCAGATCATTTATGAAGATATTGAACAAAACCGGCCCCAGGACCGACCCTTGGGGCACTCCACTTGATACCGGCTGCCAACTAGACATGGAGCCATTGATCACTACCCGTTGAGCCCGACAATCTAGCCAGCTTTCTACCCACCTTATAGTGCATTCATCCAGCCCATACTTCCTTAACTTGCTGACAAGAATACTGTGGGAGACTGTGTCAAAAGCTTTGCTAAAGCTTTCAGAGCAATATGATTAGGCCTCTCTGGTATTAGGGCCCAGTCTTGTCAACAATTACACATCTGGGTAACTTCACTCTTACTCACCAAGTAACTGTTTGCAGGATTGGGTCCTTATTAAGTTTATTTGGTTTCTGTGTTTATTAGGTTATATTATTTTATACACATTGACAATAATAATTTTTCTGAAAAGAATTCAATAAAAAAAATCATGCAAAAAATATAAGCTGGAAGTGGGTTTTCTCTTTTTTTTTTTTTTGGATGATTTTCTTCTCCTGCCAACAGCCAACCCTTGTTGGGAAGTGAATTGAGTCAAAGAGTGACAGTTACCACTCACTTTCTGCCTTCTCGGAGGGGGGATTGCTGCAGAAAACCAGGAGGCCAGACACTCCACTGGTGTAAATCGGCACGGTTACACTGAAGTCAATGCTAATTTACAGCAGTGGAGGTTTCCACCCATGATGAAGTGCACACTCTCCTAATCTATCGTGCCCAGCAGCGAGCTGTTCTGATAACTAAGGCTTTTAAATCAACCACAACTGGAGTGTCCATGTCAGACATGCTGGGACTCACCACTGCTGTGCTCTCAGGACATCCTGCAAAAGGAAGGATGATGTCAGAGGCAGTACGGGCCAGCTGCGTCCGCGCTGATGGGTAAAATTAGCTCCAGTAAGAGGAGCATCTCAACCACAGGACTTGGCATACATAAGGGCAGGAGGGCTTTCCTATGTAAACCATGACCTCACCTCCATCCTTGCCTGCATTCCTGAGCCAGCAAACCTGGCTGCAGGAACAAATTATCAACTTCGCCTTTACACTAAAGCTTCAGGTTTACTCCCAATGGTCATAAAATTGTCCCCCAAAAAGGGACCGTATAGATTTATTGCGCAGTGCATTCCTTCAGAGCAGCGCAGAACGGAAGGGCTCAGACTACACTGGACAAGTACTAGGGTGCCCCAGCAAGCCAGGCACCCAACCGGAAGGGGCCAAGAGAGGGAAAACATTCATGCCATGAGTGGCTCCTTTCTCCAGCTCCACCCTTCTGTCCCAGGAAGGAAGAATGGCAGTAAATTCTCCCTCCCTGCAGTTCTGCAGACAGAGTCAGGGGCTGTGATTCTGCAGACCGCTCCTCAAAGCACAGGGCTGCCAGCTTGTGGGGCCCCAGTATGATGCAGGTCCCATTGTAGATGGCGTTATTTAAAATGTACACACCGCTGCCTCTGGAGGCAGGTGAGGAAAGGAGGAGAAAGGCAGGCGGGGAGGCTGAGGAGCGAGGGAAAGTGAAGTGCATCCGGGAGGGGCTCCCGGGGAACAAATGAGCGAGCCGGAGGTTCAAAGGAAGCCACCAGAGGGGAGCAGTATGGAAGGAAAGAGGGATCAGTCATCATGAACCTTGATTAAAATGGACCTTGACAGACTAAAAATCCTGGGCCTGATTCTGCACTGACCTACGTTTGCCAACAGCTGTCATTCTGATTTACACCTGTGCATAACTGAGAGCAAAATCAGGCCCTGTATATTTTTTTAAACATCTTAAACCCATCCCCATGTGGCTAATCAACACCCAGATTATTGAAAGCAGATTATTTTCAAAACCGCTGAATTGACTTCTCACCATTTATTGTCTGCATTTCACTTAGGCTAGACACTGTGAACGACACCAGTCAGTTTCACTTGCTTCTTCCCTCGTACTCCTCTCTGATCCAACAAAGAAACCAGTTGCAGGGTCTCAGTTTCAACAGGGAATATTTTACAATCTCAAACCAAAAAAAGGGTTGCACAGACTATCATTAATAGGGTAGATTGGGACATCATTGTGCCAGGCAGTCTACAGAGCAAGAGACAGTGCCTGTCCCGAAAATTTATACAGTAATCTAAACAGACAAGCCAGACGAAGGGTGGAAGGGGAAACTGAGGCACAAAGAAGGGAAGTGACTTGCCCAGGTCACTGGCAGAACCAGGAACAGAACTCAGATCTCCTGATTCCCAGCCCCATGCCTTATTTAGCCAGATACTATTTAGATCGCAATCGCTTAGGGCAGGGAGTGTTTCTTTGTAGATGTTTGTATAGCATCTCGTACAACAGGATTACTAAGACCTACTACAATACAGGTGAACATAACTAGGAGCAGTGGGGTTTGTATTAGAACAAAATAAATGTTCCTTCATCTGTATGTATTTTAAGCCCTTCAGAACAGAGACTGCTGCTTTCCACGTTTGTGTACAGCAATAAGCACAAGGCAATCCTTAAGAACTTAGTGCTATAAAATAAATAATTTGGGGGGCTTTCATATTAGATTCTTATTAAAGCAAAATTCTAACTTTGGACCTAAACTACTGGACAATCTTGTTCATTCATGCACTTTCATTGAAGCAATTACATTTCATTTCACCAGCTCACTCTTATGGGTCACCAGATCTCACAATCGACTTTGATTCCCAACGTCACCAACCTTTCATGAGGTTACGTATTTTTAAAGGCATTATCGCCCATTATCTAAAAAGGAGTATAATCAAAAGGCACTCAGTAGTACCAGTAAATCTCTACATCTGGTTTAGAAATGTCTGTTTCCCCCGACCCCTGAGTAATAGCACAGTGCCCTGGGATGAGTGAACATTAGCTATTCTCTTTCATTTGACATTTTAATACTAAATTGTCATAGTTTCAGACTTAGACAGAGCGAGAGGCTTAGAATGAGGTCATCGGGCCCCAACGCCTACATTAAAAGTTCATGGTCTTAGTTGCTTTGCTTTATCATCTAACACTCCTCTCCAAAAGCCGCAAGATCAGAAGACGGATTCTCCAAACAGCTGGCACCATAAACAATGGATTGGCGCCTGTCCCAATCTCCGTCCAAACTAACCGGCCCAGGAGCTCCATTCGTTCAGGTAGAGTCTCAGGCCTGCGAGACCCGCACAGAGTCCAGAGGTCTCTCCTTTGATGTCTCACAAAGCAAGTGAGCAAAGTAAGGGTTACACCTAGCCAGCACAGAAATAGAACTGGGGCTGATTTTGTTTTCCAGAGAGGCTTTTTTTTAATTAAAGCATTTATTTTTCAACACTATTTTTTGAGTTTTCCGTCAAAAAAGTCAAATGTTTGTAGGGTTTCAGTTCTTTAACAAAAACCTGAAAAACTTAATCAGAACTGGGCATTTCCAGCAGAAATGTCCATTTTCGTCAAAAAGCTGCTTACTGTCCTTTTTTTATTTTAAATGAAAACATTTTGACCAGCTCTAAGAGCTGCTATTATTATTATTACGCTCCTTCACAACACGCACCTAGCATGAGCCGGGATGTGCTGTTCCACAGCGCTGGGCCACCCATCCTCTCCACTGCCTGAATGCCCATCTGCTGTCAGCTATTGCAAAGGACAAAAGTCACCACGGTGGGCTGGAGGAGGAGGTTGCGTTTGAACTCTTTGTGCTCTGGAGCCTAGCGAGCACCCGACATGTAGGTAACTCCAGGGAGGCAAGTTGGAAGGGACAAAGCCCCCTAGCGCAGGGGTGGCCAACCTGCAGCTCCGGAGCCCCATGCAGGCTCTTCGGACGTTAATATGCGGCTCCTTGTCTAGGCACCGACTCCAGGGCTGGAGCGACAGGTGCCAACTTTCCAACGGGCCTGGGGTGCTCACTTCTCAACCTCTGGCTCTGCCACAGGCCCTGCCCCCCCCACCCCTTCCCGCCCCCTCCCCTGAGCCTGCCGTGCCCTCACTCCTCCCCCCGCAGAGCCTCCTGCACGCCATGGAACAGCTGATCGGGAGGTGCGGGGAGGGACGGAGAAGCGCTGATCAGCGGGGCTGCCGGTGGGTGGGAGGAGCTACGGGGGGCGGGGGCTGCTGACGTATTACTGTGGCTCTTTGGCCACGTTCATTGGTAAATTCTGGCTCATTCTCCAGCTCAGGTTGGCCACCCCTGCTCTAGCCTGTAACATGAAACACCTCTGCACCGTGTCTCCACTGCAGATCTGATGCTTGGCTCAGACCTGGAGCAGAGCGAAAGGGACAAGTGACCTAAGGCCTGATCCAAAGCCCAGGGGAGTCAATGGAAGAACTCCCATCAACCTGAGTGGGCTCTGAAGCAGTTGCCGTGTCTAAGAATGCAGCCCTCCTTCTGAAGTGTCTAACAGTGCCATCTATCATGTTGGGAATGGCGGGGGATTGCATTAAAAGGTATAGTTCGGGTTTAGCAGGAGGGACAGCACATGGGGCTTGACTCAGCCTTTGCCCCCATGGAGGGAAACATGTGCGCATAAAAATGTCCACAGGACAGTCATGGAGCTTAGGATCACAAAGAAAGCTGAAGCCAACTGCCTCTACCAGGGAAGAGCACAATCTGAGCAGTAATCCAGCACAGCCTCCCACCTGTTCACTCCTGTCTAACGCATCTCGACACTAAGCTGCAGCGGACATTTGTAGGTGGTTGCGTTCCCCCTTCCTCCCTGTCTGACACCTATTTGCTGAAATAAAACAAAAGGCCCAGGTCACTGCAATCACCCCTGCAGATCAAAATGGCCCTTGCAATGGAGAAAGCCAAACTTATGTAACAGCAGAAGCAGCGACGTACAAGAACGGAAAGAGATCATATTCCTAACCCCCTAACTCAGCACTTTTGCTGTGCATGGGCCATTGCCCAGTGCAAACAGTCACATTCCAGCCTGCCTCAATCAGCCAGGTGGTAAAGGGACACCTCCCAGATGACATATTGCTTTCCCGTATCAGTAAATGACTCTTCTCCAGGAGGTGACAGGTCTGAGGGGACAGGAAAACCACCCTCCTCTTTATGCATCAGCTACACACCAATGTGTCCCTAGCCTCTGTTTGTCAGAGGGTGGAGATGGATAGCAGGAGAGAGATCACTGATCATTACCTGTTAGGTTCACTCCCTCTGGGGCACCTGGCATTGGCCACTGTCAATAGACAGAATACTGGGCTGGACTGACCTTTGGTCTGACCCAGTCTGGCCATTCTTATGTTCATTGCCTATTCCACACAGAGGTGCCTGGTGCTCCAGACTTCCCAGCTGGTTCGGGGAGGGGTTTTCACTAAGGGATGAGCGAAGATTCAGAATGCATACTTCTGGGCATGTTTTGTGCAAGCAAATTATAGACCACCCTCTGGATCATGACCATTAATTTCTCTTGGCTTCCGAAAGTAATACCAGCAGTGAAGGAGGGGGTGTCTCTGCACCTCTCCCTTTTGAATCCTGCTCAGAGAGCTGATGAGAAGTATCCAGTGATTTAACTCCTCTCATTCTACCATGGAATGATGTAGGCACTTGTCACAAGTGTCCTTCATAAGGGTGCACAAGCCTCATTGAGTCAGTTTCTAATTTGTGTTTTATCATAGGCACAGAGGTTCTTTGAACATTTCAGGTGCCCAGTGCAGAGTCCCTGACCTCGGTTCAACAGTCTTAGAGACCCAGCTCTGACTTAATCTATTTTTAAGTGTTCTGAACGTCTCCTGTCCCTTGTGTTACCTGCTGCTGACTCTTCCCCCTACCTCTACGCTGGTGACATGCAAAAGAGTGGTTCCCATTTCTGACTGTGCCAATCTATAGGTCCTGTCACTGCAGTGTTGCTGTATATCCCCTAACCTCCACTGACCACTGTCAGCAGAAGAGTTTCAATATGAAATTCAATCAGTCAGAGGACTAACTATATTCAATGGAGTCCAATTCCATTAGATTTTTCCTGTGCTGTTTCATATACCCAGATCATTTTCAGTTAGATATCTTTGTACTGACCTGGGGAGTATGATTCCTAGACTGTAGATACAAAGGGAACTTAAATTTAACTCCTCTCACGTCATGCTCAACTCCTATAGGCATCAAAGGGACACTTGCAAGCTTTCACAATGATGGGGATTCACCCCACACAGTACTAATATGAGATTCACAATGGCATTTAGCCATCCAGACAGGTTCTGCCAGTGTTGAGAGGGCAGTTTTGCAGTCTAACCTCTTCCTTACTGTAAGCACCATTGCACATAAACAAAAAAAACCCATATGTAGGCCACTGCAAGCAACCAAGAGAAGCACAGCTAGCTCTAAGTTTTTGGTTTTCACTAACGTATTTGATAATTTTTCAGCTGTAAGGGTTTTCATGGCCACTAACACTTCATGTTCTTCCAACTGATTGCCAGACTGAATCCTTCAACTCTCCTGCACCCAAGCGCTCAGCTGTGAAATAGTGAATACCCCATGTTGTCTTGATATGTAAGTGTCACTCACTTCTATTCCATGCCAAGGGAACCAAAACTTTCACTGGAAGGCAGGTCTCTTAATCACTCTTGCATCTCAATTTCCAGATTCAAGCATGTGTCACATACATGTAACACTTCACTAACAGCTATCCTCGCCTACTCCTACTCTAGCATATTGTACGTGCCAACTGGCATTTAGCCACCAGTACTAGAGTAACCACTTTGTGAAACCAGATTTTTATTTTTGGAATAGGGAACTGCAGAAAACTTGGGAGAGGGAGATCTCCCAATGACCCACCATTTGGTATGCTCCACCTAGAATGCTGACTCCACAGCCTGCCAGGCCTAGCATGCAACATCCTCCAAAACAGACATGCAACACATGGTGTCTCGGATGGTGACTGATTGCAGAGGTGGAGTCCGGGACAGAGGACAGAAGGGGGAAGGATCAGAGAAGGGAACATAGAACTCAGAGAGGAAAGGAAAGGAAAGAAAGGTGATCAATAGAACTGGGGAGGAGGACAAACGCTTCACTTTACCATGAGTGGTTTAGCAACGCGCTTTGTCAATCTCACTCTAGAGGGCATCATACAGAGCCAAGTCCAAAGGACACAGACCAGGTACTGCACTAGAAAATGTTAGAGACAGCTGAGACCCAGGTTGCCATTAACAAATCAGCACTGGTCAAGAGTGGGCACTGAGTAATGTTTGAGATATTAGAGAGACAAGGTGAATGAGAGAACATCTTGCATTGCACCAACTTCTGCCAGAGACAAGCTTTCGAGCTTCACAGGGCTCTTCCTTAGGCCTATGAGATATCACAGCTCTCTCTTTTAGTGAGAGCAGGAGGGGTCTATGGGGAACCGTGGGGAACAGCCCGGGCTGTCTATATTTCATGTCAGTCATGTAAATGTAACACACCTACACACTGACCACAGCACCAACGTCTAATACAGCTCTTCCCCATAGCTCCACCCACCCCACCCCTGCACCCGCACACACTAACCTATTACCTGGCACTTATCAGTATTCATACTTTACAGAGGTCAAAAGACTTGTCATCAAGGAACAGCAAACAAGTGTGACCTGCTCAAACTCGACAAGGCAATCAATGTCTGCATTTCAGAGGAGAGCCTTCATGGAAATTTGCCGATGCCTGTTTAGTTTTCTAAAGCTCTCAACTAAGACAAAGCTCTGATACTTGATAAAAACCATCCTGTTAGGAGACTGGATGACTTAGGGGATCAGGGATAAGATAAGGAGCTTTTTGGTTCAAAATCCACTCCAGGCTCTTTGATTTTGAGTCGACTGAAACAAAAATCTCAGTGTACAATAAAAGCACTGTTACCCAAACCTTTAGGCACATAAAAGCAAGTGCATGCACCTATTCAACAGGTACCACTGTGATGGGCACATTACAAATGGAGGCAAACAGAGAGCGGGTAATGAAGACCTTTCCATCATATCACCAGGCACTGGGTATGTGAATCAAGGGTAATACATATCTGAAACCAACTGCTGACAGAACCAAACCCTCGGAATCCCAGCTGCTGTAATCAAAGTCCATCATTAATTAGAGAGTAAAGGTAGTTTGGAAATAATTTTTTTTTTTATTGACTACAAATATTGACAATTTTTTTCCCCCACTTTGTTGAAATTTTCAGATTGTGGCCAAAAACCTTGTCTGTTCATAAAATTTTCAGTGAAGCGGGACCTTTTTTTCCAAAAGTGTTTGTTTTGTCAAAAAATAGCCATTTTCCACTGAAAAACTTGGATGGAAAATGTTCAGCTAGTACTATTAGCGAGGGCTATTTATGCTAATCTCAAAAAACACGACCCCAGTGGGGACCAACACCCTCCTAGCACTTCAGATAGAACTGGAAATGGGCCAATTTCTCAGATACAACTTTTAACATTAATTAGCATGGCCAACAAGGCCTTTTATGGGAAGGAATCAGAGGAAAACTGCGGAGGTAGAAATGTAGGAGTTTGGCACTTTATTGGTAGCTAGTGCCATTTTCTTTCATTCACTCGAGGATAATTATTTTGGCTATGGCCACCTATGATTTTGTCCTCTAATTAGCAGGTAAAGCAAGTCAACATTTACTTATTATCAAGGACCTACTACAGGTTGTGTTTCTGCAGCCAAGGCAAACAAATCTGTACCTGTCCTTCACACTAAGAATAGCTTCCCATCGTCAAGCACAGTTGCCAGGGAAATGAATGGCTTCTAATGCAAGCTTCTCAGTCAAATTAAACGAGTGCAGACTAAAAGCAACAGAGGCAGACGGCGACAGAAAGCATGCGGTGAATAAGATGCACACGCTGTGCACACGTGGAGAAATTACACCATGTTAGTGTGCCAGGCTGGGACTCGGGAGACCTGGGACCAATCCTCAGCTCCGCCCGACTTCTTGTGCGACCTTGGCCAAATCACAGTTTCTCTCTCCCTCTGTTCCCCAACTTCCCCCTGCACTGTACAATGGGCGAAGGAACAGCTCTACCCTACGTCCCACAGGTGTGGTGGGGATAAATACATTAAAGACCATCAGGCTCTCAAACTCAGTAGGTATGGGGGGGCTACATAAGCACCATAAGATAGCCAGACCCCTCTCAACCTTCAGAATGGCTGGTTATTTGACTTTCCACTGAAAATATGCTGTTACAGTGGGGTCACTAACTCGCTCCTGTTTTAACGCAGCCTAAATCAGACCAGACTTGAACCCAGGAAGGACTCCTGGGCTTTATTCCTGATCCTGCAACTGACACACTGTGCAACCCTGGGCAAGTCACTTAATCTTTTTGTGCTCAGTTCATCCAGCTGTAAAATAGGGATACCAGGGATTACCAGCTACCGCAGAAGGGTGCTGCAAGACTTATCTATCGAGCTCCAAAGGTGTGCTTGGTGCTTTATGGAGATAAAACAGACAAGATCTCTGCCACTAGGAGCTTGCAACCTAATTGAATGGATGCATCAGAAAAGCACCTTGGGATCCTTTTTGATGATTCATATTGAATTGAAATGGATATGGATCTAAGTAAAGACTTAGCAAAGTATTTGATGTTTTAGAAATCCAGACCCAACCTACTTCCAACACCCCCTCCACGCAGCAGAGTCATAATTATAACTCTCTCTGAGCAACAGGACAGAAATAAAGACTGAGTAAACTGAGGCTAGCAGAGACAGGTAAGCACCTCTGCTCTATTCGAGAAATAAAACTGAATGACTAAAGCAGCTGGATGGTCCTTCAAAGACTTAATGAAACAGCTCCAGGTACAGCAGCAGCTTCTACAGTTATCCTGCACAGGATGTCTTTGGTGGCATCAAATCTCCATATTTAACCATCTAGATTCCTTTCTCCCACTGCGGGTGGCTGAAGTTTACCAAGAGTAATGGGCTTAAATTGCAGCAAGGGCAGTTTAGGTTGGACATTAGGAAAAACTTCCTGTCAGGGTGATTAAGCACTGGAATAAATTGCCTAGGGAGGTTGTGGAATCTCCATCATTGGAGATTTTTAAGAGCAGGTTAGACAAACACCTGTCAGGGATGGTCTAGATAATACTTAGTCCTGCCGTGAGGCAGGGGACTGGACTAGACGACCTCTCGAGGTCCCTTCCAGTCCTATGATTATGCCCTTTTAAGAGGAATAGGACAGGGATAGGAGGCAGTGGTGATGTGCTTTGGTTATGCTTTCTGTCTAAAAGCTATTTGATTTTTTTTTCCCCTAAAATTTTCAAGAAAACAGAGGAAAAAGTTAGCATGATCTTCTGGGAAAATGTTTTCCATTTTTCAACCAGCTCTGTCTCTAACCTTAGATTGTATACTCCAGAGGGCAAGGACTTTGGGCCAATAGGTGTGAGATCAGAAATCAGGCCCTCTGTAATGCTATAGTAGCCCATAAGAGACCATGTTGACACCTAGTGTCCTATAAATACAGGAATAAAAGAAAAACCAGCTTCGAACACCTGTGTCTGCTGCATATTTTGATGCTGATTACTTTGCCATTTGGTTTCCCATAGGTTTTTTATGAAGATGAAGCAAAAAAACAACCCACCCCAAGAACCAATATAATTCATGTTTGTTTCCTTTTTTGTTGTTGCATTTGTTAACTCAAAGCAGGATTGGAAGGGGAAATACGTGGAGTCCTGGGGTAGCTGGAACTCTTCAGCCACGAGTTTTCTATCAAATGGTAGTATTTTTTAATCTCTCTCTCTCTCTCTCTCTCTATATATATATATAGCACTTTTCATCTCAAAGATCTCAAGACACATTGCTTTATACAAGGACTGGCCTACAAATCAATATGCTCCAGGACACGTGGCGTTACACAGGTCAGACTAGATGATCTAATGGTCCCTTCTGGCCTTCAATTCTATGCATCTATGAAACAAACCCTAAAAACTTCTCCAGTGGCTTCCTGCTGCTGCATTGGCGTACCTCCCCGAGGTTCACAGCTCTCATTCTCCCATGCAACACATTACCGTATCATATTTATGCCATGCAATCTGCTAAGGAACATAAATGCTTCACAAGATGACATCCCTACACACAGACGCTGCTAAAGCCTTGAGCAGAGGGGAGGTCTGGAGAGGCATATGTCTGTTTCCATAGACTGAAAATCATCCACTGGTTGGGCAACATTTCTGATTCTCTCATGCTGAGGAACACAGGGTTCCTTGCCCACTCTGTACTCTAGGGTACAGATATGGGGACCCGCATGAAAGACCCCCTAAGCTTATTCTTACCAGCTTAGGTTAAAAACTTCCCCAAGGTACAAACTTTGCCTTGTCCTTGAACAGTATGCTGCCACCACCAAGCGTTTTAAACAAAGAACAGGGAAAGAGACCACCTGGAGTCGTCTTCCCCTGCAAAAAATATCCCCCCAAGGCCTACACACCCCCTGTCCTGGGGATGCTTGAGAATAATATCCTAACCAACTGGTTACAAAATCATCAAAGACCCAAATCCCTAGATCTTGGAACAATGGAAAAATCAGTCAGGTTCTCAAAAGAAGGATTTTATTAAAAAAAGAAAGGTAAAAATCATCTCTGTAAAATCAGGATGGAAAATACTTTACAGGGTATTCAGATTCAAAACACAGAGGATCCCCCTCTGGGGATTGGTCCAGCCAAGTTAGCTGAGCTTCTTAACCCTTTACAGGTAACAGGATGTTGCCTCTGGCCAGGAGGGATCTTTTAGCATTGTATACAGAAAGGGGGTTACCCTTCCCTTTATATTTATGACAACATCTGAACAGGCCTTCCATCCCGAGAGCTTTGCATTTGTTCTGTTGTTAACTGAAGGCCACACTCAAGGTATTTTCCCTACCTTCCGAAGGGCTTTTTCTCTTCTACTAATTGTTGTTTCTATTATGCCTGAAACATTAATCTATTTATTTAGCAGTAGGATTGTTTTCAGTATGTGTCGATACTTATTTATTATTGGAGGCCCACCAGAGCACTTGTTTCAAAGGAAGACAACAGGACTTCCCAATGGGTTTTGTGTTAATCTCTCTATCATCACCACATTTGCCTATCCCTCCTTCCCCACCTCTTGGAATAATGGAGGAATTAAGGTCCTAGTTCAACAAAGCACTTACGCACATGCTCACCTTTAAGCACAGGAGTAGCCTCACTAACTTTAGCTGGACTACTCACAGGGCTGAATTTAGGGTTTGCCGCATGGTGGGTCCATCCCCCTCCTCCCAGTCCCGTATCCTGCCTCCAGACGTGGACAAGACCTGATGCTTCTAAGCAGTGGTTTCTCAACTGTGCTCTGTGGACTGCCGGTGAGCTGAGTAGCCACTCACTGGAATGAAACCTCACTGAGAAAGCTGCAGCGTGGGGTCACAGGCCAGACTGCTCTCTCTTGCAAAGCCACCTGTATATTGGAGAACCGTTGGCTCAGAGGAAGCCAAAACTACTCTGGCAATTGGTGCAGGGCCGTGCATGGGAAAACAGCGTGTGGGGAGTGAGGAATTACACCAGCTGATGAACTGGGAGAGTCTCCACCATCCTTCCCCTAGTTCTTGAAATTTTTCACCATATGTAAATACCGCCCAGACCCCTAAGCGGCTTTGCTGCTCACCTCCCGACCTTCATAATCCCAGTTAAGGTGCAGCTGCTATAATAATAGAGGGAAACTCACTCACAGGATTATTCTGATTATTTAGTCTGCTGCGGTTTCCAGAGGCCCCCAATTAGAGATCAGGGCTCTCGCAATGCTGTATGCACACGTAAAGCAACAACTGTTCCTGCCCCAGGCTGTTCACAGCTGAGGATTAGGACAAAGCAGATAAACCGACAAACACGTGAGGCAAGATGAGGAGATGAACAGTAAAGACACGTACAAAACAAGTGTTCATTGCAGTCACAGCTTGCCTCTCATTTTGCTCAACAACGTGCAACTGACGTAACAACAGTCTTGCTCTTCTCCCCACCGTGGCCTGTTGGGATTTTCAAAGAAACCTAAGGACCTTAAAATCCCAAATCCCATCAGATTTCAATGAGAGCTCAGTCCCTAAACCCCTTCAGGTCCTTTAAAAAGCCAAGCCTGTGGCTGTGATGCATCAAGATGCCACTGGAACATGTAGAGGCCAAGTGATACAGGTCAGTCATGCACCATGCTAAAGAGTTTATAAAATTCTCACCCCAGACCTGGTGAGAGAAATCAATTTACAGACCTGATTGCTGACTCCCGCACCAACACATCTTGTTTATAGGATCAACTCATTCCAACAACATCCCAAAGACACATTTCACTGCTAAAGTGAAGTGATGGCTGTCAGGTAGCCATCTGAAGTCTCGACAGGGGCAGATACGGTATATTGAACATTTCCCCAGAGACATCAATTACCCACCAGAGGTAGATACAAAAAACCAAGTATTTACCTAGCACATGGTTTCTCAGAGAACATTCAGGATTTAATGTCTTGTGCCTGCTTATCTCAGGCCAAGTGATGTTACTCTGGAACTTGAAACTGAGCAGTATACGTCTCCTAGGGACCGCTGGGTATCATATTGTAGACAGGGCACGTAGCACCACCTGTTATTCTGTTGGCTAACACTTCCCATTTATCAGACCTATATTCAGTTGCTCGTAACTTTGCCAGACTGTAACCCTTGGGGCTGAAATTTTCCATGCTGGGTATTTGCCTCGGGCTGAATTATTATTATGATTGATTTTTTTTTTTTGAAAATTTCAGACACAATGGTTTAGCCATTTCAAAGATGGCAGCTAGGAAAAAATACATTGTTTTGCCCATGTTAAAAATTGCAGGCAGCCTTTTCTTTGAGAAGCTCTAGTTCCTTTTGAGCAAGAACTTGAAAATCAGCTGGGGGGGGGTGTCCCCATAAAAATCTGCCCAACTTTGGCCAAGATATAAGACTTTAGAGAGAAAAAAATCACAGTTCGCACATACTCGGTAAAGACTGCTAAGACTTTAAATTCCCCAAAGAGTCCATCTACATTGGCCCGGCTGGGCAAAGAGTATGGGACAAAGGGATGGAAGGGAGGGAGAGGCCGACTCTGTCTGGATGAGAAGCTCAGGGATGGAGATTGGGACAGAAATGTGAGCTGGAGAGGGGTAACTGGAGACCAGCCTGGAAGAAAGAGAGCTCAGATGAGTAGCTGGGAAGGAAGAAATTGAGACTAAGAGTGAGGGGAATTGGGATGGGATGGTAAGTCTGGAAGAAAGAGCGTAGGCAGGAAAGAGTGAGACGAGAAGCCAGAGGACTGGAGACCAGGCCTGGCTAGGTGAGGAGAATGGGATTGGGGACAAGCAGGCAGGGATGGGAAAGAGACAGGACTTGGAGAAGGTCAGGTCAGAGGGGAGAGGCAGAATGAATCACCCTTAAGAGCATGGAGTCCGGGGGGGGGGGGGGGGAGTGGGGGAGAGATTGCCAAAAGAGAGGATGGTCTCATAACTAGGAACTCAACTGCCTTAATCAAGCTGCTTAAACTAAGCTTTTTGCAGGTGGTCACTAACTCGGTGTCCCTCACTTTCTTCGTGTTTTACTTGAGACCGGGAGGGACTTGCAGAGATGGTGAGCACCCACAGTGAGCTTTGAGCACAGAGCGCTCTCTGAGGCAAAACATTCTGAAAAATCAGGTCCTAAGACTCTAAAATTGGACACCCTAAAGTAGTGGATACTTTTGACCTTCATCTCTTTCTCTCGGTTTCTGATGTGTAAAATGCGGAGAGCACCACCCCCTCATTTCACAAGGGTTTTGTGAAAAATAAACCCATTAACAGTTGTGAAGCAGTCACACAATAGCAATGAACATGACAGAAAAGCACGAGGAAATTAATAATTCTGTTTTCACAGCAAGGTTTGAACAGTGTACAGTAAATAAGGCCTTGGACCACACACTGAACAATGAGTAGAAAACTAAAACATTGAATAACTGCTCATTAAGTGAATACTGCCCATTCAGCACACTGTGGAAAAAAAACAGTATGGGCTCATCTAATTAAATACCATATCATAATGCATACGCACTATGGGGCCAGAATTAAGGTTGTATGCGCAACCTTAATTCTGGCATTTATTAACTTTTGAGTGCTTGACTTTGCAGCCATAATAATGTTGTTTACCTCATAATAATGTTGTGTGTGTGTGATTAGCTAGAGTGCTTATGTTACCACCATCCTGCCACACAGCCAATCACCACATACATTTCTCCTGAGTAGTGCAGATTATGTCTATCTGTAACCCAAGCACAGACTCTCCTTCACCGCAATGCAACGCACCACAGACAACCTCTGCTCTCCACGAAACCGACTGGAGTGTCGAGTTCCCCAGTCTAACTACATGACTGGTTCCTAAGACTCTTAGCCAGGTCTGATTTTCAGCCAGCCATTCTCCTCACTACATTAACTCATCCCCTCATAACATACGTCGTCCTCTTCAACTCAAAATAACTCCAGCTCAGCATGGTAACTCCAAAGAGAAGTGGTGATGGCCCTAAGCAATTTTCCCCCTCCCCTCTTCTACCCCAACGTATACCACTCCCTCTCAACCATGTCTATGGCAGCTACCATAGCCAGGGGCACCTTAGAAACACCTCTGAAAGATGCTGACACAGTCATTTTCTGTAAGTGAAGGGATTACCATCGGATAGCTGGCTGATCACCATCATCAAATAAAACAGTGAGCGTACAGCTGAAATCCCACAGAGCAGGAACCCACATCAATATAATCACCACCATATTAGGAGCTAATTGGCCCCACTCAATAGTTCTGTCAGCAGATGTGTGTCCATGACTGAAGGGCCATGGAAGCTGAATTATTCTTTCACTCTCAAGAGACGGTGTCTGCTAGGCCAGAGTGAAAGTCCATCAGCAAGAGAGCAGGGCAGAAACTTGCATTGTTGTGGTCCATGCGGCACCTTATAAAGTGTACTGCATGCAAAATAAAATGTCATGCACTTATAAGCATCAGATAATAAATACTACCCCCGGTGCGGGTAAAGAAAGGTATTGAGCAACAATAAGATGAAATCTGACAGCAAAGTTTTGGATCTGTTTTTCAGCTGAAAACTTTTCTAGTGTTGACAAAAAAATTTACATTTCCCCACTGAAAGATGCTTTCCTTTGTAAATTTCCACTTAATTAAAAACTTGATTTTCATTTTCGACCAGCCTTAGTACTGGGGTATTTTTCAGCCTATCCTAAGTATTAACAAGATACTGAGAAATCCCATGGTAAAATCACAATCCATGATGAGCGCCGCTCCCTTTTTCTCCTAGGAGTGATTGCTGTATTCTGACATTTCTAGCTGCCTCCTAACTGTGCAGTTCATGCCAACACCGTTTCACTCTATGCCCACATCCTTTAATAAAGTCTTCCCCTGGATATATAAGAGCACTCCCAACATTTCTCCCTTTGCCCATGAACTGGGCAAACCAAACCGTACTGTGAGCCATCGAACCCATGAAAAAGGGAGCACCTTTCCAATTCCTCAGTCACACCCTTTGTGATCACTCAGGGAACAGCAACGGACTTCAAATGTCTCCCGCATCCCCCATTCTGTCCTCACCTGGAAAACCAGTTGCTGCAGCAAGCGGAGGGGAGGTAGGAGATAATTCCATTGCTGGGAAACAAATTGGGGGCTTAGAAACTGATGGGGATAAACAAGATCTGACTGTATATGATTTAGAGCTAACAATGTAGTTTACCGAATGTTAATTGAATACACAGTGGCTGTTAGCGACTGTGGGGATCAACTTAATTTTAAATTAAATAAGCAATAAATGCTTAACTGAACTTCTATTAAATTTCACCCAGTATGAGAAGTATGTGGGGCTTTTAATTGACATTAAACAAGATAGTTACATTGAGTCAGTTGATATTTTATTACCTGGAGATAAATGGCCTTATTAAATCTAAGCTATTTCCATTCGAGGTGGAATCACACATGGCTCCGCTAATGTTTGTCTGGCTCAAAGGCAGCGCGCTAAGCAGATTTACTTGGGTGGGGAGGGTGAAAACAGTGGACAATACTGGATTGATAGCCCCACCTGGAGACGGAAAGCCATTCATTCACAGAACAGGTACTATCCATTTATCTAGGGAGTTCTATGGCCCCCACATTGCTGTGGTCTCTGAACGCCGCACAATCATGAATGGATTTTATCCTTAACACTGCTGAGAGGTAGGGAAGAATTACTCCCATTTTACAAATGGGAAACTGAGGCACAGGGAAGATTAAGTGATTTGCCCAAGGCCTGTGATACACAGGAGGTCAGACTAGAAGATCTGGTGGTCCCGTTTGGCCATGAACTCTGACACACAGGGAGTCCGGAGCCAGGCCAGGTACTGAACCTACATCTCGCATGCAGCCAAGTGCCTCTTCCAGTTCTCACTGACAACTTCCCTAATTCCATCTCCACTTCTTCTCTAGCAGTGTCTTCCCCACTCTTCCACCTCTCCTCCTAAAGCCTACTAGGATTGGAAACAAAAGGGCCAATAAGGATGGGGGACATACCTATCCTGAGACCTCATTTCCCATGTGCCCCCTGAACCCGAGGAAATACTAATGGCTTGTGGCTACCATTGATCTAGGCTATTGTCAAAGCCCTGACATAGCGGTAGAAGGCCTTCCACTTCCTATAACTGTCTGCTTATTCCAAACACCTAGACACTAACATATGTAAACAGTCTTCAGCTATGTTAAGGGCTGTTATAAAGTGTACAGCAATCGATTGTTCTTCTCCTGCCTCCAGTGGACACAGAGAAGTAATGGGATTAATCTGCAGCAAGGGAGATTTAGATTAGTTATTAGGAAAAACTTTTTAATTCTCAAGGTAGTTAAGCTCTGGAACAGGCAAGAACAGGACAAACACCTGTCAGGGATGGTCTAGGGTTTCTTGGTCCTGCTCAGCGCAGGGGGCTGAATTTGATGACTTCTCTTCCCTTCCAGCCCTATATTTCGTGAATCGATGATTCAGAGACTAACACCACTGACCTTTTTGAAAATGACATGAATCTGAATTCTGACATGAATCTGAATTGCACCCAGATGCAATTTCATAAGTAAGCAGTATAAATTTTAATGTTTTCTACCAAGTTTTATGTACAAAATCAAGCGAGAGGTGGATACATCTTCCTGGTCTATGGAGACAAGTTTAGGAAGAAACCACATTTTCTATGTAAGGCATCTCTACGTCTACAACGTCTTGCTCTCGTTCTTTCAACGAGTGTGTGATGTTGCCCTCTAGTGGCTAACTCACAGAGAAGATAAAGAACATGGTACTATGGCTAGTTTAGGAAACGCATATTAGCTCAAGTGGCAGGATCATGCATTTTAGGAACAACCAGCTTCTGGTCCTGGCTCCCAAGCTGTGGTGAATCACTTACACGGTAACTGCATCTGTTTGTATGAGCAGACGGATACAGCCTGCCCAAGACACCGCATGCAAAACAGAATCAAACAGCACAATGTAAACTAATTAAACCAATAGGACTGGCTACAGGAATCGGTCATAAAAACTGGGCCAACAATAACCATTTTAAAGATACTACGAAGGGAAAAAAACAGACATTTTTTTAAATGGAGAGAAAGCGATTAGCATCCATTGGCAAATTCCATGCCCTGTGCGCCATCCACAGCCAACAGCCAACCTGCACACCAGCCTGTGACAACTGATGGGTGCCACCACACCCCCAATGAGAAATCACAATTTTAAATGGTTCCTTCTGGCCTGAAGAGCTATGAACCTATGGGGGAAAATGGCCTGACTGGAGTCAGTGATACTCAGCAGTCAGTATCTTTTCTAAGAAAAGGTTATCAGCAGCTCACAACTCCTCTGATGTTTGTTTTCCTTCCTGAGCATATTGCAAGGCTTTGGGAGCATTTATGAGTGACTCATGCATATGACAGAGTCAGCCTCAGATCCCAACAACAGATACTGACACCTTTCTTTTTCTTTCTTTCTTTCTTTTTTTTTTTTACTTAAAATAATGACTTTCACACCAGCTCTTGCATTGGCTCTGAACGTGACCAAAACTAACTCTCCTTGGGATTAAGGCAGAATCTTAGCTTGAGTGTCTTTGCCATTAATCCTAATCACTGTGATTAGGTGCGGGAGATGTTTTTTTCATATCTGGATTAGCAGCATTACCACCCTCGCTATATTCCTGTGCCCAGAAGCACAGGGAGCAGAAACTGCTAAGCATTATACTGACCTAACCCAATTTCTTAGGCGAGCACAAACTGCCGAAAGCTTTGAGATTTCATGGGGTTTTTTTGGTCTGTGCTTTTTTTATTTGATTTGTTATTTTCTTTTCTCTGTGTTTCTTTCTCACAAAACTAAAAAAAAAAAAAACCTGTCAGAATTCACTAACATTCCCTTTTGCAAGTTCCAGTCGGCGTGCAGCTCCCTTAGCATGAAAGCAACTGCCATGTTTCCTTTCCAATCCCTGGTCCAGGACCAGTGCTTAGAAGGGCTCTTGGAGTATTTGTACTCTCCATCAGAGTCCAAGAAAGTGACGGGATACTGGACCTTAAACGCATGGATGAATCCAAAGGAAGTAAATATTTCACTATTGTCACTGTGTTACTATGTTCTTATGCTAAAACCTCTTAAGGTAGCCATACAAAATTTATTTGAGCCTGCCTTGCCCAGTGAAGCTTAATATGGGCACTGGACTGGCACACCATTTCAGACATCACAGCAGTTGGTACACTCTAAAGTGACTCTAAAGGCCAAATGACGTTGAGAAATATAATGAGACTAATATGGAAGTTAAATGCTTTCATAGGGGAATAGAGGAATTGCCAAGCTGTACCAGACCCATGCTCTTCCTAATCTAGTATTTGTCTCCAACACTGGCCAGCACCAGATGCCACAAAGAATACTGCAAGAACCCTCCCGATCTCTAAAAGTTAGAGATCAGTTTAAATCAGTGCTTCTCACACTTTTGTATTGGTGACCCCTTTCACACACCAAGCCGCTAAGTGCAATCCCCCTTATACATAAAAAAACCCTTTTTTTACATTTAACATTATTATAAATGAGGAAGGTGAAGAACAGTTTGGGGGTGGAGACTGACAGCTCGCGACCCGCCCTCCATGTAATAACCTCATGATCCCCTCAGGGGTCACGATCCCCAGTTTGAGAACCCCTGGTTTAAACCATGAAGCATAAGGTTTAATTGCTAGTAAACTCTTATAATGTTGGATATTCTTGTTAGCCATATAAATGTCTGACCCCTTTCTGAATGTTTCCAAATTCTTGGCCTCATCATCATCTTGTGGCAATGAGTTCCAGAGTCTAATTACAAACTGTATGAAAAGTATTTCCTTTTATCTATTTTAAATTAGCTGCCTTTCAATTTCCCCTTGTTCTTCTGTTGAGACATGGAGAACAGTCACACCCAATGCCTCCATTCTCCAGACCATTCATTATTTATATACTTTTATCCCGTCCCTTATTTGGGGTTGTTTACTTTAGAAAGGAGACAGTCTCTTTTAATCTCTCTTCATATGAGTTTTTCCAGGCTCCTAATTATTTTAGTTATTCTTCTCTGAACCTTTAATTTCTACACTATGCTTCACTAGGCTATTGCAGGGCCTTCTGATGGAGAAATGGGAACTGCTTAGATCAACAGCATTGTAGGACTTGCAGCAGGAATCACACATAATCAGACAGGTTTCAGAGTAACAGCCGTGTTAGTCTGTATTCGCAAAAAGAAAAGGAGTACTTGCGGCACCTTAGAGAATAAATTGGTTAGTCTCTAAGATGCCACAAGTACTCGTTTTCTTTTTACATAATCAGACAAAAGGAACTTGCCTAAAGTTTGTGCACAAGCCACGAGATTTGACCTATGAACATGAAAGAATGATTTTAATAAACAAGGTGACACCTATGCTTGGAAATCAAATGATGGGGCACCCGATACCTGAATAGTATCGTAAGTTATAATTAATAATAAATAAACCCTGATGACCACTTTATTTGTTGAAGTTCTTCAATTCTGATGGGATTTTAGCAGTCAGTATTTCACATGCTGCGAGAGGCAGAGATAAAGGCCATTAATCTTCAGTCTTTATTCATGTTGTGTAGTACTTACTCACTTGCATATCCTTAGACAGAACTTTTTACAGGATAAATACTGCGCAAAATAAGGGATTCAGAATTGGGCCAGAATTTATACTACTTGAAGACTTGAATTTCAAGCTTTCATAAGTTATACAGCAGAGAGTCCTAACTACCGAAGTTCAAGACAACAGCCAATTAAATATCATACTCAAAGTGGGGCCAAAGAGAGACCCAAAGCTATTCAGAGAATGATGCAATTTGCAGACGTCATCTGCCTTGCAATCTGCCACAAACAGGCAAATGGTCATATCATCACTTGGGAAACTGGCCTTTCCAGACTTAGCCAGGATTTGAGAGGGGTTTCAGAACTGAAAATTGCCACTGCAAGTTGTAGACAGAACAGCAATATAGTTGTAAGCCTTGGAAATGTCGTGGCTAGAGGAAGGTACTGGAGAGACAGATCTGAAGGCAAATCTTTGCAGCACAAGCTTCCCCTGCCAGTGCTCTTCAACCACATTTTGAAGCGAAAATTTCTCTGGGCAAGAGAATTCAAGTCTCCATTGCCAGTTCATTCCTAGGTGTTTCGGCCAAGACAGCTAATGAGGGTGCTAGCCAATGCCAATCATAATAGACAGTTCACACTTCCATGATGAAAGACTCGAATATTCAGTGACAGGGAGAAATCTGGAAAGCGATAATGCTGATGGAGACAGGAGTGACAGTAGACAGGAATGTACGTAGGAGTTTGCATGTGACTGGCCCATTGCAGTTTGGGGTGTATACACAGCAGCATCAGTGAGATACAGTCCCTCTATATACAGCTCTTGAACACTATGTTCAATTCTGAGCAACATGTGACTGAAAGACATTGACAAACAGAATGGAGCTCAGACAAAAGCAACCAAGAGGATGAAGGGGCCGGTGGGTATGGGACTGATTCACAAGGAGCTAAATGGGGCACGTTGCTGAGCTAATAGACAACTGAAGTGGCAGAGATATGAGAACAGTCTACAAATAGCAGAAGGAAGTTAATGTCTAGGGGTCTGTCTACCCTGGGAATTTTCAGTACTTTTCCCACGGGTGCACTGGGAACATAGGAACTGCCAGACTGGATCAGACCAGTGGTCCACCTAATCTGGTAACCGGTCACCAACAGCAGCCAGTACCAGCTGATTTAGAGAAAGGCACAAGAAACCTTGCAGAAAACAACTCAGAGCTGTTTATTTCTAACTCCCAATAGTTAGACATCGGCTTAACCCCCAGATGACAGGACGGAAGGGAGCACTAGAAAGAACAGGCAGCAGGAATTTCTACAACACTGATGTGAGCAGTTAGATGACACAATGGTAAGAACTAATGCTCTGTCTATGCTAGAACTCCCATCAATGGTGCTGCACCTGTGCTAGCCAGCAGGGAGTAAAGGGTGAACTGTAGATAACAGCAATGGAGAGGAATAGAGAGGGCAATACAACAGAACTGAGAGGGTGAAACCAAAAGGGGAAAACCAGGATGACAACCAGAGAAAACGTCCTGATAATAAGGCCTCACTGTGCTGTGAAATAATCACAGAAACATAGGGGGAGGGACACCAAGAGGTCATCTGCTTCATCCCCACTCCTGGTGCTGAGGCAAAATTAAATATACCTACCCCGACAGGTGTTTGTCTAACCTGTTCTTAAAACCTTCCAGTGACAAGGATTCCACCACCTCCTAGGTAATTACTCAAGGGAAGCCCCGTTGTCTGGGCTATTTAGCACAGTCTGGGCCAACCATGAAACACGGGAACAATCCTGTCCTGGCAATGAAATGGACTGAAAAACCCAATAAGTCTTTTCAAGCTCTAAGTCACACGATCTGATGTGGACAAACTCTCACGACAGAATGGGCTGAGCCCACCACCTCATTTCACACAGGCCAGAGAATGGCTCTTAGTTACTATCAACTTGGGACAAAGCTGAACCAGCAACACACAGGTGAACTATTCTGAGAGTCCCATGTCCACACCCCACTCCCCTCCCTCCATGATCCTAAATCTAGGCATTTATACAGCATCCCTCTCCATGATATCTGAGTACCCAGCAACACAGTGACACCCTAGATCCCAGTCTCACCGTATCCTTTTTTGCAAAATGATTTTTTCCACAGATTTTACCCTAAAAGTTACTCCCACATGGCAAGTACCCAGCCTCTGTAGGTCACATACCTGTGAGCCCTACAAGTGCAGAAATCCCATCAAAATCAATAGCACTTCTTTGAACTGAAGTCTTATGGGAGTGAGACTTTCCACTGTACATACAGGGGGGTCAGTTGCACAGTCCAGGGTGGAACAAAGCATTCCGACTTTGTAGCCAGACTAGCACCCTTAAGCAAAGGCGGCACGCCTTACAAAAGTAAGATATCAAAAGCCAGCTCATCCTAGAGGTGGGTGAAAGGTAAGTGAGCAAAATCCAGCCTACTGGGGAGTGGAAATAAAAAGAATAATCTAGCACTTTGTTTAGTCAAACTGAGTATGGCCAATTTATTTCATGGTATAATGCAGAAGCCAGAGCAATTACTGAATTAGTTTTCCCTATCAACACCTCCCACTCACAAACAAAGCCCCAGGGGGTGCCGAGATTTCTCCTGAACAATAATGAGAATGAAATCTGTCAATCTGAATGAAAATAAACTGGGTGACAGTAATCGTGTGGGAAATTTCTGCTGTGCTTAGCGGCCTGGGAAGGGCCTACCCAACCTTGCATGGAAAAGTGTGCCAGAGCCTAACACACCTGTGATTATTTCCATAATGATTGGGGTCCCATTCTACAAGGCACCATACCAATCCTTGCCCTAAAGAATTTACTGTCCCACAATTCAGGAGCAGGACAGAGGAGGCCCGGGGAAGCGATATTTAACAGAAAAAGATAGCAGGACAACTCCCTGGAACCAAAGCCATCAGTGTCTCAGCGCATTCCTGTCCCATCAGCTGTGTGGCCCACCCTGTGTGGTGAAAGCCTCTTGCCTCCAGAGCGCAGGATGCCGCACCTAAGGGCCCACTGGCGTCCTGCAGAGACCCTAGTGGAGTACGGCACACCCAGCTAGAAACCAGAGATCACAGGGAGCGGCTCTGGGGCTCTAGCCCCCAACTAGGGGGTCAGTTGCCCTCCTCCCTGGGCAAAGACGGGGCAGGGCGGGGGGCAGCATCCATCCGCACCCCCTCGCACCTCCAGTCCCCCTGCCCCCGGGGCAGTCGCTTGCAGGGTGTCCTTAGGGCCAGATCTGCCCGCCCCCCCCCGCCCCAAGGCAGCCCCTGGGAGGAAGGGGGGCGGGGGCCGTGTCCCCAGGAATGTCCCAGGAGGCTCCCAAACAGCAGGAGGGGCTCGGACCCCCAAGTGCGGGGGAAGTTTACTGCGGTGCCCCCGTCCCCAATTCGCCCCCTTCCCATGCCCAGCCTGAGACCAGCCCCCCCAAAAATCTGGTCCCTGCTTCTCCGCCCCCCGCCCCCGCCGGCGGCAGGCTGGAGATCCCCGCCGGGGCCTCGCCCGCCCGCCCCAGCAGCACCCGGCCCGGGCGAGGGAGGAGCCGCCGCCCCCGGCCCCACGCAGCGCGCGCCGCCCCGCCGGGGGCTCCGGCCGCGGCACGGCGGGGGCGGGGGGGCGGCGCGCGGGGGGGGGGGGTAAGTGACTCTCCGCAGCCCTACCTCGGGGGGAGGCGGCGGCGAGCGCGGCGGCGGCGGCAGCGGCGGGAGGGCGGAGGCGGCGGGGGGGCGGCGCCGGGGCTGCATCAGCGCCGAGTCCCCTCCCCGGCCCCGGCCGCCGCGGCTCCGGCACGGGCCTGGGGCTGCCCCCCGCTCCCGCTCCCTCCTGTCCCCCCTCCCGCCCCCTCCTGCCCCCAACCCCCCTTCTCCCCCCGCCCCCCTTCTCCCCCCGCGCCCCAACCCCCCCCTCCCGCTCCCTCCTGCCCCCCAACCCCCCTTCTCCCCCAGCCCCCCGCTCCCGCTCCCTCCTGTCCCCCCTCCCGCCCCCTCCTGCCCCCAACCCCCCTTCTCCCCCCGCCCCCCTTCTCCCCCCGCGCCCCAACCCCCCCCCCCGCTCCCTCCTGCCCCCCAACCCCCCTTCTCCCCCAGCCCCCCTTCTCCAGCTCCCTCCTGCCCCCCTAACCCCCCCTCTCCAGCTCCCTCCTGCCCCCAACCCCCCTTCTCCCCCCCGTGCCCCAACCCCCCCTCTCCCGCCCCCTCCTGCCCCCAACCCCCCTTCTCCCCCCCGCGCCCCAACCCCCCCTCCTGCCCCCCCAACCCCCCCGTGCCCCAACCCCCCCCTCCCGCTCCCTCCTGCCCCCCCAAACTCCCTTCTCCCGCTCCCTTCTCCCCCCCAAACCCCCTTCTCCTGCTCCCTCCTGCCCCCCAAACTCCCTTCTCCCCCACCTCCCTTCTCCTGCTCCCTCCTGCCCCCCAAACTCCCTTCTCCACCCCCGTGCCCCAAACCCCCTTCTCCTGCTCCCTCCTGCCCCTAACCCCCTTTCTCCCCCCTCTCCAGCTCCCTCCTGTTCCCAAACTCCCTTCTCCCACCCCCGCGCCCCAAACCCCTTCTCCAGCTCCCTCCTCCTCCCACCCCCGCACCCCAGCTGCCCCCTCCCCAGCTCCCTCCCGCCCCATCTCCCCCTTCTCCAACTCCCTCCTGCCCCCCTAAACTCCCTTCTCCCACCCCCGCGCCCCGGCTCCCCTTTCTCCAGCTCCCTCCTGCGCCCTATTCCCCATGTCTCACTCTACCCTAACACCCGGACTGCCCATCCTCCCCCTCCCCCGGCAGACTCCCCATCCTGCCCCCCGTCCCTTCCCTACTGCCCCCCTCTGCCCATCCCCCCTTCTCCATCTCTCCCCGGCCGGCACATCCGCTCTAGTGCCCCTCCTGCCACCCCCCACCCCAAACACACACAATGCTTCTGCCCCCCAGATCTGGCTCTAGACACAAGCCGACTAAGCAACTGCTTAGGGCCCGGAGCAGCTCCAGGGGGCCCCCTGTTCTCTCTCTATTATGTGTTGGGAGGCCAAAAATATTCCCAAGGGGCTAACACCGCCTCTAGTGGCCCCCCCTTCTTACCCCTTGGTGCGCTCCCCTCCCCCATCTCTGCTCCTGCCCCTTCCCCCCTTCCATGCCCCCTATCGCCCCTGCACCTTCCCTCCCCCCTTACCTTTCTCTCCTGGCCCCGGGCTGTAGGGGGGGAATCCGAGGGTCTGAAACCAAAGGGAAAGTCAAGGGAAGCCCCTAAAACAAAAAGTGAAACTTATGCCCAGCTCCCGCAGGCGGGCTGGTGCCTCCCCCTCTGCCCCCGGGCTTTGCCCAGAGCGCTGCAGGCTGACGTCAAGGGCCCAAATTCCTGACTTTCCCTGAAGGCAGATTTGTCCATGTAAGGTATTGGGATGGCGACTGCAGCTGCACTGCCTGGGAGTGACAGACACACGGTGGGGGTGGGGGGTTGCAGTGCCCAAGGGGGCAGAGATAGAAAAGGGTGGTGTCCTGCACTGCAAGGGGTGTGTGTGGGGGGGAGAGAGAGAGAGAAGAGTGACAATGGGGGCGGGGGGTTACACTGCATCCCAGGGAATGGACTGGGAAGGCTGCTGAGATAGTATAGGAAGAGGTAGAGGGGCATTTTTAATATTATTTAAGATTTCCACTTTAGGGCCCGGTCTTGCAAACATTAAATGCATGTGTTTACATCTTTAGGCATGTAAGCAGGCCTGTGCTTAATCTTTGCAGGATTTGGGGCTGCAGTTTTTGCACATTCACCTTTAAGGTAATCAGTTTTTTTTTTAAAGTTTCAAGTAGTTTCAGGTCCTACACGTGCCCAAAGGCTCCCTGTTAATTTTTTGGTACTTTTCCATATCTATTACTTTATTTTTCTCTTTTCCCTTAATTTGTTGTGTGAAAAACCCACACAACACACAGTACAGGGGAAACAGTGAAACAAACTCTACACAAAGAGCTGTCAACTGTACAAAGGATGCAAATTGGGGAAAATGGGGGATTTTTTCCTCTAATCTCTTTCAGTTATGCTTGTTACAGTTACTTGTAATTCAAGCACAAGTGGGTTTTGTTTG
Source organism: Lepidochelys olivacea (assembly GCF_965140295.1). NCBI lineage: Eukaryota > Metazoa > Chordata > Testudines > Cheloniidae > Lepidochelys > Lepidochelys olivacea. Next base: position 4,917,498 of record NC_140419.1, read on the forward strand.
GATGAGGGTCTGACTTTAAGCATTAGCTGTTTCCAGTTTCCAGGTTGCATTGGCATTACAATTGAGAGGAGCAAGGCAGAAGGGATGCAGCGCATGAGGACTGGGGAGAGCAAACCTGCCAAGCCTCTCATATTTGGAAAGAGATTCTTTGATGTATTTTGAAGCACTTTAAAAGCCTCTCCCTCTGCCGACAAAGGATTTTGCTGTGCTCTTTCAGGGGACGTTTAAAATCTCACTCATCACTTTCTGAAATTTCCATCATTCCATCTGTCACCGTTTGACAGCCCTGAAAGATCAGGAGTTTGCACCCTAAGCCCCTAGTCCTGCATGGGATCTACATGGATAGACTGCTGTGCCAGCAGAGGGTTCAGCTACATAGATCACCTTGCAGAATCAGGTCCAAAGACAGGGATTAATGGATGGGTTTGGGGGCATGGGAGTTTGAAGACTATTTCAGATAGTAGAGGGCTCTTTAATTTATTTAAAGAGAAGGTTAAGGAGTGACTTGATTACAGTCTAAATATTGGGGAACAAATATTTAATAAAGGGATCTTCAGTCTAGCAGAGAAGCTGAAGCTAGACAAATTCTGACTGGAAATAAAGCGTCCATTTTTAACATTGAGAGTAATTAACCGTTGGAACAATTTACCAAGGGTGAATTCTCCATCACTGGCATTCTTAAAATCATGACAGGATGTTTTTCTAAAAGACCTGCTCTAGGAATTATTTTAGGGAAGTTCTCTGGCCTGTGCTTTATATGAGGTTAGAGTAGTCGATCATAATGGTCCCTTCTGGCCTTGGAATCTATGAATCCAACAGGCAAAGGCAGAATAAGATCCAAGAAGCTAGAAACTGAAGCTAAACAAATTCAAACTGGAAATGGGATGTAATGTGTGTGTTTGTTTGTTTTAACAATGAGGTAATTAAGGACTGGAATTACCACAGGAGGTCAGACTAGATTTTCACAATGGTCCCTTCTCGCCTTAAGTTAAAAGCCCTGATTCTGCAACAACACTAAAGAGAAGAACATTTACAAAGGATTTCAGTGTTTTCTCCTCTCTGTTTAATCTTTTACACAAATCTAAAATGGAACTTGCATTATACAACACAAACTTATTAGATACCCATCACACAGTGTCTGGGAAAAGTATTTTAAAATTAAAATGAATGGTTTGGCCCGAGATTAAATAGCAAGGAGTGTTCTCTGTGTAATGTTGCAATGGAAGCCAAAGATCTAATATTTTCTTTGCTGCATGTCCAACACCTACTTCTTCCCTATCTATTAAGTGTATGCCATTAGCCATATTGTGTTGACAGAAGAAAGACTACTTTGAATGCCAATAGCTCTTTCCCTCAAAAATCTCGAAGTAATTTGCAAATATTAATTAATCCAGATGCCGAGCTCCACACTCTGAGTTAGCTAGATATTCTGATCTCCATTTTATAGATGGGGAAATTGAGGTATAGGGAGGTTAAGACCAACATTTTCAGAGATGGTGTAAGTGACTTGCACACACAAAAAGTCAGAGGGATACAGAAATAGAAACTAGATCTTTGACTTCCCGTCTAGTGCCTTAGACATACCACTAACTAGCATTATCACTTTAGTGAGAAATTGTGAATATATTCTTATTTCACTATAATGACCAAAACATCAAACTTTGATCATGAAACCAGACACTTTAAAATAGAGAATCTGGAGTAGGGAGAATTGCTTTGCATACAGTCAGAATCAAACTTCTTGAATTGAGTTTGTAAACGTTATTTATTTTAGTGGTACATAGTGCCTAGGCTAGGGCCATTGCCATATAATGCATTCAATTCCCAAAAGGATATAAAGTGTTTTAAAATTTCATAAGCCACTCAATAGGCAATGATACTGAAATCAAGCTATGACTAGGACCATTGTTAATACAAGTCATGTAACCTAGTTAACACGCATGGTTAGGAGTCTGTAAGACCAAGGTTCTGTTCTTGCTTCTACCTCTATGACCTTAGACAAGTCACTTCAGCTCTCCGTACCATATGTAAACACAAAATGTATGTAGCATTTTGTTTTCATGAGCCTCTCTGTTTCTTGGGCTTGGCCTGGCCAAGAAGTGGAAGACTGAGATCAGCCTAAAGCAAAGCCCCAGATCAAGACTTCAAGCCTCCACAATGGGACACATAAGCAAAGGTCTAATTTCAACCATCCAGAACATGGTGTTTGAAACCCAGACTTTCCAGAATGTCAGGGTGCTTGCATTTAGTCCTTTTAGAGACATTTGATCTGCAAAGTCAGATCCAGTTCTAGAGCTTGGACTTATTCCTCTCTCTAGTGAAACTCCCCAAAGCATAAGAGAAGTTGTTCGCTTGGTGAACTAATTCCCCTGTGGGCTAGCCATTGCAGGACTGAAAATCACAGTAAGAAGCCAGTTCCTGTGAGAGTCACAGCCTAATTTTCAACCAAGAGAGGATCCGATGAATATTAGTTGGAGGCGCCTCTGAACCAAAGCTCTGGGGTTTTCTGAGATTCATCCATTGCAATTTGGTGATGGATTTTTTTTATTTTTTATTTTAAACTCTGGAATCTGCTGCAATAGGTTTGAGATTTCGGGTTTTAAGGGGGATTCCCTGGGAGCATGTTCAGAATCTGAGAGTTCTCAGCAGTGGCGCTGATGTGGGTGCTGCAACCATGAAAGATGCTATTCCGAAGAGACAGGGAAGAGACACTGACTGTGCCAGTGGGCTGCAAAGGAGACAGCTTGAGAACCTTCCACTATCTCAAGTCACTTCAGAAGAGGGGACATTTTTCCAATTTAAAGATATATGTTCATTTGCCGATTTGTTTCAAAGTGGCTGGAAGACCCCAGGAGCACTGATACACCAAAGCTTTGTCATTTCCCATTTTTGGCAGACATGCTTGTCTGTATGCCAGACTGACGTTTAATATAAATCACTGACATTCACAGAATGTGAGCCAGGCCTGTGTGGGATCCTTCACTGATTTGATGTGCTGCAATCTCCAGTTTGTATCCCCATCTCTTTCCTTGAGTACCAGAGATGGTGCCTAGCAGCAAATGAGAAAGCTTCTCTGTACCTATTCATGAGCCACATCGTTCATTCACAGCCTCAATTTTACTTGTATCCGCACAAACCTGGCATTTTGCTGTCAGCCACAGGTTTTGATATCTACAATGCTGAATGACTCTTTACATATAAACTAACCCTGCATCATTTGACCTGATGACGTTCAACAAGGACAGGTGCGGAGTCCAGCACTTAGGAAGGAAGAATCCCATGCACTGCTACAGACTAGGGACCGAGTGGCTAGGCAGCAGTTCTGCAGAAAAGGACCTAGGGGTTACAGTGGACGAGAAACTGGATGAGAGTCAACAGTGTGCCCTTGTTGCCAAGAAGGCCAATGGCATTTTGGGATGTATAAGTAGGGGCATTGCCAGCAGATTGAGGGATGTGATCGTTCCCCTCTATTCAACATTGGTGAGGCCTCATCTGGAGTACTGTGTCCAGTTTTGGGCCCCACACTATAAGAAGGATATGGAAAAATGGGAAAGAGTCCAGTGGAGGGCAACAAAAATGATTAGGGGGCTGGAACACATGACTTATGAGGAGATGCTGAGGGAACTGGGATTATTTAGTCTGCAGAAGAGAAGAATGAGGGGGGATTTGATAGCTGCTTTCAACTACCTGAAGGGGGGTTCCAAAGAGGATGGCTCTAGACTCTTCTCAGTTGTACCAGATGACAGAACAAGGAGTAATGGTCTCAAGTTGCAGTGGGGGAGGTTTAGGTTGGATATTAGAAAAAACTTTTTCACTAGGAGGGTGGTGAAGCACTGGAATGGGTTATCTAGGGAGGTGGTAGAATCTCCTTCCTTAGAGGTTTTTAAGGTCAGGCTTGACAAAGCCCTGGCTGGGATGATGTAGTTGGGGACTGGTCCTGCTTTGAGCAGGGGGTTGGACTGAATGACTTCCTGAGGTCCCTTCCAACCCTGATATTCTATGATTTCAGTCTTCATCCATCTATCTGTTACCCTGCATTCTTTTGGCCTTTACTATTTATTTTAGTTAATGTTTGTGCTGTGAAAATATAAAGGTCACAGTTCAGCGTATCACCTAAGTACGTGCTTAATTCATTTGACTTCAGTAGACTTAAGCATACATCTCAGTATTTAAATGAAGTGCGTAAGTGTTTTACTAGATCAAGGCCTAAGTCAATATTGTCTAGTGCAGTAGTTCTTAACCTTTACTGCAGCCTGCACCCCTTTGGTTCTCAAAATATGTTCTCGCACCCCTTATCAAAAATTGTTGAAGTAGGTCAGTTGTTTAAACCTAGATATATTTTTGTTTGTATATTACAGTAAACGTTAAAAAATGTATGTTAATAAATACACAGGTTTGATGAAACAAAGTAGTTGTACTTACGTGCCTGTGCTTAATTTGTGTTTTCGATGATTTACCTTCTGAAAATATCTGGCATGTCTCGCACCCCCAGAAAGGGCCTCTCGCACCCCCGTGTGTGCACCCCCAGTTAAGAACCACTCGTCTCTAGTGATTACATCAGAGAACTGGGAGCCAAGACTCCTAGATTCTAGGCTTTACCAGTGACTCACTGTGTTACCCTGAGCAAGTCACAACCACAGCTGGTCAAAAATGTTGACATTGGACAATTTTTTTCAATCAACATTTGAAATTTCAACCAACCACTAAAATTTAGCCAAAATGTGGACAATTTCATTAAGTTTTTCAACCAGTTTTAGTTTCCGCCTCCGTGAGCCTCAGTTTACCAGCCTGAAAAATGGGTACCCCACCAGGGTTTTGTAGGGTTTAAGTAATTAATGCAGGTTGCTACTTTCTCTGCAATTCCCTTTCTCTGCACACTTTTAATGGATATTCTACGCAAGTATCTCACTTCCACGTTTTGATGATTAAAAGTTGCATGTTTTGTTTTGGAAAAAGTAAAACCAGGATCAAATTATTTGAAGGTAACAGTGGAAAAACACCTAAGTGCATGACACTGGTTTCCCCCTACCCCCACCCCTATTTTCCATTGACAAATGATTTGGGCAATTTTTTATTTTTTTATGCTCTGAGCCTCCCCAATGAGAATGGAAAGGAAAATATTGAAAGTACAAACCATATGTCTTCTCCTAGCGGCAGCAAGATGAAGAGTCGCAGCTTGTTGGAAGAACAACAACAACAACAAAGCACCAGAATTCCTGTGTTGGCTCTGGAAAACGTTGCATGTGTTGTCAGGGGAGAAAATTACCTATGTGAGAAGCCAAGAAATAGACAAATACTATTTTATCTGGTATCTTTTTAGTGGATATGCTGAAAAAGAGCCTTTGGAAGACAGTAAAACTGGACAGAGCTTCTGTATTTATTAAAGGAATGGCTTTTATTATTTCCATAAGGAATTCCTTTGCCCATAGCCCACATATTCATTGCCACTTTGAGAATACATTTTTAATATTACATTCGATATTACCTCTTTTGTCTGTCTTCTGAGATTGTGCTTTAAGTAAATAAACAGTTGTAGAAAAAACGCGTATGGCCATATAAGAGTGCCTGCTGATGAAATTCACATGTGATATTAAAGTGGAGAAGCTGTACATACTAGAGAAGGCTGAAATAATACACAGACACAGGGGGGAGAGAATCAGAAACAGGGGCTAAAAAAACAGATTCCACCTAGTGAAAGACAAGTGAATCAATCTGACCGGAGAAAAATCTGAAACTAATATTCAAATAGGAAGGACACGTCTGAATAAAAGAGATGTAAAGGTGGCAGGGGACTGACTATACATTAGACAGGAGCTGTTTGATATGGCTGCAAAATAGGGCCGTGACCTTTGGACTGTATAGATGAAGGGAGCACATCGTGGAGCAGGGAGATAATAATTGGCCTTTCTGTATGGCTCTGGTGGAAATACAACTGGAGTATTGCATCCGAGTTCTGGACACCTCCTTACCAGAGAGGTGTTGTTTACAAGCTGGAGGGAATTCACGGGGAGAGCATGACTAAAGGCCTGAGGGAATGATTGTGGGGAATGATTCTGAGAGCTGAAGCTGTATCTCTTGGCTAAGTGATATGACAGAAAAGTTTTAACTAGGTTACCAGACTAACACTGAAACAAAGGATAATGTAAACCAAACAGCAAGAAGAGAAAGGATGTTTCTCTGGTGGTTAAGGTGCTGACTGGGACTCAGGAGATCTGGATTTAATCCCCAGCTCTTCCATAGAACGGCTGTGGGACCTTGGGCAAGTCACTTATTCTTGCTGTGTAAAATTTTCCAAAGTACCTAAGTGACTTAGGTGCTTTGGCAAATTTTACCTTCTGTGCCTCAATTTCCCATCTGTAAAATGGAGATAATACTTCCCTACCTCTCAGGAGTCTTGGTAGGATACATTCATTAATGATAGGTATATCTACCCATATTGCAGTAAAAGCCCCATATCCCTTCCAACAGTTAAATCTAGAGTGAAGGCGGCACTTGGCCAGGTGCTGGAGGGGAAAACCTGAATTACCAGGGAACTAGATGAGATTGCTTAATCTCACTCTTCCATCTCACATTTCAATGATTTGGTGAATGTCTTGAGGGTAATGTGAGACACTTCTGAATAATTTTCTTCTCTTCAATTTTAATTTTTAAACATTGACACACAGCTGTTGCGGTGATGTGCGCAATATAGAACCCTGAGGAACTCAGCAGCAATCCCGGTAGTCTGATAGAAATGTAAAGTATCACATTCTCCAGTGCTAGTTCTTTGGCCTAAATTGGTTACATGACATACCATTGTCAAGGATGCACATCCAGTCTTTTTTTATGTATATATAGAAGCCAAATCATTCCAACACAGCCATGCTGACTCCTTGAATGCAAGAGTTAACTAATTGACCTTCATACCCTGATATGCAGATTAAATAGGGAAATTGACATCAGTCTCATTATTAGTATTATGACTGTGGACCGGTGGTCTGTACAGAATTACATGCAAGGTCTGGCTCCTCTAATTTTTCTTGTAAGTATGTTAGTATTACTATTATGAACTTCAATTCTAAAAAAAACAAAACCAAAGAAAATGTACACTTGGGTGTGAACCCTACCACCAGTTCAAACTCTCCCCAACCTTAGGAAAAGCTCACATTCAGATCCCAACTTTGTGATTCAGGCTTCTCAGAGTACGCAGGGTTGAGGCATCTCATCTCCGTCTGCTCGTAGCGTGAAACAGTCTTGTCTGTGCCTGCTGTAGGTCAGCGCTCTGAAACCGCCAGCCTCTGGCAACACAGGCCCGGCCTTCCAGACTTCCACAGGGCTTGCTCTCTCTATACAGGTTAGCGAGAAGCACCCGCCAGCCCCCAACTCCTCCAAGCAACCCTCTGAAGCATTAAGTCCCTGTTCCACTGAACACTCAGATCCAGTATTCCCAAAGGAATAGCACACACCAGCTTCAAACTCAGGATCACCACTGAACACACAGCACTTACATTTTCATACAGTGAAAACAAGGATAAGTTTACCATCAAAGAACAGAGTCGAGTGATAGGGAGTGAGAATATTGGAAACAAATGGTTATATATGAAACAAAATCATGACACTTTCTAGAGCCTAAACTTAACTAACAGGGCATTCCCCTAACTCCAACAAGATAGTTTTCCCTGTATTTTCAACCACTTTAGCTGAGATCCCTTCTCATAAGACCAAGCCTGCTGGCAGCTTGCTCTCACAAATTAAAGGAATGAGGGTGTACCTCTCTACCCCTTAGTTATACCCACAAAAGTTCACATGTAAACAGGGCTTTCCCCAGCTGGTTCAATTCTTCCTGTACATTTCCTCACTTTGAAGACTTCACAATCATTCACTAGCTTTCAGCTTTGATTGTAAGTGGATGCCCATTGTGAACCACACAATACTTAATTTGCATGTAAACAGATAGACAAACCTTTCTTGCCTGAAAGAAACCTGCGTTTTCACTTTTCTGGTGACCAGTCCCTAGTCAGAGACTTTAAAAACATAAGAACGACCACACTGGGTCAGACCAAAGGTCCATTCAGCCCAGCGTCCCATCTTCCAGAGTGAATGAACAGAACAGGTAATCATCAGGTGATCCATCCCCTGTCACCCATTCCCAACTTCTGGCAAACAGAGGCCAGGGAAACCATCCCTGCCCATCCTGGTTAGTAGCCAGTGATGGACCTATCCTCCATGAATTTATCTAGTTCTTTCTTGAACCCTGTTATAGTCTTGGCCTTCACAAGATCCTCTGGCAAAGTTCCACAGGTTGACTGTGCATTGTCTGAAGAAATACTTCCTTTTGTTTGTTGTAAACCTGCTGCCTATTCATTTCATTTGGTGACCCCTAGTTCTTCTGTTATGAGGAGGAGTAAATAACACTTTCTTATTTACTTTCTCCACACCAGTCATGATTTTATAGACCTTTACCATAACCCGCCTTAGTCATCTCTTTTCCTAGCTGGAAAGTCCCAGTCCTATTAATCGCTCCTCATATGGAAGCTGTTCCATACTCCCATTCATTTTTGTTTCCCTTTTCTCTACCTTTTCCCATTCCAATATATCTTTTTTGAGATGGGGTGACCAGATCTACACGCAGTATTCAAGATGTAGGCGTACCATGGATTTATATAGAGGCAATGTAATTTCCAGTATATATACACAAAACTTGTCTCATACTTTCCATACATACATCTTACAATGTTTCTGATGACCAGTATGACACAAGCTTTCTTTAGAGACCTTACATGACATTCTTTTGGTGAATTCAGGGGATTCCCTGTCCCTCTGTACCCTCTATCACTCAGCATCCATAGGTTCTTGGGTCACACTCATGTCTACTGAAAAAGACTTTTTAGAAAGTATCTCCATTATCTGTCCAAATGTCAGCATTATGGTTATGGAACTATTTCCACCTCTGCCATTTTCTGGTCTCTCATTTTTCTCTTCTCAAGTGTTTGGCCTCTTGCCTTTACCTGTCATAGCATGGAATCTGGCAGTTCTTTCACTCTTAGACTGGGACTGCCCTGTATACCAACTGCCTATCAACCTGCAGGACTCACTGGGTTTCAAGCACCTGTGTTTCCTCCTTTTCAGAACCCATGACAAGTGACAGTGACCCACAGCCTTCCTAAAACACGTGTGTTTTTTATTTAGCAGTGATGGCTGATTCTAGGGGCGTGCGAGCAGGGTGGTCATGCAGGGTGCCAACTTCCAGGGGATTTCTGCTCTGATTAGCTGGCTTTCTTTTTTTTTTTTAATTTAAAACTTCACCAACTGGCCGGTTGTGAGTTCATTTTCTCCTCAGCTGCTGGGGGCTGGGTGGGCACTGAAAATGTTTTCCACCCTGGGAGGCAGAATGGCTTGGGCCACTCATATTGCCGTTGCAAGAAAACATTAGAGAGAAAGATTTTGCAGCAAACATACACTCTACATGCATATTTAGTCTCAACTACTCTTGCACCTCGCTGCAAGCTAAGTTAGATCAGCTTTCCCCTTTGGCTACAGAAACAGAATAGAACCAGTTTACATTCTCCTAGCAAGCCAGATCCTCCTGTGTGTCTGTAGGACACAGCCTTGTTCTCATTTTCCTACTCACCCTGTTCAAAATAGTTCTGGTGTTCCCCTAGGGGAGCAGACTAGAGCCATTAATGCTATACACTCTGGCATTTTCTCATAATCACTCAAGTGTAAGCGATCAGGTGACTAGTAGAAAGAGCCACCCAGCAAGACCCCTAGGGTGAAATATCCATTCCATTCTTTGGTACACACACCACACTGGTATCTGGGTCTGTCACAATATTAATCATTTTTAACGAGCACCCTCGCATTTGTCACAGCTAGTACAACTGAACCTCTCCAACGCATATATATAATGTTTTTCACTTACATAGCAAGTTCAATCCAAGGATCTCAAAGCTCTTTGCCAACAACAAATCAAGCCACACAGTACTCTGAGGCTAGACAACTGAACAAATAAAATAGGGCCTGATCCGGTGACTGGGGATTAGATTATAATATGTAAATATTTTCCCAGATGGAAAAACAGAGAGGTAAATGACTCACCTGATATCACAAAGTCTTGGGATTCTATTTCCAAATCCATCTCACTTTCTAACATTTAGTTCTGTGCTCTTAACCAAAAGACCTTCCTTCTCCAATGAATGGGAGACCATATGGGAATCAGCGAGTAAACAAATAAATGTGGTAAACCTTATATCACAAAATAAACTTTCCTTTGTGAAGCACTGAGATCCACAGATTAACAAGCACAATAGAAAAGCTAAGTATCACCATGCTTCACATTTTCATGGACTGATTGGTTACCATCATCCTCCCAGATTTAAGAATTTTATTAAGATGAAGTTAAAATAAAAAGAAAACGGTACAGAGTTTAAGTGTAGAAGTTTCTGGTTATCAGGGAATAACAAACAGATTATCCAGGGATGCGAAGTTCGGTTTAGGATCGGATGGCGTAAAGAATACATAATCTGAAATATCCCCGATTGGGGGGTAAAAGGTTAACAGGGCAAAGTACAGACATTGAGATATGAGGGTATGTTGTTCATATAATGTCTATGTTCAGGTGTGGAGTATAATGAGTGGATACGATGATGAGGATGGATTTACCCTCATATGGTGAGATTTAATGTTCAGTGAGTTTATGGTTCCGGATGCTTCAGAGAGATTAAATCTTTCCACCTGAGACAGCTCTCAATGGCCATTAGTTCTATTGTAGCTATACAAACATCAACATTTCTTGAATCAACCAGGAGCACAGTATTCATCCCAATGGGCTGTGGCTTCATGTTATTTCTTTCATTTCTTAGACAATTCCTTCTGATCCATTTGAAACCTGTGTTCTGTTTCGTTCGCTGAACAGCTAAATTTCCAGTCTTTGAGATATCATCATGAGCGAAGGGGGAACACACAGGAGCCTTAACCATTCATCCCTTCCATCTTCAAATACATCCCAGGGAGATAACTTTGCCACCCCATCATTAGAGAGACATGGTTGGTTGGAAGATCTTGTATTGGTTCACCACAGAAGTTGGTCTAATAAAAGATATTACCTCACCCACCTTGTCTCTGTCATATCCTAGGACCGACACAGCTACGACACCGCATCCAACCCACCATTGGCATTTCTTGCAAGTTGTCAAGATCCCACATTACGTGGAACAGTTGTATTAATAGAATCAACAACCAGAGACAGAAAAAGCATGTTAGGATAGTTACAAACACCAGAGTTACGAAATGACCAGTCAACCACACGCCTCATTTGGAACCAGAAGTACACAATCAGGCAGCAGCAGCAGCTACAAAAAATAAATAAATAAAAATAAAAAAGCAAATACAGTACAGTACTCTGTTAAATGTAAACTACTAAAAAAATAAAGGGATATTATAAATAAATTATAATACATTCTTCTTCTGCATAGTAAAGTTTCAAAGCTGTATTAAGTCACTGTTCAGCTGTAAACTTTTGAAAGAACCACCATAACGTTTTGTTCAGAGTTATGAATATTTCAGGGTTACGAACAACCTCCATTCCCAAGGTGTTCATAATTCCGAGGTTCTACTGTACCTTGTCCATCCATTCCACACCCCTTTCTGGCTAATAGAGGATTCCTCCTTATAATGCAGGATGTATTGATTTAAATGAAAGCAATTTAAATAATCAGTTTCAATCAGCAAGCAGGAAACCATTAAAATCGTTGATTTTAACTGTTTTGTATTTGTACTTCACTTATTTTCCTAAAGAAAGGTTGATTCTCATGGCTTGGTAACTATTAAAACCATGTTGATTTGCAATTAAATGGAGGCTTTACACTAATTTGGTTACTCTCTTTGTTAACCAGGAGGATACATTATATTATCTATGCACATTTAAAAATTATATAGCTCCACTTTCATTTATGTAGATTCTTAATTTTTACATTTTTTATTTTGTTAGAAAATGGTGAACGGTGCATTTCTTATTTAGTAGGTGATGAATATTTTTTACTTGTGATTTATATCAAGCTCTATTTGGATAGAAATTCAAATTCAATTAAAAATGCACAAGAACAGCATTCTCATTTTTTTTTGTAATTAAATAAAACTACCTTACATGTGCTTGATACACAAGAAAAAATTGTTTATCAAAACATGTTTTGCATTTAAGACTAACTGATCTATTAAACAAAGGAAGTATCTGTAGTTAATGAATTGAACTGATTGTTTCCGGTGAGCATGTCATTCAAGGTTTTAGAACTGGTAGATCTCATCCTTTCACAGCTAGTTGTTATTTATAGGTTGGAAGCAGAAAACAAGCATTCCTGCTTTTTCAACTGGAAATTGATTTCTCAACTTTGAATGACCTTAGTTATTGAAGTGAGCTAATTGAATAAACACCTAAAAAAATATTCTGTGCAGCTGCAGAAGAGACTACTGCTGTTAAAAGCTGATTTAGCACTTCAACAAATGAGTTTAAGGTGTTTAACCAGTGACTTCCCCCAATCCAGTGGTCAGACTCTCTTTAAAACTTGGCAGGAAACATATACTACTTAATTTTTATAATATATTTAAATGTAGGCCTTCATGTAGGATGCCAATTTCAGAATTAAATTATAAATAGGTTTATGTTTTAAAAATAAACCAGCATTTAATTTAAATCAATTTTTATCCATCTTGCTACAGTATATTCTCAGTGCTTCGCCTAGTCTAGGATTAAATGGCTCAAGTGATGGGGCTTTTATCTTCTCCCTTAGGAAACTAGTCTATAATCTAAGAGCTGTCAATTATTTTCTGACATTCATCAGACATTTTCCTTGTAAATTTGATCAGGTTACTCCTAGTTCAACCACCTTTTGAAACCACCCTGAAATATTCCTCTCTCTCTCTGGGATTTTGCCCCCTTCAGATAATGGAGTGAAGCCGTGGTTAAGATCCATTTCAACAGAATTCACTTGCAGGAGTAAAGGGAAACCGTCTTTCCCTACCTGTAAAGGAGGAAAAGCTGAGACACTCATTAATTCAGCTGAAAGCATCAGGCGTTTGCAACCAACAGAATCATACTCTGTTACCTCTTTGTTCCTCATCTCAAAGGAATTCCATCTATCTGGTCTGGTCAGGGAGCTAAGGGGTGACATGATGGATACATTCACTGGAGGAGGAGGGATCACCGTGCTCAGGAGAGGAACAAAAGGAGGCAGGATGACTGTGGAAACCCTAACTCCTGCTTGGATCCCAGAGGACACCAGTGTATGCCATGTCTCTTGCAACACCGGTTGGAAAGCTGTGGTCTGCACTCATCTTTACAGCTGCTTGCTGGTGTGCACTGGGAGACGGGACCATTCCCCACCCAGAAATGCCTGCTGGGACCTACCAGCACTCCAGGCCACACTGGTTTCCCACACCTACACCTCGTGTAACCCACTGTTCCATGTGTGTTGCAGGTCCACTTCTGTGCCCATTCCACAGAAGAAAATATGCCTTTTAGGGATAGAGTCAAGGAGCTCCATCTATTTAGTTCAACATAAAGAAGACTAAGGGATGACTTGATCACAGTCTTAGTACCTAGATAGGGAAAAAAAACTGATAAGGGGCTCTTCAGTCTAGCAGACAAAGGTCTAACAAGAGCCAATGGCTAGAAGTTGAAGCAAGACAAACTCAAACTAAAAATATGGCACAACATTTTAACAGTCCTTGGAACAATTTACCAAAGGATGTGGTGGGTTTTCCATAACTGAGAATTTAAAAATCGAGATTGGATGTTTTTCTGAAAGATCTGCTTTAGAATTAGTTCAGGAAGTCCTATGGCCTGTGCTTTGCAGGAGGTTAGACTAGATTATCACAATGGTCCCTCTGGCCTTGGAATCTACAAATCTATGATATGAGTCTGTTACAGGCCCTTCTGAGGAGCCCCTGGCTCTTTAGCTCAAACTAAAGCAGCTCATGCTTTAGCTATGGAGATCCCCAGTGTAAAAGCATGACTTGCTACACCTGTACTCCCCAGCACCTGGACCCTACGTCCTACACGCTGGTATGTTGGCAGAAAAGGTCTCTTGCATGCCCTCTCTTCCTTCCCTCTTTTGAGCATCCAATGCAGGGCCAGGCATAATTTGGCATATTTAGCTGGAAAGACCAAGAGGAGCCACCATTTTCCCCATTTGCTCTTTGGAGGCAAAAATGACATCAACCTATCACAGAGAGACATGGTGAAAACACTTCACAAATGTGTGTGTCATCCTTGTTCAGGGGCCATGCTAATCTTCTATTGTTCCAATTTTAGTCTATATCTTTTATTGGACCAGCTTTCAAAAGCTCATCTCTCTCACCAACAGAAGCTGGTCACCTCACTCACCTTGTTCCTCTAATATCCTGGGACTGACACAGCTGCAACACTGCATCAACCCATCATGACATTTATGGGAGGACGTTGGCTCACGACATGATGATGCATCATCATCGTCATCCTGTTGCAATACTGTGGGGTGAAGATGCACCATAGAAGTCCAGTACAGCTTGAAAAATGTATTGGAAGTGCAAAGCGTTCTCTCCCTGACATCAGGCACTCTGCCACAGTCACAAGTGTGATATCAAAACAATAGATTAGACCAGAGGTCCCATACTGCGGGGCGCACCCCTCTAGGTGGGCATGGAGGAATGTCCAGGGGGACATGACAGCCTGGGCCAGCCCTCAAAGGAGGAGAATGGGTGGGGGGTGAGGAGCACGTGACACCCAGCCCCTCCCCACCCCCAGCTGCATCCCTGGCTCCCAGCCCCAAACCTGGCCTGTCCCCAGCCTCAGTGTGACTCTGCTCCCGGCCCCATACCAGCCTCGGCCACTGTCTGTGGCTCTGTTCCTGGCCCCAGCCTCTGCCCCCTTACCCCTGTCCACGTCCCCTTCCCTCCTGGAGCCACAGCCCCGCTCTCAGCCCCAGCTCTGTGCGGGTGCGGACAGGAGTAAGGGGGGGGTGAGTCTCAAAAGTTTGGGGACCGCTGGATTAGATACTTGAATCGTAAATTTACTCTTCCCCTTTCCCCCCTTTAATTAAAGGTATTCCATTTGTGATACATGGCACTTCCAACATCCACTGATCCCATGAGAAAAACCTCAGCATTTTAACAATGGAAAGGAGGGGAATGATGAAAATCCATCCCAACTTCTAATTAAATCCATTTAAGGTTGATGCATCACCTTATGGGTTATGAAGAGAGACTCTTAAATAATAAATAATAATCATAATAATAATCCCTATTTCTTATACAAGTGCTTTACATCAGTAAATCTCAAAATGCTTTACAATCTTTTTAAGGTATTTATCCTCAACACCCTGGGAAGTAGTGTTGTCCCCATTTCACAAATAGGGAACAGAGGCAATGTTTGGTCCCCTTAGGAGCTTTCCCAAAGTTCGGGGGTGTTCGGATCAGGGGAGCTGGTTTCTAACCATCTTTATTGGACAGGGGCCTCTGAGGAGCAAATCTCAGAGCTTGATATGTGGGAATGGTCTCTTGGTAATAGAAACCCCTCCTGACCCTTGAATAGAATTCTTCAGACACAAAAATGTAAGTGGTTCAAAGCTGTAAAGAACACCACTGAGGTTTTAAAACAATCAGGCTGAACATTCTGTGATGTAATTGTAGAGATTACTCCCTTGTTTGCTTGCTTTATAATTGTAGTTTTAACAGCCAGAGATGGTGTTATGTATGGGAAAACACATCTCAGAATGACAGGGGATTTAAGCTAAGGGGAGGACAAAAACATTCTTTTCTTTATTCCTTGTTTTCTTTAGAGATCGGCCGTATCAGTAACGCAGGATTTTGTTAATAGAACCAAAGAGCTTCCTCGCTATAAGA
The DNA here is from genome assembly GCF_965140295.1 of Lepidochelys olivacea. Classification (NCBI taxonomy): domain Eukaryota; kingdom Metazoa; phylum Chordata; order Testudines; family Cheloniidae; genus Lepidochelys; species Lepidochelys olivacea. The sequence continues at coordinate 4,933,353 of NC_140419.1, forward strand.
CCTGTTATATAACCTCTAATTTAATAATGTTATGTCTCAGCATTCGGTTCCCTTGGACTCGGGCTGAGGCATCTCCCAAGAACAGCCCTGCATGCTTGGTTACTCTGACACTGTTTCCTTTGGGAGAATCTGTCAAGAATCACTCTGACATGCCTTTTAAAGCCTAACACCATCACATGTTCTTTGCATGGGGGAGTGTTATAATGGATACCCCAATGCATGTGCTGTAGGTAAGCTGATCTTGACCTGCAGGTACAGCTTATAGAATCTCGGCATGTCCATCCTGTGGGAAACTGACATTTCGAAATTTCTTTTCCTCCCCATTTGGGGCAAAAAGTAGACACTTGAAAGTTTCCAAAAAAGGTCATTTCAGAAATCTAGAAATGACTTCATCCAAGTGCTTCATTATAGTTTCTATTAGTTATATAATATTGCGGGGTGGGGGGGGAGACCACAGAGCCCCTGGCATGGGGGGCTGGGAGCAGTGGAGGGCACACAGAACCTCTGGCATGAGGGAGGAATGGGGGTTACAGGGAGCTCCTCAAATAGAGAGGAATGGGAAGCTGGCACACAGGAACTCATGGTGAGGAACAGAGGGATTCCAGGAGCCCCTGGTGTATGCAGCATGCTCTGCCTACAGAAGCAACGAAGTGTGACAGCAGAGCAGTCGAAAGGATAAAGTGAAAACTAAGCAAGTGGGTATTTTTCCATCAGACACATCACCACCACCAATATGTTCCTGCAAAACATTTCCGTTGCGTTGGATTTCCATTGTGTTGGATCAGCATTTGTCAAGGGAACACTGGTCCATCAGAAATTTTTCAACCAGCTCTACTTTTTCTACCAGCTCTAGGACTCTAGGTACAAACCTTATCTAAAGCAGAGAACTGACATTAACAGAGTCCAAAAGGCCACGATGGCTTAACACATGGCTGGGGCCACGAGGACTCAAGTTCTAGTGTGATGTCTGCCTTTGGAATAACCTTCATACGTGTCACTTTACCAATATTAGTGAGGCCTCGACATGCCTGAGACACGGGAAAATGCCCGTATTTTACGGGCGAGTAAGAAAAGCATCACTAGCTTAGGTGATTTGCCCACAGTGACTTAGTAAGCTAGCAATAGAACCAGTATTAAAATTCCAATTACTTAATTACTACATTACACAAAACTGAATTAAATGAGGCTTAAACTGGTTAGAGAGCTTCTAATTTAGAGATTAGCACTGGCATATGTAGATCAATCAAACAATGGTGCTACTTCTCTAATAAAAACCAAGCCTGTGTTCTTACTATTCCTGTATAACCCCATCAAAGGCAAAGGCTCTAAATAGGTCTCATTGAGGACATAACCTGAAGACAATAGCTTGCACAAAGGTCACTGAATACCTCTGTAAGGGCTTGTCTACATGCCGAGTGTAACAGCACCCTGGAACCCCCATATTCACCACTGTCACATACTGATATGTTTTGTACAAAGTGTGCCCTGTGAGGTATCATCATAAAAGTCTTGATCTGTTGAACATTAATATCCTGTTGGATTGGATGTGTTGTCATTGTATGTGAAGTTATCAAGTTTTGCTATGAGTGTGTTACTGAAATGTGTTATGAGGTTGGGAACACCCATAACCAGCCTTTCTGGTACAACAATGGAGGAGCCAGACACGCTGATGTCTGGCATACAATGGAGAATGCTTGACCAATGGGGGTGGACCCCCATGTCACGAGCACAGATCTGTCCAACAAGCTGGAAGAAATTATAAAAGTGGGAGTGACATCTTGACTTGGCCTCACTCCCCGCACAACTCAACACCTGAAAACACACCTGGAGGACAAAGACTTTGAACTGGGGAGATGGTCCCAGGCTGAAGGAGAGTTCCAACCTGTGTATAGAAGATCTGTGACCTGCTTGTACTGTCAGGGTGAAACTGCTTGATTCAAATCCTGTCTAGTTTATAGACCTTAGACTGTGAATTTATTTTATTTCTCAGGTAACCAACTTTGATCTCTACACTTACTACTTATAATCAATTAAAATCTATCTTTCGGTAATTAATAAATCTGTTTTATATTTTACCTAAAACAGTGTGTTTTGGTTTAAGTGTTTAAGAAATCTCAGCTCAGTGCACAAAAGCTAGTGTGTCCTCTTCACATCGAGGGATGGACCGACTGGTAATGAACTTACACTGGTCAGGCTTCTGACTAGGGCACAACAGTACAGCCTGTGGTGCCAAGCTGAGGGAGAATTGGCTGGAGCCTCTCTACTATTGGTACATGAGTGGCTGGGAGAAGCATTCATGTAACTCATTTGGGTGCATCCCTGCCCTGTGGATGTCTGTGTAAGTGCAATACCTGCCAGAGGTTTGGAGCGTATCGTAGCATCACAGTGTGAGGGGGATACTCCACGTTGGTGGGATAGAGGGCACAGTGGTCCCACAGTTCAGGTTGCACCCCAGGAACCCCATCACACAGAGTTTCATTCTTTGAACTTAAGGTGCAATTTCAAACATATTTCGTTACACCAATGAAAAGGGCTCCCTCTTTCTTTAGTTTCAACCAGGCTTATTTCACTTTAAACTGGTTTAAAACTAAACAGTAGTAAGCCACCCTGAAACCATAAGAAGAGTGTCCACACAGAGCTTTGCACCAAACCAGTTTAACAAAACCAATGTAAGCTTGTGTGTAGGCAAGACTTAAGTAGTGATGATGCATGGGGAGGACAGGACAAACCCAGTTTGACACCGAGATCTGAGGCAGAATTTGCAGGCCCAACAAAAAAACATCTTTACACTTGAAAACAGAGCACAGAAGTCACAGAAACCCACTAAGCCGACTGTGCAGTCACTTTTCAGAGCAGAATCTCTCATTAAAAGCCAAAGCTCTCTTTGCTCTGCATGGATGTTCAAGAAACCACCATACATGTGGTAGAAGATCTAACATGATGTGCACGTGACAAGCTCAGTTCATGACCTCTTACTGGGGAAACCCTCACATTCCCATCCACTACCCACTAGTTATTACCTTCTCTTTCCTGTGTAAAGTCAAATTTAGAGTGTAAAATCTTTGTAGCGGGTACCTCTGTCATTACATTGACTGTAAAGTATCAAAGAATTCTATGGTGCTGTAGAAATAAACTAAAGAACAAACAGCTCAATTATATAATGATTCACTAGTGCCCCATTAGGCTGGAGTTATTCAAGTGAGATCTGCTAGAACTTTTGATCAAGAAGTGAAACAACTTATGGTGAAGAGCAAAGAAAGCAACATTATACAAGATTTCTAGCAACATCAGGCAAATATAACAGAAGCAGCATGCTTAGTCCTTACTGTATTTCCAGTACGATTTTACTGATGCGAGTCAAAATGCTAATCTGTTTTAACCTTTTTATTGTCTGAGCAGCGGTCTTTGAAAAATGGCCTTTCCCCATAGAACTGCACATGGTTCATGTAGTGAAGCTGTTAAAATCAATACATTATATCAAAATATTGCCGGAAAAAAACTCAGTTCTGAGCACTTGGGAGCTACGTGTAGCTGTAAAACTGCACAGACAGCAGGAGCGGAGGTCAGAAATGGGGCACCATATGTAGATGGCTAATGTCAGTGAACATAGGAAGTCTCCTTTCTGGCATAGTTATCCATAACATCCACAAGTGGCCGAATCCTGCCTCTTCATTCCAGAGCTGCTGCATTTTTATACATGCCCCTTTTCACAAACGTCTCCCTGCCTTCTCCCATGCTGCCCCCTATGCATGGTAAACCCTTCCTGAGCTCATCCATACAGCTCCTACCCTCTCCACCTTTAAATCCCTCCTGAAGACTTCCTGGAAGACTGTGCTGTCTGCAAGGAATCTAGCTGATTTATAATGGCTAGACCAAGACTCAGCCATGCAGCACCGTGGCCACTCTACATATTGTAACCCCTATCTTCCTAAAGCTCCTTGCCAAAGAGACTGTGCCTTATTTCTGTAGGAAAGCCACCTAGCATCTTTTCAGCGTTACAAGAAATAATAGTTTGCATTTCTACTTGTCTTCTTTCCAAAGAACTGAAATTTTACTAGGCAAGGGAAGTGACATGGCAATTCAAGTTCGCTATAACTCAAAGATGAGAACCCAATTCAGTTTATAAAAAGACAACTGGATGCTAAGTGACCTCAAAAGGTTGAATCAAAAATGAGACAGTGGGTGGTCTAGTAATGCTATGAAGCCATGGAGAAGCTCCTCTTGGAGTTCGGACTTCTACGTCGGTTTATTCCTCTTTATGCCGTTCTCATGGGGTCACCACATCTTAACGTCTTATCGGTGTTTCACAATGCAGCACTGTCACACAGGGCTGAATCAACACGATGCTGACTTTTTTCGGGGGAGGGGGTGGGGGGGGGAGGGAAGACCAGGCAAAATGCTGCCCCAAAACATGATGTGAAATTTCATGGGCCTGAGAAGTGCTCTCAGAACCCAAGAGCACCCTGTGAGCAGGATTTCCCTGTCAAAAATAAAACAAGCTCAGAAAATTCAGACAGTGCAGAGGAGCAGCTACATTGATCAAAGATCAAGATATTGGGGACAGGCCAAACAGCCAGCAGAGACAATTAAGAGGAGATAGTTCTGGAGGCTGGGGAACCGCTGCTCTTAATTCAGCATATGAAACACCCAAAAGGAGTAACCAATATATTTTATTTTCAACCCAAGAGCAATGATTCAGCCTCTGTCATTCGGCTGGAGCTTCTGGTGTCCCCATGGTATGCCCATATTTGGCATTGAATAAAAAAGCAAAAGCTGTTTTCTATTTTAGGCCAAACAACAAGGAGAAAGAACCTAAAATATTCATACACTGGTCCATTTACAGCCTGCATCCTATAAAGAACAGTTTTCATGGAAGAAAACCAGCCAGACTGAGATATGAACGTTGGACCATCTAGTCCTGTCTCCTGCCTTGACAGTTGCAGATGCCTTGTTCTTCAAAGGGAGACCAAAACCCATCACATTGCTCCTAGCTGTGCAATTCTATACAAGATAGACCAGGAGGGAAATTTCTTCCTGAATGCATCAGCTGATCAGAATACAACCAGAAGAATGAACTGGTTGCTCCTTATATATCACCCTGTTTTGCATAACTACTTAATTAGCAGACAGTTATATAGCCTCTTTAAATTTGGCACTTGAGTCACAATCACATGGGAAAGACAGCACGGAAGCACCTGGTCTTTGTGCGTGTTGGCTATATGTTGTGCAAAAGTTTCTGAATTCAGTGCTCTCTCCAGCTACACCCTTTGTTTATTATTTTCTCCTCAGGCTTTTTCGCAACTTCTTCCACCACCAGCATAAAGTAGGTTGCAACATCCTCCCCCGATCTTCCCTGTATCACCTGTTTTCCAAATGCCAACCAGCAGTATCACATCACATTACATACTTGTTCAACTGGACAAAGCATCTGCAGTCTCCATCTTTCCATTCTTCTCTCCCTTGGGAGAAGGTTCTTTTGGAGAGATCGGCGATAGGATCAGCATCTCGTAACTGATTCTTAAGTATGGTCATGAGCTGCCAGGCTATCTGTACACCACCCATGTTGGGTTTGCAGGTGGTGCAGGTGGATGTTCTAAGCATCCACAGGGCACTGGAGGAGGTTAGGAACAGTAATTAGCAGAGCTTTGAATGGCTCAGGGGGCTGTTAATGGGATTACAGAACTTTTTCTTTGGTTTTCTAGTTAGAATGTGGCTCAGTTCACTTAGTGAAGTGAGTTAGTGGGCTCAGCCCGATTCCTAGTGGATGGGGGTCTACCTCACACTGAAAAGACCCCCCCACAAAATGCCGTTGACTGCAGTCTCTGTAGGGAGATGAAAGACCATTACCATAGAAACTCCTTTTACTCCCAATGTTTGTTTACACTAGAATAATTGCATTGGTGCAACAAAAGGGGTGCAAGTTGCAACAGTGCGGCATGTCCAGGCAAGCCATGCCAGCAGGGTGGACTCATCACACTGCGTCCACACAGAACTCCCCGCAGCCATTGTGTGGCCTGGGGTTTAGCACGCCTGCCCCACTATCTGTGGTACAGCTCCCCAGAGAGGGTACACAATAGAACGTATGTTTGCACCTGTTCCCATTTTTGGTTTGCTCCATTGCTTCTTTCAAACAGCTCTGTCCTTCCCAAGAATCTGTGCGTTGCGCGGAGTGGGGCTACATCCTGTTCTGCTTTCACACACACCATGGCACAGAACGTCAGTCTTCCTCTGATTCACTTCTAGGTTGACTTTGAAGAAAGAAGGCACTGTTGAGTGCCACTGTTTGAGATTAAGCAGCATGATTTTATTGTCACTTATTCAATCACTGTTGGGTAGCTTCTTCTGTTCTTGTTTCATGCCGTGTTTTGTAGCAGTTTCCTTCTCTCTTGGATCCCTCTAGGATCCAGAGACAGGAGTCACCTGAACCCAGGGTAAGAACAACCCTCCAGACCCTTCCATGTGGCACAGCAAATTCTCCATCCCCCTCCCGCAACTAATGCAGAGGGTTAGGGCTGGAGGAAACAGGGTCTACTTGGTTTATGGCAGTGAGGTGGGTGGTGATCTGCGATATACTTGATGGCAGGAAGTGAGCCTTCTTGTGTATCTTGGCTTGTGTCCCTTTTTCTTTCAAACCTCAGGAATATGCAAGATGCCTGGAACACAGTGGCCCTCTCAGTCACAACTCTCATTACTACAGTAACCGAGCGCCTCGGGAGTTCACAAACACGCTAGGGTGTGAGTGAGAAGCATTCGCAGCATCTGCGCACATGCAGTGGCTGCTGGCTAAGGAAACTGCATTGTCCTTGGCACTTTTCAAATGGGATTAAAGGAAGAAATCATTTGGATGGTCCAAAAGTTGTATTTTGCATGGTCTGTGTGCCCTTTGTTGCTCCTTTGGAGGTGCCAGATGGGAGGCCAGGCACAGCATCACCGTGGCTGCTCTAGGACCGGACCTTCACAGGGTATCAGGACAGGATGAAAACTTGTCCAGCCGAGTACTGCTTTGGCTGTCCCCAAGCCCACACGAAACCAGTACATGGGTGGATCGCTAGGTGAAAGACCCAGTGGCCTGCCCTGTCCGTGAAGGTTAAGCAAGAGTACTGTGGGATTGCACTGGGAAGACTAACTCCATTAATGCAGCTGCAGCCCCAGCACTTGCAGTCACATTTGCACTTCAGCACTGGCTGCTGCTGGGGAAGTGTCGGGCCCCCCACCCCCCCAGCAGCAGCAGTTTGGGTGTGGGGGGGCTCAGGGCTGGGGTGTGGGGCGGTGCTTACCGGGGGGGGGGGCTCCACAGAAGGGTGACAGGAACTCCCCTCTCTCAGCTCCTAGCTCCCCGTGCTGCCTCCGCCCACAGGCACCGCCCCCGCAGCTCCCATTGGCCATGGCTCCCGGTCAATGGGAGCTGCAGAACTGGGGCTTGGGGCAAGGCGGAGAGGGGCGGAGGCAGCATGTGGCACTAGGAGCTGGAGCCTGCCGCTTCCCAGGAGCCTGGTAGGGAACCTGCCCCAGGCCAAACCCCCACCCCCTGCCAAAGCACCCGTGGTGACCCCCTGGGCTGCAACCCCTCCCCCACTGCATTCCCCCCTCCCGTCCACCCTCCCCAAGTTTTAGTCAGGGGTATGTAGCAAAAGTCATGGACAGGTCACGGGCCGTGAATTTTTGTTTACTGCCCATGACCTGTGCACGACTTTTACTAAAAATACCCATGACTGAAACGTAGCCTTATCCAGGACGACTCCACAATCTCTTTCTTGAGCAGTTACAGATAAATTAGAACCCATTATTATATATGCATAGTTGGGATTATTTTTTCCAACACGTATTATTTGCACTTATCAACACTGAATTTCATTGGCCATTTCGTTGCTGCCCAGTCCCGCAGTTTAGTGAGATCCCTTTGTAACTCTTCACAGTCAGCTTTGGTCTTAACTATCTTGAGTAATTTTGCATCATCTGCAAACTTTGCCACTTCTCTGTTCACGCCCTTTTCCTGATTGTTAATTAATATGTTGACCAGCACAAGTCCTTGTGGGAGCCCCACTATTTACCTCTGTCCATTCTGAAAACTATTTATTCCTACCCTTTGTTTCTCATCTTTCAACCATATACTGATCCATGTGAGGACCTTCCCTCTTATCCCATGACAACTTAGTTTCCCAAAGAGCCTTTGGTGAGGGACCATCTCAAAGGCTTTTTGAAAGTCCAAGTACACTATATATCAACTGGATCATCCTTTTCCACATGCTTGTTGATACCATAAGATAATTCTAATAGATTGGTGAGGCATGATTTCCCTTTACAAAAGGCGTGTTGATTCTTCCCCAACATTTCATGTTCATCTAATGTGTGTGGTAACTCTGTTCTTTACTATAGTTTCTACCAATTTGCCAAATACTGAAGCAAGGCTCACCTGTCTGTAATTGCTAGTATCTCCTCTGGAGCCCTTTTAAAAATTTGCATTATATTAGCTATTTTCCAGTCTTGTGGTAGAGGCTGGTTTCAGTGATAGGTTACATATTACAGTTAGGAGTTCCACAATTTCATATTTGAGTTCCTTCAGAACTCATAGCAAATACCATCTTGCCCTGTGACTTCTTAGTGTTTAATGTACAAGTTTGTTCCAAAACCTCTTCTACTGAGGTATCAACGTGGGACAGTTCTTCAGACTGGTATCCCAAAAAGAATAACTCTGACATGGGGATCTCCCCCACATCTTCTGCAGTGAAGACTGATGCAACAAATTCATTTAGCTTCTCTGCAGTGGCCTTGTCTGCCTTGAGTGCTCTTCAAGCACCTCCGCTGTCCAGTGGCCCCACTGACTCTTTGGCAGGTTTACCGCCTCCGATGTACATAAAAAAAAAATCTTACTTGTTAGTTAGTGTTTTAGTCTTTGTAGCCATGTCACCTGGAGATGCGGTCTTGTCACCCCCTATAGTCTAAGCAAGGTCAGTCAAAGGATTTACAGCGTGAAACAAAATACCTCCCAGTCGTGATATGAACCAAAGCATCTGAGGTTTTCTTCCTATTAGGAAAGCATCAAAAAGCAAAGCCTTCCTGCTCCAAGGGCCTTTGTCAAGAGATAACCTGTCCGTTTCCCCGCACAAAGGCACAGACAACACAGCAGTTCAACTTGACACTGAACTGAACTGAACACTGAACTGAACACAGCAGTTCAACTTGACACTGAACTGGCCGATGCTCAGATACCACAATGATTGGTGTGTTAGAAACATGGAGAGAGAATCCATGCTCTAAAGCTTTGGCCTTTAACACATGACCATTTTTGATTGGAGCAGATTACAAATAAACCAGGTTTCAGTAGCAGCCATGTTAGTCTGTATTCGCAAAAAGAAAAGGAGGACTTGTGGCACCTTAGAGACTATATTATAAGCTTATGCTCAAATAAATTTGTTAGTCTCTAAGGTGCCACAAGTACTCCCCTTTTTTTTTTTTGCAAATAAACCAGGAACACTTCCTGCCCCAGTCACTGGCGTAGAATTCTGTATGTGATTTGATCTCTGGGTTTGGATTTTACTCCAAAAAGAGAGGTATTTGTTTTTGTCCAGAACTTTAGGACATGCCAAAGCCCCGCCCATACATCTCAGTTACATAGCTGCTGCCCTACCAGTAGGAAACAAAATACCCAGACACTAACTCTTTGTGGCATTAGAAGTCATTCTAAACCTTCCTTCTAAGACACAATGTGAACATTCCATCCTCTCTCAGACACAGGGACAGAGCTCTTTGCCCAGAACAGAGATGGGGTTAGTTTTTCTGGTGATGAATGCCGATAAATATAAATGCCCAAGAGAAGGAAAACTGGTGACAAATGAGTCCCTTTTTGTGGACAAAGACATTGAAAAGATTGGCTTCCTCCCACAAAATGGTGTCCACCTTCTTTGAACCAAGTCTTGCCATGCAGTGAAGTTAGAACTACTGTCAAATCCAGCTATGTTGGAGACAGGCTCGACTTGCATGTATCTGCTGCTTCTCCCACAGGACTGGTTCATGGATTGCTAAACTTACATGTGGACAGGATGCTACAGGGTGGCATCGGAATACTGCATGGCCATGTTATGGCAATGTTTCTGTCACCTGTCATCCCATAGATTTGTGCCTCAGAGCAAAGGAAGGAAAGCTGCTGGCACCTATGTGAAATGACTGTGCCTTGCAATAAGTGATTATTTGAAGACATTTATCATAGCATCTTTCCTCTAAGAATCTCACTAATTTAAGTCTCCTTAAACCCCTGTTCCTATTAAATAGTCTGCAGTTGGGTAAGCTGAAGCAGACCTATAGTCTTACCTATGGTCACACAGTTCACGGGAAAGCTGAGACTCCCAGTTCCTTTGCTCTAATCACTAGAAACCATCCCCTCTTCTCCTAAGAGAAGAAAGCGGTGCTATAACCAGTGTAAGTTTTAGTGAACCAAAAGGCATAGCTGTTGACTGTAATAGGAACTAAAGGCAGCCTTTGGTTCCTATCAGCCTGGCAGAAGGTGTCTTCTTTTGATGACTCAGCTGAAGTTGACAAGGTGCCCAGAAATTTTATTATCAGGTTGTCAGCCCAATTTCACGAGTGCCCTCCTAATTTATTGTTTCACGTTTCAAAATCACGGGGTTGACTCATTGCACAGCCGGAGGTTATAATGAAGTAACCCACTTGTCTTTTAGCTCATCCTTTGCTGGAGACAACGCAGATTGCAGAAGACTCCTGAGTAGGGAAGGGGATTGCAAAACAGAGGGCGACTTGTTATCTAACCAGCGTGTGGGTAGCGAAACTGCCTCACATGAAACAACTGGGTACAGAAGTGGGCATGGAGGTTAATTTGTCATTAATTTGAGGGTTGAAACTCAGGATTCAGCATCCAGAATTTCATGAGTACCCAAACCTGTCTTAGAACCACATTGACGAACACATTGTGCCAACGTGCAAATCTCAGAGCTGGACTTCTTGCAAGATTTCATGTATTAGTTTTCCATGGAACAAAAGAGATGACATATGGCTGCTTTTCATATAGAAACACTTATTGCTCACATCTTGTTACGATTTAAAACAGCTAAGGGCATGGCCCACTGAGGAAGCTACTTTAACTGCAAGAAGCTGAACTACTTTTAATTCTGCCAGCCCTGGACAATTTAAAATTTTGAGATTAAAAGAATTGTTGGACCACAAAGGGATGTTTCTTTATGTCAGGTGCACAACTATCTGTATGCATTTGGTTCCCCTCCCCCGCCCTTCTAGGAACTGTTAACATAAATGACACTGGCTGAGAAATATCAGGAAGCATTGGTTTCAGTATGGACGCTTCTTGGTGCTGGCTGAGCTGTGGAAATATTGTGGGAATTGACTTCCCTCTCGGCAGGCCACTAAGGAAATGGAGAAGTACAATGTTAAACTCCTCTACAGTAATGTAGTAAAACACCACAATCAGAGCTGCTCATGGAAATAAGAAGCAGGAGCGGATGAACTAAGGGATTATCTACATGGGGAAATTGCCTGGAATACCTGTTCTATTAAGCTAAACAGTGGCAAAGGCATTATTATTCTGGATTAAGAAAGGCAGCAGTTCTGGAATAGCTATTCCAGTCCTCTTCCCTGTGCAGACAAGCCCTAAACAGCAGATCTTATACAAACATGTATCAAAGAAGAAAAACTTACAAGAGAGGGGGAAATGAACAGCAGAATATCAGTAACACATGAACGGAATCATTTCCAAAGAGGATGAGTTTTCAGAATTTGCCCTGTGGTGTCAGCATGCCTTTAGCCTCTTCCCCTAGAAATAATCCACATCCTGGCAGTCAGAACACCCATCATACCAACTCCAGCGCCAGGGTAGCGGTCATTGGGTGAAAAGAATGAGTGATGCTGTTTGTGGGTATGCATACACTGCCTCTGGGAGCAGGCCTCCTTGCCTAGGTCCATGGACTTATGCTAGCAAGGCTTGTTCTAGCATGCTAAAAATAGCTGCATAGACCTTCTAGTTCAGCCAGCACCAAGAAGCCAGAGTCTCAGTGGCAAAGCACTCTACACGGGTATTTTTAGCACACTATGAGCTCCACCAGCATGAGTCTGTGGGCCTGGGCTGGGAGGTTGGCTCCCAGATGCAGTGTAGACATATCCTGTAAGTCTCCACTAAGAAGCAGCAACACCGCTACCATGCTTCTATTCTCACCTTCCCCACAGGAAGAGAGGCTCATGACCCGAAGACGGTCTCGCACCCATAGAGAATGTACCCAGGCCACTTGTTCAACTCTGCCATTTTTGATTGCTATCGCAAAAGACAACCGGGCACTTCATCAACCCCATCCACGAGCTTGGACATGCTGAATGGGTTACACTTCATGGTGCCGCTCAAGGGAGCGGAGAATTACAGTAGAACCTCAGAGTTACGATCATCAGAGTTACACATTGACCACACACCTCATTTGGAACCGGAAGTACATATTCAGGCAGCAGCAGAGACCAAATAAATAAATAAGCAAATACAGTACAGTATTGTGTTAAATGTAAACTACTAAAAAATAAAGGAAAAGCAGCATTTTTATTCTACATAGTAAAGTTTCAAAGCTGTATTGTCAACAATCAGTTTTAAACTTTTGAAAGGACAGCCATGACGTTTTGCTCTGAGTGACGAACATTTCAGAGTTCCGAACAACCTCCATTCCCAAGGTGTTTGTAACTCTGAGGTTCTACTGTATCACCATTTTGCAAGTGAGGAAACTATGGCACAGAAATTAGAGCCAAAATTTTCTAGCCTGGCTGCCTGTTCCTAGGCACCTAGTCCACTACCTACGGGCTTCAATGGCCTGATTTTCAGAAGGGCTCAGCAGTGAAAATTTTGCCCTAAAGGGCTCAGCAGTGAAAATTTTGACCTAAGGGACTTGTTTACACTAATAAGTCAATGGCAAACCTAGAATAGAACCCTGGTCACTGCTTCCCGTTTTACAAAAATATCCTGTTGTCCACTAGATTAGAAAGGTCACCGATGTCCCTGTTCACAACGTTGCTCAGCATGAGGTGTTGTGAAGAGCTGTATCTTCCTCTCCCACACACACAGCAACAAGAATAAAAAATGGCATCCTTTTACTCACTATTTATGCACCCCCATTTGTCTACCAACTCTCCTCATTTCACATTCAGCCTCACTTTACTGACATTGCTCTGCAGAGCAATACAGCTACGGGAGGGCAAGCTGGATTCTGGTCCACCTTGTGCATCATGAATGCCACTCCTGTCTAAATCCTAATGAAGGAACCATTATGGCTGGAGACCGTGTCCAAGGCCGAACGAGCAATGTAGATAGATGAGAAAGAAAAAAAAAAGTCATCTGGACTTTTGAGCTGATTGAGAACAGAGAAGCCACTGGGAGTGAATAAATTTGGAGGTCCCAGAATGTCCATTTTACAGCCAATGCATGGGCTATAACAGTGCTTTAAAGAGCATTGTTGTTTACAAGAAACTCGAAGAGAAAATACAAAAGCCAGCCAGGCCCAGGGACAGAGAGCCTTTCAAATATCCCTGCTAAAAATGGCGCTGCTGGGGGCTAATGTGCTGCTTGTCTTGGCTCATTAGAGAGCCTGCCCATCCTAAGACATGCATCTGAGAATAAGGCGGGTGCTAGGTTGCTACCTGAGGGAAGGCAGCTCTGGATTAAGAACATAGCTGAGGAATGGGTCTGTCAGGTCACTTCACTTGCTGTTGCAGGTCAGATGTGAACATGTCAAACACACTCTTGTCAGCCCCCATCAGCCGTGATGTCCCACCCCCTCCCTTCTGACCTCCCCTTTCCCTTGCCTAAGGTTAGAATGGCATCTGAAGCCTCTTCATGGAGCTCCAACTCAGCTGTGCCATGGTGTTCCTCCCCCAGGAGGGCGGATGGGCTAAAGGAGGTGACAACCTTCAGATAAAGCTGCGGAAGGAGGAAGTGTCATCCCCATCGGGTCAGCAAACTGCTCTGGGGGGCCCTTTTCCTGCATCTTCAGTGCTTCTCCAGCACTTGGCAGCAGCCATCTGCACAGCCCTGTTCTGAGGGATGCTTCTGACACTTGGCGTTCAGGGAGGAAGATGGGGGAAAAACGGGGAAAGCAATTAACCTCCAGCAGCAACAAGACCCCACCCCAATCCCTCCCTGGCCTTCTGCAGGGACTTCTCCTTTCGAGGTTTGCTTCTCAGTACAGCACCCTCTTCTAGGGTAATGGGCAGGGTAATGAGTAGATCCCCTCTTTCCAGGTCCTAACAAAGAGGGACTCAGATCAAACCCCCAACCCCCTTGCACTTCAGGGGAAGAGAGATTTAAAACCAGACCCGAGTGTGGGTCTGATTTATTGAGCTCCAGCCTAGCTCTATGTTCCTAGTCAACACTCGTGTCACCAGAGCGATCATCATTCAGGCATTCCCGGCACTGAAGGTTTTTAAGAACAAGGATGGTCTAGATTTACTCGGCCAGCCTCAGCACAGGGGGCTGGACTTGACTTCTCAAGGTCCCCTTCCTACATTTCTATGATGTGGTCCCTTGCCGGCAGTCTCAGCAGAAGAGTCTAGGAATGGAGCCATGAAGACTGAACTCCCTGCTCCAGCTCAGGGTCAAGATGTTCACGCTAGAAGGGATGCAATTTAGTCCTACTTCTGCTTCCCCCTTCATAACCAGGAGGAGAGCGGCAGGCAGTGGAGGAAGACACATGCCTCCACATTCGACACAACAGACCCTTCTGGAGAGCGACACTGCACATTTTGTGAAAACTGGCATATTATTCCACAGTGAAAACAAACCCTATTCTTTCTGTCAGAAAAACACACTTGATCCTGTAAAGAGCAGCATTTCTGGGCATTCAGCCTCAGCCAACCTCATGATGGGAAAAATAACAGGTGTTTGTCAGGCACCCCTTGTTTATTCACAGTACTTAAAATAATTGCTTTTAAAAAAAATCCTATAGAGATTTAATTTTCCATGCTAGCGCATTTAAAAAAAATAACCAACAACCTGAGCTGGGCTCTCTTTAATCAAATGCAATTCATTACGAAAGAGGTGTTCTTTCTGTTGTGGTAGCGTATGAAAGCTCCCAAGGAAAGAACGTCCGAGCCGATTCCTACCTAGAACCCAAGGCACACAACAGAGGGGTAGCTGTGTTTGTCTGGATCTGTAAAAGCGGCAGAGAGCCCTGTGGCACCTTATAGACTAACAGACGTATTGGAGCATAAGCTTTCATGGGTGAATACCCACTTTGCACGCGACGAAGTGGGTATTCACCCACAAAAGCTTATGCTCCAATACGTCTGTTAGTCTATAAGGTGCCACCGGACCCCAAGACACCAACACGCAGCCCCTTTCACCGGGCTTTCAAGGTGGGAACGTATCAATAGCAAAAGCATCGTTTTATTTTCAAGTCCATCCAAAGGGAAAGGACTAAATTCCTGCAATCTGTTCCCTCAGTCGGGCCTCTCCTTCACTCTGTCTCTTGAACAGAAATGACAGCCTAAGGCTAGACTGTCACTTTACCTCTAGCTCTGGGGATGGAGCAGCCGGTAGCTGCTCTGCCCCCACCAATGCCTCAGAGACGAATCTTCTGCTCCGCTCTCTCCTTGCTCCCATGGAAAGCAATTGGCTGCTAGGTCTGACCAATAGCAGATTACTTCCCATTGCCGGCTCAACTGTGCAGGCTGATGCATTGGTGGGGGCAAGGGGAATATAGTCAGGGCTCCACCTATTCCCCCCACCCCGGGCCCCGCAAGGCTGGGCCATAACAGCCTGGTGAGGCTTTGCATGTGTTTTTGTACGAGAGAGCTCTGTGTCTGTATGTGTGTCTAGTTAATAGAGACGGTGCTGGTAGGTACGGAGCATGGCTCCTGGGGTTCACAGGACCCCATAAAGCTTCTTGTTGTGGGTACAAAGAGGAAGCCATTTGCAGCACGCACCAGCTCAGAACAGGTGTTGCCGAGCTTCCGAATCTTTGTGCTCCACGTGGGACCAGGGCGCTACTCAGGAACGCAGTGTCTTTGTGCTTTGCAGGAGAGCTTGGTGGGAGAATCTGGTTGCAAGAGCTTGCCGGGAAGAGGTGTAAGTGAGCAAGACCTGCTCTCCAATATAGGCTGATGCTTCTGCCTGCACTGGTTTCAGCTGGAAGGGGAGGCATGTTCCAGGAAGAGGACACTGACATGCCTTTGACCCAGCTAGGGCCACAAACCATGACAAGTCTCCTGGGACAACCTGGTGCTGGGACATTCCCAGCCTTGTAAATTCCTACTTTACGGTGCCCACGAGGTGCTCGGCCCATCGCAGAGAACACAGGATGGGCCCCTCCCTGGGGGGCTGGTGGTCTAAGTGATGGACGGAACAGACACGATAGGCTGTAGTCCATACCGGGAAGGGGCAAGAGACATGATTGTTATCTGCATTGTAGTAACACTTAGAGTCCCAAATGGAGATCGGACCTTCGTGTATGGTCAGGCCTTGCCCCAAGGAGTCCGCAGCGTCAGCAGACGAGACAGAGTCTGAGAAGCGGAAAAGAGGCCCAGAGAGGGGAAGCAATAATAATGCATAGCTTCAAAGTGCTTTATCACAGTTGCTACCTGGTCACCCTAGGTGGAGTCCACTCTTGCATTCCTTGTGCCCTCCCCTGCTGACATCAAGAGGAGTTTGCATTCAAGGCCTGAGCCCTCCCACTCTCCGGAAGCCCAACTAAAGCACACACCTTCACTAAAGCACCCAACCTTTCGTGGGTCTTTCATAGCCAGGCATTAATCTGCGCTGAAAAGTCACGCAAGGGGGCAAAAGCCCATGTAAACAAATACCTGTCAAAGGCAGCCCGTGCATTTTACTCCCCACCACGCGCACTTTGTTCAAGTGACCCAGAAGCAGATCCAGGCACTGGCATGAATCACCTTTGCTGTGCAGGCATTTACAGCTCTGTACACTGTACTTATCCACGCTGGAAGGTTACGGGTTACTCAGCATTTTCTTGGCAAAGGCATTGCACTAGCCCTGCTCCAGCAATGGGGATTAGAACCCAACAATGGTGATAACCAGGCAGCTGAGTGTCAAGGATTTACAAGCCGGCAAAGGAGACAAGAATTATAGGTGGCCAGTCCCCATGACAGAACCATCATGTATTTCTCTAATGAAGTGCGTGACAACAGCTCCATAAATTCACATAGTAACAGAAGCAAGCAGCAGCTTGTCACCGCAGCTATTTAAGGAGCCAAGCAGCACTTTGTGCGTATTGCAGAAGTTCACAGTTGGTTAAAAATAAGCGTGATGAAGATGTTACTTTTAGACCATGGCTCATTTAAGATTTTCACTAAAGAAACCATGATACATCCCATCTCCCATCCTTCTATGCGCAAACAAGCTCTCCTAGGCGGTATTTAGATGTTAAGTTATCAAGAGAGGATGCCGTCTATTGCCTCATTTAAGATGTGCCTCATAAAAATCAAGCAAAGTCAAGGTCCTCGGTAAGAAATATTTGGCCATATTCAATTAACAGCAGCTCAAAAACAGGCTTTGGAAAATTAGTTTGCTGCAAGATGCTAAGTATCTAAAGCCGTTTTCACTCAGTTACAACTGCTACAGAAAATAAACCCCATCATTCACAAGATATTGCATTCTGCTTTTTAATGCTCTGTCATGATTAGATTGTTTGCAATATCTGACTGTTAAATTGGCAAATAAAAACAGTATGGGAAATGGCTCTTAAACATGAATGGCAAAGCAACAAATACAGGCAGTCCTCAACTTCATGAAGTTCAAGTTACGATGAACAGCACTTATGACGTTTATAAATTGTAGGGCTGTCGATTAATTGCCGTTAACTCAAACGATTAACTCAAAATTAATCACGATTAATTTTTTTAGTTGCGATTAATCGCAGTTTTAATCGCACTGTTAAGCAATAGAATAACAATTGAAATTTATTAAAGATTTTGGATGTGTTTCTACATTTTCATATATATTGTATTCTGCATTGTGATTGAAATCAAAGTGTATATTATTTTTGATGACAAATATTTGCACTGCAAAAATGATAAACAAAAGAAATAGTATTTTTCAATTCACCTCAGACAAGTACTGTAGTGCAATTTCTTTGTCATGAAAGTGCAATTTACAAATGTCGACTTTTTTTGTAACATAACTGCACTCAAAAACAAAACAATGTAAAACTTCAGAGCCTACAGGTCCACTCAGTCCCACTTCTTGTTCAGCCAATTGCTCAGACAAACACGTTTGTTTACATTTACAGGAGATAATACTGCCTGCTTCTTGCTTACAATGTAACCAGAAAGTGAGAAAAGGCATTTGCATTGCACTTTTGTAGCCAGCATTGCAAGGTATTTACGTGCCAGATATGCTAAACATTTGTATGCCCCTTCATGCTTTGGCCACCAGAGGACATGCTTCCATGTTGACGACGCTCGTTAAAAAAATGCATTAATTAAATTTGTGACTGAACTCCTTGGGGGAGAATTGTATGTCCCCTGCTCTGTTTTACCCGCATTCTGCCAAATATTTCATGTTATAGCAGTCTTGGATGATGACCCAGCACGTTGTTCATTTTAACAATACTTTCACTGCAGATTTGACAAAACGCAAAGAAGGTCTCAATGTGAGATTTCTTAAGATAGCTCCAGCACTCGGCCCATGCTTTAAGAATCTGAAGCGCCGTCCAAAATCTGAGAGGGACGAGGTGTGGAACATGCTTTTAGAAGCCTTAAAAGAGCAACACTCCAGTGCAGAAACTACAGAACCCGAACCCGCAAAAAGGAAAATCAACCTTCTGCTGGTGGCATTTGATTCAGATAATGAAAATGAACATGTGTTGGTCTGCACTGCTTTGGATTGTTATCGAGCACAGCCTGTCATCAGCATGGATGCATGTCCCCTGGAATGGTGGTGGAAGCATGAAGAACATATGAATCTTTAGCACATCTGGCATGTAAATTTCTTGCAACACCGGGTACAACAGTGCCATGCAAACGCCTGTTCTCACTTTCAGGTGACATTGTAAACAAGAAGTAGGACTGAGAGGACTTGCAGGCTCTACAATTTTACATTGTTTTATTTTTAATGCATTTTTTGTACATAATTCTACATTTGTAAGTTCAACTTTCATGATAAAGAGATTGCACTAAAGTATTTGTATTAGATGAATTGAAAAATACTATTTTTTTGTTTTTTTACAGTGCAAATATTTGTAATCAAAAATAACTATAAAGTGAGCACTGTACACTTTGTATTGTGTAATTGAAATCAATATATTTAAAAATGTA
The DNA here is from genome assembly GCF_965140295.1 of Lepidochelys olivacea. Classification (NCBI taxonomy): domain Eukaryota; kingdom Metazoa; phylum Chordata; order Testudines; family Cheloniidae; genus Lepidochelys; species Lepidochelys olivacea. The sequence goes on from NC_140419.1 coordinate 4,952,619, forward strand.
GAAAACATCCACAAATACTTAAATAAATGGTATTCTATTATTAACAGTGTGATTAATCACAATTCATTTTTTTAATCGCTTGACAGCCCTAATAAATTGACATTCTGTTTCGACTTTCCGATGTCGGTTTCAATTTTCTGATGCTCGATCCAACATTGTTCCTATGGGAAAATTGAGTTATGACATTTCGACTTAAGACGTGATTTTCAGGAACAAATTGTGCCGTAAGTCTGAGGACTTCCTGTATACAATTCTTCATTACTTATGTGTTACTCTCCATTACGTTGTCTAAGGACTCAATTTATTTTTTAAAAAACCCTGTTTTAACATAAGAAATACCAGATTTCATTGAACACCTCTGTTTTTTTTTTCCTAGAGGGCTTTGGAGCACCTGGAGAGTCACATCACAGCTAGAGGCAAAACCCTGAACTTTCCTAATTTAAAATTATTAGAAATGGTCAGAAAAATATCCCATTCCTACTCCCCTTTCAACGAAAAATCAAAAGCTGAAAGTTCTCACCTGAAAACAGAAAATTTGGATGTAGAAATGCCATCACAGTGCTTGGTGGGAGTAGTAATTCACGTTCACTATTGCCCCCCATTCTGTCCTATGGTCCTGACTGGACTACATCTCCCAGGATACACTATCGTCTCCCCTCTTGTTGAATCATCATGGGAGCCCCTGACCCTGGCTCACCATGGGAAATGTAGTCCAGCTGGGGAACGTAGCCCAGAGTGGAGAATGGGGGCATGAGGCCTTTGAACTACAACTCCTATCAGACACCACAGTGGTGTTTCCAAACCAAAATTTTTCAGTTTTGGGATGGTTTGTTTTTTTGATGAAAAGTTGAATTTTTCCAGAGAAAGTAGCTAACGGTGTGAAAAATTTTGTTTAGTTGAAGGCCCAGTTTTCCATTAGACAGTTGTAATGGAAAATGTTCAGCCACCCCTACTACACACCCCTTCCTCACTTGAGAGGTTGGGAGAACCGCAGCTCTGATTTCGGTCTTTAGTGGTGGCTGCTGTCTCGTTAGCGCCTCCAAAAGACAGCCAACTGTTTACTTATTAGGTCACTTGCATTGTACCATCAGAAATAGCCTAAAGTGCGAGAAAAGTTTTTACACACGTTATTCATTGCTGAGCAGCTCAGGAAGGAAATTTGCAGCTCTGAATTGCAAAAAGTCTGTACTGCCTCTCTCCCTTGCAGGACAGCACTGAACTTCAGTGAGTCATATAGTACAGGAAACACTTGCAGAGCCACACGATCTCCTGTCTATCGGCCTTCGGTTCCATGCAGTGCTGAAAAATAAATCTCACAGCTTCTTCTGTGGGGTGCTATTCATTAGACTCCGCACACATCCAGCCGCAGGTGGTTATTTACCCCTGCACAAGAGACATGGATCAGACAATCAAGGAGCCCATGTGAAAAGGCTCACTGTAAGGCAGATGTTTTCAATCTTTTTTCATGTGTGGACCCCCACAAAATTTCAAATGGAGGTTTGGACCCCCTTGGAAATTTGAGACCTGGTCCCAAGGGGTCCGCGGACCACAAATTGAAAACCACTGCTGTGGGGGAATCCCCCTGCGGTCACAACCAGGCCCCGGAATACCAGTTACACAACTCTGAACACATCAATTGTCCGTCCAGGCTCAGATCTAGAACCTGGCTCTGGCTAGGAGTGAACACTGCAGCTACACCAGCAGAGCTGTATGGGGACCAGGGCTCAGAGTAAAGGGAAAATGCTGAAGGGAAGAATTCAAGTGCATGTGCGGAACTGCATGGAAGACCCAGGACTGGACCAACAGGGTCAGCAGGGAGGTTTTTCTGTCGAGAAAGCTGAACAAGAACACACCCACATTATTACGTTTCCACCTACAAGCGATTGCTAGCATTCAGCAAATTCACTCCCCCAACTGCCATATAAAGAAGGCGATTAAAAACCTCTTTAAATAAATACACCCACTGTAGAAGATTTACCGGTCATGGTATCACAGCTTCTGCTTGGAAATTGTAGACTCTTCTTTTATCTGTTATTAAAAGGGTTTGGCCACCTACGCATACTTAGCTTCCAAAGTTAATACCTTAGAAATATCTACGGAATTTCATTTGTACCAAAGCGAACGTTATTTCCTCTGGACTGGGACAGATGGTGTTCACTTCAACTGATCAACTTGTGCAAAAACTAGTTCTAAAATTCAGTCCACATTGACGAGATTGTTTTCCAAATGATAAAATCTTAACACTGAAGAGTGCTGCAGGACACCTAGTGTCAGATTATTTAAACCAAGGGGAGTTTGTATTTATTTTTTATATACACACACTCAAAGTGTACCTATATACACACACATGCATACACTGACACAATTATGCATTACACAAATACTAAAAGAGCACTCCAAACTGTATCGCCTTATCTGTCATTTTACAACTATAATCCAGATTTCATTACGTTAACCTCATTTGTCCTTCTCATTGTCAGTCGAGAATTTTTCAGCAAATTTTTTTGTAAGAAAATGCCAATTTGTCAAAAGCAAAACTTTTGCAGGAATGTATCCATTAATAGAATTATTCCAGTTTGACACTAGAGTGTCAAAGAGCAGAATATGACCTGCCATTGCTTTGAGCTATTTGGTTTTTATTATTTCTCTTTCTCTATATAAAGCTTCACTTAAAATTCTATTTAAAATAACTGTTGTACCTTCAGGTTACAGCTCCCAAAGGAAGACACTGAAGAACATTAGGAAATCCACAGCAAACCTAGAATACACATTACAAGCAAGATGGCAGCTAGTTATCCTTCACAGATAGAAATGTAGAGTATTTAAGAGGGGACAGATGGCTGCCCTCTACCTTTACTTCGGCACGGATATCAGATTAGAAAGGGAAAGGTTATTAACCAAAGGTAATTGCCTGTTTTGTAGAGGAAGGCTTTCTGAGGCAGAGCCTGAGCCACTAACTTTAAGAAGGTTAACGGTCTCTTAGTGGAAAACTGTCTATTACTATTATTAAGGACTCTTACGGGGGGAAAATCAGTCTGACATGCAAAGCCCAGATAACGAGGCTGGAAAACTGAGCTGATTGGCTGCCAGCCAGAGGTTTATAATTGGAAAAATTGGCATTAGAAAAATAGAGAGGTCTCACCATTGGCTGTACCCCTGTCTGTGCTGTCATAGTGCAGTAATTGTACCCACCAGACAGCAGAACACTAGCTGTTTGGGCAGAGATCAGGAAATCAACTTTGCAAAGGGCCCATAGGCCCAGGTTTCTGACTGGGGCAGCTCTAGGGGCAGGCTTGGGAGTGCAGGAGACCGAACTGCCACAGGAGCTGGACTTAGCCTGTTGAACTCACTCCCCCATGAGATAAAAACGAGCACCGGCCTCCAGAGCGTCCAGAGTTCTAACAGTGAGGGTTACGATTAGAGCCAGTCCGAAAATGGGGTTTCCCCCCCTGGAGAAAGTCAACTTGTCTTTTTTCCCGCCCTAGTTCTTTTTTTTAGTTTTTTGTTTTGATGAGGAGTCAGTTTTCCATGGATAGCAGACACTTGTCTCAAAAGAATTTATCTAGTGAAAAACCCGGTTTTCCGTCGAAAACCATTTAGAGTACCCCTAATTACCATAGAACTGAAAGCCTTGAAAGACAGAAACTCACCTACTTCAGGGCACAAACCAATCTCTAACTAATGGGACTTCCCAAGAGACTTTCCCTAGACTGAGGTTACACCATCACTATCCTATGCAGGTAAAGACACCATGCCTCCTTCTCTAAAACAGCTGATATTGGCCACTGTCAGGGACAGGTTACTGGAGTAGCTGGGCCATTGGTCAGATTCAGTCTGGCAATTCCTATGTTCAGAACTAAAAAGCAGCACTCTTCATTTCACTTAGCTTGACCTCAATGAGCTCTTCATGCACAAGCAAGCAAACCACAAACCTCCATGCTGCTCATGCGGGAGCGAAAGAGCCTTCCCTTTTGCAACCCCTGCATCTGCAGCAGCCGGGCTCCCTCAGCCTTGCCAGCTCTCCATCTCATCTGATCAGATCCCACCTCAACTTCCATGTTCTCCCCTTGCCAGAGCCTCTTCAAAACAGCTGGCGAGAGAAATCAGCTGGAACTGTGTTGAACTCTGTGAAATGTATCGAGAGATGGTTTATATGGGCCCTGTCCCCATATAAACCCTGTCTCTGGTTCTCTCGCGGACACAGACTGATGAAGGCGGAATATCAGCTTTCAGATTTATAAAAATGCTAACACGGTCACTCTGACATGTTACGGCGTCCTTGACACCTTAAAATACACCCTAAGCTCAGCTACATGAGAACCCACCATAAATCCCCTGCTAGCGATTCCCGCAATTACAATCATTCCCCCCCCCCCCCGCACCCAATTCTCAAATTCCGGGGGGGGGGGGGGGAGAAGAAAGAGAGTGGTGCTGGCAGAGTGAAACTCCATCTCCGGGGGAAGCAGAGCTCTGACTCAGAAGCTCTTCACAGATCTCCCTGGGGAGCCCAGGACTTGCAGCCTTGGAGAGATTGCAGCTCTCATTTTTCTGCCTTATTTTTTCCTGGTGGGTTTGCCTCTAAGGCCCCGAAAGGACACTCACCCTTCATGGTCCCACGTGGTACCTGGAGGTGTGCTAATCAAAGGATTGTCTTACTGCGGTTTCAGCTTCCTGTGCTTAAACATACGGCATGTGAACCATCTCACCCAGGGTGGATGCCACGGTCTTCAGTTACCTCGCAGAAATGTAGCAGCTGTGACCTCGCAGCTCTGGGATGCTGTGTGAATGTGAAAGCAGGGGGCTTCTCCCAGTGGATCCCAGCCCAGCCCTCCCCCTTTGCATCAAGATTTAAACACCTCAATGTGTCTGGCCCTGTAGGTTGGAATTGACGATAAAAGCTTCCTTGAGTCTATTCGGAAAGGCCCATGGAAAGGAATCATCACACTTCCACAGCTCAACCTCAGAAGAAGGTGCCAAACAGTTAACTCATCACAGCCCTGCTGCGACATAGGGAGGATGCAGCAGGTATTGTTATCCCTATTGTACGGAGGGAGAAGCAGAGGCATTCAGAGGCAAAGTGACTTGCCCAAAGACGCACAATCCTTGGCAGAGCGGACCCATTTAGGGCTTTCACTAAAGGCCAGCTTTCCTCTGGGAGGGGATCAGTGTGAAACTGAGGTGAGCAAGATCAGACGCAGACCCTCCGTGTCTCAAGTTGGGCACTGGGAAAATGGAAGCAACTTTTCAAAAATTTGGCTGTTACGAGGGCCTCCACGGGGAAAAGGGACTGCATTGAGGCGCTGATCTCCATTCGTTGCTCAGCAGTACGGCATGTTGCCAAGAGACCAGCAGCCTCACCCCCAAGACCTGGCTTTTAAGCTGTCTGCAGCCTACTGCTTACGGACAAGAAGAGAGACAGGATGGATGTGTTTCGGTGACATGGTTTGAGTCATACCCAGAGACACGTTTAGAGTCATCGCCCCAGACAGGGCAGGCTCACGTCAGTGGGATGGTGGTTCTCATGAATGCAGCATTGGAGTTCATGCTTTCTAGTCCCCGCAGAACATCTCACAAATCAGAATCTGCCCAAGCTCCTGGGAAAGTATTTGAGATAGGGAGAAAAAGAAGCAGAGGATGACATGAGCTTGCTACCTACGTAAGGACTTTTTGTTGTCTCTCTCTACAGGGCCTAACACAAGAAGGCTCTGATCCACGACTAGTGCACTCATAGGTGCTACAGTGATACAACCACAACGGGGGCAGCAGCAGCTGCAAAGGCTGATGGGAGTAGCAGCAACAAGGGCTAACGTGCGGGCAGACTGGCAACATGCACTATGCTGGTCTTTAGTCATCGGGCTCAGGCCTGTCCTAGCAAGCAATGGCATTCCCCCTCCGTGCTGGTCGAAGGGCCTTGAGACGAATGTTGGAACCCCTTAAAGCACTGAAGTCCTGGGATCTTATTTGTAGTCATGAGAATAGGGGTAGTCGACACCCATGTTACCAGCTAATTGCCACAGGGGCAAGAAGGGATTCCCTCCCCCTCCTCCCATGCACAGTACTGGGCCCAGGAGTAACTCCGAGTCGCATCTCTCCCAGCAATTAGCACTAGTCTCTCGGGCATCAGAACTGTGTGGTGCCCTTCACGACACCAGCACGTAGCAGGGGTCTCTCCAGAGGAATGGAGATGCTAGTCACTTCCGGGGCACCCGTCCTGCTACGTGAATTCTGGTGGCAGGGCTAACAGAGACAGTGAAGAGCCAAGCTAACGCCATATAGCGTTCTTCAAAGGAGAAGGGCCGTTTTAGCTCCATCTCAAATTCTAGAGGGTTTGTTTTTAATGGAGCTGATGTTTGTTCAGTTTCCCTAGGTTTTTGGTTCCATTGACCTGTGTCTGAAATGAGGACGAATGTCTCTGGGCCAGATCCTCAGCTGGGGTCAAATCGCATTACACCACTTGCCCTACTGACTCCACTGCCTTCAGCATCACGATGCCAGTTCACACCAGCAGAGGAGCTGGCCCAGTAGTTCTGCCTGAAAAAGTCAGCATGATAAACTCTTCCCGCTTTCGCTCGTAGACTGTGTTTGCCACCTGTAAAAAACTTAACGCACTTGACGCAACGGGAGCTCAGCATCATTTTACAGGTAGGAAAACTGAAGCACAAAGCGATGTGGTGACTTGCCCAAGATCATGCAGTCAATAAGCTACACAGTCAAGAATGTGATCTAGATCTCCTGCCTCCAAGCCCACTGCCATACCCACTAGACAATACTCATTCCACCCACTCACTCTGCAGGCTGCCTTCTCCCAGTCTGGAGCCTTCTCATCACAACGCTTCCATTACCATGAACTCTGCACAGGACCATGGGACAGGATCTCTGCTGTGGGCTGCAATTCGGAGGACAGGACCCCAAGCCGCCAGGAAAGGAGGAGATCAGGCCTCTACTGTGGGCAGGGCTGTGTCCGGCAGGGAGCTGTTTCCTTCCCATCTGGCTCTGCTGCCGAAGGGAGAGATAGGACAGCTTTTGGCAACAAAAATGATTAGGGATATGGTTAGGGATAATTAGGCTTCCCTATGAGGAGAGATTAATAAGATTGGGACTTTTCAGCTTGGAAAAGAGACAGCTAAGGGGCGATAATGATTGAAGTCTATAAAATCATGACTGGTGTAGAGAAAGTAGATAAGGAAGTGTTGTTTACTACTTCTCATAACACAAGAGCTAGGGGTCACCAAATGAAATGAATAGGCAGCAGGTTTAGAACACATAAAAGGAAGTATTCCTTCACAGTGCACAGTCAACCTGTGGAACTCCTTGCCAGAGGATGTTGTGAAGGCCAAGACCATAACAAGTTTCAAAAAAGAACTAGATAAATTCATGAAGGATAGGTCTATCAATCGCTATTAGCCAGGATGGGCAGGGATGGTGTCCCTAGCCTCTGTTTGCCAGAAGCTGGGAATGGGTGATAAGGAATGGATCACTTGATGATTACCTATTCTGTTCATTCCCTCTGGGGCACCTGGCACTGGCCACTGTTGGAAGAAGGATACTGGGCTAGATGGACCTTTGGTCTGACCCAGTCTGGCCGTTCTTATGTTCTTAGAACTTAGTGGAGACTCTGGCTCAGGGCCAGCCCTGACTACATGTTGATAAAATGAGAACTGGCCACAACCCATGGATTTAAACTCAAACTCAACTTTAGGATGGTTTTGGGGTTAACTTTCTCCCTTCATTTTTGCTCGGCATCTCTGCCAGCAGAAAGAACACAATGTGAGAAACAATCATCTTAATACATAATGATTGGCATTTAACTTCCTTGAGAAAGACTGTGCGTGTATTTCCAGAATGACCAGAAGCAGGAACTAGACATCTCACAAGAAAGCTTGTTTGTGTTGATTGAAACACCAGAAAGCATCACCATGATCATCTGGTCAGATAAGAATCAACTTTTTTGAGGAACTCATTGGAGAAGAATCTCTGTCCTTCTGAGGTTCACCCATCACTAATCTGTATTTTCTATATACAGTAGCGTTTAGAGGCCCCAACCAAGATGAAGGGCCCATCATGCTGGGTGCTGCACAGAAACACAGTGAGAGTCCCTGCCCCAAAGAACCAAGATGGACAAAGGGTGGAAAGGAATCAGAGAGTGACTCGACTTGCCCAAAGTCATGGAGGTCATTGGCAGAGCCAGAGCAGAACCCAACTCCGAGGCCCTGACAGGTGCCCTATCCACTAGAGTCTAGACCAGGAGTTCTCACAACAAATTTGTTTGGTGGCCTCACAGTGCCTCTACCAACTCTTGCCGGTGGCCGCGCTGACAATTTTTCCTAAAATACCCAATTAACTTTAGGAAAAAACAAATAAATATGCACAGAGACATGTCCAAATCATTGTAATTTATTTACGTAGGGGCTTTTTTTTTTCAGACTCAGTAATAAAAATAATGTACAGTTGTCTCTATTCTTTACTGGACCTAAACAGACTAGAAACACAAATAAGGTACTTTGCACGTTCTTGTCTTTTTGTTGTTGTTTCTTTTGCTTTTTTGGTTGCGCTTTTTTTTTCCTTCTAAGACTTGCTAGCTGGTAAGTCTTCTGCTGTGAACAGTGATATTTGAACGTTTGTTAATCACTTTTCACAGCAGGCTTACTCAACCCTGGCAAGCCCTGCGACAAATTTAAGCCCTGAATGGGGAGGTAGGTAGGGAGACAGTGGGGCCCAGGGACGATGGTAGGGGTCACCAGCCTGGGGCCAGAGCCTGGAACCAGAGCCTGCCACCACTTGGATGGATCCCAAAGCCCCGTGGCCAAAGCCTGCCTCCCCTACCCCTGGGAAAGTGGGGAATTCACCAGCTGCCTGCACCTCCAGAGTTTTTTCTCTCTGGAGGGGGGCAGGGCCCAACCGCTGCTGGTGGCCCCGGGAGAGGGGCCACTGCTTTGTGTCCCCACCCCCATCACAGCCCAGATGGCTGTGGCCGCAAGGAAAGGCCCTGATAGCTGCATGCGGCCATGGTGGTCGCATTTGAGAAATACTGGTCTAGACTATGTGGCCTTTACTTGCCATAGAAGTTACCATCGTACTCAATGCAAAGCATCCAAAGCAGTGAGAAGATGCCATCCACCCTTGTGCGCAGCCTGAAAAAGCCAAGTCAATGCAGGGACCAACTCATCTTTTGAAGAAAGGCAGATTTACCCTAGGGAACACAGACAGAACATTGTTCCTAGATAATTTCCCTCTTGATGCAGCCATCTGCAGGGCCCCCTTCTTCTGGTTTAGTTCCTTAATATGACAACGTACTGGGACGTTTTGACACAGATGACAGTGCCTGGTCTGGTTCACCAGTGCTTTAAGAATGTATATGCTCACATACATTCGGATACAGAATCCTACACAGAGCGAAAAGGCTGTGTGGTCTGGCGGACAGGGCACTGGAATGGGAGTCAGGATACGTCACGGTCACATAATGGCTGGTTTAAATCTCAGAATGTTACTTCATCTCTCTGACTCAGTGTTACTAGCTACAAAATGGTGATAACGAAACTTCGTTACACATTCGTCTGAGATCCTCAGATAAGTGCTAAGTGTTAATTATTATTATATCAACACACACCATTTCAGTGGATGTGACATTTGTGCGATAAACTGCATTTATAATGCATGATAGATCATTTCACCTAAACTCTGCCCACTAATCTGTATTTGCCTGAGCTGGTTCCAAAATTCCAGGCCCTTAAGCAGCTTTAAAAAAAAAAAAAAAAACAAAAAAAAACACCACAAACCACAAAAATATTTCTTTGCAAATGTGAGATTTCACCACAAAGACCACTGGTCTGAGGTGCAGGATAGGCAATATTCAGTCCTGGACCTGTACCAGGTTTAAGGTCCCAGCATCTCATGGACTAGTGTAGCTAGCAACAGAAACTTGAACTCATTGGAGAATGTAGTTGTATTTATCTGCATATAATTTAGCCACTATGTGTCTGGGTGCCATAGAGACGTGTGGTTCCTGGTAAACGTGAGAAACAAAGCTGGATCTTGAGCTGTGTGCAAATCTGTCTCCAATTTGTAGTTTGCATTAATAAAGGTCACCTATTTAAGCCAGGATAATTCTGTAGATCATGAGAGGCACACTACAAATCCCCTTTTCCAATATGATTCAGATTTTGTTCTACCCTAGAAAAGTCACACAACACTGATACTTAAAAATATTTTGTGAATATTGTAGATGCGTGTCCCTAAACATGGTTGTAATCTCTCTCTCCTTTTAAGCCTGTACAACTGGACTCAGGGTAACTAAGGGAGCCTGGATGTATAGGCAGCAGGATATAAAAAGGCAGTCCAAGCAAAACTCCCTGAAATATTTACAAAAATAATGGAGATTATATGCTATTAAAATACATAAGTGTGTGTGTAAAGATTTTATTTGAGATGATCTCAGGAGTAATGCAGGTTACTCAGAATCACGTTAAGGAAACCCTGATTCCACAGCATCATCCAGCTCACCAAAGTCCGATCAATCTCTCTGTAGACGTTAATCCTGAGGCCTTAACATTCCACCTGCCCAGATGAGGATTTCTTGCCTTATCAGGCGATTGCCATTGACTAATTAATAGATTCTAAGGCCAGGAGGGACCTCTGTGATCATCTAGTTTGACCTCCTGCACAACACAGGTCATAGGACTTCATGTCCGAGACCTTTAAAGGAGGCACTCTCCCTCCCTGCAGGTTGCGTAGTTCTCTGAGTCTCTGGGATCATACTAGGCCGGAGAACGGAACCGCTTGCATTTAGTTCACCAGATACACCTTCATTTCCCTCCCTCCCTGGGGCCAGTGGTGCTAACTTTCTGGGAACTCCTTTTGTATCACCCTCCAATAACTAGAGCTGGGTGACATTTTCACACACACCCCCCCCCAAAAATTGTGCAAGACAATGAGGATTTGGCAACACTGACATGTGGATTTTTGAGATGAAGCGGGTGAGGTAATATCTGCCATTGGACTAGCTTCTGTTGGTGAGAGAAACAAGCTTTCAAGCTTACACAGCGCTCTTCTTCACAACAGGGTAAATTTGTGTTAGTTTCACTCAACTGTTTCAGTCCAAAAAAACTCTTAAAAATTGCAGAATGGAAACGTTTCATTTGGACATTTTTTTTAAAACAGAACGTGTTAGATTTTTGGCTTGAAATGACTTTCAGTTTTCAAAATTTCCTTTTGCGTTATTAAAAACAACCCAAAATGGTTTAAATGGAAACAAAACATTTCGATTGTTGACATGAACCTTCCCCTCCCCCCCCGACTTTTCGATTCATTGAAAGTTTCAAATAATGTTGGTTTGGCCTGAAACAACTTATTTTCCCCATCATTTTTCTGGAATGGCCAGTGACCCCCAAAACAATCCCGTGATTTACTCAGCTCTCCTGGTAAATACCTTCATGTGGACCCAGGAACAGCATTAGACTCCAAAGAGAGTCACATCCGGCTCCCCTTTCAGACTGTTTGGCCCAGTATGGGGGGACTGGATGGGATCAATAAGAAGCAGGAGATCTCCTTGTTAGAAAAAAAAATCATAGAATCCTAGAATATCAGGGTTGGAAGGGATCTCAGGAGGTCATCTAGTCCAGCCCCCTGTTCAAAGCAGGACCAATCCCCAATTTTTGCCCCAGATCCCTAAATGGCCCCCTCAAGGATTGAACTCACAACCCTGGGTTTAGCACAATGCTTAAACCACTGAGCTATCCCTCCCACACACAGTGTTGTGTTGATATTGTTTAAATGTGTTTAATTAGTTGTTTTAATAATGCATATAAGATAAAGGTTATGTAAATCACTAGCTCTAATGAAATCCAGTATGGAGTATATCATCTGTGACCCTTGAACTCCATCTTTGTCAGCGAATTTGTTTACAACTTAGACACTGGTGTCCCCTGGCTCAAACCGGACAGAACCAGTTTTTCCCCACCAAAACCAACCCCCAATACTCTATTCAATCAGAGCTTTTCCCGCCTTAAAGATTATATAAGATCTTGCTCAGCACCCGTGCAGGGCTGTGCATTCCAGCAGCAGTGCGTGCATGGCCGGGTCTTCCCAACGTTCCAGAGCTAGCGAGAAGAACATCGTCTATGCCAAAGCGAGACAGAGGAAGGAGAGGCCTGTCGTCGTCATCATCATCATCATCCCCGCCACAGCAAAACCATTTTACCTGTGCAGGAATCCTGCAGCTTTCCTGGTGTCCATCATCCCAGAGGGTGTCCCTGCCTGTGACAAAGTCCACCAGGTGTCAGGACTCCGCAGTGGTCCTCCTCAAAGGCTCCCAATCAGCCAGAGAGTTGAAGGTCCTGGGCCTCATGTCTGTGAATAGCATCCACCGTGCCTGAATATAGTGGGAGAGGTTTCTGTATTGGGGTTTTATGTATTATTTTTCTGACCACCAAGGGAGGTTTTGTGGGTCTGAGCTTCAAGCTCCTAAAGCCAGTCACCTTTTCATCATACTGGTTAGGTTTGTGTTTCTTCTTCCCCACGATTTCTCCCAGTTTTCTGTACCTTTGCTCTGAATACACTTACCTTTGTTTGCACCATATCACCTTGTTGTCTTTATTTTATTTATGTTACACAAGGAGGGAGGGTGTCAAGGTTCCTTCCCCACTCTGAACTCTAGGGTACAGATGTGGGGACCTGCATGAAAACCTCCTAAGCTTACTTTTACCAGCTTAGGTTAAAACTTCCCCAAGGTACAAACTATTTTACCTTTTGCCCTTGGACTTTCGCTGCCACCACCAAACGTCTAACCGGTATCATATTATTAGGAAAGAGTCCGTTTGGAAACGTCTTTCCCCCCAAAAAATCCTCCCAAACATTACCAAACCTTCGGTTCGTTACCAAACCTAGAGTTCAGAGTGGGGAAGGAACCTTGACATGGTGGCAGAGCGGTGAGATTAACTTGAAAACATTGAGATTTTTTGAACAAGAAGCACAGATTTTAAAAGGGAATTTTTTTTTCCTTTGGGCTGCTGGAAAGCAGGTTTCCAACTGAAAGCAGTTAGAGTTTTTTTTCTCTCTGTTTTGGGGCCAGAGCAGAGACAAAAGGGAACTGTCTTTTGTGAGCTGGAGTTTTCTCTACCTAAAGGCAGGGTAGTTGAATTTTGCTGCAGGGAAATTCACAAGTCTTCACAGACCTGAAGTTGTTTTTTACCTAAGAGCAATTAGAGGGGTTTTCTGCCTATTTGCCTGGAGACAAAGGTGGTTCGGGGTTTTTTTGGTTTTGGTTTTTTTGTTGTTTGTTTTTTGGGGGTTTTTTTTTAGGATTTTTCTGTAGGCTGACAATCACTATCAGAGAATATAGGTATCATATTACAGCACAGCAAAATTTTACAAGCCAAGTTTTTTTTTTTTTATTTCTAACTCTCAGGTGTAAAGTTAGTTAAAAACAGAGAGGTTAGGATGACAGACTCCATGGTTCAACAGAAGCTGGAATTAGCCAGATTTGAGGCTGAGGAAAAACAAAAGGAACATGAAAGACAGACAGAACTCATGCAGATGGGAATGGAGGCAAGGGCCAAAGAAATGGAGAAGGAAAAAAAGAGAGGAAGCATGTGGAGGAGGAGAAGGAAAGAGAGAGGAAGCATGTGGAGGAGGAGAAGGAAAGAGAGGAAGCATGCACTGGAGATGGAGAAGGCAAAGGCTCAGCAGGCGATGACACAGAGGCCTTCTTAGAAAACTTCGAAAGGGCCTGTCTTGGGTACAGCATCTCTACAGACCAATACATGGTAGAGCTGAGGCCGCAGCTCAGTGGACCTTCAGCTGAGGTGGCGGCTGAAATGCCTAAGGAACACATGAACCAGTATTAATGGTTTAAAACCAAGGCGAGAGTCGGAATGGGGCTAACACCCGACCATTCCCGTTGGCGGTTCAGAGCCCTAAGGTGGAAACCAGACGTGTCATTTACCCGACATGCCTACCACATTGTGAAACATTGGGACGCCTGGATATCAGGAGCAAGTGTTAAATCTCCAGAAGATTTGCCCTTCCTAATGCAAATGAAACAGTTCTTAGAGGGTATTATTCCTGAGGAAATAGAAAGATACATCCTAGACGGGAAGCCCAAAACTGTAATTGAGGCGGGGAAGATTGGAGACAAATGGATGGAGGTGGCAGGAAAGAAAAAAAACTGGTCGCAGTTGGAGCAGATACCAGAAGGAACAACCTCAGACCACACCCTACTATCAGAGGCAGCCCAAGGCCCCACCTACCCCCCAAGAAACTCTCCAGCCACCTTATCCCGCCACACCGCTCTCCAGCAACCCACCTCGCCCCAGTGACCCGTCAGCTGGACAATGTTTTAAATGTAACGAACCAGGGCACGTAAAGGCCAACTGCCCCAAGAACCCCAACAGATTACAGTTCATTGCACCAGAATCACACCAGAGGTCCTCAGGCCCAGATACCTCCCAGATACCCTCAGAGCGGAGGGAAACTGAGTGTGGGCAGGAAGAAGGTCACCGCATGGAGGGACACCGGAGCACAAGTGTCGGTTATCCATGCTTCCTTAGTGGACCCCAATTTAATCATCCCAGAGATCCAAGTGATGATTCAATCCTTCAAGTCAAACTCTTTCAATTTGCCTACAGCCAAGTTGCCTGTCCAGTATAAGGACTGGTCAGGAACATGAACTTTTGCAGTCTATGATGATTATCCCCTCCCCATGCTGTTGGGGGGAGACTTGGCCAATCATGTGAAGTGAGCCAAGAGGGTGGGAATGGTCACCCACAGCCAGGCTAAACAAGCTGTCATGCCTAGCTCTGTTCTGGAAACTTCTACCAGGACCCGGTCAAAGGTAATGGACCCGGACACCAGGACAATGTCTGCAACAGCAGTAGTGAATCCAGTCCCAGAGACCCAGACAGAGCCAGAACCGGAACCGGTGGAATAACTACCAACAGACCCATTGCCAGCACTGAATCCATTACTTGCAACCCCAGAGGGCCCCACTGAACCTGAACCGGCAGCAGCCAATAACCCTACACAAGAGGCTCAGCTGGAGCCTGAACACCAACATAGTGCCCCAGAGGAGAGCGGTTCACAGTCAATGGAAACAGCCCCATCCCCTATATCGCTTCCAGAGGGACCAAGCATAGGTCCACCATCCAATGAGAAACTGATGTCTCCAGCATCAAGGGAACAGTTCCAGACCGAACAGGAAGCAGATGAAAGCCTCCAGAGAGCTTGGACGGCGGCACGGAGCAACCCACCGCCTCTCAGCTCTTCTAAGCGATCCAGGTTTGTTGCAGAAAGAGGACTTTTATACAAGGAAACTCTTTCTGGTGGACACCAGGAAGACGGGCATCCTCAGAGACAGTTGGTAGTTCCAACTAAATACAGGGTCAAGCTCTTGAGCTTAGCCAACGATCATCCTAGTGGCCATTCTGGGGTGAACAGGACCAAAGACCGGTTGGGGAGGTCATTCCACTGGGAGGGAATGGGCAAGGATGTTTCTACCTATGTCCGGTCTTGTGAGGTATGCCAAAAAGTGGGAAAACCCCAAGACCAGGTCAAAGCCCCTCTCCAGCCAGTCCCCATCATTGAAGTTCCATTTCATTGAGTAGCTGTGGATATTTTGGGTCCTTTTCCGAAAAAGACACCCAGAGGAAAGCAGTACATACTGACTTTCATGGATTTTGCCACCCGAAAGCTGGAAGCAGTAGCTCTAAGCAACAGCAGAGCTAAAAGTGTGTGCCAGGCACTAGCAGACATTTTTGCCAGGGTAGGTTGGCCCTCCGACATCCTCACAGATGCAGGGACTAATTTTCTGACAGGAACTATGGAAAGCCTTTGGGAAGCTCATGGGGTAAATCACTTGGTTGCCACTCCTTACCACCATCAAACAAATGGCATGGTGGAGAAGTTTAATGGAACTTTGGGGACCATAATATGTAAATTCATAAATGAGCACTCCAATGACTGGGACCTAGTGTTGCAGCAGTTGCTCTTTGCCTACAGAGCTGTACCACATCTTAGTTTAGGCTTTTCACCATTTGAACTTGTATAAGGCCGTGAGGTTAAGGGGCCGTTACAGTTGGTGAAGCAGCAATGGGAGGGATTTACACCTTCTCCGGGAACTAACATTCTGGACTTTGTAACTAACCTACAAAACACCCTCCGAACCTCTCTAGCCCTTGCTAAAGAAAACCTACAGGATGCTCAAAAAGAGCAAAAAGCCTGGTATGATAAACTTGCCAGAGAGCGTTCCTTCAAAGTAGGGGACCAGGTCATGGTCTTAAAGGCGCTCCAGACCCATAAAATAGAAGCATTGTGGGAAGGGCCATTCACAGTCCAGGAGCACCTGGGAGCTGTTAATTATCTCATAGCATTCCCCACCTCCAACCGAAAGCCTAAGGTGTACCATATTAATTCTCTAAAGCCCTTTTATTCCAGATAATTAAAGGTTTGTCAGTTTACAGCCCAGGGAGGAGATGACACTGAGTGGCCTGAAGGTGTCTACTACGAAGGGAAAAGTGCTGGGGGTGTGGAAGAGGTGAACCTCTCCATGATCCTTGGGCGTATGCAGCGACAGCAGATCCAGGAGCTGTGCACTAGCTACGCACCGGCGTTCTCAACCACCCCAGGACTGACTGAACGGGCATACCACTCCATTGACACAGGTAATGCTCACCCAGTTAGGGTCCACCCTTACCGGGTGTCTCCTCAAGCTAAAACGGCTATAGAACGGGAGATCCAGGATATGTTACAGATGGGTGTAATCTGCCCCCCTGGCAGTGCATGGGCATCTCCAGTGGTTCGAGTTCCCAAACCAGATGGGGAAATACGTTTTTGCGTGGACTACCGTAAGCTAAATGCTGTAACTCGCCCAGACAACTATCCAATGCCACGCACAGATGAACTATTAGAGAAACTGGGACGGGCCCAGTTCATCTCTACCTTGGACTTAACCAAGGGGTACTGGCAGGTACCGCTAGATGAATCCGCCAAGGAAAGGTCAGCCTTCACCACACGTATCGGGCTGTGTGAATTTAATGTGCTCCCTTTCGGGCTGCGGAATGCACCCGCCACCTTCCAAAGACTTGTAGATGTTCTCCTAGCGGGATTAGGAGAATATGCAGTCGCCTACCTTGACGATGTGGCCATATTTTCGGATTCCTGGGCAGACCACCTGGAACATCTACACAAAGTCCTTGAGCGCATAAGGGAGGCAGGACTAACTGTTAAGGCTAAGAAGTGTCAAATAGGCCTAAACAGAGCGACTTACCTTGGACACCAGGTGGGTCAAGGAACTATTAACCCCCTACAGGCCAAAGTGGCCTGTCCTAAAGTCAAAGAAACAGGTTCAATCCTTCTTCGGCTTGGCCGGTTATTACAGTCGATTTGTACCACAATACAGCCAAATCGCCAGCCCACTGACAGACCTAACCAAAAAGAAACAGCCAAATGCCGTTCAGTGGACCAAAGAAGTGTCAAAAGGCCTTTAACCAGCTTAAAGTGTCACTCATGTCTGACCCTGTGCTAAGGGCTCTAGACTTTGACAAACCATTCCTAGTAACCACAGATGCGTCCGAGCGTGGTGTGGGAGCAGTTTTAATCCAGGAAGGACCGGATCAAGAATTCCACCCTGTAGTGTTTCTCAGCAAAAAGCTGTCTGAGGGGGAAAGCAACTGGTCAGTCAGTGAAAAAGAATGTTACGCCATTGTCTACGCTCTGGAAAAGCTACGCCCATATGTTTGGGGACGGTGTTTCCACCTGCAAACCGACCATGCTGCGCTACAGTGGCTTCATACCGCCACGGGAAATAACAAAAAACTTCTTTGGTGGAGTTTAGCTCTCCAAGATTTTGATTTCGACATCCAACACTTCTCAGGAGCTTCTAACAAAGGGGCTGTTGCACTCTCCCGTGAAAGTTTCTCAGAATCAACTGGTTAAAATCGTCCTTGAGATGTGGAAAATAATGTTAGTCTTTTTATACTTGGTAGTATATTTAGAGGTGCATGTGTCTTATTAACTCTGTTTTCTCCTAGAGCTCCAGGAAGAAATCCCAGTCAGCCTTTCACCCTAGCTGAGATTTGGGGTGTGTGTCATAAATGTAAAGGGAAGGGTAAACACCTTTAAAATCCCTCCTGGCCAGAGGAAAAACCCTTTCACCTGTAAAGGGTTAAGAAGCTAGGATTACCTCGCTGGCACCTGACCAAAATGACCAATGAGGAGACAAGATACTTTCAAAAGCTGGGGGGAGGGAGAAACAAAGCCTCTCTCGCTGTCTGTGTGATGCTTTTGCCGGGGACAGAACTGCAATGGAGTCTTAGAACTTAGTAAGTAATCTAGCTAGATATGCGTTAGATTCCGATTTCTTTAAATGGCTGAGAGAATAAGCTGTGCTGAATGGAGTAGATATTCCTGTTTTTGTGTCTTTTTGTAACTTAAGGTTTTGCCTAGAGGGATTCTCTATGTTTTGAATCTGATTACCCTGTAAGGTATCTACCATCCTGATTTTACAGAGGTGATTCTTTTTACTTTTTCTTCTATTAAAATTCTTCTTTTAAGAAACTGAATGCTTTTTCATTGTTCTTAAGATCCAAGGGTTTGGGTCTGTGGTCACCTATGCAAATGGGTAAGGATTTTTATCAAACCTTCCCCAGAAAAGGTGTGTGGGGGGGACATTCAGGAGGATTTTGGGGTGGGAAAGACGTTTCCAAACGGACTCTTTCCTAATAATAATAATACCAGTTAGACGTTTGGTGGTGGCAGCAAAAGTCCAAGGGCAAAAGGTAAAATAGTTTGTACCTTGGGGAAGTTTTAACCTAAGCTGGTAAAAGTAAGCTTAGGAGGTTTTCATGCAGGTCCCCACATCTGTACCCTAGCGTTCAGAGTGGGGAAGGAACCTTGACAGAGGGATACCCTTATTGTAAGCTAAATCCACGGGTGACAGATACAGAAGGGAGTGAGTCTGCACCTTCTGAGAAAAGGGGCTTTCCTTTTATCTCCCCTTTACCATTTCTAAAGTTTTCCTTTCTGAAGCGTTGCCTTTTTCCCCTTGAGGTAATATCCTGATCAGTTTTCAATCAGGATGTAGCGCAAGAGAAATCATGCATCCACCCAGCTCTGTTTCCCAAACCACTGAACTTCAGCTAGCACGAAGCCTGCCAGATCACCCCAAGGGAGCCTAAGAGAAAGTGCACTGAGCTGGAAGCCAGGAGCACTGGTCTCATCACCCCAGATAGCTGTTAACATGAAAGCTCTGCAGTGCCCAGAAATTGAGCAAGGCCCCCTCCCCCTTGCTGAGAAGGCGGTCAAGTAGCATCTCCCAACCTTACGAGTGAGTTAATGGAGAAGTTGCATCACGGAACGTTGTCCAAAGCTGGGAATAGAACCCAGGCCTGGTGGCAGATCTAAATTTTATCCATGCCTCATTTATTTATACCGTAAGCCCTTCAGAGCAGGGACTCTTACGGTGCAGCTGTGCAATGCCTGCCACATTGGGATTCTGATCTCCATCGGGGTCTTTAGACCCTCCTAGAATAAAACAAATTCCGCTATATTCTCCGCTCCTAATCTGAAGTACCGCTTGCAACACTTGGATTCATCTACAATTCTGCCAACACAACGCAACCCTGACCTCCAAACCCTCTGCTAATCTAGTCCTGGGCTTCTCGTGAGCAGAAGCGGCCAGTTATGCCCCACTGCACAGTGATTTTTCCAGTGCAGAAAAATCTACTAAGGACCAATCGGCACTGCTCACAGGCATTTTCACTCTGCCCAGAGTCAGGTTTGTGATTAGATCATTAGTGGCAAATCAGAGGCACCACGTAGCCCTACTGAGTAGATTTTAAGCCCCAGCACGAGTTACCTAGTTTCAAAGCAGACAGAGGTTTTTTCACTGAAAGAATAAAATCTTGCAGCTGAGCACTGGCTGCTCTCTCATCGAGGAACTTGAGATGTTCTTAATGGCTCTGAGACTTCTGCTCAGTGGCACTTGCGATGTAGCTTGAACACACTTAACGACTGCACGCCTTTATTTCCTTCCTCCGCAGGATGCCTTTCTGGCTGGAGAATAACCTTGCATCTGGGGCATTTTATCTCCTCTCGCTCGCTCCTCCACAAAGAGAAAGGCGACAAAAGAAAGAGACTCAACAAAAGAAAACCACAGCCGAGGCAGCTGCACCCTGCACAGAGCAGGGCGAGGTTCAGAGAGATTCATTTCATGAAGAGAATCAGTCAAAAACCAGCAGAGAAGCCCTCTGACCTGAACTATTACATTCAGCCCAGGGTTTATTTTTGTCCTTTTCCTGGCATCGGTGCTCCAATAGCAGCCGAAGCTAGCATATAAGCAGGAGGAAAACAGACAGAGAATCACTGGAGCAGTACCTTGGGAGGCAAAGAACTCCTAGGTTCTATTCCTGGCTCTGTCACTGACTCACTTCAGCGCACCAGAGACGGGCCCAAGTCCCGAAGTGTAGAGCCCAACCCAAGAGCTGTATTATGTGTATTGGTAACACCTACAGGCCTCAGCCGAGAGTGGCCCCATCATGCCAGGCACGGTACACACACGGAGTAAGAGACAGCCCCTTCCACGGAGAGCTAAACAGGCAAACCAAGTGGCCGGAGAGAGGAAGGGCTATCTCCGTTGGGAAACACACTACCGCCACCCTCGAGAGATCAAAAATGAGGAGCCAGAATCACCAACGTTCACGAGATAGGCCCTCAAAATCCTGATGGTTTAAAAAAATAGATATATGATGCTTTTGGTCTCTTTTGATGTTCAAACTTCCCCCACCCATGCCCGGTGTGTGCGCATGTCTGACAATTGGCACTGCCCACTCTCCCAAATATATTGGGTGGGGGATTTTGGCTCCCACTATAGGAGCTCTCACCCGACGTTTGCCCATCCTCTGCCCAAGTCAGTGCTGTCCCCCCAGTCCTTGGAAGAGCTCGCCCCCCTGCCCCTCCAACCCTACAATCAGTTCAGACCCCAGACCCAGCTCTGACCTTCCTGGGGCTCTTCACCGCCCCCACAGGCTTGGGAAGCTACAGTGGGGTCCCCTTCCCCACTTCCAGCCTGGGGGCAGCTTCAGGGTCTCTCCAACCCCCCTCTGCCCCTTCCCAGACCAGATGCAGGGTGAGGGTGACCAGATACCTGTGAAAAATCAGGAAGCTTTTTTTCGGTAGGGTGGGTGTGAGATATAGTTACATATATAAGACAAAGCCCCTAATATCGAGACTATCCCGATAATATAGGAACATAAGAACGCCACACTGGGCCAGACCAAAGGTCCATCTAGCTCAGTATCCTGTCTTCTGACAGTGGCCAATGCCAGGTGCCCCAGAGGGAATGAACAGAACAGGTAATCATTAAGTGATCCGCCCCATCACCCATTCCCAGCTTCTGGCAAACAGAGGCAAGGGACACTATCCTTGCCCATCCTGGCTAATAGCCATTGATGGACCTGACCTCCATGAACTTATCTAGTTCTTTTTTGAACCCTCTGATAGTCTTGGCTTTCACAACATCCTCTGGCAAGGAGTTCCACAGGTTGACTGTGAATTGTGTGAAAAAATACTTACTTTTGTTTGCTTTAAATCTGCTGCTAATTTCATTTGGTGAAATCTGGTGAAACTAGGGGGAATGGCAAAGGAACCATCCTGTTCCTCAACCCTGTCTCCTGTAAAAATGGCGCTAGGTTGCTATGGGGAGAGGAGAGAAGTCTTCCTCCAGCGGATCAGAATGGCTTCTCTTCCCTGGGAGGCAGGCATGTGAGGCAGGCAGCCAATCAAATGGTGTTTCACCCTGAGGCAAGGCTGAAATTTGCTAGAGGGCTGGAGCTTCTCATGCCATCCCCAGATGGGCTCAAACTCCAGCCAATCCTGTGACTGCCAAAATATTAAGAGTTGGCAATGCTGTTGACATTAAGTGATTTGTCCAAGGTCACATGGGAAGTCGGTGGCAGAGCCAGAAACAGAACGCAGGTCTCGAGTCCCAGCTCAGTGCCTTAACAACAAGGTGCCCCTTTCTTTCCTTGGCCTGGGCCTCTCTCTCTACACATAACCTCTTGGTCACCTGGGCAGGGGGAAGCTAACGGGAGCAACGAACACTAACCTCCCTGAGGTGTTTCAGAGCTCAAGTCACTCGGGTTTGTAAAGGACGCCGAGATCCTTGAGCAACAGGCTATATAAATGCAGTGCATTAACACATTTTAAAAGGGAGCACCTGGGCAACATCTTAGAGACACAAAGGTGATTTTTGCCTTTTAAAACTCCTTTCTCCCTCCCAGGAGTGACTAACTCCCTCCCCTCTGTGCTCTTTTACAGGCGAGAGAGGAGAGTAATGCTTTTATTCTGTTGAGATCTCTTTATCAAGTGAAGCTACGGACTCCCAGTCTTGCTCTCTGCGATTTTAATGGAAGGGCCTGATGTAGCTCTGCCAACTGATACAGCCATTTCTGGCATTAGTTTATCCCCATCTCTTCCTTGTTCTTGGGGGACATGATTAAGCATGGTCAGACACGGCGCACCTGAACTCCAGATTGCACAGGGCACCTTTAGGCAGCTCTCAACCAGAACCGCTGCAAAGTTAGATTCCCACTGACAGACTGCACTGCATCCCCGAAGATAGATTCAAACTGACGTGCCTTTTTCTAGTGCATCTCTGGGTCCCACTTATTTCAGAAATGCCTTCTTGTCTTCCTCCCTGCAGACATTTCCCAACTGCAAGGCGCGGCTGTCCTTGGAGCACCAATGGTTCAAGTCTGGAGCAGCGTGATAAGCTCACAGCACAAGACCATTTTTACCTAGAAGTTATCTTACATCCACGCCATAGTCACAGGGAACTACATGGGCACAACAAGGACAGAACTCAGGTATTTTTACTCCAAAAGCACAGGCTTACGCTAAAGGAGAATCTCCATTTGGAGCGAGCAGTATATGGCCTAAAAACAGATGTGCGATTCTCATTTCATCCAGTAGAGGCCAGTGATAAATATATATACACGAGCCAGGTCATCACAGTAGCTTATATTTACATAAGTACAGCTGCTGCGTCCCAAAGGACTTTGCACTCTGAAGGAAAGAATTCCTGCACACTCGCGGTCTGACAGGAAGCGGAACTATGTGGAGGATCAATTCCATTTTGCAAAGGATTTCAAGATCTCAGAAAGTTAGGAATTCTCTGCAAAGGAACCCCCGCCCACTTTGATCTCAGATAGATTCAAAATGTTTTGCTTTGACAAAAACAAACATTGTTTTAATTGCCTGTTTTCAAATGGGCATTACCACATATTTAGAATATGCTACAGAGCATACAATAACTGCAAACAAAATCATTTCAAAGTGATGGTTCATTCAAAAAAAAAAAAACAAAAAAACCCCACACTTCTTGAAATGGGACATTTCGACACTGTTGGAACTATTTTCTTCTGGCTTGTCTCCAAACCAATATCTGCAAAATCCACATGATTTCATGAAGTGGTTTGATTTTGATGGATAAGGGCTCCATCAAAGCTTTTCCAACCAGCTCTAAGAGGAAGCGAAGATACTGGAGCGAGGGGAAACTGCGGAAAGTCGGGGCACTTATCCAAACGGCAAGCTAGCCGGGAGGGCTCCAACCCTAACAGCAGGGCTAAGGCAGGCTCCTTACCTGCCCTGGCACAGCGCCGCTCCTGGAAGTGGCCAGCATGTCCCTGCGACCCCTAGGTGCAGGGGCAGGGGGGCTCTGCACGCTGCCCCTCCCTGAGCGCCGACTCCACAGTTCCCATTGGCCAGGAACAGGGAAATGTGGCCAATGGGAGCTGCAGGGGTGGTGCACAGAGCCGCCTGGCCACCCTTGAGCCTAGCAGCCAGTGCCAGACATGTTGCTGCTTCTGGGAGCTGACCAAGGGAAGCGCCGCCCAGCCGGAGCCTGCACCCCAAACCCCCTCCCAGAGCCCACGCCTCCCCGTGCACCCCAACCACCTGCCCCAGAGCCCACACCCCCTCCTGCAGCCCAACCTCCTGCCCCAGGCTCAGCCCAGAGGCCCCTCCACACTCCAAACCCCTCAGCCCCACCCCCCAGCCCAGAACCCGCACCCCCTCCCTCTGCCCCAGCCTGGTGAAAGTGAGTGAGCAACCGAGGGGGGAGCTGGAGTGAGTGGGGGGTGGGACCTAGGAGAAGGGGCAGGGCATGGGCAGGGCTTTGGGGAAGGGGCGGAGCAGGGAGCTAATGACAGTTGGCAACCCTAACGCCCCCACAGCCCCCATCCTGAAGATCTTGCAGCATAATAGAAACAGGAGTCAAGAACCATGGAATCTATTCTCTGCTCTGTGACTGACTTGCTGAGTTGCCTTGGAGAAGCTGTCAAACCGCTGTCTCAGTCCTCTCCCTGCCCCGCTCTAAAATGTGGATTATAGGACTTAACCCACCTTCATAAGCTTTGCCATCCTTAGATGAAAATATACTGTTGAAGATCAAGGGCTTCTCTGAGTTCTGTTCTGCCCCTAATTTCTATAGCAGTCACTGAACAGCATCTAGCTCCCATTTGCCTCAGCTTGAAGGTACCCGGTTTGGTTGCTACAGGGCCAGATTTTATGCTGTGCCATAAAACCTAGCAGAAATATTTCCATGATTTTATATAATTTAATAAAAACTGCAATTAAACATTTCCCTCCAGCACTGGATGTGCAAACACAAGAGCACCGGCCTAGTGCATGAAAACCAGGAGGCGAGGGAAACTGAATCCTGGAGTTTCAGTCTGCTAGGACGTGTCCTGTTTCTTTAAACCTGTCACAGGAAAAGGAAGGTTCTAAGCAGAAGCTGTGTGGTGAAGAGGAGATGGACATAGAATACAGTCGCCTTGGGGATACAGTATTGCTAACTCCAGCTGTCCAAAAATCAGGAGTCAAGCTCTGCAAAACCATGAGATTTTTAAAAACTAAAATGGGGTTTTCTTTGTCTCTTGGCTTCTTAGCATTTGGGGTAGACTGGGGTCCCATCCATCTGGGGAGGGGGGATTTGAAACATACACGATGGTTTCAATGAAAGCGGAGATTCTCATATTCACATGACTCCAGGAGCTGGGGCTTTAAGAACACAAGACTGATGATAAAAGTCATAAGAGTCAGCAACACTGGACACAATCCTGCTTTTCTTAACTGTTCTAAGCTTCACAAAGTGCAAAAAATAGACCAGCAGTGTGGGGTAGGGATAAGGGCAGGAAAATAAATCAGATATTTTAACTCTTTCTAATTTAAGAATCTATTTATCAATAGCACAGTTCAGACTTTTTCTTTAAATACAGGTCTTCGTTTGACAGTTGTGGGCACCGGAGAGCATCTACCTCAGGGGAGAAGGGGATCTGATGTGTGCTTTGCATGTACAACCAGAAAAGGGAGTTGGTTCAGCCAGTCCCCAGCCAGATGCCAGCCACAAATCCCAGAGCAGACATAGTTAGCAGCGTTTCAATTGCCCCATGTGCTCCAAACATATGTAAGGGGGTGGGAGACAGCCTCCTGCTTCTTCTCTAACCAACCGCGTTGATATAAAATCTCATTTTCTTGTCTTTTATGTTGCCCATAAAGCTCCAAATGTTGCCTCTCTCTCCTACATGTGTGTAATTGAGTGAGTCATTTCTCAGCCACCTGTATGATGACAGAATTGTGCCAAATATTGCGTGTTTTCGGTGTTGAAGCACTCCCGCAGCTCTGACAGCTCTCACCTGCCAGCATCCAGAGCTGGAGGTAGAATGAAGAGAGAGGAAGAGACCAGCGCAGGGGACAATCTGCCTGGAATGATACTCCTGGGTATCCCCATTGACTTCAATAGCAGTGCCTCAAGGTCCAGGGCAGCACAGAAGCTGGTCCAACATAATGTCCTTCTCTTTATGTTCAATCTCAAAAGCCTTTCCCCCTTCCCTAATCCCCAGGACCTCGCCCAGCTCCAGGGGGTTTACGACGTTCAGCAGAATGTCTCTGTTTCACACAAATGGATGGGAGACTCATCGCTGACTGAAGAGAAGGATAACGTTCATTGAAGCGCTCCATAGCCCTGACCCTTGAGAGCAAAAAGATCGTTTAGAGTCCGGGGACAAAAAACACGGTCAACAACTTCACTCTGGCACTAGGGGACTCTTAGCAATAAAAGTCAAGCTCATCTGTGCAGGAGACAGAGCCTTCTACCGGAGCTGGTCCGAGACTCCCCCAGGAACTAAGGATCATCTCTTTCCAATCCGAGTGCAAGGCACATTTCTTTGACCCTGTCTTCTCTGATATAAACACATATCAGGTGGTGTATTTAACAAAAAGAACCTACCAAAGCAAGATACACCACATGCTTCTCCCTCCGGAGAGAGGGCGAGAGAACAAACAAATGACAGATGTGTAGTCACGTTGCGTACGCACTCACCGCAGCTACTCCGGTGATAAGCACAGTACAAAAGCCTAGATAGCATAGAATAGCATGTTGCAAATTAGCATAAGAAGCCAGGCTACTGCACCATGAGGTTTGCTTTATTTCAATTTTGCTTTGTTTTAATTATGTGATACTTAATAGTTTGCAACTACTGCTAATCATCATCAGCCTTTCTATAGAGCAGTTCATCCATATATCTCAATGCATTGTATGCTAAGGCAGGCAAGTGTAATTATCTCCATTGTACGGATGGGGAAACTGAGGCACAGAGCAGTCAGATAGAATCATAGACTTTAAGGTCAGAATGCACCATTATGATCGTCTAGTCTGACCTCCTGCACAATGCAGGCCACAGAATCTCACCCACCAACTCCTGTAACAAACCCCTAACCTATGTCTGAGCTATTGAAGTCCTCAAATCGTGGTTTAGGATGACCTGCCTAAGGTTGTACAGCAGATCAGTGGCAGAGCCAGCAAAAAACTCAAGTCCTCCAACTCCCAGTCCAGTGCTCTGTCTTACCAGTAAATGCTCTGATATCCGGTAAAAAAATAAAATGTTAGTAATAAGGCAACACCACAATGCTCTGCAATTAAATCTTTGAGAGGTGGGGAAAGACTGCCTTGTGTGTGTGAGAATTATATGTAAGGCTGCGAGTCTTTCAGAGGTCACAGATTGTGTGACTTTCCGGGACCTCTGTGACTTCTGCAGCTGCAGGGGCTGGTGTGGCTGACCCCTGGGGCCAGCCGCACCGGCTGTTGCTCTGGTGGCCCCAGGCAACTGGTCCCGGGTGCTGCCCTGGAGCAGTGGCAGGGCCCCAGCCTGTGGTCTCCCGGCCCGGAGCAGCAATGTATGCTGGAGTACAGTCCCGCCACACCCCAGCAGGTAAGATTTAGTTACGGGTATTTTTAGTAAAAGTCATGGACAGGTCACGGGCAATAACCAAAAAGTCACGGCCAGCGACCTGCCCATGATGTTTACTAAAATTGCCTGTGACTAAATCGTAGCCTTAATTATAAGTCATTACAGTTTCGCATATCCCCATCATTGGGGAACAAGGAGGACAAACATGTCAGGGATGGTGTAGGTTTACTTAATTGTGCCTCAGTGCAGGGAGATGGTCTAGATGACCTCTACTTTTCTATGATGGGGCTTTAGTGTGTATAGTTCGGACAAACGATTATATGATCAGCCCGACTTGGCCTTGTCCTAGACTATTACAGTTGAGGTTGTGTTGAAAATACTTTTTGTTGGATTTATAACAAGGCTCTGGATTTAGCCTATGACCCCGATGTGAAGATATTAAACGATCTCCATTCAAGTCATACACACCTAGCAAAGAAATGCAGGACGTAATTCAAGCAGAGAAGACTCTGTCCCCCAGACACAACTTTACCACCACAGAACTTTATCCACAAAGTAACTCAAACTCCAGGGACTTGCACTTGGGCCTGCCACCATGTTGTATTTGGGGCTGCACGGATGTGATGGTGAAAGTGAAAAACCTCTTCACCTCCTGCGGAGCCGCAGCACGCCCCTTAAGCCACCTGCTGCCAGTGGCCTCAGTCCAGTGGTTTCGCAGCTACTGGGCAACACACGAGCAGGGCTGACTGAAAACTGCAAAACTATTTTCCAGTGGAAAAGTGGGTTCCCAACAAAATTTTTGAAACAGAAGTGTCTGCTTTCTGGGGAGCTTCCAACGTGTCATCAAAAACCTAAAATATTTCCACTTGGAATTGCTGCAGCAATGCTTCATGGGAGCCATAGTCCGGCTGCTTCAAAGACCCATTTTGCTCTAGTAGTCTTAGAATCATAGAATCATAGAATATCAGGGTTGGAAGGGACCCCAGAAGGTCATCTAGTCCAACCCCCTGCTCAAAGCAGGACCAATTCCCAGTTAAATCATCCCAGCCAGGGCTTTGTCAAGCCTGACCTTAAAAACCTCTAAGGAAGGAGATTCTACCACCTCCCTAGGTAACGCATTCCAGTGTTTCACCACCCTCTTAGTGAAAAAGTTTTTCCTAATATCCAATCTAAACCTCCCCCACTGCAACTTGAGACCATTACTACTCGTTCTGTCATCTGCTACCATTGAGAACAGTCTAGAGCCATCCTCTTTGGAACCCCCTTTCAGGTAGTTGAAAGCAGCTATCAAATCCCCCCTCATTCTTCTCTTCTGCAGGCTAAACAATCCCAGCTCCCTCAGCCTCTCCTCATAAGTCATGTGTTCCAGACCCCTAATCATTTTTGTTGCCCTTCGCTGGACTCTCTCCAATTTATCCACATCCTTCTTGAAGTGTGGGGCCCAAAACTGGACACAGTACTCCAGATGAGGCCTCACCAATGTCGAATAGAGGGGAACGATCACGTCCCTCGATCTGCTCGCTATGCCCCTACTTATACATCCCAAAATGCCATTGGCCTTCTTGGCAACAAGGGCACACTGCTGACTCATATCCAGCTTCTCGTCCACTGTCACCCCTAGGTCCTTTTCTGCAGAACTGCTGCCTAGCCATTCGGTCCCTAGTCTGTAGCTGTGCATTGGGTTCTTCCGTCCTAAGTGCAGGACCCTGCACTTATCCTTATTGAACCTCATCAGATTCCTTTTGGCCCAATCTTCCAATTGGTCTAGGTCCTTCTGTATCCTATCTACCACTCCTCCCAGTTTAGTATCATCCGCAAATTTGCTGAGAGTGCAATCCACACCATCCTCCAGATCATTTATGAAGATATTGAATAAAACCGGCCCCAGGACCGACCCTTGGGGCACTCCACTTGATACCGGCTGCCAACTAGACATGGAGCCATTGATCACTACCCGTTGAGCCCGACAATTTAGCCAGCTTTCTACCCACCTTATAGTGCATTCATCCAGCCCATACTTCCTTAACTTGCTGACAAGAATACTATGGGAGACCGTGTCAAAAGCTTTGCTAAAGTCAAGAAACAATACATCCACTGCTTTCCCTTCATCCACAGAACCAGTAATCTCATCATAAAAGGCGATTAGATTAGTCAGGCATGACCTTCCCTTGGTGAATCCATGCTGGCTGTTCCTGATCACTTTCCTCTCATGCAAGTGCTTCAGGATTGATTCTTTGAGGACCTGCTCCATGATTTTTCCAGGGACTGAGGTGAGGCTGACTGGCCTGTAGTTCCCAGGATCTTCCTTCTTCCCTTTTTTAAAGATTGGCACTACATTAGCTTTTTTCCAGTCATCCGGGACTTCCCCGGTTCGCCACGAGTTTTCAAAGATAATGGCCAGTGGCTCTGCAATCACAGCCGCCAATTCCTTCAGCACTCTCGGATGCAACTCGTCCGGCCCCATGGACTTGTGCACGTCCAGCTTTTCTAAATAGTCCCTAACCGCCTCTATCTCCACAGAGGGCTGGCCATCTCTTCCCCATTTTGTGATGCCCAGCGCAGCAGTCTGGGAGCTGACCTTGTTAGTGAAAACAGAGGCAAAAAAAGCATTGAGTACATTAGCTTTTTCCACATCCTCTGTCTTCTCCAAGAGGGGAGCGTGTGGTTCATCAGAGGAGATGTAGTCTGACCAGGCCCATAGAGGAAAATGAGGAACCCATGAAGCATTTCCAAATGGATTATTTTTTTCCGCCTAAGTTTTTCAATTTTCAAATTTCCGTCAGAAAGAAATCAAAATTTTCCACAAGGAAAAAAAAAATACCCTGTTTTTTTGACTAGCACTGTACAGGAGTGTTTTTAAAGAATAATTCCTCAATTGATCTCATTCACACTGAATATGCCATTCCCCATTTCTCAGATAAAGAGCTAGCTGCCCTTGTTGATTTCATAACCTCCTTGACTAGTTTGAATAGCTGTTCACGTTCATGTCAGATTCGCTTTCGCTATTCACGTTCATGGCAGATTTGCAAAGTAGATGGGCACAGGCTGTATACGCAAGTGTCTGACAGGCAAATATACAATCAAAGACATGCTGATTTTGGCCTGGTTTTGTGTTGCTCAGTGTAAACAATACGGCCCAACTTGCAGCCTGTGAAAAGGACAACTGAAAATACAGGAGCCTCACCTCTTTGGGTATGTCTACACTGCAGCCTCCCAGCCCAGCAAGACAGACTCACACTAACGGGGCTTGATCTAGTTCAGTAAATATAGCAGCGTGGATGCTGTGCCCCAGCAGAGGCTTGGGAGAGCCGCTGGAGTTTGGACCCCCGACCCCAGGTGTGAGTTCAGGTGGCTTGCCCAAGATTTTCCAGTGCACCACTGTCCCCGGTGCTATTTTTAGCATGCCATCTCAAGCCCTGCTAGCTTTCTGCTCAAGCTGGGGCGTGTCTCCCAGCTGCAATGTAGACACATTATTTCTGCTGGAGTTTTTCCTTATCTGCTTGATGCTTTAAAATGGCTAACAGAGTAACTCACCCCTTGGGTTGTGTGAGGAACTCCTGTTAATCTGCAGATTCCAGTGAGGTTCCCCCCATAGAGACCCACCTACCTTCCTATCAGAGAAAGGACATAGAGTCATCTAACATTAGAGATGGAAAAACGGCTAGTAAGTCATGCGAATGCCTGCAAATGCTGATCTGTATCCTATAGTCTATTCTCCAGTGTTAGCTGAACAAAGATATGGGAAACTAAGAACAAACGTTTCCATATGTGGTCTGACAATGGTCCGTCCAGTCCAGTGACCTTCTCTGACAGTGGTGAGGAGCAGATGCCCCAGAGGAAGGTGTCAAACCTCCAGAAATGGATGCTTATGCACTAATATGCCATGGGGGAATAGGGAATATTTCTTTCTAACCTGAGTCAAGTGGTTTTCCTATATCCTGAAGCACAAAGGTTTATATCCTTTACATGTTTTTATCTTATAACTATGGAAATTTGTTTAACCAATTAATAGCGTTGAATTCTGCACTAAGCCCTTTGACTCAGTATCTTGTGGCAGAGAGTTCCCCAGGTAGCCATATGTTGTATTAAAAACTAGTATTGCTTCTTCCCAGTTTTAAAGGGGCTTCAACCTTTTCCTCTGGGAGACTATTCCTCAGTTTAATCGACCCCCCTCCACACTTTTTTCTTTTTTTTTTTTAAAGAGACATATTGAACTTAAGAAGTCTGCTTGATGAAAAATATAGACAGAGGAATTGGCCTTATAAAACTCCTTGCAGAAAAAGTTATTTCTAAGCTGTCCCAGCATTGTTTAAGAGATGCATACAGATAATGTATCTCTTAATATTATAGCTCGTAAGCATGGCGTGTTATCCAACTGGAAAGCAAAATGTATCATCCTGTAGTTGCTCCAAGAGGGGCATGACTGTAGAAAGGGATAGCAAGGAGGCCAGTGCTAGGTAAGCAGAGGGAACAGCAGAGACAGATAAGAGACAGGCCCATAAGGGGCAGAGTAAAGGGGAGTATGGGACCAGAAAAAGCCCAGCACTACAGCCACTGTGTGATTGAGAAGAGGCAAAAATACAGTTTTATTCCACAACAGACTCCACCCAACCCCACCCTTCAGAAACAGAAGACATTCACTCCTCACTGGATGTCCCAAGGAGAGCAAGAGCATCAGGGTACTTGGAAAAGCAGCCAAGGGAGGGGCTGGGACTCATGGCAGAGTCTGGGCAGTACTCATCAGCTGATGCAAGCCCAAAGGGCCACTCTGCCAGCGACCCTCCACGCAGCTACGGGCTAGGGCATATAAGGAAATGGCGATCCGGGCTGCATTCAAGGCCCATGCCAGCGAGGAGGCGAGAAAAGTGGAATGGAAAGCTACAACAGCGTTTGAGGGCAGCCGGGACTTGGCACCGGGAGCCGTCTCCTTTTAAGGAAGTGCAGTTTGCAACTAGCAAAGGAAGCCAGGAGTCTTAGCCTAGCAGCAAGAGCTGCCTGTTGAATCTAGCTCCTCTCCCTTGTATGGAGTTTGCACAGATGAGAATGTTTTTGCAGCCTTCGTGCCATTTTCGTTTAAGCAAAAAGATAAGGGGAAAAAACCCATTTGAAAGTGAAATGAGGGTGTTGATTGCTCTCCCAGTCCTTGAATGGGTAAAAATGTCAACAGCAATAATGTTTGGCTCTCATGCAGTGCCTCATCACCACAGGGCGGTTCAAACATTAAGGTCCAAGTTTAAAAAAAGTGAGTAGGCAAAGGTGTGCATTGCAACCGCATGTCTAATCTACATGCATGATTTACGCATGCAAACACCCAGTTTGGGTGCACAATCACGGTGACTGTGCCTTACTGCATTTCTGAAAAACCAGGACTACTTTTATTAAGCAATTCAATCACCTGCAGTGAGGTAGGTTTAAGTATTATTAATTATTGCCGTTGTACAGATGAGGAAACTGAGGCCTAGAGCAGGGAAGTGATTTGTTCAAGGTGTCACGGTGAGTCAGAGATAGGAATAGAACCCAGGTCCCCTGACTCCTGTGATCACTAGATGATTCTCCCCCAGCCCATAAATCCAAAAAGGAAAATAGGGATGGCCAGACCAGTGCCATTAAAGCTAAACAGAACCGAATCTTTAGGCAAAACCCAAATCTGATTTTATTTTAAAATGTTAGAAAAAACTCTGGTTAACTTTTTCCTCCTTTTTTATTTAAAAAAAGTCCCCCTCACCCAATCCCATCCTTGCACTCATGGGAGAAGCAGCAGAATCAGCCAAGCACTGTTGCCCGTGCAGAATTTCTGCTACTACTGGAGGAAACGAGCAACTTTGCAGGGCAGCCGCCTGTTGCCATCTGCTTCCCAGCCCGGATCCAGAGATGCACAAGTTCTCTCTGAGCACTGTCTGGTTTGCTAAACGGGGCCCGCCAACCTTCTGAGGATTGGAGTGAAAGACAAAGCCAGGGGCATCTTAAGATGAGAGTGGGGACCTGACCCAATAGCCAAGCACCTCCAAACTCTGGGTCCAAACCGCTTCCTTCACTGAACACCAGCACACCCCGCCCAGGCAACCTGATCCTCCCAGCTCACCCTTGACCTTCGGTTCCCATGGTAGATATTTCCTTCCACCCCAGACACCCTTTGGCCTTGCTTTCCGAGGCTGCTCAGCATAGAAGGTGGAGGGCTAGGGCCAGAGGAGATTCAGGCCCCCTACCCCCAAATCCATCTCGGCCATGTCATTTTCTGAGCTGCACCATGCCCAGCTTGACAGGTGCAGCCCCACGTGCGGTGGTACTAAGGCCTGAAAGATGGCAGGTCGTCAGAGTGAAGGCCCCGTCTGCACATGGCTGCCCGTATCACATGATGCTGTGGCGGGCTCAGTGTTACTACCTTTGACGTGCAAAAAAACCTGGCACCTGCCCCCACCCACAAGGCAAACCCGCTACAACCCCAACCCCCAGGCAACTCCGCAGCACCCTCCCCTCCCCCTTCATCAGCCACTCATAATATCTGGAGAGAGAACACAGATAAGACGGGTGACTCGCACGCCTCTTCACCCTGGCGTGACTCAGTCCCACACAGGCACACACATGCGGTGCGCTGGTGAGCAGACAGCTACTGTATTTTCAACTGTTTTGATCTCTTATCGCTTAAACTGCAGACGCGGGGACAGGGCAGCATTTTTAGCTGGACAAACACAAACTTTTAACACGCGCTATCCCAGCGTATTGTGATAACAATGCAAATCTTTAGATCCCCACGTTAAAAAAACACCTCAGCAGATTAAGTTATTTTTCTGGCAACTGGCAAATCCATAAAAAAAAAACCCTGGCCGGGTGGTAACCCTAGCCACGGGCTCCTTCGAACCTGTGAGCGGTGAGAGCCAACACCCAGAGCGGGGAGCTGGGCCCAGCCCCAGGAGACCCCGCTGTGGTGAGGGCTCGCTTTCCACCCCACCTTTGGGATTCTCCCCTCAACACCGGGCCGGGATACAGACCGAGCAGGGATCACCCTCCCAAGACGGAGAGCAGGCTCCTCCCACACGGGGTTGGGGACCTGCCCACCCAGAGAGCCTTCTCCACAGAGCGGGGACCTTGGCTGCCCCCCAACTGACAGACAGCCACCCTCTCTCCCCCACAGCGATCAAAGCCCTCTCAGCACAGACACCCCCCATACGGGTGTCGGGGCAGCTCCTCAGTCTTGAGGAGCCCAGTAGGGTTGCCAACTCTCCAGGACTGGTCTGGAGTCTTTAGGTATTAAAGATTAACCTTTAATTAAAGATTATGTCATGCAATGAAATCTCCAGGAATGCGTCCAACCAAAATTGGCAACCCTGAGCTGCCTACGCGGTGGCACCTCACACCTGAGTTTTGCTCCCAAAGGCCACAGCTGTGTGTACTGAGGCAGACATCTCCTTTACCCTGTTCAGTTCTTCCTGCTTCTTCCCTGCCTCAGACTCGGGGTCTGGGCAGGTTTGGATGCGGGCGGCTAGCCCCTGCCACATCGTCCACATGGCTATAGTAGAGTTTCACTGAGCCTCGCTACAAGAATATTTTCACCCACTGCCTATGCCACCTAGGCCATACCAGCCACCCCCACCCCCTTGGCCCGTGACAAACTGATCCTTGCATTGCATTCCTTCTTGTGAGGCTAAGCTGCGCCTCTCAACCCCTGGGCTGACCCCTCCTGCCTGCACCTTTGCCTAGCTCCATCCCTTGGAACCTGAGTCCCACATATTCTGCCTTAATCCACCCCAGCAAATAATCAGTAGATTTAAATGCAGCCATTGCACCTGCTGGGATGGATTTCCCTGGGGGTAGGCAACCCCATCAGGCTGATCAATTCATCAGCCAGAGCATCTCACCTTGGAGGGGACTTGGGACACCATACCCAGCCAGAAGCCAAAGCACAGAGCCTCTCCCACCCCACCCCATTCATATTGGTTTCAGTCCAGTCCTCAGTGACCTGTGGTCCCTATCTGTTAAGGAACCTAACCTCCAATCCACTCTGGCTGAGTGTTATCAAAAAGCACCCAGGGTTGAATGAGCAAAGGATCAAGATACCATCTCAGCTCCCTGAACTTGTCCTTGTGGGGGAAAAAAAAATAGTCCATTTTTCAAATACCTGCTGCTGTCTCCAAACAGGAGATAAAGAACAACCCCCTGTCTTAGTGTAGAACATCTATCCCACCGATTACAGTGGTTACTTACCCTGTGGAAGATCCCTGGGTATTTCCTCTGTGATTTG
This sequence comes from Lepidochelys olivacea, assembly GCF_965140295.1. Taxonomy (NCBI): domain Eukaryota; kingdom Metazoa; phylum Chordata; order Testudines; family Cheloniidae; genus Lepidochelys; species Lepidochelys olivacea. Next base: position 4,988,094 of record NC_140419.1, read on the forward strand.
GCCCAGTACGCAGTAAGATCATGGATGAGCACCGGTTCTTGTGTTATCTTGTGCTCCCCTGACTGTCTGTTGTATCCACTTACTCATACTAGTCTTAAAGTTAGATTGTAAGTTTCTGAAGGGGAAGGACTGTCTCTGTTATATTTGTGCAGTGCCTAGCACAATGGGGCAGGCATCTCCAAGTGCAACTGCAATCCAGATAAAATGCTATGATCTCTGAATGTCATTGCCCAGGAGAAAAGTCTTGCTTTATGTTTTGGTTGCACCTGGGAGCCCCAAACAGCACTCAGGACCCATAATATTAAACATATTACAAATGGATAGGAAAATAAGGCCCCTGACAAATTGGTTGCAGACTTGGTCAGTTTTGAGGCTCTATCATTCAATTTTTAACTGCTCAATAGATCAGGCATAAATACAGCAAATAGTAAGGCACTTGCTCCATAAGACAGAATTTGACAGGCAGAATAATTTACCAGTTACTTATCATTAGTCCAGGTCTACGAAATATCAAGATTGAGAAATCCACCCCTAACTTTGGGCCAAATCTTGGGATTCCTAAGGCCCATTTGTATTCAGACCTTTCTCAAACAAGATTCTTTGCAAAGTCAATGCACCAAATCCAGAGACCCTCAACACACTTTCTATTCAGGAAATTTGACATTGAAGTACATCTGATTCCCTGATGTCCTGCCCCTTCTGAAGTCATTTACACTAGAGCCGGTCACACATTTTTATTTAAAACTTCGATGAAAGTTGGCCTTTGTGTCGCCAATGTTTGGTCTGCCAATGGACGTTATCACTATAAAGGTCCAATTTTGATGACATTTTCCAGGTTGTCGTCAAAAAACAAAAAAGCCCACAATATTTGACGGTGGAAAACCAAGAGCTTTTGAAGAAAAATGTCACTGAAAATGAAAATGTGCACAATTTGCACGGGTGTAAGTGACTAATACAAGCAGCAGGATGGCAATCGCACCCAGTAAGTGTCTGCATAAGTCAGAATCACAGCATCGGCAACTGCAGAGTGCAAAGATACTATAGTTCATAGAAAGAACAGGAGAATTCTGTGCACCCGATGAAGTGAGCTGTAGCCCACGAAAGCTCATGCTCAAATATATTGGTTCGTCTCTAAGGTGCCACAAGTCCTCCTGTTCTTTTTGCGGATACAGACTAACACGGCTGCTACTCTGAAACCTATAGTTCAGAGAGTGTGGTGGCATACACTCAATAAATAACACCTAGCGTGTGGGTAGCATTTTTTATCTGTAGTTTGCATGGCAATTTACAAATGAGATAGGCCTCAATATGCTCATTTTAAAGCTGGGGAAACCAAGACACAGAGGTGGAAAGAAACTTAGCAAAGGTAACCCAGCAAGTCAGAACTGGGACTAGAACTCAGGTCTCCCAAGTCACAGCCCACTATCGTCTCAATAGGCCAAGCTATCTCACTTCCATCCTTGAGCAGCAGAAGCTAAGCACTCTCCAGGTATTTGGGAGCAAGGTACAACAGGACAAAATAAGATCCTCTGACACTGGTCATTACCAGGCATTGAGTGCAGTGAGAAGGGGTCTGAGGAAGAGAAAGGATGCAATGGGAGGTTAAGAATAAAAGGGACTCAGGAGAATGTGTGTGAGAAAGGGTAAAAGACCCAGAAGGAAAAAAGGAAAGAGAGAGAGGATAGAAAATGTGACGGAGGATAGAAAATTATAGGGAGAGAGTAAGTGGGAGATAGATGGAGAGAAGGCAATATATAAATGGAAGAAGGCCTGTTAGATCTGGCTCTTTACTTCATCCCAGTTGGAGCTTTGCAAACAGTTGATGTGGGTTGAGCGGGAGCTGGTTGAGAGATGGGTCCCCCCCCATGGAAACTTTCAACCAAAAAGTTGATTTAGTCCACATTTCCCATGGAAAATTTTCGTTTTTCAGCAGAAGTTTGAAAACAAACCTTTCAAATGAAATCCTAGACACTTTGGTTATTAGAAATGCAGCTGCATTGCCTCATGGGAGTTGTAGTGCAGGTGCCTCATGCTCCCATTCTCCTCGATAGGCCTCGATTGGTTGCACCAGGTCTCCCATGATGCACCAGTCTTCACTCTTGCAAAGGGGAGGAAGTGCATCATGAACATCCCTGGCCAGGGTGCATCATGGGAGATGTAGTCTGGCTGGGGACCCCAGCCCACAGAGGGGCATGGGGAGATGAGGTAATTGAAAAACAACTCTCATAAGGCAACACGGCCTTTTCAAATAAAACTATTTCAGCATTCAGACAAAATATTTCGATTTTGGAGTGTTTGGGTCATTTGAGGACAATTAGGAAGTGTTCTATGAAAGCAGAAGCTTTGCACAAAACGTGTTGAGTTGAAAGCACATTTTTCCCCACAGAAAACCAGTTTTGACAGAACATTTTGGACCAGCCCCTGTCTGAGTCCATTTCCTAATGGGCAAGGATCCATTTCACCAAAGCCCATCACCTGCCACATGAACCACTTGGCCGCCTCGCTGGCGGGCTCAGCAGGAGACCAAGGGTCAAATGGGACATGGAGACTGAACTGGCCTTTCCCTGCCCCTCTTGAGATGGTGGTTCCAGGAGGCTGAGGCAGTTTGAGTGGGGCAGTTTGGGGAAGGCCTGCTCTGCGGAGAGATGGCTTCACTGTCCAGAACCCTCAACCCTACATCTTTCACCAGCATGAAAATTCACCTAGGAGCAGACAAGGAAAGAGAAAAGAGCAGGCGTATGGTCCCACACTGCAGGTGCTTCTCCTGCAATTGAGTCTTGGCTCAGGGTTGCACGTATTAGCGACTTTTAATTTCCTCTGGCCTTCGGCATCCTGGAAAATATCACACACACAGTGCAGCTTCAACTCCTGAGCTGGCAGATAGTGACGGGTATCTCACCGTGCCCCATTGGGTACAGGAAGTTCCGCGCAATCACGTTAAGCCACCACATTAGCTTGGTGAGCCATTTTAACAACACAGAACGTGCTTTTCTTTGCAATGTCCCAGCGAGGGGAGGAAACTCTTGTCCAAACACATTTTTAATCCAAAATGCATTTTTTAATGGAATTGGAGCTCTACAGCATATTCCGATCTTGATCCCAGATCAGTTCAAAACAGGAGAGGTCTGAGAAGCCAGGTGGTTCTGGGGGTTGGCAATTGATTACAGGAGACTGACGCCTCAGGTTGCAGGTTCACCGTTTGACCCAGGTGGTAGCAAATGAAAGTAGATACCACCCAGGGGCTGATGCGACGTGCCTGAGGTCTCGTCCAGGTCTCTGAAAACAAGCACCCGTATCACAGAAAAGGCAGAACTGGCAACAGTCACCCTGTCATAAATATAAAGGGAAGGGTAAACCGCTTTAAAATCCCTCCTGGCCAGAGGAAAACTCCTCTCACCTGTAAAGGGTTAAGAAGCTAAAGGTAACCTCGCTGGCACATGACCAAAATGACCAATGAGGAGACAAGATACTTTCAAAAGCTGGGAGGAGGGAGAGAAACAAAGGGTCTGTGTGTCTGTCTATACGCTGCTTTTGTCAGGGATAGACCAGGAATGGAGTCTTAGAACTTTTAGTAAGTAATCTTGCTAGGTATGTGTTAGATTATGATTTCTTTAAATGGCTGAGAAAAGAATTGTGCTGAATAGAATGACTATTTCTGTCTGTGTATCTTTTTTGTAACTTAAAGTTTTGCCTAGAGGGATTCTCTATGTTTTGAATCTACTTACCCTGTAAGGTATCTACCACCCTGATTTTACAGAGGGGATTTCTTTACTTCTATTTACTCCTATTTCTATTAAAAGTCTTCTTGTAAGAAAACTGAATGCTTTTTCATTGTTCTCAGATCCAAGGGTTTGGGTCTGTGGTCACCTATGCAAATTGGTGAGGCTTTTTACCAAACCTTGTCCAGGAAGTGGGGTGCAAGGTTTTGGGAAGTATTTGGTGGGAAAGACGTTTCCAAACAGCTCTTCCCCAGTAACCAGTATTTGTTTGGTCGCGGTAGCGGCCAATCCAAGGACAAAGGGTGGAATATTTTGTACCTTTGGGAAATTTTTGACCTAAGCTGGTAAAGATAAGCTTAGGAGGTTTTCATGCAGGTCCCCACATCTGTACCCTAGCGTTCAGAGTGGGGGAGGAACCTTGACACACCCCCTTCAAAGGCAGCCTCAACAAAGGCGCCAAGGGCCGAATGGGCCGTGGAGACAGGATTCTGCCCATACCCCTGAGATGGCACCTCCAGGCCAGAGTTGGGGAGCAGGCATTGAGAGATTGGCACTGCTGCTGCCTCTACTTGTCTCTGCTTGAGGGGGGGGGGGAGAGATAGCTCAGTGGTTTGAGCATTGGCCTGCTAAACCCAGGGTTGAGAGTTCAATCCTTGAGAGGGCCATTTAGGGATCTGGGGCAAAAATTGGGGATTTGTCCTGCTTTGAGCAGGGGGTTGGACTAGATGACCTCCTGAGGTCCCTTCCAACCCTGTTATTCTAGGATACTGTGCTCACACGGATGTGAGCATCTCATCGTGCTGCTTTCGCCAGCTCAAAACTCACTTGTGGAATTGTTTCCACCCTCCAGGTTTTGTTTATCCCTGGTCAATAACTCCCAGGTCCACTAGGAAAAAGCAAATCATGCAATGACTCTTTGCTGGGTTTCATGACTATCGCTTTGATCGACACCTGCCAATCAACTGATCCCCTGATCTCCAGGCTAACCTAAGAAGTCAATCCCCACATTGTTTCATCTCCCTGGTCCTTCCAGAATCAGACACCAGACCGACTGTGGAGAGCAGTTACAAAAGTCCAACGAACTTTGCAGGTCTCCCAGATTACCTGGTCCAAGAGCCTCCCAAGCTAAATCAGCACTGGAATCGCCCCTATTCATAGCCTGTGTTGCCTCCCACCTTGCTCTTCTTTTTCAGACTTGGGGGCCCAAATGTAGGCACTTAAGTGAGAGACCTGCAGTATATTTTCAAAAAGCATCCAGCAGTTTTGAACATCTGGGCTCTTATTCGGCTTCCTCCTTCACGCACCCAAGTTTTGAACACTTTGGCTTGTAAGTTTTGACCTTAAATCTATGAACTAAGTTTATCCTGCAGAGGAAATGCTGCTAGATGAGTCCTGGAGGTGGAGGTCCCCCATGTATCCACAGAATGGCTACGGCAGGGCAATTCCCATGCGAGTCTGCCCCACACAGCCACCTATCCACGTGCCTCCCCGCTGACCTGGAGGGACCACTGCAGAAATTTTAAGGAAACTCATTCTCTGTGGCACCTTTCAGTCTCTGGCCTTTCAGGTGAGACTATCGGCAAGAGGGACAAATAGCGCAAATAGCAAGGGTGGCTTTTAGGAGGCAGACACTGGATTGAGCTGCTAAATTCACATCACAGACCAAGCAGCAGCCTTCACATCCCTCTTTACAGCGTCTCTCTTACAGCTCACACCCCTCTGGCCTTGAGCAGGCAAGGGGCAAGATGTGACTTCTCTCCTGTTCACCTCAGTCTCCCACATTGGTCTGTTTCATCCACGTGTTGCATCCTGGCAGGTTGTTTGTGAGCCCTCTGACGCAGAGTCTTGTGTTTTTTGCTCATCTATACAGAACCTACCACACTGAGACCTTGATTCCTGACTGTGGTACCTAGGGACGACTTTAAAATACCAGGACTTTTGGTCATTGTGGACCTCTGCCGGATTTGAAACACAAACTAGAGTCCTCCCCTATCCCACCCCTTGTCCCCTGAATGATCCAATGCCCCAGTTTGTTTGCTCACTATTAAAAACATGCTCCCCCCCCTTTCCAAACAAACCCTTTCCGCTGGAGGACACGTTGACATAGTTTGCGTCCTTGAGCGTGCCAAAGAGCAATGCAGAATGTTCCTTTCCCATTACACCACTTGCCTTATCAGACCAGCAAAGGCCTGGGTTTCAAGCATGGCTCGGTGCCAGATGTGACGTGTGCGACGCCACTTACAGTTCATGGAATACACATAGGCCGCAGACTCCTCTCCATCGCCCGCTCCAGAAAATTACTGCCTCTAATTCCTCACAGACAAACGTACAGGGCTTAGCGCCGGGAGACGGATCATGAGAAATGAAATGACATTTCAACAGAGTGACTGAGGGACTTTCTGTAATTTGCCCATTGAAACACAGGTCCAAAGCCTCAGCTGGTGTGCACGGACTTCAGGGGCACGGCGTCCTTTACATGCCAACAGAGGACAGGGCTCGGAAGGTTGTTTCTTCTACTCTGTCATCGAGAACATTAACGTGGAGAATTTAACCCGCTAAACCATGACTCCACCATGGAGAGAGTCAGAGTCTAAGGCCAGAGAGGACCACCAGATCTAGTCTGGCCTCCTGTATATCGTCAGTGGCTAAACCCCTCCCAGTCACCCATGCACCAAGCCCATCAACCAAAGTTAGACCAAAATATTACAGCCCTCAGAAGGCATGCCAGAGGGAGAGAACAAGTGGGAACGAGGCCCACCAATGCCCAAGGGTCTTGCAAGGGCAGGGAATTAATTGAGATGCACCCAGATGATTCCTGGAGTGGCTGTCAAGCTGATCTATAGACCCAGAGATCATTTCCAATATTGCCAAGGCTCCCTCTGGGATATCTATTACATCACCACCATCCTGAGTCCCAGCAAGACTTATTTTGTTGCTGGACACCAGTAACTGACTAGCCTATTTCTACTTTCATCTGCTGATTCGGAAACTGCATATAGAGCATAGATGTGAGTTCTCAGAAATGTACATTGTTATTTGCATTTAGGTCTCAGCTAGACAGAGTCAGAAAGTTGGCTGGATGTGGAATCTGGATATTCTTTCCCATGACTGTGAAGTGAAGGCCTTCCCAGCCCTCTCACCTTCTACCACGAATTCTCAGCTTTCCCTTCACTCGTCTCAGAACTCAAAGTAATCAGCAGTATCACCAGTAGAGCTCTTCAAACTGTTGGTCTCAAATAAGAGTCGTTCTAAATGGAGCCCTGCTCTTTTTGTTGGCGAACCGTTTGAAAACGTGTCCTGATTTTCTGTCTGATATTTGTTACTCCCAAGTATCCACAGTTTCCAATAACTCTCAGGCTATCGGTTGGTCACAAACAGTTTGCCTTGACTAGAAGCTATTCGTGCTGTGCAGTTCACCACCAGAACGATATCAAGTGCTATTCTCTCTGCTGCCTGTTGGACGAATGATTTTTTTTTTTAAACCAGAACAGCAGCAACAGAGATCATCAAATTTCAGGCATGAATTTTCAAATGACCCATCAAGCTAAAATTTCTGAAACTTTCAGGATTTGCAAATATCAGCGGTTGCCTGGAGGCTTGCAAATAACTATCTGTCTACTTCAGGTACTTATCTGGCCCTCAGCACTGTAATATCTAAGCACCTCACAATTGGGAATGTATTTATCCTCCACATTCCTTGAGGTAGGGAAGTGCTGCTACCCACCCCCATTCCTCAGATAGGGAATTGGGGCAAAGAGATTAAGTGACTTGCCCAAGCTCAAACAGCGCAAGGAACTGAACATGGGTTTCTGGAGTCCCAGGCTAGCATGCTAACCACTAGGCCATCCTTCCTCTCTAATCACAGTAAGCCAGGTTTGGTGCACTCCTGAAAATATTTGTGAACACTTTCGACTGAGATTTTCCACGGGTGCTAAGAGAATGACATACCCAATTCCCCTTGAAAGTCCTTGAAAGTTAGGAGTTAAGGGCCAGATTTTTAAAGCAATATAAAGCCTAAATTCCATTGATTTAAATGGGAGTTAGGCACCTAAATGCTTTTAAAAATCCATCCCTAGGTGCTTAGCTCTTTTAGACCCCTTGAAAATCCTGGTCCTCACTGTTTGGCCAGCTCTAATCATCAAGTTGCAATGCCACCTGGCTGGATTGCCTCCCAGAGCAACAACATCCTGCAAAACTCAGAAGTGAGAACTGGCTAGCAGGACCCAGGATCACCTGGAGATCATCAGGACAATACAGGAGATTCTAGTACAAGGGGGATAACCAAGGACCTGATCCAAACCCACTAAAGTTGACTTCAGCCAGGCCCTAAATGCAGAGTACTAACCCCTAGTCTTTTAGGCTGGGCCATGATGGCTTTTCTTATTTATTTATTTGTAAAGAGACAAACCCTGAATGGAGTTTGCACAGCTGGAATGTGAACGAAGTTTCTGCAGAAAAGCCACCCACCCCCGCCCCACTACACTGGCAGCAGAGAGACGAAAGTTGTTCGAATTTGATCGCACTTATTATTAAATCTTATCTTTAACCATCTCTCTGGCTATTGATTTCTAGCCAACTATTAACTAGATATGACCTTAGTGACTTGAAAATAACTGGGGAAGTCAGTAAACAAAGGGGAACCCAGCGGCATATGAAGAGCAAAGGTGTTTACCGAGGTCCCTCTCACTCCTGCTCATTGCAATAAACTGGAGTTTGGTAGTTTTCCATTCCAACACTTAAGCCAATAGACCAACGAGGCAGGGGTATGTGCCAGCTACTGGCTACCAAAGGAAAAGTTCAGGTTTTGGAAACAGGTACATCATGCCCTAAGCCTGAAAGGCTCAAGGCAAAAACCAAAGGGGAAGAGAAACATTTGGGGAGCTTGACTCCACCAGCTCTTACCCCGGGTCTGCATTAAACAGACATGTCACATTACACGCAGGCCGACTTGATTCCACTAGGACACGTCAGTTCATTGTGTATCGGGTGTCACAATTTAAAATCCGATTGGGAAAGGGAACTCCTCTAGACTTAGGAAAGCCAGCATTTATGAGCCTAGGGCCTACCTTTTCGAACACGGCTTCCAGGATTTCAGGGGGCATACTCTTCCCGTTATATTGTCAGGGAATGGAGGTGCAAGGAGAGGGCGTTACTGGCCCAAGGTCACACCAGTGGCAGAGCAAGGAACTGAACCCAGATCTCCGAGTCCCAGGCCTGCAAGAGGCTCTTTCACAATTCTGGGGCTTGCAGCTGGTGTGGAAAGTCCCCTAGAGGAGCTATCAGAGGGCAGGGCTTCTCCCCAGCTTCCAAAGACTCACCCTGTCTCCTCGGAGAAGATTTATTCTCTTGACCCAAGCAAGTCAAGCAACAGAAAACAGTCTTCACTCACTCTTTTTTCCTCAGGCTTTGGGCACTCCCCTCCTGGTAGCTTTCCAATTCTAGTCAGCTTGGCTACCTCGCTGAGCACCTGGCCCCTTGCTTCAGGGACCCACCATAGGACTTATCTACCCTTCCTCAGACACAGCCTGTCCCAATCACTCCCTTCCACCCACTAATTTCCTGCCTTCTGGCAGCCCTTTATAGACTCCTTTAATTCGCTGCATTGGGCTCACCTGCTCTGACACCGGGGAGCTAGACCCAGTTCTACTTGATCTGACTGCCTAGAATGAAAAATAACTGGCGAGAGAGGAGGTGATGAAAGCTTTCCTGGATCTCAAAGGCTTGGATGTACAGCTTAGGTCCAGTCACCCATCCATACACACTAGGATCTTTTTTCCTTCTTGCTATTAAGGGTGGAATTACCCTCTCCCAAAGGGACAGACACACACAATTCTTGGAGGGGAAAGTATAGCTTTAATGGCAGGGTGTTTGGTTTTTTCCCAGAAAAAAGAATGAAATCATCCATTTACAATGGACAAATTACAAGCACTAGAAAGCACCCCAGGAATACAGAGAGCGCCGCTCTATCACACAACTATCTGGTGGGGGGGGGAACTTATTGATTAGCCTTGTAAACACAGTTGCCAAATCAATAGCAATTTCTGGAAATGCCTGGTATTTATTTGGCGCAGCTTGTACGAGGATAACAATAGAAGTGCTTAAGGAGCGTGTCTCCCAACACCCTTGCTCTGAGCCCCTTACCACCAGCATACATAGAAAGCTATAACAGCGCCACGAGCCGTGACTAATTAGCTACACGTTTAAAAAACCCAAATGCAAACCTCAGCCAAAGCAGCACCACCTACACAAGGGACCAGATCCCAAGGGCTTTTATTCAGGCAAGCTTCCATTGACTTAACTTGAGAGTATTATTTGAATAAGGGCTCAGGACTTGGCTTGTTTGGCTCTAATATTTTAAAGACACAATTGCTTCCAGGAATAGGCTGTAATAGAGGATTAAGACGGGGGGTGGGGATGGGACATCTAGCTTTGGGGAGCGGAGAATGAAATTGACCTTTGCGTGACTAACAGTGAGAAACTAATAATAGCCTTGGGTTGGACCAGACACCCTCTGCCAATACGCTTCTGTCTGCCACACCCCCACGCGTCCAATGATGGGCTGGTAGCTAGAGCTCTGTGAATGCATCTTGAGCTGGACCCTCAGCCAGCCCAGCTCTGCCCATGCACCATCCATCCTGAGCCCGCAGCATCTCTCCACCAGGTACAGAGCTCTGACAATGCACCTCTCCGCCTTGACCTGTGGCAGGTGCAGAGCATCTCTTGAGCAGACGGATGCTCCCGACTGTATTTTTCCATTAAGATTTCTCAAATCTATTCAAGTTCTTATTCTGCTCCTATCCTCATGGGATCTGGTCCTTTGAACAGCCATTGGATTTGCAGCCCCAGAGATCCAATGCCAGGGAGAGGAGGACAGTATAAGGACATAGATTAGACAGAAACAGAAGCTCTCCCATTAGCTTCAGCACAGACCTCTGTATCTCAGATTGCCGGGCTAATGAACACACTTCCAATCTGGCCAATCTGGGGGTGAGAGGAGCATTCAGCCTCTCTAGCCCAGGGGCTCTCTCACACCCTTTCTTTGTAGCTAGATGGGAATCTTATGCTGTAACAAAGCCACAGCATGGAAAAGGTTGAAAACCACCAGCTATAGCCCATTCCAGGCTTGGCTGCCCTGCGTAGACCACCCACGGGGACAATTGGTCCCACTAGCCTCGGTGCTTATGTGACACAGATACACGTATCACTAAAGTCTCTTCGGTGAGGCGACCTGCACTGCAGTGACTGCAATAAAGCAGATTTCACTCCCCTGTGCTATGGCACTGGGGCTCCTTTAACCAGTCTGAGTCTCTAGCACACGATCTGGAATGGCCAGCGTCGCAAAGGCCAGTTGAACCAGAGAGCTGCTCACGTCATCTGCAGACGTAGGCAGGGGGAAAAAAGGACCCCCATAGAGAACCCTCATGTAGACAGCCTTTGGCTGCTCTAGGATTTGTAGGGCATTGATGTGACCACATTTAGCAGGGCTGGTGCACCCGTAGAAACCCCTTATCACTGGGAATAGCCTAGAAGCAACCAGCAGCCACTTCACATTCTTAACTGAGCCCAGTGGATTGCCACACTCTTACTTACATAGAGCCAGACTGCCTTGTGAAGAGATCTCAGGACGCAGATGTGAAGAGCAAGAGCCCCTCTGACTACAACAAGCCAGCTGAAGCTGTGGCTTCCCTAAGGGCTAGGAGTTGCCATTCTCCACCCTTTTATAGAGACTGAGAAGAGGCGGAGCCAGAGGGAAGATTCCATTGGTGGGAAGATTCCATTCCTCCATAGAGGTGGGGCAATTCAAATAGCCTGTACCAGTTTCTAAATGGGAGGAGGAGAAAGGAAAGTTTACCAAAGGCTGCAATGGCCAGCTGGTGTTTCTCTGGTCCCAGGAGCTGAACCTTACCCATGGGAAAATCATAGAAGATTGGGGTTGGAAGGTTTCAGAGTAACAGCCGTGTTAGTCTGTATTCGCAATAAGAAAAGGAGTACTTGTGGCACCTTAGAGACTGACCAATTTATCTGAGCATGAGCTTTCATGCTCAAATAAATTGGTTAGTCTCTAAGGTGCCACAAGTACTCCTTTTCTTTTTAGGGTTGGAAGATGACTCAGGAGGTCATTTAGTCCAACCCCCTGCTCAAAGCTGGACCAACACCAACTATGTGGCACTTAACTGCTCTGGGTGTATTTATCAGCACCTCATCTTGCTTGTTGAATCAGTAAAGCGTCTCGCACTTAAGAACTGCTTGCTTCCTTTGCCGCTAGCCTGAATCATCACCACAGCTCCCAAATGGCCTTTCCAAGTGGCTAGTGGCATCAGGCTGCTAGGCCCAGATCCCCAAAGCTATTTAGCCTCCTCACTTCCAATGAAAGCAGTGAAAGTTAAAAACCCAAGTGCCTTAGTGACCTGGATTGTATTAGATGCAGTGACTTGAGACGAATGGCCTCTCTAGCCCCTTAACACTCAGTCCAGCTATCCATGGAATCTGTGGGAATTTATGGATTGGGTCTCATTGCCGCTAACTTCTTGTGCTACCTTGGCTGGGGATGGACTGAGACCACTGCATGGATTTCACTTGTGACTTAGGCTGAACATACAACTGGTCTCCTCCTATTCAATATCTTCCATACAGCAGGGGGTGGTCTTTTGCCGTATTACACCAATGCTATTGTTAGCCCATGGCTTTTTTCCTTGGTTCCCCCTGTTATGCCTACAGATGCTGCCTGCCCTTTGGTTCTGGGAGGGGGTGTGGTCTAGTTGGTAGCACATGGGGCTGGGTATTAGTGTTCCTGGATTCTGTTCTCAGCTCTGCCACTTGGACAAGTCACGTCCCCTGTGCCTCAGTTTCCCCATCTGTAAAATGGGGATGGTACCTTCTTCCCTTGCAGGGGTTTGGATGCTTAATGGATGTTGGTTAAACCCTCTGAGGTCCTAGGCTTAGAGTTGCTATGTACTGTATGTACAAACTAATCTCTGAAAGTAATCAAGGGAATTTGGGTAGAGGAGGGGCTGGGGCGGGAAAGGTATAAAACTAAGGGCATTACAAGGAAAACCCCCTAGCTTGATTTAGACCTAGATTTGCCTACATCCCATGGAAACTGGGCATTGCTCCACTCATTTCTTGTTGTAAATAGTTGACATGAGAAATGCTGACTCATAAGTCTGGGGTTACAGGAAAGGAAACTTTGTTTCTTGGTTAAGAAACGAATCCCGCAACCTTGGCAGCTTCCTCCCCTGTGAGCTTCTGTTGGATCCCGCCCTTGCAAGCCCTCTGCCACATAGCATGCCTGGTGGTTCCTCTGACCTTTGCAGCCCGGCGACAGACGAGCAGGTGGGGGTGACTTCTCTGCAGTGGTTTATTTCTGTCTGTCATTCTGCAACAGGGGAACCCAAACCTTGTTTGTCTAGGAGTCTCCCAATCACAAACGCTTGAATAGAGCAGAGCTGGGTGCAGCCTCCTCGGTGCTAACCCACAGGTATGCCCCACAAGAGATTACAGGTCCTAGCGTGTAACGCTGCCTTTTACTCATCGCTGGGCTCAAGGGGGAGCACTGCATGCTGGGACTTGAAGTGACTGCAAGCCACAGCTCAGTGGCTATAAAAGGCAGGGGGAGCAACAGGCTGCATGTAGTTGGGGGGGATGGTCACATGTTGGTCCCCCTGTTATTATTATGATGCTATTGTAGCTCCATGAGGTACCAACCTCAATCAAAGCCTCACTATGCTAGGTGCTGTACAGAGACACAGATGGAGAGATGGGCCCTGCCCTAAAGAGCTGAAGGTCTAAATAGACAAGACAGACCCAAGATGGGAGAAAGGAAGTATTATTATCCTATTTTGCAGGTGGGGAACTGAAGTACAGAAAGACTATGGGCTAGCTCCCCTAACTGCCACTTCCAGCACCTAAATCCAAAATTGAGATCCTCCAGACCCCTGCTCCGTGGCTGCCTAACCCTCTTGGAGTGAAATTTCTGCTGCTGGGCATATGCAAAACCACCTTAGTCCTGGTGCCTCATGGCTAAACTAGCCCTTCCCCCTGCTTATCTCAGCATCGGGGCCTGATCGGGCCCTGCACACAACAGAGCTGGAGGGCGTGCTGCCCTCCAGGGGCTAACACACTCAGCTGGGATGTGGGTTCAAGTCCCTGCACAGCAGAGTGGAAATTTGAACCCGGTCTGCCATGTTCTCAATGAGTGCTCTAACCTCTGGGCTATAGGGTGGAAAGGGGAGTGTGCAGCAGGCAGACAGGGCCTCCTCCAGTCAGTGTCAGACAGGCCTGACCTCCCATTAGGGCCTATCTGCCTTTAAGGGGTGGAGTGTAGGCAACACCCCCTCTCCTTGGCATCTCCCATTGGCTTGGTTGGGTGGCTCCTGGCTCAATGTTCTGGCTTGTGAATTCCATTCTCAGGCACCTATCTGCCCCTGCCTTGTATAAGGAGCCCAACAGCCTAACTTGGGGCAGTACTTAACTTGTAAGTAGCAGGATACCTAAAAGTTAGGGGTTGTAACACCAAGTCTAAGTCCCCTCTGTGGATCTAACTCCAAGTGATTTGCCCAAAGTCAGCCAGGAAGTCATGGCAGAGCAGGGACACCTCTGAGTCAGAGTGTGCCCCACCCCCCGACTACCCTTCTTCATATCATCCCCTATGGAGATTGCTTCATTTCGTCTGTGAGTCGCCACTTGTTGCTGGGCTTTTGTGAATTTATATATAACTTTTAGCCAGACTCGTCTGCCCCTTTTGTGTGTCATCTCCTATCTTTCAACCAGCTCTATTCTCTGCCTACTTTATAGAAGGGAGAAACCAGGAGAACGCGATCCCAGAGCAAGTGCCATTAACCACTCCACCCCTTTGAGAAAATTCAGCCCCATCACACATTTTGGAGCTCTTTCTTGAAGCCCCGAGGGATATTGTCGATTTAATGATGTATTATGTTTATTATGGTCATGCCTAAGGACCAGCCAAGAATGAGGCCCGATTGGCTTGGGCACCGTTCAACAGAGCAGTAGATAATCCCCTGCCACAAAGAGCTTACAGTGTAAACAAGCCACGAGTGCAATATTTATCCAAGCAAAGTGTGCAAGCCACGTCAAAGCTTGTCTTGGTCAATGGGGGACTGGGCTGAGGAATGAGCTTCTGCATAAATCTGACCACCTTTAGGGTATGCTGAGAGACCCTCTTCTTGGAGCAAGCTGTCTCATCATAACCAGAATGAGCAGGGAGTCCAGGAGGAGAAGAGAAGAAAAGAACACACAATGTGGAAGTATAGTCCATGAAAAGCCTTCTCCACCATGGAAGGGAGAAGACTCCATGAAGTTCACCATGCAAATCTGATTGACTGGCATAGGTGCTTAGTTGCTATGGTGATGGGTGCTGGAGAAAGCCCTCTGATAGACAGGCAGACGGGTAGATTAGAAAGTGGAGTTTCACTGGTTTAAATTTGGTAGGTCATATCTGAGCAAGTGTGTATGAAGAAGTGTGTATAAAGTGTTCCCCTTCACCCCCAAGGAACATTCCTCCTGCTTAAAGATTAATGAGCAGTAGAATGGCAGGGGATGCTCTAGTGCCAAGCTCCATGGGTTACGCAGCAAAGGGTGGCTTTGCGAGCAAGTCCAAACCCATAGAAGTTGCCTATGGAGCTTTCCTGCAACACATGATCTGTGCTACCTTGGGCAGGTGTGACATTCCCCTCTGGTGTTATCGGGACCGGTGATCTGCTAGGTCACTCCAATCCTTGACCCTGGGAGCCAGCCTTACCCTGCTCTGCTGTGAGAACCCCACTCCTGGGCTGCTCACGCACAGTCTCTGGCATATAAGCTGCTCCTAGCTACTTGCAAGCGAATGACTCTAGCCAATATCTCCGGTTCCAGACACAACCCTGGGAACCTCCATCTTGCAGTGTCCAGTTATGCCTGCTGGAGGCTGCAAGTTTATATAAGTCAATCAATTTAACAAAGAAATTGATATGTACCAGGCTTGTTATCCCAAGGGGAGCTTCTGACACACTTCAAACCAAATGCACTGCTTCAGGTAGAATAAACAAACAGATTTATTAGCTACAAAGATAGATTTTAAGTGATTATAAGTCAAAGCATAACAAGTCAGAGTAGTTACCAAAAGAAAAGAAAATATAAGTACTCAGTTTAAACTCTCAACCCTATTAGACTGGGCAGTAACTAGATGAAGCAGTTTTTCTCACCCCACTGGATATTGCAGTCCTTAATATACAGGTTTGTTTCTTAAACCTGGGCCAATCTCCTCTGTTGGAGTCTTGTCTTCTTCTCAGTGTCTTGGTTGCTTGCAGCATAGGTGGGGGCAGGAGAAGGGCCCAGTATGTGTCCACTCTGTCTGTTTTATACCCTCAGTCCATGTGCTTGGGGAGCACAAGTCCAGGCATGTCTGGGGGCATTCCTGAGTCTTTCCAGGCAAGGTTGAGCAATTCCCCTGGTGAGGCTCATGCAGGTGAGTCATCACACTGTAGCTCCCTTGCTGGACAATGGCTGTTGATGGGTTGACGCCCCACCTAGGCGTTGGTTACTTTCCTTGCTGTTGCCTCTGGGGAGCTAATATCTGGCTGATCCCCCAATTTACAGCATGTTTTAGTGACCTTCATACAACACACTTCTCATAACTTCATGTGCATTAATGATACACATCTATGGATTGAGAAATGACTTTCAACAGATCATAACCTTTCCCCTGATACCTTACAAGGCATGCTTTATATGTAAGATCACGATTATATGAAAATGAGGAATATGGGGGTTACAGTATGCTCCCCCAAGGTATAGAATGTCACAGCAGGGGACCAGCATCCAACAGGGCCCCGTGCAAATGCTGATCCAGGGGCTCACGCTGTCACAACCAACCCATTTCTCACATGGGCCTCCTGGCAGCTCCCAGGAAGGGGGCATGTTGTGCCCTGTCCTGGGTGTTCCATGTCCCCAGGCATGCGACCTCAGTGCAGTTCTCCAGAGCAGGGCTGGACGGAGGTGGGAGGAGAAGGAACGATCCAGCAACCACATCTCCTCTGTGGTGGGAGGGCAATTGCCAGTTCTGACTAAGCAGCTCTTGAAATGATTTGCCTGGAGCCGGCACACGATTTATGACTGTGGGAAGTGAGACTGAGAGAGGGACAGGGGATTGCGCCAACCAAGGAGTTTCATTTCCTTTTATCCAGGCATCCCTGCCAGCTGAAAAGCGTGGCAGAACTGCCGGATGAGCTGCGGGCCCTGGCTCCATATAGTGTCCGTGAGGCTTTCTCTATCCAGGGCAGGACGGCTGCTGACATGTTGAGAATCAATAAGGCGAGGGACACGGAGTCCACCAGCACTCTCTGAGACCACAGCCTGGAGCTCGACTTCATCAGCGGTGTATTTCACCAAGCTCCACCCACGGGTCGGCACCATTCCAAAACCCCGTCCACTGAGCCTATAAATTACTTGTAGCTACACCCCGCCCCCCCAAGCTGTGGTGGGAAAAGTCAATGACCTCTTCTCCTCCGTGAGCCCATCACACCCAGGTGCTAACGAGTGGGCCTAACCATAAAATTCGGGCCCAATTCTGAGCACCATAACATTTGAGGTTGCTCAAATCCATACACAGTTGGCACCATTATACTGCCCCACACAAGTACTCAGAATTTTGCTGTGACAAGAGGGCTAGAACCCAGCTCCTTCAACTCCAGAGCACATAGCTCTCCCTGCTATACGAACAAATGGACAAGCTTTGGCTGTTGGTGGTCACCTATGGCAGACAGTTGAGCAGTTCTGAGTCCATCCAGTAGAATGCAGCCATTGAATTTTCCTCCTCATCCTATTGTTAACATTTTGATTTCCTATCCTTCATTTGGAAATACCCTCCTCAGTTTATTACAGGATAAATTGCACACTTTACCTTCCAGATCTCTTTTAAAAAAACAATATGAGCTGAGTTTGACCAAATGGGAAAATCTTGGTGGAATAATCAAGTCAAGAATAAGTACACCTTTGGAATGATTTATCCCCTTCCATTGTTAATTTTTACAGTGAGCAAGAACATTTCGTATGCTTGAGCGGTCTGGGTATCTTTATTTAATGAATGTTTCCAAAACACAAAGCTGATCCAATGTTAAAATATCCCCGTGACAAATGTGTTTTAGAAAAACACACTTTCCCTCCTCCCCCACAATTCCCCTCCCAAAGAACTGTATGATAGAAGGATTGCTGAGGAATTATGGTGGTCGGATGCGTGAGCAGCCCTGTCTCAAGTTTAAACTGAGAATATTTCAGAGGGGGGTGTGTGTGTAAAGGCTTTTTGCTTGAAAAACTTGTGGTTAGTGACCTTTTGCTATGAATTTCCTCCCTCTTGCCCTTGTGCTGCCACCGCTATGTAATGAGATTGAATGTCAGATAGGGGAGTTCAAAGCAAATTGGCCACTGGCACGTTCTCACTGACTACCCCTGCACACACATTTCCTAGGGAACATGGGGGAACTGAAACCAGTGTAGGAAGATCACAGTCTTTCAACCAACTGTGCTGCATTCAGCATTAGCTCAGCTTGTAATGCACTGTTTTGGGGTTTTTTTTAAATTAGATGCATCTGGATAACAGCAGGCATGCAGGTTGTAAATCATCGCTTGTGATGGAAGAAAATTCTGTGGCTGAACAAGCCAAGGCCTGGGACTCAGAATCTTGGGTCATGTCCCCAACGCTGCCACTGACTCTGGGGCAAATCACTTTGCTTTCTGTGTGCTGCTTATTGTCTGCCTATAAACTGGGAGGGAGAGGGGGGTAATGCCACCTCCCCATCTCACAGGACTGCTGTGATACCTGAGGGTTCATGCTTGCAAAGTGCTCTGACATCTCCTAAAGCAAGTTACTGTGTAAGCCCTACAGCATTTCAGTTACGATGACAGAGGCCTAACTGCATCATCCTAAGCCTGATATGCACAGCTGCTCTACGCGGGCTGTGGGTTCCAGGGCAGCAGGGAAACTCCCCAATTCCCAGTTGTTGCAGTATCATTAATCCAACTGTTCAACATACCAAAGCATGTCTGGCTCCTGCATGGACTAGGCACATCCAAGCAGAAGACGGCTGCAGGGCTGCCAACCATTCCAGATGCACCCCGAGAGGATGCAACAGCTATCCCGCAGGGCACCGTGGGTATGCCACCTGCTTATGCCACTGTTGAATTCAGGTACACCTCGGTTAACATGCAACTACTGTGCTGTTAAACTTTCCAGGCTGAGCCAAGCAGCGTTCACCTGCTGGGCTAGTGAATGTTATGGGTGTACCCAGGTAGAAGGCATCTGCAGTGCTAGGCATCATTCCAGCTGTTTCTAGGGAGACAGGGTAAACAGCCCCTGTTCTTGGTGCATTGAGCTGCCATGCTGGTGATCACTCCAGGCATACCCAGGGAGGAGTGTTCCTTACGGTAGCCCAGTAGAATGCACCTAGTGTGCTTCCAGCAAATATTCCAGAAACACGCTAAGCTACTGAAAGTGCCTCCTGATCCCACAGGAATTGTAATGCCTGGCAGTGTCGGACTAGCTGTGAAAGGGCTTTAACGTACCTTGGGGGGTGGGCAAACAAGAAGGGAATTTCCCATGTTCAGTATTTCTCATTTGTGGCCTACAGGGACTCCAACCCCAGCCACACAAACCAATCCCCAAACAGCCGCCCTGTGTTAACAAATGCTTGGCTCTCTGGGATGCTGTTATATAATGAGGGTGCCGTGTGTGTGCATTCTGGTGTGTCCTTCCTCTAGGAAAACATCAGCCTGGAGGAACAACAACAAGGCATATTGTATCACAGTCACATAACACCCAGGCAGTGGGTCTACGCAGTGCCATATTGCAGGGGACTCAGGGAAATGACAGTATATTGCTTAATTATGGCTGACTAATACAACTTTATCTGCATTTCCAGCCATTGGCATTGCTCACTGCCACATACCAACATTGGGAAATCCCTTGAGTGTGTGGCTATGGGGCAGGGACAGAGACATGAGAACCTTCCCGCAGCATCCCCAGGGGAAAGGCCTATAAAAGCCCCGTCTAGGGAAAAGAACGGGGGGCAGCAAGGATGAGGGGGGAGAGAATGGGCCAGCTCTGTCTCCAAACTTTGGGGCATTAGATTCCACTGAGACTTCCTCCATCCTTCACCCAGCAGCTCCAGCCGGGCTGGCCTCTAAGAAGCTGCATTTGCAGGATCAGAGCAGTACAGAATGAGTGAGGATGGGGAGGAAGAGAAGCTAGCTGAGTTCCTGCGAGACCAAAACTTTGGGACACCAGCCTCTCCCAAGAGGCCCCCTTTCCCCCAGGGGCACATGGAAGAGAAGATCTCAGCATGTCTGGGGAGGTGGCCTTTCAGAGGGCCCTCCCTAGGATTAGGAAAGCTGGAAGCAGCCCAGCAGAAACGGCCGAGCAGCCTTTGCAAATGCAGCGGCTCTGGTGTTCTTTGCATTGGAGTCATGAGAGCCCGTACGGAGCAATCCTATGAATCCTTTATTCAGACATGACCTCAGACAGCAGCCAGGGCTTGCTCCCCGCTGGAGTGAGCAGTTCTCCCCTCTGTCTGGACAGCGGCCTTCCAAGATGGAGAACAATGACCTTTGATCACTTCACGTCAGGACGCAACGCAGAGACTGAGCGACGTTGTCAGGACCGGAGCCGGCCAGAGTTATTCAACTGAAGTGGTTGTTCGTGAAAAATTGCGTTTTACGAGAGGAAAGATGGCCCAGTGGTGAGCAAGGTAGCCTGGGAGAACCCAGTTCAATTCCCACCTCTACTGCAGATCCCCTCTGTAATGTTGGGCAAGTCATTTAGGGACGGATTTGTAGAAGTATGTAGGTGTCTAGCTCCCTGTGGCAACAGGAGTTAGGCAACTAAATACCTTCAAGGATCTGACCCTTAGGGTACGTTTACGCCGCGATACAACACCGGCAGCACGGCTGCGGCTGGCCTGGGTCAGCTGACTCGGCGTCACAGACCTGAGGCTGTGGGGTTATAAAATTGCACTGTGGACATTCGGACTCAGGCTGTGCTGTAGGTTTTTCAATCACAGCATCGATGCCCCTGCCCCTCAGTCTCCCGTCTTTACGATGGGATAATAACACTGCCCTGCCTCACAGGGGTGTTGTAGGATTATGAGCTCCCCAGACACTATGGGGATGGGGCCCAGATAAGTATCTTAGATTAATGATGTCAAAGGGGACATGTCCAGAGGGAATTTCCCTTTCTGACAAAATTCTTTTGAGTTTTCATCAAAAAACTGACAAATGTTGTCCACACCCTGAAAAATTTCCCTTTTCAGTGACAAGTTTTGAAGACCAGCTTTGGCAAAAGCTCTTGGATTTGCAACAACCTTTTTATGGGAACAAAAAAAACCCTTTTTGCTGCTCAGTTCCAATCAGAAGTCGGGTAGGTTTTCATTTTCTGCCGGAACTGATGCCAGAGGGGGAGGTGTGGGGAACAAGGAGATCAGTGCCTGCTTGATAGGTCAGAGAATAGCTGAGGGTATTTTAAGAAAAGTTAAGGGGCTGCTGTCAGGATCCCAGCAAGGACAGTCAGGGCCAAGGGGCAAACCAGAGGCTAAGAGTAAGCCAAGGAGTTCATAAACTGTTCCAGGCCAGGGTCAATACCAAGGGTCAGAGTCCAAGTCAGGTTCAGGGTCTGGCTCAGGAGGCAAAGTCCCAATCAAGCCAAGAATTCAAGAGCAGGAAGAATCATGGTAGCCACAGAAGATCTTCACTGATGCCTGAACACTTCCTGGAAGGCCCCTGGGGTTTATATAGGGCAGGGAGCCAATCGGGAGCCATGGGGCTGCTGCTTGTCAAACTCTTGAGGTGGAACTTCCTCTGGTCCGTCCCCCACAGTGGGGCATGGACAATGGAGTACAGACAAGTTGCAACTGCTGCTGCATGGCAGCCTTGAGATGCTAACTACATGGTGGTTCTACAGGCCTGGGTTTTAGACCTGTGGGATCTTACAGTCCCATTTCTGACCCTTGGTCCCAATCTTTA
Source organism: Lepidochelys olivacea (assembly GCF_965140295.1). Lineage (NCBI taxonomy): Eukaryota > Metazoa > Chordata > Testudines > Cheloniidae > Lepidochelys > Lepidochelys olivacea. The sequence goes on from NC_140419.1 coordinate 5,009,819, forward strand.
CCTCACAGTTCCTCCTCTTCCTTTTACCCCGCTCTGGCGTTTATATTCGCTCCCTGCTTCCTGTCATTCACCCTCGCTCCACAAACAAACCAGTACCACTTATAAGCCAGGTGCCCATCAGCACCTTGACTATCGCTGTGTTTTCACCACCCTTCATCTGGTTCCATGTCTTTCAAATTCTAAGCTCTGGGGAGCAGGGACTGTGTCATCTTCTCTGCCCCGATTCTAATCAGGGCCTTGACGTAATATAAATGATTTCTAATAATAACAACAGCCACAACATGCCAGTCAATTACTTCGTGGAAGTGGCTTGACTGTGTTCTGGAGACATTTCTGTTCAGTGGGACAAGGAAAGAGAGGTCTGTCCTAGGGCAGTCGCCTGTTTTAGTTTGAATGTAGTGCTCCAGAAGGGAAGATGACTCACTGAGCTAAATCATTAGGGTGTGATGATCTTATCTAATGAGGAAACATTTGATGATGCCTAAGAGTCTACAGAGAGCAGTGATGTGGCCACAGAGGAAATAAAACTTTGAAAGCTTTTGATATAAACAATGCTCAAGAAATGGCATTTGAACTGTTTTTATGAAGAGAGAAGAGTGACTTCAACACCTTGTTTATTCTATATGTAGGTATATATTTAAACAATCATCTCCTTCAAAATTCAGGACAAAGGAGCCCTCCTCTAAATAACAGCTGTAATCTCTTTTGTGTTTCTGAGGTTTTGTGTAGTTTTTTTTTTTTTAAAGTCAAACTGCTGAAGAGGGTTATTTAAGGGGAAACTTGTCAGGCTGATGTAGACCCAAAATCTAGGTTGCGTTAAAACAAGTGTTTTTCCAGAATCTAAGATCAACAGAAACATTTCCACTGTTGTTCTGCCTTTTTTTAAACGATCCAGTTTAAAGACCCCACAGCGTCTTGCAGTTCAGACCCCTCAGCTTTATGTTAGTGCATCAGAACCAGAGAGCAACGCTGACTACAGACACGCACCCCCATTCCCTTTCTCCAGGGTGAGTGAAATACACAAGATACTGCACGACATTATTTCTCTCCAGTATTCAAGATCTAGTTACCTGTAAGGTAGGTAAAGAGATTTTTTTTTTCTTAAAGGGCCCAGTCCAAGGGCCCTGAAGTCAAAGGGAGATGAAAGCCTCTGGCACATTAGGAATCCACAGCTGGGGGAGGAAGGTCTGTTTTTCAGTAGATCACAGATGAGAATTTGGCCCTGGATCTTTCTCAGTTGTCTTTAAAGCTCCTTGAAGTCTTCTGAGTAACTTCTACTTAAATACAACAGAAACAACAAAAATAATAAACATAAATAGACTTTTAACTAGCACCCCTTAAAATACTTACAATTATTAGCACCCCCCTCCCCAGCAAAATTCAGAGTGTGGCCAAATTAGACCCTCTCTGACACACAAAATTGCACCATTTCATTTAAACTGGTTTAGTTAAAATGGTGCAATATCCCATGTGGACAGTTTGTGTGTGGCTTATTGCGACTTACTTTAAACCTATTCTTCATCAGCTGAAGCCAGACTGAAACGAGAAGGTAAACACAGCCTTTTGCAAGCTGTTCAACTAAATGTGTTTCAAACCAGTGCAATGTTCTCATGTGGACAAACATAAGTTAAATCGTTGCAATTCTGCATATAGATAAATCCTTAGACTCTCTTTAAACAGGGAAACTGAAATGCGAAAACCCTTTGCTCAGCTGAAGGCCATGCTGCTCTGTGAATGGGAGCCAGCTGCATCTCTGATGCAAATGTCTACAGAAATATCAGGAAGCCCATGTGCAGGGTGTTTGGGAATCCGGACATTACTACAACAACAGAACGTTTTTTTCTGCTTTATAGTTGAATGCATCGCTGAGCTTGAAAGCAGGGTGTATGCTGAGCCTAGGCAGACTTACGACGGCAGCTGTGTGCGTATGCATTCCTTCTTGCGCTCATAAACACACACTGCAGCAGAAGTCTGAAAGCAGGCAACTGGCACATCTGAGAATGGAAATTGCAATAGAAACATGGCAGATCTTTCAGACTCAGAACCTATTCCGGGGGACCCCTATGTAAATCAGGAGCAACTCCAAGGGAGAGACCTCAGAATGACCCAGGTGTGATTAAGATCAGAATCTGGATCTTACTGAGCACTCCTGGACAGTTGCTGGCCCAGTAATACACAGAAGTGTTTTTACACATCTCTGGCCGTGGTGTTTTACTCTTTATTTACAAATTCTCCCCTCTACTTCACACACGTATTATTGTTAATATTTACGAAGAGACACAGAAGATCATATGGGCAGCATTCCTGAGGAGGCGGTTGCTAAGAAATTGAGATGAAATCTCAGCATAAAATTCAGAACACGCATCCTGGGGCATGAGGAAGGAGTAATGTGTGTCCTGGGAGGTGGTGCGGTTCAGAGCCACCCCTCTGAGGGCTTGTCTTCATTGCAAAGTTCATTCTAAATATAACTCAAGTATTGCCCCTAACTCCAGTCCCGGCCACACAATGACACTCTGAACTCGAGTGTTGTGGTGCTTTTATCTCAAGGTGGCAGGGCCATGAGTGATAAGGCTAACGCATGGGTGCGCACAACTTGTCAGCTGCTAAAATGACCACCCTGTTGTTTGGAGGTGGGCTAGTCCCACTTGAGTGCCACAAGTCCTCCAGGGCCTTCCCAAAATTCCCCCGTGCGCCTGGGAGGGACGGACAAGTTCTCCCGCAATTCACTGGGAAAGAATTCATAGCCCAGCTCTGCTTATTGCAGCCCTAAGACCTGTGGGACGTGCCCCCAGACATCTCAGCAACGCACAAGTGCGTGCGGCGCCCGTGTGGACGCAGCAGCCTGAGGTGCATTCTGCAGTTTGGCCCCTCCAACAGGCGAGCCAGGCTAACTCCCGAGGAGCACCCGGAGTACGGATAACTCATTTCCACTCTGCAATGAAGACAGACCCAGCACCACAATTCCTTCCCTCCCCGCCACCTTGGTCTAGCTGTTGGGGGCTTTGCCACCAGACAAGTAGGACATCCCCTCCCGGCTCCATCCCTGGTCACCTCAGCTGCCGGCACATTCAGGGATGGAGCCAAGCCTGCCCAATCCCCAGCCGCCCGCTCTGGTGCAGGTGTAGCAGACATGCAGCGCCCACTTTGGCGGCGAACAGTGGAGAGGCTAACAGAGGGAGTTTGCCTGGGATCTGTCAGAGAGGAAGTACGTTAAGTGTTGCATTAGGGGGCTGTGTTGGTGAGCCTTGAGTGGGCCTGACTGTTATAAAAAGCCAGTCAGCTGCGAACCAGCTGAGTGGTAAACAGCGGAGAGGCTAACAGAGAGAGTTCGCCTGGGGAGAGCCCATTGAGGCTTCCATCTTGCAGGCTTCTCTGAGTAGTTACTACAGCACCTGAGGAAGCTCTTAGAAGGAAGGTCATATGGATGGTGAGGGTTCAGCTGTTGTGACCTGCACAGGTTGTGCCATGTATGTCTTTCTTCCACAGGACAGAAGCGGCTTTGTCTGTACAAAGTGCAAGCTGGTCTCCATATTGGAAGAGAAGGTTCAAGGTCTGGAGAAACAAGTATCGACCCTGCGTTGCATAAGAGAAACTGAAGATTTCCTGGACAGACGTCAGGATATGCTTCTACGGGCACAACATTCTGAAGATTCAGAGCAGGCTGCGCAGCGGGGACAGAAGGACAGTGAAGAAATTTGGCAGCATGTGACCTCCAGAAGAAGAAAGGGGAGTGTCCATGTACCAGCAACGCCGATACAGGTAAGCAACCGTTTTCATGTTCTCTCCACAGGTACTAATGCGGAGAGTGGACCAGATGATACATCTGAGGGAAGGGAGCAGAAGGAGACTCCGCTGATTGGAAGGCATGAGATGCACTGTCCCAGGGATGTGGGTCCATGACCGCCGCTCCCAAGAGAAGGAGGCGGGTGGTGGTGGTCGGGGACTCCCTCCTCAGGGGGACTGAGTCATTTACCTGCCTCCCTGACCGGGAAAACCGAGAAGTCTGCTGCTTGCCAGGGGCTAAGATTCGCGATGTGACCGAGAGACTGCCGAGACTCATCAAGCCCTCGGACTGCTACCCCTTCCTGCTTCTCCACGTGGGCACCAATGATACTGCCAAGAATGACCTTGAGCGGATCACTGCAGACTACGTGGCTCTGGGAAGAAGGATAAAGGAGTTTGAGGCGCAAGTGGTCTTCTCGTCCATCCTCACTGTGGAAGGAAAAGGCCCGGGTAGAGACTGTCAAATCGTGAAAGTCAATGAATGGCTATGCAGGTGGTGTTGGAGAGAAGGTTTTGGATTCTTTGACCATGGGATGGTGTTCCAAGAAGGAGGAGTGCTAGGTAGAGACGAGCTCCACCTAACGAAGAGAGGGAAGAGCATCTTCGCAAGGAGGCTGGCAAACCTAGTGAGGAGGGCTTTAAACTAGGTTCACCAGGAGAAGGAGACCAAAGCCCTGAGGTAAGTAGGGAATGGGATACTGGGAGGAAGCGTGAGCAGGAGAGCGCAAGATGTGAGGGCTCCTGCCTCATACTGAGAAAGCGGGACTATCAGTGAGTTATCTTAAGTGCCTATACACAAATGTTAAAGAAGTATGGGCTGGATGAATGGACTATAAGGTCGATAGAAAGCTGGCTAGATCGTCGGGCTCAACGGGTAGTGATCAATTGCTCCGTGTCCAGTTGGCAGCTGGTATCAAGCAGAGTGCCCCAAGGGTCGGTCCTGGGGCCGGTTTTGTTCAATATCTTCATTAATGATCTGGAGAATGGCGTGGATGGCATCCTCAGAAAGTTTGCAGATGACTCTAAACTGGGAGGAGTGGTAAATATGCTGGAGGGTAGGGATAGGATACAGAGGGACCTAGACAAATTGGAGGATTGGGCCAAAAGAAATCTGATGAGGTTCAACAAAGACAAGTGCAGAGTCCTGCACTTAGGAAGGAATAATCCCATGCACTGCTACAGACTAGGGACCGAGTGGCTAGGCAGCAGTTCTGCAGAAAAGGACCTAAGGATTACAGTGGACGAGAAGCTGGATATGAGTCAACAGTGTGCCCTTGTTGCCAAAGAAGGCCAATGGCATTTTGGGCTGTATAAGTAGGGGCATTGCCAGTGATCATTCCCCACTATTCGACATTGGTGAGGCCTCATCTGGAGTACTGGGTCCAGTTTTGGGCCGCACGCTACAAGAAGGATGTGAAATAACTGGAATTCGTCCAGCGGAGGGCAACAAAACTGATTAGGGGTCTGGAACACATGACTTATGAGGAGAGGCTGAGGGAACTGGGATTGTTTAGTCTGCGGAAGAGAAGAATGTGGGGGTGGGATTTGATAGCTGCTTTCAACTACCTGAAAGGGGGTTCCAAAGAGGATGGATCTAGACTCTTCTCAGTTGTACCAGATGACAGAACGAGGAGTAATGGTCTCAAGTTGCAGTGGGGGAGGTTTAGGTTGGATATTAGGAAAAACTTTTTCACTAGGAGGGAGGTAAAGCACAGGAAAGGGTTACCTAGGGAGGTGGTGGAATCTCCTTCCTTTGAGGTTTTTAAGGTCAGGCTTGACAAAGCCCTGGCTGGGATGATTTAGTTGGGGATTGGTCCTGCTTTGAACAGGAGGTTGGACTAGATGACCTCCTGAGGTCCCTTCCAACCCCGATATTCTAGGATTCTATGATTCACTTGCTCCTGAGTGCCCAGAGCCAAGGCGACGGTTACCCAGGCAGGGCTGATCAACAGGGGAGCAGTGAATAGGAGCAGGGTGGTGAGTTCACCTCTGTGTGCGGCGGTGGTGAGACCGACACTGGAACACTGCATCCAAGTCTGGTGTCCACAATTTGAACAGGATGTTGAAAAAGTGTCGAGGGTGCAGAAAAGAGCCACAAAAAGGATTCCGAGGCTGGAGAAAATGCCTGACAGTGAGAGGGTGTAAGTCCCGTCTCGGTGAGAAAACACCAGGTACCACAGGAGGAGAAAGGCAGAACAAGAGGAAGATGAAGCCTGGCAGATTTCAATTAGAAATTAGGCATAATTGTTTAACAATGAAGGTGATGAACCAGTGGAGAAAACCAAGGAGGGAAGGGTTGTATTCTCCATCTCTTCAAGTCTTCAGATCCAGCCATGCTGCCTTTCTGGAGGGGATGCTTTAGTCCAGCGTACTTTATTGGGTTCAATAGAGAAGTAACTGGGTGAAAGTTAATGGCCTGCATTGTCTCAGAGGTCTGACTGGGTGATGTAATGATCCCCTCTGGCCGTAAAGTCTATGAATCTCTGATATAGATCTGCTGTGCAGAAATCAATGAGTTATTAATCTAGAGGACACACCTGGGTAACACCATTCCCATTTGACAGGCTGTAGAAACTGAAGCATTATTGAAGCTAAGTGACTTTACCCAGAGACATATAGGAAGCTTATGGCAGAGTCTGGAATAGATTCACATCTTCTAGATCTCCTAGATCTCTGGATTCCCATCTGAGTGCCATGACTTCAAAGACCACCTTTGTTCCCCATAAAGGCACTGCCTATCATGCTGACCAATACTGTCTCATTGTTCCCCCATCAGTATGTCTGTATCTATGTTATTGTATTGTATACTTAAATTGTAAACTCTTTGGGGCAGGGACCATTTTTGTTCTGCCTTTGTACAGTGCCTGGCACCATGAGGACCTGGCCCATGACTAGGACTTCTAGGTGCTATGGTAATACAAATAATAATTATAATATTAGTAAAACCACAAGATTAGATTTGGGTCAAAGAGACATTTCCCCAACAATGGCCCTTGTGTCATTTCCATAATAATAGGGATGCAGGAGGATTGCTGATTATTTATAGGCACTCAACACAACTGCATAGTCTCTGCCCCATGGAATTTACAATCTAGAGGTCAGATTTTGACACCCTTACTCCTGCTCAGGAGTACCCGACACCACAAACAGTGCCATTGACTCCACTGGTCTTAAAACACATGGCTAATCTTGGGATACAAAGGACTCACCTAGGAAGAGAGCAGGAGTAATTTAGGAGCATCAGTCTCGATGAAAATCAATGAGATTAAGCCCTGGTCTACACTAGAGTTAAGTCGACGCAAGGCAGCTTACATCAACTTAATGTCCTAAGTGTCCACACTAAAATTTTGCTCCTGCTGATGTAACTTGCCTGCTACTCCAACTTAATAACTCCACCTCCACGAACGGCGTAGAGTCAGCGTCGATATGGGTAGGTCGACGCTTTGTCAGTGTAGACGCTGCCTTGCTTACATCGCCTATTGCTGGCTTCCAGAAGCTGTCCCACAGTGCCCCACACTGACAGAACAATTGGTGCAAGCGCTCCTCAGGAGGACGTGCACCGCCGACACAAGGAGCAAAGTGAAGACACGCACAAGTGATGTAATTGCTGCAGTGGCTGTATGCCGAAGTAAGTTAGGTCGACTTAATTTTGTAGTGTAGACATGCCCTTCATACTCTACTATCGTGTCTAAGTCACTTGTGCTACGTCTACACTACAGGCGAAGGGTGTGAGTCCCAGGGCTGGCTCTAGGTTTTTTGCCATCCCAAGCAAAAAAATTTTTGGCTCCCCCCCCCCCCCTTTTTTTGTCTTTTACATGTTTGCACTTTGCAATTTTTTTTTGACTGTTTAAATGTAAAAAAAAAATGAAAACAGAGAATTTGTAGTTAGTGAAATAAAACAATTTCCTACTGGTGTACTCATTTAATTTTAACAAAATCACAATTACAAACAATTTGGGTTCAACTATACACTGTAATGAAAAACGTTCGTGTCTTCCAGTGCACCCAGTTTCTCATAAATTAAAAGAATTTATATGAACTGAATGTTTCTGGTTTTTATACTTGCGTCGTCTTTTAATAATTCAGTGAAATCTAAATTTTTTTGCCGTGGTACTTTCAATTGAAATGAATGTGAGTCCTGACAAACGATTTTGAGACATGGTGGACCTCAAATAACTTTTTAGTAGTTTCAGTTTTGAGATATTGTGCTCACCAGAAGCCACTGCTACTGGTAACGTTAAAAGAATGCATAATGCTACAGCAGTGTTTGGAGTGAGGTGCTCGGGGCTGTACATCCTGCCCGTGGGCCCCCAGCCCGATCTCAGACCAGGCCCCACCCCCACAGAGGGGACAGTAGCCGACAGAGCAGCTGGGGTGTGGGTCAGCCACGGGGAGGGGAGAGGACCAGGGGCGCCCGCCCAGCGCCGAGCCACCCGGGGCAGGGGGTCCCTAACTGGCCGCGGGTCCTGCCCAGATCCCGGGCTCTGCTCGGCTCCGGCTCCTCGGCCACTTGTGACACTTGCGGCAGGGGCGGGCAGGCGGGGAGCAGCCGCATCATCCCGCTCCGCCAGTGGCGGGGGGGCCAGGGCAGGGACCGCCCCCGGGCCGGGACCCCTGCGCTGAGCCCGCCGCCCCGCCCCACGCAGGGGCTCATTGGTTGCCTGAGCGGGGCCGGGGTAACGAAAAGGGTGGCCGGAATGTTGGCCCTGGAAATGTGCCCCCCCAAGCATGGCCTTGCTGTGCTGGTGCCTAGAGCCGGCCCTGTGTAGACGTACCGCTGCTCGCTCTCACTGAGCTGCCATGCTAAGAATGGCAGCGCCGCGGCCGTGAGCAGCAGCACGGCTGTCCTCTGAGTAGGTGCCACGGGTCCGATGGGTTGCACCCCAGCCCGTGCCACTGCTCTCCACGGCCAGAACTACTGCGGCTACACCGCTATCTTTCGTGCGCTAACTTGACGCAACCCTGGCTCCAAATGTGGACGCAGACTTAGTCTCTTCTGAAAAGCCAACCCAGAGTTATTATAGGTCATATCCCACGTGCTGCGCCTAAGCCTTCCTGCTCGCAAGCTCTTCTCGGAGGATTAGAAATGTATACAATCGGTGTTGATTTAACGTGTCACAGCTAGCTAGCGAGAGCAAAAATCAAAGGCTTCAGATCTCTCTTGCATCCAAGTTCTTCTTGGTTCAGGGGTGGGACAGTTGTCTAGGAGCTGACCCTGGCTTGGAGAAGCCATGGGGCTACTCCTAAACACTGGCCTGTGGCCCTTAGGGGACCATATGCCAGTGCAGGATCGGTGCAGTGGATCAGATCCCAGCCACCTCTGTGCCCACCCTCACTATGCCTCTACACCGCACTTGCACTGGAGCCCGCTTTATGCCACCAGGGATTCCCCTCCACCAGGGGAATTTGATGCTGATGAGCCAGTCAGGGAAATTCTCCACTGATAAGCCTGTCAGAGTCTGGCCTCTTTGCCCTGCCTCTGCAGGGCAAAGTAGCCAGAGCCTAGTGCAGAATTAACCCAGAGCCTGTATCTGGGACGACCGGCTCTGCCAGTCCCTGGGGTTTAATCCGCGATTGTACCCAATGCTCTAGTTTCTCCAGCGAGAACTCTCATGTAAGCGCTGCAAGAGTTTCGCAAAATCCTTTCGTGGAGGGTCAGCGGAAAACAGGAAGGGACAGAGGGGATTGGAAGCATGTCTCCCCCGCCACCGCATCTGTGAGTGCCACAAAAGCAGAATCCCCATGGACACCTGGCTCTGAGGAATCCGACCTGAGGGGCAGCCCGAAAGTGGGCGTGTGAGCCACTGAGTTTGTGACTCCAAATCTGACTCTCTGGGGTAGGGCAAAGTGTTGAGTCATCACCAACCACCAGGGAGCAGGGGAAACAACCTCATAGGCACCAGGAGAAGGAAAGAGGTGAGCTGAGGCAGGTGGGAAGAAAGACTCTGAGGGCTGGTGATTCTCTCTGGAATTCCCACTCCCTCCCTCCTGCGGGTGGCCTCCTTGGTTGATCCTGAGCTAGGGCTAAGTGGCATGTGGCATTTTCTGCCAACTGCTCAGCAGTGGCATGCAAACAGCTGAACGGATCTGATATCTGGCACACACGTGTTTTGCCCGGTATTTACCACCCAGCGAGCATACAGAAGGGACAGCTCAGAGTGATTCCACGCAAGGGAGAGAGAGGGAAAGAGAGCAGGAATGGGAGCAAGAGTCGTTGGTGCCCCTGAGCCCTCATTAAGATAGTAGCAATAATCACTGTAATTGGTATGAGGCTCTTATGCCAGCCTCAGCCTCTCACTCCCATCCCCCTCCGTCCCTGCCTGAGTCACTGGATCTGAGTCACTCTCCCGTTCTATTCCTGTACCCGTCTCTTCAGCTGCGGGCCGTAGATTTGTTTTGGCTGGAACTATCTGGGCACAGGAGGGACCATCTGCTGCTGGTTCTCGCTTGCTGAAACAAGGAAGGGCCTCTTGGTCTGGTTTCTTTTTAACAGAGCATGGAGGAAGGAGAGGGAAGCCCACCCACTGCAGTGATCTTCAGAGGGCATGGTGCACATATCCCCCACCTTAGCTGTCTGGCCATGAACAACGACTCATTATCGGATAGGTACGTCCATAGGTTTTAGCCGTGGATTCACCGGGCAATTTTTTCCATGTAGCTTATCCAGCCAAGACACTTTCCCACATCTGAGCTCTCTCCACAGGTGGTCCTTCCTTGGCCAAAGTATTTCTCCCCAAACGTTGTTAAAGACAGAGGAAACATGACCATCCGTGCTCATGTGACAGAGGGATGCTCTGATAACACAAAGAGGTGCCTTTGTTGCCTACTGCAGTCACTCAGCATATATGAGGTGGGAGGAACAGAACAGTGGAGGAATTCTCTGGATCTAGATCTTTAGGATGTTTGATGGCATTGGGTGGGGGTTATGCACAAGATAGGCACCACGCCACCTGAAATTCAGATTCAAAGTTTGCTGTCTGATCACGTCTTGCAAGTTGTTAAAAGGGAGAACCTGCCAATGCTACCCTGTTTTCCTCTCTAATGGTCCTCCATTGCTCCTTAGATCCAAATATTAGGGGTTCATGGGCCCAGATTTGTGCATCTATGGATCCTCCCCTAACCTCAGAAGTCCCTCTAGCACCAGACTCCATCACAGCAGGCCCGCCTTTTGGCTAGAGCTGGTGCCGTATCCTGTCTTCATTTGGCATGTCAACAGATGATCATGAGTACAGATGGGCACACTTGTTTCACCTAATACATAATCTATGTACACATGAGGGTTTTGAACCTGAATGCTGTGTGTCTGGTGTTCTGCCTAGGGGAGATTGTGGAAAACAGGAGTGTGAGAGAAAGAAAAACCCAGCGAAAGAACGGGGGAGAAAGACGGAGTGGAGACTGGGCCTGAAAGACAGAGAGGGGCAGGGAAAGAGAAAAACAGAGTGAAAAATAAACAGACCGACATTTTCAAAAGCAACTAGAGGTTTTGGGTGCATCAGTTTTTGGGGTGCCCAGCTGGAGGATCCTTAAAGGGATGTGAATTTCAGAGGTGGGGGGACGGGGGAGGCTCAGCACTTTCTGAAAACCAAGTGGCTTTCGGGAGTCTCAATTTGGATACCCCAAAATGGAGGCACCCACAATTATGAGTCACCTTTGAAAATCTTGCCCACAGTCTCTCTGCCAGAGATGGGACACCCACTTTGGGTGTGCAAGGTTGAGGGAGTTCTTTTATGCCTCCGACAGAGCACAAGCTGCCCTTTCATTAGAAAACCTGAATCCCGCCCCCTCTGGGAAAAGAACCCACCCTGTTTTTAGCTGACAGGTTTTAACAGGCTTGTGAGCTCAGGGGATAGACTCGGAAACCCGCTAGCCTCCAAGGTTCTTCCATTCCTAGCGATTCCTCTCTCCCTCTTTTGCTTCTTCTGCTCTGCTCTGGAGTGACCCAAATAGTTTCCCCAGAAATAGGATTCAAGCTGCTCTAAATGGCTTGGAATTGGAGGGGACCCTCTGCTGTCTGAGGCCTAGGTGATGGGCTGATTGATGACAGTGATCACATTGTCCGGCTGATTGAGTCTTTGACGAGAGTTCTGGGCTCTAATTTCAGCATATGGCACCTTTACCAAGCCTGGGGTCACCACAAGACTGTCCCGCCGGGACGAACGCTGCGCTCAGCTGATTTATGGCAGAACATTACACCTTCTACCGAAAGGGCCGTCTAATGCCTTCATGAGCCTGGTGCCCATCTCCCCTTTGAAATACAAGACGGCAGAATTGTAGGGATTTTTATGCCCTTCATTTGAGTGACTAATTTTGCTGAAAAAAATAGAATCAAATCCTTTAAAAGTCCGTGTTCCTCCTCATACCAGACCCACAGCTGGTGTCAAGTGGCATAACCCCATCAGTGTCGATACAGCCAAACCAGTTTACACCATCTTTACCATTCCTGTAAGGGACGACATGAGACGTTTCAATCACACCCCCAACAGGGCTAATTCTTATTTGATCTGGGTCTGAGCCATCTGACTAAGTGAAGGTTTTTGATTGTTAATTGGCTAAGCTGGGCGACCAATGAGTATTACCGGTTATTGATACTGCAGTAGTGCCTAGACAGGACCCAATCACGGGCGCATTGTGATAGGTGCTGCACACACGTAACAAAAAGACAGCCCCTGCCGCAGAGATCTAACAGTCTACGTAAGCAATAAAACACCCGTGGCTGGCGTGGGTCAGCTGATGCAGGCTCACCGGGCTTGGGCTGCGGGGCTGTAAAATTGCAGTGAAGACTTAGGGGCTTGGGCTGGATTTTATAGCAATTCATAGGAGTCCCAGGCTAAGCAAAACAAAATCCTTCCCAGCACACTGGTATTTTAGTTACAGGGCTCTTGTTCAATCCCCTGTAATGCAAAGCAGTCATGTCTCTGGCCCCATTCCCTCCCTACAGTGTCAGTGTCTGGGACCACCAAATCAGCATTCAAGAGCAGCCCTCCTGTGTCCCTACCCCAGCTTCCGGCCAGCAGACTCCTGGCTCAGAAAGGTAGCCTCTTAAGGCTCTGACTCTAACGAGGCTCAGTGGCACCTGATGGAGGTGTGCAACCAGCTCACTGCGGAGCTCGCACAGAGCTGGCTGATCAGCACTGCTCTCTGTTTCAGATCCCCGCTGCAGCTGGGATGATTTCCTCTGAGCTTCTCCTTTCGCAAGCCTGTTCCAAGACGCCCTGGGACCGCAGGTGAATGCCGGGTAATACTGCGTTCTGAGATTTGCTGCTCCGGCATGTTGAGCCCCAAAGTCTTTGCACAACGTCTGCACGCCTTGCTAAACCTGGTGACATTCACCGAATGGTTGATGCGCTCCCCTGTGCAGCTGTATTAGCAACCCACCCTGGCCTCAACCATAATAACCCAGGCATATACTATGACTCTAACCGCATGTCATACTCCAGTGCTGTGCTTTAACTGTAAAGCCTTCCCATCTGCAGATCTGCCGCGTCTTCAGAGCTCCGTTTGTTTCTGATTAAGAGCCTTTAGAGCCTAAGCGAACAGCTTAATGCAGTGCTACTCAAAGTGGTGGTCCACGGACCAGTGCCGGTCCGCGAGCCATAGGCTGCTGGTCCGCGCGCACATTGGAAAAAAAAATCGCCAGTCCCCCACGTCAGACAGCTCGAGGAGCACTGGCTGTCATGCACAGGATCGCAGACCCAGCACAGTGCAGCCACTTGGCAGCAACCAGTTACCAGTGTGTTTGCTTCAGAATTTGCCAGAGAAGACACATGTGTTGACTAGAAATGTCTTATTGTTTCCACTGGCCTTAGTGTTAACTGATCAAGTGTGAAGTACACAGCCTGCTTTCCCCCTCAGTGCACTCTGTGAAATCCTCACGGGAGTAGGCTCGTCCTATGGTGACTTGGCTTGCTGTTCAGACTCCGCCATCGCACCGTTCCTGCCCTCGCTGCGTGGGATCCCGCGGATGCTTTCCTTCGGGGAATCCCAGGGTTTTTTTTTCCTAAACCCTTTCAATGCTAGCCCTGTCCCAGTTGAGGGCAGGCTCCTCCGGAGGAGATTAGATGAATCCAAAGTCTTAGGACCTTTATGAAAATTACTATTCTTATTGTTTATATTACCGTATGGCCTAGGAAGCCTAGTGGTAGACCAACACCCCTGCTGCGCTCGCTGCTGTACAAACACAGAACAGAGACAGTCCCTGCCCCAAGGGGCTTACCGTCTAAGTATAAGACAAGAAATAACAGATGGTTACAGAAAGGAGTGTAGACATAAACCATGAGACAGTATTGGCCAGCATTGCACACTGCTAAACCATCCTGTTTGATCAAGCTTTTCCACCTTAACCTGAATGACATTCACAGCATCATCCAGACCTCTGCTTGTGCCTAAAACCAAGGAAAAAACCATACACAAGCAAAGCTTTTATACCTTGATATGGGAGAAGTGCCAGAGACAGCTCACGACCCCCCCATGTAATAACCTTGCAACCCCCCTGAGAGGTCCCAACCCCCAGTCTGAGAACCACTGCTTTAAAGAAACCAACTGAAAAGTAACTGAACTTCATAAAAAAGACAAAGTAGGATAATGATTATTCAGAGCCATCTGAATTGTGATGAACTGTGTATCAGATTGACTCAAGATCTCATGCAGTATAAGGCCTGATTCCAATTTCACCACCAAAGTCAGTGGAATGACTTCTGTGTAAACCCAGTGTAATTCGGTCCAAAAGCACAAGAGACGTCACCAGTGTCAATGGAGGAAGAGTGGTGTCAGACTGGTGCCTGTGAGATCAGAATCAACCCCTTGGTTTATAAGCGATGTCAACCTAGACGATACAACGGTTTTAATACCTTGAGATGTTTTTCCATCAAATGCAACATACCATGATTAAAATAATGAGCTTGAGTGAGCTTAAGTCATAATTACTCTTTTCCCCCCCTCCACTGGAGTAAATCTGAATGCATCATTAACCAGCTGGATGAACCAATCAAGTGTTAGCCAAACGCAGGGAAGAGAAAACAAACACTGAGTGACACACACACACAAAGACGTAATCTAGGCTGCGAGCTTTGAAGGCAAGTCATATAATGAGAGCTGAATATACCTCAAAAGCCATGTTAGCCTGAATGAACTTATGTAATAAACATTTATCACAGAACATATGTCATCGAGCACCTGCCAGACTTGAGCAACGGTGCCAACTCAGCTTGAATCATAGCAGTATAAAAAAAAACGGGAACTGGGCTGTGGGAGGCTGGCAGACGCTTTTACTAGAAAATTCAGAAGTGATGTCAAGAGGAGCAGAAATTTCCTGAAATGTCTTTCCCTGCAAGTGGGAATTGAGTGCTTTGGAGAAGTGAGAGCCTCTTTACGTTGCTTGGGCCCATATGGAGAGTGAGCAAACGTCCTCCACACAGTGCTACCAGCAGCTCTGGGGCCCTCCTACTTCTCCAGTGTGGGTCTCTCAGCATAGCTCTGCCCGTGCTCCTAACTCCTGATCTTCAGCTCCTCTTGCTGTACCAGCCGCCTTCTCGCCACACACACCTCGGCCAGTTATTATCACTAGTCTTGTTAATGATTTGTATTACCTTAGCACCTACAAGCCCTAGTTATGGGCCAGGACCCCATTGTGCTAGGTGCTGTACAAATACAGAACAAATAGATGGTCTTCATGGGTGGTGACTCTCAAAGGCCAGGGCAGGCTAAGCCTCCCCTGACCCAGGCTGTGGCCTAGCTTGAGTTCTGCCCCCAGGTCCCACTTCCCTCTCCTGAAGCCGGCAGGGGCTCTCCTCCAGCCAGTGGCCTGGGCAGCTCAGGCCGGCCTGGGGAGATACTGGGGCCAGCATCTTGGGCAGGCTGGTGGCTTGGGGTGGCTAGGGTGGGCGGCCGGGGTAGTGAACACTCTTTCCTTTCCTGGGGCCCTCTACCTTATTACCCACCAATGGACATTGGCACGTGGCATCAGGACACACCCTTCCATAAATGAATGGCTCCATGGTGCTCAGAAGAGGACAGCTAAAGGGCACCAGGGGAAGGAGGGGACACAAGCGCTGTTAATCACAGAAGCATAACCAAGGAGAATTGCAAATAGATGGAGAGTCATGGCCAGGAGGGATATGGGGAAGCTGTTCCAAATCCCAGGAGCTGCAGAGCAGAAGGCTGTTGCATCAAGTGGTGACATTCTGTGCAGGAACAAAGAGGAGACCAGTGCCAGGGAAGAGAGAGACATGATCCAAGAGGTAGAGTGGAACGAGTCCATCCACAAGGACTCAGCAAACCAAGGTATCTATCTAGCTTAGGTAATTATCTGGCCCCCATCACCATAGTATATAAGCATCTCACAAGCTTTAATATTGTTTATCTTCACAGCAGCCCTGTGCAGCATTTTCCCCATTTTACAGATGGGGAATTGAGGCACAAGCGAGACTAAGACCCAGATTCACAAAGGTACTTAGCACCTACTCCCATTGATTTCCCATGGCACCTGAATACATAAGAACGGCCACAATGGATCAGACCAATGGTCCATCTAGCCCAGTGTCCTGTCTTCCAATCGTGGCCAGTGCTAGGTGCCCCAGAGGGAATGAACAGAACAGGTCATCATCAAATGATCCATTCCTGGTCGCCCATTCCCAGCCTTCAAGGATCAGAACTAACTGACTTGCCCAATGTCACACAGTAGGGAATTAAACCTTGGTCTCTAGAGTCCTGGACTAACACCCTAACCACTGGGCCATCCTGCCCCTCCAGAGCCTCAGCTGGTGGAAACTGGGGAAACACCATTGATTTTAACAGCACTGTGCTGAATTACACCAACAGAGGATCTACTAAGTGTAAGCCCAATAAGCGTAAGCAGAGAAAGTGGAAAAATGGAAAGAAACCAGACAAATAAGGGGCAGGGAAGAAGGGTGGGACCATGAGCTCGGAAAACTGCTCGGAAGAGCTGCGGCGATTGTATGGCGACCCCCCACCACCTCTGCAATGGGAAGTGAGGAAAGTCTGTTCTTAGTCTGAAAAGCGGCTAGCTCTTCGGAGGAGCATCAGGCTGGAGAGGCCGTCTCAGATCAACCGTGCACGTATATTGCTAGCACATCTCTCACGGTGGCTGATCCCAGATGCTCAAGTGGAAGGTGTGAGGCTGTTTTTAAAAAGCCTCATAATGCACCTCATCGTGCAATATTAATGAGTCATTGTGACTGAGATTTGCTACGCTGTACCGAGTCTGTGTCCGGTCGGTCGTTAATGTGCATTGAAGCTGCTCCGTTGCACGGCGACAGGTGTGCCGTGTTCTATCGGGGCCGAACTTTCTGACCTGCAGCGGGCAGCTCTGGAGTCCGAGCACTGGCCGGTCACACCTTGCCTCAGCGTGAGTGCAAAGGCTGTTCTCATCCCCATGTCCGAGCCGACTCTTCCCTGCGGTGCACTGAGGTCATTGCCTCAAAAATATCCCCTGCCAAGGTATGCCAGGTTAATTGCCGATGCTGTAAAAAGAAGGGCTTCCTTCTAGTCACGCAAAACTCATGCTAAGACGGCAGCATACTCGGATGTTTATGTACAACACACTTACAGAGACCTAGCCCCAGAGTTTCACCAGACTCCTGATCTGCGTGCCTGTGTCTTTATATGACCCTCATCACCATACCATCTGTTTTCCACTATGGTCCCAACTGTACTGCCTGGATTTGCATGCAGAAGGCTCTACATGTCACCCGCGTGTGATCTATGTCTACCCGGGCAGGAGGAGGTGTCCACCACATACACAGCACTGGTCCTTGCCTCTGGACTGGTGTACGACCCTCCGTGGGTGGGAATTCACAGATGAGGTGGGGACATGCTGGGAGTGGGACACGGAGGGAGATGGGGAAGGGTGTGTTATGTGGATAGAAAATGCCACAGCTAATGTGAGAGGAGGATCAGACAGCTTGATAACTCCACAGGTTCTGAGGGGGGTTGTTGCTGTTGTTCTTATTAGGGCTGGTCAAAAAATTCCACCTTAACTTTTTTTTATGGTAAATTCGGTTTATTGGCTGATCAAAGCTTTTGGTGGGAAGTGTCCGTTTTCCTTGCCAACTTTGGATTTATTTGTCAAAAAGACCAAATCCCCAAATGCTGAAGTTTTTTTAGCAATTTTCTGCTGGATTTTTTAAATTTTTCTGCAGTTTGAGACTGAAATTTTTTCGTTTTCCATTGCTGAGAACTCACCGATGTATCCATCACTCACAGTGTATCCATCAACCATCAACCATTTTCAGGTGTTTGTTTTTTCTGAACAGTCCAATTGTTCCCCCCTCATCCCAACTTTCTGACCAGCTCTAATTATAACCATTTTGATTCGTGAATCATATTTTTCCACCAGCTTACAGAATTCTTGGAAGAAGCATGTTTGTAGGTCTTGAAAGCATCTCTGCTTAACTTACCCCTATATATTGTGACACTCACTGAGTCAACAATTCTTTCTCCTCAGCCCTTGACATGGATGGGCGGCTAGAGACTGAAAACAAGTATGCCAGACACCCACAGCTCATCCTGCCTCTGACAATAAACACCTCAAGAACCTCAGGTCAGGTACTCCCCACCCACCTGCTATCAGGAGTCTCCACTGGGGGTGGGGAACCTTTACAGGGCGGGGGCTGCAGAGCTCCCTTTGTCAGCTGCAACAAAAGCAGCCGACCAACCAGGCGAGGAGGAAAGCAAAAGGCATGAAAGTGAGAGGAAGTGGAAAGGAGCGAGCGGAGAGCTCAAGGTGACAAGCTCACCACCGGAAAACAATAAAAATAAATACACTCAGAAATAGTGTAACTGACATGCAAAGGAGATCAAAACAGGCTCTGAAAATATCTTGGCTTGGGGGAGGAGGAAGAGGTGTTGGGGGTGCTTGGAGGACAGCGTTGTGCAGCTTTCTCCTGTCTGACTCAGCTTGGCCTTGCGGGACTAATAATGAAGGAGGGGGATGGTGGGAACTCAAGGGGTTTGAATGCTTCTTCCAACTGTGCAAACTCTTCCAGCTGCTTCGAGCCATAGCCGTGGACTAGAGATCTCTTGGGGGATGAGGTCTGTGGGGAGATCACCACGGGGCTTTGTACTCCCAGGAACGAGTGATCACCAGAAGATACAGTTAACCAAAGCTCTGTGAATTTCATAAGAGGTTTGCATGAAGGCTTTGGAGGGCTGGTCCCATTTGCCCACCCCCTTCTGATCATGTTGAAGAGAAGTGTCTGGTTCCTCTCACATTTACCCCAGCCTAAATTAGGAGTGACTCCAATTAAACCAAGAACGGCACTGGTGTGAATCTGGTATAAGTGAGAGCAGAATCTGGCCAGAGGACATTTTTTCATTGTTAGAAGGGCCCATTGTTCATAATCTACCTCTCTGACCCAGATATGGCCCCCGTCGCCCCAGCCCAGCCAGATGCTTGAGCACATGATTAACTTTAAGCACATGCGTAGTGCATTTTCCAATGAACAAATTCCTATGGACCACACGCTTTTAGAAACATTGGCCATTGCTTCCCTCTGGTCCCCTGTGATGGCTACAGACCTGCCTTGTAGTGGGCAGCAGGGTGTGTGAGGATTATTAATGTCTATTATGTGCTGTGAAAATGTAACAAGACGGGCTGGAGATATGCTAATGGGTTAATAATTACAGCGTTTTAATTCCTGGTGCTGTTTTTATTATATATTTGCATGACCATAGCACCCGGACACCCTAGTCTACATTGCACTGTGGGGGCTGCACAAACGCAGAGGAAGGCCCAGCTTCTGCCCTCAGGGGCCCAGGGTGATTTTTGAGTTAGAGTTCAGACTAAAAGAGAAACGAGGTCCAACCCTGGGGACATCGGCGTCCCAACTTTGCAGCTGGCAGCTCTTCCTGAATTGAGCTGAGCCAAAGCCCTGAGATGGAACCTAACATCCAAACCTCCAGGCTTAATGCCAAATCTGTAGTTGAGGTTCCTACCTGCTGTTATTATTACTGGCCAAAATTTAGAAACCAAGGCCCTGATCCTGCAAAGACGTAAGCACGGTGCTTAACTTTATGCCAGTAATCCCATTGACTTCAAGGGGACTGCTCACGTTGATGAAGTTAAGCACGTGCTTCAATCTTTCCAGACTCAGGGCTGAAATTAGGCCACTAGGAGCTAGATTCTCTGTTGGGCTGCTTCTTGCATGGTCACTGACCCTGGTGCAAAGCGGGTGCAAAATGCTACTGTAAATCTGACTGGTATAAATGAGTACAAAAGGTGCAAGGCAGGAGAGAATTTGGCTCCTACATTCATATTTAGGCAGCTAAATAAGCAGTCTGACTTTCAGAGATGCAGAGCATGTCTAAATTCCCACGGAAGTCAATGAGATGCTCGGTCTCCCTGAAAATCTGGCCCCTATTACACAGGGAGCTCTTTTCATCAGTAGATCTCAAAGCCCTTGACAAGAGGAGGTGAGTAGCATTATCCCCATTTTACAGATGGGGAAACCGAGGCACAGAGCAATTAAGGGATTTGCCCAAGGTCACAGCCAAGAATAGATCCCTGGGTCTCCTGAGCACCAGTCCAGTGCTCTATCCACTAGGATACACTGCCTCCCTTGTAAAAGGGGATTTGCCCGATGACAGGATTTGTGTGTATGTTGGAGGGAGATGAACAACACCCCAGCCTTAGTTAAGTGGCTGTGCTGCACTAGAAAGGAAATAATTACTATCCAGACTTTCATGAGGGAAACCAGCCCTTAGACTGGCTGTTTGGAATTTAAAGGGCAGCGGTGATCTGCAGAATGAAGAGACAGACAGTGGGGAATGGAAGGCCCCTGACCAGCTTTTGTGAGTGTGCTGGATGCCCAGAGCAGCAACCAGATGTGACCAAGATTATTTCACAATAACTGCATATAATATTTTTCTGCACGGGTGCTAAGTGCTCGCTTGGGAGATCAGGCAGAGAGAAATTGGCGGTGGCCTGAGCCTTCTGTGTTTGCCATTTTCACAAGGGAAGGCCCCCTTAGTCAAAGGACCTAATTTTAGCCATTGCTGCCCGCACAGTGACCCAGGAATTACTATGATTTAGCAAAAAAAAAAAAGGGCAGGAGATTTCAAAGGAACTCCGCAGGGAGCATTAGCTAATCCACTCCCCGTGTTGCTAAAGTGAAACAGAAGGTTCAGGATCCTTACAGTTATTAATAAAGTACAGCAAGCTTGTCCCCTGGCTAATAGCTAGAGCATATCAGAGGTCTGTCAAGGGAAGGATATTGTGCACGGGCAAAGGTTATGGCTGGGATCAAATGGACATGCCGAGATAAACACAGAGCCAGCACAGGTTTGTCTGGGCTGCTCTGAAGTCTGGGCTGCTGATCCATGCGAGCTGCACACCCAGCGGCAGAGTCCGGAGTTTCACTGATCACCAGCTCCTCTTTTTCACTTTGCAGTGCAGCTGTGAGGAGCTGGCTGATTTCACACAGGAACACACCCCTGGGGAAAGCCCCAAACTGGGCTCATGGGATATGTCTAGACTGCACACTAAAGCCAAGCTCTGACTCAGGTCTGAGCCCAATCCCCACTTCCATCCCCACACTAACCAGTCTGTCTCAGGTCAGCAAGCTCTCAGGACCCAACCCTAGCACCGTGCTAGAGGGGTAGATCAGAGACAGAGTACCACATGACTCAGGTCCACGCCTGGTCATGCTACAGTGCGGACGCAAGCCAAGCTTCAGACCTCAGTTGGAAAGTTGGCGAGGTGCAGCATGGACAGGTTAGCATGGCTGGGAGACCCGGCTCCAGCCACTACAAACCCAGGTTTCCAATGCAGTGGGGATGCTCAAGCATGGGCTAGGAAACACTGAGTCCACAAGCCTAGGTCTCACTGACCCAGCAGGTTAGACACTCACGGAGACCTGCTCCTAAGAGCAGAGAGCGAGCTCACCAAACTCTCCACACCCACTCCTGCAGGAACCAAAGCTCAGGAGGGGGTGTTTTGAGAGGGACGAGTGATGCCCTCCGGGCTCAGTTGCCAAGAATCCATGGGCACAGCGTCTCTCTTTGGATTTGGCTGACAAGCCTCTCAGAATGACTGCACTGGTGAAAGGGACATGACAGAAGGCTTTCCCTCAGCGAGTCATCTACACTAACCCTCTGCATTCATGGCACAGAGCGCCTCTTCTCTGGGGAGCACAGAGATTTGCCGAATGTTAATGAATTAAGTCTCCCAACTAGTGCCGTTACCCCTGTTTTACAGGTGGGGAAACTGAGGCACAGAGCCGGGACGGTGACTTACTTTAGGTCTTACAGCCAGCCAGTAGCAGGGTTGGGAACAGAACCTAGGCACCCCAACCATGGGTTCTAAGCCCTGAACTGCAGCTTCCTTCTAGCAGCAGACTAGCTTATTTTCTCAAGGCCAAGTCTGGGGGCTACCCTAGTTGCTTTGCAAAAGGCATTTTCACCCTCCCTGACCCGCACCGTCCCTCACCCGGGCCCCGCCCTGTTGTGCAGCTGGGAAAGCTAATATCATCCCATGCAAGGCAAGATGCAAGCGAGACAGGCCCAGCGACTCTACGAAGAGCCTCTAGCCCCAGCGGCCATGGCTCAGCGCCACAAGGATGTCAAAGAATATTGGCTTTTGGCCCCAGGCAGCTAGTGTATCCTTAGCGCTCAATGGCAGAGCTCGGGTCAGACCAGAACTTATTTCCCATGAGCTACTGCCCAGCTCTGTGCTGGGTTTCTGCTCCCATGAGCTGCCGCATTCTCACAGCCCTCTGCTTGCACCTGGCTCTTACATACTCTCTGCCTGCTGCTAGTGCCCGGCTCCCGCGAACTCCTGTATTCTGTCTGACCTCTGCAAGGATTTCACTCCCAGGGCCCTTGCCCCCTGTGAGCTCTGGGCCAGTGCTCCATTTCTGCGAATGCCTGCTGCCTCCTGATGCCATGAGCCAGCCAGCAGCAGGTGCCCTCTGTCTTGGGGGATGCATTTGATTTTCATGTATTTATTCAAGATCTAGGAGCGTGAATTTCCTAGAAAGCCTGGTTTCATTGGAGGTTTCCTGCCTTGAGCAGCTGGCGTATGTGTGTGGTGGTGGAGGGGGGCTGAATCATAAAACCCCGTAATGACACAGGCCAGTGGCAGAAACGGCTGCTGCTCTCTGATTCATAACGTTGGTGCTGCTAGGACTTGGGGGGAGCTGGACATATGTGGCATGTACATCGGATCCTCCCACTACGTGGACTGGGCCTTAAAATATTAAGCAACTGCTGCTCCATCCTTCACCCTATTTGGGTGTATGGGGAGGTTGATCAGTCAAAAACTCCATTTAAGCAGCAACCCTCCGCTTAGGACTCCGGGTTTGAATAAGCAAAAGGGTTGAAAGGTGAAAAGCTAATTTCCTAGCGAGAGTTCCTCTCTGGCAGTTAGCAGTCACGGAGTTTAGGCACCGAGGCTTTCTCTGCTGCCCCGTCAATACGCCAGCTGGAGTCAGACGACCCGGTTTTACTCTTGGACCTCATTTGCCCTTTGCAGGGGAGGTGACAAACGTGTCCTCACTTTGCAGTGAAAGGCAGCAGCATAACTGCAGGAAGGTTATGGTGAAGAATGGCCTTGTAAATATGGATGGAGGCCTTTCCTGAGAAGGAGATTAATATTATCCCCAGCTGGTAGCAAATTTTCAAGCTTTGCTGTGGAAATATTTGCTGCCTTGCCCGTGCATTTTTAGCCTTCTTTTAATCCTCGGCTTTTGCGAAGGTTCTGTCTCCAACAAGTGGTGTTGACCTACTGTGTGTGTCGGAGGCAAGAAGGAGAAAACAATTTTATTTTCATCCACTATGGCATTTTAAACCAAGAAACTACAGCCGTAATGTTGATTAGTTAATAAATGAGCAATGGGCTGGATTTTGAGTTGCACCCAATATAGCTTAGGAGCAGGGAGTCAAATTGACTGGCTACCACCTGCTAGCATTCTGTTCTGGTCCCTGGTGTAAAATAGAGCCGAACCAAGGGAATTAAACCTCACGGGGCCTCAGTTTCCCCATTTGTAAAATCGGGATGATGATACTTCCCTAACTCATGGGGTCATAGTGAGTCCTGCCCCCAGGTATATTCTTTGAATAATGCAAAACCTGGTCTGCGTTCTTTGGCACTTCTGTACTGCTTTACCAAAGTCTTGCTCAGCAGCCCAGTGGGCCCATCCTCTCTGTTTTCCCTGTCCCCGACATGCTCCAAAGCCTCATGTCACAATGGCTCTATCTCCAGCTGAGGAGTGCTGACACTACACGTGTCTGGCTCTGTGAGAATGGATGTGAAGCAGGGAATTTATTAGGAACACAAAGAACTCTAAGTCTAGGTCTTTTGCTCGATGCAGATGGTAAAAATCATAAACAGTGATGCAGAAAAGGCAGAAACATTCAACAGGTATATCTGCTGTATGTTTGGCACAAAGCAGGAGGACATAGCCATCCCACATGATGATGTGGATGGAAGAGAAAGTTTACCATCTGTAACAAAAGAGGTTGTGAAGTAGCATCTGCTAAAATTAAACATTTTCTGATCACCAGTCCTGGGTAACTTACACCCCAGAGTCTTAAAGGAACCAGCTGAGGAGTCCTCTGGACCAGAATGGTTAATTTTTATCAGAACTTGGAAAACAGAATTCCAAAGGATTAGACGACTGCCAACGTAATTCCAGCATTTTGAAGGAAGAAAGGGACGACACAGGGAACCATAGATTTGTTAGTTTGGCATTGATCCTGGGCAAAATAATAGAACGGCTGATTTGGGACTCTATCAATAAAAAATTAGAGGCTAAAAATATAATTAAGGCCAGTCAACATGGTTTCAGGGAAGGTAGGTCTTGTCAAACAAACCTGTTGCCTTTTTTGACAAGATGACAGGTCTGGATGATAAAGGCAATGGTTTTGACATAGTGTAACCTGGATTTCTCAAAGGCATCTAATTTAGTAGTACATGGTTTAGCAACTTGTATTATATGGAACAGGGGACATATTCGATTGATTACTGACTCTCTGACAGATCTCAAAATGTAGAGGTTCATGGGGAGAGATCAATGAGGGGGGCTGTTTCTAGAGCGGTCCCCCAGAGGTGAGTCCTTGGTCTAACGCTTTTGAATAATTTTTATCAACAATCTGGAAAATGATCTAAAATCTTTGCTGGTAATGTTTGCAGATCACAAAGATTGGAAGGGTAATGAGAGGAGGACAAATTATGGTTGAATCACCCGCTTAAATGGTCACAATCCAACAAAATGTCTTTTTAATACAGGCAAATAATAGGTAATACACCTGGGAACCAGCAATGCAGGTTATACATACAGGATGGGAACCTGTCTTGGAAAGCAATGACTCAGAAAAGGCCTTGGGGTCATCTAATTGCCTCTACATGAGCTCTCAGTGCAAGGCTGGGACTAACAGGATTAATCCTTAATCCAGGTGATCCTTGGATGTATAACCAAGGGACTGTCAAGTAGCAACGTGATTTTGCCTCTCATCACAGAGTTGGTAAGACCGCTGCAGGAACACCATGTCCAGTTCTGCTGTCCACACTTCAGGAAGGATATGAAAATACTGGAGAGAGTTCAAAGGAGGGCCATAAAAATGATCCAGGGACTGTGAAGCAACCCCATGATTTGAAGCGTAAGGAACTCGATCTAGTCATCTGATTGAAGTGAAGGCTGAGAGGTGACTTGGTAGTTACTTTACACGTGGAAAAGGGAGCTGAGAGAGAGGAACTTTTCAAACTCACTGACAGAGGCATAAAAAGTTCCAGCGGCTAGAAGGTGAAGTTGGACAAATTCAACCTTGAGATAAGATGCAGTTTCCTAGCTGTGGGGGGGTGGGGGGAAAACCTGTTGGAGGGGACAGCTTTGCTGGCGTGGGGCGGGCTTGGAGTCTTTGTGACGAGATGAGATCTCTTTCTAAAAGAATTGCCTTCATCCAGCTTCTGGGAAAAATTCTGTGGGCCATTTGTACAAGGTTTGTGAATGGCGATGCTGCCCTGTTCCCCATGTCTGCAATGGGGCTTTGGGATGCAAGAGAGAGAGTTTGTACAGGAGGTGAGGATAGATGATCATAGTGGTCCCTTCTGGCCTTAGAGTCTGTGAATCTCTGAACTCATGAGGGCCCCTGGGCAGGGAGGGAAGGGATGATGGAACAGCATGGTATCTGCCTCTCAGTTCTCTTCCAGCACCAGGAGGGACTTACATGCAGGGAAGAGGGGACTGGGAGAGCGTCACCACATTAGCCATCTGCCTCGGATGCACTGCTCCTACGCTCACTGCTGGCGACTGGGGCATTTCTCAGTGGGGTAGCTATTTGGGGCTTGCAGGACATGGGAGCTTCCTGTTCAAATTGGGGCAGAAAAGCAACAGGATGGGTGACAACCCTCGGGGTCACTGCTGTGAAGTTCTCCGACCCCCATTAACTGCATTCTTGTTGCCAGCGCCATAGTGTTCCCAGTTCCTGCCAGTCAGGGAAGCCAGAGACCGGGACCTTCACTCAGTGGCCTTTAGCCTGCATCACCTGCATCCCACAGTGTCTTCCTTGGCTGGGCACCTTTCCATATGGGTGAATTTTGGGCATGTACGATTCCTGCCAAGATCTTATTCCTCCGACAGCACAAGCGGGAAATGAGCACAGTTCATTAGTGAAAAGGGACTTGACATCCCTGGGATGGGTTGTGCAAGTGGGGCGGGCAGGCCACGGGTGGCTTAGTTTGCCCCTACTCCAGAGCTTGCCAGGAAGTTGATCTAGGTCAATGCCAGCCTCACCCCGTGGGAGGGGGGAGCGGATACTCCGAGGAGGATGGGGATGATGAAGAATCACATTCCACATTATGCCATAGACAGGTGGGGACCGAGCTGGGGGTGCAGGCGGTGTCCGGGCTGTCCCCGAAATCCTTACCTAACTGCATCTTCTGCGACGCCTGCCTGTCAAACACGGGCCCATCAGCTAACGAGTGGCCATAGAAGTTCTGCTGAATTGCACGTGGGCAGGGTTCCCCGACCTGCAATACATACTGTTTGTTCTGCTGCTTTCCCAGTTTGAGGGGGACGGGGGGTGAGGCAGGATCCCTGGGATCCGTGCTGCAAACTCTGGGGCAGGCCCAGGAGTGAGAATCAGGGCAGCTGACAGCAAGGTGCCATGCAGTCAGAAGTAGTTCCAATCAGCTTCCTGCTGGGGTAGGCAGGGCTGCCTCCTTTGGCAGGAAGATCAAGGGCTGGGGAATGGGAAGGAGAAGAATGAGAGTCTGGCCAGGGGGTGGGGAGGGATGAAAGGCTGGGATAAGAGGAACCAGCTGAGAGTTTCCCTGTGGGAGAGGCAAATTCGGAGAGTTGGCAGATCCAGTTTCCCTCGAGAGTTGGCAGATCCAGTTTTGTCCTGATCTGCTCCTTTCCCAGGCTGCCGTAAAGAGCTCTGGGACCCCACTCCCTGTGTGCTAATTACTTACCTGGCTTGTCTCCTCAGCAACACCTAGGAGCTCTCACCCCCAGGATCTCGGAAACACAGGAAGCCCCTCCCCCTACATGCAACCCCTGGTGAGGAAGCAAGCTGGGTAAATGCAGCAGATGCCTTGGGTGGAGTGACAGCAGCTAGGCTTGGAGCTGGCCCATCAGGGTTGCTTCATGCACCGCTACCAAGCGAGACAGGGTCTGAGATGCTTGTTAATGGGGCTGTTGTATTTTAGCTGCCTTGATCCGGTGTTGGCAGTAGAAGACAGAGGAATGTTCCAGGATTGTCTCCCGGGGGGGAATGATCCATGCATTTCTAATAGAGCTCATCAGAAAATTGGTGGTAGTGTTGGGGGGGGAGGGGGGGTTCTGTGGCAAATTTCAATTTTTCAGCAAAAAAATAAAAAAAATGTTGATTCAGGAATACTGCTGCAGTCCCTCATGGGAGTTATAGTTTGGGACCCCAAGCCCCCATTAATTTCTAAGGACTTGGCTCTCTGGTTAGACTACATCTCCCATGATGCACCATGGTTGCCCCCTCTTGCTGAGACACAGTGGTGCATCTTGGCAGTCTATGACATGGTGGATCACGGAAGTTGTAGTTTGGGAGTCCCATAACCCCATTCTCCTTATGACCTGGTCCACCAGGTCTGACTACATCTCCCAAGATACACCAGGGACTTCCCTGTTGCAGATCCGCCTTGCATAATGGGACTCCCCGGCTCCGGTGTGGCACGTGAGGGGAATGAGGCAGCTGAACGACAAGTCCCATGAACCACAGCAGCAGACTTTCCAAACTGAAACTTCGGGGTTCTCAAGTTTTTGGGTTTTTGTCGAAAACCTACTTTTCTGTTGAAAAACAATTTTGATGGAATTTTTCCAATCAGCTCTAACTTCTAACCTTTGGGTCGATGTGTGTGATATGTTCTACTCTGTGCCCAGTCCACAATGGATATGGGTCTGATACAGCTCCAGCTGGACAGCCTATCTCTTTATCTGAAGCTGGAGACTCAGGCTTATAGCTCTGGAGGTCCCTGGGGTTGGCCCAAAGGGTGGACATCACAAACTCATGAATGGCAGGCCAGGTGGTCCACAAGCCTATCTTAGAATGTGCATGCCATGAGCAAGTTGGAGAACCCCTGCAATAGGTACTTCCCAATAGGGAAATGAGTTACTCTTGAAACATTAATAGACCTGACTTCCCCCACCCTTACACTGGTGCAAATCAGGAGTAGCTACTTGGAAATCATTGGTCCAGTGCTAGATGGAAATGGCAGAACTATCAATAATAACGCAGAAAAGGCAGAAGTGTTCAATAAATATCACTGTTCGCTGTTTGGGGGAAAAAACAGATGATACCGTCTCATCATATGATGATGACAACAGTCTTTCCATTCCACTAATACCTCTGGAGGATGTTAAACAGAAGCTACTCAGGTTAAACATATTTAAATCAGTAGATCCAGATACCTTGCATCCAAGAGTTTTAAAGAGCTGACTGAGGAGCTGACTGGACTGTTCATGTTGATTTTCAATGGGTCTTGGAAGCCTAGAAGAAAGATAATGCAGTGCCAATTTTTAAAAAGGGGAAAGAGGATGACCTGGGTAATTATAGGTGTGTCAGCCTGACATTGATCCCAGGCAAGATAATGGAGCAGCTGCTACATGATTTGATTAATAAAGAGCTAAAGGAGGGCAACATAATTAATGCAGATCAAGATGGGTGCCGCATGACATTTTGATTAAAACATGGAACAGGGGTTGGCAACCTTTCAGACGTGGTGTGCTGAGTCTTCATTTATTCACTCTAATTTAAGGTTTCGCGTGCCTGTCATACATTTTTAGAAGGTCTCTTTCTATAAGTCTATAATATATAACTAAGCTATTGTTGTATGCAAAGTAAATAAGGGTTTTAAAATGTTTAAGAAGTTTTATTTAAAATGAAATTAAAATGCAGAGCCCCCCGGACTGGTGGCCAGGACCCGGGCACTGTGAGTGAAAAAGCCACTGAAAATCTGCTCCCATGCCGCCTTTGGCACACGTGCCATAGGTTGCCTGCCCCGACATAGAACGATATAAAATTACCATGGCAACATTAAATGGATTAAAAACTGGCTAACTGATAGGTCTCAAAATATAACTGTACATAGATAATTGTCATAGAGTGGGTATATTTCTACAGGAGTCCTGCAGGGATTAATTCTTGGCCCTATGGTTTCAGAGTAGCAGCCGTGTTAGTCTGTATTCACAAAAAGAAAAGGAGGACTTGTGGCACCTTAGAGACTAACCAATTTATTTGAGCATAAGCTTTCATGAGCTTTGTAGCTCATGAAAGCTTATGCTCAAATAAATTGGTTAGTCTCTAAGGTGCCACAAGTCCTCCTTTTCTTTTTGGCCCTATGGTATTAAACATTTTTATCAGTGACCTGAAAAAAACCATTAAATTATCACTGATAAAGTTTGTCGTGACACAAAACTTTGGGGAATGGTAAATAATGAAGAGGACAGGTCGCTGATTCACAGTGATCTGGATCTCTTGGTAAACTGGATGCAAGCAAACAATATATGTTTTAATACAGCTAAATGCATACATCTAGGAACAAAGAATACAGGCTGCACTTTCATGATAGGAGACTCTAGTCTGGGAAGAAGTGGCTTTGAAAAAGATTTGGGGGTCGTGGTGGATAATCAGATGAACATGCGCACCCAGTGTGATGCAATCCTGGGCTGCATGAACAGGGGAATCTTGAGTAGAAGCAGCGAGGTTATTTTACCTCTACTGGTGTGACTGCTGCTGGAACCCTGTGTCCAGTTCTGATGCTCACACGTCAAAAAGGAGGTTGATAAATTGGACAGGGTTCAGAGCAGTACCACAAAAATGAGTCAAGGATTAGAAAGCATGCCTTATAGTGATAGACTTAAAGAGCTCAATCTATTTATTTTAACAACGAGAGGGTTAAGGGGTGACTTGATTATCATCTGTACCTACATGGGGAACAAATATTTAACAATGAGCTCTTCAATCTAGCAGAGAAAGATATAACGTGATCCAATGGCTGGAAGTTGAAGCAAGACAAATTCAGACTCTAAATAAGCTGCAAATTTTTAGCAGCAAAAGTAATTAATCTAGGGTCATGGTGGATTTTCCATCACTGGCCATTTTAAATCAAGTTTAGATGTTTTTCTAAAAGATCTGCTAGAGGAATTATTTTGGAGAAGTTCTCTGGCCTGTGTTCTAAAGGAGGTTAGACTAGATGATCACAGGTTCCTTCTGACCTTACAATCTATGAACAGTCACTGTAGTTAAACCAGTAAAAAACATGAATAATTTACAATGGTAGTTGAATTGAACCTTCAGAGGACCCAAAGTTGCATTGCTTTTTAGTTATGTATAGATTTATTAATATTATAATTATTACATAATTAGAAATCTGTAGAAATCTATGATGGTGCTTATATTTTAATTACTCCTACAATTTTAACCAGAGTGGGAATTTTGTTTCCCAAATATTTAAGCACAAAATCCAGATCTTCAGAGGAACACCACATTCCTTAGTTGATGTGGATGGATGTCTGAGCGCAGGTCTACACTATGGGGTTAAATCGACCTAAATTATGCAACTCCAGCTACTTGAATAATGTAGCTGGAGTTGATGTATCTTAGGTCGACTTATTGTGGTGTCTACACCACACTGGGTCGATGGGAGAAACTCTCCCCTTGACTTACCTTATGCTTCTCATTCTGGTGGAGTACTGGAGTTGACGGGAGAGTAATCGGCGGTCGATTTAGCGGATATTCACTCGATCTGCTAAATCGACCCCCAGGGCATTGATCACTGCAGCATCCATCCACGGTGAGTGTAGCCAAGCCCTGAGTTTGTTGCAGACTGGACCTGTAAATCTACAGAGGCTACCAAAGTAAACTTAGACTTGTCCACCTAGCTCAGTAATACTCTGACTGAGGCTCTTGTGCTGCAAGTGGCTCTTTTAATGTGTTTCCTATGGCTCTTTGCAGCACATGATATTAAACCAGTGTGTGACTGAGACAGCGAATCGCAATGAGACAATGAATCTCTATCGTAAATGAGACAATGAATCCACACCACCCTGGCTCTTTTGGGGAATGTTCATAGATCATAGAATATCAGGGTTGGAGGGGACCTGCTCAAAGCAGGACCAATCCCCAATTTTTGCCCCAGATCCCTAAATGGCCCCCTCAAAGATTGAACTCACAACCCTGGGTTTAGCAGGCCAATGCTCAAACCACTGAGCTATCCCTCCCCCATTGCTAATTTGGCTCCTGAACCACTGAGGTCTGAGTATCACTGGCCTAGATATTACTTCTGTGGAGACCCTTATTTCCTTGTGGCACTGAGATCAGAAGTTATATCAGAGACCTTCCCGCAAATCAATAAAAAGTGACCTTTCATATGATGCGGGGGGCACTCTTTGATGCCAGTTGGTCTAGCTGAGGTCCGGGCCAACAATGTATGTGGGGAGAATCCCCAGATTATGCACGTGGTGGTTTTGCTTTACCCGTGTTCCCGTTAGGTGTAGAAACACTTGGTTGTCTGATACTTTGGAATTATTGTGTCAGTTTGTGATAGGCACATTCCCTGTGTGCTGCTCAATGAAGGCAGAAGACACACAGAGCCATGCTTTTGCTGACCGGTGTTGGAAACAATAAAGAAAGATGATGTCATCGCAGATAAAAAAGCAAGGTGGGGTGGTAATTAAAGGTACACTGTCCATGTAAAACTCAGCAACCCAAAGTATACATCCCTAGCTCAGTCACTATAACACTGTAGATCATTAAAACGGGATGATTCATAACAATCAAATTTACTTTCCATTAGACCTGGACTAGAATGAAACCCCCAGATCCGAAGGCCTCCGGATTGGTATGGACTATCTCTCATTTTCATCAGTAGCTTTTTCACTCTGCATTTAATTTGTCTTGGACAAGGAAACTAAACTGGTCAGTTTCACGCTACAGTATTTCCCTCTCTCTCTTTCTATCCATTTATCCATCAGTATTTATCATTATGGTACCTGGCTGCCGGAAGGATTTAAGAGTCACACTGGGTTTATCCATAGAGGGCACAAATCACCCTCATTCCTTGCTTCCACTCCTGTTACTTAGTGTATTTTGCTACTGGTTTTAAGCCTAACTCCTCTGTCTTTTCCGACCCCCATTTCCTCCTTCATGAGGAATGATGCTTAGCTGTTCTTTAATCGATGTTACTGTGCTGGGAAGCTTTTGCTAACCGATGGACTCTGAATAGAGGCAGGGCTGTATGAGAGTGGAAGTTAAACGGCTGCTGGACGTGGGCTCATACACATTGCTTTCGGGATGTCTACTCTGCAAAAGAAAAAGAAAAAAACGCCTAACCAGAAAAAGCAGTATTTAGTCTCAGAAACTGTGGCAACGGACTCAGGCACGCACCTAGGGACTAAAAGTAGCAGTGTAGAGATTTTTGCTCTAGCTGGAGCTTGGGCTCTGAAACCCAAGGAAGAAGGTGGATCTGAGAGTCCAAGCAGTAATGTTTACACTGCTACTTTTAGCCCTGTAGCGTGAGTCCCACAAGCCTGAGTCACTTGAACCAGGGTCTGACACTCACTGCTGCAGTGTTTTTTTGCAGTGTAGACATACCCTTGATGGCCAGTTTCCTTTTCTGGATCTACTGCCCTAGTGCAGTGCCATTGTGTTTGGCGTCCTAATTGAAAGAGACCGGGATGCGGTTAGAGTAGGAGTCATGCCTAGTGGTTAGAGCAGGAGTCAGTAGCCAGGAATAGGAGCCCAGGGTCAGAACCGGAGTGAGAGGCCAGAGCCCAGGGTTAGAGACAACGTGAGAAGCCAGGAATTGGAGCTGAGGGTCAAGACTGGGTTGCCTGGAGTGAGGCAAAGTAGGAGCATGGATGGATTGAGGGTAGAGGCAAGGAACAAGCAGGCAGAAGAACAGCCACTAAACTGTCATGAAATCTGGCACATGCTCCTCCTGCCCTTCCCTCTTCACTAAACCTAGCAGACTGTGTCCTTGTAAAAGGCTTTTGTCCTCTGGTTCTGAACGTGCGTGTGTGGCGTGCAAGTACCATCTATAGACCATTTTTATTGGTGTGATGAGCGGTCATAAAAGAGCTTCGATTGAGGCCTTGCAGATCAAGCTAATGAGACAAAAGGTCATCCTGCCATGGTCCAAGCCCCATAAACACGTCTCTCAAGCAGCCCTCATTCCATGGAACTGGCCCAAGGTCTGAATCCAGATCGCCGTCTGCCCCTTCTGCCAGATCAATTTGCCAACGGTATAAATTTACTGTGACCATCACAAGTAGTCTGATACGAAAATAACACTCAGCGAGCAATTCGATCTCAGGAGAAAATGTGATTGCAGGCTCTCGTTGGGATCTCTGAGGGGCAGTTTTAAATGTCCATTACAGGGGCTACAAGGTAGGGGTGGGAGACGGCGCTAACATCCACCCACCCCCTGCTCGGGAGCTGACTGAAAGGAGCAAACGCAGAACAAGTATAGAAAAGGAATTGGGGTATCCTGGAGGATTCCTCTTCTCCCCCATGGAACACAATGCCCAACATCTGGCTCCAGATTCTGATCTCAGTTACACACGGCGTGTCTACACTGCCCAAAGAGCAGAGTTCTTAGCTCGGGTTTGGTCACTCAGGTTAAAATAGCAGGGAAGACATGGCAACTCCATGTTTAATTCAGGTAAGTAACTCAAGGTCAACCCCAGGCTCCCAGTAGGGTTTAACTTGAGCTGCTCTGGTGAGCTAAAAGCTGCTATTTTAACCCGCCTGGCCTTTTGCAATGAAGACATACCCATAGTGTAAATCTGCACTGTAGCCAAGGGACCTAGCACTGAGTTCAGAATCTGTCCCTTGGTCTTTGATTGTGACTGTTCTAGGTGGCAACATGCTAAACCATTTCACTTGGCTCAGCTGATCATCAGTCATGCTGGCTGTTTGGGGCTAGCCCAATTCTGTGTGGCTCCCATGTTCTAGGACTGCAGAAGGGAATGCGGTCAATCAACTAAAGGACAAGGAAGGGACAGTGGATTCACGGGATTGAGCCAGATCTGGGAACTCCACTACACAATGCCATGCCTGGTGTGATGCCATCAGCTGTGGGCATGCAGGCTGGCGCTACAATCCTTAGCAGGCTAGGCGTGTTTGACGATGTCCCATCAGGGGTTAGTGTAGAGTAGTTTCCCTAGAATACTGTGTACACTCCAGGATTTTTGTAGTCCAGTGTCAGACAATTTGTGCAACGGGGCTATTCCAGTGCCTAATAGCGCTCAAGGCCAGGAATTCTTCCCTGGTATTCAGCCTACATTCCTTTTCATTTTCTGCCCTCGGTTGTTTTTCAGCATTGCCGGGCATGGTTACACAGTAGCTGTGTCCTACTCCAGAAGAGATTGCTTTCCAGTGGGTGCCTGCGTGATCCCTCTAAATGGCTTGTCAAGTGCTTGGAAAATCTTTTGGAGAAGGGGCACTAAATAAATGCCAGTCTTTAGTATTACTTGAATAAAATGACCCTAGGCATAGACTCCCATAGCGGTGCATCTGCCAGGAAAATTGTTTGTCTTTGATGGAAGGCTGGGGCTTGGGTTTCTCGAGCCCTGGGGGCAGGGGGAGGCCAAGTAGGAAAATACTTTCTCGAAGATCACATGAAGCAGGTTTGAAATGTTTACTCTCAGTCCCACTGGCTGCATCCACGGTCCCTTCGAGAGAGAGAGAGAGAGAGAGTAGGGTGCTAGGGAATAAGAAACCTATACTTCAGTCAATGCTGCTTATTGCACGGTCAGAGGTAAGTATGGATTGATGCAGGTTACTCCAGATTTACGCTGTTACTGGGAGCAGGATCACTGTGTTCTGTGTGACCAGGTTCACGTTGCTAGTGAGGCCTTCACAGGACAGGAAGGCGTGGGAGGCAGGGGAGGGACAGGACGGACTCGCGGCATCATAACAGTGATGACTGAAAACAATATGTCTCACCTCTGGCTACAGAGTGATAGTGTGGTGGGACCACACACTCGGTCCTCACTCTGCCTTGGGGGCTGCCGACAGGGAAGGGAGGAGGTGGCTTGGCTGGGACCTTGGTTTCACTTCCTGCTGCCTGTGGGGAGAGATCATTATAAATATATCTGACTAAGGCAGCTGGTGCACTCTTCTTTTTTCTTGGTATTAGTACAAACCCCCCCCCCTCTCTCCCCCCACAACAAGAGAGACGTGGCTGGAGCTATTTCACTTTCCCCCGGTTCACATGGGGGTTTAGCGGAGGCAGCCAGGTACATAGATGCACAAGGGGGTGGAGTGGGAGGGTGAATTGTGCTTCAGAGCCTCACCCTCCATGGAGCTATCTACTGTAGGATCTTTGCTCCCAGAGGCACAAGGGCCACCTTCTTTCACCCTGAAATAGGCTGAGGAGTAAATTACGGAGCCTTACTTCTCAACTAATGGGGCAGCTCTTCAGCTCGGGTTGCTCCATTGCTACTGATTTACACCAGCTGAGGATCTGACCCAAGGATTCCACAAGCGGCTTAAGGTGCTGCTCAGACAGACTCAACCCCTAAGGATTCACTGATCAGTCCAGGGTCCAGCTGTATTCAAGGTCACCGATTCCAAGGCCAGAAGGAACCACCATGATCATCTAGTCTGGCCTCCTGCATAACGCAGGCCGGAGACCTGCCCCCAGATAATTCCTGTTTGAACTACAGCATCTCTTAGAACAAACAGCCCGATCCTTATTCCAAGTTCAGAGTCCTTTCAGCTGGTTTCTCTAGGATGACAATCACCATCGCAGAAAAAAGAAACCTTTCAATATCTGCCTCTGTGTATCTGATATTACGGGGTGCCTGGTTTTAATGATAATGCTGGCAGAGTGCTACACTAGGAAGCAGGATTCCTGCCCCGAGGTGCTTCCAGTCTCATTCAGACATGGACAATGTAGCTCAGACCCAGACACAGTGGAATGGTGTTTAATAATCTAATGGATCCCCTTTAGAGCCATCAAGCCCTGTGGTGCAATTAGATGCTCTCTCCTGAAAAGCTTCTCCAATAGTCTGAATGGTGGGAATGGGGCAGCGCATGTGGGGTGAGCCCAGGTAAGGTCACGATGGGTTGCTGAGTGGCTCTATCCGTTCCCATCAGTAGCTCACACACTATAACAGCACTCAGCCGAGTGACAGAACAGGTCAGCCAGGAAGACCGTTTTTTTTTTCATTCTTGACTTTCTAAACCTTTTATTGATTTCACTGCAAACAGTAGAATAACCACCCCAGAATGCCACTGGGCTTCCACATGCACAACCCGGCTTCATGTTTCAGGCTGGATTCCAGGTTCTATATCTATTTTTTAAAGATCACAGGTTTGGGTGTTTTTTGTTGGTTGGGTTTTTTTTTTTAATTCTCTGCATTTCACTCTCTTTCCTTCCTGCACCCAAATGATGCAAGGCAGACTGTCTCTAAAGAACCCATCAGACACTGAATCAAATTCCGGGGGGGCAGGGGGGGGCTGACATCCATCCCTGACAGAGGATCTAGGCACCACTTGAATCTCGTTTAAGCCCCGCCAGGATTTAAGTGGTGCTTTGACTTTGCACATTGACACTCTAGTGTGGGCAGGTGATAACTGATTTAGTTGGGGTTGGTCCTGCTTTGAGCAGGGGGTGGGACTAAATGACCTCCTGAGGTCCCTTCCAACCCTGATATTCTATGATTCTATGATAACTTTGGCCGCCGGATCCTTTGGCCACAGGGCTAGAGGGCAGTGGAAAGCTCTGCTCTTGGGAGCCCATTTGCAGAGCAGTGCAACGGCAAGTTTCTTGCACCCTGCAGACTTATGACACATGCAACTCTCAGTTCCACGAGCCCCAGGGCGGGGAGCCAGAATCCATCCCCAAAGCATGGGTGGCAGGGACAGGAGACAGGAGGGTAGCTAAACAGAAAGACCCCTGTGCATATCAACCAATGTTTCCTCATGGTGAGATCTATGACAGCATGGAACTGTCTTCTGTGGGTCAGGTGAACATACTGTAGGAGAACAGTCCTATTTCGGCAGATGGGGGATGGATTGCATGTTCCAAGACAACTGTTCCACTGCTGTCTTCTGTGGGAGCATGGTGGTATGTGTGTGAGGGGGTCTGGAAAGGCGAGCCCTGCAACTGGGGCAGTTTGTGGCTTTGTTTTCCCCTGCACAGTGGTTGCATGACGGGAAAAGAAACTGATGAATATGTGTGGAGATTATGTGTGGGGGCGTTGAGACCAAACTTGCTGTGGGGGCAGAGGAGGTGTTTCGTTTTTAGGCTGGAAGAACTTGCGAACTCAACCTTTCTTTTTCCTCACATGAGTGACAAGAGCACTAGCGGGGAAAGGATTTGGTCCACCAGGTTGTCTATCCCTGGTCGGAACAGGTCTAGGCAGTTAAAATTCCCTAGGCCTGTCTCTGGGGGAAAGTGTGAAATAGTCTAGAGAAGGCCTTTCATGGTGAACATGTCTCAGATGCTTCACAATCAACTAAATACCGATCGGCCAGTGCCTGGGGAAGTAAATGAAGAGCTCTTTCTGCATTCAGCAGTAGTCCACACATGCAGCCTTGGGCGGAGAACCTCTTCTCCCAAGGTCAGCAGACTGGGGTTATCCCCCACTCTGGGCATAACATAATTTGGGATTAGGGCTGATGGAAAATTTTCAAAACTTCATCCAAAAATGGGGTTGGGGGGATTTTCAGCATATACAGTAATTTTGTAACATGGGGGGAAGGCTCTTCAACTTCATCTTCAACTGACACTTAGGGTGTGTGAGGATATGTGCATGTGTCTTTAAATCTGGAGCAGGACGCCAGGCTGTTGAAGCAGCAGGGCTGGGAGTAGGGTGGAAGAAGTGTTTAGGAAATTCTGGGATGATGCAGAGAGAGAGAGGCAGGGCAGTTTTAGAAAAAATCCTGTTTTATTTGCCAGTAAAGTTCCTTGTTCACTGCTAGAAGAGGGCAGCTCATTCTGTGATTCTTTGCCATGGCCATGTGACAGAAGGCACCTGGGTTTCATGTCTCATCGGAAGGAATTGCACCACTGCAAGTCAGGCATGGAGAATTTCCTCTGTTGTTTGGATCAGCGGCCTTTGCTCCCTGCTCTACACTGGTACTGAGCAGCACGGCACCTTGCTGTGTCACTTTCCCGGGGAAGCCACCCCTCTCATCTGAGCGCCTTTCAAATCATACTTCAGTGCAGCGTCAGGTTTGGGTAGGAGGCTGTCCAGTTAGAACCCACAGCCCCCTGGCCGAGTGCTGAGAATGCCACTTCCTAAACCATATATTATTTCTGTTATTGTCTAAGGAGCGCGGGTTGTGAAACCCCAACAATAGATTTACAGGACAATGCTTTCGACAGGAAACTCCTGGCCTGATCCTGTGATGGGCTGAGCACCCCCTGAGAGGCACTGAGCACCTCCCAACCTGTCTTGAGGTCAACAGGAGCTGAGTGCACTCAATGTTTGGTAGGGGCAGGTGTGCCAGTCTGTGCTGAGATCATGCTGGGGTTGGCATGGAATATCAGACTCCTACTTTTGACACCACCTCCAGATTTTCCAGGGCCGTGGGTGTTGGAAAGGGGGTGTACGTGGAGGACAATGTAGGTAGCAGAGGTGTCGGGTGTGGAGAGAAATAATGTATGTGGGGGGATGCGGGGGGTGGGGAGGGTGGAGGCTGGGCAAGGGAAAAAATGATTTAACCACAAGACAAAACTCTTCTTTCTCTTTTTCTCATAAAGCGATCTGGGGATGTTTCTGCTAAAGCATTCTCCTTTCACAGCAGCCGCATTATGAAATGACTTTTTTAACAAATCCATCTGCTTGCTTTTTAATAAGCAAGGCTTCGCAGCAGTGTACATGTACACACTTTGACCTTTTCATAGGAAAAAACATTCATAACTAAAACCTATATATAGCAGCGTTCAGACTGGAGCCGATAAAGATGTAGGTCAGATGGCTTTTTTTTTTTTGAAAGCATAATGTGGGAGTGAAAGGAGCAGGCTGCTTAAAAAAGTCATAAAGTTCTTTTATTGCCTTGAGCCTTCTTAATATTTACTCAAGCACTTCAGGAATGACTTAAAAGAGTAGGGCTTACAAGGCAAACACATATGTCTAGACAGATACCTTTTATACATGGAAGGAGAAAGGGATCAGAAGAAATACATTTAGTTTAGAATAAGGAGATTTCCTCCCCTCTCCCCCCATGAAAAGAAAAGTTTATAAAAGGGTTTATTCCTGGGATGACTATAACTTTCCCTTCATTAGGCCCTGGCCATACAGCTTCTTAGGTGCATGAGTGACTTTGCTCCTGTGAATAGATCGCTTAGGTTTCAGGGGGACTACACACGTAAGACAAGTGACAAAGTGTTGCCAGCTCTCACTATATTTGCTCTTTTTCCTTAAAGCTCCAGCTCCTTGAGCCAGGTGATTACACGAGACCCTCGGCTTTCATTAGCAAAAACAAGTTGCTAGGCCTTGTGGCTGTGGAGAAAAGCTGGAAAACCATGATGCGCAAAGGCCCCAAAGCAAATTACAAAGAAACGCTCCCCCAAATTTATTATTTTAAAATTTTCACGATTTTTAAGCCAAGCTCATGATTTTGGGGAGCCTGAATCGTGATTTTTGAAGGCACGGAGTTGATCACGTGCATGATTCCAGGACTGGGCTCTACATTTGTTGATTTTATTACAATGGCATCATGAGGATGGGAATAAATGAAGAATGGATCGATGTTACTGTGGCTTAGGTGAGCCCCTATGCAGCAAATCACTTTGTCACATCCTTAACTTTACACGTGCACTTAAATTGATCCCTATTTAGCAAATCTCCTAGCACATGCTCAACGCAGGCACCTGTTCAAGTTCCACTGAACCATGTACTTGATGTTAAGCACGTGATGAAGTGCTCTGCTGAATCCCATGTCTTAGACCCCCTTCAATATATAAAACAAAACAAAAAAAAATCAACTGGCTCGGTGACACCTGCATGGAAATAAAGACAGGCCCTTAGCTACAGCAATACAAGCATGATGTTATAATACAGTAATCAAACCTCCAGCCAAGTTCTTCGTAATGCACTTCACCATAATAAGAACCTGTTACCCTGATCCCCTAGCGTATTTGACCAATATGACAGGCTGAGTGTCTTTTACAATTGTGATGAAGATTCTCCCAGGGGTTGGGTTAGGGTACCTTTAGAAAGACTTCTATGTTCTGTAACTGTAGTGTGCCAGGCTCCCTTCCAATAGAGATCTGACTCCCTGCCAGAGAGCTCGCAAAATAGCGTGGAGCCAGCAATCCCTTGCCTGCCCGCTTAATCCAGACCAGGAGCCCCTGTGTAGTGACACTAGGAAGTGCCTATAAATGTTTAGAAATACCTCGGAATGTTTCCTTCGTCTCCAGCAGCTGCAGAGCTGCTAAGAGATAATGAGTAGTATGACACGGCTGCACACATGCATTCACACACACACACACAGCAACACGCACAGACAGAACACACACACACAGTCACAGTGACCTGAGCTGCTCCCAGACGTCAGCCTGTGGATCTAAAGCCTACTGAGTTGGAGAGTTTGAAATAATTTTCAGAAACTGAAATTGCTGCCAAGATACCAGCCTGGAAGGACATGGGTGTGAAACACAAATAAAGGGGGGCAGTTGACAGAGATATCTTTAATTCAGCATTGGTGGCTTGGGGAAAGGAGACCCCCACCATCCTTACCCATGTAAATGTGAAGTTCATGGTCTTTAGGCCATGGTGTATGACCGATCTCTATTCCCAGGCCTGGCAGGTGGGGAAGAAGTGAGGTAGGGTGGAAAAGGACTGGAAGGGTGGAGTGGGCATGGAGGGAGGTGCTATCCGTTTGGAGGAATGTCTTTTTCTTGCATTCTGTGCAAATACTGTGCTTTTGATTAAGTAATACACATATATTTACTTACATCTGTACTTTTAAAGCCTATTCCACATATACTTACAGGGTGAAATCCTGGCCCCATTGAGATAAGTGGCAACACTTCCATTGACTTCAGTGGATCCCAGATTTCACCTATAGGTTTGGACTTAAGAGATACATGGGCTCTCTGCCCGATGGTGAATTTCCTTCATGAGAGGCATAGTTTAAATCTAACAAATAAAATTAATGCAATTAAATGATACAAGGGGGGTTGAGTCGTGATTTTCATCAGCGTTTCCTTTTCACTGAGCCTGGAGTCTATTTTGAATGCAGCCTACTATTTCAGGCTGCAAAAAGGCTACTGTGAGAATTGGTTTTGAATCAGATGCTTTACATAAACCATAGATTTTACTAAAAACTGAGCCATCCTTCTCTTTTTCACTCCCACAGTGGCAACTCAGCAGGAAGGCATTAGAAGTTTCAGTACTTTCATCTTGTCTCAGAACATCTTAAAGTGGGCAAAGCAGGGTCCAATAATAATAATAATCGTTCCAGATAAATCATTCATAACAAATCAGTCATGTGCAGAATTTTACCACATTTTGGTTTGATAAATCGTCCAGGAATAGATTGAGATTTTCCTAAATGTATCTCTGGAGCTCAAAATTATTTGCCACATAATTGATGCAAATAATTCTTTGTCATTGTGAGTTCTAACTCTGAACTTTTTTGATTGGATTGCGTGGTAAATTTCTGTTCCCTGATCGGGATCCCAATTCAGTCACTCACTTAAGCACATGCTTAACTTTAACCATGCACTCGAGTACGATCGACTTAAATGGGATTTAAGCACATGCTTAAAATTAAGAGGTCTCACTGGGAGTGGAGTGACATCAGAGAGATATCTGCTCAGGGATTGGACCTTGCCGGGTGGTGAAAACATGCCCTGACATCCTGAACTCTGTGTGAGGCAGGGAATCAGAGAACATGTCTCCCTCTTCCCCAGAGGTTAAAGTTGATTCAGATGGGATGGGGGAGCCCTCCCTGTACCAACCAAGGTGGTGGGGGAGCTGTTGGGGTACATTGCTCTCTCAAGTCAGGGAGAGGAAGAGGAGTTCTCCCTGCTTTTAGTAGAGCTTGTCTCCCCTTTGCTCTAACCCCTGCTGTACCTGGGTGCCGTACATTCTGTGATGTACTGAAAAAGGTGTTAAGATGACAAGCGGTCACTGTAAGAATAAGGGATTTCCTGGTCCTGCTTGCTGGCTAGGGGGCTCGGTGGGGAAGATTGCGATCATCAGGGTCTCAGCAGTCAGATAGCAGAGAGGCAGCCTAGAGCAAGGTGAGGTGAGTTGTGCCTCTCTGTTTTAAGGAGCAGCCTGCTTTGTCTCTTTTCTGGTGTGTGTGTGGGGTGGGCATGTTCTTGTGTGTTCTGGATTCTCAGAAATAAAGTTGTGTTTTGTTGCAGCCTCCCAGCAAGAGTATCCTATATTTTGATCTAACTTCTCTGTGTGTGTGCGCCGTGAAATATAACGCATTCAAATCCCTCCTTTGAGACTGCACCTTCCCTTACACTTAGGAGATCTACAATGTGGGTAATCTAAAGACAGCATATCCTTCAGCCCTGGCTTACATTAGGAGACAGGTCAAAAGCATAGCCCTTCTGATTTTATTCTTTATTCTTCACCATCAAGGTGGTTAGTACTTTACAAATGAAGGAGACAAGATTCCATGTCCTGAGGAGTGTGCAAAGTAGTGCAGCCAGAAAAAAAAAACGCCAAACCACCAAACACCCAGATCAGACGCAAGTATGACATGGTGAGCTATTAACAGGAAGTCCGATAAAGATCTGGCAGGAGTGTGTTTCAGCACGTGATATTCTTGGCCTGGTTGGTGTCGATGGCTGTATTCAGAGGCATATTCATGTCCAAGGGCCACTTCCCACACTAGAGTTTAGTGGTACAGATTAGTGTAACCTGCTCTGAGGCCGTATGGCACTTCCAGAGCCCACTGAAGCCAACGGAAAGACTCCCACTGACTACCGTGCCCTCAAATCATCACACCAAGATGAGATTGCAAGGGCTGGCACGGAGGAGGAATTGGTGGAGACAGTCAAAATTCAGGGAGTAAGTGAAACCAACTGATCAGTCCCTTTCTTTTGACCCCGTCCCATAACATGGGAACAAGGGGACATTCACTGATAGTTGAGGAGGGCGGGCCTGGTTCACACTTACACAAAGGCCTGGACTTCAAGACAACGTTGTATTGCTGGAACTATCCTGGCATAGTTAAAGCAGCACAACCCCCTCTGTGAATTCAGTTTTCCCTGTCTAAAAGGTGTCTATATAGTCTGGCTTATTTCTGTGTGGGAAGGGGAATACTTTATACTGGCATCAGGCATCTTTCTACCAGTACAACTGTGCCCACACAAGCAGTTTTATTGGTGTAACTATAGGTGTGTGCATGCGTATTATATAAATAAAAATCACACCCTTAACTAATAGTCAGACCCATACAAAAACTAGGTATAAGCAAGTCCTACAGCTGCTTTATATGACTCTGACAGTATAAAGCGATCTTAAACTGGGCATGAATTATATTTACACTTGCTTTTACTGCCAGAGCAGTGTAAAATAGCTGCAGTGTAACTAAGAAGGAGGCCCAGTAAATTCCACTTCTTCACACAGGCTATAATCATCCTGAAGAATACACCATCAAAGGAGGTGGTTGAAACAAATACCCAAATGGATTCTGTAGGCCCATTTCTAACACTTGTAGCTATACTAACTCAAGGCCTAAAACTCATTGAAGCCAGTGGGAAGATTCTCATTGATTCCAAGGCCCTAAGAGCATGAAATAACCTAAGCATAAGGTGATTTCTGGAGAGCAGCCATGGATGTACTATTTTCCCCTCCATGCATAGCATTGGACAGTTGGCAAGATCATGATGGACTTTCTCTTTC
The DNA here is from genome assembly GCF_965140295.1 of Lepidochelys olivacea. Classification (NCBI taxonomy): domain Eukaryota; kingdom Metazoa; phylum Chordata; order Testudines; family Cheloniidae; genus Lepidochelys; species Lepidochelys olivacea. The sequence goes on from NC_140419.1 coordinate 5,053,918, forward strand.
TTTGGAGCCTAAGATGGCAGTGACCAATCCGTGGTCTACGTGACCTCTCTGGTGGCCTCCAGAATGAAATCATTTGAGAGCTAGGTTTTGGGGGATGTTGCCCAAAGAACTGGATTCATGAGAAGATCTTTTTACTCTCAGAATGGAAAGAGTTGGAGAACAATGGGAGGTTCTAGCTGGGCTAATAGTCTGATGTGGTGTGGGAAAGCCGATGTTCCTGCAAACTCTTCCATTTTTCCCCAGTGTCCTCAAGGAAGTTACTGGAGGCTTGGTGTCTCTCCAGAAAAGAAGGAAGGGAATTAAGGGTGTGATAAACTCTTAGAATGTTTCTTGCTTCATTTGCTGAATAAACATCTCTCACACTGCAGAACAAGTACCTTTTGATTCCATATTAACCAAATTTTGAGAAGATCGAGTGACTCAGCCAGTGAACCCTTTGTCTTATCCCAGGGGCGCTATTGCTGATTTGAGTCTAGAGTGAGATCTGAAGTGAAATGAATTGACGGTTTCAGTTCCGGATCTGGTGGGCAAATTTAAAAAAAAAAAACAAAAAAAACAAAATAAAAATCAGTCTTTGTAATTTGATGCTTGCTTTCAGGAAGCCGCACATAACTGAAGCTGAGCATGGAAACTGACTCATCTCTTTCACTCTTCGAGATTAACTTCTCTGGCCCCAGAGTAGAGGGCAGGCTGGCAAAACCTGCTGCAGCTGTATGTGCCATACCTGGAGAGCAGCAAGAAATCAGTATCCCCTAGGACTGCCTGACTCTCTGTCCTTCCCTTGCTAGGAACAGAGTGAAAAGTTCAGCAGAAAAATGAACATCAAATTTTTGTGAATTCTGTCCACCGTGAGACCTTTTAAAAATTATGAATATGACTCTTCAGTTCTCTGGCACATTCATCCAAGGATAACAAAGCAACCAACATTAACTAAGTCTCCCAGTACCTGAGAAGTAGGATAGTAGGAGATCTTCATTGCACAGCTGGGTAAACTGAGGCAACAAGCGGTTATTATTAATTATTATGATTATTACCAATACTTCGCACTTCTCTATCGCTTACACGTTACAGTTAATGAGTCATCACCACACCTCTGTGAGGCAGGGAAGAATTATCCGCATTTCAAGACAGGAAAAGGAAGCACAGAAAAGTAAAGCATGACTTAGTGGCAGAGCGTTGGAGAGAATCCAGGGATTCATGTGACACTTAGTCCCTTGTTCTAAGTGGTTGTCTTGAAAATGCAGCCAACAGCAGGAAGCACTGACCTAAGCAGTACAATGGCAATAACTGTGTGTTCCTCTGTTACATGACTGCTGTTATCACACCATTCGTTTGGGGAACAGAGGGGGGAAAACACAAGGGACAAGATGCATACGCAAAGCCACACGTTGTATTTGAGCCAAAAGAGACGGTGCCCTGCAAATTAGCTGCCGAGTTGTTCCATATAATTTTCTTAGGCCTACGGTCTTCCAAAAAATGTCCTTTCACCTCAGCCAGGCCCTGATCCTGTAAATGGTGCCACACTAGAAGATCCTCATGCCCACACAGAGCTCCATAGACATCAGTGGGAGCAAGAGTCTGACCGAGAGGATCCAAACATGGGAGCATGGCCCAAAGATGGACCTCACCTTTTTCTGAAGGGCCCAAACCAACATTTGCTCTACCCCAGGTTTCCACGATGAATCTTGGGATCCTTAACGCATCCGCGTGTGTGTGTGTGCACATGCAAACCCCTGTCAAAATCAGTGGCCATTTTAAAAGCCAAATCTCTGGTTTCCATTAGTTTTTAAACCACCAAATTCACTCTGAAATCAAGAATGAAAGAAATATGAGTAGCAAGTTTAAATCCAGAGAATTTTTTTGCATAGCCTTGGTGACGATCAGTCTGTGTGACACATCACTTTCCTATTGGTGCACATAACAAAATTCATGTGGTGGGGGTGGGGCTGAGGGGGTCGGAGTGTGGGAGGGTGTGGGCTCCGGCTGGGGGTGTGGGCTCCGGGGTGGGGCTGGGGCTCAGGGCTGGGGTAGGGGGTTGGGGTGTAGGGGGGTACTGGCTGCGGCTGGGGGTGCAGGCTCTGGGGTGAGGCCAGGGATGAGGGTTTGGGGTGCAGGCTGCCCCAGGGCTACCATGGGGAGAGAGGACTCCCCCCAGCTCTCGCTCCCTGCAGCCGCACCTGGGTTGTGGGGGAGGGGCACGTGTTACCTGGCCACAGCAGGTCCGGGCCAGAGCTGCGTTGGGTTGGGTTGGGGCCGGGGAAGGGGCACCTCTCCCCCTGCCGCTGCAGGTCCAGGGCTGGGATGGGGCTGGTGGATAGGCATCTCTCCCTGCTGCAGCCCTGAGTGTCTGCGTGGTGCTTAATAAGCTGCTGCACACCCGCGCAGCTTAGAGGGAATTTAGGTGACAGTAGCATAGACTCAGACTTGAAGGGACCATCGTGATCTCGTCTGACCTCCCGCACGTCGCAGGCCACAGAACCTCACTCACCCACTGCTGAAATAGACCCCTAACCTCTGGCTGAAACCCTGAAGTCCTCAAATCATGGTTAAAGACTGCAAGTTACAGAGAATCCACCATTCACACAAGTGTAAACCTGCAAATGACCCGTGCCCCATGGTGCAGAGGACGGCAAAATGAACAAACCAGCAAAACCCCAGGGCCCCTGCCAATCTGACCTAGGGGAAAATTCCTTCCAGACTCAAATGTGGCAATTCGTAGACCCTGAGCTAGTGGGCAAGACCCACCAGCCAGACACCTGGGAAACAATTCTCTTGGAACCTCGGATAATAACCCTTTGCCCCTGCTCCTTGGGTAATGCCACATCTTTTGTGTTTTGTTGTCTGCTCTATAATCTGGACACACTGAAGGTAAATCCTGACAATTGCACTACTTTTGTTTTCCTAGAAGCCCAGGCCACACCCTAACAAAACAAGGAAAAGCTTCACGTTAACTTGATATCCATATCTGACTAGGGCCTTTGTCTGTTAGAGCCCCGTCCTTCTGCCATCCAGGTCACTGGCAAAGTAATGTGAGCCACGCACTGAAAACAAAACACTCTCCATCTAACAAATCCAGCGGGAATAATATTTATGGGTCAGAACTTCTGTGGCTGTAAATCAGTGTAGCACTATATCTGTATCTACCTGGACCCGAACCTTTCGTTTTGCTTTCGAAGATCATTGTGGGGGAATTAAGCAACACTTTCCCCTTAATGTGCCAGCTTCTTCTTTGTTCATGAGCCGTGCCTGTTACCTTGCTCGGATTCCAGAGGCACCAGTTCCTAGAACAGCCGCAGGAAGGTGAAATGGTGAGACAAGCAAGGACCGAGAAGTTCAGCTGGCTTGACAGCAAATGAAAACAAACTGCACTTGAACCTGGAAATTTACAGGAATGCATTTGCAGGGTTGCTAAGCCGGCTGCAAACCGGCTTTGCTTGGGGCTCTTCCCTTTGTATGCCAAGTAGGACATCAGTACTACAAACAAATGGAAAGTTGTTATCCCACCAACAATCCAGTAATAGTACAGGGCAGGCAGCTAGAATCCCAAGAACCTTAGGGTCCTTCATACCCAGGGAAAGGAGAGATACTATCACACTGGTTATAATTAGAGGTGCTTCAGAGCCTAAACACTCGAATCCTCACCCCCTTTGCAAACTTTGGTAGAGTTAGCAATGTGAATCTGGGTCCAAATGGTCCCTATATTTACAATGGGCTGATCTAGAAACCTGGTTCCAAATGCCGACCCAGATTCAGATATACATTTCCATGTTTCCAGCTCACCTGCAGTTTAAAATAAGTTAACCCACTTCAATATCTGGAAATGAAGGGGCCGGAGAATAGGAATATGTATAAATGATTGTCCTGAATTTTCCAAACCTTTAAAAAGTTTGCTTCAGGTCTTGAGGGAAGATGGTACTTGATATGTATTTTATTTATTGTTAATTTCTTTAGATTTATACAAAACTAGAAATGTTATAATTGTGCCTGAAATGGCTCACCCCCATCTACAACTTTTAGCAGCAGGGAAAAAAAAATTCTGTGTAGAGCATATCTTAGCAGGTGTACGGTGCTTGTCTAACATTAATTTGTACATCCCTCATGTGTGGGGAGCATAATTACCCCCAACCTATACATGGGAAATGGAGCTGGGGCAGTTCAGAGCCATGAGTAGAACTCAGAGGCTCCCAGCTCCATGCTCTATCCTTTACAATAAGCTGCCCCTCCTGCGGCCCCACCTATGCCAAATTAAAGATGTCTAAAATATCCCCAAAGATGAGCTGATGCAATGTGTCCCATCACACAGCTGTGGTCCTGGTAGCGTGTAGCACAAAGCAAAGGTGGTGACTGTGGTTGCTGCTTGTACACGGCGGCTGGAAGGTGCAATTCCCAGCTTGGGAAGACATCCACATGCTAGCTGTGATCAAGACAGTGACTAAAATTAGTCGCGTGGCCACAGCAGCACAGTACAAGTACAAACCCACATGCCCCTCTGGGGAACGCACATCAGACAGCTGGCCTGAACGGCACCCACCCGGCTATTTTTATCCATGGGCGAGCACCCCGGTTTGACTCAGTACTTAGCGACTGCACAAGAACAAGCTAGTCCAGACTGGCAGGTGGGTCCTTCCTGGGAACAAGGCAGAGCACGGGCACCAGGGCACACAATCAGCCCCGGCGGGACAGCCTCTTGCATTGTGGCATCATTTCATCTGAGGGGGATTCCGACCCCGGTGGCTCAGTGCGAGGAAGACGACTGAGAAAGGGCCTCAAGGCAGCTGGATTCCTCAGGAGAAATTGTGGCTGCCAAGCAGTGAGCCCCCTTTCTTTGAAGCAAGTGCCGCTGATTGGCCCCTCCATGCCTGGCCAGCTCTGCTTGGTGGTGGTGAGGGAGGGATCGAGCCATTGCCCTGCCCCTCCCCTCCTGCCCATGGAGTGCTGAGAAGCAGGCTCTGGCCAGACCTTGCGGGGGGGAGGCATGTGGCGGGGGGGCTCCTGGGAGTGGTACATGAGGGTCGATAGTGTTTTTTATCCTAAACCGCTTTTCAGACTGGCTATACAGGGACACCTCGCTTAAGCAGCCAATGAGAGACCAGGAAAACTCCAGTTATCTGACAGTAGGGTGACCAGAAGTCCCAATTTTATAGGGACAGCCCCGATTTTTGGGTCTTTTTCTTATATAGGCTCCTATTACCCCCTACCCCCGTCCTGATGTTTCACATTTGCTGTCTGGTCACCCTATCTGACAGGGGTTGCCTTGATCTAAAGTTTTAACACAACATACTGGAGACCTTAGGGTACTTTACAGTGGTCACATAAATCAGGGCATAGGCACTGACTCTGTGGGTGCTCAGCACCCACCAGCGACCAGCTGATCAGCTGTTCAGCGGTGGGTGGGAGGCGCTGGGGGAGCAGGGAGAGGAGGGGGCAGGAAGAGGTGGAGTGAGGGCAGGGCGCAGTTGTGGGAGAGGGCAGAACAGAGGTGGGAAGAGGTGGGGCGGGGTGGAGCCTCAGGGAGGGGCGGAACAGGGATGGGAAGAGGCAGAGTGACAGTGGGGCCTTGGGGGAAGGGGTGGAGTGGGGGCGAGGCCTCAGGACAGAGAAGGGGTGGAGTACCTTCGGGGAAAGTGGAAAGTCAGCTCCTGTGAATCAGGGTGATACCTAACGGAGGTGGGGCCCTCAGCTGCTTTTTGGTGTATAAAGCTCGTGCAGTGTCATCATTGCGAGGTGTTTTCCTTAAAGCCCCAGCTCCTGGAATCCTGTGATTGTGTGAGTACCCTCAGCTTCCATTTTAATCTTTTTTTTTTTAAGTATGTGTTTCTAGCCCTTGTAGTGGTGGAGAAAAGCTCGAAAATGTCCCCCACTTGCATTCTCAAGGCACCCGAAAAACAAAAGGCAAATAAAAAGAACCCACCATTTCTTATGTTTTTAATGTTTCATGATTTTCAAGACAATTTCCGGAATTTGGGGGGCCTTCCTTGTGATTTTGGAGTGATTGGGGTTTATAACCCCAATTGTGTGCCCACTACTGAAACTCAGCCGCCTCTGTGGAGGTGGATCCTGGTAACTATTCTGTGCCAGGGAAAGTATAGGTCAGTTTTGCATGTGAGAAATAAAGAATATCTTGCCATCCAATGTTACAGAAGGGTTTTGTTCAGGTTGGCAGAAGATAATTACCCAAGTTATATAGGTTTGGAAAATAAAAAGGGATTGTAGTTTTAAGGACCTTGAATTGTGCTTGTTGCTGGAAAGCACCTGAAAACTGGTTTTGCTTTTTCTGAAAGCATCAACGGTTTCTGGTGCTTGCCAGGAGACATTAATTACTGCCCTTGTATTAACAGGGATGGGGCAGCAAACCAGCAAGGAAAACAAACAGAATTGTATTCTTTTTTAAAGGGATCCCTTCAAAAATAGCTCCTTGATCCAGCGCACAAAACGTAGAGAGGTCTATTTGAAGCGGAGAGCATGTGCTGTGTTACACAATGGCTACTGGCTTGGTTGAGAACAGGACCTGACTAGCTAGCTTCTCTCATTTGTACTAGGGATGCACTCGGGTCAGTCAGAGGTGAAGTATTTTTAAAAGGTCATTAGATATGCTCAAAGCAGCAAACAGCAGAATGTGAGCTAAAAGCTTGGACTGCACAAGCCATTCACTTCTGAAGCCGAGAAATTCACAGATTAATGGATTGAGAAATTCATAGATGCTCCAGCCCAAAGGAACCATTATGATTGTCTAGTCTGACCCCCTGCATTGCACAGGCCAGAGCTTTCCACCCAGTAATTCCTGCATCTAGCCCAGAACTTCTGGCTGAGTCAGAGCCGTTCTTTTAGCGAGAGACGCCCAGTCTTGATGTAGACTCCAACTGACAGAGAATCCGCCATGTCTCTAGGTAAGTTGTTTCAATGGTTAGTTACCGTGAGGGGGTTCACTCACTGCAGGTGGCACCTCCTTGTGGCTGCTCTAGGGATAAGCGCTTGCTTGGTCTGGTGCCCTAGAATCATAGAATCATAGAATATCAGGGTTGGAAGGGACCTCAGGAGGTCATCAAGTCCAACCCCCTGCTCATAGCAGGACCGATCTCCAATTAAATCATCCCAGACAGGGCTTTGTCAAGCCTGACCTTAAAAACTTCTAAGGAAGGAGATTCTACCACCTCCCTAGATAACCCATTCCAGTGCTTCACCACCCTCCTAGTGAAAATTTTTTTCCTAATATCCAACCTAAACCTCCCCCACTGCAACTTGAGACCATAACTCCTTGTCCTGTCCTCTTCTACCACTGAGAATAGTCTAGAACCATCCTCTCTGGAACCACCTCTCAGGTAGTTGAAAGCAGCTATCAAATCCCCCCTCATTCTTCTCTTCTGCAGACTAAATAATCCCATTTCCCTCAGCCTCTTCACATAAGTCATGTGTTCCAGACCCCTAATCATTTTTGTTGCCCTCCGCTGGACTCTTTCCAAATTTTTCCACATCCTTCTTGTAGTGTGGGGCCCAAAACTGGACACAGTACTCCAGATGAGGCCTCACCAATGTCGAATAGAGGGGAATGATCACGTCCCTCGATCTGCTGGCTATGCCCCTACTTATACATCCCAAAATGCCATTGGCCTTCTTGGCAACAAGGGCACACTGTTGACTCATATCCAGCTTCTCGTCCACTCTCACCCCTAGGTCCTTTTCCGCAGAACTGCTGCCTAGCCATTCGGCCCCTAGTCTGTAGCGGTGCATGGGATTTTTCGTCCTAAGTGCAGGACCCTGCACTTATCCTTATTGAACCTCATCAGATTTCTTTTGGCCCAATCCTCCAATTTGTCTAGGTCCCTCTGTATCCTATCCCTACCTGCCACCGTATCTACCACTCCTCCTAGTTTAGTATCATCTGCAAATTTGCTGAGAGTGCAATCCATACCATCCTCCAGATCATTTATGAAGATGTTTATAAATCAGTTGGAGGTACCTCTTCTTTTGGTACCTCCAACTGTGACCCCTGTCTCACTTCATGACTCCGGGTGCTCCCTCTTGGTGGCTGGGCCCTCTGACAAGGTCACTATATAGATCTTCCTTCCGGGGTAACAAAGTCTCTGTGAACCAGCTGTCCGGTAGGCATCTCCAACACCCCGTGCCACTTCCCAGTGGCTGGTAGGGGGACTCAGACTCACCCCCTACATTCAGTTTCAGCCCAGGGACCCTATAACAAGCAGCTAAGGTCTGCACAGTCCTACCCCTTGCTCCTGTTTCCCTGGGGTTCTTCCTACCTAGCCCACTCAGGGCTTCCTTTCCCCCCACCTCCTCTGTGGTTGCCCCTTCTTCCAGATCTAGAACCCCTGGGCTTATTCTCCCTCTTGGGCTTTCTCCTCCCCTCCTCTCTGCTCTCAGACAGTGACTGCAGACTCTTTCCCTGCAACGCCCTTCTGCTGCAAACTTCCTGGCTTTGTCATCCAGTGTACTCCACCCCAGCTGCACTTCTTGTTCAGTTAGGCCTGGCTCTCCCTCCAGGTGCAGCCAGGTACCCTATCTGGCCCCTCAGTCCCACAATATCTCCTTCCCGGCCTGTGAGAGGTAAACACCCCCCCCTCACAATTACTCTTACTGTTAGAAATGCATATTCAGCCAAATCAACAGCCTGTGAATAGGGTGCTAGATGAAGAGAGATATTATTTATTAATACATTATTAATTATTATGATTAATAATTACATTTAGGGGCCCTAACATTCACACGCAGTCCCTGCCCCAGTGAGCTCACCATCGAGGGGATGTGGACAATATGCAGCAGGTGAATAAACAGGCACATAGGAAGGGAGGAGGAAAGGACAAGGTAACAGTGAAGACAGATACGTTTGCAGGCGTCAGTAGGCACAACAATCTCAGCAGACACACAGGCATCAGCCGACTGCCGGCTATGCGAAACTTAGAGGAATTCAACATCGGGTTAAATTTCCAAAAGTGTCTCAGGGTTATGCCCACACTAAACTTTGCAGCAGCAAATCTCAGAGCCCAGGGTTTGTGGGGCTCATGCTATGGGGCTGGGTCTCAGAGCTCAAGCTCCAGCCCAAACTGGAATGTCTGCACTGCTAGTTTTAGCCCCATAGCACAAGCCCAAGGCAGCTGATCTGGGCTCTGGGACTCACTGCTGTGGGTTGTGGGTTTTTTTTTTTTTTTGCAGTGTAGATGTACCCTTAGTGATCTAGGAGCCACGTCTCTGCCACACGGGACATTCTGATGGTCCAGAAGGACAGAGATCTTCTGGGAGAACTGGGCTCAGGACTGGAACATCAGGAGGGGCAGTCAGTCAGGACTGAGGGGCATCAGCAGAGTTGTGTGTGGGGAATGCAGGACTGGGCCATCAGGATGGCCAAATACAGGGTGCATTAGCTGAGATATATGTGGAAGAAACTTGCCGAGCGCCTACCCATGCTATTGACTTGCTCAAGTCATTTCTCTTAGGGTTTGTCTACACTCTGACTAGCACTAAATCAAGTGACAACTGGAAATATAGATAAAAGAATAGGGACCCCAGCATGCTTCTGGGACGCCTTACCCTCCAAGCCCCCCTGTGAAATGCTCTCGCTCAGGCGGAAGCTGTCAGCATTGGCCCAAAGGATGAGGGAACTACCCTGTCACTAGTCTGCTCTGCTGCAGTCCTTTTAGCAGAAGATTCGTAGCGCAAACCCAGGAAGGCTGTTGCCCCAATAGTACCCTTCTGCAACGGGGATGTCCATGGACGTAGCTGTAATTAATGATATGACCAGGTCAGTGAGGCGATAAACCACTGATGCCAGCTGCTGTTAGGAAATTGTCTTCTATACCGGCAGCTAATCACTTGGGAGAGACAGGTAGTGGGCCAAATGCACTCCTGGTCTAAGCAGGTGCAGTTTGGTTGGAGTTGCCTTCATGACCTAGGAGAGAAGATTGAAAAAATTTGGTTTGTTTAGTCTGGAGAAGAGAGGACTCAGAGATAACAGTTTTCAAGTCTGTAAAAGGTTGTTACAAGGAGGAGGGAGAAAAATTATTCTCTTCATCTCTGAGGACAGGACAAGAAGCAATGGGCTTAAATTGCAGCAAGGGAGGTTCAGGTTGGATATTCAGAAAAACTTGCTAACTGTCAGGGTGGTTAAGCACTGGAATAAATTGCCTAGGGAGATTGTGGAATCTCCATCATTGGAGATTTTTAAGACAGGTTGGACAAACACCCGTCAGGGATGGTCTAGATAATACTTAGTCCTGCCATGACTGCAGGGGACTAGACTAGATGACCTCTCAAGGTCCCTTCCAGGCCATGCTTCTATGATTTATGTTATTCTGAACCAGTTAAAGCCCTAAAAAGGGACATTGGCCTCACTGGATCTGAAGGTCTGACAGTCCGTGCCCTGCGGAGCTTTCAGCTTAGAGCTTTCAGCCTTCCCCATGCCATTGTGCAGGGAAAGGAGGCATCAGGCCAGGAAGAGTATAATGGATGTGGTACAAGACAAAGGAGATAGAAGGGCAGCATCTGTAATTATCCAGAATTTGGGTCTCAAATATAGTTTCAAGATTCGATTTCCTTGGGGCAATCAGCTCCTGGATGTTGCAAATACCAGACACCAGCTCTTCCATTGCTTTGGCATTATAAATTCCTCCTCTGAGGCAGAAAAGCTTATACTAGGGTGACCAGACAGAAAGTATGAAAAATCAGGACAAATTTGATCCCTTCAGTCCACTTGACACAGCTAGAAACAAGACAGCATCCTGCTGGCCACCATGCTAGGAGTAAGAAGAAAAAGGGACTAAAAGGACCATTTACCAGTGATCAGAATTCACTGCACCTTCCAGCTGACTGTTGAGATGCATTGGCGGGGCTGCCTAGGGGAAGCGTAAGTTGCACTAGAGATACTCCATGGAGGAATAATAACATATTGCTTTCCTGTAGCACCGTCCGTCTGATATTATCCTGGTGAACAAAACCTCATTCCTTGTCACAAGGTAGACGCGGATTATCGTTCCATTGTTACAGATGAAGGCACTGAAGAAGAAAGACATTTTATAAAGAGCTAGTTGGGAATTTCTGTAAAACTTTTTTTCCATCGATAATGCCAATGAGTGAAATGAGACAGTCACCACGCTCTTGAAGGCATTCACACAAAAATGATACAAGGCAAAAACACACTATTACCCATCGGCAAACAGTTTTCACAAAGCAATCACTCCATATCTGACCTCTCAGTCCTTGTCCTCAAAGGAAACCTGCACAACACCTTCAAAAGACGAATCTGGGAGCTTAAATTCATAACTTTGCTGGACTCCAAAAATCATGGACTGAACAGAGACACTGGATGTATGGCTTATTACAACAATCTGTAACCTACTAACCTTTCTTTGACCTTTGACTGCAGAGGAATTATCTGCCCACTTCACCTGGATTGGTCTCTTGCAACATGCGTTAATTGCTTTGCTTAACAATCTGTTCCACCTTGTTTGACATTCTGAATACCTTTCCCAGACCTCAAGAAGAGCTCTGTGTAAGCTCAAAAAGCTGGTCTCTTTCACTAACAGAAGCTGGTCAAATAAAAAATATTACCTCGCCCACCTTGTGGCTCCGTTCCTCTAAATGAACTTTTCACGGGAAAGGGTCGGTTTGATTCATTTGGCCATGCGAAAAAAATATTTGGGAAAAGTTTGAGACTTGTCCAAAAGTCCCTGTTTTGACATTTTTTAAACAAAAGTTTTCAGTTTGAAAAAGACTTTTCATTCAGAAATTAAAGCTCATTATGCTACTTCTTCAAAAAAATAGTTGAAACTGGAAACCACAGATTTTCCGCTCACAACTTTTTTTGTTGTTGTTGTTGAAATTTTGAGTTTTCGGCCTGATCCGGGACAGGAAAAATTTCCAAAAATCCCAAAAATGTTCACAGCATTTCCTCGCCCTCTCAATTGACAAACGCCTGGACCAAGGTCACCTAGCAAGGCTGTGCCTGAGTCTAGAACAGAGCCCTGATCGTTTGATCCAGAGTGCAGAGCTCCTTCATTCTGCAGGTATCTCACTCTGGTACTTTCCTTAAACAGAACACAGGTGCTGACTTTTGGTTTCGCCCATGGGTGCTCCTCTTCACACATTGAGTGGCTGGCAGGGATCCGGGGGGAAGAGGCTCAGTGGGAGCGGGGCCTCAGGCCAGAGTGCAGGCAAAGCGGGTTCAAGCCATAGTTTGGGTGCCAGGGCCCACAAAAGACTAATTTGGCCCTAGGGATGCTGAGCAACCCCTATTTTTTTTGATGGATGCATGAGCCCCAGAGCAACCATGGAGTTGGTGCCTATGAAACAGAAACTCAGTCATTTATAAGCACAAGCAGAAAGACCCTCTTTACGAGCAGCTATTCCCCTCAATGCCTGCCTGCAGAACAGCTGGAAAAGCAAAGAGCTCAGAGTCAGAACCAAACCTTCTCAGCAAAACTTGTCAGGTGTTCAAGTCCTACACAGCAAGAGCTAGTTACAAAACTGCTCACTACCCAGGCCCTATGACCCAAGACCCAGCAAACGCGTTGTACTGTTGGTCATTTGTGCTACCTAAAACCACCCTGACCCGCTTCTGGCAGCCATTCCCTGACACTGTAATTTGGTAAGCGTCTTGTTGCTTTGGTGTTTCATTGTCTGAGCCAGAGCAGCCAGCTGCTTTGACTGAATTATTGAACCTTACACCACATGAGTCAAGGGATGTGGGGGCATCCCTTTGAGGAGGCCTTTTGTGGCAGACCCGGGCATCAGCAAAACAGTAACTCTTGTGTGTGTGTGTGGCTTCTTTTGAAAAAAATTAAGCACAGTGGCCCTTTTTTCAGACACAGGGGCTAAAATTACCTTTACAAGAAAATCAGGCCTGAGGCCGGGTTTCAAAGTCTCTGACTGGGTGAAAAGTGGGGAAAGGGAAAGCAAAAGTCCCAAGCTCCTCCCACCTGTGCCTGTAAATAGCCACCTCATCACTTTCGTTGTTTTCTGCCAATGGCTAAAATATATGGCCTGTGTCTTCAGAAGTGACTAGTGATTTGAAGCGCCCAACTTGAGGCCCTGGTTTCCAGAAGGTGCCGACCATTCGCCTTCTGAGAAACAGGCTCTTTCAGGTGTGAAAGGTGTGGAGTCGGAAAATCATTAAATCACTTTGGGAAAGATTGGCCTAGATTTGTAACAAAAAGGCACTGTGTAGCGGGATGGAATGAGAACTGGTCACCGAGGAAGAAAGCCCTAGTCCCTAACATGGGGGGAAGTCGCAAGGAAAAGTCTTGTTGCCTCTCAGAATGGAAGCAAGGGTAAAACACTGAGTGAAAGAGACCTGGGAGTTCTTGACGGTGCCTTAATGGCTCTCGATGTGTGTGTGTGTGTGTGTGTGGGAGTCCCCCTTATCACTCATGACTGGTATGAGAGAGAGAGAGCGAAACAGCCAAACGAGTTTATGGAGGAGCCTCAGGGTATGTGCACACTTTGAGCTGGAGGTATAAATTCCCGTCCTAGCTCTAATCAAACCAGCAAGCTAAAAATGAGGAGTTTAGCTGCAGCAGCCCAAGCAACTGGAGGGGTTAGCTGCCCAGGTACATGCCTAGCATCATACTGCATGGTCAGTCTCCTCTCTTGTGGGAATCAGCCCTGTAATCTAGGTGCAACACCTGAGAAAGTTTTGTCTCCTCCTCTGTCCAGCACTCTTGGTCTATTTCGCTACATTGGCAGCCCATTCCACTGACGATCAAGGGCTGGATCTTGGAAGTCAATGGGAGCTGCACATGCCTGGCACATCTGAAAATTAGGCCAGTGACTGAGGTGCCTGTAGCTATGGAGTTGGAAATCATTGGCCTAACTGACATGCCTAAAATCCCATGGCAAATCCATGTGGGAATATTCCTGAGCCCTTATCTGTGGCTCTAACCACGAGCCCACAGTACAAAGAGTAGCCAGTAAAAGCAGGTTCCAGTGAGAAACCAAATGAAAAAAGAGTGAAAAAACACGCAAGGAATGAATAAGTTAGATGCTGAAGGATATCGGCAGTTATATACTATGGGGGGACCTCTTAATCCCGACACGTCAATAAATCATTGATAGTTTCCTCTCCATAAGCATGCAATAATTTTGGTGAACATTTCATTTATCTAACGTTATTAAGGAACTGATCATTTGAAGGGGAAATTGTGTATATTGGATCAATTCAATCCCAGGGATCATTATTATTTGCCCTGGGTTTTCAATATTGGGCCAAAATTAATCCCTTGGTGTAATTTCTCCTGACTTCAGAGGAGTTACACTAGAGATCAGATTGGCTTTAAGGCCTAGAAGCCTATGCCAAAGGGATATTTTCCTACTTTGAATGTAATGAGTCTGGGCAGCATGATTCTGGTTTCGCAACCTGGAAACATTCCTGCATATTTTAAGGAAGCTTTGGTAGTTTCAGTGCTGAAGAAACCATCTGTGGCAGCAGATGACATGGCTAATTTTCATCCAGTTTGTGTGTGTGTGTGTGTGTGTGCTTCCTTGCTTGCTGCCCCGGCTCAGTAGATGAAAAGAGGTTTCTATCTTCAGTGTTGTCAGTCAGGTATCTTTCATATGAAGAGCCACAAACCTGGAGGCAGGAAAAATGCCCTGTCTGAAAAAATTTGATCGCGATTTAGAATGTGTCGAAGCTGCACCGTGAAAAGTACATAATCACACAACAAATGCTGCTAATCATCTTAGACCGGTAGCGCACCCGTGTCCTCTCCTTCCTGAAACCTCTGACTACCCATCACTACATGACTTTGCAAAGGAAGCAAGCATGGCCTGGATCTGACAAAATATAAATTCCCAGTCTCCCGTCTCCCAGCATACAATAAACAAAAACTCGGTGTTAAGGACAGATTATGCCATTTTAGTTTCCTTGGAGTTTTCCAAAGAGTCATTAGTCTAAGCCACTGACCTCAATCCACTGCTGCATTTCATGCCATACTCCACTGCAGAGGACTGCATTTCAGTGATCATTGAAATGATAACTGAATATGGGCTGGATCCAAAGCCCATTGAAGTTTGAACCAAAGGGCTAATTCTTGGCGCTGGGAGCCGGAACACATTTGTGTCATCTGTGGATTGGACACAGCAAGGGACATCCAACACACCTGGATCGGACAGAGGATTACACATAGTTAATACTCTGGGGAGCTCTAGATCAAATCCATCCCTAATGTAACCTAGCAGATTTTGTGCTCGGAACAAACCTGGCTCCGTGGGCTTAATGTGCTTACTGCAAAAACATTTCATCACCTGGTTCATTGTGACATGACCGAATAAGAAATCAAAAGGTTAATAGCTGCAAATCTGGCTCAGGGCTGCTGTTGGGTGAGGTGGGTGTCTCAGGACATTTTTCTTAACAGGCTTTGCATTTGCTTTTCTTAATCAAAAGAGATTTCAACCTCGCACATGTCATATTGGAGTGATGACCCCTAGTTGATAGAGTGTGCCCATGGAACACCCTTTGCATTGAACTAATGTTACTTGCCGTTGTCCTGGCATACTACCAAGCTCTGTGCTTGCCTCCTCTTGTGGACTGATAAATCATGAAGCACCTGCTTAAATCTATCTCACAAAAATGCTTTGGTTTTATTAAATAAAGCCAAAGTTTCCAAGGAATGATAGAGATTAAAAAAGCTTAAAAGCAAGCAATCTTCTCTGTGGCATCAGGTTTTCTACACAGCTCTGTCTCCTGAATAATCAGTTAAACACGGGTGAAGGTTAGAATCTCAGCTGCAACAATGGATCACCTTTTACTGTGCTCAGGCTCGTCCAGCCAGTAAAAACACTCCAGCTCTCATGGATTTCAGCTTAGCCTTTGCTCTTGTTCATGTGCGTGTGTGTGTGTATGTATGTATGTCTGCTGTAAGATATTTAAACCTTTAGTTACTGCAAACAACATATCCACCTTCTTCCGCTCTTTCCTTGTTCAGTAAGGTTTCTCATGCTGGAGTTACATGCGAACAAGGAAGCCATCCACCTGGGCCCAACATGCTGGGTATTTTTCAGCAATAGCTGTATGAGCTATTTGCTTGTCCACATACATGTGTTCAGCAGGGACTCAGTATATGCCATGGTATACTTGGTGGGGAGAAGCAGAATTTCTGCACTGTTTCCCCTTCTTTGTCCTGGAAAGGACCCAAACTGGACAAGACAGTCCTTCTGGCGGAATGGCATTTACTGAAGCTCCCTCTGAGACCTCCCATCCTGGGTCAGCTATGCCAGATGCAAGGTGCTTTCTCATTTCTCAGTTTGGGTGTCTCTGCAGTGCTTCTAATCTTCTTCAGCCAAGTGGAAAGGGACTTGAACTCAGCTCTTCCTTTGGAGAAGGACTGCCAGGTGAGACATGAGCTCAGATCCCACTGTGCGAAGAGCACATTGACACTAAGGCAGAGCGTGAACCGCACCGTGTGGTGACACATTGATTGTCGGCTGGAATCTGACCTCAGAACCCAACACGTGGACGACTTTATATGCCTCAGATTTCACTCCTCTAACCTTAAAATCCCTTCTTTGAGAGCTTTGCAACTCCATGCTGCCAGATCTGCTCCATCTCCCTCCAGGTTTCCAGCCCAAACTTCTGCATCCCCTATCCTGATTTCTCATGTGATTTTATGGGTGGCAGTAGGTGGAGATAAGGACACCAGGTCCTGAAATGATCCATCGGTCTTTGCCTCTGTGTTGCAATTTCAGCAATGGCAAATATGAGTTTACATGAGTTTTGCTGTCCAACTTGACTGACTTCTCCCAATGATCGCCTTTGTGGAGATCAAAGGCCTTCTGCGTACTGAGGACCATCCAGACAGTCCCTGAGAAAGACACTGGCCAGCAGACCCCCGTCCTCCCTCCCTGGCATCTCTCAAACACCCCAACACCATATTTGTTTAGACATGTTTTGTGTCCTTCCCACCTCTTCTGTCTAGATCCTCCCCGGATGAGGATCAATGACAAAATAAGGCCGTGTGCACCAATGCAAGGATCAAAGGTGTCAAAACAGTTAGGCAGTTCAAGCAGTGGAAGGTCAGGGATTTTTTGGCTTTGATGGTCAGTTGTCTAAAAAAATCACAAACATGCACCCCAAAAACAAAGTATAATGGATGGAAACCTTCAGGATCTTTCTCTCTCTCTTTTCTCACACACACACGTTCTGGTATGTTCAATAATTACTTCAGATCTGACAAATGTTTTATTACCTTCACAGTTCTCTGGAGGGGAAGTTCCCCCAAGATCCCCTCACCCCACTGCATTTATCCACCCTGTTTTCCAGCTACTCCTCCTGAGCCATGCTGAGTTTCTTCCCGTGCTGCACATGGCTCCCTTGGGAATGAAAAATGCCCAGGGGCTGGCAAAAGTTTAGTGCAGGTGGGTTTTCAATGAAAACCCAAATGCAATGGTGCTGGAACCCCTGAAGTTATTTTAAAGTAGAGATGGGTCTGAGATACACAGTGTAACGAATGGGACCCAGACTTTCTCACAGCTTCGGGGGAGTTCTTCCAACTCAGGGTTTTGGATCCAGATATAACATTTGGATCTGGACCTGACCTCTCTCAGACTTCAGGGTGTTTGGATCCAGGGTTCTGATTCGGGCTCATCTCTGTTTTCAAGAGGTTGCTGGGAACACAGAGCAGCCTATTGGCTTTGCATGCTCTTGCTGGAGGTTCAATTGTGTTTGGGCTTTTAATAAGGGCCTCCTTTCCCCCCACTCCAGTGTCTCCTTCTGCACTGGTTGGGCAGTGAAGCCATGATCCTGTGTGTATTAGATCACAGCTGGATCCTAGGGAGATGATAGGTTACAAATTCATCAATAGGATTCCCAGACAAGGCCAAGCCATAGTGAAAAAGGCAGCACTCACCACTCTTATTCCATATATTTATTGAGATACATTCTTCTTGCTTTGCTGGATTCTCAGCTAAAGGCCTTGCAGAGGGAGTGCGTTTTAAGGTTCAGTTTGACTGAAGAGAGGGTGGTGGTTTTGGAGTGGAGGGGGAGGCAGCCAGAAAGGGTGCCATGGAAGAACTTATGAAGACCAGGGAGGGAGAAGGAGACAAGAGGAATGTTCTGAAGTGTGATTTATGTGGAGCAAAGCCAGCAGGTGGCAGAGCAGGAGGAAGTAGAGAGGAGAGACATAAGTTGGTTATGCCAAACTTGGATATGATGTGGAAGGTGAGAATGGTTAAAAATCAATGGCTTCAGTAGCAAACATAATAGAATTACGAAAGCACACGTAAAACGATGAATGGATCTTTGCTTAAGTAGGAGATCCAATAGGTGAAGCAGCAGATTGGGAGTCGAGACTTCTGGTCCCAGGCCTAGTTCTTCCACAGACTCACTTCATGCCCTTGGAGAA
Organism: Lepidochelys olivacea; assembly: GCF_965140295.1. Taxonomy (NCBI): domain Eukaryota; kingdom Metazoa; phylum Chordata; order Testudines; family Cheloniidae; genus Lepidochelys; species Lepidochelys olivacea. Next base: position 5,072,259 of record NC_140419.1, read on the forward strand.
ATCACTCACACCCAAGCACCTACTAATTTTGGGTGCCAACTTGAGACACCCGGGGCCTAATTTTCAGAGGTGCTGAAGACCCATTGACTACAAGCGGAGCTCAGCACCTCTGCAAACCAAGCCCAAAGTCTCTCGGGTGGGCAGCCCAAAATTAGTGAACACACTGGAAAATTCGGCTCTTAACTTCTCCATCTATTTATTTACCCATCTGTAAAATAAGTAAAATGTCACCTATGCAGATGGCACAATGAGGCTTAACCATGATATTAATGTCTGAAAAGTGCTTTAAGATCCTCAGGTGGAGAGAAGCTACGTAATGCAAAGTACTATTATACCGTAAAATCCCCTCCACTCTACCCACCCCCAATATGTATTAGTGTTGTCTGCATTTCATTTTCAATCCACTGAAAATGCTTTAAAAATATCTCTAGCCATGCAAGTGTGCCCAGGACTCCTCCAAATCAGGCAGATTCTAGTATGTTGTTCAAGATTCTGGCAGCCATGTGTTCAGAGAATGATTCAGCTCCGTTCCTGGAAACTGCAGTGATGGGAAAGTGCTCCTGGCTGATTTTATTGTTGCTCTGTATTGCAGGGGAAAGTTTGCTATATTTCCATCCAATTTCAACACCCGGAGCTTTGCCAGGCCCTTCCTCCTGACAGAACGCTCCTCCTCCTCTCTCCATTTGGTCTTGCTTTTTGCAGAAGGCCTAGGATTGGGTACTGGGTGCTTTAATAAATACATAGATTTTTAAGGCCACAGGAGACCATTGTGATCCCCTAGTCTGAGGTCATGTGTAACACAGGCCAGAGAACTTATTAATTCCATCTTGAAGGCTAATAGTTGTGGCTGAACTAGAGCAGATCCATTAGAAAACGTCCAGCCTTGATTTAAAAGTTTGCAGTGATGGAGAGTCCACCACGTCCCTAAGTAAGTTGCTCCAAAGATTGATGACCTAATTGTTAAAAATGTACGCCTTATTTCGAGTTTGAATTTGTCTAGCTTCAACTTCTGGCCAGGCCTTGATCCAGCCTGGTATTTCCAGCACCCTGTTCTCCAGGCCATTTTTATTTCACAGATTGCTCCTAAGGAAAAATTCCTGGTCAGAACTATGGCCCGGGTACAGCAAGAAGCTGAGCACCTCTAGCTCGCATAAACTTCAATAGACCTACTCGCATGAGTTACCGCTCATCAGTCTGAGCAAGGAATTCACAATCTGGCCTGTGGCTTAGTTAGCCAATGTAGATGAGACATTGGCTAACAAGGGGGCATTGGCAGGCTCCCTTCAGCTCATACAGCCAGGCTTTCCTGCATACAACCAGCATGCACCGTGCATTATGTAAGGTCTCACTGAACTGTCAGACCGCTGCAGTACCCAGGAATGAAGTTATGATTCACAGATGGTGCAGAAGCCTGAACTCGGAAAGCCCTGGCTTCCCCCGGGTATGTATTACAGGCCCTTGCTTATCAGTGGGATGCAGACTGCTGCCACTGTCTTTTGCTGATCTTTTTTTTTACAGCCCCTGTTCTTTTGGAAGTCGATGAGAGCCGCTAATGTAACAAATTCTCCAGCTTCTAACTGGCTAGCGGAATCAGCTGTGATGCTGTGCTTCTCCCCTTTTGGGAACAGGTGGCTGGGGCTATCCGGGGTAGCAGAGAGATATTAACAGAACCCTGTTTGAGTGTAGGAATGATGTAAGGCTATGCTGCCCTAATGTCAGGGTCACTCAAGTTAATGGGGTTGCACAGGTGTAAATGAAAGCAAAACTTATCCCCAAGGGTCTGTCTGTATTCCTCTCTTCCATCAGTCAATTGATAAAAAGTACATAAAATGGCCATACTGGATCAGACCAATGGTCCACCTAGCCCAGTAGCCTGTCTTCCAACAGTGGCCAGTGCCAGATGCTTCAGAGGGGATGAACAGACCAGGGCAATTATCAAGTGATGCATCCCCTGTTGTCCAGTCCCAGCTTTTGGCCATCAGAGGTTTATAGACACCAAGAGCAGGGGCTGAGTCCCTGACCATCATGGCTAACAGCCACTGATGGGCCGAAGTTCCATGAACTTATCAGAATATGAAAGACTGAAAGCTGACTCCCCAATCTACTCCTGCAAAATGGATTCCTAACACCAGACCATCCACCATAGTCTAGAATGGAAACAAAGAGATAATCTGTCCTTGGAGACCACCATACAAAGTGGGGAGAGGATACAGGATGGGAGCAATTTGTTCACTTTGGACCATTATAGCTGTCCAGATAGAAGGGCTAAAGAGACAGTGATTGATAGTTTGGGGGCAGAAGGAAGGGGAGATTATGGTTTGTAGGTGGATTCTACAGAGAGGGGACCTTACCTTTATCAGGCATTTGTCTTAAATGCCTTTGAAAGAAGGAGTAGGATACAGTACATACAACCTGCATTGGTACGGTTATTATTTATCTTTTATATTGTGATAGCACCTAGAAGAGTAAACCACCTGTGGCCTCACTGTGCTATGTGCTGTACAAACATATTGTAAAATGCTCTTCCTGCCCCAAAGAGCTTACAGTCTAGAAGCCTGATCTTTAAGGGACAGAAGTGTGTGCACAATTACTGTGATTGCAAGAGACACAGTTATCTGTGTGCACACACAATTCCCTAATCTGTGGCAATTGCAGGGGGAAGTTGGGCACATACAAATATGTGTGCAGTTGCACACCTAACTTACTTAAAAACCAGGCCCCAAATGCTCCTTTGCCCATGACACTGCTCAGAATGGATGTATCCAGAGAGGTTAAACTCTGTGAGGCTCAGACAGGGGGCCAGCTCCTTGGTCATAAATATTCAGTCCCACAGCCACAGGGGCCCATTTGCATCATGTTCCAGTCTCCTCTGCCTTGACTGTCTAAAGCATCTTTGCTTTCCTCACTCTCTTAACCCTTCTTTCATCAGAGTTTCTGATAAACCTGATCAGATTTTTACATTAATAAAATGCTGGTGATAAAGTAGATCAGCTGACTGTAAATGGCTTTTTGGACAAAATGGATTTTTTTTCTCATTTTCAAATTAACAACAACAACAAAAAACAAACCTGTGAAATGTTTGTTTTCCCCAAAATTGTTCATGGGAATCTTTTCCCCAGCCACCTCTACTTATTACCCCCATTTTATAGGTGGGGAAACTCATGGATAGAGCAGTTGGGTGACATATCCAGAGAGACAGTGGCAGAAACAGAAGTAAAGACAATCTCTCGATGCCCAGATCTATAATTAAATCCTCTTCCAAAGTCCATTGATACTGACAACAGTTGTGATAATCAGTCACAAGAGGTAGTAGGCGACAACCAAAGGTTCCTGGATCAAATTCTTCTCCAGTTTAGAGCCATCGATTTCAGTTGTGTATATCAAGGAGGAAATTGGCCTAACTGGTTTATCTGTACTTCATCTGAACTCTTTGACCCTGCAAAATCACGCTGGCACTCTCAACAGGACATCTGTTCTCATGAAAGGTCCAGAGGTTTCTGCTCTGGGATGTGGCCGACGTTACCCCCAAGAACAGCCTGGTTTTACTGATAGGTGCTCTCAACCTTAATTCTATCTCAATGTATTTTGGTCTGGTCATTTAAATGGTTATGATCCCAGCCAGAACCCAAAAGTGCTGAGTTAATGAATAATAACTCGCCTTAAAGTTAATCCAACAATTTAGGACCTCAGTAATTGTCCCATTTGGGTTCAATGCAAGCACTGGGTGAAAATCTGGGCCAGTTTTTATTTGGTCTGCACCTGTTTGCCAGCACTAGACAAGCTGTTCTGACAAGAAGTTCTAACAAAAGGGAACAACATGAGGACAAAACAAGACAAGCTAGGGCAGTGTGAGACAAACTGAGACAGGACACGAGAGAGAGAGAGACATCACAACAAACTTGTACTGGATAAAACATCCCTGAGCAAGAGAGAGATCGGCAACCCCTGTTAATGGTCCATCCGGTTCTTCTTCTTCATGTGTGTGTGTGAAAGGCTGCCCCTGGACCCCAGTGTGTTGTAGTTTTGACATGCTGCACCCCAGACCACTTGTGGTTTCCTCTCCTAGTCTCACCTCTGCCCGCAGTGACACACAGAAAGCAATGACAGGTTTCAGAGTAGCAATGGTATTGAGATGAGACATGACTGCAGCTTCCTGAGCCCAGATGCCAAGCACCTCCGGACACTCTTTGACTAGCTTGTCTGAGTTGTGCAGTTGGGAAAGAAGGCAGAGTCTTGCAGTTTTGTGCCCCCTCCAGCTCACCGCCCCCTCCGAGTGGGGAATCGACTGATGCACCCCTCTTCTTCCTCAGTGCTATGGGGCGTGAGCATGAAATTCTTCTACTGTGGATTAAACCATCTCCCTTCCCCCTCCAGGAAATAACATGAGCAAGAATTAAAATGACTCATGCACACACATACATTGTGGGCATAGATTACAATTTCAGCAAAGTTCTCAGCTCTGGTTCACACAATCCAGTGAACTTAATAAAAAAGCTAGGTAGAGAAAGCAGAATGGTGCCAAATTGCCCCCAGAAGCAGCAAAAGTGAAAATTAAGTGCTGTCACCACCTTTCCAAAACGAAATGAAAGCATCCTCCCCACAGCCACTTGGGCATTCATTTCCCCTCAGAACAGGGCAACTAAATTAAATCAGCAGGGGACTGGGTCATCCAGCGGATTCTTAACGGTATACGGAGTCTTTGGTACACAGCTAACTGTTTCAGTCCAGACGGGGTTCATGGAGACCGTAAGTTGATGGTGGCCTTTGTGAAATGGGTTAGTGCTCTCAGACCACGTCCTAGCAGACCAGTAACTGCATCACTAGAACGAGCTTCCCTCCTCCCCCTCCCCCAAAAGCCTCCGCAGAGAGATGAAAAACTACATTAGTCATGGTTGCTGATGCACCCCCTCAACCCTAGAATTGGCTCGGGGTTGAGGCACCGTGTGGAGAACCTTGCTGGTTCCTGCTCTTCAGGGGACACCAGACCCTGTGAATCCATCCCCATCGCCGACACTAACGTCACTAGGAACATGGGTATAAAGCAACGTCCAAGCGAATGCAGCTGGGAGCCATTGTGAAGTCTTGCCACTGTGTCTGGTACTGTCTTGTCTCAATCTAGACCGTGAATCTCCATACTGTCATTTGTCCATCTACTGGGGTCTCCGTCTTCTAGCAGTGCCCAGTGACTGAGGCTTAGCTCTCATGCACCATAATGCACCAAAACAACTGTGCAAACCACACCTGGGGAATTAGTTCCTGGCACCATTCCCCTTCCAGCAGACAATCAATGTAGGCCTTGTCGTGTGTGGTTTTATATCCCCTCCCTTCTGCGGGCAGAGCAAAATAAAATATTATTCCTGGTCCCAAAGTTACAAAGCTCTTTAAAAATCGATGGTTGATGCTGATGGATGGCCTCCCTCTGCACAATGCGGCAATCACATTGGCATATGCAGCAGGGAAGGGGAATCAATTCTTCTGACTGAGACTGGCACGACAAACATCCCGAGGTGGTTGCGCCGGGCGCAAGTCGTCCGTTTACTTTTCCTCGTGAGCACAGCTGCTCCCATCCCATGTCATCAAAGCCCTTTCTCCCACATCCAGCACTGGTGGCAGGTGGTGCAGGTGTGAAGATGACCTTTATTATTCATTAGGAGGAAGCAATGCTCAGTGATGCCCCCTACTGTCTGGGCTCCCCACCCCATGTTCCCGAGCCAGACTCTCTTCCATAACGCAAATGACGGTGATAGCTTGTGTCAGCTGCATGCTGAGTTTATTGTTTGATGTCCAGCTGCCGCACTCTTCGACCACCACCTCCTTTTCCATTTCTTCTCTCTCCTAGGGTTACCAACCCTCCAGGATTGTCCTGAAGTCTCCAGGAATTAAGATTAATCTTAATTAAAGATCATGTCATATGATGAAACCTCCACGAATACAGCCAACTAAAACTGGCAGCCCTACTCTCTCCACCTGCAGCCATGTTACCACGAGCTGTTATCTTGTCAGCTTTCTCAGGATAAGTAGGGCAAGACACGGCCAGTATGGGGGTGGCGAAATCTTCCAGGAAGACTTAGATGCTGCAGGAAGTGGTGTTGCTTATTCAGCAGAGAGTAGTTTTCCCTCTGAACGACGCCTCGTGTGGCTAGAGCAGGGATGTGGCCAAGGCAGGGGTGTTGGGTAAAGGAGACTGGAGGGTGGTGTGTGTGCTTTTATCTTAGCTCCCCAAATATACTGTATGGATTGCAACAAGTCAAACAGATCTTAAAGTCAAATTAAAATCCTTAGACTCAGAGCATGGAAGATACCAATCTATCTAGGTGCTTACATGACCCTGTCATTGTGTTGTCTGAGCACACACAATGAAGAGTCACAGACAGCATTCCTGTTCCTAGAATGCAAAAGGAAGCCAGACGCACTATTGCTAAATGGCTGGTTCAAGAGGTTATTTGATCCAACTGGTATCCCCCAGATAATGGAAATCCAGCCTGAAGTCAGTAGAGATTAATTTAAACAGTGGCATGTAAAATGTAAGATGGAAATGAGGAGGGCGGGGAAGAAATTGGAAGAATACATAGCCAAAGTCAGAAAAACAAATAACCAGGAATTCCTTCAAGTATATCACAGATTCAGATATTCTAAAGTGAGAAAACCATTGTGATCATCTGGTCTGACCTCCTGTGTAACACACACCTGGAGCAGACCTGTTAGAAAAGAACCCAATCCATCATGACCCTTGTTCCGATGGTTAATTACACTTGTGGTAAAACATGTGAATTGGTCCTGCTTTGAGCAGGGGGTTGGACTAGATGACCTTCTGGGGTCCCTTCCAACCCTGATATTCTATGATTCTATGATTCTATGTACCCCTTATTTCTAGTTTGAATTTTTCTAGCTTCATCTCCTAACCACTGGATTGTGTTATATCTTTGTCTACTAGACTGATGAGCGCATTATCAAATATTTGTTCCTCAGGTAGGTACTATAATCAAGTCAACCCTTAATTTTTCTAATCCTTTAATCATTCTCGTGGTTCTTCTCTGAATGCTCTCTAATTTTTCAACATCTTTCTTGAACTGTGGACTCCAGGACTCATAGAATCATAGAATATCAGGGTTGGAAGGGACCCCAGAAGGTCATCTAGTCCAACCCCCTGCTCAAAGCGGGACCAATCCCCAATTAAATTATCCCAGACAGGGCTTTGTCAAGCCTGACCTTAAAAACTTCTAAGGAAGGAGATTCTACCACCTCCCTAGGTAACGCATTCCAGTGTTTCACCACCCTCCTAGTGAAAATTTTTTTCCTAATATCCAACCTAAACCTCCCCCACTGCAACTTGAGACCATTACTCCTTGTCCTGTCCTCTTCTACCACTGAGAATAGTCTAGAACCATCCTCTCTGGAACCACCTCTCAGGTAGTTGAAAGCAGCTATCAAATCCGCCCTCATTCTTCTCTTCTGCAGACTAAACAATCCCAGTTCCCTCAGCCTCTCCTCATAAGTCATGTGTTCCAGACCCCTAATCATTTTTGTTGCCCTTCGCTGGACTCTCTCCAATTTTTCCACATCCTTCTTGTAGTGTGGGGCCCAAAACTGGACACAGTACTCCAGATGAAGCCTCACCAATGTCGAATAGAGGGGGACGATCACGTCCCTCGATCTGCTCGCTATGCCCCTACTTATACATCCCAAAATGCCATTGGCCTTCTTGGCAACACTGATGACTCATATCCAGCTTCTTGTCCACTGTCACCCCTACGTCCTTTTCCGCAGAACTGCTGCCTAGCCATTCGGTCCCTAGTCAGTAGCTGTGCATTGGGTTCTTCCGTCCTAAATGCAGGACCCTGCACTTATCCTTAATGAACCTCATCAGATTTCTTTTGGCCCAATCCTCCAATTTGTCTAGGTCCTTCTGTATCCTATCCCTCCCCTCCAGCGTATCTACCACTCCTCCCAGGTTAGTATCATCTGCAAATTTGCTGAGAGTGCAATCCACACCATCCTCCAGATCATTTATGAAGATATTGAATAAAACCGGCCCCAGGACCAACCCTTGGGGTACTCCACTTGATACCGGCTGCCAACTAGACATGGAGCCATTGACCACTACCCGTTGAGCCTGACAATCTAGCCAGCTTTCTACCCACCTTATAGTGCATTCATCCAGCCCATACTTCCTTAACTTGCTGACAAGAATACTGTGGGAGACAGTGTCAAAAGCTTTGCTAAAGTCAAGAAACAATACATCCACTGCTTTCCCTTCAGCCACAGAACCAGTAATCTCATCATAGAAGGCGGTTAGATTAGTCAGGCATGACCTTCCCTTGGTGAATCCATGCTGACTGTTTCTGATCACTTTCCTCTCATGTAAGTGCTTCAGGATTGATTCCTTGTGGACCTGCTCCATGATTTTTCCGGGGACTGAGGTGAGGCTGACTGGCCTGTAGTTCTCAGGATCCTCCTTCTTCCCTTTTTTAAAGATTGGCACTACATTAGCCTTTTTCCAGTCATCCGGGACTTCCCCCGTTCGCCACAAGTTTTCAAAGATAATGGCCAATGGCTCTGCAATCACAGCCGCCAATTCCTTTAGCACTCTCGGATGCAACGCGTCCGGCCCCATGGACTTGTGCACGTACAGCTTTTCTAAATAGTCCCTAACCATCTCTTTCTCCACAGAGGGCTGGCCATCTACTCCCCATGCTGTGATGCCCAGTGCAGCAGTCTGGGAGCTGACCTTGTTACACAGGGTCAAACTGTACACAGGGTTCCAGCAGCGGTTGCACCAGTGCTAAATACAGAGGTGAAATAACCTCTTTACTTCTACTTCAGGTTCCCCTGTTTATGCATCCACATATCGCATTAGCCCTTTTGGAGACAGCATCACAGGGGGAGCTCACATTCAACTGATTATCCACCACAACCCCAAATCTTTTTCAGGGTCATTGCTTCCCAGGATAGAGTAAGTATGGCCTACATTCTTTGTTCCTAGATGTATACATTTATATTTAGCCATATTAAAACACACTTTATTTGCTTGTGCCCAGTTTACCAAGCAATCCAGATCTCGCTGCATCAGTGACCTGTCCTCTTCATTATTTACCACGCCACAAGTTTTGTGTTATGTGCAAACTTTATTAGGGATGATTTTGTTTTCTTCCAGGTCATTGATTAAAATGTTAAATAGCACAGGGCCAAGAACTGATCCCTGTGGGACCCCCATTAGAAACACATGTGCTCAATGAGGATTCCATGTTTACATTTTGATACCTATCAGTTAGTTAGTTTTTACCCATTTAATATTTACCATGTTAATTTTATATCATTCTCATTGTAATCAAAATGTTGTGCAGTCAAATGTCTTACAAAAGTCTAAATATGTTACACCAACACTATTATCTTTATCATCCAAGCTTGTAATCTCATCCAAAAAAAGATGCCAAGTTAGTTTGACAGGATCTGTTTTCCATAAACCCATGCTGAATGGCATTAATTTACATTTACCCTCCTTTAATTCTTTATTAATTGAGTTACATATCATTTTGCCCATAAACGATGGCAGACTGCCAGGCCTATAATTACCAGGGTCATCTTGTTTACCCTTTTAAAATATTGTCAGAACATTAGCTTCCTTCCACTCTTCTGGAACTTCTCCAGTGTTCAACGACTTGTTGAAAATAAACATTAACAGTCCCGTGAGCTCCTCAGCCAGTTCTTCTAAAACTCTTGGAACCAAGTTATCTGGACCTGCGGATTTAAAAATGTCAGGCTGTTTTACATCCTCCTGAAATACTAGTGGAATGCAAAGAGTGTTATCATCATATGAGATAATATTTTTCCCAAAAATAAATAGAAATATTTATTGAACATTTCTATCTTTTGTGTATTATTATTATTATTGATAATTCTACCATTTCCATCTGTTAATGGACCAGTACCATTGTCAGGATTCTTTTTATTCCTAATATAGTTTAAAAGGTCTTCTTACTATCCTGAACTCTGCTGTCCATAGATTTCTCCTTTTGTCTCTTTGCTTCCCTTATCAAATTTCTACAATTCCCAGCTCTGGATTTATATTCATTACTATCAACTTCCCCTTTCTTCCATTTGTTATTTATTTATTTATTATAGCTCCATTCATTTCCCCTTTAAAGCAGGTTGTTTTTTTTTAACCTGTACAGACTTCTTTCTCAATTGTGGGATTGTGGCTTATAGGGCCTTAAACAATTCCCAATTATTATTTATATTTTTCTGATTAAATTCTTCCTCCCAGCTGATTTGGCTCATAAGTGTTTTCAGCTTTGTGAAATTAGCCCTGTTAAAACACCAAGTATATACATCTGATCTGGTCTTTATTCTGTTTGCACATAATAAATGTGATCACTTAGACCTAAGCTACCATTATTTTTTCGGTCTGTTGCCGTTCACTCGCTAACAAAAGGCCCTGTTAATTGTTGTACTTTACAATTGGGTTCAGAAAAACAGTTTATTTACACCAGAGGTTGTCAGTCAGGGGGTCCGAGGCCCCCTGGGGGGCCGCAAGCAGGTTTCAGGGGTCAGCCAAACAGGACCAGTGTTAGACTTGCTGGGGCCCAGGGCAGAAAGCCGGAGTCCCACTGCATGGGGCTGAAGCCCAGGGCCTGAGCCCCGCCAACTGGGGCTGAAGCAGAAACCTGAGCAACTTAGCTTCGCGGTGCCCCCTATGGGCTGGGCCCCTGGGCAATTGCCCGGCTTGCCACCCCCTAACACCGACCCTGGCTTTTAGATGCAGAAAACCAGTTGTTGTGGCACAGGTGGGCCGTGGAGATTTTATAGCATGTTTGGGGGGGCCTCAGAAAGAAAAAGTTTGAGAACACCATTTTCCACACTAGTTTATTGCAGAATTGCTGTCAGAAGCAAGCAGCCTGTGAGAAGACTTGTGGGTTGGCTGGAGATAAAAAGAACAATTAAGGAAGATAAAGACACTGCAGAGAAGCTAAATGATTCCCTTACTTCAGTTGTCACCAGGGAGAATACTGAAGAGACCCCTGCCTTTTACAGGTGAACTGATGAGATGCTGTCAGATTAAAGGTAAAAGGAAGAAATGTTGGAAACATCCTGGAAACCTTCGGAGCTAGAGTCACCAGGGCCAGATGGCACATGCAGGAATTCAGAATCAATTTAAGAATGAAGTAGCTGAGCTGTTTAAAAATTATGCAATCTCCCATTAAAAGACCACAGGGCTGGCGAATAGCAAATGTTGTGCCTATCTCACCTGCTTTGGGGCACTGACAAAACCATGAAACTCAGCCTTAAATTTCAAAGTTTTGTGAGGGTTTCCTAGAGCCCCTGGGCCCAGCCTGGAGCAAACCTGGGCCATCTCTGCTTTTGTGGCAGTTCTGCTGAGTTTATTTCACTTTCAATATTTGGATTTGTTGGAACCCTAAACTGAAAGCAAAACCTCAGGGGGCACAAAAGTGAGTGAGTTGAAAGTGACTGCACACCTGCCTGTCTCGCACGGTTTGGGCATCACAGTGCCATCGCGTTGGGGTTGCAACATCTTGATGCAACAACTCTGGCCTTGGGTCCACAAGCCAGTGTCAGCAGAATGGGCTTCTTTATTAATTCCAGAAAGCAATCCCCGGGGCTCTTCATCTCCCCACCAGGACAAGGCCTCCTGTCCCGGAGGTATTGTTATTAGCAAAGTTGGACCAGGGTAGTATTGGGCGACCAGGGGTCTCTCAAACCTCCAACAGCCTTTACACCCCTTTACAGGCCTCAACTTGTCTGGGGCAGTGTAGCCCAGATACTAGTTCTGGGTTCTGCTGCTGGCCTGCTAAGTGACCTTGAGCAAATCACTTCTCCATATGTAAAATGGGAACTCTGCTCTGTATAGGTTCTTGTACAGTGCTCATCACCATAGTATCTGGGCACCTTCCAGCCACGCGTTAAGCGACATGACTAACATCTGCCATATGTGACTTATTATTTTTCTCACCCTCTCCCAAGGGTTGTGTACACCATGGAGTATTTTGTTTTGGTACCGTTCTGCCGTTGGTTGTTTTCCTGTTGAATCCCCTCGACCCCGATTCTGCTTCTTAACCATTTTAAAAACAAATGTAACCTCCCTTCCCCTTTTGGTAGCTGTTCTTTTGCAGCATTGTGGGTTTTGGCCTTTTTAAAACCAAAGCTGGTGTGAGCCTATTTGTATGTGTCATTCCCCTCAGCCTGCTGCCCTAAGCTAGCAAGTCTGGAACGAAGATCATCCAGAAAGTCATAGTGAAAAAGGAGATATGGCAAAAGAGAAAGCTGACCACAGCTGCTGCTATGAATCTCACACCCACAAGGCTCTGCAAATTCTGGAAGGATCAACCTGTAACATTGTGATTCTAATAGACAAAAACATGGCTTTAAAGAGATGCTGCCTGCTGAACATGAGCTCCCAAAATGTAGGGGTTTCCTTCACAACGTCTACTAGTCATTTGCTCACAGGTTAAAAGAAAAAATGCAGTGAAACCGACTTCCTCCCCTCAAGTCCTGTTGTGAACCCAAACACAACATCCTTGTGCTGATACGTAAGATCCAGAAAGTAACTTTATGTAAAAGTGAAACTGGCTGGGACAAGTTCTTTGACCAACATGAGCAAATATAAATTATATATTTCATACTCTCTGTTTTTAATCATCTACAGTCCTATTCTGAGAACAGGGGGAAGGATCTCCCTCCCCTACCCCCCTACCCCCACTTATCTCTCTCTCTCTCTCTCTCTCTCTCTCGCTCTGATTTTTTTCCTTGAGTGTCCATTTAAAATAAAAACTCCTTTACTTTGTAAGTGATCATGCCTAGCTAGACCCATCTGTTGACTGGCAGAGTCAGTGCTAGGGTGTTCACCCAGGATGTCAAAATGTTGGACAGCTGGTGGGTGTTGGTCTATAGCTAGAAGCTGGAGTTGACTGCATGAGGATCAATTCACAAGTGCAGGGGGACTGAGCAGTCTTAATGGCAAGGAAACTCTTTTTCAGCAGAGATCAGAATTACTACAGATCTTACCATCTTCAGAATAAAATATATGGGATGTGTCCTGGCATTAACATTGCCATTATTACTGCCATGAAGAAAGGGGAAAATGTGAGATCAAGGGAAAAGAAAGAAAGAAGGAAAGACAGACTTGTACCAGGCATTATTTAGGACCAACAACATTTTGCTAAGGATGAGTACAAAATAATAGCACAAGCATGTGTGGACAAAATCAGAAATGCTACAGCACAAAATGAGTTATACCTAGCAAGGGACATAAAAGGCAATACAAAGTTCTATAAATATATTAGGAGCAAGAGAAAGATGAAGGAAAGTGTAGGCTCACTGCTTAGTGGGGAAGGAGAGCTAATAATGGATGACATCAAGAAGGCTGGAGTTTTTTATGTCTATTTTGCTTCAGTTTTTAGTAAAAGGGTTTATGGTAACCAGATACTATACACGATTAATATTAGAAACAAAGTGGAAAGAACACAAGTCAGACTAGGGAAATAACAGGTTAAAAATATTAGATAAGATATATGTATTCAAGTCAGCAGAACCTGATGAAATTCATTCTACAGTAGTTAAAGGAACCAGAGGAAGCAATCTTGGAACCATTGGTGATTATCTTTGAGAACTTACAGAGGACGGGTGAAGTGCTGAAAGACTGGAGAAGGGCAAACATAGCACCTGTCTTTCAAAAGGATATCAAAGAGGACCCGGGGCATTATAGACCAGCCAGCCTAACTTGGATGCCTTGGAAGATGCTGGAACAAATTGTTCAACAATCAATAATGTAAGCATCTAGAGGATAACAAGCTAATATGTAATAGTCAACATGGATTTGACAAAGAATAAAACATGCCAAACCAATTAAATTTCTTCCTTTGACAGAGTTACTGGCATATTGGATAGGGAAGAAGCAGAAGGCATGACATATTTTGATTTTAGTAAGACTTTTGACACAGTTCAACATGACATTCTCATAGGCAAACTGGGGAAATATTGTCTAGATGAAATTATTATAAGGTTGGTGCACAACTGGTTGAAAGACCGTACTCAAAGAGTAGCTCTCAATAGTTCACTGTCAAACTGGGACCCCTGCAGTTGGATTCTGCAGGGGTCTATCTGGGTCCAGCACTATTCAGTAATAACTTGGGTAATAGTGTGGAGATTGTGCTTCTCAAATTTGCTGATGACAGGAAAGTGGGAAGGGTTGCAAGCACTTCAAATTCAAAACAACCTTGACAAATTAGAGAATTGGTCTGAAATCAGGAAGATGAAATTCAAAGACAAATGCAAAGTACTTCACTGAGGAAGGAAAAATCAAATACACAACTACAAAATGAGGAATAACTTGGGTGGGCGGTAACACTGCTGAAAAAGATGTGGGGATTACAGTGGATCGCAAATTGAATATGAGCTAACAATGTGAGACAGTTGCAAAGGTTAATATCGTTCTGGGGTGTATTAACAGGACTGTTATACGTCTAGTTCTGGGCACCACACTTTAAGAAAGATGTGGACAAATTGAAAAGAGTCCAGAAGTGAGCAACAAAAGTGATAAAAAGTTCAGAAAACCTGGCCTATGAGGAGAAGATAAAAAAGCTGACCATGTTCAGTCTTGAGAAAAGCAGACATAGGGGGGGCCCAATAACAGTCATCAAATATGTTAAAGGCTGTTCTAATGAGGGCAACAATCAATTATTCTCCATTTCCACTGAAGGTAGGACAAGAAGAAATGGGCTTAATCTTCAGCAAGGCAGATTTACGTTGAATACCAGGAAAGACTTTCTAACTTTCAAGGTAGTTAAATTCTGGAACAGGCTTCCAAGGGAGGTTGTGGAATCCCCATTGTTGGAGGTTGGACAGACACCTGTCAGGGATGGTCTAGGTTTATTTGGTCCTGCCTCAGCGCAGGGGGCTGGACTCAATGACTTCTTGAGGTCCCTTCCAGCTCGACATTTCTAGGACTCTATGATAACATGAAGCTAGATGGAGAAAACAGTCTTTCAAATGGATTAATTGCTTTGAATTATACTCCGATACCCTGGTGATCAGCATTTGGCAGGCTGGCAGGCAGGCAAAGCCTCTTTTGGCACTCTGGATTGGAGCAATGAACAGCATAGCACAATCCAAGCCTCAGCCAGAGGAATCTGATGGTGCTGATATCTTCCCCAGCTATTGCTGGGTCCTGAGACAATGAGGAACTGTCCAGCAAAAGAACAGCTCCTCAGGAACGGCTCAGTGCTTAGTGCTGCAGGGCAACAGGGAAAATTCAGATGTGCTGTCGAACAACTGGGGGCATGCTGGGCTCTGACTCTGTGGGGGCAGCTGTGTGGTACACTTAGTCATCCCCCCAACTCTGGGCCAGCACCGGAAGTGGCAGTGATGGACCCCAAGGGAAGTAGCATAGGAGGAAGTTTCCCAAGTGTGGGGCTTGAGTAAGGGAAAGAGAGAGGGAGACCAGAGCATTCCCCTGGCTCCATGCAAAATAAAGACAGATGATTGTAGAAATAACAGGAACCAAAGGACCACCCCCTAGCAGCAGTTCCCAGACTGTGCCAGTCTACAGAACAATAGTATAGTTCAGACCCTGTTCCTGAGCAGAGTCGGACTGAGGAGTGAAGGGGGATAATGGAAGAGAAGGGAATGGAGTATGCTGAGCTCCCCCAAGGAAAAGGAAATAGAGAGACCGAAGGAAAAGCAAAGGGGAGGTGTATCAGGGCGGCACTCCGCCCATTAGCACAGAAACCTGCTCAGACTCTGCTGTTTAGGTAGCAACATTGTGGTGTTTATTTATGTTCCCTCCACCCACACCTTTACAGTCCTGTGCAGCCATGCTATTTACTCCTGTAGATCCAGCCCTTTCCCCAGGGCCTGGGAGGAGCAGAGAGTTCCCTTGATTGAGAACTCCATCGATCTGGGCTCAGCTGGCCCTGTTCTCCCCCAGCACTTCTTTCCTGTCTCTGTTTATCAATCTCCAGCGGTGCTAATTAGTTCTTTAGCTCCCCACAGCCTCCCAACCTGATTAGATAGCTCCATTCCATTCCCCGCTCTACGGGAGGCCACAGTGACCAGAGTGCTGGCTTACGGGCTAGCTCCCAGCACTCTGTCTCACACCTCTTCCCCGGTTTAACAGGGAGGTGTCTCTTTCCCCACACCCTCCCTTCTTCAGGTGTGTGTCGGCGGGTGGGGGTGGGGGGGGCTGAAGTGTTTTAGTTCACACTCGACCATCTTCGCCCCGCAAAAGTCACATTTTGTGGGCCGGGAATGTCCCTATCCCTCTGTTACTACCCCTTCCTGGACAGCTTGTTGGTTTATTCTCCTTACTCTACGTCTGTTGCTGTCCCCCATTTTTTCTCATTAACTAGGGGTTCTGATTCTCTCAGCCCTATAACCTGTCCCCAGGGCTCTTCCTTCCATGGTTCTGTTTTTTGTTCAACTCGTATCAATAATCTAGAGTTACTCTCTTCCCCCAAGTCTTGCTCTGAATTACCTTCTCCTCCACTCCTTTTCCCTAGGGAGGTCTCATTTTCCTCCTGGCTTGTTTCCTTTGGCTTATGGGTTTCTGATTGGTCTAATTCTTGACCTTTTCCCTCATTCCCTGTTGACCCAGATTTCTGCTGCGGGTGACCCTGAGACCTGTTTTCCTTTTATAAGGGCAGGGGCTCCAGGAGCTCCAGTCTGTTCCTGTAATAATTGGATGAGGTAGTCTATCTACTACCCCCATCCGCTTCCATATGAACTTCCCCTTAACTTCTAGGGGTATCTCAGCCATTGGGCAGAGTCTCACCATGCTCGCCAACTCTGAACTTCTGCCTGACAGCATCCAGTGCGGCTTCACCAAGTTCTTCCTGGCTGTGAGCATCCCAAGATGGTGCCCACCAGTCCCTGCAGGAGCTTCTGCCCAATCTTTACAGAGGAGTTGGGGGGTTTCTTTATTCATCTTTGACAGTCACCATCCAACCACAGAATTCCATGAACTCACATTCCATAACAAGGCAGTCTCGCTTTATATTCCCCCGGCTGTCCCAGCCACGTCATGGGGGGCCAGGCCTAGCAGTCAGAGCCAGAGTCCATGGTCATGAGATGGGGGTCAAGAATTGGCTGGGTCGGGACACCAGGAGGTCAGAAGCGGGAGACACACTGGAGATCAGAACCACAAGTCAGGAACCAGAACCAGGCTGGGTCAGGATACCAGGGGGGTCAAAGGCAGGAGACAATTTGGAGGTTAGGAAGCAGAGGTCAGATGTCAGGAGTCAAGCTGGGTCAGGAGGCCAAGAAATCAAGCTACTGTGGGCTTAAGTAGGGCCAGCGGGCCAATCAACCGCTTTGGGACTCTACCAATTGGACCTGAGGGGGTGGAGCCTCACACAGGGTCAGGGCTTCCTGGGTCTTAGATAAATTCTTGCCAGCAGGCTACCTGGTGGAGAGTTGAAGCATGGTTACTCTCAAGGCCCAGGTTTGAGATCCCTGGGTCATGCCATGGAGCCCCACGCTGGTAGCAAACCACGCCCCAATTCCCTGAAGTTCTTCTAGTATCAGCCTTTGTTTCCTCTGTCCTCCTTGGTGAGAGCAAGTCGCTCCCTTTCTTCCCCTGAAATGATCGCCCCTCTCTCTTGGGAAAGTCCATTCCCACAAACTCTTCTGAGAGTTTGATCGCTGCTTCCAGGATCATTGGCGGGTGCCTCTGGACCCAGACATGGGTGTTTGTTGGGGCAGCACTGGAGAAGTTGTTGCAGTATTGTGACATCTATTATTTCCCACACACTTTGTGGGTGTGGCCTTAGCCAGTAGGTAGCCTAGTCAGTTAACTTTTGCACTAATGCCCTGGGCCATAGCCCTCCAGTCCCTCTAGTGGCCTGAAATGTATGTGTATATTTTTCCACCAGGAGGCCTACCTGATCTGGGATGGAAGTTTTTACCACCTCATAGTCCAGGCCTGATCCTTGCTCAGGGCCTTGTGGGCTGCCTCGCCTTCCTCTTACAAATAGGGTGCTACCCAGAGGGCACAAAATCCCTTATCCTGTCTGACTCCCATTACTACTCTCTCAGAAGACATGTCTGGGTCACCCGCTGGGCCCATCTTGCATAGGTTAAACCCCCTGTGTCCTGCTGCTGTACCCCATTGTGAGACTCACTTTAGCAGTTGGTGCTGCACCTGTGTCTGCTCCTTTCTGAATTCTTGCAGGTTCTTCTGCTGTTTAGCTTGACGAGTGAAGAGGAGCTGACTTTCCCTGTGATGGGGCTGCCATCTGGACTGTTATTATGGTTTGTTCGGACTGTTGCTGACTTAACTGGTTCATGGCTACTACATGTTTTGATTGACCACCTGCTTGTGCGTCTTGCTTCAATTTCATTGTGTTTTGGGATTGCTGTCCTGGAGTGCCTTAGAGTGTAACAGTCTCACAATACATGACATTAGCCATCCTGGTTGTATTTCATCCCTGGAGCCACTGATGGGTGTCCAGATACCCAGGCATCCTGGTGATCGAATTCAGGATTGAGCAATTTAAATGACCCAAGTGATGGAGCTTCCAGCACTTGCCTTGGGAAGATGCCCCCTAGAGCTCACCGTCAGAAAGTATTTCCTGATCCTTATCCCACGTGTCTCCCTGCCCTGTTCATTTTTGTCCAGTTGTTTCTAGTTATACCCCCTTTGTGTGGCAGCATAGTTTTTGCCCTCTCCTCCTGCTGCTTGCGGAAACACTGAGTTCTTCTGGATGTGTTAATGTGACTCTGTTGCCAGACCTAGTGTTCATAAGAAGACAGTGCGTCCAGCTGTTAGAGCAACTGACAGAGTCAGAACGGCTGGGTTCTAGTTGCAGCTGTGCCATTGGATTGCTCTCTGTGCCTCAGTTTGCCCATCCTTTGCTAAATGCGCTCTCTGTGCCTCAGTTTGCCCATCCTTCAGGCTGACAATTCTTAAGTACCTCACAGGCCTAGCTGTGAGGCTTAATTCATGATTTTTGGGTAAAGCCGTTCAGATCCTTTGACAGAAGAAGCAATGAGAGTGCAAAGTCTCCTACCTGGCATGGCCCCAAAGGGACTCTTTGAGGCCTCCATCACAGAGGATCTGCAATGCATCCTCAACACGAGTTTTAGGAGTTAGGGGGAATGGGAATAGAAAAACAAGTGCAAGCTCCCATAAAGTCCATAGCATTTGCATCCACCTGCAGCAGGTCTGATTGTAGCCACTGGACTTCAATGAAGTTGCATGACTTTACAGGCCAGCATTTCATCCTACTTCCTGTGTTTCACACACTGGAGATTTTCAGTAGAAATAGCTTTAGAAAGGAACATAGTGCAAACACTTCATCATTATCATGACAAATCCCAAAGCCCAGAGCTTCCATGCAAGTTGAGCACCATTTGGATCAAACTCTGGAAAGGTGCTTAAGGTGGTCTGGTTGTATATTCAGTTTATGTCCATCACTGGTAATCTTGTTATGCCACCAAAGCTTTTGATGCCCACATGATCGCTGGCCATGTAACAGCATTCCTTGGTACACACGCTTTGGAATTCACTGGCCTTCCATTCTAATTATATGTCCATACCAAGAAAGCAGACAAAACTGACCTAGTGCTGATGGAGATGGTTGTTGAGTTTGGCTTTGAATATCCTCATATCTGATCTTGTACCGATCCCGGAGGGCCAGTGCAAACAAAATGGGTCCTTTTCCAGATCTGAAGTCAGACACTGCAGTGCTGGGAAATAGCTATGAACCTGAGGGGCATTGTGGGTTTTGATATGCAAAGAAATGCACTGAGCTCCTGGCTTTCCTGGGCCTGACTCTGATCTGATTGACACTATGTCAGGAGTAACACCATTGAACTCAGTGGCGTTAAACACGTGTAAACAGGAGAGTCTCAAACACACTATATCGAACACTGCCAGAAACCCACAGTGCAGTGGGTCATTCTCCAGCCAGGTAGGTCCTGCTCTGTTGCTCTCAGAGTCCCATTGCAAACATGTGCGTATTGTCACATATTTTTCAAAATCACTTAGAGCAGGTCTACATAAGAAACTTTTGCTGGTATAATAATGCTGGTTTCAGGTGTGACTTTTATGGCATTTTTACACTGGCAAAAAGCCCTTGTGTAGATGCAGTTATACAGGGCGAAATGCTTTTGCTGGCATAACTTATTTGGTTTGCGGAACTGATAGGCATATTGGCAAACTAATTCTGCCTCTCCACTAGGCAGTTTGGCTGGTACAGTTATACCCTTTGTAGTGTAGACTACTCCTTAGAGAATCATTACAGAAGTTAGAAATGGAAATTATTACTATTATATATTAGGTGTATTTCGATAGTGCCTAGGAGCCCCATTGTGCTTGGCATTGTACAAACACAGAACTAAAAAAGCTTATGATCTATTGGGTCCTTTTGCAGTCTCTCAGGTGCCAGGCAGAGTTCTTCCCTGGAGTAAATTGTTCAGTGCTTTGTCCAGTCTTCCTGTAAATAACTCAAGCAATGGGACTTGCACACGCAGGCAAAACCGCAGTATTTTGCAACACAGGATGCAATCAGCCCCTGTGTATCTAAGATCAGAATTGAGCCCTGTAGTTATACTACGTGTATTTAGGCATGTTCAATGAATCCTATAACAAAATGCATTTAATTTGTATATGTACTTGTCTTCCAAGAATTTTTAAGAGCTTGCAATAAACACAGCCAAAGCGATCACTCAACAAATTGAAATCACTGCTGTGTTAATGGGGCTACTATATTTGGATGAAATTTAACCCTAATGACTTTATCTTGTAATCCGGTAAAGTGAATGGGTCAACAGAAGTTATGCTTAGAGAGCTGAGTGGACATTTCTCCAGTGACATCACCTCTGCTGCTCTCTTGATTTAATGTTCATCCTTGGTTAATGCCTCATCTCTCCAAACACCCACAAACTAACACATTACTGTAGATTTCCCTTGCCCAGCCCCAGCAGGTCAGTTTATTCTGGATTTAATAAGTGTAATGAATTCAACGTAATTTTCTAGGGTTTGCTTATTAATCCCTCCCTTTGCTGCAGTGGCTGCTTTGATCTCACCTCATGCAAACAAAGGGCTGCTGGTGCCAGGTTTGAATACCAGAGATGTACTGTTATCTCTTTCTGCTATCCCAGCCTGTTGCCTTTTCTCTTTTCTGTTCCCACTAAAGGCAGAAAACAAGGATCTGCCTCTCCAAAGCTGTGACAGACTGATGAGAATGTGAGTGGGATGTCTCATCCTAGCAACTGGGCCCACGGAGGGCATAAGGGACCTAGTGGGCAGAGACTTGTAGGTTTGAAGCTGAAAGGCTCAGGTTGTAAGTGATGTATCTTCATCTAGTAGTTGGGTCTGTGGTGACCAGCATATGGGTTTTCTTCCACTGCCCCTGCAGGCTGCCTGGGGATCTGAAGCCAAATACAGCAACAAAAAAAGCTTCCAGTGTATGCAAAAGTGTGTAGGGAGGAGATTTCCAAAGGCATACAGAGCAGTTAGACACACGGCTCCCATTGAAAGTCAGTGGGCTTTGTGGGCCCAATTCCCCTGCATGATTTTGAAAATCTCCCCAGAGATACATGGCCAGAGATACATGGCCTAGGCCGATATACCAGGTCTTGTAAATAAGCATCCATGTATCCCCATGCATCCAACCGTGATCACTAGATGTTGTCCCTGGTCTCGGCCCACAGGTGGACACTATACATCACTGCCAGAATTTTCATACACCAGAATGCATCCATCCCTGTGGAAACTGCAGCAGGGTTACATTAGAGGTGAATCTGGCCCAGTGAAACCAGGCATGATGACTGAATCTCACGGCAGTTAGGAAGAGCGCCCAGCAGTGGGGATGCTTCTCTCAATTATTCGAGTCTCTTGGAAATCTCAGGAAACACAGCCCTTCAGTCAGATTTCCAGCAGCCACTATTATGGGTTGGGCTGAAAATACTTATGTTGAAAACCTCATTGAAAGTTTTTGGGCATGTTCACTTATGATCCCAGTCACCCTGGGGAAATGCAGAGGCATCAGCAAATATATGGCAAAAAAAAAATCATCTGAATATTTTCAAACTTGCAAAAAGTTTTCATTCTAGTTCAGTTCAAGTGTGGGGCTGAGGTTTGGATCAGTTTTAAGTGTTATCCAAATGTATATTCACCCCTCCCTAGGAGAAACATTCAGCAAAATTCTGAGAAATGGAGCCAGCTCTGTGTGCGGTCCAGGAGCCATCTTGGTGGCAGAGGGGAAAAGGGCTCAGGGTGGGTGGGCTGGGAATGCAATACCGGGCTCATTTTTGCTGCTCCTTTAAAATATATTTGTAACTCTCCCCCCCACACAACTTTCCCAATGGGTGCAGTCTACTGACTGCAACTAAACAAGCTAGAGGACAGACCATGCCCCCAGCAGGCCACATCCCCTATGGACTAGGGTAGGCTCATTGAGCAGCAGGGTAGCTAATCCTCCTGCTATTTAGAGTGAAACTGATCCCTGTGCAAAGAGCCAGCACAAGGCCCATTTACAAGGACAGGTTGCAAGTGGTGCATTGACTTGGGCCTGTTCCTCCAGGTTTACATGAGGGGGAGCAGGTGGGTTAAATGGCCTGAATTCTACCCTCAGTGATAGCTTGCTCATTCCCCTACCTGGTGCTCTCTTGAGCGTGATGCTGGAATTCTGTGTAGCTACTGCATGGGGTGGGTCAGTGACAGGGGCGCTGAGAGCTTGAACCAAACTGTAAACCCAGTATATGATGGAAACCACTTTGAGACGGGAGTGCCGCCGCACCTCGGGTTCCAGCACCTATGGTCAGTGAGGAATCTGCACCCCGCTCTCCCCACTAATATACCCGTCTGGCAGAAGCATGACCCCGCCCCATCCCTGTTGCTAACTCACACATCCCGTGATGTATATTCTATTCATAGAATATCAGGGTTGGAAGGGACCCCAGAAGGTCATCTAGTCCAATCCCCTGCTCAAAGCAGGACCAATTCCCAGTTAAATCATCCCAGCAAGGGCTTTGTCAAGCCTGACCTTAAAAACCTCTAAGGAAGGAGATTCTACCACCTCCCTAGGTAACGCATTCCAGTGTTTCACCACCCTCTTAGTGAAAAAGTTTTTCCTAATATCCAATCTAAACCTCCCCCACTGCAACTTGAGACCATTACTCCTCGTTCTGTCATCTGCTACCATTGAGAACAGTCTAGAGCCATCCTCTTTGGAACCCCCTTTCAGGTAGTTGAAAGCAGCTATCAAATCCCCCCTCATTCTTCTCTTCTGCAGGCTAAACAATCCCAGCTCCCTCAGCCTCTCCTCATAACTCATGTGTTCCAGTCCCCTAATCATTTTTGTTGTCCTTCGCTGGACTCTCTCCAATTTATCCACATCCTTCTTGAAGTGTGGGGCCCAAAACTGGACACAGTACTCCAGATGAGGCCTCACCAATGTCGAATAGAGGGGAACGATCACGTCCCTCAATCTGCTCGCTATGCCCCTACTTATACATCCCAAAATGCCATTGGCCTTCTTGGCAACAAGGGCACACTGCTGACTCATATCCAGCTTCTCGTCCACTGTCACCCCTAGGTCCTTTTCCGCAGAACTGCTGCCTAGCCATTCGGTCCCTAGTCTGTAGCTGTGCATTGGGTTCTTCCGTCCTAAGTGCAGGACCCTGCACTTATCCTTATTGAACCTCATCAGATTCCTTTTGGCCCAATCCTCCAATTTGTCTAGGTCCTTCTGTATCCTATCCCTCCCCTCCAGCGTATCTACCACTCCTCCCAGGTTAGTATCATCTGCAAATTTGCTGAGAGTGCAATCCACACCATCCTCCAGATCATTTATGAAGATATTGAATAAAACCGGCCCCAGGACCAACCCTTGGGGTACTCCACTTGATACCGGCTGCCAACTAGACATGGAGCCATTGACCACTACCCGTTGAGCCCGACAATCTAGCCAGCTTTCTACCCACCTTATAGTGCATTCATCCAGCCCATACTTCCTTAACTTGCTGACAAGAATACTGTGGGAGACAGTGTCAAAAGCTTTGCTAAAGTCAAGAAACAATACATCCACTGCTTTCCCTTCATCCACAGAACCAGTAATCTCATCATAAAAGGCGATTAGATTAGTCAGGCATGACCTTCCCTTGGTGAATCCATGCTGGCTGTTCCTGATCACTTTCCTCTCAAGTAGTATTCTTCCTACTAAAAAAACAAAGACAAACCCCCAATGCAGAAAGAGAACTGACCACACATTTTGCTGCCCACTAAAGGGAATCCTTTTGAATGCTGTTTCAAAATAGCCAGAGCTGGGTGGATTACATCACATAACACCCTCTGCACCTCTTCCACCCTCCCATCCCCCAGACAGGAACTTTTAAATTCTGGGACTATGACAAAAGAAGATGGGGGCGTTGGAAGTAGCTCCGTTGCCTCACGTTGTCTCCGTGTTGCGGAGTTCACAAACACAAGGTACACAGTCAGAACAGCCCGGGGCAAAGTTTGTACTTTGCTTGAATCCGAACTTTTGTTTACCAAGGTAATAAACCAGTCTCCTCTTCCAGGTGTAAAAGTTATTCTGAAAAGGCATATTTGTATTGCGCCCCGCCTCAGCTGTATGGTATGTGCTCCTCGTCCTACTCGGTGTGTGCACTGCCTGGACTGCTTCTGAGCCGAGGGGGGGGGGGTGGGAACAAAAACCCCACAACCTCTGTATACACATAGGGAGGAATGCGGCTGTTGTGCCAGTGGAATTAGGAACCTGGGAAACAAATTAGGAGCCCCAAGAAACCTTAGTGCACCACTAATCTAGCTCCTGTACTCCCACCTGTGTTCTTTGAAGCCCAGCCCTTCCCTCCTCCACAGTATTTGGTGCATTTGCCATTAGGTTTGCTGTGTAAATCCTAGTGCAGGATCCCGGGCAGGTGGCCCTCCCGGCCTGTTTGACAACTCTGTTTAGGCAAGTTGAGCTGCAAACACTTATACGGTATCCAGCTCTCCACCAAGTTATGTACTCACTTTGCCTCCCCTCACAAATTGCCCCAACAGGCCCCACGCATTAAATAACATGAAGGATTTGGTTCGCTCTCACGAACGCTGAAAAAATGTCAGCCTTGCGGTTTCTTACACCTCACCTTTTACTCCTAGGTTTGGGCCATGATGGTAAATATGGTCAACTCCTGATGGTATATACGGTAAAGTTTAGGGAGAGCAGACCCACTTTGGATTAAATGGGAAACACTCCAAATGTTTGCCCATCCCTTGCCACTTGTTCAGTGGCCCCTGAGCTTCCAACCCATTAGCAGTTGGGCCTGGACACTTGGGCTAACATCTGCGCTCTAGAGAAAAAATGGCATTCGTTTTTTTAATGAGTGAAAGTGGAGAGGGTCTTATCCAAAAGATGGCACTTCCTGCAACCCACACGCACCCCGGGCCAAGGCGTTGGGTTCGGTGCTGTCTCAGAGAGAAGAGTGCCATCTACCGAATAACCAACTCCACTTCCTGCAGCAGTTCTGGATTTTCCTTGGATATCTCCCATTCAGCCACTGCCCCCACTTAGCTTATCAAATGTAATGGGATGGCATCTGGAATTGCTAAGTGTTAAATGCAGGGGTTGCGTAGACTCTTGCATGAGTACACACCAGCCGCAGGTCAGCAGCAAACTCTCCTCTATTACCTGCTATTTCTTTAGGGACAGACTCAAGGGAGCTGCTACCATCCAATAATATTTAAGCTGCACCATTCATGCTATAAAAACCTGCCCACCACACCAGTGCCTAACATCAAGGCTGAAGGGAAGAGGACAAAGTGTCAGGAACTCAGCTGGCTCTGGGCACTGTTGCTTAGCAACCCCATGAGCTCGGCTGGGCCCATACACCCTCACTAAGTGACTGTGCTCCCTGACGGCCCAACGGATCCCTCTTACAGCCTGGTTGCAACAGCAGCCCAGTGGCTGATCAATGCTTTCCGCTCCCCGCAGCTGTGCCAGGCCTCCTTCCAGCTTCCTTGCACTGCCCCTTGCCTGCTGCACTCTGGGCCTAGTCCCTGCCTGCCTCTGAACTCCTGATTCCTGGCTCTGACCATTGACTTGCCTCCCGACCACGATGCTGGCTCCGCCCTTTGGTTCATCTCCGATTGCTAGGGCGCACTGCCTGCACCTCGCTACGTGACACGACGGACACGGTGTGTGGCATACAGGAGAAAGGGAATAAACTCAGAACACGAACAGCCTGGTAATGGCGACAGTCATTAAAAGTCAGGGATTCAGTTTGCTTAAGCATTCAGAACGTCTTTGGTCACGAAATCAGAACCCCAATCGCAATCTGAACCAAACTGGACTCTAAATCTTTTTTTAACTTTTAAAAATGTGGATAGAAATTCCTCTTATCAATTTGTTTTATCCTTTGGCGCCATAATGTTCACCCATGCACCCAAGCAACCTCCTCCGTGTTGTCCTAAATTGGACTGGAAGAGGAAATGCCCAGAGTAAGATTATTCTTCTTGTCTCTCAAGCCCAGGTGCTACCAGGACTTTACTGTTATAAGAGGACCCATTCTCAGGAGAGTTTCAACCCACTTGCACTCCAGAGCCAAGCAGTTCAGAGGCAGCTCTGGGTATGAATGCAGAGTGAATATGTTCATCATTGGTGGGTTGAGGCAGGATCATTGGAGCAAGAAGGTCCATGTTTGGAGGGAGTTTCTGACAATATTACCATGGACCATTGGACTTTAAGGATCCTCTATCTATAAAGTGGGAACAGCAGCTCACCCTTCAGCTTTGTCTGCTCCAGTCAGAGTGAACTTCCTGGTGCTCAGATCTTGGACAATGAGCAAGCACTGGGAACAGAGCAGAGATTGCCCAGCTTGCTGCAAAGACCTAGTGGTGGTTTGGAACTGCAGAGATCCCCTCAGACATACTTGAAAGACTACGGGATTGGGCCCCATCCAGAAATGATACCCCTGGAGTGTGGATGTGTGCCCACTTCCGGCCCTGGGAAAGATGGACCCAGCCTGGTACCTCCCAAGAAGAAACAAAATGTTGCCCCTCTTTTGGTTCAGGTCCATTCAGCAGCCAGATCAATTAGAGAGGTGAGAGGCTTGGAACTTGCTCTATATGGGTTATGATTTCATGTCAGCTTGATGAGCACATTCCACGTCTCCTTTAACCACTCCAACAAGGCAGTGGCTGAGCCTTGTGTTCTTGTAACACATTAATTTGATTTTCCAGAAGTGGTTGGGAGTGGCATCTGATGCAGTGTTATGTCAGAGGCAGAGTAGATTGCATACGTTTTTTGATTGCAAAGGTCTGAGACAGATTTTATTGATACTGATTAGAAAAAATATTTCTGCAAATATTGGGGCACATTTTCAATGCATTTGCTCCAGCCAGGTTATGCCCATTTTGCATCCTCTTTCTGCAAAGTGCCACTGCCACCAATGTTCACCCAAAGGGAGAAATTTGCCCCTCTGCAGAAGGCCAGTAAAGGACTGTGGGCATCACGTAAGTGGAATCACACAACGGGCCTGAGTGGGACTTAAAGGATACCTTCTGCTGGCCCTCCGAAACGTGTTTTCAGTTAAAGTCACCCCCATGCAAAGTCACATGGACATGTGGAAAAGTAACACAGTATGGGTTGATTTCTTCCTACTTCATGCCTGGGTGCAGAGCTGGGCCTGGAATGGTTCTCAGCTCTAAAGGGTATGGTCTGTCCCTCACCCCATGTTTTGAGAGCCCATTAATTCAGTTTGTTCAAACAGGAATTATTGTGGGGAAGTTCTATGCCCTATGTGATATGGAAGACAGAAGGTAGATGATCACAGAGGTCCCTTCTGACCTTGGAATCTCTACCTCTGTCCATGGAATCTCAACTGGAAATGGATACACGTGCAGAAGTCTTTGTATTGGAATTACTTGCGTAGTCATCCAGTCAGAGAACCGCAACAGTCCCATGCGACCTATTGGACAAACTGCAACTAAGCAACACAGCTTTTTCCGATATTTGTGATCAAACCATAGAGTCAAGAGGTTGATTTGTTTTAAAAGAGTCAAAGAAGGAATAAAATCTGAGGAAACTGAGAGCTGTTTTGGGACAATTCCGTAAGCAGGAAAAGCAGCTGCTGTTCAAATGTCCAAACCAGGGTGCCTCAGATTAAAGAGCTAAAGCAGATGGCCTGATTTTCAGAAGTACTGAACACCAAGGGAAGGAGGTCAATTGAGACACAACTGTGGTCAGAATTTGGCCCGTGATGGCTCTGATGCTGCAGAGACTTACGTATGAGGGCTTGACTTTATGGCACGCAAAGATTCCCATTGAATTGAATCAACGATGTGAGTCCAACGGGAATCAGAGCTGGTGTCAGTAGCTAATTTATGCCCAGGTTCAATAATGAGCACAATCTGTACATCTAGGCAATGGCAGGGCGCCCAGAGCTCTTGGACGGAGGTTGTATCTTTATCACTTTTACCAATCTAAAGAAATTAAATGAGTAAATAGATAATAACCAAAGAAATCCCTGATGGAGTAGGGAATTGGCAAACTGCTTCCTGACAAAATAAGGCTCTCGCCCAGCCCTGAACCCAGTACTTATTTATCCAGGGTTTGCCAGGGCTGAGCCTCAGTCCCTCTAGGCTTGGCAGTTCATAGCCCTAGCACCGCTGGGCTTGCCACGTCAGTCACGAAAGTAAAAAAATTACTTGAGCCCCGGCACCTAATGGCTTACGCCCTGGCACCTCTTTCATTGCAAATTGAGCATTGCCTGAACCGTCACCCACTGCAAGAACCAGTCTTGAACAGAATCAGTTTTTAAGGTTCTGAAGTCTTCAAATAAACGGTGGTTGTTTTTTTCTCCCCGTTTCTGGTTGAGACCTAGAATTGACAAAACACAGCAAGAAATGCTCTTCTGGTGCCATTTCTGCCTCTTAGTAGAAGACAGCCACTATCAAAGGTGAATTTGGGAGCAAAGGACCCTAGAAGTGGGAGAGGCCAGCCATTCACCCCTAGATGGTGGGTAGGGGTAGTGGGCCTACCTGTGTGGGGGCTGGGAGGGAAAAATGGCTGCTGGGTTTCCCGAGAATAGAATACTGGAGGCATTAGATGGGACCCCACCTCCCCAGGAAAACTTGCAAACTGGGAAGAGGAAGCTGTGGTCTATTGAGGAAATAAGCAATTGAATCAACTGTTTGGATACAATATTATGGTTCTGAGTGTGCTGAGAAGAACCTTGCATCTGGAGATCAGAGTCCAAGGGCTGTTGCATGAAAGGGTTGTGTGAGGATTAGGGAGGGAGCAAGGGTTGTGCAGCTTTCGAGCAGGGAAACCTCAAAAGCTGTGGTACATATAAATAAGCTTCAGCTAACGAGCCAGGGTGAGTTCCTCAGCTGACGTAAGTCGAAGCATCTCTGTTGGTTTCCCCTAGACTTTCGACTCCTTACCCAAACTGCAGCCAGATTCAGACAGTGGTGAAGTTTGCCCATCCCGAGTTGAACTCACTTTTACTGGTTTCATGGGAGAGCAACAGGTGTGGGAGGCATTGCTGAGGGGACGTACCTGTACACTCCTGCTGCGCACATGCCGCTAATGCCATGGAGGGCTGGAAGAAGTGCAGAGACATACTGGGGGGGCCTCGTTCCATGGGCCATGACCCTGTTCTCCTGGTCATGTCTTTAGCTCCTGCCAGCCAGCCAGCCCCACATACTAAGGGGACAAGATACTACCATGACAACTCCTCCAAAGCTGTGCAGCTCCCACAACTCCCATTGAGATGGCCCACACATGTTCTCAGGTAACACCTCACTTTCTGGGAGGTTTTTATGTGGGGCAGACTTAAGGTGGCCAACACTGTATTTCAAAAATAAGGGACTGCTTTCTTACCACCCCCACCCCACCTCTCCTCTCGATATTATTATTAGTGTTATTAATAATAATAATAATAATAATTAGTAGTAGTAATCCTAATCAGTAGTCACCTACATTCGCCAGAGGTATTTCTTGCTGCTTTTTGCAGCATGCAACAACCCTCAGTCTTGTTGTACTGAGATGAAGCCCGGGACAGGGAATTTTCTATTTCGGTTTATTTATTTAGCGTGTGCAGAGTCATCTAGCCAAGCAATGGCATCTTCAGTGGCGTGGTGCAGTTCTTTTAGGCCACCACTGAACCTAGTCAGCCAGCATTCCTCAATAATGTGCCTTATCATCTGTGTCACGCCGCAGCTGCACAAAGGGCTGTCACGATGGCTCCAGCAACACTGGTTGGCTGCACGCAGACCTTGCCCGGTCCGGAACCTGTCCAACAGGGACCACTGGCGATGGGACGGGTCAAAACCAGGCGGGCAAATTGCGGGGCCGGCGACAAGGGACTGGTTGGGGATTATAACAGATATCCATTCCTCTTGCCAGAGTGTTTCTGCCCTAACATCCTGGTGTGGTGGATGAGACCATAATGAGCGACGTGATGGCCAACGTGCAGCTGGTGGTTTTAAAAGATCATTGTGCAGCAGCAGACTTGGGTTGGCGCATACTTCCTCCAGTAACTTGCCAGTGGCGACCTCTCGTCTGATAGGAGGAGGAGCAATATTGCTCAGAACCGAGAGCCGGGGTGTGGAGTTGGCCGCAGGGTGCTGGAGAGGATACGCATGGCAGCATGTAACTACGTATCCACCAGTTTGGAGTGTGGCGATCAGCTCCACACTGGTGCCCAGGACCCCGCCACCGAATACGAGGTGGCAAGAGCTGACGTCCGCAGAGTTGGAGCATGAGCGCCCCACGACGAACCTGCCAGTTTGCTGAGAAGATTGTGGAACGTCTTCATATGGGACTGTGGGCCAAACTAGGCAGACTCGATGGGGCCCATAGTGAGTGAATAAACAAGAACTGCACGTGATTCCCATTCTGCCCTCTAGAGGACAGGAGGAATGCATACTCAGGCTGGGTACTACAATTCTTGGCAGACTGAAGATTGAATGGACCAGAGAGTGGACATGCCTCGTGTGTGTTTCTCTCTAGTTAAGGATCAAAGACACTCCTCAGTAATGCCTTGCATGCGGCTACTCTGAAAGCCAGTTCAGATCCAATGGGTCGTTCAACAGGACTGACGGATACAACTGTAATGTCAGATGTGTCGCTATCTCACTTAGCATCTGAACACATTTGGCTGATGTGACAAGTGGTTTCTTTTCAATGCCTTGCATAGAAAAGGTGAGTGTGGAATTGAGCTGTCATCTACAGCACTTTGTACCCAGTTAGTGCCAACCATGACACAATATCGTTTGATGTCACCATGTCCTCCAGTTGAAATCCAACACTTCCCATTGCCAGACAGCCTTACTTAGCAGGGGATCTCCAGGGCTGTTTCCTATTTCGTCTGTTTTTCCTAACTTTATACGTGTGTTTGAAAGACAGGGATGGGGACAGAGGGGAATTAACAGAACGAATAGATATATTTTTAAACCCAACTTTTTAATGATAAAAGATTGACATGATTCTTTAACAAATACCTGACTTTGGAGTGTCAAAATGTGGATGATGTCATAAAGTATTCAGGGAGGTTGGGATTAGGGCTAACATTTATTAGAGCGATGAAATCTGAAAACCTATTATTTTGAGCTGGGCTTTCAGTATTCCTCTGACATTAGTGGGGATCGTCAGTTGTTGCAAGGGGCAACTCACAATTGGACAGCTTCAAAGCATCTACTCTATCTCATTGTAACCCAAACACAAGGACTTGGAAAGGCAAAGGCCATTTATGTAAGATGCTGGGTAGCATTTCCCCCCCCCCCATGGTAGTATCTTCTAGAAAGTCAGTCTGATCTTCCAAAGTGGGAATAGGAAACATTTGCTAAAAATCCTTTGTAAAGATTTGAACTAGATCTGATGTAGCCCAACCTAAAGCTGATGCTTGATGCAGGACCCACTGGATGAAATTCAATGACCTCTCTTATACAGGAGGTCGCACTCGATGATCATAATGGTCCCTTCTGGCCTTTGAATCTATAAATCTATGAAATAAAGAGATAATGTGAGAGCTGGGGACAAAGCATTCTCTGCTGAGAAGATCTGACTGTGGAGCAATCTTCCAGGGGAGATCAGTTAAATCCGGAGTCTGACCAGCTTCAGGAAATGTTTCAAGGCTTTCCTCCTTGAGAGAGCCTTTCCACCATATGTGATACTTGCAATTCAAATACCCCTTTTATTCCCAACCCACTAAAAACCCCTAACCTACCTCCCAAAACCTACCCCAAACACACTACTGACCCTGTAAAGGGAATAATACCAGAGACTCCAGGAAATCCACTAGGGACTTTGCCATTGCTATGGCTTTCACATGGCAGGTGTTCAGATACCGTGGTCACGGGCAGTAGTATATAAAACACTAAGATATACAAGATCGATAAAGCAATGATACTATCTAAATGTCATGCTTCATCATCATTTAGAATTTGTTTGATAGCAACCCCACCTGTCCAGTCAATCCCAGATCAATATCACCAAGGTTTTCCCAGTGAGTTTGCTTTTACAAAGGTTGAGGGAGAGAAATACAGACAAAAAATACCAATTGCTCTAGGTCAGCCATTCTCAACTCTGGTCCACCGCTTGTTCAGGGAAAGCCCCTGGTGCACCGGGCCGGTTTGTTTACCTGCCGCGTCCGCACGTTCAGCCGATCACAGCTCCCACTGGCCGCGGTTCTCCACTCCAGGCCAATGGGGGCTGCAGAAAGTGGCGTGGGCCGAGGGATGTGCTTGCCGCCCTTCCTCAGTGGGAGCTGTGATCGGCCGAACCTGCAGACGTGGCAGGTAAACAAACCGGCCCGGTGCGCCAGGGACTTTTCCTGAACAAGCGATGGACCAGAGTTGAGAACCACTGCTCTAGGTGTAGATGCCAGTACACTGGAGGCACCATGGTGACAGTCAAAATGGCAATGTACTTAACTATTTCACTGCTGAGCATTTTAGCAGAAACATCCAGCTGATATGACCAATGGCTTTAAAACTTCAGATGGCAGTTGGCTTTGGAATATTAAGGATATGCCAGCTTTTCCCATCCAGAAAGCATCTATGGTCAACTGGAGAACTAACAAGTTTATGCCACCAATGATACCCAGGCAGTGAAACCTGATTCAATGGAAGGGGGAAGTAATTTTTGTTCAGACTGTTTAAAACTCTTTGGGTTTGGTTGTTTTGGTGAAGAAGTCCTACTGGACTCAGACACATGCTATTCACCCCCCTGCTCCTGTCATTAAAACTTCAGAAAGCTTCCATTCCACATCTCTGAGTCATCCAAGAAGTTCTCCAGCACAAACAGGAAGATAAAGCTTGATGTTCCTCATGTCTCTAGGGTCAAAAAAACAAGCAACAAAGGAACTTTTCAAGCTGTCTAATGTGCCCAAAAGGTCCCTTGATTTTTCCTTGACAATTCCCCCTGCTTGTAAGAATTCTTCTGAGCAGAGCACAGACCTTAGCTCTGGCTCAGCAGGGGAATGACACATTCCTCCTGGGATGGGAATGGGACATGAGCTGGCAAGGAGAGAGAATGTCAACACTTGGGAGGCTGGGTGACTCCAGCCCCCCACAGCAGTGTTCTTTCATGGCACAATAATGAAAGCTTAGGGTGTTTTCAGAGCAGGGCTCTGATAACTAGAAGTACCAGACATTGGGTCTCCATTGGTATGCTTGTCTTAACTGCTGTCTTTCTTTCACAGGCTGCTTTTTGGACAGGAGTCAGCACATTTTGATTCCTGCATTCATATTTGTCCATGCCAGGTACAAACAGGGCTGTTTCACAGATGCCGTAAATGTTACATCAGTCTCTCCCCTTTATCTATGTATTTATAAATTTTGCCTTTGTTCCAACTTGGTGCAGCTGGCATAGGTAGCTAGCTACACCTTGTGCTGGAGGCCAGTTCCTGGGCATGTGCACAGCTTCTGGAGTCAGTCTGCTCATCCCCCTGTGGACAGGGCATGATCCTTTCCGCTTCTCAGGAGACAAAGCCCTCCTTGACTGCCACCGGAGAATGGCAGGGCTGGACACTACACTGGCAGGAAGGAGGAGCATGACTCTTGTTGGTGTCCATGCAGTGATGAAAAATGCCCCCACCCATCAAGACAATTGGCAAGCCTTCTCTTTACTCCCTGGAGTTACCAAGTGCGGGCCAGCCTCTCTAAAACTGGCTGCCCTTCTCTTTGGAGTCCGCTCGGGCACTTTCAATACTAATAAAATGTAGCAGCTCCGCGGGGAGGGTCACACAGTGGCAGAATCAGGTTTAGAATAAAAGCCACCTAATTCTCAGCTCAATCCTCTAAACTGCAGCCAAGGTGAATGGAGCTGCACTGATTTCCACCAGCTGAGAACCTGGCCTGTGCTCTTTGCCCTGAAGGGATTCCAATCTGGATTTTAGACACGACACAAGAAGGTATTATTTATTGGTAGTATTTTGATAGTGCATAGACATGCCAATCTAGATCAGGGGCCCAGTGTCTAGGTGCTGCACAACCAGGCGGTAAGAGGTGAATTGGGCCCCGAAATACCTACAGTCTAATTCAAGGCAAGACGCCACAAGTGCGTGTAACACTCAAAAGGAGGGCAGGATGCAGGTAAAAGGAAAAAATGAGAGTATAAACAGACAGGAGGTGAGCAAAGGAACATTACAGAATGTATGGAGAGCACTTCCTTACCCATTGTGATGCTGCTTTGTTTATTAACTCACTTCTTCCACGTGCCATGGCAGGATTGGATTTGTGGATAGAACTGGTTGGGAAATGGAGTTTTTTTTCCCCATTAAAAAAATGTAACGGAAGCAATACGGTTTTTTTCCATCAAAAGTTTTCAACACTTTTGGGGGAATAGGGTTTGGAGTCTTGTTGAAAAACCAAAACTTCTTGAAATGTTTTCAGTTTTTGACAACTGAAAAATTCCATTCAGTGGGGTGAACATTTTTCAGGAGAAACAAACACTGTACCCCGACAGGTTGATATTCTTGAGTTTTCAGTTACTGAAAACAGAATAAAATCAGTTTGGGATGGTTGGTGGGTTGTTTTTGTTGTTGTTGTTGTTGTTTTTAAGGAAAACCCCAAAAGTGGTGTTGCAAATGGATATTTCCCAAAGCAAATTTCGTCTTGACTAAAAAAAGCCATTTTTCACCAGAAAAACATTTCAAACAAAAAATGCTGACCAGTTCCATTTGTAGGTTGGATTTGCATGAGGAGGAGAAGGTGTTGCAGAGAACAGTGGGATGAGAAGGGGCACCATGGAAGACACAGGCATTTGGGGAAAGAAATGAAGATACCATAAGTCTGGGGTCACTGGCAGAAAGAAGGTTCCTGGGGAGAAGGGCATAGGAGATGGAGCTGGGACAATCCACAAAGACCTTCAGCTTCCTGTGTTGTAGATCTGGCACCTATCACTGTCATTTTAAAAAAAAAATACAGTATTCTAGTAATCCTTGGTGTTACAAAGGGAGCTCTGGTTGAGGCTGAGACAGAATGAGGAGATAATGATGAATCTTTATTACAAAGATCAATTTTCTGATGGGCATGTATCTTAGTATTTCCAGTCTTAGCACCCCGATTGCTTCTGGTTTCACTTATGTGTTGGATGCTAGCACACTGATTTGTTTTTTGTCCACTGAATTTAATGGTTCTGAATCATAAAAGGGCCTCGATCCAGTTTCCAATTTTGTGGGAACACCTTATAGCGTTTAAACATCCTGATTATAGCTGATTCACCACGGCACTTAGATTTTGCAATCACAAAATCAGAAGCCACTTCTCAAAATCAGCCTAAATGTCTCTGGTTTGGGAAATTCTGCCTTAATTTGTGTGCATACATCCCATAGGCACACACTCACACATACAGACATCCATGTGCAGATGGGCACACACAAATACACTCCATGTTGGTGCTAGTTACGTTGATCAAGGAGGATAAAATGTATATTGCCAGCCTCCCAGTGCAACATACCAATTTTCAAGACACTCTAGATTGGAACAGTCCTGGCTCCAGATTGAAGGTATCCGGCTTCACTTCTATCAGCCAGTCCATGATCCAGATTCATAAAAAGTCATTGTCTAATAACTCGCACAGGGATCCAGGATCATTTGCCCACCATCCACACTTCTTAAGGGTTTGCCCTTTTGACACCCCCTCCCCAGCTTGCACCTACCATCTCTCCATCTCGTTGGACAGATAGGACCTCTTCCCACCCCTCAAAGAGATGAAATTGAGGATCCATCCCTACACATTCCAGTCTCAAACACTCCGGATCCCCTCCTCTCACAAATCTCTTAGACAGTGAGACAAATTAGCTGCTGGATTTACAGGAGCAGAGAATCTGGTTCCTTACCTGAATCTATGTATACAAGGATTACGTCGTCTACCACTGAAATGCAGCTGCCTCTGGTGTAGAACATAGCAGTTGTTTTCCAGCCCTCTAGCAATACTGCACAAAAGTTTAGGGAAGAAAGTGAAGAATAGAATATTAAATGGAGATGGTAGGTGGTCAAGATATAAATATCTCGTGGAATATGGCTTTGGCATATCTTAAACAAATATTGACTGGCTCTTGATGTTTCAGCCAACATGAATTGTCCTGAAGTCTAAACAAAGGAGCCAACAATGGTTTATAAAGCCAGAAGGCCAAGGTTAGGAGCATGATTGTTCTCTGGAGGTCAGTTGTTTAACCAAGAGGAAATAGTTTTCCATTAGAAATAACTTCAAAGCCAATTCAATAGCTCTTTGTATTAACCCTTTAGGTGTTGAAAGGTTTTGTGATGCCTTTGATGGTTCTTGTGAATCCTTTGGAAGAGAGAAGAATGCAGCATTGCAGCTTTGCAGATGGCACATATTTTCATACCTGAATTAATGAGGCAACATTAAGGTAGTTTAGGCCTGCTCTATACCTAAAATTTAAGTCAGTTTTTACATCGCTCAGA
This sequence comes from Lepidochelys olivacea, assembly GCF_965140295.1. Lineage (NCBI taxonomy): Eukaryota > Metazoa > Chordata > Testudines > Cheloniidae > Lepidochelys > Lepidochelys olivacea. Next base: position 5,109,151 of record NC_140419.1, read on the forward strand.
GAGGGTGAAAAACTCACCCCCTGAGAGCCGTAGTTGAGCCAACCTCAGCCCCGCCCTAGATACTGCTTGATTTCTTCCATTGACCTAGCTAACGCCTTTCAACAACAGAAAAATCCCATCTTGTGGCTGTAGCAAGTGTCTACACTATGGTGGCTTAGCTGCCATGCTGCTGGTAGTGTAGACACACCCTTGAATTTGGCTACATTTTTTAAAACATTAATAAAAAGAAACATCAATAGAAAATTTCTAAAAAATCAACAAAAACAGCTTTTTCTTTGACTTTCACCATTTACAAGACAAACCCTGACGCCCTGTGCTGGGGCCTGAGACCTATTCATTAATATTTATAAGCCACTTAGATAACACAGTAATGAGCACCTGAAATAAAGGAGTCTGAATAAATAAAACAAGCAACACCTTCTGTTCAACGGGATTACTTGTGGTCTTTACAGACTTGGGACCTTTAATGTGGTGCAAAAAGATGTGCAAATCAGCTTAACTATTTGATCAATGGTGCTTATTCTCCATTAATGTAGCGTCCCAGCATAGCAATGGTGGAAGCTGTAGAGCATACAGGAATCAGGCATCATCACAATCCCATCCAAGGGGCACTACGTGATACAGTGGAAGGTTAGACATTCAAATACTCTGATGGTGAATGCCATGTACGAGGATGGAGTGGAATACCATGTAAGTTGAAGGATAGTCGGCAACAGCATACAGCATTAATAGTGAATATTGATTTAGAAAATGTAAACATTCTTTCCATTCCAGCGATCGCAGGTGCTCTTAGTAACAGAGGCCGCAGTTGTTGCTTTGGAAATCTATAACTACTTCTTCTAAACTAAAAACAGATCTCGATCCCATGACAACCACTAGCAGAAGAATTTGTTCTCTTGCAGCCAAACAATTCACAATCAATCCCTGCTACATGCTGAACTACTCCCTACGGCTAAACTCCCTCTGAAAGATGTACAAGCTATCTTTCATCTAGCAGATTTGGCCGGAACAATGGGAATCATCCTCTTCACGATATCATCAAAGATAGCAAGATAAAGCCCCTGGAGAAGCGTTTACAGTGAAATATGTATGACACGTTCTAAGGAGTACTGCCTTATACATTTCATTAATGATCTGGATGATGGGATGGACTGCACCCTCAGCAAGTTCGCGGATGACACTAAGCTGGGGGGGAGAGGTAGATATGCTGAAGAGTAGGGATAGGGTCCAGAGTGACCTAGACAAATTGGAGGATTGGGCCAAAAGAAATCTGATGAGCTTCAGCAAGGGCAAGTCCTGCATTTAGGAAGGAAGAATCCCATGCACTGTTACAGGCTGTGGACTGACCGGCCAAGTGGCAGTTCTGCAGAAAAGGACTTGGGGATTACAGTGGACGAGAAGCTGGATATGAGTCAGCAGTGTGCCCTTGTTGCCAAGAAGGTTAATGGCATTTTGGGCTGCATTAGTAGGAGCACTGCCAGCAGATCGAAGGAAGTGATTATTCCCCTCTATTTGGCACTGGTGAGGCCACATCTGGAGTATTGTGTCCAGTTTTGGGCCCCCCACTACAGAAAGGAGGTGGACAAATTGGAGAGTCCAGTAGAGGGCAACAAAAATGATTAGGGGACTGGGGCACATGACTTATGATGAGAGGCTGAGGGAACTGGGCTTATTTAGTCTGCAGAAGAGAAGAGTCAGGGAGGATTCGATAGCTGCCTTCAACTACCTGAGGGGCTGGGGGGGTTCCAAAGGGGATGGAGCTCGGCTGTTCTCAGTGGTAGCAGATGACAGGACAAGGAGTAATGGTCTCTAGTTGCAGTGGGGGAGGTCTAAGTTGGATATTAGGCAAAACTATTTCACTAGGAGGGTGGTGAAGCACTGGGATGGGTTGCCTAGGGAGGTGGTGGAATCTCCATCCTTAGAGGTTTTTAAGGCCTGGCTTGACAAAGCCCTGGCTGGGATGATTTAGTTGGGGATTGGTCCTGCTTTGAGCAGGGGGTTGGACTAGATGACCTCCCGTGGTCTCTTCCAAGCCTAATTTTCTGTGATTCCTCTCCTGGGCCAACTTTCTACCTTATACAGAGGTATCAGCAACTTTGCAGCCTATTAGACCCATGTGTTCATCTTACATAGGAGCATAGAGTTGCTGTGCTAGATGAGAACCGTGATCTGCCCTCAGCAGGTCAATTGTGCAGCACACATACCCCTTGTGTCCTCCATTCTGGAGCACACAGAGAGTGGTGCCTCCAGGTGCCTCCGGGCATCCCATGGCAGCAATCATGCAGTGTAGGCCCTCTACATGAAAGCCTCCATTCATCTCTCCATCCCTGTTCAGTTTACGCATGGACTTAAAGCCTCTTGACTTGGATGGGACTTGAGCACATGCTTAAAGTTAGTCCTCCGCTTACACGCTTTGCTGGGTAAAGATGGAATTCAGCGTGTGTTACATGCTTTGCTGAGTCAAGGCCTAGGTGGGGAAATAGATCCCTGTGCCAAGGGCCAGCAAAGGCCCAGGCTTGAGGGCTCAAGGGGATGATGCATAGGCCTCGTACAAGGGGTGAATTCCACTCTGGGAGCCAGGTGTTTCCACCCCTGAGTCAGTGAGTGGGGTCAGCCACACTGTGCCCACCAGCCAGGTGGGCTCTGACCACCAGAGGCTGAAGCACAGCCAGCAGGGACTGGACATCATTATTTTGTCTGTGGGTATTTTTAAATTGTATGTATCTATTTTTGTTTTATAATAATTCTCCCCCAAACTGGCCGACTCAACCCTTCCTCTTCTACCTTCCTTTCCCTGCCCCACCACTGCCCAGCAAAGAAAAATGCCCAACGCAAGGCAATGCCAACTGATTTCCTGCATCCCTGTCAGGGAGAGGTTACTTTAGATTCCAGCTGCAGCTGCATCTCTGCTGAGGCTGCTTTCAAAGGGATCCATTTCACGCCAGGCATGGTGGGCGGTGGCTTATTGTGGGGTGGATCTTCTGCTGTGGTGTCCATCACCCAGACCTCTGCAATGGCCGACATTTCAAGGGACAACCCTCATTGCCTTCTTAATGCTCCTTGTACATTTGGTTTCCCCCATGCTTCTCCTGCTGGAAATTATTTGCATCCAAAATGCCGACTCCCAGAGCTCAGATCACAGGGAGGGCCAAGGCTGAGCCCCACTGTGTTCTAAGTTTTCTGTCTGAATATTTTTTGGGTGCCCCTAGGTGTGAAGTCTTTGTCCTGCATTTGGGCCATGGTGGTTAGAAAGATATGCACTGCCCACTAGGAAATGGGTTGAGAATCACCAAACTCACCGTACCTGGGCAACCTGACAGCTGCCAGTTATTTTTAAAGCCTCCCAGTCACTACAGACTAGAGTTGGATTTGAACCAGTGTTCTAACAGCAGCAGAGCTGTCTTTGATCTGAAGATAACATCTGAATCATGCAACATAAACTTCAATGTCAGCCTGATGACTCCTCCACTCCGCCTGCACCCTGGACAAATCCTGTCTCATCCTCCAACCCACTGAGTGCCTTGGGCATCATAAATACTATGATATCACTGTGCTAGTCAGAGAGGCAGGATTTTCAGGGTCCACTAAGGGGGTTTGCGCCCCCTCCCATAAAGCCCAGACAACCCATTGCATGACATCACGTAGGGATGGCCCGGGGCAAGGATCCATTGCATATTTTTCCTCCTGTCCATTCTCCCCATGGCAAGGGCAGGGTAAATCTGCAGTAGAATCTATAAAGTAGATCTGCATCTTGCTGGAGGAGGATTCCCTACCCATTCGTCCCTCCCATCCATGGAGATACTCAGTGCACGGCCTAGTACTGGGGCTGGGCAGGGCATGGGAAAATAGGTGCCCATGTGCTTCATTAGCTGAATTCTTCCTGCCTGGGAGAAGACTAGTTACTCAGCTCTGATATTCTGGCATCACCCAAAAGTGAAAATATTTTTTGGCAAGGGAAGCAGGCACAAAATTAGCTGCTGTATTAAACTGCCAAATCCCCTTTACTCCTTTATTAGCTGCACTTGGTGATGAGAAGTGAGGCATTAACCAGTCCACAATGCATCAAAAAAGTATTACCTTGCTTTCACTCGGTGGCAGGGAGAAGGAAATATATTTTATTACTGAGATTCCCTTGAAGGTATTCGCTTGACTTTGAGGCACCGGAGATAGAAATGAAATAAAACACAGAGATCTTGGCAGAGAAGATTTGGCAGATAATAAATAGATGAGCGTTTGGTCAATTGCTAGCCCAAAATATATCTAGGTCAGTGGTTCTCAAACTTTTTGTATTGGTGACCCCTTTCATACAGCAAGCCTCTAAGTGCGACCCCACCCTTATAAATTAAAACCACAGTTTTTATATTTAACACTGTTTTAAATGCTAAATTTATAACCCTGTTGTTTAAAAGGAATTTACCTTTTCTCACCACTTTTAAATTAAGACTAAAACACGTTATCGAATTATTGTTATAAGCAGAAAAGTTATTTTTTAAATAGTTATTGTTTAATACTGGGAAGAGGCTGCGAAAAAACTTTGTCAATATCACTTTTCACAGCAGACTTAGTGTCCTATTGCCACCCTTAATTCTGCGCTGTTGCTGGAGGCAGGCGCTGCCTTCAGAGCTGGGCGGCCGGAAAGCGGCGGCTGCTGGCTGGGTGCCCAGCTCTAAAGGCAGAGCCGTCCCCAGCAGCAGCACAAAGCTGCAGAAGTAAGGGTGGCAATGCCATATCATGCCACCCTTACTTCTGTGTAATGTTTGACCTTTGCGCTGGGAGAGTTGGCTATGGGGAAGAGGGGGCTAAGACAAATTTTGGGGTAGCGATAGCCCCTGCAGGCTCCTCCTCCCAGTATCACCCCTGCCTGTGTGTCTGACTGTTAAATTATAAATTATGTGTGTTTTTTTGCCGATCTCAGTGGTCAGATTGGTCTGTGGTTTAATGCAGTTCTTAAACTGCTGAACAATCAAGCCCTTTAATATTGCCTCAGTCCCAGGGCCGGCCTTAGGGAAAATAGCACCCTGGGCGAATTTCTATTTTGGTGCCCTTTCTTTGGAGGTGGAGTGGGTCTGGGGGTGGAACTGGGCTGGAGGGGCTCAGGCTGTCAGCCAGAGCCCCACCACCTGGGGGCTAACAGCTCGTGACCCCCATGTAATAACCTCGCAACCCCCCAGTTTGAGAACCCCGGATCTAGGAGATTGAAGCCTTGTATTGAGGTTGAGTCTTTGGTGATCTAACGGGTTGTAACAATGTCAATATCACAGCCGGAATATCAAGGGTGAAGGAGGGCATCTAAATCTAGACTTATAACCTGGCAGTGATATACATTTATGAATCATCTTAATATAATAACAATTCTGTTTTCTTCTTTTTAAAATCACACACAGACACATTTATCTTCCTCCTGGTCACAGGTCAAAATCAGAGCAGGGCCAATTTATACGAGCAGAAGATCTGGCCCAGTGTTTTTTTATATTCATCTGGCTTTCACCCTGATAAATAACAATTTACTACATCTCAGAGCACTCAGAAGCTGCAGGGCTGTCTGACCAGCCCAGCGAGGACCAATGCCATCCCAGGCTGTGTTTCAGTGCCCTTGCCTCAGGACACAAATTTTTGGGTCAAACACTCCTCATCCCCAATGGAGTAAAAAAAAACAAAGCAATTCCCCCGACTAAAGCAGGCTGTAGCCCCAGAGACTTTCCCCGCTGCTTCTCTCAGCTTTCCCCGGTTCCTTTCCTAATCCCAAAACATTCCTACACCCTACAGATCTCCAGCCCAACTCAGCTCTAGCTGGCCTTCGCGAGGACGAGATGCTCACCTCAGCCCTAACCCCAGAGTCTCGGTTGGGAAGCGACTGATCGGTCACAGCTGGGGATGGTCCATCGCCCCTTTCCAGTCATCTGTGAGTCAAGAATGCCGGATCAGACCCCTAATTTTTGTATAACTCCAGTTTGCCAAGCATCCAGATTTGGTGCCCCTCAGTGGAAGTTTAGCCTGAATAAATCCTGCCTCATTGGACCTTACCTTAACTTACTGTTTCTACACAGGGCTAACCTAGGCTAACAGATCTTCGCTGCTGCACTGCTACACAGGGTGAAGAGTCTCATTAGTCAGGGTAGCATGAAAATCGTCATTAGCAAGTCTTAATAGAAAGTCAGGGTCCTGCAGGTCAAATACTGAAGGCAGCTAATGTTGAAAACTTAAGGTCAAGTCCTGCAAACACAGAGTCATGTGAGTCACTTTACTCCGGCGAATTGTCCCCCCTGATTACTGTCCCTTTGAACGGCTTTCCTTGACTCTTCCTGTCTTTTATTTAGAAATATGATGTTACTCGTTTCATATGTTTCAACAGAAAATAGATTTTATTCCCACAGTTCTGCACTTCTCTCCTAGAGGTCAACATTTGAAGGCAATGCATAAAGGTCTTTGTTTTGGGGAATAGGGAGGTCATTTAGATTGTGTGACAATGAACATTTTAGAAGTAGCTAAATCAGGGCAGAAACCGACATGCTCTAGGCAATACAGATCATAGAATCATAGAATATCAGGGCTGGAAGGGACCTCAGGAGGTCATCTAGTCCAACCCCCTGCTCAAAGCAGGACCAATCCCCAACTAAATCATCCCAGCCAGGGCTTTGTCAAGCCTGACCTTAAAAACCTCCAAAGATGGAGATTCCACCACCTCCCTAGGTAACCCATTCCAGTGCTTCACCACCCTCCTAATGAAATAGTTTTGCCTAATATCCAACCTAGACCTCCCCCACTGCAACTAGAGACCATTGCTCCTTGTTCTGTCATCTGCCACCACTGAGAACAGCCAAGCTCCATGCTCTTTGGAACCCCCCACCCCTTTCAGGTAGTTGAAGGCAGCTATCGAATCCTTCCTGACTCTTCTCTTCTGCAGACTAAATAAGCCCAGTTCCCTCAGCCTCTCCTCATAAGTCATGTGCCCCAGTCCCCTAATCATTTTCGTTGCCCTCTGCTGGACTCTCTCCAATTTGTCCGCATCCTTTCTGTAGTGGGGGGCCCAAAACTGGACACAATACTCCAGATGTGGCCTCACCAGTGCCAAATAGAAGGGAATAATCACTTCCCTCAATCTGCTGGCAATGCTCCTACTAATGCAGCCCAAAATGCCGTTAGCCTTCTTGGCAACAAGGGCACACTGCTGACTCATATCCAGCTTCTCGTCCACTGTAATCCCCAGGTCCTTTTCTGCAGAACTGCCGCTTAGCCGGTCAGTTCACAGCCTGTAGCAGTGCATGGGATTCTTCCTTCCTAAATGCAGGACTTGCCCTTGCTGAAGCTCTTCAGATTTCTTTTGGCCCAATCCTCCAATTTGTCTAGGTCACTCTGACCCTATCTCTACCCTCCAGCTTATCTACCTCTCCCCCCAGCTTAGTGTCATCCGCAAACTTGCTGAAGGTGCAATCCATGCCATCATCCAGATCATTAATGAAGATGTTGAACAAAACCAGCCCCACGACCGACCCCTGGGGCACGCCGCTTGATATCACTGCCAACTAGACATCGAGCCATTGATCACTAACCATTGACTCCGACGATCTAGCCAACTTTCTATCCACTGTGACAAAGTTCCTCTGCCTTGGTGGGTACTGCAATTTTTGGCGGATTTGCTCACCTCAGAGGTTCACGGCAGCCCTCAGTTTGGTCACTTCTGCTAGAGGCTCAATCCTGCTGTTCACTCAGCGAACCTCATCACTGGCCAGCATGGGGGGAACAGAGAACAATCCCCGCAGTCTCTGTGTTCCACATATTGCGTTGGGGACAGGCCCGATCCCTTTCCAAATTAGACCTTCCCTTCTGGTGTTCCTCACAGACCAGGTCAATTCCTCCGGTGTCCGATCAGGAGTTGGGGGGATGCGGAGAACCCGGGCCCACCCTCTACACCAGGTTCCAGCCCAGGGCCCTGTGGATAGCAGCTTTCTACAATGTCCCCTGTATCAGCTGCGTGACAGCTACAACTCCCTGGGCTACTTCCCCATGGCCTTCCCCCAGCACCTTCTTTATCCTCACTGCAGGATCTTCCTCCTGAAGCCTGATCACACTTGTACTCTTCAATCCTCCAGCAGCATGCCTTCCTCCCTGCTCCTTGCGCGCGCCCCGCCAACCCCATTAACTGATGGGAGGTCCTTTTTAAACCAGGTGTCCTGATTAGCCTGCCTGCCATAATTGATTCTAGTAAGTTCTTAATTGGCTCCAGGTATCTTAATTAGCTTGCCTTTCTTAGTTGGTTCTAGCAGGTTCCTGATTGTTCTAGGGCAGCCCCTGCTCTGGTCACTCTGGGAACAGAAAACTATTCATCCAGTGGCCAGTATATTTGCCTTCTACCAGACTCCTGTACCCCACTGGTCTGGGTCTGTCACATCACCATATAGTCCACTCATCCAATCCATACTTCTTTAACTTGCTGGCAAGAATACTGTCAGAGACCGTATCAAAACTTTGCTAAAGTCAAGATATATTACGTCCACTGCTTTCCTCATATCCACAGAGCCAGTTATCCCATCATAGAAGGCAATCAGGTTGGTCAGGCATGACTTGCCCTTGGTGTATCCATGTTGACTGTTCCTGATCACCTTCCTTTCCTCCAAGTGCTTCAAAACAGATTCCTTGAGGACCTGCTCCATGACTTTTCCGGGGACTGATGTGAGGCTGACCAGTCTATAGTTCCCTGGATTCTCTTTCTTCCCTTTTTTAAAGATGGGCACTATAATTGCCTTTTTCCAATCGGCCGGAACCTCCTCCGATCACCACGAGTTTTCAAATGGCCAATGGCTCTGCAATCACATCAGCCAACTCCCTCAGCACCCTCAGTTGCATTAGATCCAGCCCCATGGACCTGTGCATGTCCAGCTTTTCTAAATAGTCCTTAACCTGTTCTTTCACCACTGAAGGCTGCTCACCTCCTCCACATACTGTGCTGCCCAATGCAGCAGTCTGGGAGCTGATCTTGTCTCTGAAGATAGAGGCAAAAAATCATTGAGTACTTTTTCCACATCATCTGTCACTAGGTTGCCTCACCCATTCACTAAGGGTCCCACACTTTCCCTGACCACCTTCTTGTTGCTAACATACCTATAGAAACCCTTCTAGTTACCGTTCACATCCCTTGCTAGCTGCAACTCCAACTGTGCTTTGGCCTTCCTGATTACACCCCGGCATGCTGGAGAAATACTTTTATACTCCTCTCTAGTCATCTGTCCAAGTTTCCACTTCTTGTCAGCTTCCTTTTTGTGTTTAAGCTCACTGAACATCTCACATTGGTGAGAAGGGCTGTGGCCTGTAGTAACACTGCTAAACCTACATAATGAAAAAACAGACTTGGGTCTAAAGAGGGACTTCTAATCCAGCAGCTAATGTAATGGACTTAAAAATAGTCCAGGCATCATGTGGTTCAAAATCACCAACAGCAAACCCAAATAGAGCCTGATGATTGTAAGCTGGCAAATTAAATGCTGGCCTAGTAGCTTCAGGGATGCTCTGGAATCTGGGTTCTTTTTTGCCTGCCATTATCCTCCACTCATTTTGGTCTAGCTGGGATCTCATAGGGTGCCTATCGTTGCAGTATCTGGGCTCCTGCCAAAATTATAAAAGGTGCTCAGAGTCATCTCTCGCAGCCCGCCAGTCACCAAGGATGGGACTTCATTATTTTGTACATGGGGAATTTTAAATGTATGTATTTACATTTTAAAAGAAGCCTCCCCCAGCACCGAATAACCCAATCAACCGTTTCCCTCTACCTTAGAATCATAGAAACATCAGGCTGGAATGGAGCTCAAGAGGTCTTCAAATCCAGCCCCCTCTGCTGAGTCAGGACCAAGTGACCCTAGATCATCCCTGACAGATGTTTGTCCAACCTGTCCTTATAACCCTTCAATGATGGGAATTCCACAACCTCCTTTGCAAGCCTATTCCAGAGCTTAACTACTTAGCTAACTACTATAGTTAGAAAGTTTTTCCTAATATCTAACCTAAATCTCTCTTGCTGTAGCTTAAGCCCATTATGTCTTGTCCGACCTTCAGTGGACATGGAGAACAATTGATCACAGTCCTCTTTATAACCGCCCTAAACATATTTGAAGACTGTTATCAGGTCCCCCCCTCAGTCTTCTTTCCTCAACACTAAACATGCCCAATTTTTTAAACCTTTCCCCAGAGGTCAGGTTTTCTAAACCTTTGATCATTTTTGTTGCTCTCCTCTGGCCTCTCTCCAATTCCTCCACATCTTTCTGAAAGTGAGGTGCCCAGAACTGGACACAGTAAGCCAGCTGATCCCTCACCAGTGCTGAGCAGAGCATGACAATTACCTCCTGTATCTTACCTCCTGTGACACTCCTGTTAATACACGCCAGGACTATATTAGCTTCTTTAGCGACTGCATCACATTGTTGACTCATATTCAATGTGTGATCTGCTATAACCCCCAGATCCTTTTCTGCAGTCCTACTGCCTAGCCAGTTATTCCCCATTTTGCAGTTGTGAATTTGATTTTTCCTTCCTCAGCATAGACGTTTGCACTTATCTTTATTGAATTTCATGATGTTCTTTTCAGACCAGTTCTCCAGTTTGTCAAGGTCATTTATTCCTGTCCCCTAAAGTGCTCACAACCTTATCCAGTTTGGTGGCATCATCCATATATTTTATAAGCATAATCTCCATGCTATTATCCAAGTTATTAATGAAAATATTGAATAGTACTGGACCCAGGCCTGACGCCTCCAGGACCCCTCTGGAACCTCCTAGTCTGAGAGTGAACCATTGATAGCTACTCTTTGAGTACAGTCTTTGTGCATCGACCTTGTAGTAATTTAATCTTCGAGTTTGTTGATTAGAATGTCATGTAGGACTGTGTCAAAAGTTTTCTTCTCCCTGACACCAATACTGCCTACAAAATAAAAATACACCTTGCAAGGTGTTGCCAGCTGAGGGGTTTGGTGGCTGGTTTCAGCAGATGTGAGCAGAAAGTGGAATACACCTCAATTCCATAGTATTTAGATTCCTTCTTCTTTTACATTGCACCAAAAATCTGAAAGGTGTGTAAACAACCCAGAAGCAGGAGGGATTACTTAGAGTGGTATATGGAGGTATAGAGAGGAGTGAAATTAATCTGTGGAATAATTTTACTTGTAGTAGGTGGCATCTAGCTACCATACTTACATGACTCCCGTTATGAACTGTCTGAGCATCTCATAACCTTTAATGTAGTTTTCCTCCCAACACCCCTGGGAGGTAGGACAGTGCTTCTAGGCCCATTTTACAGATATTGAACTGAGGCACAGTGAGACCAAGGCCCAGATCCTTAAAGGTACATAGGTGCCTAACTCCCATGGGTGTTACGCACCTAAATACCTTTGAGGATCTAGGCCAAAATAACTTGCAAGAGGTCACCTAGAGAGCGTGTAGCACAGCAAGGAATTAAACCCACGTCTCCTAAATACTAAACACCCAAATCACTGGACCATCTTTCTCTGTTGTGTATGAGCAGCTCAGGTACAAATCTGAGATATTTGAAACTAGACTGGGGAAAATATCAAAAAAAGATCATGTCTGGAACCTTCCTGTTTTGGCAGCCCGCGATATGCCAGATGACCTGACCCATCTCTAACCTCCAGCAGTCTATTATGCTTTCACTTCTGCTCCGGGAAGCCAGTGACATGCCAACACTCGGCATCCCAAGAGGGGGAGATTTCGTAGGCGAAGCTGTGATGTGAGCCTATCAGTTGGGCTCATCCAGTACGTGCATTGCTCTCCATGTGCAGCATTCTATGTTCCTGGGGGAAACACGGAAGAGACACCCATGGAAACTCCCCCTTGGGAAGCGAAGGAGGGAGCTGTGACATGCAAAGCCTGAACAAGCAGGGAGAAGGCAGGCAAACTGTAGCACTTCACTCAAGCTACTTCCTCTGCCTTGGGGAGAAAAGAGGCCATTTATTAAAAGGACCAGGCCTAGTTCTCCTCTCCCACACATTGGTGTAAATCAGGAATAACTCATGTGATGTGTGCGGAGCGCAGTAGTTTAAGGGAGATCAGACTCAAGCCCCTTTATTCCAGCATGGTCAGGATAAAATGAATCCCAAGCACAGCCCAATATTTAATGCCATCCTACAGTTTTTTCTGCACATATTGTCCTGATTCTGCGATCCTTAGTTATATAGAACACCCCGTATTCATGGAAGCAGCCCCCCCATTCCTCCTGGGGTGGGGTGGGGGGTGGGCTCTGAAGCCCATGGAACTATTGGTGTGCATAAGGGTGGCAAGATTGGCCTTTTTTGTTTTGTGAACAAACTCTTTCCATTCAGAGTGGATACCACTTTGATACTGGGGAACCCAGAAGTAGTGCACTCAAGTTTACTCACTTCTCTTTTGGGGAATATAGAGTTTAGTTAGGTTCATTTATCCATCTCTTTTTTTTACCACTACACCACTGGAATCCAGTAAGAGATGGCTTTCCTTGCCCAAGAGAGAGTGTGTGAACTGCCTCTTTAACTGAAACCTGCAGTCATATACTTCATCTCCTGTTTAATGATTCACCTCCCAACCAGCCCACTTGCACCTTTGTAATCTTTTTGAAGGTTAACTTGTTGATCCAGCCTTGGAAGCTTGCGAGAGGTAGCAGCTTCTCAGAGAAGTTTGGAAGCCAAAGTGGCACATTCTCTTTCAGAAGTCACTTTACTCGACGCTCAGGATCTGGGGAAACAGATGGGAGGCTTGGAAAGGGAATGAAAAAAGGGAGCGAAATTTAAACCAAAGAAAGGGGAGAAAAAGCACTTGGATTTTGCTTTTTACTCTTTGGAGACAGCTGGATTTTTAGTTCTGTTTTAGAGGAATAATTGGTTAAAAATAATCTTACAGGGAAATAATTTTTTTAGGACATATGGAGTTAAAATATGATTGATAACAATCTATGTAACCATGCCCTGGATTATAGGTTACTCAGTACAGCCCACAGATAGGGAAGAATGTATTTACCATATACTCGATGCAGATATATATCCCATGGAATTCTTCCTCATCACTGTCAGATCCAACTGACTATTGCTTGCTGCGGCTTTTATTTATTTTTTTAATTCTTTAAAACACAGAGAAGCCCCACTGGAATTATTCATCTCAAAATCATCTTAAATTACCCCAGCCATTTTACAGTCCATCATGAAAAAGAGGAGAGAATTCAATTTTTTACCAAGTACTTAAAAAAAAGCTCTTCCAAATAAAATAAAATAAAATAAAATAAAATAAAATAAAATAAAATAAAATAAATCCCTCCCCACTTACTAGTATCCTCACAAATAATGTTGTGACCCATTTACTGTATCTAAATATAGTTAATAATTCAGTCTACCTGGTATTATTTAATTCTGTATCTACTAATAGAATATTTGTAAAATACTTTGTAAATAGACAGATACAAATGAAGCTTTCCCAAATAAAGTTTGTTAGCACCATCCATCCTTTTAAAAAGGATACACAGAACTAAAGGATTCCAGGAGACATACAAATTATTGACATTTCCCCCTTTATTTATTGATATCTTCCAATTAATTAACTGAGTTCTTGTTTAAGTATAGTCACAAACATTCCATGAACCAAAATTGTACTGATCACTCAAAGAACTGTATAGACAAAGCATTAAAATGTTATTTGAAGAAAGAAAATTAAATGCAGATAACATTAACCACATAGCTGTCTAACAAAACAATTAATAAAACAATAACTATCAAAATAGCTTAGAATAAGAATTAAGGGTCATATGTAAATCCATTGAACTCAGTGGGAGTCTTTCCATTTTTGGATCAGGCCCTTTGTCACTATAGGAAATATTGTTGGATAAACTTCTTAGTTCACAAAGTTCTTCTTATGAAATCAAAATGTTTTCCACAGCTGACTTTTATTACCTTGGATTTGGCTGGGCCTTCTAGGCACTATTGTAATAGAAATAGATAGTAATAATAAATAAGAATCTGTTTCAAAGACTGTCCTTGATCAATTTTTTTCAGGCAAACCAAACACTTATGTAACCCAGGCTTGAATCATCTCAGGGATTTTGTTCGTTTCTTTTGTTTTTAATCTCATTAGTTGATTGTTAAGAGAGGTGCCAAAAAAAAAAAAGCCACTTCTAGCACAGCTTAAAATACATGGTGAGTTTTAAATTTCCACAAGTCTCATGCTTAATATTTTCAAATGAGACAAATTCTAACAAGAAGCAGCAGGCAAAAAAGAAAAAATAGGGGTAAGGCATGGGGAAGGGAGTATGGAATGTATGGTTGTATTTGAAAATGTTATAGGTCAGTGGTACAAGGTCTTCGTAAATTTCCCTTACTACATGTGAATCACTTAATTTTGCTCTACTTAATCACCAACAAACTCAGCAGAAAAGGAAAAAAACAAACCAAGCCCCACAGACTTTGGTCTGTAATTGGTTAAAAATTGATTGGGGGCAGAGAGGAGGAAGGATAATTTTCTGTGATTGGCTGGATGCTCACTAGTACTTGGGTTTGAAATTTACCTTTTAAACCAAAGATCATGTATGTGTGGCATAGAATTGTGATGCCTACTTACACGGTGATGGGAACAATAGATACCCTTACATACATCCTGTGTAATTACTTTCCTGGCTGTAAGTATTTGCAGGGATAGATAGATAGATAGATAGATAGATAGAGAGAGAGAGAGAGAGAGAGAGAGAGAGAGAGAGAGAGAGAGAGAGAGAGAGAGAAACTGCAAACATTCTACTCTTACACTTACCTGGGGAAAGTAATTTTTGACAGACAAGTTTCACAATGAATCTCATAGTAATGACGGGAAAGTAGATCTGTCAATTAACAGGACAATTTCTCAATAATACATTAATGCCAAATTTACTGATAAAATATGATTATCCAGTTCTCCAAGTCTCATTATCTGAACTGTCCTGTTGTGTGACACTGGGCCAAGTGCCCTCACTGTCTTGGAATTACATTGACAATTGCCTTGATTATCCAATTGCCTTGGTATTCTAGATTTAGTCTCCAGGATATCTGAAAATTGAGGTTTTATTTAGAGAGAGATAGTGTGATAACATGTGTGAAACCAGTAACACAACTGTTGAGTGGTTTCTTTTTAGGTGGATGAGTGAATAATAACTTTTCCAGTTGAAAGTACAGGGAGGTTTTTAGGCAGATAGGCTGAAAATCTCTCTCCCTCCCCTTCTGCAGCCTGTGTCCCTTTGTTGCATGAAGGATGAAATAAACAAGACACTCCACTGTGGGCATGTGAATGGAAAAGTACCAGTGTAGTCCCCATGCACATTCTTGGACTGTGAGTGATCTGCAGCAGCCTTCATAGCTGGTTTAGTATGGTCCGGTGTACCGAGGGTGTGTACAAAAAGCCAGGTCCTACCATGCAAATCAAGTTTTTCCACTTCCAGTCCTTTCCCCAGAAGGAAGGATCCTGCCAGATCATGAATACTCCAATAAAAACACTATTTAACATAATAATATCTCCCTCCTACTCCCCTCTCCTGTAGTTTACAAACATTAGGGTGTTTCCCCCTGGTCCTTCCACAACTCCAGCTGCTGCCACTTCTGATACCAGTGCTGGGGGAAAAATTGTTCTAAGCATAAGGAACTGAAATCAACAAATGATCAGCAAGAGGGGCAGTTTGTTTAGCTCTTGGAGTTTATTTTAATTGCAGGATTGTTTTGTAATGAACACAGCAGTAGCAGGGCAAGTCTTCTGGGATCAGGCAGAGTATTCTGAGGGTTTTCCCTGTAAATAAAAACAAAGAGATCTATATTTAAAACAATAAACTAAAACAGAATGAGATGCAAGAACCTGGCCTGTTGGGCTGTTTGGTTTTGAACTTAAACCATAACACTTATTAAAGAGCTTTGCTGTTGTCACGGATACAGTGGCAGAAGTGTCCATCCTTTTGAAAGTGCTATGTTAATAAATCCAGAAAGCTCCTAGTCCAGATGCAAAGAAAAGGGGAAAACATGCATTTGTGCTGACGGGCAGCAAGCAAAAGCAAGCTGGTAATCTCGAGTAGTTTGTTATGATGATGCCAAAAAATTATGACTGTGTGATTTTATGCAAATCAAGGGAATGGACGGTTAAAAAACTAAATGTCAGGTAGATAAGATCGCATACACCTAGAGTAGTGTCATGATATTCTTTGAATGTTACATTCATACTGGAAACCAAAACATGTTACAGAAATCAGACACCCACAAAAGGGCTCACAGATTGCACTGAAGACAGGCTCCTGCAAAGCACCAACCTCGGACAGAAAAGTAGGTTAGATTAGAAAACAAGATAATGCAATTGAATCAGGGAATACACTGCTCTATGCAGTGTGCAATCCACCCTTATTTTATAAAATTACATGCACTAAACTGCCTTTAAATAATGTTTATGTTATGACACAAAGCTGATAAAAAGGGCTGGATTTCCACAGCTCAGCTGACAATCCGACTATAACTGCCATAGGAAAAGTGTCAAAGACGGAGTGTCCTTTCTTAAGGGTCACGTTTCTGCCTCTGGCACTTTTTTTTAAAGACCTGGTGGTTCTGTGTATACAGTATTTGGGTAAGTAGGATTTATTTCCTGAAGGGGCTAATTTAAAAAAAAATGAAAATAATTTAAAATTGAGATTTATTTAAAAATATATATATTTATCAAAAGATCAGGCCCACCCCTTTAAATGTGTTGCTTACCTGACAACATGAAATACTTGCATATAAAAACGTATTCTGTATCCCTGTAGGACTGACTAATTCTGTATTCAGGGCCATCTACCATCCTTGATCAATATATCCTATGGCCTTAAATCTAGAATTGTAATTGTAGAGGGGTAAGTATTATTATTAATAATAATTTACATTTATGTGGTGCTTTTCATCCAGAAGTAGTTTAGACAGGGAAAACAACCAAGCCACCTGTGACATGCCTCTCAGGTGGCTAGTAACTCAGCAGTTTTGCAGGAGGGGAAAGTGAAGAATAAACTTTTCCCAACCATAGGAGGATTTTTAAGTCAGCAGAATTATCTCCATTGCCATTTTGACTAGAATACTAGGGTTAATACAATAAATTATAGCCTGTGTCAGAAGCAGTGGTATCAATCTGATGGGTGACCATGTCTTCATCACTGGTTTGAAACCTAGGTATGACTGATCTGACACACTGCAAAAGGAGCTGTCCTGGTCCTTCATGTAAATCTAATGTTTACTATTGTATTGACGTGGAATATGGACAAACCATGTAGGTCGATATAGTGAGGACTGCTCCTACAGTCCTTATATGTGTGTAAGGACCAAAAAGGAAATATGGGGGGAACGGAGGGTTGCATGCATCAGATCTGAAGCACTGGATCCAGATTATACAAGAAATTAAAGCATTTGCATAGCAGGTCAATGTTAACAACTTGGTTATTTACATGTTTTTATATCCACTCCACTCCCCGCCCACTTTCCTGTTAAATTCCCCCTTCAAGGGCCAGTTTCATCTTAAAATTCAGACAGTTATTGAGCTAAAGGAATGTCATCATATAGTCAATATTAGTAAACTTCCTTGCCATTTTGCAAGATGTGACTACAAATCTGGCGTGGAATTCCGACCTCACTCCCAGGCCCAGCAGGGGCTAGATGTGCTGTGAAGAAAGCAAATGACGGACTTGCTCTGCGGTGACCCCTCTGGCCAATGTAGGAGTGGCATGCATGGGATTTGAAGGGTATTCTATGTAGCCTTTCCTATGCTGGATATTGCATTCCCTACGCATTCAAAACTCTCATTTCAGAGTATGGGGAAGAAACTTCAAGGAAAGTTAATGGGGGGTTTAGGTGCCCAAGGAATGTATGTTCAAGGTACTGGGTGGGGGTGAAGGGAAACCATGAGAAGGCAAGGGCGAAATGGAGAGGAGGGAGAGAATATGGGACTCCCAGGAAAAATTAATAAAATCTATTATTTGCTTCCAGGCTGAGAACCTAGATATCAAGTTCCCAGCCCAAAGGGAATGCTCATAGCTGATTGATAACTCCTTGTAAACAGCGGGCTGATAATGGAAACTCTGATGCAACCCCACATTTGGCAGCATAAATGCATGACAAGAATTCAACTCTGTAAAATGCCAGTTGGAACAGCAATCATGATAAATCTTCAATCTTAGGATTTTTTTTAGCTCCTTCCTAACTTTCTGCAAACATTGCATTCAGCCAACAGATCAATACACGCAGAAGAAAAGATCAGACTGCAGAGCGGGACAAACAGAACAGAGATTTTCTTCATAAATTCCATCTCGTATGGAAACAAAAGCCTAGTTATTATCATCATTATATTATTTGTTATTAAGTCCATTTATATAGCACCATTTGTTTACACTGCTCTTTGCAAACACAGATAAACAAGATAAACACAGATAAACACATCTTCCCTGTCCCTGAGATCTTACAATCTAAGTAAAGCTATGCTTGTTCGCGTTGAATTATATATTACTTTTTAACTACAGGGAAGACGTCTTTAAAGCATGTCTGTATCATCTCAAGTGTCTGAGTATGAGACCTGACTTGCTACTGGGCTATTTTAAAGAATAGATGGAGTATTAGTCGTAAAGCTCTCCTTCTTTTTTCTACTTTAAAGCAGATCTGAGCATTTCAGTTCAGGGACTTTGCTGCAAATAAAAAATGCAGCATAGAATGTACAATAATATCTTTGTATTAGGGTTGCAGCCTTTGTGGAATTCATTTGTAATTTAATAAGTTAGCTGGAGCTAGGGCACAGTGACCCTGTGATGGTTTTTCTTGTGAACAAATTTCTATTAATCGTTATAAACATGAAATACCATCATTCAGACACACACACACACACACGGCCGTCCACCCCTTCCTTCTCTGTTATGTGGAAGTAGCCACCAGAAATACTGGATCCTTTTACCCCAAAATGATCAGGGAAAAAAATAAATAATTGCAATAGAAATCAGCTGACATGTACACACTCAGACCAGGCCTGAGTGGATTCACAGTGAAAATAAAGATGCAATGCATTTGCTTATATATATATATATATATGGCTAAAGGGTCCACATAATAATACGTTTACAATCTGCCCCTGCCCTCTCCGCACTACCCACCACACACACCAGTAACTCTATCAGTAACACAGATTGGAAGGTCTTTACATTTTCACTGCTGGCTGAAGTCTCCTCCAATGGCAAAGGCAGAAGGCAGGGCAGGCCTTTACAGTTCCCTCCCGAAACAGTCTACAGCTGCTTTAAAAAACCAAAAGTAATAAAAAAAAATTCCACACTACCGTAGCTTGACATTTCCCTCCACCCAGAGGAAGCTATCTATTGACACACTGTTTACAATCTATTTTGCACGAATCAGCAACAATGACAACAACTGCGAAGAGTCCTGGAAAGGGAAGGAGGGGAAAAAGAAAAGGACCAAACGAAAACATAACCCTCCAAGTCTATTTCTTTTCAAGAACAAGGATATTCCTCACATGAAAAAAAGCAATGCCAAAACCATAATTAAAACACAGATCTGTCTGGGGGGGATGGGGGGAAGAAGCTTCTTTCGTCGAAAGTAAATCCCTTGCACGATCGTGAGAGCCAAAAAGAGGTGGATGGAACATTAAAAAAAAAATAAAAAAAAGACGGATTATTTTTCAAAAAGCGTCCAAGGCAGCAGGATCCCGGGATCTTTTTACAGGAGAAACTTGCTCAAGCAGATGCAAAAAATAACGTTAAACGGTTCTGTGTCTCGCCTCCCTACGGACTGCCTGAGATTTTGTCTGCCTCCTCCTCCTGCTTTTTTAATTAGGGTTTCCCCCCCCCCTCCTGCGTTATGAAAACCTCCCCCCAACACCCTCTCCCAGGCCCCTACATTGTAACGCATTTTGCTGGGGGGGTGAGCAGAGCTGCGGGGGGGGGGGATCTGGTGTACTGCGAGGAGGCCGGCGGTGTTTGCGGGGCTTTCACGACCGAGAGCGGGGTGGCCTCAGCCCTGGATCTCTCTTATGTCACCGAATAGCAAATTAGTTCTCAGAATTCCAGGGGCCGAACGCTGCAACACTGAAGCCGCCCCGACGTCACAGAAGGCAGGCGGCCACGTGACTCCAGAGACCGGCGCCTACCACCGGCCGCGGGGGGAGCCCCCCCCGGCCCCGGCCTATGGCCCCCGCTGGCGGCGCCGCCGCCGGGTGGGGGCCCCCGGCCGGGAAGGCTCCGCGGGGTCCCGGCGGCGGGCGGCAGGGGGCGGGCGGGGCGGATCAGGGCGGAGCGAGCGGGGAGGCAGGGAGGGGTGGCATGTGGCCTCCCCTGGGCCGGGCGCAGTGGTAGAGTCGGCAGCTCAAATTCCGAGAATTGAGCTCTGTTGATTCTTAGAACTGGGGTTCTTAGAAGTGGTGATGCAAGGAGTTTCTAGGAAAGCCCGGAGACCAGGTGATTGCTGCCGCCGCCGCCGCCGCTTCTAGCGCCGCCGCCGCTGCTCCTGCTTCTTTACCCTTTAAGGCTGGAGGTTGCCAGGCGCCTGCCCCTGGCTCCCGGGCGCCTCTCTCCCCGTCCCCGGGTCCCTCCTTCCTTCCCTCCCTGCCGCGGGCGGCAGGTGTTCGGGGCGCGGAGCCGGCCGGGGGGCTTGTGGAGGGGGGGGGCCTCGCGTGGTTTTATTTGGGGGGGTGCGGGTGAGGTTGGTGTGTTTTTGTTTGGTGTTTTTTTTTTTTCCTTTTTGCGGGGCAGGGCCGAGGCGCCGCCGCGGAGCGAGCCCGGAGTGTTCGCCGGCGGGGAAGGGAGGGGTGCCCGGCGGAGATCGCCGGCTCCGGGGACCTGGGGGGCGGGGGGGGGGGGCTCTGCGCTGCCCCGCGGGGCTGCTTCCCTTCCCGGCTGACTCCTGCGCCGGGCCGGGCTGTCAGGAGGAGGATGTGGCGGCTCGCCCGGGGCCGGCTGCCCTCTCTCGGGCTGCCTCTCGCCCTGCCCCCGCGGACGGGGAGCGGAGGCTCTCCGCCTTCGCTGCTTCGCTCGCCTTTCTTGGCCGAGGCGCCCCTCGCCTGGCGCCCGGCCACCACCGGCCTCTCCGAGTCGATTAAGTGACAGCGGGCAGAGATTTGCCACAACAAATGTCCCCAGCAAAACTCGGCCGCTTTGCCCTGGCCCCGGAGCCCCGCTGCCTCCCCCTGCGGTCGCTCGGACACCCCGTTGGGCTTGAATTGTGTGTGTTCGCGGCCCGGCGATTTGCACGGTGGTTGTCTCTGCGTGGGAAACCTGTTTAGCATCCACGGTCTTCTTTGCGGTTGGGGAAGAACCTTCCTCCCGGGGGGAGGGGGCTCTGCACCTGCGGCCGCATCTGGATGTGGGCTCTGGGATCTTCGCGGCGATGGGGAGGTGTGGACAGGACAGGGGAGGGGAGGTGGGAGCGAGATCGCTGGCCTGGGGGGGGGGGGGAAGGGGTGTGTGGCAGTAAATGTTGTGGTGTTTTGGGTGCTGCGTGACTTAAGGTTGTCTCCTAATGGCTGCGTTGTTGTTGTGTGTTTTTGTTTTTCTCCTCCACGGTGCAAAATCTCCGAGAGGGGAACCTGTACGGCTGATAAGGAAAGGCACATGCACCAGGGCTCAGACTAGACAGGGTGTTTGCACAGGGCAGGAGCGGCGGCGGACAAAAACGCTCCCGATTTTATTTCTAGACTGTGCTGGGGAGGCGTTGACAACGCAACTTGGTTGCGTGTGTGGTGTGTTTTTGTTTTTGTTTTTTTGTTTCCCCCCTCTCCCCAATCCAATGCAAATAGATGACTTTGCAAAAGGGCTCGCGAATTCTGCAACCTGTGGCTGTCTAGTCCTGCCAGCCCAAGCGGTAAAAAAAACCAGGATTGCTGGATAAGACTTGCGGGAGATTTTGAGGGGGATCCCAAAGTAATTGTGCGAAGTGACTGTTGCTTGGATCGACTAACTCTTTCTTACCTGTCTGAGCTGACAACGTCCACTCTTTGCTTTTTAAAAAAGCAGAGTAATTATTTAGGAAACATGCTTGTATTTCATAGAATAATGACCCCATCCTGGGTTTGGTTTGTGGGTTTGTTTTTTTTTTGACAGAGGAAATAAAAGTATTTTTGACCAAGACATAAGTGCTTTAAGGAGGCTTTAAAAAAATCTGGCTACTGATTTTATATATATATATATAATTTGGATTATCACCAGTTTGAGGGGGAAAGTCCGTCAAACCAGCGTTTACGAAATAATTCTGGGCTCAGAACTCAGGTGCAAAGGGAGCGAAAGCTCCCAGGGCTCGTGTCCAAGAGGGCGAGCGTCCTACAGGAAACCCGTGTAATCTTTTAATGGATTTCCAATTAGTTTATGGTCTCCTTGAGTGCAGCTTATGTCCTCAAAACGCCCAAGACACGGCTGCTGCGGAATGTAAACACGAGCCGCGGATGGCTCCGGAGCAGGGTTGCAGGGCCCGTGGAGACGGGCTGCCCTCTCTCTTCCCGGAGTGGGGGGGGGGGGGGGTTAAAAAACAAAAAGAAATCAGTAGCCGGGGACAATTCCGCTTGTTCTCCGCGCCGTTTACTACCACGGCGCGCTTGGCGTGGAGACTGGCGGTCGTAAATCTGCTGTCCCAGCTGGCCCCTTTCCACACGCTATTCCTGGAGGTAGCAGCACCAGCAAAGAGGAGCAGGCGGGTTTGTTTGAAAAGGGAAGGTGGGGTGGGGGAGGGATCAGAAATCTCAGAGCTTTGCAAGAGTGCACGCAACCCCCCCACCCCCCGCTGCTGTCTCGAATACAAGGTGCAAAGTATCAAACTTTGGGGGGTGAGGGGGGGGGTGAATCTTTAGAAATCTCTCTAGTTCAGCCAGCCAGGGCTGCAATCCGATCCCTGTTGACACATGGAATCACGTCAAGGGGTTGCTGCTGAGGTTTGACAATTCTAATGAGAGAGGGGTGGTGAAAACCCGTCTGTATTTCTATAAGGAGACGCAGGGGGAGAAAGTCGACCAAACCCCAGTGCCCACAGAGCGAAAGGTTCATTTTCCTCACACCTAACCTTGTTAATTTCTTCAAGGGATTTTTTTTTTTTAATGGCAGGAGTGCCTTCTCCAGAGGAATGTATCCAAGACAAATTGCTTCTGCTTGGCAGGGAGGAATGGGGGGAAAGCTGGGGTCTGTGCAGTCTGTGTGTGTGTGTGTTTTATTGGAGAGTTCCAGTTAGTTGTGTAAATGACAGATATGACTTGATGTCAAAATACTTTCCCCTCCCACCCCGGAGAAACTTTGTTGTGAAAACTTAGTGGTTTAAGTAGTCGGTGTGGCGTAGCAGCGACCTCTCTCGGTTGTAAAGGGAATGGCCTTTTGGATGTGTCGGGGGTTTTGTTTATTGTCACAATATTTTGAAATATTATGAAATAGCCTTGATGGCCGAGAAGGAGGAGTAGGGAAATAAAAACATCCTACCTTTTTTGGAAAATGTGTGGCTTCTCTTCCAGTCTTTGAATCTGACTTTTAAAAGGCATCCAACCCAAGATCTGGCTATGTTTATACACCAGGTAAATCTGATTTAAAAATAAAGTACAAAAAAAAAAAAGAGAGAGAGAGAGAAGAAGCCTGTATCAGTGAGAGTTTTGCCATTGACTTCACTGGAAGCAGGGTCAGCACTAAACTGGCTTGGGAATGGAGGAAATCTACACTGATAAGCAGAAAAGGATCCTGCAGCCTCTAACTGGGGCAAAATTCTCATTGACTCCAGAAGATGTTTTACTGTCATCAAGCACCATCTTGCTGCTTGTCCTGAGGTTTTAAAATTTAATGATTATTCACAATATTGTATTAAAGGTTTATGGGATAAGTGCTTTCAGAATAAATACAGACTTCCTTCCAGCAAGCCTTAAGGGCTTGTTTTACATCTAGGAAATCTCTTCAAAAATATTTTAAGGCAAAACTTTTTCTCATAGGGCAAGAACTTCAGTTTGCATTACAACTGTGTGTTTTAACCAGCAATCCAGTCTTTTTTTTTTTTAATTTTCTTTGTCAAGTAATCAGTGATTTAAAATATTCAAAGGCTGTGTAAGGATCTTCCAGAAGAATGGATTCTTTCATTGTTCCAGGAAGAACAGTCTTCATTTGTAGGGAAATGCTCAATGTTGAGGGGGCAAAGTAGATCAAAGATCTCTTGGGATATGTTTCAAATCAAGTCTGCTCCCACCCACCCCTGTTTTGACTGTCTGAGTCAATAATCAGAGAAGAAATGGTATTTCACTGGTTATTTATTATTCTAAAGAGACAGAACTCTGAATGAGAGTTGATTCTCAAAGAGAACACCAAAAGCAAGTCAAAGGTGTGTTTTCTTCTTCTTTTTTAATTGCTAGTGTTCCCAGCTAGCCTAAATGCTGGATAGTGAGGACTGAAGACTTCTGTCTGAGTCTAAAATAAGCCTAGCAGAAACATTAAGTTGTGAAAAGCAAGGATGGAAAAGCTTGTAAAAAAATAATAATGTTGCTCAGACGTGTGTTTAAGAGGAACAGAATTACATCGACAAAATTATATGTTTTCCAGCCTCAGCTGTGGCGTTTTATTTTCCAAGGGAAATAGATCTCTACGACAAAGCTAAAGGATGCCATCTAGTGGTGTGTTCTTAAAATTCCTTTTGGTGACTGGTTGCAACTAATCTTTCAAGCTTGGGAAATCAAAAACATGTTGTATGCAGTACTTTAAAAAAATTCCTAGCTAGCTAAAAGTCAGCAATGAAGAATACAGAGACCCATCTAGGGCCACAGAAATTGACTAGCCTAGCTGAAAACAATCAAGTACATATTAAAATGTTATTGATACTTACATATGGAGCTCTGTCTGAATGTTTTCATGAAATCACATGTAAAATATTTCCTGCCTGTGGTGTTCCTCTACTGTTCCTGAATCATTGTCTAATATAGGTTGTCTTGTGTTGCAGAATTCTGCATTCATTTAAAAAAGGTTTCAATCACCCTACATGGCAGCAACCTACTAGTTTATAAGAAAGTCTTAAGAAATATACTATATTATCAATATGTTATCCAAATACCAATGTAAATGCAGGTGCCAAAACTTAATTGAGATAATGCCAAGTTTTTTTTTAAAAAATCTGATTTCAAGCAACATTTTCTTAATGTGCTACAAGGACTTTAGAGGAGCAAGATAAAATAATTTAAATAGCCAAGTTACATTTATCCTCTTGGACAAAAAAGATCAAGGTAACATCTGTTTCAGCTCCTAGTGCTGCAACATTTTGGATGCAAACACTGTCTGGGGAGGTGTTAACAATTTTAGTTGAAACTTTAAAAAATAGTGGGGCCTACTTAAAAACTAATTTGGGGAAAAATTTGACTTGACAGTTTTTCATTTGGATTTATAGTTAAGTACGGGGTCTGTGAACAAGAATCTCCTCTATGAAGAATGCCCATATTTTTGCCCTAGATTTATTATTAAACCATTCTTGTGGTTGGTAGAACTACAGCAAAAACTGTAATTCCCATGTGGAAATTCTATTTCTAAGGGAGGGTGGGGGATAGTGGTTGGCTTTCTCCCCCATCCCTGTGTTGTAGGCTAGTCTCTTCACCTCCAATTACATTTATTATCAATCAGACACAATGAAGACATAAATTTTACTGACCACAGAGGGAGGCTATTGACTAATGCACTGTAGAACTGCTCGAAGAGGAGAGACACTTCTCCCTGAGTCACAGGACTGGTCATTCTGTAGGATAACTTACATGGATGGCATCTTCCCAAATACACCATGCTATGCTATTTTCAAAAATGCAGTGTGGGCTAATAGCCACTGGAGCAGCTATGAGGGCTAAATTTATTTGCTGAGTCTGAGCTGGAGTATACCTGGATATGTGTCCACAGTCCAAACTTGCAGTTACAGTAATGTATTCTTTTAAGCCACTTTAAATAGTATGTGATGTTTGAGATAATGGGCCACATTTTCCCTGGCGTCACTTCAATTGAAATAACATTTCTGTATTCATTTTAAAAATGAATGGGTGGACTTTCTTATGGATTTGGAAGCACTGAAAAAAGGGTCACTCATCCCTTTCCAAGGACACTTATTGGCTTTCTATTTTCATTAATGCTAAGCAAGATTTTGGCAGTATCAATAGGATTTTGAGATGGTATTTTCCCCCCTCCCCCTCTTTATTTTTAAATGAAGAGTAAAGTAATGTGCAGACTAGAAACTGGGCCATTTCCAAGCATTCAAAAGTGCAACCAGTTTAAACTCTTCTTCAAAGCAAGACATTAAAATACACTGTAGCAGCTTGCAGTGCCAGAAGAAATATGCAGGTTTCCTGGTTACAAATGCTGATAATTAACCCATCCCTGTAATATATTGCATTTCCTAGAAACAATTGTTTGCTGGCAGGAAATGGGACCAGACTGAAAGAGCACAGAATGCTTAATATGCTGCTAGTGACCTAGTCGCCAGAGGGAACAAGGGATGGGGAAGAGTATCCAAAGCCTCTTTGATTTACGCTGACACAGTATTTAACTCTTAGAGATTTTTTTCTCTCTTTATTTTGTTGTTGTTAATCAAAACGGGTGTTGGCCTAGCCCCAGGAGGCTACTAGATTAATAAAGCCATGCTCTGACAGCTGAAGGCCTCTTACAAGCCCCTGATCTCATGCCATTCTGTAAGAAATGAAAGCTCTGAGAGCCAGGGAGCTGGCAAGGAGGTCTCTGTCACAGGAGGGTGACTTTCCCCTCTACTAATGGGGACTCCCTGCGGTGCCCTCTGGGCTCTGCTTAGCGGGCAGGTCCCAAGGGGCTGGCAAACCCTGGGGTCCCTGCTTTGGGTCACTTGCCCCCAGGAGACCAATGGCAGGGACCCCCGCGGCTGTCTCTGCTGATGCTACAAGCCTGTGCCTTGCTGGAGTCGGGTGGCTCTGTGATGCCTGGCGGCGGAGCGCCCCCTAGCGGGCAGAGGGGCGTCGCAGCCCGGCGCGAAGGCCGGCTCGCTCGCTGCGAATCAGCCTGCCGTGGCTTGCGGAGGGAGAGATGGGGCGAGCTCCTGCCAGTCGCAGGCTGGCCCTGGCTAGGGCTCCGGGGGGCGAGGTGCCGCCCCGCTCCCCCCCCCCCGCCCAGTGTAGGTGGTGGTGTGTTTATTTATTTATTTATTTAATTGCAGGTGGATTTGATCCACCAGCCTCCTGCCAAGGACGGGGAGGGTGCAGCGGCAAGGGGGAGGAGCTGGGCACTGGGGGGGCGGGGGGGGGGGTTGGGGACGGAGCTGGCCGGGCCCCTAAGCGGCGGACCCCCCACCTCCACCCCTCTGCGGGCTCAGCAGCGGTCCAGCGCCAGAGCAATGGTGTCTCCAGCCCCCTCGCCCACGTGGGGGGGCCGGCCCCTGGGCGCCCCCAGGCCGGGCTCTGGGCTCCAGCCCCCCCCCCCCTTGTCGCGTTGCAAAGGGCTGCAGCCTGGCCCGCGACGGGGACGGTCTCCCCAGGCTCGCCGTGCCCCGGGCTCGGCTCCCGCCTCTCTTCCTAGAACAGGGCTGCCAGGAGCCGGAGCCCGGCGCGTTCCCGGAATGACAGCGCGGTGCCCTTCCCCGGCGCGAACTGGCCATGGGGGGGCATTTCCTCCCCGTGTAAACGCAGCCAGTCCGGAGCACGCCCGGCCGCTCACACCGCACCGGCTGGGCTGGGGCCGGCAGCTGGCTGCAAGGTACCGTGGGAAAGAGAAGCTCCGAGGGGGTGTCTCTGTGCTGGGGGGGGGGATATATTTCCTTTTCCCTCCCTTACATCAGCAGGGCTAGAGGGTGACCTGGGAGGGGAAGCATTATTTGGAAGCGGATCCCCTCCTTCCAACCCCCCCACGTGCAGAAAAGGTGACCTTTGGTGGGGTGAACCCTGGAGCGTGAGAATTTGGCTTGGGGGGGGGGGGTAATAGATTTCATATCGGAGTTGCGGGGTGGTGAAGGAACTATCAGCCATTAAATCTTGACCGTCTCTTTATTGTTGCTGAACTGTGCTGTCTTATGATCAGGTGACTGCAAAGGCCAAACGGTGGGGGGGGACGGGGGACGACACGACACTCATTTGCATCTGGCTTGATTAATATGGGGTGGGTGGGTAAAGAGTGTGTCGCGTGGGGGGGGGGGGGGAGGAGCGCCTTCCTCTTTCTCAATCACAGCAGCAGATTGAAGGCAGATCCTGGTGTGAAGCTCAATGCAATGGTCCCTTGTTGGATAAGGCTGCTTGGCTGTCAGGAGCCCAGATTTGTCTGCTTTCTAGAGGAGCCTCTTCCAGGCCAGCGGTGGGTTTGCAGAGGGGCAGCCGGGCGGACCCAAGATGGGTTGGGCAGCTAGACTGGACGGGTGATGTAGATGTGCTGGGGAGGCAGCAGCAGGCTGGGACAAAGGACCAAGTAGCACCCGGGGCAGGCTGCCCTCCTGCCCCATCCCTGTCCAAGAATTCTACCACTGCAGGAAGTTCTTGCATTGCGTGGAAGGGGTTGGCATTCATGGTGAGCTTTGTATTTCTCAGACCCATGTCGTAGCCTATAAATGGGCCCTGTTCTGATCTCAGGGACAACTCTTGTGACTCCAGTAGCTCGTAGACATGCCTGGCATTTACGCTGAAAGGACTGAGCTCAGAGTCTGACCCGGTTGTGCATCACTTACACATTCCACTGGGGTGGGAACTTTGAAGCAAGGCCAGTTGCTAGCAGAGTCTGTAAATCTCTTGGCTTTCATGTGAACGCTGAAAGTGGCTGGCAAAGAGGGCTATGCGAAAAGGTCAGAGTCTGCAGTATTTGGGAAATGAGTCACCTTCTTTGAGTTTCAAGTTAGGGAGGCTCAGAGGCGCTCGGGAGACTCACCTCATTTGAGTGTATGAAATGGATTTTAATGTCATGCATTTGTTTTAGCATGTTAAAAATCACACTAATTCATCTTCCTCCCCATAAATCTCTGGGTACACATCTTTTGGGGCTTGGAAAGGTTTATGGCTATATCTGAAAAGCCAAATAACAGCTATGATGCTCTTTCCCCCTCTTTTAAATGTAAAAGCCAACTATGGGGGGAAAGTAATTGTCTTCATGTAGATAAGAAGAAAAATAAAATTCTCTTAGCATGGAGTGGAAAGAAGAAGAAATTCTTCTCTGTCCCCATTGCATTAACTCCCCAAAGCCAGCAGGTGGAGGCAAAGAGCATCTTTTGGCAGTCAAAGAAGGGATTAGGTCTGTTTCTAGCTTTGCTACTGACTTGCTGCGTGACCTCGATCAAGTTGCTTAACCTCTCAGTGCCTCAGTTTCCCAGTCTTTAGCAATTTCTAGTGTTTCATATTTCCAAAGTGCTTTGAAATCTTCAGAAGAATGATGGCTACTAAGGAGAATGATTCCTGACCCCTTTCAGTTTCTGGGGAGAATGAAAGAGGGGAGGGGAGAGAGTCTTGCAGCCCTGTGTGATGCAATGAGATGATAAGAAAAGAGTGGGAATACTGGGGATGGGGAGAGGCATATCTGAAAAAAGTGGTGAGTGAATTCTTGTTTGACTCCTCCTGTACCCTCCCCAGCTACCCTCGAGTCCCTGACTCATAGATATGAAAGGCTCCTTGGCATACACCTATGGTTTGGGGTAGAGGGTGTGGAAGAGTCTATGATTAGATTCCCAAAGCCTGTGGCTGCAATAAGAACATGCTGTACTGGGAGAAACAAATTAACTTTATTGGAGAGGGGAAGTGCTATTAGCTTCAGCTCGCATCCTGCTGATGTTACATCAAAACAACAAGCTTGCATCCTACCACAGCCAATTTACATTTCTGAACTAATCTGGTGTTTGTTTTCTTGTGCTTGCTTTGTAGGTTTGAAAGAAACTTTTGGGCTGTGAATTGAGGCACTGGGTATGTAAATTTAATTTCATGCCTTTTTAAATGTGTTGAATGAAATGTTTCATTAGGCCCAGCCAGAATCTGTATTCAGGAGAGTGGCTGCTCTGCACAAAATTACACATTCATATCCCACCGCCGCCAGTGGAACAGTGGCTGGAACTAATCCTGTCATTGAGGAATTTGGCATTTAAGAATCAAATTCCAATGTGGAATTTCAGGTGCTGGATGGTAGCTTCTTGGGAAAGGCCTGGGTCAGACCCTCCAACTTTGATCAAAGAGAACGTGTTTTGGAAGGCATCACATCAAGAACTGTTGAGGGAAGAGGAACAGAGTTCTGGAATTAAGAATTCCTGGTGATTTAGATTCTAGGGAATTGGGTGTCCGGAGACCTGGGTTTTCTGTTCCTGATGCAGCCACTGATTAGTGACCCTGGGCAAATCATCTTCAGAAGTGGCCACAGATTTTTGGGTGCCCCACTAGAGACCCCTTGGTCCGGATTTTCAGAAGCACTGAGCACCTGTAGCTTTGTATGGGTTCTTTATGAATAGCTCTAATTTCCATGGCTGGATCCTGTAGTTTGGCTGCCCACTCAACTGTGTGACGTCTGTGGGAATGACGCACGTATCAGAGCTGCAGGACCAAACCATAAAGTGTGTAATCTAATAATGCAGATTAGTGTGCAGAGTTTGCTTTGCTTTGTCTGCTAGTCCTCTGAGATCTTCAAATAGCAACTTCCAATGGAGCTGAGCACGGCTCCTTCTGACTTGGCCACAGTGGGAGCAGGAGCAGGCTTGGGGTGTGATGGGGAGGTGGTATAGCTTGCCCACCTATTCCCCAGGAAGGTCCTATTGTGTTCATCCTTCAGCTAGGAGTCTGGGACTCATGCTGAATCCACTCCAGTCATGGCCACTACAGATGGAAGCTGAAATGTGGTTGCATCCTAGATTATTGTTGTTTCTTCTCTCGCTGGGGGGTCTATTGCTGCCCTAACCAAACACTGTCTTGCAGGGTAGCCCCTTTGGAGTAGACCAATGGCAGGCTCTTGGCCCTGCTTTATGGTGCTTTCTCAGTCACTTCATGGTCCTATCTTTTTTTTTTTTTTTTTTCTCTCCCTTTTTCAGGCAGAGTCAAGATGGCCTCTCAGGCAGACAGCTGCATCCAGTTCACCCGTCACGCAAGTGACGTGCTTCTCAATCTCAACCGCCTTCGGAGCCGGGATATCCTCACCGATGTTGTTATCATCGTGAACCGGGAACAGTTCAGAGCCCACAAAACTGTCCTCATGGCCTGCAGGTGAAGAGGGGCTAATGACACGGTCGCTTTCTCCTCCACCCCGCCCAGCCCCCTTTCCTTCCTCTGCGCGCACACACTGTTCCGTCAGATAAAGAGCACGCCTGACGTCCCAGGGTCCAGCGCTGCCTGTCTGAGCCCTGTGTTCACATCCATGAATATCCGATGCTTGGCATCTGACTGAAACCCATTCGCCATTGTACACCGTAAATAAAACACTCGCCACCTCTCGTGGCCTTGTCACTGGGCCTCGTTTGACCAGATGGCGCTATTGTGGAGGACATGAGAGGCCGTTGGCATGGAAGGACAGAGATGCAGGGAGGCTGCTCCAGGTGGCAGGAGCTGCAGAGGAGAAGGCGCTCGCACTCGGTGTAATTTGGGGGACCCGTGGAAGAATTTAATGCTAGATCAGAGGAGGGAGGAGACATGGGAGGGAGGGAGAGGATTTCCATGAGGGAAGTCTATGGAGGGTCTTTAAATTAACTAAGATCAGAGTTCTCAACCTTTTCCATAACAGGACCTCCCTGGGGCGAGCCTCCCATCCATCTTCCAGCGTCGCAATGTAGGAAGGGCAGAGGTTGAGAGTTCGTGATGTCCCGATGGAGAACCCCTGTAATAAGTTCTCTCCCCCTCTCTTCTTCTGAAATCTTGCAACTTGGGTTCACTCTCCCCTCCCACCCCTTCTCCCCTTTGCAGCGGCCTCTTCTACAGCATATTCACTGACCAGCTAAAGTGCAATCTGAACATCATCACTCTGGCCCCAGACATCAACCCCGAGGGATTCTGCATCCTGCTGGACTTCATGTACACCTCCCGCCTCAACCTGAGGGAAAGCAACATCATGGCCGTCATGACCACCGCGCTCTACCTACAGATGGAGCATGTTGTCGATACTTGCCGAAGGTTTGTCAAGTCTAGGTGAGACACCTGTGGCTGAGTTGGAGAGCCTGTATTTTGGGGGGGGTGAAGGGTGGAATTGCCAACGCATTTGATAGCTCGTTTCAAAGGCTGGGAATAAGGCGTAACACCCTTCCTTTTGTCTCCATGCAGTGAAGCCGAGGTGGTCTCTGCAATGAAGACGCCAAGGGAAGAGTTCTTGACGGGCCGGATGCTGAGTCATCCAGAGGTGATGGCTTACAGGAGCCGGGAAGTCTCCGAGAACAACATGCCTCTCCGAAACACGCCTCTCTGCGATGGGAGGGCCTTTGCCTCCAGTTTGTACAGTGGCCTGTCTGGATCGCCCCTTTCCTACACTGGATACAACCCCATTCCAGTCAACGGTTTCCTCTTAGATGACGAGCTGCGAGAGGCGAGGATCCCCCTGCCGGATGTCTCGAGGGTCAACCCTTTCCCAAAGGAGAGAATGCTGCCATGTGACAGCTCCAGGACAATCCCCACAGACTACACCAGAGCTGTCACCGACCTTTCAGCCAACATGTGCCACGCCACCATCTATTCTCCAAAAGAGGCTGCTGCTGAAGAGGCCAGAAATGATATGCACTACAGCATAGCCGCTGGCCCTAAGCCCGTCGCACCTCTGGTCCGAAACAATCCCTACTTTGCCTGTGACAAAGCAGCCAAAGAAGAAGAGCGGACCTCTTCAGAAGACGAGATAAGCCAGCACTTCGAACCAACCAACACACCAGTGAACCGAAAGGGTCTCATCAGCCCCCAGAGCCCCCAGAAGTCAGACTGCCAACCCAACTCGCCAACCGAGTCCAGCAGCAGCAAGAACGCCCGCATCGGTCAAAGCTCTGGCTCTCTGGGTACCAAGAGCCCTACTGACCCCAAAGCCTGCAACTGGAAGAAGTACAAATTCATTGTCCTCAACAACCTAAACCAGAGCACCAAGCAAGATGGTGCCGACCAGAATGAAGCGGGGACCCTCTCCCCTCACTCCTACGTGTCTGCGTCGGCTTGCCAGCAGTCCATGGAACCTGAGAATCTAGACGTCCAGTCCCCAACCAAGCTGAGCTTGAATGGGGAAGACTCGACAATCCCACAAGCCAGCAGGCTCAACAACATTGTGAACAGGTAAGGCAAAACCCCTGGAGGAAACGGGACTCCTTGCAGCACTGCTCGGTTTTATTAATGCTTTGGGTAGATGCCTAGTTTTGGTGAATCAGTTCCTCGGCAGGTGTAAATCAGTGAGTTCCATGGAACCTCGCCAGTTGATGCCAACTGAGGATCTAGCCAGTAATGTATGTTTCCCAAATGTGTAACCACACCCAGCATAGGCTGATGGTTACATTAGGGACTAGGAGTCCTGGCTCACTCTGTGGCTGTGGCCACTTCACTTAAACCCTGTGCATCGGTTTACTCTTCTGTTACCTACCCGAGAGGGACGTTTATAAAGTGCGGCGAGATCCTTGTGGGATGGGCACTATAAAAGCATGAAGTGTGATTGCTGAATGCCCTGTAGAGGGAATGCCCAATGGGGCCCTGATCCCGACTAAGGCTCCTTTAAGTGTCCACCTGGCAATGCGTGTGTATTCTTCATGCCTGCGCTGAAGGAGGTGCTGTGATCTTATGGCACTAAAGCCTTCCGATGGGCGTTGCTCCTCTTCCACAGATCCCTGGATGGGTCCCCTCAGAGCAGTGAGGGGCAGTCCCCTCTGTACCTGCATTCCTCAAAATGCAGCTCCTGCGGCTCCCAGTCCCCCCAGCATTCTGAGATGTGCCTTCACACCCCTGGCTCGACCTTCGGAGAGGAAATGGGCGAAACCCACTCCGAATACTCCGACTCCAGTTGTGGTAAGTCCAGAATCCATCCTCCCGCACTTGCCCTTCCAGCTGGCAGAGGGGGGGCGCCATGGAACCTGTGGGATGAAGCTCCCCCAATGCCATTCCGCCACATAGGAGAGGGGCCCGGCCGCAGCACCCCCAGAACTCTGGGCATGTTTGAGCCTGCATACAGGCTAGCAGGCTGGTGTCTGTCTCTACAATGGGCTGAACCCAAATTCTGAATCTGAACTTCAATGGTTCAGGCCATCTCTTTTCCAAGCGGATCTCAAAGTGCTTTCCAAACCCCCTGCTAACTGGCTGAACGAAGCATTCATGGGAATTGGTTTTTGCCTCTAACAAGGCAGCTTGGGCTAGTTGAGAGTAATTATCATCTCCCAACATTTTAAAACAGGATGTGAAGAATGCCACACCCAATCAAAATTGCCAGGGTGGGGGACTGAGCTCGGCAGAAAGAAATGATCCACACTTGGACCTGGCCATGTTATCTGCCTCACTCATCAGTCCTTGGAACTGTCTCTAGTCTAGACGAACAATTGTGGATAAAGAGGGCTGGACTGTAACAGGGTTCAAAAAGGAGCTAAATAAGTTCATGGAGGATAGGTCCATCAATGGCTATTAGCCAGGATGGACAGGGATGGTGTCCCTAGCCTCGGTTTGTCTGAAGCTGGGAATGGTCGACAGGATAGATCACTTGATGATTCCCTGTTCTGTTCATTCCCTCGGGGGCACCTGGCATTGGCCACTGTCAGAAAAGAGGATACTTGGCTAGATGGACCTCTGGTCTGACACAGTATGGCCGTTCTTATGCTCTTAAGAGGCTTACGAAACTCCGTTTTGTAAAAATCTGTTTGCCCCCATCCTCCAACTCAGTGGGGGGAAAAAGAAGATTTTATTTGCTGCCCAAAACCCAAGTTTCCCCCAATGAGTAGAACTCTGAATTCATATACAGTGAAACCACCATCATGAGGCAGCCTTCCCACCTTCTGCTTCCTATTTACTAAGACGCTACTTCTGATTGGTTTGGTTGTTGGCTAGCCCCATGGGTGATTTGTTTTGCTGTGTATGTATGAAGGAAAGTGTAACGGACGCTGTGGAAGTGCTGCTTTCCCCAACTCCATCGAACCCCCGTGAAACAGACTTTAGCTTTGGCACGCTGGCTTCCCCTCCCCACGGGCTCCTTGGCCCCGTCCATACAGGAGGCGACCCGTGTGCTGCTGTGCTTGCTGATCTCATTCGTTCTCCCCGCCTCTCTCTCTGTCCCCGACAGAAAACGGAGCCTTCTTCTGCAATGAGTGCGACTGCAGGTTCTCTGAAGAGGCTTCTCTCAAGAGGCACTCCCTGCAGGCACACAGTGATAAGCCCTACAAGTGTGACCGTTGCCAGGCCTCCTTCCGCTACAAGGGAAACCTAGCCAGCCACAAAACCGTTCACACAGGTACAGCCCGGCGCTCCTGGTGCCAGCCCATGGCAATGTGTCAAAGCAGGTCCTGAAAAGCACACAAGGCCCTGAAAGCTCTGCCTTGCATGCAGGCCTAATCCGTATCCGGCACTGGGGCATTGCAACTGGGTATGCAAGGAAGGGCAAAGCACCCCAGCACCTGACAAGGGATGGTCGTGGATCTTCAGCCACATCCTGAGAGCCTGAACTCCTGGGTTCTGCTCCTTTGGAAATGGCTTAACCCCTGTGTGCTTCGGCTATAAATGGGGAAATACTTATGTTCCCCTCTGGGGGGCTGTGAAGCTTAATATCTGCAAAGTACTTTGGGATCCTTGACTATGAGGTGTTGCCTAGCATTTGGTTCTCTCTCCACATGTGAACTGTATTGGCTGTTCCATTCAGAGTGTTTCGGGCAGGGAAGGGCCCTTTGGACTTTTTTTTTTTTTATGATGGATAAAGAGGCTGAGAGGGGTTATTTTACCAAAAATAAATAGTCTGGTGGTTTTTCCATTAGAAAGTCTGGTGACTGGCAAACGGCTGAAATGGTCTGAGCCAGTTGAGAAAGGAAGGGATCAGGGGTTGAGCTGCTGCTCAGAATCCTGGGTCGGGTTTGGCTCGTTTCTGTAAACGCTCAGAACATTGATGGCCAACTAACACTTTGGAGAAAGGAAGTTTGGGTTAAAGACCCAGCCTTCCTCCCCCATCAGTTGGGCTGAATTGCACATTGCCTGACTTTACAGCACATAAAGCTAAACACGTGCCGGATCGGAGCCGTAAGGTGCAAGAGCTCACAATATACATCCCCCTCAGATTCCTTAAACATCTTCCTGCAAAATCAGGGAAAAGCAGATTTGATGTTCAGGCTATTCTTCATTTAAAAACAAAGGCAGGAGGGGAAAAAATAAACTTCCGATGAACCTTTCAGCCCATCTGTATCCATCCCAAGGATGCAACGGAGGATAAAGATCCAATGAAGATTACCTTTGTGTAGATGGCAGGTGGGAATAATTGAGGCTGAATAGTTTGGAGCGCAGTTACTACTGACTCCATGGCTATGAACCAGCCTCTGTCGCTCTCAGCCTTGCTCACTTTGCCAAAGGAATGACCAACAATTGGATCAAATGTATTTAAAACCATTCAGAGACCGACAGAGCCAGGCAGATCTCATCTGCTTGCTGTATCTCTGCTTTGCTCACCCAGCTACAGTCTAAAGTTGGTCAGTATTGCTTGTCGCTGGACTAGGAGGGGCTAGTTAATCCTGTTTGGCAAAGCAGACAGACTTGCCTTTGTAGACCTGATTTCTAGGGCTGTGCCTCACAATCTGAGCCAGACAGTAGTTCTATGAATAACTTTCTGGGAGAAGGAGAAGAGGGTCACATCTGGCTAGGGTTCCCTGCCAAAAATACCAGTGCGCAGTGGGTGTGCCACACAGTCAGTGAGCAGATTCTCTGCTGCACCCAAATGTTGTAGGCGGGAGGTTCCCTGACTCTTAACCCAGCTCTGTATGCAGGCTAGAGCAGCCTGAGGGCTGCTCTAACATGCACTGGTCCCCCAAGGGACCGCCTGCCAGCTGAGGATAGCTGGAGCATGCCATACTGTGGCCATGCCTCTTCCTTCCAGTGCCTGTGTGGAGGCTGGCGTAGGACCGGACTATGATTTGTAGTGATCTGCATGATCTGCCCCCACTGGGGACTCCCATCACATACACACTGAGGGAATTCCAAGCTAGGGGGAGCAAAAGCAGAGCAAAGGGATTGGAACACAGCAGGGAGTCTGCCCTGGGCTTTGCAGGTTCAGCGCTGCTAGGAGGCCCGTGTCTTTTCCATTCTCTTGTGGACTATATAGCAATTTAGTGACTGTAGTGGAAGCTTTGGGGCGCTCGGGACACTGTGTGCTAACCTGGCGTCTCTCTGTTTCTGGCGGGGTGACAGGTGAGAAGCCATATCGTTGCACTATCTGCGGAGCGCAGTTCAACCGCCCGGCCAACCTGAAGACCCACACACGCATCCACTCCGGAGAGAAGCCCTACAAGTGTGAGACCTGCGGGGCCAGATTTGTCCAGGTGAGGATCCCGCTTCATGCTCTACAATTCCCCTGGAGAGTGGGAGGCGTCTTCCTGCTGCTCTGGGTCCTGGGGCTCTGCTGGATGTCTGTGATATGGGAAATGCCCTGAAGGGGGCACTGTTCCTTGCTTAGGGCCTGGTGATGATCCCATGCTGTTGTGGGGCAAATACAGGCCCCTGGAACTTTGCCCTTGGCAGGTCAATGAAGCTAGTCCATTGTTTTTTTCAATGAAACAGATCTGTGCCTCTTACATTTCTCCGTGTGCTGTCAGCCGTTCGGGCTCTCAAAGGGTTTTGCTGCAAACATTCATTAGCTTATGCCCATGGAGTCTGATCTAGGATTCCGTACTCGAGGAAGATGGCCCTTCGGATGGTCACTTGAGTAATAAGGATTGGGCTTGTGGTTAGAGCCTCTGGCCACAGAGATGGCAGCTTTTCAAACTCCTTTTGATGAAGCTGGTTTATTAGAAAAATCCATTCGGTTTAGAGTCTGCCTTTAATATCAGAGCTGCCGTACCGAGTGGTCAGTCCAGTGTTGCCTCTCATGGCCAGTGGGTGGGATGAGGATTTCTTCCTGACCCCAGCTGTTGTCTGGCTAATGCCCTGAAGCATGAGGATTGATAGGAGTGGCTTGGGGAGCTTGGTCTGAATGTGAAGTGCGTGTGGCAAGCATGCCTATGGGGACACTTTTCTGACATTGTCTCCTCTGCGGCAGGTTGCCCATCTCCGAGCTCATGTGCTAATCCACACTGGCGAAAAACCCTACCCCTGTGAAATCTGTGGCACGCGCTTCCGGCACCTGCAAACGCTCAAAAGTCACCTTCGAATCCACACAGGAGAGAAACCGTACCATGTAAGTGACCTCCTGGCGTTATCGGTGCTAGTCACCACGAGCCAGAACTCCCTAGCAGCCATAAGGGCCACCTACCGTGGTGGGGAGAGGTTGTCCGGCACTGACCGCTGGCATCACCCCTGGCATGGCTCAAGTCCTGACCACCAGTTCAGTCTTAGCTCTGGTGTATCCTTACCAGGCTTCTCCCCAAGGACACCTCTCCGTTCCCCCTCCCCATCCACCCTCCGGTACACAGGAAATTAGAGGCCTGCTGCTGAGATGGTATTTTGATGGGTTGAGCTGTATCTGGAACCAGCCCTGACCTGTTTTCTCTTCCTCCCCTTCCCCAACCGAAGAAGGTCACGTTCCTTCAAAGGGCCTCAGCTCACGTCACAGTAGAGGACAAAGGACATTGCTCCTCTACTGTACGGGAGGGTGAGAGATGCTAGAGATGAGGTGGTCAAGACGTCCCCTCCAGGCTCAACTCATCCCTGGCATAGCTCTACGGAGTGAGGGCTATTCACCGGTTAGGGTACACTGCTGTGCAGTTGGTGGCGTTACCCCAGGGGTGAGCTTGGCCCAGGATGCTTTTTTAACCCTGAGGCCCATAACATGGGGGCTTAACCTCCAATCCAAAGAGCTGGAGCTAACCAGGAGTAGACGCTACCAAGACACGGAGGGACTGGGGCCTGGAGTGGCCCCGTGCCATGTAGCACCCACTTCCTATGCATCTTCTTGGGAGCCCCCATCCGACCCATATGGAGATTGCTACGTACAGTCTCCTGCGCAATATCAGCAGGTGGGAATAGTTAGGATGGAAGGGGACAGAAAAAAGCTACTTTGAGTCTTACGTGAGGCAGAACTCTGGTTTAGAGGCTAAAGCAGGCAAGCTAGGACCCCGGGGTCTACTTCTAGCTTTGCCACTGACTTGTTGCGTGGCCTCAGGCAGGTCACTTAACCTCTCTGGTGCCATTTTTCCCCCTCTGAAGAAAGGGGGTTCCAGGGTGCTGAAAGTCCTGAGCAATCCTTGCTTAGGACAAGATTTCGAGTCCCCAGACAGAGGCACTACAGACCTGCCAAGTGCTTCATATCACTCTTACTCACTGTGTTTAAAGTGACCGGCTGGGAGATGGCGTCCGTCTTTTCGTTAGCATCTCGGCAACAAAGATATTTTAAAATTGAGGCAGAAGTGTGGGCTGGTGGGTCAGGCGCTGGCCTTGGGTTCAGATCCCGGCTCTGCCACTGACGCCTTGCGTGGCTTTGGGCAAGTCACTTAGCCTCTCTGCGCCTCAGTTGCTCATCTGTAAAATACGCTCCCACGCCATGTTGCGAGGCCACATTAATGAATGATTGTGAGGCAACTCCGACAGGGCGGGGGCTGCTGGGGGCATATATGTGGCTAGATTACATATGGCTCTGTAAACTTTTGAGCTAACAGCACCTTCCCCATCCTTTTGGTTTTAGTGTGAGAAGTGTAACCTGCATTTCCGCCACAAAAGCCAGCTGCGGCTGCACCTCCGGCAGAAACATGGCGCCATCACCAACACCAAGGTGCAATATCGCGTCTCGACAGCCGAGCTGCCACCAGAACTGCCCAAGGCGTGCTGAAAGCCAGGTGGATTTCTCTGCGGGGAGAGGGGAAGGGGAGTCTGGGGGAAGGGGGCGGGGGGAGATATCCAAAGGATACTTGTAACACTTGTAACACTTTAAAACTTTCATCACACGATGGAGTGCCTCTAAGCCCATAGTGCAGAAGGTGGGAAAAAATATTAAAAAATACACGGGTTTTATTTTTATTTTTCCCAGTTATGTGAAACTAAAAAAAACTTATTCAGATTTAAATGTGTATAAAAAATGTCTGTCCAGTGGAGTGTTGATAAACTCTGGAGTTTAACCTTCACAGTCTGAAGATGAGGAAGGTCATGCTGATTTACGGGAACAGTTGGGTTTTTTTATTTTTTATTTTTTGTGTTGTTGGGGTTTTTTTTGCTTTCTCTTTGTATGCAAAATGTGTGTTCTTTTAAAGAGACGAAAAGAATTGTGTACTATTGAAGAGAGGGCTTTAACTTTTTTAACCAAAGGTGAAGGAATCTATGGCAGAGTTGTAAAATATATATATATATATATATATATATATATATATATATATATATATATATATATATCAAATATAAATATATATATATACATATATATCAAATATAAATATATATAAATATATATAGACCTTAAAGATATATTAAAAATATATAAAATGCATTGAAGACTTGATTGAGCATCTGCAGGCAGATGCTGATTTGAGACTCTTTAGTGTGGTAGAGCACTTAACAAGATATTTTAAAGTATTGCATCTGTATAAGTAAGAAAATATTTTGTCTAAATGCATCAGTGTATTTGTATTTTTTTGCAAGTGAAGGTTTACAATTTACAAAAAAAAAAGTGTGTATTAAACCAACAAAGCTGCAGAAGGAATTTAAAATAATAATAAAGTGTAATTTTTTTTGTTTTTGTTTTCAGTCTGTATATATGTAAAATGTGGTTCGCACGGTGCCTTTTTTTTCAATGGACGTTTTCAATGTATGAACTGTATGAGCCCAATTTCCTTTTTAAGGTACAGCCTTATGTTGCAAAAGGAGTCCTCTGGCAGAACTGTTTATCGGGGAATGTTTTTTTTTTTTGGGGGGGGGGGGGATGGAGCTTGGGTTTTGGGGGTTTTTTAGGTCTTATTTTACATGCTTGTGTTATGAACAATCTCGGGAGACAGGGTTTGGGCTGTGTCTAAACTGCATTAACGCGTTCTGTAAAATATAGCTGTACAAATACAAGAATAAAACGATGAAAAGTGAAGTACAGTGGAGTGAGGGGTATTTTCTTCTGTCTGTTTGGCTTAAAATGTCTTGATCTGATATTCTCTCACTTGGAAGGGTCCAGACTTAGTCACTAAGGGTCTGATCCAAAATGCACTGAAGTCAATAGGAAAGACTTACCCTAATCCCTATTGAGGCATGTGGCCCCAACCCAGCAAAGCATGCGCCCAAGTGGTTCTGTTGACTTCAAGGGCCTATGCTACTTGCGTACAGTTAAGCATGATCTCAAGTGATTTGCTAGATCATGACCAGTGAGTAGCCTGCAGTTCCCGTTGACTCCAGTGGGTCTTCTGTGAATGCTCAACACCTTTGAAACTCAGACCACTTTTACTAATGTGCCTAGCTGCGAAGTCCACGTTTTCCAAATTTGGGGGCCTAATGCTCAGCACTGAAGGGCTAGATTGCTGATGAGTCAGAGTCCGTAATCTCTAGCTGAGGAGCTCAGCTGAAGATATGGTCTAGGCCATATAGATTCTCTTGTGAGTCTCCACCCTTCCCACTTGGAACCAGAGGGACCCACCTCCCTCCATTCATGACTGCATAAGGCCCCGGTGGCAATACCAGTCATCCTTTGGCTGGTGAAGTCTGACTGGGGATGTATTTTAGGAGCTGCAAAGAAGGAGACACCAGTAATCATGTGACTGCCAACAAATTGTTCCTGGACCACAGTTTCAGAACTTCTGCTCCGCTTTGATGTCCGAGCAGGTATTTGGCTTAACAAAGAGAAGGTAAGGGGTAACATCTTTATAGTCTGTGAGTACCTACAGCGGGAACAAATATTTAATCGTGGGCTCTTCAGTCTAGCAGAGAAAAGTGTAACCCAGTCCAATGGCTGGATGTAAAAGCTAGACAAATTCAGACTGGAAATAAGGGGTATGTTTTTAACGGTGAGAATAACTAACCCTCGGAACAATTTGTTAAGGGTTGTGGTAGATTCTCCGTCATTGTCCATTTTTAAATCAAGGTGGGATGTTTTTCTAACAGATCTGCCCTAGGAATTTTGTTGAGGATATTCTCTGGCCTGTGCTAGGCAGGAGATCAGATGAGATGAATACAATGGTCCCTTCTGGCCTTGGAAGCTACGGGCTGAGAAATTTAACAGAATAGCTGCTGTCCCCATGTGACTTGTTGGTTGCTATTTTTGCTCTGGTGCGCAAGCAACACCAGCTAATAAAAGTCATGTTTGATTTCAAGTTCTGCTGGAAGCACTGCCCTCTGGGGAGGTAAAAGTCCAGTGTCTATGTGGAAAAGGACAATATTTGTGTAGGGGAAAAACTAATTGCATCCATGTATAAATAATACCCAGCAGCCTAAGTAATAGACCAAAATACTGCACTGTCCAAGAGCCCTGTTTTGCTATGAACTCTTCTCTTTATCGGCTACACCCCACTCTGCCTCTCAACTCTCCACTCAGGCTAATGAAGCCTGGAGCGTATTTTGAACTAAGGAGAGCAACCCCGCTGCTGCTCAAGCATTATAAGCGTGGCTCAAAGGCCACTGGGCTTTAGCTGTCGGATCACCGTGGTGCCCGCCACCCTGCTAGCATCTGCTGCATTGTGCAACAGTGAAACTGAGCTGTGTTTGCAGCCTCTCCAGGAAATGAACGATCCAGAGCATGGGGGTGGGTTACGTTATTGCACTGTCTGGGCTGCTGGCCAAAGGTGGGACAGTCCAACCTGTCTGGACCCTAGTGCAACATGATGAAAGAAACTCACTTCCTCTGTTGATAAAC
Organism: Lepidochelys olivacea; assembly: GCF_965140295.1. Taxonomy (NCBI): domain Eukaryota; kingdom Metazoa; phylum Chordata; order Testudines; family Cheloniidae; genus Lepidochelys; species Lepidochelys olivacea. Next base: position 5,151,959 of record NC_140419.1, read on the forward strand.
CACTGGGCAAGGCTCCCGTTTGTTAATTTAAGGCCAGGGTTTCCAAACCTGGCAACGTAAATGAAAAACTATGCAGCACCCCCAAATTCCACAGACCTCAATGGGAGCTGCAGGTGCTCTGCATTTCCTTAGGTCAGGCGCCCACTTGTGAGATGCCTGGCTTTATCTTTTTAAAGGCACATGCAGTCTGATCACCACACCACGAATGTCCGTGCAGCTGGACACTGCCTCGGCAACGTGCCAGATGATGAATGAGCTACGTGGAAAAATAATCGGACCTGCTACCTTTCACTCAAAGGGGCGTCGCAACTAGAAACAGGCGGGAATCTTTGGGGTGGAGAGGGGCCACAATGAAGCCAGGAGTGGCGCTGTAAAGGCAGGGATGAGACGTTTAAATTTGATGCAGCTCTGAAGGGGGAACCGATGAGGAGGAGGAGGAGAGATGTGGGGAAAGCAACGAGGGAGGGTATGACACAGGGTGTCCGATAGGCAAGGAGAAGGCAAGAAACAAGACAGCGCCTGGACAAGCATTTTAGCTACCGGAACAGATTTTCCATTGACACTGGAGGAAGGTGTGACAAGACCCAGGCCAGGCCTGGAGGTGAGTGCTACCAATCTGACACCACCCAACGAGTGCTATGTTCACAGAGGACGAGCTCCTTGGGCGGGGGGTTCGCCTGAGTCTGCAGCATCTTGGGCTCCTCTACCAGCATGGAAAGTTTTTCTCCTACCACGAGCCAGAAGAGGTGATCAGTGAGGCCCAAATAAAGACCAGGCCTGCCACCACGTGGCCACCAGCTCACCACCACTGTCCAGCTGAGAACAGAGCTGGGCTAGAGATAAACCAGGGGGCCAGGGCTACTTCTAGGGGTGGGTCAGCAGGGCAGTTGCCCTGGGTACCAAACTGCTGAGCTGCTTGCCTTTTTTTTTTTCTTCATCTCTGTGCTCTGATTGACTGGCCATTTTTGCTTGACCAACTTTTTCCCTTTTGCTCGACCACTTGGGTTGTGGGGGAGCCATTTGCCCTCTTGGGCCAGCTGACAAAACAGCTACTGCCTGGAGTGCTTCAGTCTGGATCCAATCGCTCCCATGGATGGGACTCTGGCTTGGGCCCATGAATGGTGTTTTCTGGGACAAGAGCGAGGTGAGCAGCTGGACCTAGATGGGATGGGCCAAAGGCGTCTTTCCCAGTTGGTGGCGATCAGTGACGGAGCACAGCTGGCCGTCTTAGTGCTCCGGCATCATATCTGCTCAGAGAATCCAAGGTTAAATACACTCCCAAATCCTTCCCCTCTGATGCGTGAAACCTTCATGTCAGATAACACTTGCACATGAGCCATGTTACTGTGGTACCATATTCGGAAAAATGTCAAAATAAAACATCTTGAAAAGCTTGAAACTTTTTCTTTTCAACAATTTAGTGGGTCAGAAAATGCTTCCAACTTGACCATGGGTCACAAAGTTTGTTTTTTGCCAAATCGGTATTTTCCAACCAAAAAAAACACTTGGTTGCAAAACTCCCGACGCTTTGAGAAGAGCTCTGTGTAAGCGCGAAAGCTCTTCTATCTCCCCAACAGAAGCTGGTCCCACAAAAGATATCACCTCCCCCACCCTGTGTGTTTGTTAGCATGCCACTTGGATCTCTCCCTGGCACTCATCTGGTCCCTGTTTCCATAGTCTCTGAGCGTTGCACAGTTGTTACTGTATTTTGGAGGATTGAATGTTTTTCTAAAAGTTCTGCTCTAGGAATTATTGTAGGAAGTTCTCTGGCCTGTGTTATGCAGGAGGTCAGACTAGGTGATCACAGTGGTCCCTTCTGGCCTTGGAATCTAGTTAGGCTCAAAAAAACCCCCTATACGCCGGGGCTGCGCTGTTTTCCCCATGTACACATGGGAACCAAAGCACCGGGAGACAAAGTGACTTACCCAAGGTCTCCCAGGAACTCAGTAGCAGAGCAGGAACTTGCACCCAGGTCTCCCAAGTCTTAGCCTAGTGCTAACCACTGAACCATAGCTTCCCAAGTGGGAGAGTTGGACTGGATTCCATCCCCCACAGACCAAACTTTGAGTTTTCAGGGTGCAGAGAGTTTTGCCCTCTATGCAAATCAATCCATGCAGAGATCACACACAGCCCCAGTTTGACTCTAGTATTTTTATTATGCTCATAACAAAAAATATCAAGGGCCCGATATTCCTCATTTGCATGCTTAGCTGCATGCACAAAATCGGTGTTTGCATGGACTAGTGGTCAGTGAAACACAGCAGGCCGCTTGCTCCCATGTGCACTCAGTTTTGCCCGTGCAATTGCAGTGGTGTGACTCCACACCAAGGTTTGCCCGCAGAGTTGTGTACTTGCATTTAAGGATGTTTGCATCTTGAAGAAGTAGTTGAAAATGGAGTGGATCGAGCGTTTTTCAATCAAATGTTTTTTTGGTTGAAAAATGCCCATTTGTCTAAAACAAACTTTGTGAACCAGGGTCAACTTGGGCAAATTTCCTTAAAAGGCTGGGGAAAAAGAGTGTCAAAATGTTCAGAATGCTTTGTTTTGACATTTTCAAAAGGAAGCATTCCAGTTTTCCAGGACAAAATGACTTTGCGTTTCAAAACGTAAGCTAATTAGACTGAGTGGGCGAAAAGGGCAAAATAGAAAGTACATGTTCTGAAATGATTGAAAGAAAACTTTCTGAAACCTTTCAATGGACCCAAAATTTCAGGTTTTCAGTTTGTGGATACTTTTGTGGAGAGTTTGACTGTTCGTCCAGATTTGAGATTTTTGGGGGGTGGGGTGGGGGAATTCCCACATTTGAAAATATTCACAGGACAGGAAACAGTTTCCCACACAGTAATAGTTGATTGGTTTATTTATTTTTATGAAAAATACCTTTCTGATAAAGCAGGCGTTTTCAGAAGGTCATTCCTGATGTGGTCAAAATTGGGGGAGGTTTCATCTAAAACTCCCCAAACCTGCAAAGTGTTTGTTTTTCACATTTTCAACATCCCCTCCTGATATTTCTGGAGGTGCAGCAGGAGCTGGCTCAGAACGGGATGTGGAAATCAAGCCACCAAACACTTTTAATGGTAAAACAGATGCAAAATCACCTTGTTTGAAATTTAAGGAATGTTTACACATAGGAATTATCTTTGCAACTTTCCAAATACATGGAAATTGCCCTAAATATATTGATGGATGTGATAATTCCAACACCTGTATTTTATTTATTTATTAAGGCAAATAAAAAATAGCTTCTTCAGGCTTTAAGGTGCAGCGTTTGTCTCTGAGTTTTGGAGCACTCTGATAATATCAGCTATGATTTATAACGATTATGATTAATATTACCTAGCTGTTACATAGCTCTTTCCACCAGTAGATCTCAAAACACTTTACAAAGGAGATCAGTATCATTCTCCCCATTTTACAGATGGGGAAATTGAGGCACACAGAGGACAAGTGACTTGCTCAAGGTCATCCAGCAGGCCAGACTATCACAAATTGTATCCAGGTCTCCTAGAGTCTAGTCCCATGTTTCTATCCACTAGGCAACACTGTCTTAATATGAAGAAGTTGTTTGATAATGACTTTAAAAGTCTCTGTTGACTGGAGGTTAGCGAGAGATAAATATATATAATAATTCTGGATACCATATAAGACCTTATATAAACAGATTACATAGAATAATAATGATGATGCATATGGGATAATCCAATTTTTATTTTAATAATTTTCCCATGAATTAATTGGAAGTCTTAAACACATACATCAGCTGCTGACAACTGCATGTACATAAGTTAGTGTGACATGCCTTCAGTGATGGAGGAATTTTGTTATTATGCAGATAGTGTGAAGTGTGATTTTCGGGAATGCTGTTGTAATCTGTCAAAGTGCCACAAGGTGACAGTGTAGGACAAAGTTTGAGTGTACAGTAAAACAGCTCTAGACTGAGAGCTTGAATGTGTTAAGTGTGTTGTGTGTATACACACTCTCACACACACACAATGATTAGGTCCAGACTGTAAAAGAGGCCTGTACCTTTCAGTGTATTTTCTAGTTAAAATAGTGTTTAAAGTTTTAAAAAAATAAGCAAAACAGTGCACTCAGTAGGATTCATTGACCTCTCACTCTTAATACAAGCCAGTTACTTATTTTTTTCATTCACCTCTGGCCTCCCGGATCCTTTTATCTGGCAGGAAGGCAAAATTCATGGTCAGCAGCGTGAGACTCTGTGTCCACAGAGACAAGACCCTCTGAGCCCTTGTTACAAGGCTTGTGCAGCTGGGTATTAATTTCTCGGGAAAGTCCGGGGTAGCTTAGAGGAAGGAGAAGATGGAGCCCAATAGTGGTTCTCTGTGTTCCCCCATTTGTCTGTAGCCTCCTGTTCTCTCTTGTCTTACGTTTACACAGTGAGCTCTTTGGAGCAGAGACTGTCTTTTTGATTCTGTGTCTGTACAGCGCCTAGTGCAATGGGGTCCTGGGCCATGACTGGGGCAGGTGCTACTGTAATACACCTAATAAATACTAATAATAGATTGGAGCCCCTTTTTCACTGCAGAACCCTGCTCATTCCTTGAGGTTTAACAAGTCAATGGGGTTTGTTTTAAATGTCAAGAACATAAGAACGGCCAGACTGGGTCAGACCAATGGTCCATCTAGCCCAGTATCCTGTCTGCTGACAGTGGCCAATGTCAAATTCTTCAGAGGGAATGAACAGAACAGGGCAAGTGTCGAGTGATGCACCCCATCAGCCAGATGCAGCTTCTGGCACTCAGAAGCTTAGGAAAGCCAGAGCATGGAGTTGTGTCCCTGACCATCTTGGTTATTAGCCATTTAAGGGACCTATGCTCCAAGAATTAAGCTAATTCTGTTTTGAACCCAGTTATACTTTTGGCCTCCACAACATCCCCTGGCAATGAGTTCCACAGGTTGTCTGTGCATTGTGTGAAGAAATACTTCCTTTTGTTTGTTTTCAACCTGCTACCTATTAATTTCATCTGCCAACCTCTTGGTCTTGTGTTATGTGAAGGGGTAAACAACACTTCCTTATTCACTTTCTCCACCCCATTTCTGATTTTATAGACCACTGTCATATCCCACCTTAACAGTCTCTTTTCCAAGCTGAAAAGTCCCAGTCTTATTAATCTCTCCTCATATGGCAGCGGTTCCACACCCTTGATCATTTTTGTTGCCCTTCTCTGAACCTTTTCCAATTCCAATATATCTTGTTTGAGACAGGGCGACCACATCTGCACGCAGTATTCAAGGTGTGGGCGTACCATGGATTTATATAGTGGCATTATGATATTTACTGTCTTATTATCTATCCCTTTCCTGTTGGTTCCTAACAGTCTCATAGCTTCTTGACTGCCGCTGCACACTGAGCAGCTGTTTTCAGAGAATTATCCATAATGACTCCAATGTCTTGTTCTTGAGTGGTAACAGCTAATTTAGACCCCATCATTTTGTATGCATCACTGGGATTAGGTTTTCCAATGTGCACTACTTTGCATTTACCAATGTTGAATTTACTCTGCCATTTTGTTGCCAGTCACCCAGGTTTGGGAGATCCCTTTGTAACTTTGCCGTCTGCTGTGGACTTAACTATGTTGTGTAATTTAGTATTGTCTGCAAACTTTGCCACCTCACTGTTTATCCCTTTTTTCCAGATCATTTTGAGCAGCATTAATCCCAGCACAGATCCTTGGGGACCCCAGTATTCACCCCTCTCCATTGTGAAAATTGACCATTTATTCCTACCCTTTGTTTCCTGTCTTTTAATCAGCTACTGGTCCATGAGAGGACCTTCCCTCTTATCCCAAGACTGCTTACTTTGCTTACGAGCCTTTAGTGAGGGACCTGGTATTACCAGGCTCAGGCATTCACAAATCATGAGCTTTCCCCGTCTTCCCCCCAGATAATGAGGTTGGCGTAAAAATCATTGGAAGTTAATGCAATAAATTAAGGGTTCTGTTTCTTCACCTTGTGACAATAGAGTCTGTAAGGGTCATGGTTTCAAACTTTTCTCGGCAACCATGTGGGCTGGCAACTGACTTGTTTTAAATAATGAAAGTTGAGCTTTTCTCATAATCACTTAAAGCTGGGGCCTTTAAGAAAAACACCAAATATCAGATGACTTGTGATATAAATCATGAAAGTTGGCAACACTGAAAATAGGGGCATTTACGTTATCATTTGCAGTGGAGAGATTTAAACATTCCCCTAGCAAGATAAGTAAGGCCACCACACATGTTAAAGGGCCCATCTCACCCAGCCGTTTCCACAGTTTGCTGGGATTGCCTGATTAATATTATTTAACATACTGGGTTTAGTGTATGAGCTGAAAACAGTCTTCCATTCCATTTTTTGTGACAAGATCAAGGAAATGTATATTTCCAAACCTCGTTACCATCTTCACTTGGAACCATCTTTCCACTCAAATAATATATTTTGGCTTTTCCCACCCCTTTGGTCTCTGAATTATACATTTTAGACAAGAAGGAGTTTTAATTAGAGAGGATTTGGGATCTCAGATTAATTGTTCCTGCCAAGATGCATTGGAGAAATAACACTTTGTCAATAGCGTACTATTGAACAGTAATTTCGTGAGATTCTGAATTTATAGGTCCATCAATGGCTATTAGCCAGGATGAGCAGGGATGGTGTCCCTGGCCTCTTTTTGCCAGAAGCTGGGAATGGGCGACAGGGGATGGAACACTTGATGATTCCCTGTTCTGTTCATTCCCTCTGGGGCACCTGGCATTGGCCATTGTCAGAAGACAGGATACTGAGCTAGGTGGCCTTTGGTCTGACCCAGTATGGCCGTTCTTATGTTTCCTTTCTCGAAAAGCTGAGAGTCACTTGCAATGTTATTATCTCCTAATTTCATAATTACTTTGGGATTGCTAAATAAAGAATTTTTAAAACTGGAGGCAGTGTTGTCTAGTGGACAGCGCATAGGACTAAAACTCAGGAGCTCTGGGTTCTAGTCCCGGCTCTTCTGCTGGGTGACCCTGGACAAGTCACTTAACCTCTCTGTGCCTCAGTTTCCAATGTTTTGCAAATGGGATGAAGAAAGTGCTTTGAGATCTACTATGTAAAGGTGCTGTGTTCAGAGTAGTAAAACTTTTGTTTAGTATTTGTTCTGTGGTTGTAACTAGTAGCCCCAATCAAGGATCAGGGCTCCATTGTGCTAGGTACCATGCACACACAATCAGTGAACAAACCGCCTTGCCTCAAGGACTGTACAATCTAAGTGTAAAGCCAGAGTGCAAAGGAATTTTATCTTGACAGTATCCTTTTAAGACTCTCATTTTCCAAGGGGAGGCACATGTTAATTTCCCATTAATAAGAATGTATTGTCCGGAATATTTCAAATGACACTATGGTAGCCAAAAATAAACTGCTAGGAGTGGCCATTGCATTTGAGAGCATGCTGGCTCTGTAGCCAGAGACTCCCCAAAGGGAACCCCTTCTGTTCTTCTAGTAGTTATACACATTGGCACACAGCTCGGGTTCACGCAGAGCCCATTCTGTGAACAGCCCTCTCCCAGGGATATGCCAGATACCAACCAGAATGGGTTTTCTAGCTCTTTTCTGAGCTCTGCCTTCTCATTATCTTTCAGGTGTAACCAACTGCTCCTCTAATGCCAGCATGTGTGTCTCCCGCAGGGCACAGTCACACGGCTGCACAAATGAGAGGCTTGTTGTGTTTTAAAGGCAAGCTGCAAGAGATGTGGTACTCCAGCTGGCTGCCTCTCTCCTCCCCAGAGCTGGCTGCATTTCAAGGGGGTTGTAAGCATTGTCACTAATCTGTGACCACTTAGGAATTCATAGTTGTCATCTTGCTGCACACTGTGGCTAACTGGAATTTCACGGCTACAGCGCTCATATTTTACATCTTCAAAAGCACCAGCTGCTGGCAGTTGAGCTGAAGGAGAATCTCCATTCACTGCTAGCAGTATAGGGTCTATGAGAAAGAACTGAACAGTTCTGATTAGTGGGCAGCAGCCAGATACAACCTAGAGAGTTCTTTACAGTAGATAGTCTGTGAAACTTGGGGAGCATTTCAGATGAAGGGCAACAAATACATTCAAGATCTGATCATTGTCACATCCCCCCAACAAATGCACACTTGCACCAACACAAAAGGGGAGGACAGTGAACTTTGCACAAGCTGGGTGGCCTGGCCAAAAGCCCTGCTCCATCGGAGGTCACAACTAGAGCTGGTTAAAAAAGAAATGTTTTCAGACTTTTTCCCCTGATGTTTTGGAGTTTCTTTAATGTTGACGTTTTAAAAGTTACCAGCAGTTCTGTAGTGGGTGGGAAAAGTGTGTGTCAAGGGGGGATTTAAAAAAAAAGTAATTGCAGATTTTCTTGTTCTTTATTTTGTTTATTTTTGAAATTTCAAACTTCAAAACTTGTCCACAATTTTGAAGTTGGCACCATTTCAGGCACTGGGGAGAGACCTGGCTCTCTGTGGGAGCATCCCAGCACTTCACAGATGTCCTGAGATCTATGGCATTTCTTGTGTAGAGGCCCAGGCCCCAAGCTGGTAGACTCCATGCACCAGAGGGGAAGATGCAGCAGCCTCAGAGTTAACCACTTAATTTGGCCATCATGGGCCTTGCTTATAAGGCGAGGGCACGATCAGGCCATCTGTCACTTCGCACAGCACTGAAATGCAGCCACCTCTGGGGTGGAACATGGCAGCAGCGAGATAACACTGCCCAGCTGAATAAGGCAGGATCCGGATTGACTCTATGCAAATTGAGGTTTAAGCAAGGCATTGAGCCTGGGTCATGCAGCTGAAAAACACTGTTCATGTCCCTGCTATGACAGCAGAGGGCAAACTTCCCCAGCCTGAGATCTACACTTGCGGCCACGACTGACTGCTTTCAATGATTAATAGCTCTAAGTATCAGCAGAATAACCTGTAAACCTGGGGGTGATCATGGGAACTGGGGCAAGAGGCTGTCACTTAGATTGTCTCCAAAACCACATGCCCAACAGGGCTGCAGAAATAACGGAATAAAACAACAGCAACCCAAAGAGAAATGTCCCTTCAGTTAACTCAATTTCACGCCCTTAAAGACCTATAGCTTTGCTCGGGCAAACCTTACAGACTATGTAAGGCTATGTTCCCAAAGCCGGTGGATCGTGCCAGCTGGATATCTCCCTGAAATCCACCCCTGCAAACCAAGGCCTAGCAGGCATATCTGGGGAAAAGAGAGATGGCTAGCACCTCTCCCCTCCAGCTACCCCTAGTTGCGAGAATGGCCCATTGGCGGCATGGGAAGCCGGGTGTAAGTTACAGCCTCCCTGAGGCTGCTCTAACTTACTCCAGGGACCAAACCAGCTCCTGGCTGCCCCAGAACATAGAATCTGTGAATGTGGCAGAAAGCCACCTCTGTCTCCCCCCACCCTGCACACTCACTTCGCTCATATGCCAAGCACAGCTCTGCCGGGTGTGGGAATCAGACCTGTATGGTTAAATGGTGCCTTTAGAGTCAGCGCTGGGCATGGGGCAGGGAGGGGCTGAGGGCAGAATCTGGACTGGTTTGTTTTTCATTCAGTTGTCATCTCCTGTCTCTGTGTTACTTATCTTTACACCCCCAGCTGATTATCAGCAGGAACTCCCCCCCTGGGAATTTATGAATGATGGGGAGTAACAGAGCGTGATGGGACTCAAGTGGTGAAGACATACCCACCCTGGATACTACAAGCCCCCTGCACAGGGAAGATAAGGAGTCATGCTGTCAGTGAGGCCATTGTGAGCATGGGAATCGTGGAATGGGACCAAGACTCAGCACGTGCCTTTAAACAGACACTAACGAGCCCCTTCTCAGGGCACCGACTTTAATGGGAGTTGTGTGACTAAGGCCTGATGCACAACTCAGGAAGTGGGGGGACAAGCACGTCATTATGAGAACAAGGGAGCAATAGATCGACTCCCTGTCTGACGAACAGCAGGAGAATCAAAGCCCCTTCTGAACTGTGATTGCCAAGGGATGGGAACCAGGGAAGACCTGAATGACATGAACATTCACCGTAATGCTCTAACGTTGACTGGGAACGGAACCACGACAAAGACAGAGTCGCCTCTGACTAGTGTTTTATAGGATTGAGGCTTTTAATTGCTAGATTGCAGGGAATCACTTCCAGGCCGAGTTCAGGTGCAACACACCTGTTAAGCTGCTGAATGCAACAATGTATTGGGGGTGAAATTCACCCCTGGTCAAACACCAGACCAAGGCCCATGCAATGGTGAACCCCTCTACATAGGGCCTAGGTGGGACTTAAAGGAGGCACCAGCCCCCTGCACTAGGATGAATTTCATCTGTGGGAGTTATTGTAATCATTGCTATTGAATTAGGGGTTGTTGTCATTAGGGTGCTGACAGTGTGATCAGCATTTGGACAGAACACGGAGGAAGATGCTGTCAGTCCACAAAAGGAACTGACCTTTTGCGGGCCTGATTTTGATCTCACACCAGTTTGACACCAGTTTAACTTCACTGACATCGATGGAGTCACTCCTAATTTCCACCAGTGCAAGTGAGAGCAGAATCAGGGCCTGTGCTTAGGAGACATGGAAGATTGGTGGAATCTATTGAACAGCTCCATATTGAATTGGGCCTCCTCCCCAGTCTAACCAGATGACGTGCATACACGCCAGGCATTTGAGCACTGATTTCCAGAGAGAGAGAGAGAGAGAGACCTAACCGATTCCACCACCTCTGGGCTAAAGGGCATATAAATGCAGTGCGACTAGCAACCGTTGTTTCCTTCCCTGAATGAATTTAAGTCGAGGGCCCCAGGAGTACCAGAAGCACTTTACATTTGTTTTCCTTCTTTCCCCAGTGCTGGGGCATGCTGGGTGTCGAACTGCAAGTTAGAGCAGCCTCAGGGTAGCTGTAAGTTGTGCTGCAACCACTACCAACCGGAATTAGTAGAGTGCCCTGACATGTCCACTTGATTTAGTTGGGGATCGGTCCTGCTTTGAGCAGAGGGTGGGACTAGATGACCTCCTGAGGTCCCTTCCAACCCTGAGATTCTATGATTCTGTGCTGACTCCCTGCCCTCAGCTAATGTTTTAAGGCCGCTTCAGTTCCCTTTGTACAAAAGACATGTGAGGGACCAAGGACATAGCCCTTTGTCTCAATTCCGTCCCCCCCCCCCCCATGTTTTCCAGCTGGAAGATTCATTTGTACAGCGCTGGCAAGTTCCCTTGCATTTTGAATGCAAAGTAACCGTAATCAGCTCTTGATGCCTGAACCAAACATCACAAAGGAAGAGGTGGAAGGTGTGGGAGGGAAGGGATTCCAGTGAGCTTCCAGAAGCCTCTGCAAAGCTTCCCATCAGTCAGGCCAATGAAATAACAACACTTCCCTCATCCCCACCCCTTCCTGCTACATCATTCAGATAGACTGCTTTGCTACTTAGCTAGTCTGGACTTGGAAACATCACCTGCTGGCTGGAAAACTGGGAGCCCAGATGCCTGGGTTACAGTGTTTGCCGTAGAAAGGAGTATCGCCCAGTGATTAGAACAGAAGGCTGGCAGGCGGGATTTCTGCATCCTATTTCCTGATTCGGGGGGCAATGTGTTCTAGAGGGTAAACCAGAGGATGAGGGTCCAATTTCCCCCTCCTATAGGGACAAGGGATCCCCACTGGCTTCAGTGGGAACTGGATTCTGCTGCAGAGGAAGAACAATTCAGAGGATACTATGAGGGAGTTCAGACATCTCCTGGCTACCTGGGTGTGTAAATTATACCAGGTGTTAGACTCAGTTAGGCACTCTGAGACTCGCGTCCATTCATGAACCTATTGCTTACTTTCCCATAAACACCACCGCAGATATGGTCCAGGGAGCCAGAGAGATTAGAACGGTGGCTGATAGAATTGAATGTAGAAGGGAATGCAACTGACAAGAGGGTATAAAACAGCTTAAAGTGAAAATTTGGGGTGGCCGGCGGTGTAACCCTGGGCAAGTCACGGCACCGCCCCGTGCCTCAGTTTCCCCATCTGTGAAATGAGGCAAATGAGCCTTATCTCACGGGGGCGCTATTCCTTCGTGTTGTCAAAATCAGTTGGGATCTTCAGCTAAAAGCAAGTCATTGATACCAATGTATGCTCCCAGGAATACAAGGCACAAGGTTGCTTGGAACGGCCCCTCACCACTGGCTGAGTAGATCTTAGTTCTCTACCGATAGTGATGGCAGGGATAGACCCTGCGGTCCTTACTTCGGCCAGACTTGTATGGAAGGAGGGCATCCCCTGTGTCACTGCAGATGGGCCCTGATCCCACAAAGCACTTAAGCCCATGCGTAACTTCAAGCACATGAGAAGTCCCATTGACTTCCAGGGATGAGGCGCACGCTGAAAGTCCCACATTTGCTCGCTCAGGCCCGCCGTGGGAAGGGCTACGCCGAGCTGTGGATTCCCCATATCTGGGGAAGGGGACCCTTCGGACAATGCCTGGAGATTTTGCTCTTTTTGAAGAGGTAAGCTGAGAAACACGCACTTACTTCCTATTTTCCCAGTACAAATGATTCATGCAAGTGGCTTCATCATTATCTTTTGTCTCGGAGATCCCGTTCTGCAACGCTCAGCCATTCCGGCGCTGATCACAGGTTCATTTCCTGTCTGGCAACGGCACCCCCGCCAAGCCGATGAAACTCACCAGCTGGAAAGCAGGGCCGGATCAAAGCGCCTTCTGTACAGCCCTATGGACCAGGTTTCCTTGGATGCTAATGAAGTGAGGCTGCCGCTTTATACCAGCTAAGATCTGGTCCTGTATCGGGACAGCACGTGGGAGGTGATGCCAGACGAATCACACGCAACTCACAGACTAGACACATTTTGTGGCATTTTCTCCAGCACCCCAGATCACTCTGGTGGCCAGTTCCCAAGAGCCCTCCAGCGGCAAGCGCCCCACAGAAACCCACCAGACCATCAGACAAACAGAGCAGGGATATCGTACCCGGGATGCTGAACGTGACAAAGGGCATATTTAATGAGGGCAAAGCAGGTGCCAGCTTACCAAACGAGCTGAGCCGACGGGACGAATCTGTTCTAGTGAAAATCAAGTGAACCTGCTGCCAGAGACAGTGTTTGCTGTTACATCGAGGAGGTGCCTGGAGAGCAGGAGACGGCAGGATGGGAGACAGACAGACAGAGAGAAGGGGATGCGGGGATGGATGGACAGACAGATTTATCTTCTGATGTTCTAACTGGGTCAAATCTAGATACCCTTTGCTCAGGTGGAGTCCAGCGCTGATTTCAGTGAGGGGCTGTCCTTAGCCCAGGGTTATTACTGATTGATTCTAGGATCATTTCTGCAGTGCAGAGGTGATTCAGTTCAAACATGAATAACAGTGAAACAAAACACGAAGTAATAATCAATGCTGACCAGCCCCCCGCCCCCGGAGAACAGACGCTCTTGCATATTCCAGCTGCTGCAGGAACAGGGCAGAGCTCAGGGCCGGCTGGCTGGCACTGAAGGTATTTACCAACAGGGAAGGGACCTACCTCGGGTTGCCAAGCCGCCGGGAGTCTCCAGGGATCAAAGATCAACCTTTAATGAAAGATTGTGTCGTGGGATGAAACCTCAGGGAATGTGGGCAAAACTGGCAACCCTAGATCTATACCAACTGGATCACTTGCGGGACCTGCCTGGTGCCCAGGGCAGAGTGCCTGGTCTGAGCCAAGGTGGCCCCACGTCGGGTCAGATTCCCCCTGCTGTGACTCAGTGGGGTGGGGCTATAACAGGGGTGGATTTGGCCCACGATCAAGGCTGGAGAAGAAGGCAAGACTCCTATGGCGTTCGCGCTAGTCCCTCTGACGCACTGAGCAGTGGAGACCTGGCCCTACCCAGAGCAGTTGCACCCGGCTGGGATGGGAACAGCCAAGCCTTTGCTGCTGCCCATTATGGATCTCTAAAGAGGAACGCCTCTGGCTCCTTGGCACTTAAACTCAAAAGTTTCCCCTGCATTTTATTACCCATCACGACCCACCACGGCGTTCCTTAGACCCTGGCCGAGTTTAACGTTGCTAGTAGGGGACTTGTATCCGTGCCAAAGAAAGAATCTCAGAGAGACGCTTACAGGGGGGATGTGAACTCCATCGGGAGACATGGGGCCAATGCATGATAAGCAAAGAGTGTCTTTGAAAGATCAATGTGTACATTTCATTCCCTGGATTGTCTCTTAATAACCGACCCCCCTCCCGCCCTAGATATTTGCATTATAGTTGTGTGGTGTTGGGTTTGTTTGAGCTGGAAGATGACACTCTTCTCTCAGGAAAGAGAAGTCTCCCGTTTAGCAAACATCCACTGGGTATTCCCTGCACCGATTCTTGTATCGCTTAGGAAAAAAGTGCCATCAGACGGGCTGTAAAGGCTGATTTCAACATGTTTAACTAAAGATGCAAATCCGAGTCCAGTCCCGAAGCAGATCCCAAGTTTGCCCGCTATTGAAAGTCCAGGAAGGGAAATTAACATACCAATCCATTTATAAGACAGCGAGACAGAACGATCTTGAAATGAACGGGACACGGCTTTTGAAACCCATTCATGAAACATAGTTGGGGGAAAGGAATAATGTCATGGCAGAGAGATGTAATTTAAACAGAAGACACTGAGCGGCTTGAAAGGTGGGGAACAGTCACTATAGGGAAGCTGATCCTAATAAAAGGAATTAAAAGCCTAATTCCTTATTTGCCTAGTTCTTCCTATAACGCGGAGCAAATGATGGTTGTCTCCTGGAAAGTGTCATCTTTGGCGCAGTTTTCTTAGAACTAATAATCCCAATCATTCCAGCCGGTTACAGGTCTTTACACAGACAAATCGATGTGAGTCTGGGTGAATATTTCGCACCTCTGTGGTCTCTACGGGTGGGCACAATTGTTTCTGTTCAGCCCGTTAGACGGAAATCTGAACAAATCTGTACATTTCCTCTAAGCGTGCTAAGGTTCATTGATGAGAAAAGATGCATCTTCCAGAGGTGAAATCCGCCCAGGTTTTACAATGGTGAATACGAGGCAATAAACATTATGAAGACGCTTCATATCATGCAGCCATTAAGCTCAGGGGCAAAACTATTTCCTTGGGAATGAAAAGCCTCTTAAAGCTAACTGATGCTGCTGGTTTCATCAAGTTTTCTCTCTCAGATCTTTGCAATCCTGTCTAATATTTCATAGCCCCTTCGGGGCTAAACAGATTCATTGGAGATAGGTTTTAAAAGGTGGAAATAAACTTAGAGCCTTTTGGGGGGAAAAAAAGAACAAAAAAAGCCCCCTGAAATTTGGCACAGGTAAATAGCCAGACGGACTGACAAACAGGGAGTCGGTGTTCATGGAGGGGTTTGGAAATACATGATAGTTACACTGTATATGTGGGATATTTTACTTTTAAATTCATCTCCCTTTCATATGAACACCCCTTTGCTCAAAATAGCCTTATTTCGCAACAGGGCTTTCGCTTCTCATGGGGCTCATTTTAGCTTCTTTTATAGGAGTAGCAAGATGCACAGGTGCTGGAAGTAGGGGTGCCCCTGCACCCCCTGGCTTGAATTGGTTTCCATTATGACCGGAGTTTACAGTTTGGGTCAATGGCTCTCAGCACCCCGCACTGTAGAAATTGTTCCAGCCCCCCTGGCAGGATGCGAAACAAACGATCCAATATGGAGCGGAGAGAGAAAAACGTTGACAAGTTCAAAGAGAAGTGATGAGCCTGTGAGATGCGCTGCACTGATTCATCGGCCAAGTGATTGTGAAAACAAGCCATCGGCTGAATGTTCAAAAGCCACACCAGCGAGGGGACTGAGCCAAAGGACACCCTTGCCACGAAAATGTAAGGGACGCATGAACAGAGAGAGTCCCAGCCCATTTCATAGTTCTCCCTCCCTGAGTCTTCCCAATGGGTTCATGAAACTTCTCGAAGAGCATTTGCAAGCCCCCGGGAAGGAATCAAAAGAGCCCCCCGGCTCCATGGATCTGCCCCCAGAGTTACTTTTTGGAGACGCAATTGTTGCTTGGGAACCCCCACCCCCACCCCCAGCCCCAGCCCCCCGGTTCCTGTTCATTGTCACAACGAGGGACGCTCCGAACCAGGGAAGGAAGCTCGTCAGCCTCCTGGAATTAGTAAAACCCCCTTCGCCTCGTGTCAACGCCAGCATCTGGGGTGATTGATCTGCGCGCCTAATGGTGCGTAAAAGTGGTGGTTACATTTGGCGAGGGGGGCGCCTCCGCCTTGACGTCAGGAGATGGGTTTAAAAAGGGGGTCGAGCGGGGAGGAGATCCCAGAAGCAGCCACCGTCTGAGAAGTGGAGACACTGAGCGGCACCCCGGCCCCTCCCGTTCGTTGTCTGACTTGCTGGCGCAGGTTGGAAAGATGCTGTCCTGCCGTCTCCAGTGCGCCCTAGCCCTGCTCTCCGTCGCCTTGGCGGTGAGTAGCGTCTCCGCGGCGCCCTCGGACCCGAGACTCCGGCAGTTCCTGCAGAAGTCACTGGCTGCGGCAGCGGGGAAACAGGTAAGTCCCTCCCGCACCTTCCCCCGGAGTGCGCCGCAGGGATCCGAGCGAGCTGCGGGCAGCCAGGGGCCGTTAGCGGGTCGGCACCAAGTTCTCCCCCGGCTGTGCCGGGCATGGCTCTGCAGCGCGCTGGCTTTGGCTGCTGCCGTGGCGGGGTGGGTTTCTCAGGGGCAGCAGGTCCATACACAGGTGCATTTCACCTGCACCGGACCGAGCTTAACGGGCCCCGCAGGGGAGGGTTTTTCCAGGGCTGATTTCACACGAAACCAGCCAGCAGGAGCGCGGGGGATTAACATGCGCCCGCCTGCACTTTTCAAACTGAGCTCTGCAGAGGAATCTAGCGGGGGGCAGGGGGGAATCCAGCTGCGCCCGGTGCTCCTTCCAGCCGCGTCCCAGCCCCAGGAGCTGATGGGCCAGCGTCTTCCGAAGGAACAGTCCCGAGGCTGTTGAGGAGCAGTTGCAGGGGGCAGCCCGGGGCTAGCTTTCCCACTAGGCATTTAAAACGAACGCAGGGTTAATGTGGCCCTGCCAAGAAAGCTGTTAAGCCTCCAGCCGGAATAGGGGAGAACTCTCCATGGTGCTAGGGAGCAACCCGGGGGACAGGCCGTGGTGGGATTTCTCCAGGGTGCTGAAACCAGCCCCACTGCCAAAGCCTCCAGCTCCGCGCAGGGGTTCCAGGTGGGGTCGAGCTGGCCAAGGCGCATGGGGGTGGCTTTAGAGGCATCTGGTGTTGGCTTTGTGTGTTAGCTCCCGAGGAACAACGGGATAGCGGATAGGTCCCATTCGCCCCACAGGCTTCTCTGGGTACATCTGCCTCGAGCCCCCGCTTTCCAGGCGTGTCTGGACAGAGACTTGATAGTCCATCGCTGTGTTTTAATCCGCCTGCTTTGATCAGCGATGCTAACCTCCTTCCCCCCACCCCCCCACCCCCAGGGTGCCAGGTTACAAACCGGAGGAAGCCCAGCCCCTCTCAGGGCTTTGGTGGATTAAAGGAGAATTCAGAGAGAATTTAAAAAGTTGAGGGGGCGGGGTGTTCCTTTCGACCTTCAGATGTAGCCGTGTAACACGCCCTCGTTCCACACTGGGCAGGTGTCTCTGCTGGGGGGCGCTGGGTTGACACTCTCCTGGCTAGGGATGGTTTGATATGCAAACCTCGGCTCGCTTGCAACTAGCAGCTGTCCAGGGGGGTGGGCGCTGGCTTTGGAGAGATGGGACTTGCCCATTCTGATGCTCTGGCGGTGGGAGAAACGCTGCCAGGCAGATAACCGAGCTGCGCCCAGCTTGTCATGGTCTCTCTGTCTCCCTCCCCACCCCCCAAGGAACTGGCGAAGTACTTTTTGGCAGAATTGCTCTCAGAACCCAACCAGCCGGACAATGAAGCCCTGGAGCCCGAGGACCTGTCCCGAGGGACAGAGCAGGACGAAGTGAGACTGGAGTTGGAGAGATCGGCTAATCCCAACCCCGCCTTGGCGCCCCGAGAACGCAAAGCCGGCTGCAAGAATTTCTTCTGGAAAACGTTCACATCCTGTTAGCTTTAGAAGCCAGCCGCCGCCGCCCCGCCACCCCTGTTCCCCCCATCCCGAGCAAGACCTTCACGACAGGAGCCGAAGACTGTAAATATACAATCCACGGTTATGGTGAAATTTAAACAGCCGCCGAAATAATTGAGTTGATTTCCACTTGTTTTAATAAAACTTTCCGTTCGATTGTACCCGAGTTGTGATTTCTGACTAGTTCTTTCTCACAGGCGCTCTGCAGGTCTCCCACATGTACGATTTTTAGTTCTTTGCCGCAATAAAGTTTAAGTTTCAAATGGTGCCGCTTCTTAGAGTTGTTGGTTTACTGAAAAAAAAAACCCAAAGTGGCCTCTTTGAGATCGGCTTTCCCTTTAACAGCCACAGACAACTACAGTACAGAAAAAACATCATCTAAACACAGCCCTTCAAACTATGGTCCCTCTGCTTTACCCTCTACATGGCGTACAGAGACAGAGAGCTATCTTCCAGAATGAAGGTTGCGTTGAATTTCGCACTGCAAAACATATAGGTTGATATTTCAAAGCCGTCTAGGGGATTTAGACACCTGTCAGGGACTATGTGTTTAAACTCCTTGACTGCTTTGAAAATTGAAACCATGCAATCTGCACGGATGAGTTACACACAGGGCATCCCAAATCAGCACCAGTTAAACCTGTCTACCACACTGGGATGCAATTTATTGATGCAAGGTTGTTAACTAAACACGATTTTTTGCAATATTTTCGGAGAGTTAGGGGGAGGGGTTAATTGGTGTTCGTTTTTGCATCTCTATAAAGCCACTCTGTTGAACCCAACTGCACCAGCCTTTAAGGGGGAGAAAATGTGTGAGTAAATAGCAGAGCACTTTAAAACGAGTTACGGTTGCTTTTCTATATCTCGAATGTCTGGTAATTCCTGGTGTATTTCATGTTAGCCCAGGAATAGGAAGAAGTGACCTCTTTAAATGGAAAGGAGATTGGGGTGCATCTCCAGTGAGATAAAGTCTCCCCCTGCCCCACTAGTCTTGATGGTTTGCGAGATCTTGAGGCACCAGCCAGTTACTGATTCAGGACTGAATATTAGCCATCCTGCATTTGGGAGCAGTGAACCTCTGAGGAGAAATTACACCCTTGGAGAAAAGACAAAACACATTCCTGTAGCAGCTGATTCTTTAAAAATTGCTGGCTGATTGAAAGCTGCTATCTTGACACCTTAAATGACTGCTTCTTGGAGCATCTGGTCCTGGAACCCACAAGAGGAGAGGCAATTCTTGATTTAGTCCTAAGTGAAGCACAGAATCTGGTCAGAGAGGTGAATAGAGCTGGACCCCTTGGGAATAGTGACCATAATATAATTAAATTTAACATCCCTGTGGCAGGTGAAAATACCACAGCAGCCCAACACTGTAGCATTTAATTTCAGAAAGGGGGATGACACAAAAATGCAGAAGTTAGTTAAACAGAAATTAAAAGGTACAGCGCCAAAAGTGAAATTTCTGCAAGCTGCATGGAAACTTTTTAAAGACACTGTAATAGAGGCTCAACTTAAATGTATCCCCCAAATTAAAAAACATAGTAAGAAAACCCCAAAAAAGGGCCACCGTGGCTCAACAATAGAGTAAAAGAAGCAGTGAGAGGCAAAAAGGCACCCTTTACAAAGTGGAAGTTAAATCCTAGTGAGGAAAATAGGAGTATAAATGCTGGCACGTGTAGTGTACAAATATAATTAGGAAGCCTAAAAAAGAATGTGAAGAACAACTAGCCAAAGACTCAAAAAGTAATAGCAAAAAAATGTTTAAGTACATCAGAAGCAGGAAGCCTGCTAAAGAACCAGTGGGGCACTGGACAATCGAGATGCTAAAGGAGCACTCAAAGACAATAAGGCCATTGCAGAGAAACTAAATGAATTCTTTGCATCAGTCTTCCCAGCTGAGGATGTGAAGGAGATTCCCAAAGCTGAGCCATTCTTCTTAGGTGACAAATCTGAGGGACTGTTCCAGATTGAGGTGTCAGTAGCGGAGGTTTTGGAACAAATTGATAAACTAAACAGGAATAAGTCACCAGGACCAGATGGGATTCACCCAAGAGTTCTGAAGGAACTCAAATGTGAAATTGCAGAACTACTAACCGTAGTCTGTAACCTATAATTTAAATCAGCTTCTGTACCAAATGACTGGTGGATTGCTAATTTGATGCCAATTTTTGAAAAGGGCTCCAGAGGTGATCTCAGCAATTACAGACCAGTAAACCTGACTTCAGTGCTGGGCAAACTGGTTGAAACTATAGTAAAGAAGAGAATTGTCAGACACACAGATGAACATAATTTGTTGGGAAGAGTCAACATGGTTTTTGTAAAGGAAAATCATACCTCACCAATCTACTAGAATTCTTTGAGGGGGTCAAAGTGCACTTGAACTTTCAGAAAGCCTTTTACAAGGTCCCTCACTAAAGGCTCTTAAGCACAGTAAGCAGTCATGGGACAAGAGGGATGATCGTCTCATGGATCAGTAATTGGTTAAAAGACAGGAAATGCAGGGTAGGAATAAATGGTCAGGTTTCACAATGGAAAGAGATAAATAGTGGTGCCCTCCCCACCCCCTTTCTGTACTGGGCCATGTATTAGTCTATATAGTCATAAATGATCTGGAAAAAGGGGTAAAACAGTGAGGTGGCAACATTTGCAGATGGTGCAAAATTACTCAAGTTAGTTAAGTCCATAGCAGACTTTAAAGAGTTACAAAGGGTTCTCACAAAACTGTGTGGCTGGGCAACAAAATGGCAGATGAAATTCAATGTTGATAAATGCAAAGTAATGCACAGTGCAAAAGAAAAGTCCCAACTATACATCCAAAATGATGGGGTCTAAATTAGCTGTTACCACCAAGAAAGAGATCTTGGCGTCATAGTGGATAGTTCTCTGAAAACATCCACTCCGTGTGCAGCAGCAGTGAAAAAAGCAAACAGAATGCTGGGAATCATGAAGAAAGGGATAGATAATAAGACAGAAAATATCATATTGCCTCTAGATAAATCCATGGTATGCCCACACCTTGAATACTGTGTGCAGATGTGGTCACCCCATCTCAAAAAAGATATATTGGAATTGGAAAAGGTTCAGAAAAGGATGACAAAAATGATTTGGGGTATGGTATGGCTTCTATATGAGGAGAGATTAATAAGACTGGGACTTTCCAGCTTGGAAAAGAGACAACTAAGGGGGGATGTGATAAAGGTCTATAAAATCATGACTGGTGTGGAGAAAGGAAATAAGGAAGTGTTATTTACTCCTTCTCATGACACAAGAAGTAGGGGTCACCAAATGGAATTAACAGGCAGCAGGTTTAAAACAAACAAAAGGAAGTATTTCTTCACACAATGCACAGTCAACCTGTGGAACTCCTTGCTAGAGGATGTTGTGAAGGCCAAGACTATAACAGGGTTCAAAAAAGAACTAGATAAGTTCATGGAGAATAGATCCATCAGTGGCTATTAGCCAGGATGGGCAGAGATGGTGTCCCTAGCCTCTGTTTGCCAGCAGCTGGGAATGGGTTACAGGGGATAGATCACTTGATGATGACCTGTTCTGCTCATTCCCTCTGGGGTACCTGGCATTAGCCACGGTTGGAAGTCAGGACACTGAGCTAGATGGACCTTTGGTCTGATCCAGTATGACCGTTCTTATGTTCTTGTGGGCAGAATGGAATTTGGAATGGAAGGCCCAGTGGAGATGGATTCATGGGTGGGGTGCAGTGAGCTAGTCTAAGGTGTAGGTTTTCACCTTTTTTTTCCAGTTTTTTTTCCAGGTGGTATCTATCTAGCTCTTTCTGTGTGTGCACATATGTACTACGGCAACCTTGATAGCCAAATTCTGCCCTGTCACACCTGAGTGGTCACGGGGGTTGCAAGTCAAAATGTGATCCTTTCTTTCTATCTACAGGTCCGTGAAGTGAAATAACACACAATAAAGATTTTAGCTCATTTGGAAGGCTGGGAAACAAAGCTTGACTTGATTGTTAAAATAGACTACCAGCCTTTCAGTTTAATCCCTCGTGTTGCTAACAGCCACCTAAAGACACGCCATTTGAGTTTCGGGATATACACCAGATCTTTTAAATAGATGGATGGCTTCCAAAGAATCAGGGCATCATTCTGTTCTTTTTCACCAGCACTGACTCAAGAATCCATGTTTGATTTTTGATAATAAAATTATGTTGGGAAATGTGTCCTAGCATATGATGTGTCTCGGAAAGTTATCAGTTAAACATCTTAGTTTTAAGCATGGATGTTCCAAATCCTAGGGCAGATCTCACTTGATAATAGCTTGGAAGAACTAGACTTTGACAGCTCTATAATATTTGCCATTTGATCGAAGTGTTACTTGCTATGTGTTGGGCCTTTGAACCAGTCAGATCCCATTTCTGAAGGATAACCTGAGTCTTGGTATGCAGTGAGACCCCACTTACAGAGCCTGATTCAGCCAAGCACTTCCACACATGCTCAGCTTTAAGTACATGCCAAGTGCTTTGCTGACTCGGGGCCAATACGAAGTGATTGTGGGAAATTTTTGGCTTGAAGGGAGTGATTTTCAATTGGCACGGATGTACCCAAGAGCAGCGTCTCCCCTGCTGGAATTGCCATTTGGCAGTTCATGAGGCATTGATAACAAAACTGGGGCTTTCATTTCACTTCACGATAAATGGCATTTTATTACATCAGGTGTGAAATCCCACAGCCCTTGCTTACTAGTTTGTGTTACAGTACCACTCACCTGAGACCAGGGTCCCAGCTGCACTCAGCACTGTGCACGGACATAGGCACAAACAGTCCCAACTCAGTAAAAACGTACAACCTAAACAGACCAAGTCTGGGAAGGGAAGCAGGCACGGAGGGGTGAAGTGGCTTGCCTAGGCAGGCAAGACACTGAATCAAGCTTAGAACACAGGCCGCATGACTCCCACACCTGCCTTTCATCCATTCTTGCTCAAGCAGAACTCAGATTGACTAGCGGTGATTGAGGACCCCGTACTCACCCTCTGGGTTGCAGGGATGGGAGCCTGCACCCTCCGAATGGGAGAATTCGTCACTTTGATATGCTCCCCTACAACTCATGCCTCCCAACTCCACAGAAGTCCTGAAGTTTGGGGTTCCAGTCCTGTGTCTTTGCTGGGGAAGAGAGGCGCTGTCAGGCACTGGGGTTGGGAAGCTGGCTAAGGTCCCCCTCTCCACCTCCAACACAAAATCAGCAGGGAAACATTGCCTGACGCAGCTTGGCAGGGGACGAATGGTTCCAGGGGCAACAGAGGTTTGTCTTTCCAATAGAACCACACTGCCAGCGAGCTCAAGAACTACTGCAAAGGCATAAGACACTGTGTAGATGATGCTGTGGCCTGTAATGAATACTCTGAGATCAGCAGGGATCTTGGAGTTTCTGGGGAGGCAAACCCCAGCCCCCAAGGTGAGAATTCCTAGGACACTATGAGGCTTTTTCTCCCTCTTTCTTACAAGAAACATGGACCAGATGTAGAAAGTCCCAGTTCAATTCCCTGCTTTGCCACAGAATCCCTACAGGACCGTGGATGATTCTCTTAGTCTCCCTGCCTCGGTTTCCCCATCCATAAAATGGGAATGATAATATTTTCCTACCTTCCTGGGGTGATATGAGGATGAATGCATTAAAGCCTGTGAGGTGCTCAGATAATATGGTGATGAGGACCAATTAATTACCTAAAATAGACGGGGAGAGAATGGGTCCAATGGCTGCAGGAACCGGCTGCCCAAGTGGACTCCACTGTATTTCCCAATGGAAAGGGGCCTTCTTCAGCTGCAGAATCTCCACCTTCTGGCTTGTCACTGGCATCTCAATAGAAACCCTAAACAGCTTCTGAAAACAAGCTAATTATTCAGCGAGGAGACAGCCATCAGGCCGGAGCGACAGGAATTTAAAGGAAACGGAGACGCAGCAGGCTCAGATAGTCTCATTCTAGGCGCCGGCATTTTGTGGTGTATAAACAGATGGCTCCTCGCCTGTACTTTCTGTTTTGGTCACCAGGCTCAGCCAGTGCTTTTTGAGGCAGCATCACGTTGCTGATCTCTGGAGTGAAGCCATTGCAAATAATGCTCTGGCAGATCCCCAAGCAGAGCCACACTGGACAATTCAGCTGCAGCAAGCCAAGCTTGATGAATGCTGCTGGCTTCATAGCATGGTGGTGTCTGCATAGCTGAAGAAATACATTCTGGAGGAGGCATGTTTAGGTTTCCTTGTCTCAGAGAGACAAATGCAACAATTCAGGGCAACTGTACCTGTATTCCCCATCTGTGGGACACCAAGGGTTAGGCTTTCGGCTTCTCAGCCACCACCTCTATTGCATGGAGACTCGCGTCTCTCGCCTTCCTGACTGGGGGTCTTCCAGGCTGCAGAGTTCCTGCCTACACTATGATATCCCCAGCAAGCCAGACTGCCCAAACAGGCCAGTCTCTGCAATTTGCTTTCTCTTTGAAGGCTATGAACTGCGTGATTGTCAGCAGTTATATGTTACCACACAGCTCTTTCTAAGCAAGCACATTTATTCTTAAAGTGAAAGCATTACAGAGAAAACGTATTACAACAATAAAAGAACCTACACACATGCTAATAAGCTTACCAGAGATCACCCCCCCCCAAACTCCAACAAGCGCTCTGGCAGGAGTCAGTCCTCCAAAGCCCACCCAGGGTCTTTCTGTGTTTACAAGTTCATATACAGCCTCAGCTCAGAACTAGCACCCGCATGAATAGTTCAGTCTTTCCTCTATACAGCTTTGGTCTTTGATCTTGGCCTCCTGGGACAGGCAATCAGCAGACAATGGTTCCCTTCTCAGGGTGTAGCTTCCAAAGGCTGAATTTTTACATAACCAGAAGTGGGGAATGCACATTCACCTCCCCCAGAGATTCCCCAGGCAAAACACTTGACACTGTCCTAAAAGTTCATTCTTGTCTGGCCCACTGTTCCAAGTTCATAACACTGCCCAGGGTTCACACAATCCTGGCCCATGATAATACATAAACCGGTCATTTACTACAGTGGACCTGAAACATATTTAAATCAAATTCAATAAGGTCTCCCAAGGATACTGCAGGAAATTGCCAGGAAATCACTGCCACCAGATCACTTCAGTCAGCTCATGGCGTACAGGACTGCTGACGATTTTACAATAAGATTCCACGGCCTATTTATTATTATATGTGGGTTGTTTATTCGTATGACAATCTACATTGTACTAGGCATGGTACAAACACAAAGTAAGAGATAGCCTCTGCCCTCAACAGCTTACGATCGAAATGCAGAACTAGGAAAATTTATCATCCCCATTTTACAGATGGGGAACAGAGACCCCAAGAGGTTAACAGACTTGCCCAACACTACACAGGGACTTTGGGAGAGAGCCAGACACTGAACTCAAATCTCCTGAGTTCCAGTCCACTGCCTTCACTATCAGACAAATCTTTATGTGACACTCCTGTAATACGCTGTTTACGCTGTGCATACCTTTGTCTGCTGTGCAAAGTGCTTTGGGTTGAGTCTGGTCACCTCTTCAACCTAGCTAGCTAATCTAGGAACATTTCCTGCAATGGGCCAGCTTGCACGAATAAGCCCTCTTTAATCGGAGTAAGGTTTGCAGAATCAGGTCATAAGAACATAAGAATGGCCATACGGGATCAGACCAAAGGTCCATCTAGCTCAGTATCCTGCCTTCCAACAGTGGTCAATGCCAGGTGTTTCAGAGGGAATGAACAGAACAGGGAATCATCCATCCCGCCGCCCATTCCCAGCTTCTGGCAAACAGAGGCTAGGGACACCATCCCTGCCCATCCTGGTCCCTAATCCAATATCTATGTACACATAGGAGAAGTCTGTGATGTTGTCTGGCAAGTCTGAGCATAAGAATGGCCCTTCCGGGTCAGACCAAAAGTCCATCTAGCCCAGCACCCTGTTCTCTGACAGTGGCCAATGCCAGGTGCCCCAGAGGGAATGAACAGAACAGGGAATCATCAAGTGATCCATCCCCTGCCACCCATTCCCAGCCTCTGGCAAACAGAGGGTAGGCAAACAGAGGCTTGCAGCAGGGTGGCGGGGTGAGGGATAACGGTTTTGTTTGTCAACCTACAGAGGATTGACTTTCACTTTAGTCTGCTCTCTACTGCAGCTAGCGTTACCGGCAGTAGCTGGAACGAGTCACTGTGTGTGTATTCATAGCAGTGGCTTCTTTGAGACACTGGAGGGAAATGTCTATGAAGAGCCACCCAAAGGTCTGGAAGCTGTAGCCTAAAGTAGAGAAAATCCACAGGTGGGTGGATTGGGCCTGGAAAAATAAAGTTACTGATGGTTTTTTCAAAGGTGCTGAGCACTGATGACTCCCACTAACGTCAGTGGCGCTGAAAAGGGTTTTTGGATGCGACTGGTTAGAGGGGGAGTTTTGCCAGGCTCAGGATGCGAGACTGCGACAGACAGTTTGCAAATATCCCAGCTCTGTGCTATAATAAAGGCATGTTGGCATCAAATGTAAAGTGTGGCTGTACTCCAGAAAGTGACTGTCACCATCTTACTCCACATGCCTTCTGCCTGCTGTGAATTCAGACTTCGCTCTGCTGCCTTCACTGAATAAATTATGGCTCTGCCACTTTGTACTTCAGTTAGCCCTGCTGAACTAAGAGGGAGAGAGCTGGATTCTATTCAGTGCTGCATGTCCCAAACAGAACTGCTTACTCCTGACCAAGTATCAGGTCAGTCACACCCTGCGCCCCCAGTCCCATGAACACCCGGTGCCCTGGATTCTAAGGTCCCTCCCAATGTTCTTAGCTTCATTTCTCACACTCCCCACATCCGCTTCCAAATAAAGCATAACCTGCGTTGAACTTTCTTTGGCTTTTTCCATTGTCATAAGATGACAAGAAGCCCCAGGAGAAACCCTGGTCTTTTCCACACTCAGGAAAATCATTTCTGTGCCAATACATGGCTGGGCATTATTGATGTCCAAACGTTATAGAGCAGGGGGCTACTTCTGCCACTCAGCATGGCCCAGAGGTGAATCAGACTCTCATGCATGGAACAGAGTATTCAGAACAGAACAATGGCCCCGATTCTTGGGTTCAGCCAGCCTAGGCTTGTAGCAGACCTCAGGGTAACTCTATATCACCTTACCACTTCCCTAGATCCTGGGGACCCCCCCCCCGGTGTAAATTACAGCAACCTCAGGGCTGCTCTAACCTACAGGCACATGCAGCCAGCTGTATCCCTGCCTCCCAGTCCTATGTAGTATTTTTCCTTCACCAAGGAACTTTAGGGGTTTGATCCTGCAGGGTTCTCAGTGGCTCCTGCCAGGAGTGGAGCACCCTCAAATGCCACTTCATGGAGCTGGAGTCTGCAAGGTGCTGAGCGCCTCCTGGGAGGGGTTGAGCCCCCTCCACCCCTCCACAGGAGCTGAGGCACGGAGTGCCTATCAGAACCAGACCCAAAGAGGTATGTTGCAAGAGGCATTTAACAGCAGGACTCAGCCCTTGTTCTCCTAGAATAAAGCAGAGGGCGTTTGATAGATGGATGGAAAGGTTGTGCACAAGCAATAAAAGGACTTGCACTTACTTTTCCAACCCAGCACACTTCAGGTTCTCTGAGAGCTTTTCACTCAGCCAGAACAACGCAACACCCCTAACCAAAGCTGCAGAGAGAAAAAACATATATGAATCACTTATTACCCCGTGACAAATGCTAAATGCCATTTCCTAGAACAAGTTATTTAGAATCATTTATTTGGACAGAGATAGTGGCTTCCTTGGAGCAATTTTTAGACTCGAGATCAAGGGGCATTTTGTGCATCAACCATTTGCAGAACAGGATATTGACATGCCGATTCCAAACAGGAGGGTTGTGTTTAGACCTAGCTGACTCTTTTTTGTGCACACAGAACTCGCCCCGTCCATGCCTTGCACCAAGGCCCCACAGGTCAGTTGGTGAATGAATCCACCTGTGTATCATTTTTCTTGGTCCTGCAGCTGACTCAGCTGACAAAATGCATTCGACTCGGGTCACTTATGAAATGAGGGACTCAAAGAGAACAAAGGCACAGACACAAGGGTAGATGAGATCGCGATTTGGGGCCACTGCATCCACTGGATCCCCAGGGCAGCTGGGGACCCACTTGGTCCTCACTGCAACTTACAGCTGCCTCTGCACGATTGTGACCTGCAAGAGCATCTCAATGAATTTAGTGCTGAAGAAAGGTGCTGTGTTCATGGCCCTGGAAAGGGAATCCTCTTTTTGATCACGGAATGGGTACAGTCCAGGCGGCAGCAGCCTGAGTTCACCCCAAAGCTGCCTCCTAACTGGGCTCCTTATCACTCCTTATCTGGAGTGACAAAGCAGTCTGAGGGAAATTGAGTCTCCATGGCCCATTCCATTGTCGGGCTCTCTACTGAATTTGCCAAGAAGGAGGCCAGTTCATGCCAACTGGGAGGGTGACTGCAGGAGCTTGGGTAGATGTCAGCGACCTCTCCCTCATATGCCCCTTTATCCAGGGCTTACCTTCTTGACTCACTGAACAGCCAGCCAAGATTACACCAGACAGGGTGCAAACTGTAGCTTGTCTTCAGCTTAACACAAGGGGGCCCCTTTCCCCATTTAGGCCATTGGACTGTGGTACACCCACCATGGAGAAGAAAGTCCTGTTTCTCAACCTCTGCCAAGCCCTGCAGCTGGCAATGTTATTCTGGGGTGCAATCCATTCCGAGCCAGGCTTCCATCCCCAATGGTACGCCAACCCTCTCCCCTGCAGCTGCTTCAATCACTGTCTAGGTCATCTGGTTAACCACAGGGACAAAGAAGAAGGGAGAAGCATCCAGCTGCTTAATGACTACTCCAGAAGCCACCCGCTCCCTAAAGCCCCCGGTGCAGCCGCGTTGCTGAGCTAAAAGAGTCATTCAGATCCAGCCTCGGTACTGGGACAGATGCCTGGGCAGGCTTTTGCTATAGCCCCAGTGAAACCTGATCATCGTTGGTTCTGAATGTGTCCGTGTTTTACAAAATGTCAAGACTTTTCAGTGCTTTCGGTTAAAAAGAGACTCACTCTCCTGAGGTTTTGGGGTCGTAGCTTTACCTTTGGGTTTTCTTGGTTACTCTTTGTGGTTTGTGATTCCCTCCTATCAGTGCAAACATAATATTCCTTTCCCAGCTGCTCCAGTCCTTTCCTGGACTTCTCCCCACCCTGTGTCCTCTAGGCAGGTTGAAATTCCTAGATTCCGAGGCCAGAAGGGACAATTGTGATCCTGTAGTCTGACCTCCTGCCAAGCACAGGTCAGAGACCTGCCCCAAAATAATTCCTAGAGCAGATCTTCTAGAACAGCGGGTCTCAAGCTGCATTGCACCGCGATCCCCTTCTGACAACAAAAATTACTTCACGACCCCAGGAGAGGGTACGGAAGCCTGAGCCCATTCGACTCCCCACTTCCCCGGGTGGGGTCAGGGGGCAAAGCCTGAGCCTCACCACAGTGGGCAGATGGGCCAATGCTGAAGCTCAAGGCAAGGGCTTCAGCCTCAGGCAGGGGGCCTGCAACCTGAGCCCCACTGTCCAGGGCTGAAGCCCTCGGGCTTGGGCTTCAGCCCTGGGCCCCAGCAAGTCTAAGCCAGCCCTGGTGATCCCATTCAAAGGGGGTCACGACCCACTTTGGGGTCCTCCCAACCCACAGTTTGAGAACCGCTGGTCTAGAAAAACATTCATTCTTCATTTAAAAATTGTCAGTGACGGAGAATCCACCTTGACCCTTGGTAAATTGTTCCAATGGTTAATTTACCCTCGCTGTCAAAAATGCATGCTGTATTTCCAGTCTGAATTCATCTAGCTTCCACTTCCAGCTTTTTGATCGTGTTTTACCCTTCTCTGTGGGACTGAAGAGCCCATGATTAAATATTTGTTCCTGTGACAGGTGTCGGTCGGTCCTCCGAGCCCCTACGGGCGATGGAGAGCTTTGGTCTCCGTGGCCGGCCTCGGCCACACCTTTGGGGCACTGGGGAATTAGCGGGAAGGTGTGCCGGCCGGAGTCCGCAGCGCGCCCCTCAGGCAGGGGAGCGCCGGGGTAGGGGAACGCAGGCCCACCCAACTCCACTGTGTTCCAGCCCAGGGCCCTGACAGTGGCGGGAGGCGAAAGTCCCGCCGCTGGGTCAGCGGGGCAATCCGCACCCGCTGACCAAACACACCCACCCCATGGTGTAGTTCGGCCCCTGGGCTACTTCCTACCTGGTCTCTCTCAGGCGGGCAGCTCCGGATCCTCCATCTCCTCCGGGTATTCTGCTGCGGGCAGCTCCGGATCCTCCGGGTATTCTGCTGCGGGCAGCTCCGGATCCTCCGGGTATTCCGCTGCGGGCAGCTCCGGATCCTCCATCTCCTCCGGGTATTCCGCTGCGGGCAGCTCCGGATCCTCCGGGTATTCCGCTGCGGGCAGCTCCGGATCCTCCATCTCCTCCGGGTATTCCGCTGCGGGCAGCTCCGGATCCTCCATCTCCTCCGGGTATTCCGCTGCGGGCAGCTCCGGATCCTCCATCTCCTCCGGGTATTCCGCTGCGGGCAGCTCCGGATCCTCCATCTCCTCTGGGTATTCCGCTGTGGGCAGCTCCGGATCCTCCATCTCCTCTGGGTACTCCGCTGTGGGCAGCTCCGGTTCCTCCATCTCCTCCGGGTAATCCGCTGCGGGCAGCTCCGGTTCCTCCGGGTATTCCGCTGCGGGCCAGTCCCACTCCCCCTCGGTATCGGACTCACGCTGGCCCGGGCTGCAGTCAGGCCCCTCCAGGTCCTCTGGGTATTCAGCGGCCGGCAGCCCTGGTTGCCACAGGCCTTCCCCCCGGTCAGGCTCCTCCTTGCCCAGGGCTTCGCCTGGGTCAGCAGCAGGATCGCAAGGGAGCAGCCTGTGTCTGTCTCCCTCCCTGGTGCTCTCCTCCCTGGGCAGAGGGCCCCGCCCTTTGTACTTCCTGTCCCATCCTTCCCCTTCCGGGGATTGGCGGAAGCTTGCCCTGGCCCCGCCCACTCAGGCTCAGAGGGTGGCTCTTTACCCTCTGGTTAGGAGGGGAGCCACCCTGGCTCCCTACAGTTCCCCATGTAGATACTTACAGACATTGATCAAGTAATTCCTTACCCTTCTCTTTGTTAAGATAAATAGATGGAGATAAATATCACTACACGGCAGGTTTTCTAATCTTTTAATCATTCTCATGGCTCTTCTCTGAGCCCTCTGCAATTTATCAACATCCTTCTTGAACTGGAGACAGCAGAACTGGGCAACGTATTCCTCAGAAATTGCACCAGTGCCAAATACAGAGGTGAAATAACCTCTTTGCTCCAAATCAAGATTCCCCAGTTTGTGTAACCCAGGATCCCATTAGCCTTTTTGGCCACAGAGTCAAGCTGGGAGCTCATGTTCAGCTGATTATCCACCAAGACCCCCAAATCTTTAACATCTTGTAAATTAACTGGGCCTCTTTTGTCTACTTCCTCCTTTGTGCATTAGCGTCACTGAATGGAGCCCGAGCCCGAGAATGAGGTGCATTTGCTTTTACAGGCCCTGAAGACCCAGCAGAGGGAGCTCAAAAGCACAGAATTAGGAGATGTACTCCCGACTGCCTGTATTATGATAGCACCTTTAGGCAACCAATCAGCTCAGGGCTCCAGTTTGCTAGGCACTGCACAGAGCCACAGATGGCAAGACAGTCCCCTGCCCCAAGACAAAGGGTTGGAGACAGGGACGATTATTATACCCATTGCACAGAAAGGAGCTGAGACCCAGGTAACTCGCCCAGATAACTCTCCCAGTCAGTTGGTGTGGGGTAGCTGGCACTGTGGGGTGAGGATGCGGAAGTGGCTGCCGAGGCCAAAGGTCACTTTCCAGTTTGGAAGGCAGGGCTCCGGACTGCAGGAGCCAGGCCCCAGTGAGCAGCATGGTCTGCTAGAGGGCTGGGTCAGGTTCGATTAAAATCAACGTAGTTGGTACCTAAATGCCTTACTGAGAAGAACAGCACAGAGCCTGCTGCAGAGCTAGGAACTCAGCTGGGGTGTCCTGACTTCCAGATAGCACCTTAAGCACGGGACCATCCTTCCTCTCCTCGCTGCAGCTGGCCCTGGGGAGGAGTGCAAAGGGAGAGAGGGTGAAAAGCCTTTCTATGCCCAGGTGCTGCCCTGTTGCAGTTGTTATGGTCCCTGAAGGCAAGGACCAGGGGCATTTGGAACTACTGGCAGCACTGGACTTCGAAAAGGTGTCTTATGTGTAAGGAGGGGTAGGTTGCGATACGGGTTTGCCCTCTGTCCCACATCCCCTTCCGTACCAGCCAGTGCAGCCGAGCCAGCGGAGGGGTGAGGAGCATGCACTGCAGCCCGTTAAAGAGTCTCTTAAAGAGCGTCAGAGTCCCCACGCCGGCTTGCCCTCTCCCCCACGCCTCAGCCCGGCCTGCGCCTTCGCACCCGCGACACCGGCCCGCACAGCACAGCACTTCAGAAGACGTCAGGTGGGCGCTTAGTGCAAGCCGTGCCAACGGAAGATCGTTTAAAACAACCGAGAGAACTTGTTAGCTGCAGAGCGGGCACAAAATGACCTTTCCTCCCCACGGAGTCAGATGTTTCTGCTAAAGCAAGCTGTAGATGTAAGACAGAGGCTCTGAAGGGACTTCGTCACGTCTTGGGCTGGAAAACTGAAGAAACACATGGAAAGAGGACAAGATACTTGAATTGAAACTGTGTGTGTGTGTGTGTGTTTTTCCTGGCACCGGGAAAGGGAACAGACCCTTTAGACTGTGTAACTTTCATGGGCCAGGGACAGTCTCTCACTGTGTCTTAGCACAGTAGGGCCCTGACCAAGGCCAGAGCCTTTAAGTGCTGCTGTTTTACAATTATTACTCCCGACCATTTCAGACCTCAGGCATTAATTCAGATCTGAACTAGGCTGGGAGTGACCAACAGGTGTTCACCTCGGATAGTTCAGTGGCCCCCTTCGGGGTCCCCAAGCTGAGTGCTCACATCGCAAAGGGTGCTATTCTTAGAACAGAGGCCAAGGATTAAATGAGCCACTGAGACACTGCACCCCTAGACATGGTTCCTCCAGGGCAGGAGGGGGCTGTTTGCGGGAGGGGGAAATTTGTGCTGCTCATGCCCAGCCTTTGGCTGCACAGAGGAGGCCAGGGCAGATGGGCAGAGTGATGGACTAGAGTCACTGAATGAGATAGATACGGCGCACAGATGCTGGTTACGATCCAGCCGGTTTTGGTTATCAGCAGTACTTTGGGCCAGGTCATGAAGTCTTGTTTGCTTCGTTAATACCCCGGGTAATGGCAAAGGTGACTAGCTGAGTAAGTGCTTAGTAAAAACTGAGTGTGGGTTTTAAATTCTGGCTGGTGGCATATCTCCAGCACCTGCCTGCCAAAGGGCCTCGTCAGGGCTTCACAACAAACACTGCAGCCGTCGCCGTTATGTCAACTTTGGCACAAGGGAGTCGAATGTCAGGACCCACCAACCACACAGAATTAAAAGCAGAGAGTCTACGAGCTCACCCCGGGTGACGAGCAGCAATTAAATCCTCTTCAGGACAAAAGATAAAAACAAAGGTGCTGCTCTGTCATAAAACAGGGCTTGGAGCCGGATTTCCGGGTCCATCTCAGAATCAAGGCGAACAGGCATTCTTCACAGGACTGGGGTCCTATGGAGGCAACATTATGAAGGTGGGATTTTCAGATGAATAGAGGTAGGTGCAAAGTCTCGTTCCTCTAGAGCAATAGAGGACTACTGATTAGTGATTGTTAATGGGTAACGATCACTTTCCCGTCTTTCTCCAGTTTGAACACGGACGGTTTTTGTACCTCCGCTGCTGCTTTTGAATTGACCATCACCCTCTCTCCCCCCCCCGCCCCTCCCCCGAGGCCTATCTCTTTTCTTTAGGCAAGGGGCAAGCCGTCATGCTTGATTACCCTTTCTTGGTCCTTTTCAGTTCTGCGTTCTCTACCCACTGCCACTTTCCCTCCATGGCAACGTACATAAACAATCCTGTCCAGGCGCAGGAGGGTTCGTACCTCACTTTGACATTGCACCACTAAGATTGCGTTAGTTGCAATTGCATAATCATAGGAACGTAGTGAAGGGTGGCATCGGCCTTCCCCTTCCCCACCCCCCACCCCGTTTGTACCTGATCCTAATGGGTGACCCCAGCTTAGCGTTACAGGGGAAGGTGACACTCCCACAAGGTCCCTGTAAAAACTTTGCCTTGGAGAGAAATTCCTTCCCAGCCCCACAGAGACAGCATCGTCGAGCAGAGTAAGCACAGGACAGAGAGCCGGGAATTCCTGCGTTTTACTCCGGCTTCTGCGTCTGATTCACTACGGACACTACAAAGTGAGGGCAATGTAAGCCACCACGCATCAACCTCGTTGCACCTGTGTCTACGCGAAATCTGTCTCCCTGCAATGAGAGCTCTCCAGGATGCCGACATCGTAACGCCACCTCCCCGAGTGGCACTGAGCCATGGTCCATGTACTGAGGTCAACACAGCATGGGTATAGACAATGAGTTAGCTATGTCGACCTAGCAGTCCTCCAGAAGCTATCCCACAATGCCCCTCACCGACTGCTCTGGTCATAAGTGTGAACTCTGCTGCTTAATGGAGACCGGAATCCCACCCCTCCCCCCGACCTTTAAAACCCCACAAAGTTTTGAAATGCCTTTTCCTGATTGTTCATCTTGGCAAGCACACCTAGCAGCTCTCCATTGCTGTGTGCAACTGCCCTCTATTAGCCCGAGAAAGTCTCCCAAGGGCTGAGAGTCTCTCTGATCTGACCGACTTTAAGTGCTTATGTCTTATAGAATCATAGAAACATAGAAATGTCGGGCTGGAAGGGACCTCAAGAGGTCATCCAGTCCATCCCCTTTCACTGAGACAGGACCAACTAAATCTCCTCCACCATCTCTGACAGGTGTTTGTCTAAATTGTTCATAAAAACCTCCAGGGATGGCTTAGCTGGGTTGTCGAGGTGGTGTCTCCTTGCGGTTTGTCTGGGCACAACTCACCCCATTGTGGTTGCATCATCCCTCACAGATTTGGGGTTGGTCCGAGTCCAGAACAAAAAGAGAAACGGTGAACTTCAGAACCAGGCTCATCTGCAGGTGTGTCAGGAGGACCTTCGCTCATCTGCTCTGGGCTTGTCTTTGGGCAGCTAGTCCCTTTCTGTCAGTTTCCCTGGGCCTAGACATCCCAGACCACCAAATGGGTTTGCTCCGAGAGCATGCTATCCTAAGATCTCAGCGAGAACCAGGCTTCCCTTGTCAAGCAAGTAGCATAGCTCTGCTTTTCTTCCTGGTCAGCCCTCTCTATGGGGATTCCACAGTCTCCATAGGTCACCAGTTCCAGGACTTCATTACCCTATCATCAGAAAGCTTTTCCTAATTTCTAACCTAAATCTCCCTTGCTGCAAACTAAGCCGATTCCTCCTTATCTTACCTCAGTGGACATGGAGTATGGTTGATCACCATCCTCTTTAGAACAGTTTCTTACATATTTGAAGACTGTTACCATGTCCCCACCCTTGGCCTTCTCTTCTCTGGACTAAACATGGGTGGATGACGTCACAATGATCTGCAGCCGTCAGACCGAGCGCATCAGAACTCACAAGCAAGAGCAGCAGATGATCACCAGGAATCCGACGCTGCGGCTGGAACATCAGCAGCTCCTCCAGCTGCTGCAGGGGGCAAGGACATCGGGAAGACCCTCTGCAGCTCATTTGGAAGCTCTTGTCACCCAGCCTGGTCACCCACCTGAGAACCGATGGTGCAGAAGGTTCTGGCGCCCAAAGCAAACAAAAGTCAGTGCCAAGCAACATGTCTGAACTTGAGCTCTCAGAAGAATCGTGTGAGAAAGTGGTTGCAGCTGTCCTTCCGGCCTCCTGCATTCGGCAGCTAGCCAGCCGCAACTGGAAGGAGAGGTTTTCCGGCCTGGAGGCATTTCAGAAGGCTGTGGAAGAAATAGAGAAGAGCAAAATGCCCTGCCAGGCCCTGGTGAGGCTGCTGGAGAAGGATCGTGGCTGGGAGGAAACAAAACTCCCGGTGGTGCAGAAAAAGCTTCACATCATCACCCTGATCGCCCAGAAGGGAAACTTTTCCAGAACGTCAGCTCAGGTCGTCTTGGCCAGCCTGGTGGGGAAGGTGGGCGACGTGATCTGCAGCAGCGACGTGAAAGGAGCCCTGACAGCAATAGCAGAGGCCTGTGCGCTGTCGTGGACTGCTGACAAGGTCACGTCATTGGCTTTCTCGCAGACCCAGCCCAGGACCCAGGCAGAAGCCCTGAAGTGGCTGGCGAACGCCATTACAGAGTTTGGCTTCACTGGGATGGAGGTGAAGGCCTTGGTCAGTACCGTAAAGGCTGCTTTTGCTGCTGTTCACCCAGATGTACGGGCCTCTGCCTTTGTCCTGCTGGGGACCATTTCTCTGTACGTGGGCGCCCCTCTGAGAGCGTTCTTCGAGAGCGAGACGCTGCCCCTTCTCTCCCAGATAGATGCCGAGCTGGAGAAGATGAAAGGCCAGAGCCCACCTGCTCCCACCCGGGGCAGCTCCAAGCACTGTAGGGGGAGAGGGGATGAGGGGAAGGAAGGGAAGCCCCAGGACCATGGAAGGACTGAGACTGTGAATATCAGCGACAGGATCACCTCAGCGCTGATGTTGAAGCTGCGGGACAAGAGCTGGAGGATCCAGAAGGAGGGCCTGGACGAGGTGGCAGATATCCTCAGCGACGCCAGCTTCATCCAGCCAAACGTGGGCGACCTCCCAGCTGCCCTGAGGGCTTGTCTCCAGGACCCCAATACAGTCCTGGTGCAGCAGACCCTGAGAATCCTCCAGCGACTGGCCACCTCCATGGGTCCGAGCATCAAGCAGCATGTGAGGAAGCTGGGCATCCCCCTGGTCACCATCTTCAGGGACAGCAAGAGCAGCGTGCGAGCCTCAGCCCTTATGGCCGTGAATGCCTGGGCCGAGCAGATCGGCACGAAGGACTGGCTGGAGGGGGAGGACTCTTCTGAGGAGCTGAGAGAGGAAAATCCTTTCCAAAGGCAAGAACTGCTGGGCTGGCTGGCTGAGAAGCTGCCTGCTCTCCGTTCTGCCCCCTCAGACCTGCTGCGGGGAGTGCCTCACCTCTACGCCTGCCTGGGAGATTGCAATGGTGATGTGCAGAAGGCAGCCCAGGAAGCCATGCCCTTCTTCTTGATGCACCTGGGATTTGAGGTGATGGATGAAGCCGCTCGCCAACTGAAGCCAGCTACCAAGGACCACGTAGTGGCCATGCTGGAGATAGCCAAAGCCAACCCTACCTCCAAGCCCACTGTTCCTGTTAAGTTGCCTTCCAGGCTGCCAAGGGTCACGGCCGTCCCAGCCTTCGCCTCAGCCTCAGCCACATCCCACCTGGCATCAGCCTCTTCTTCTCCAGCCCCTGCTGGAGACTCCGTGTCCAGCAGTGCCCTGGAATGGAAGCCTGGACCCAAAGACGCCACATCAGGAGCGGCTGCCCTGAAAGTCAAAGGCTTGCCCGATGGGGGGAAGGTGCAAACAAAGGCCAGCCTGAAGGACAGTGGCAACAAGCTGGGTCCTATTTTTATCACCGTCCCCAAAGGGAAAGAGCAGAGGGCAAAGGACGAGAGAGGGGGGAAGGTGCTGAGGTGGAACTTCACCACCCCCAGCAACAGGTATGCGGAGCAGCTGAAGGCTCAGATGTGCAGCTGTGTGTCCAACTGGCTGCAGGAGGAGATGTTTCACTCCAACTTCCAGCACCACATCAAAGCGTTGGCCATCCTGGTCAAGCACTTGGAGAGGGAGAAGGATGGCCTCATCAACTGCCTGGACCTGATCCTGAAGTGGCTCACCCTGCGGTTCTTTGACACCAACACCTGGGTTCTGACGAAGAGCCTGGAGTATCTCAAGCTGCTGTTCACCTTGCTGAGCCGGGAAAGATACCAGCTGACTGAGCACGAGGCAACATCTTTCCTCCCCTACCTGGTCATGAAGATGGGGGAGACAAAAGAGGTTCTCCTCAGGGAGGTGCATGCTGTTTTGAAGAGGGTCTGCCTGGTCTATCCAGCCAGGAAGATGTTCAGCTTCATCATGGAAGGGACCAGGTCCAAGAACGCCAAGCAGCAGGCAGGGTGCCTCGCTGAGCTGGGATATTTAGTCAAAGCCTACGGCATGGAAGTGTGCCAGCCAAGCCCTGGCAAAGCCTTCAAGGTGATATCTGCCTTCATTGGAGACCAAAACAATGCCATCCGCAGTGCTGCCTTAAACAGCATTGTGACCGCTCACCATGTGCATGGGGAAGGGGTGCTCAAGCTGATTGGGAGCCTTTCAGAGAAACACATGAGGATGCTAGAAGAGAGCATGGAACAGGCAGCCACCAGGTCAGCTGCTTCTCCGGTCAAACAGGCCATGGAGAGACCGCCACATGCGCTAAGCGCAAGTGCTAATGACAGCATGGGAACAGCAGAGGGCATGCCCTCCAAACCCAGTCACGCCCACAGCACGGGAGAAGACATGGAGATGGGGCAGGCAGCTCCCCAGGCATTCCAGATGGACATAGAGGAGCCTGAGAATGTGCATGACTCTCTCCAGTGCAAGAGTCCCAAACCGGATGGCATCACTCAGCCAGGCGCAATTCCTGAACCCCAGCCCAATGCTGTCTCCCTGCACCCTAATGGCATGCATAGCAACGTTGCCTCCACCATCAACTTCATTATCCACCATGTGGCCAGTGGCGACGTCGACACCATCATCCAGGCTCTGGCACAGATCGATGAGATCCTGAAGCAGGAGGACAAGGCAGAAGCCATGTCTGGCCACATCAACCAGTTCCTGATAGCCACTTCACGGCAGCTCCGGTACATCCACAGGCTGCAGGTGGGGGAGGAGAAACTGGGGAAGGACCAAGTCATTCAGCTGTATGGCTGCATCATTCGCAACATGATGCTGCTGTTCCAGACAGAGAGCCTGGCCCAGGAGGCCTCCACAGGGGTTTTGAAGGACCTGCTCCACAGTCTCATCACCTTGATGCTGGATTCCCTGGTGGTGGACCTGGAGGAAGGTCAAGATGTCATCCAGTCCATCAATCTCCTAATGAAAAAGGTGCTGGAGCAGTCTGACCAGACCAGAATCTTTAGTGCCTTGCTCGCCCTGCTCCAGGATAGCCTGACGGCTGCAGCCAGCCCCCACAAGTTCCCCGAGCTGGTGGCCAAGTGTCTGTGGAGAATCACGCAGCTTCTCCCCCGAACAATCGGCACTGTCAACCTGGACCAGATCCTACTGGACATCCACCTCTTCATGAAGGCGCTCCCCCACGAGAAACTAAAGCAGTGCACAAGCCAGTTCCCCCAGATAGCTCTGAAAACTCTACTGCACTCCTTGAGCAGGCTGACGGGGCCTGGGATTCTGGACCACCTCACCATGATAGAGAACAAGGGGGAGTCAGAGCTGGAGGCTCACCTCTGCCGGGCAACGAGGCTCTCCACCATGCAGGCTGCCAAAGAGACCAATACAGATGCCGGTCAGGGGGTCTCTCATGTGGCTGACAAGTCTGCAAAGGGCAAAGTCAATGACATGTTAGCAGGCATCTTTAAAAAGATTGGCTCCAAGGAGAACGCTAGGGAGGGTCTGGAGGAGCTGTACGAATACAAGAAGAAATGCCCCGATGTGGACTTGGAGCCTTTCCTGGAAAACTTCTCCCTCCTCTTCCGCAGCTACGTGAAGCACGGCCTGGCAGTGATGGGCATGGAGCGAGAGGGCAAACAGCACCTTCCCCCCGGCACAGGGATGCCCCTTCAGGCTCAGGCTCCCCCTCCCACTAGGAAAGCCTCCTCCCCAGGAGAGCATACAAATGGGGAGGAGGTGGGGCCATCTCTCTGCCTGGACAGGCTGAAATTGATGAGGCGTCAATGTAGCGGCACAAAATCCTGCAGCCAGCTCCCCCTTCCCCAGCGACCTTCAAAGCTCGAAGACCCCTTGGCCCTGGTGTCCCCAGACAAGCACAGCAGCAAACTCCCCCGCTATGTGAAGATCCAGGAACAGAAATAGCACCTGGACCTGGCATCCTGCCGAGTGTTTCTCTGCTGGCTTCGAAACCAGCCAGCCCTTTTTCTTCCTCTCCCCATCAGCCACCATACATGATGGGAACACACAATAAAAAGACAAATATAGAGCGGTCGCCAGTGAATGGCTCACGGGACGAGGGCAGCTTTCACTGACTCAACTAGAAGTCTTCCTCATTTAGAGTGGCCTCATTTAGGCCTTCAGTTAAGTGTGGATTTAGGTGGGGAGAAAGGAAGGGGACAGTAAGCAGGAGAGCTGGGGGGACACAGCAGTAAGGAACGAGGGGGGAATGCTGGTCTCAGCACACCAGGGTTTTTTCCCCCCACAACGTGAGCAGATTCTAACAGTTGCTCTGACTT
This sequence comes from Lepidochelys olivacea, assembly GCF_965140295.1. NCBI lineage: Eukaryota > Metazoa > Chordata > Testudines > Cheloniidae > Lepidochelys > Lepidochelys olivacea. The sequence continues at coordinate 5,192,458 of NC_140419.1, forward strand.
GCCAATTTCTTGCTTAGTGTTTTATGACTGTAAATGGCAGGAGCAGATAGTACCAGCACAGAGATTAGCGGAGGATAGCCATTAAAATCATGTACCTCCCTAGAGAGACAGACCAACCCATAACTGGCAGGGCAACTTGGAAGGAACTTCCTCTGTAGGCGAGGCTGTTCCATAACTGCGTTCTAGGGGTAGGTTCCGGATGGACCTGCTGAGTGTGGTCACTGATTTCTAGGCTCTTGAGAAGCTCTCAAGAAGGTTCCAGGCAAAATGCTGCCCTGATTTACATGGCCCTGCAGAATGTCACACCCACGCATGTTTGCCATTGGGTTATGCGGGGAGAGAGTCAGGGCTGGGCTGGGCTTTGTGAGTCAGCCCTATCAGCGGCCCCGTGTCAATCTACTTGTTGACCACGGAAGTGCTCCCAGCTCAGGGGCCTTAATCGTGGCCTAGCCTCCCCCATGCAACTTGAGAGGGATGATACAGAGCAGCCAGCCCGAAGTGTTTGCAGAATAAAAATGTTCCCTGTTTAGCGGAAAAGGAAACACACAACCCAAAGTGTAACTGGAAATGTACCCGTGGGACCCTGCAAGCAAGTCGTGCTGATATCACCACTTTACGGTCCAGCCAACAACACTCTTTCCCCCTACTTCCAATCCCTACAGCCACGGCCAGATTTGGAGGCAAGTGATCCAGGCGACCACCCGGGGTGCCGGGCTTGGTGGGGTGCAGGGCCTGGGGTGCTGTTTTTGTCATTAGCAACAAAGGGGGAAAATAGAACATTTGAAGTAACACGTTTCAGGTATTCCATATATGGATTCATTTTCACTAACCTCCTAGAATGTTCTGGATCTTTATAGAATCTCCAAACTTTCTGAGAGCTACATTTTCCCTTGGACCTCCTAGATGTTGTCAGCCATGCCCTTGCGAGTATATTAGGGTCAGGGCGTCACCAGTCAGTCAGTGGGATATAAAAACAGATTTATAGAACCTAGCGTGCAAATTTATCACCTTATATGACAGGGCTAAATCACACATGTAAATAGTATGACAAAGTTGTGAAATGGGCGACAAATGCATAAAAAACAAGATATTCAAAGGTTTAACAAATGGGGGAGGCGCCGAAGACACTCCTTGCCTGGGGCACCATTTGGGCTAGGACCGACCCTGCTTACAGCACAGGATGAGATGGGCCACTGCTCTGGTTCAGGGTGGCTATCGTCCTGGAGATCTCATGCAGGTGGGAGGTGCCCGCCTGACGAACTTGTAGACCAAAGTGGGTTCTGCGGCCACAGAGTAGCCAGTAAACATTTCCCCCACCCTGTCCTGGAGGGACCACAACAGGGGATGACCGGCAGCAGTTCAGTCTCTATTGCTCACTCAATCCGTCGGCTCCTTACCAAAGTTGCCTCCAGAGATCCTACGAAGCATCATAAACTTGCCACAAGTGTTTTTTTATTGTCTGCCTTGTGCTGTTATTTATACTGCAGTAGGGCCTAGAGACCCCAGTCTAGATCAGGATCTCATTGTGCTAGGTGCTGTATTTGCCCCCTCAGAGACAGATCCTGTCCCAAAGAGTTTACAGTCTAGATAGATTTCAGAGTAACAGCCGTGTTAGTCTGTATTCGCAAAAAGAAAAGGAGTACTTGTGGCACCTTAGAGACTAACAAATTTATCTGAGCATAAGCTTTCAGGAGCTACAGCTCACTTCAACGGAGGGACAGTTCTTGCCATTGCCACAGAGAGGAGCTGAAGCGCAGAGAGTAAATGCCTAACACAGTTTGTGGTGAGCCAGGAACTGAAGCCAGCTCTCTCAAATTCCAGCCCGGTGCCGGAACAAGACCATCCACCCCTCTTTCCATGCAGAAGGTGTACTGTTGATTTAAATCAGCAGCAAGGAGTGAAGCGAGAACCAACACAGCTGGAGAAGACTCAAGACAAGCTCTGCAGTGAAGGAGAGAGGGGCTTTAATGCTGCTTTCCTTATGCTGAGAAAGTTCCTTGTTCAGTGTCCGAAGAAAGTTGCTTTCTGTGATTCTTTACCATTGACACCCGCTATTCTTTCTCTTTTTCTTTCTTTCTTTCTTTCTTCTGCACCCATCACTGTAGTAACTGAGGGCCTGATATATTCCAGCCTCTGCTCCTTGCTTTTGTGCCACTATATAAATATTTATTTAAACCCATTTTTTTGGCTTACAAAAGAGATTGACCTTTTGACATTCTGAGAACTATGGCCCCAGTCCAGCAAAGCACTTAAATACACGTTTAACTTGACGCCCATTAGCTTGAATAAGACTATGCATGTGCTTAAAGTTAATCATATGCTTAAGTGGTTTGCTGGATCAAGGTCAGAGTGCTCAGTTCTGGCTTTACTGAGCCCCTCATGAGCAGAGCCGATCCTGCCATACATTGCAAACAATTTATGGGACTCATTTAGCCCTGTTTTCTGTTGGCAAATTATCTGCAGCCAGACCACGACTTTTATATATTTCTCCATTTTTTTAAATTGACTGACGATGAACCTTCCTGAGTCAAGGATCGTAACAGGGAATGCATTCGGGAAGGCGGTTTGTACCAATCTGTGTGTTTTCTCTTAGGGAGAATCAATAAGACACAGAATTTCAAACCCACTTAACACTTGTCAAACTAAAAGAGTCTAATGCAGTGGGGTTGCTATGGACAACCATAGAATGCCAATTTGTTCTACAGAACACTGATACATCCCTCTGCCATCACAGAAGAGTTTCAAGAAAGCCTTGTAGCATTATGTTAGTTTGACAGAAAACCTTATATATTTAGTGTGTAAAATGCCCACTTTCTCACAAGCGCCCCAGAACAGGACTTATTTTTGTGTCTTGTGCAGCATGAAGCACTTTGGGAGAGGTGCTTAATAATAAATATTGTTTGTAGACAATTAAGCATAATTATGAAATGCCTTTAAAATTCTGAACTCAAACTGAGCATTTCAGCTGGCTATTAGAGGAGATGTCATATTAAAAAGAAATATGCTCTCTGAGTGTTAGCCCTGTTTATTGTATAATTTCTATTTTCATACAAAATATACCCCACAGTTTCAAAGATGTTATTACACTTCTTGGGCAGTTAATGTTACTTAGACTCTGCCACGCTCAGACTTCATTACACCACTATAATCAGCCGGTGAGGTTTTGCTGTTACACCTCCACCACTTAGTACATGCTGAAGTTCCTGTAACAAAGGCCACCCTACTAATGCTCTGCCATCATAACATTACTCAACCCATGCCATAGTCTCTCAGCAATGCAATGCCCTGTTTCACACTGCAGGAGAAAATAACCCTTTGCTAATAGACACAGATCGTACGTGTATATTGTGGCCACACATTGTTATTGTGGCCAACAAGGGCAACCTGAGGGCTGTCTCATAACAATGAAGGTCTCATAGATTTTATGGATTCCAAAGCTACAAGGGACCGTTAAAGCGGCAAAGAGCCCTCTGGCACCTTATAGACTAACAGACGTATTGAAGCATAAGCTCTCATGGGTGAATACCCACTTCTTCAGATGCATCCAATACATCGGTTAGTCTATAACGTGCCACAGGACTCTTTGCCGCTTTTACAGATCCAGACTAACATGGCAAACCCTCTGAGAAGGGACCGTTGTGATCATCCAGTCTGACCTCCGGTATCACACAAGCCAGAGAATGTTCCCAAAATAATTCCTAGAGCATCTAATCCGTTCCTCAGGCTCCTGAACTATACAACCAGGAAAATGTCGAGCGATTTTAGCACATCGTTTTCCTAGTAGTAGTCAGCACCTAGCTAGGCTATTATTGCTCTTAGTTACTATTTGCCTTCCCAAGTAGTCACAATCTTGGATCAGGACCTCATTCTGTGAGGCGCTGTACAAACACAAAGAAAGACCATCCTTGTCCGAACGAGTTTACAATCTAAGTAAGCTCTGGCTAACTTTCTGGCATCCCATGATACTGAATTGTTTCTTGGAGCATCTAACTTGGCTTGCCAATTTAAAATGTAAGTTACAAAAGGAAATCTTAATTGTTTAGATCTCTTGCAAAGATGTTTTCTGTTGTTTGTCAGTGTTGTGTGGTTATATTCCATGTCTGACTTTGATTCTCACACTGGTGTCTCATCAAAAATGTTACTTGTTTCTTATAAACTAGCAGAGGATCAGTCATATGATGGCATGTAATAGAGACACTGGTCCCAACCAACAAAATCCGATCCTGATCCCCGCCTAGGCTTCCTAAGGCAATACAGGTTTGGTTTTGTCCACTAGAGAGATAGGAATCTGGATGTGGATCTGAACTTCCGCAGATTTGGGGGCTCTTTGGATCTGGGGTAATGGTTCAGTCTCATCACTTGTATGATCAATAAACTGTGGGCTGGTTGTGGTCGTGCTTTATGCCAGTCCACATTTTTTGAATTCTGCCTCCTGCGCTATTCATGTTTTTGTGTTTTTCCAGCTGCTAACTCAGAGTAAAAGCAAGCAAATCAAATAGAACTTCATCTCTTTCAATCCAAAGAAGGAAATTCCTCTGCATTCTTCTGTTGGAGGAGTGGGTCAGTGATGAGATGGGACTGTCTACACTGGCATATAGCTGATCTGTGACCGCTAGCAGCAAATATCTCCAACGGCCGGTGAAAGGACACTAGATGGGGAAGGTTCTTACTACAGTTCTTTCCCAGGTGTCTGGCTGGTGGATCCTGCATACATGCTCAGGGTCTAACTGATCACCATGTTACGAGTTGGGAAGGAATTTTCCCCAGGGTCAGACTGGCCGAGGCTCTGGGGGGGTTTCTCTGCAGCATGGGTCACTTGCAGGTTTACACTAGTGTGAATGGTGGATTCTCTGTAACTTGAAGTCTTTAAACCATGATTTGAGGATGTTAGTCACTCAGCCAGAGGTTAGGTGTCTGTTACAGCAGTCGGTGGGTGAGGTTCTGTGGCCTGTGGATGTGTAGGTGGTCAGACTAGATGATCACAATGGTCCCCTTTGGTTTTAAAGTCAATGAGTCTGTGAGTCTCCCCACCATGTAGGAGATTCAGAGTCCTACCTATGGATCACACAGATCTCTGGACCTCAGGGGATATGGATGAAGGCTCAATGCCTACCAAGGAGAGCCCACTTTAAGGGGTTTCCCCAGCACAGTAGGGGCTACTCAGGAAAATTATAGTAAATGAATTTTCTTCTTGTGTTTGCACTGGGCGTAATGGGTGGTGGTGCAGGATTATTCAGCCTAGCCACTCCACTGGCAGCCCTCCTCATGGCTTTGGGGAGGAGGGAGAACAAAGCCCCAGAGCTGCTGTCTGCAAGGGGATGGGGATATACATATTCCAGGGTCCTCTCCACACAGCTCTCAAGGGAATGATCTGGCCTGACAGCTTTCACTGGCTGTTTACTCAGGGCAAGCTCCTGTTTAGCTTGCTGGAGTATGCCCCAAACACAGACATCAGGAGAAAGCAGGGTCAGGGAGATCAATGAATTATAAATAAATATAGCAAAAACAAATCCATCAGCGTGATAAAAACAGTAGACGGAGCCACACTAATTAAAAATACAATAATCCAGACAGTGGAGATTTATTTAAAATAGAGGCAATTACAGGTTTTAATATCTTGGTTCAAATTAACAGTAGCCGCCAAGCGGCTGTGGAAACATGTTCTTTATAATGAGCTGATGGTAGAAAGGCAGCCCCACACGCTCTCACTCCAGCTAATTTTCCTCCTCTCCTCATAAAGCAACTTGTCTGTATCGTTTCCTTTTGGAGACTGAAGTCCTCATGTCCAGCCACATGCCTCTCAGGCACTGGCAATGCAGACATCCCCCATGGAAGAGCATCAAACCCAGGCGAGAGGATAGCTCTGTCTCCATGGCCTATTTCTTCCCTGACCCCTGTATCACAGCTGTCAACAAGGAATCCCACTAGGGCTAGCTGTGGTGAAGCTGGTAAAGTTGTGAAAACTACAGACTCATTTCAAATGAGCCATTACATGGATCTGCTTTCAAACACTCTCGTCCTCGGAGCTCCATTTGAACCAGCGGCCAAGAGGACGGGGAGAGTAAATAGAATGGATCTCCTTAAAAAGATTTCAGCATGGAAAATGAGCAAAGCAGCAGTACACATGTGTGCCACCGTTTCTTCCCTATCTGTTCACCCACTCCTATTTCCTGCTCATTGTGAAATGATAATTAGCTGTGAACCTCCTGCTCCCCTGCCCCAGTTCATTTGCATATCGTTCTGCGCATGAGAGTAAAATCAGCAGCCCATTGGGAAGGGACCGGTGTCTTTCTAATTAGCGGTGAACTCTCCTCTCTTTCCTGTTTACCCAAAGGGTGCGCAAACATCCCGCAAGAGGGACTTGGCATTGCAGCTGGACTAGGAGATGTAATTATCTGGCCTGTGCATTAAGATTAATAAATATTAACTTTACTTGGGTTTTACTGCCTGCCTAAAATGGAAACAATGAGCTTTCCTAATTAATCAAATTACGGCTATAAAATGATTTCCTTTTAGGAGGTTCATTTCTGTTTTTCTGGCAATTAGTGCCGATGACATGACCCCCCTTCTTTTGAATGTTTCGAAATACAGAAAATGGCAGAAGTGCCACCGTGTTTTAATGGAGTCGTAATACATATTAGCTAATCAAGTGTGAAGAGCCTGTTCACTCTGAGTGCTGTAATTATTTGAGAGCTTTTAAAAAAAAAAAACACATGTCAAACCTTCATTTTATTTGCATTTATTATGTTTAAAAAAAAAAAGAAAAGAAAACCCTGACTGCCACTTGTGAAAGTCCACAAGGTGACCAGGTACGAGAGAGATGTTGAAATGTCTGATTTTTCCTTTTGATTGTCTCCTTCCTTTTATCTTCCTATGGTTTTCATAGAACCCAAGGCCAGAAAAGACCTCTAATCTGTGATCTTCTAATCTGTGATCTTCTAATCTGACCTCTGGCTTCAAACAAGCCAGAGAATTTCAGCTAGTGATTCCTGCATCCAGCCCAATAGCTTCTGATTGAGCTAGAGCAGAGCTTTTCAGTCTTCAATCGATTTATGAGTTAAAGTTGTGAAGAATCCCCCGCTGCCTCCCTGGGTAAGTTGTTCCAATGGTTAATTACCCTCACTGTTAAATTTTGCATCTGATTTCCAGTTTAAATGTATCTACCTTCAACTTCCAGTCCTTGGGCCCCTGTAATGCATTTGTCTGTTAACGAGGCTTTACAAAGTGATCCTGTCTGATACAACCTCTTTGGCTGGGGAAAATGCCATCAAATGGGTGAGAAAGGTTCTAAATCTGCAAAAAGAAAAGGAGTACTTGTGTTTTTGCGAATACAGACTAACCCGCCTGCTATTCTGAAACCTTTCTAAATCTGGGTGATTTACCCTGGCTCCTTTGTACGTGGAGAAACAGTGTCCAAGATACCACCTAGGAGATTCCATGCTTCCCGACCACCAGGGTTCAGTGTTCTGCAGCAGCTCTTTCCCTGCCAGACTCGAGGGGCTCATGGAAGAAGAACAAGAGCATGGCCAGGGGTCTGTGATTCACTGGCCAGTCCCGGGCACAGAGCTGCAGCACAGGGGCTGTGGTAATGGCCACACGGTTGCTCCATAGCTTGGGAGATAGGATTCCAGGGCCCTGGTCCACCCAGAGAGCCCCTGCACACAGGCTGCTTGCTCAGGGGGCATTTGTTCCAGCATGAGCTGAACATGGCCAAATCCAGGCCCTGAGCTAGAAGTTTGGTGATGGTTAGAAAAACCCTACAGGATAAAAATGATTTCCTGGCAGCATACCCCACCCTACTCTACTGGTGAGTGCAATATGGCGTGGCCATCACCCAAGCGGCCCCTTGTAGCCAGGGCTGCACTCTGCAGAGCCCTGCCCCTTCTTCAGGGCTCCTTAAACAAAACTCCACACAGTGTTGTTCACCTACTCACAGCCCTTCCTAGGGGCTGGTTCCTTTGGGAGCACAGAGTTCCAAACACAATCACAAAAACACATCTCTCCGCCCCCGCACCCCGCCGCCGTTCCTGAGGTGCCATCCCTTTCTTGTGTCTGAGCAGGGGGAGAAGATGCGAGGCCTCCCAAAGGAAGAGCAAAACCTTCAGCTAGGTTCTCCTTACCCAGCCTCATCTCCCTTCTCCAAGGCCCACAGCAGGAGAGCTTCACCCCCTTCAGCTTCACTCTGCAGTTCTCCCTCCTAGCTCTGCCATCACTGAACTCCCTCTGGCTCTTTAGAGCCCAGATGCGGTCCTCCATCCCATTCGTTGGCTCAGCTGGGAGCCCCCGCTCTGGCACAGGGACTAATTTCAGGCCAGCCACCCTGTGAGAATGAGTTTCACATTCAGGTCTGACCCTGACTGCCTGGTTCTAGCTTGGCTCTGAAAACTCCACTGTGCTATTTTGGCATCTCACATCATCAACTGGCGTGAAAGACTCTTCATCCATAACCTAGCGGGAAAGAGGGATGAATCGTAAGGGGGAACAGGGTCCAGCTCTCCCTTTACAGGCGTGAGAGCGGTCAAACTGCTGTTTGTCTGCAAGGAGACATGCATGGAACAGAAAAAGAGCCAACTCCTGGTTGCCCTTCTCCTTCCATTCATTCAGTGAGGTCAGTGGTAAACTCAGTGAGTTTAACATGAATAAGTCGAGCAGGATATGGCTGGGGCAGGTGCTAAGGTCCATATTTCACAGAGCCATTTGTCTGACTCCAGATGTTCCTTAACTGGTTGCCCAAGGCTAACCAAAGACCTGGGACCTAATTCTCTCCTGCCTTGCACTTGGTGTGGTCATTTATATCTGCGCAGACTGAGTGGCTCTCCCACTTCGCACTAACCTAGCCCAGCAGTGATTGTACAAGGTGCAAAGCTGTGGAGAACCAGGCTGCTGGTTTCAATTGTGTGGTGTTTCTAAAGCAAGGCTTGTCACCCTGTCTGAGAGCAAGGGTGGCTTTGCCAGAACCCAGTGCGTTTGTGACACTACATGAGGCAAGAGAAATTGGCTCAAAAAGTAACACAAACTTTTCAATTACTTTAATTACTCCTTGCTCGACAGGAGTTCAGCATTGCTACCCCGACAGAGAAGTCAAGTATTTCTCTCCAGGGTAGACATTTATTATTTCAAAAACCATTTAATTTTCCATCTGAACAAAGCTTAAAAAAAGGTAGATCTCAGACAGCACCAGGGTTCTGTTCAATATCAAACTGAGCTATACATCATGTCAATTACACATGGTAACTGACCAGGGGAAAATTTCAATACATAGATTCCAGTGGGTTTGAGATACATGTCATGAACGCACATTGCCAGGAGTGCACCCAAAAAAGTCAAACAGAGGTTGGAAAATACCTCACTAAGCCTAAGAAGCACATGCTCAATGCTGGAATGCAGCAGGGACATGTGTTGCATGTACCCACAAGCCTGGTAATAACCTGAGAAGACTCCATGCTTAAAAAACTAAACTGGCTCTTCATTGATACCTATTTACAGACATGCTGCAGATGCAGCTAGCATTCCAGCCATGTGCACACAGACTGACTTCCTGGTGCATTCTCCAAACTCTTCCCTCCTGCAACCTGTTCCCCTCCCTCTAGGTTCCATGAAGGTTAATTGAACAGGCACTGTCATTTACTATATATTTGGACAGCGCCCAGCACACTGGGACTCTGACCTGGATGGCCTGTAGATGCTATCTGCTGCCAACATATAAATGTTAAACAATCTTTGCAAATCTTTATTCAGAAATGGAGGCTGCATCCACCCATAGCTGCAATCACACACCTGCAACAATGTGGAATATCCTTCTGTTAGAAAAAGCCGATGCTCCAAATGATTCTTTGAGCCCATTGAAACATATGGAAAGACACCCACTGACTTCAGTGGGCTTTGGATCAACCTGTCCTGAGCCTAAATTGGGTGCCTTTATCAGATAACAATAAAATTGTTACAGTCAGAGCTGCAACATACTGTGGACCTGCCCCTGTGGTATTTTCTGCACCTCTTACATTGCTTCAGATATTACCAGGTATGCAAGATAGGCTGTGGTTTGATCCAGACACACTACGATAATTACTGCTGTTCTAAACAACCACGGGACACACATTTGATAAGGTGCGGGGCTCTCCAGAGCTCCCAGTGGAGGCGGGGGCGGTGGGGGGATTACTGTCTCATTGCTTGTTGGGATTGTTTCTTAATGACACAACTGGGCCCTTAGATTGTAAACTCCTCAGGCCAGGAGTGAGTCTGTACTATCCTGGCTGTATGGAAGTTTATAAGGCAGCTTTCCCCATTGAACATAGATGTAGGTGTATTCCACCTGCAGTCTCCCGTAGGGAGCTGGGGGGTTGACATGCCGGTGCTTAAATCAGCTCAGCTCAATGTCATGAGTCATGTACTTGGGCAGAGGAATGTCACTTGCGCATCAAGCTATTCCTGGTGCTACCCAGCCCCATTTGACCGGGAAAGTCTACCTGGCACCCAGCAGCAGCTGCAGATTTCCTCGCTGCAGTGATGCGAGTGGAATAGCACCAAAGAGATTCCCACCTACACACTGCCAAACAAATATGAACCGTGGGAGGAGGCCAGACTAAGTTTCTCACTTGGGTAGTTCAGCAGAGCCCCAAAGAAGAAGCTGCAGCTGGCTCTGAAAATAATGACAACTGCAGATTGCGTCAAGATGGTTTAGCTTCGAGCCTTGTCTGCATGCACATTCGTGCTGAGCGGCTGCTTGGCGAGATTCTGCCCTGTTCAGAGTCCCAGCACTGGCTTTTGAAGGACTAAAATCTAGTGATTCTCTCTTGGGTTACCACTATTCATCTTAATGTTTGACAGCGGTAAACTGGGAGATTCCCCAGTCAAACAGAGGCCTACGGTAGAGTCAAGCTGCTGACAACCAGGAGCTCATTTAAGCTTTGTTCAAATCAGAGCACAAAGCAGGTGACCTACTGCCACCCTCCACTTTTGCAACATATTGGTCCCAGCTGGCCATCTCTAAAGGGACCCTCCCTCGGTGCATCGCAAGGAGAGAAACGAATGCACATGCATCAGCTAGATAGCGTGCAGCTAGTCAGCCATGGGCAAAGGGTACAATAGGCATGGGGAGGCACCCAGGCCATAGTCCCATCCACGCTCTGCCTCTAGGCCCTGCCCTCACTTCCCCTTTGAGCAGGGACTCAGCTCTAGAAGACAGCCTGGAGCTCAGGACTTGGCCAGCCGGCGGCCAGGGCCAGCTTGGGCCAGCACAGGGCTCAGGCCGATGCTCAAGCCAGCCAGAGGCCCAGGACATGGAGTGGTTCAGCTGGGGCTCCTCTGGCTGCAGTGGGGGTCGGGGTGGGGCCTCAAGTGGAAGGGGTGGGCTCAGGGGACTAGCCTCCCCAAAGTGCAGGGGGGTTCACCCACTGCCCATGTAGACAGCTGGAGCTGCCAGATTTTTTTTGCACAGGGAAGCCTGCGTGGGTTAGAGCATGGCTTTTTGCTATGGAGACTTAGCTACTACCTACCTTCGGGTTCTACACTGCCACCCGCACCATAGCATTGGAGTGCCTCCCATGTAAAACCAATTCGAGACGGAGAGGTCCCCAGTGGGCTTTGTGGAAGATGTGAGTTGAAACGTGACTGGAGGGAACGTGAAGGCAAGGCAAGGCAAGTGGGCTCAGATTAGTCCCTAGTGAACAAAAAGAGCAGAGAATTTGGCAGCATTGTCAATCTCTGCTCAGCAGGAGCCCAGCACTGGAACAGCAGGGGATTTTCATCGATGTTCAGGCCAGAAGGAACTGTTAGGATAATTTAGCCTGATGTGACAGGCCAGAAAATTTCACCCAGTGATCCTCGCCTCCAGCTTGTAACTTCGGGCTGAGCAAGAGCAGATCTGGTAGAAAGACATCCAGTCGTTACTGAGGCTGCAGGACACAGACAGACCCTGTAGTTCTTTCTGGGGCTGATAGTGTCTCCCCATTAGCTCTGGCCTGGAAAAAGCAGTCACAGGGTGGACATCTGGGTACATGACAGAAGCCACCCAAAGGCCTCCAGGCTGCAGAATAGAACGTTATAACATGGATCTAGGTCATCACAGAACGGGACAAACTACGCTCACAGGAAGAGAAGATTCTGAATGTTTATGGCCAGGGATGTTAGTTCTCCCTGACTACCTCCACCCCTTTACAAATGAATCACTGATCTAATGGGGGAAGTGGGACCCAAGTCGTCAAATTTTGTCTCTTCCGTTAAAGCTGAAGCCCTTGCACCCTGAACCTGTGAATAGATTTGCACAGACCACTGAGCCCTCAGGAATTCCCACAGGCCACATGTGGCTGTTAGGCCATGATCTAAGTCAGCAAAGGATCCTGGGCCCAAACCACCCTTAGCATGAACCGTGCGCGTTCATTTACACCAATGCAATGCAGGGATGAAACGCCGTGGTTCTGATCTGGTAGCACTTTACAGTGGTACGCATGCTGAGTATTGAGGAATCAGGCCCCCTTGTCCTTAGCAGCTCATGGCTGCTGTAATTGTTGTCATGAGCTCTCCAGCATTTCACTGGGCACAAGGTAAATATGCCCTTTGGCATCTAGCTGGATGTGCGCAGGCTGCTGCAGTGGGTTGTTTTTGGGCTTGTAGCAGGGAGGGATAGTTAACACGAAGAGTTAGAAGGCTGGAAATGACAAGCACTCTGCAAATTAACGTCTCCTGCAACAAGCTCTGTGTAGAACTCAAGGGAGCCAACCTAAAAGTTTGGCTAATTGGAAAATCATTTCAGATGACTGCGGAGGTAAAGGACCGTTCCCAAGTAACAGCTGTAGGAGAACCATTAACAACATGGGAGAAGATAAAACAAAAATGTATCTGTGATTCCTGTCTCCCCTTCCCCCCCCTGCACCCCCCGCGCTGTCTATTCAACAGATAAATAATTTGTTCCTTTATGATGCCCCAAAATTATCACAGGACTGTAAATGCCTGGTTAGCACCTCATTTCACAAACACTCCCAGATGCCCTACGAGAACATATATACAGCTCTCAGCTCAAATAGAAGGAAAGCTTGATAGTTTTCAGGTGTCATTGTCCGTTTGTAGGAGTGATATGGGTTCTTTACGGTCATTTCAGGGTTACACTTGCATTTGCTGATAGCCTGTTGCAGGTTTAACCAGTTTGCAACCAGATCCGCAGAAGAGTCCACTGACTTCAAGCTGCCATGGAGTGACCCTGAGGTAGGCCAGCTGAGCCCTGTATTCCAACAGTTTGGAATGTGGTTTTCTAAGTCTGTAGCTCCGATGCATGTGTTGTGAGGTGAGCCAGAAGCAGAACGCTGAATCCGAACACCACCCAAACGCTGGTGAAGCTGGAACATGGATCCACATCCAGATTGACCTGTTCAGATGTTTATACTGAACTCCACACAGAGGCATCTGCGTGTCTAGGCTCTGGCTTGAGCTTTGCAAGTGAGGTCTGTGTCTGCGCACCGAGTCAGCCGTGAGGAAGTGTACGTTTGGATCTGAGCTTTGCGGACGTGGCCTCTATCTAGGCTACATGCAAACAAACACACATGCAAAGTGTAGTCCTTTTACCTCTACCTATGTCCTGCTCTTGAAAACAAAACATTTAATAATAAATAATAAATACTAATACTGTAGCATCTGTCAACTGAGGCTTTCCTGGCAGGAAAAGAAATGAACCATCTTGAGCTGATTTTAAGAAAGGATAAATCCTTCTTCAAGAGGATTCAATGCTCTGTAACGGACTATGGCTCTTACCAGCCCTGTGTAATATGTAATAATACCTATCATCATCATTATTATTATTTATATACAGTAGCAGCTATAGGCCATGGGCCCATTGTGCTAGGTGCTGTACAAGCATACAACAAAGAGACAGTCCTTGCCCCAAGGAGCTTGCCATCTACATGTAGGTCTACAGGCAGCAGGTGGATACAATGAGATAATAGTCTAGCTTAGGTTTTAAATCTTGCCCTTCGTCTTCTTTTCTCTGATGATCAGCCACTCTCCACAAAACACCTGACTCTGGATATAAGAAGAAAACAATGTATATAATTGGTTCTGGCGAGGTGATTGGCTTAATTGGTTATCTCTGGAACTCCTTTGTTGACTGAGTTTCTATAGCTGATCAGTGAATTTAATTACACTGTACCTTGGGGCACCTAGCTGGCTGCAGGGGCATAGTTACGGGTAAGCCTGGGTGGGGCGCCGCCCACCGACTTAGCATCTGGGCCCACCCAAATCTGAGCAGGGGTGCGGAGTGCCACAGTGGCCCGGAGCGTCACTCAGGCTCCTGAAATGCTCTGTGCCTGCCCTTCAGGAAGCCACACTCTGGCCATTCTGCCTGGCCAAGTTCTGAGCCACCCCATGCGCGTGCCCAGCTCGGCAGGTGACGCCCTGTGTCTGGGGGCCCCAGGGCTAGCAAGCGGGCGTGGCGGCGGGGGAGAAGCTGAGCTAGCCCCGTCTGTCATTCCCCGGCCACCCCCCAAATTTCCACTCCGAGCTGGGCCACTGGTTGGATCAAAGGGTAAAACGGAGGGGCGTTTTTTTTTGCTGATTATATCTTATTTGCTGACTATCATTCAATAAAGCTGTGATCATGGGCTGCTGTTGCTGGTGAAGACACAGATAGACAATAAATGGCTTCTGAGGGTGTTTAAACACCCAAGGGAAGCTAAAACTCCAGCCACCCATGGCGTTAAGCCGAGAAAAGATTCAACAGGCTTCAATGGAAGAATAATGACTTTCCTGCCCCACACGAGTCGGAGAGCTCCATGCTGCTGATGATGATTTTTTGGTCTTTCCACTTTCTGGGTGGGGCTAAAAATTAATAATTATTTGAGGGTGTGGCCTGAGCAGGAAAAGAGAGATGAGCCTGCATCAATATCAGGCCAGGTTCTGATTTCATTTATAATTATGTCAGTCCAGAATATCTTCCCTGAGGCCTGATTCCATCTGCAATTCCAGGGAGCCAACAATATTTACAATATCCCATCCTGTGGCTATATCTCTGTACTGATATATAAATACCCAGACACCTTACACTGCACTACCATGTGCGGATGCCTGCATGAAAGGGTGACCCTGTGTGGTTAAGGCACTGGACTGGGGGATCAGAAACTCCGGCTTCAATTCCCTGATGTGTGTAGGAGACAGCTTTCTCGGAGGCCAGCCCAAGACGATGGAACGAACTCCCGGGGGAACTCAGCACCCGTAAATCTGCTCACCTTTCACTCTAGGTGCAAGATGCATTTCTTTGATCTGCCTTCTCTAACAAACATAGAGCCTAGGTAGATAGTCTTCAAAAATCCAAAACAAAATGCTCCACTGCACACACACCTCCCCCTGGGGAGAGGCCGCGAGAACAAACATGGTGGCAGATGAAAGTCACATGGCTTCATACGAGTCACATGGCTTCATGGATGGTGCTCAGATGCTACGCTGGTGAGTGCAGTGTGAGGATCTCCAGAGAAGGGAATGGAATAGCTCTGCCGCTGACTGCCTGTGAAACCTATGTGTGTCTCAGTTCCCCCTTTGTAAAATGGAGAGAATTCGACAGTCTTTTCCCCACCCTGTCTTCTCTCATCTATTTAGATTGCAAGCTTTGGGGATCTGGGACTGTCTCTTTCTGTGTGTATGCACAGAGCCTAGCACAATAATAGCCACCCTATTGTTGTATTGCTGATACGCTTCTTTGCACCATCCCCTCCACTCTGTTTGTTCCCCCCACTCCACCTCCCAGGGTTGCATCCGACATTCCCTCTGTAAGCTCTTTCAGACAGCTGTGACTTTCCACGTCGTCGAAGCAGGCCATTTGCCACACTTTAGATCACAATCAAGGATTTCAGATTTGTTCTTTGGAAGATGAGACTTGATTTGGGAGCTAAGACTGGTAAAAATATTTGTTCGAATCATGTAACAGGATGGAATTTTCATTGGGTTCTGTGTTTGTACAGCACCTTGCACATAGGGCCTCTAGGCACTATGGCAATACAAATAAGTAGTAATAGTCCTCTAAAAGGATATGTTATATGAACAGATTGAATCCCCCCCCTATATCTAGCTTAGCATTTATATTACGCTTTTCAGACAAAGACCTCAAATTAATTGCGCCTATCTGCAGTTTAACTCTATCATTTAAAGCTGCTAAACTTTAGCAGTGGTAGTAGAGGGAGAATCAAATAAGTTAATGAACTTTATTATGGATTTACATGATTTAAGACTCATCCCTCTACTCTGAAATTCTAAGAACTGACAAGAGATTTTCAATACATTAGATCAGGATTATTTTGTGGCTGGTTGCATGATGAAATAAAGTATTTTGTTCTGTGGTGAAAAGTTCAAGAAAGGTCTCCCCAGACATAGATATTTGTTTGGGGTGGCAAATTGATCTGCTGTTGGAGGAAAGCAAGACTTTCCTTGGTGATATGTCACAGGCAACATGCCCAGTGAATGCAAGAACTCCACTGTGCCAGCCATAAGGTTAAATATGCAGATCAAAGCTCAGCAGAGAATTCTAGTGCAGAAAGCCTCAGACCATGAGCCTTTCCTGCTAGAATTGGAAAGGTGTAAACAGCATAGAGGGGAAAATTGTTTAGAGTGAGCTGTGGGGAAGGGGGTCTATCAAAGTGAAACAGGATGAAACTGAGCAAAGGAAAAATGAAAACTTAATATCAAGGAATGTTTCCTTCAGGGAGATATATTGGGCTGAATAAGGGCCTCCCAAGGGAAATGACAAAAAAACTAAACAGGGAGAAAACAGGGAAGACTATACTGTAAGGAACAACTCTGGCTTGGGACTAGGTGGGACCTAGAAGTTCTTGTCTATTTCTCACATCCATGATGCTAGAGAAATCTCCTAGCTACTGCCATCCCCCAGAAATCCCCTTGCTAGCTTCACCACTGCTCCCACCTCTATCCCATCTTCTCCTTTCCTAAGGTAACCCCAATAGAGTATTTATAAGACTCTGCCTCCTCCTCTCCCAGGTGCTTGCATTCAGGGCTCATTCTTGTTCAGATCTCATGCCCTCTAATAATGAGTGGGGGCTGTTTCTCATCACCAGCCAGCCAGAGCAATTAAAGCCAGGGATGTTTTCTCCTCCTGCCCAAAGAGCGAGTGGGAAGGAACTTACCTCAGACCACCCTGATTATTCTCTACAGTCTGAGGAGTCTGGTCAATTTCCCACAGGAACTCAGTGGCCTGGTGAGCCCCGATATAATAGCATTTAGACATGGAATGAATTAATTAACTATCACAGCAACATCCATAAAGCAGAGGTAAATAGGCCACCAGGCACAGAACACAGTCCAGTGGGAAATCACACAGAGTGGGGCACATGAGTACACACTTGTCCCCCCTCTTCTTGCTCACAATGAAGCCGACTCAGTGTGTCTTTGGACAGAGACTGCTATGGCTTCAATTGAAGGAGACCGAGCAGGCTCCAAAGCCCACAGCAGTCAATGGAAAAACTGCAGGTGAGAAAGCTGAGATATCAGTCAAGTCAGAGGCAAGTGTTTCTAATGATGGACAACGGATGGTGTACTAGGGAATGGAGGCTGATCCCACGTGTACTGGAGTCCCTGGGAAAGCTCCCACTGACCTGCAGGATCAGGCTGTAACAGCATAGCTCACCTGATTTTGGAGAGAGAGGATGGGGAGCTCAGAAAAAAGGTGAAAAACCTTTTATTCAGAGAGGCAGTGGGGTCTAGTAGATAGAGCACTGGACTGGGCCTCAGGAGACCTGGTTCAATTCCCAGGTCTGCCGCTCCCTTGTGGGGTGACCTGCCCTTCCCGGTGATTCTGCTTAGATGATCAGGTCTTTGGGGAAGGGGTTGTCTCTGTGTTTGTACAGGGCCCAGTCCCCAGGGGCCCTCCTCAAGAGCTAGGCACTACTGTAATGCAAATAACACTAGACTGGTGGCATCCTTGATGGAAATTTCCTATAAACTGAATGGGGCTGAAACAAACCAGGTTCTGTAGAAATTTCTCTTTAACCCTATAGATTTAGGAGAGAATGACGTGCTTGTACAGCACTTTGTTTAAAGCCGTCCTCTAGAATGTGTCAATAAATTGTCTAGTCCGTTGCTTCACCACCCTTCGGTTCCTTATGAAATCTATTTAAGAGACAGAGTAACCGATCTCAGTCAGGTTTATTAATATGGTAGAGGGAAAAGGTTCTGTACAATACCCAGTCTCCAAGAAGCCGTCCCGTGCAGCCATGGTACAGTCTCCTTACACAGAAGGTGTGCTCCCCGAAGTCACACTCCGGAAGCCATATTTTATACCCTTTGTGTTTGCAAGGAAAAGGTACTGTATGCATCATTTGAAACTAGATTTCAACCAATCAGCTTTTTTCCCTTGTTTTTCTGGTCCTGTGGTGTACCCCTTCTCTTTGTGCGGCACCCATGCATTTCAGGGACCAGGGGGCGTGACGACACCTCCTAGGCCTGTACCGGGGTACGTAGGCTTGTGCGGGTAACTCCCACTTTGTTGCTATGAGGCAATAATTGTGTGTCCTGATCCTGACCGTTTTCTCATCTACTTAAGCCAAAGCTTATTACAGCTAACGCGAGGAGCTATGGGACACTTAGCATAAGTGAACAGGATTATAATAAATGTACAGGCCAATCTGGCCTGTACAACAGCCATATTTATGCTTAATATTTAATACTTAACACTTAATATCTATTGCGCAGATAACACATATTATGAGTATAACATATGTGTATGGTAGCCAACGTATATCAGTCAGCAAATTCTACAGGACGCAAATAGGTCTCTATTCAATCCTATAGCCCAATTACTGTGTTTTTTAAATCGGTAGACAAGCCCCCTGCCATAGAGAGCAGCCGGTCTTGTTTTGAAGTGTGAGCCAGCTGCAGCTGAGAGGGGGCGCGACGGTTCAGATTTGTACATGCTGACCGAAAGTGAAAGTGAACGTCACATCTGTGGAAGCTGCCAGGCTGCCGTCCCTGGAGGAGAGATTTTTCTCTTTTTCTCCCTGGGACAGGACGGCCTAGGCAAGTGCCACCTTCTCCAATGCACTGCGCTGCCCTGTCCCCGGCCAGTGAGCCTGAAGCCCTGCCAATCTAAGGGGTGAACAGCCATTCGTATGTGGCATACATCTGCCTACGCCCACAAGCTGGATACAGGGCTCGGCAGTCAAACAGTGAATTGATCTCTGCCGTCAGACTGTGCCACTGAGTCTCTTCTTTTTACCTGGGTGTAACAACTGAACGCAACAGAGCTGCTTTTATTTACGCCAGTGTAAGTGAGGGGCCCCATGACCGCAGGCCAGATAGTTTGGAATTAGCTCACATGCTGGGTTTTGTTGCCCAGGAATCTGCACTTCGTTAAAACAATCCTGAGATAGTGCGCTGGGCTGTAGGGGACAGCCCCGCCAAGGGCCAGCTTCAAGCAGCTCACTCCGCCCTCGGTTTGGCGGAGCATCTCAAGCGCTCAGCAAGCAGAGAAGCAGGATGCCAATGTCATCAGTATTAAGAAAACTGAGAAGGAGCAAGCTAAGTTGAAGGGCTTTGTGATGATCTGTGTTACGGGCATGCTCAAAAGCTTGCACCAAGCTCAGGGCTGCATCGTGCTAGGCACTGCACAGGCAAGTAATGAGAGACTGTCCTGCCCCCAAGAATTTACAATCTAAATAGACAAGGCATAAAGGGAAGTGACTCACCCGGCAACAGATCCAGAATTAGAACCCCCATTTCCTAGGTCCTGGTCCATTGTGCTAGTCCCTGGACCACATTAACTCTTAGTTAATGTGGTCCATTAACTAAGTATCTGGCTAGTATCAAAGTATCTGGCTAGTATCAAAGGTAGTCTCCATCACACAGCTGTCAGAAAGCTAGATTCTGTAATTGTAGGTGGAGAGACTTGAGCTAATGATCTTTTCCATTTCTAATATCTGTGATCCTGCCTGAGACCAGGCCTCCTTGGTGGGTGTGAAAGGTACTGTGTCAGCCAAACTCTGACATAAAGTGCAGAGCAGAGGGAATTTGTACAGTGGTTAGAGCATAGAAAAGGCCAACAAGACTCTGCTGGTTCTGCTGCTTTGTGATCTTCAGTATGTCATTTAACATCTCTGGCCCAGAGCCTCAAAGGCATTTAGGCTTCTAACTGGAATTCGGTGGGAGTTAGGTATCTTTGAGAATCTGGGCCTCCCTGCCTCAGTTTCCCCATCTGTTAATATGGGGGTAAGAATTCCCAGCCATAAGAAGAAGGGAGGTTGTGAGAATTCTGTTTTTTTTTTTTTTTTGGCACCCTTCACCACAAAGCCATTAATGTCTGCAAAGCACTGCAAGATCCTCAGGCAAAAGGAGCTTCATAAAAGCAAAGCATTGTTTGTCTGTACTCAGACTAACAGCCGTGTTAGTCTGTATTCACAATAGCTCACGAAAGCTCATGCTCAGATAAATTGGTTAGTCTCTAAGGTGCCACAAGTCCTCCTTTTCTTTTTGTCTGTACTGGTTCCCATGAACCGGCAGCTGCTGGAATTACGTCCTGCCCTGCTATGGAATGGTTCTGCATCTCTCCATGGTAATGGTTTGAAATTGCTAACTCCTGAGCAGAACAGAGAGCAGGAAAAGCTGCCTTTCCAGTACCAGCACCGCTTGGAGCAAAGTGCCCTCGGACCCAGTTGACCCAGAGACTCCTCACCTGCAGAGGGGAGTCCGCGCTGACAGCTGCTATTAGTGGATTGCGGCTGCTCATTGCTATCACACAACTCTTTCTCAAGGCTGTTTTTCTAGCTCATTACCAGGGGGTGAGATTTGGGTGGAAACACCCGGTCTGGGTATATAAAAATCCATTGCCTTGGTGCCAGGAACATGGGAAAGATGTGTTGATCGCTTTCCGCTTCAAGGAAAGCGAGAGATGCCAAGCAGTGTGGAAGTGCAGGGGTGTGTGGGAGGTCAGAACAGGTGGGGGGAAAGGCTTGGTGTCAAACAGTGTTTAAAATATCCCCCTCGCATCACACTGGCTGTTAATTGTCACCAACCATGGAGAGACTGATTGAGCCCAGCAAGGATCCAGCAAAATAGATAATTTCTTCCAGGCATCTAAAATTCATGAAGTCGGTGGTGGTCCCATCACACCACTGTGTTGTTGTTCTGCTACCCAGAGTCTCCCTTGCAGGGCTAAGTATCAGGGGGTGGGTTTTTTCCTCCCCCGAATGCAGAATACATTTGAGTTGTTAATGCGCTTCTCTCGCTTTGGGCTAAGAGCCCAGCAAAGAGCCGAGAACTCGTCCTAAACCGCGTGTTGTAAATTAACTCTTAATGTAATGAATTTATTAAAGGGCTGTTAGGTCTGAAGGATGTGCATAGAAATCCTAATGCCCGATTAAGGGCTTGATTCATAAAAACGTTGCACACCATTTACGCAGGTTTCGCCAGTGGAAGCTTTACTTGGAAGGAGCAGAAGAAAATGGTTTTTGAGTGGAGCAGTGTGTTCTTGCTTCCCTAGGCAAGGGATCAGGATTTATCTGTCCCCTCTATATGAACACACACGTATGAACACACTCTCACACATATGGACATGCATGCCCAGAGTCAGGAATGCATATCAACACACAGCCACACGTGCCCGAATGCATGTACGTACATATGTGTCGATACAAATACACGTGTGTGCATGTGTTTATGTAACACACTGCCACGGGGTGGGGTGTCATATGGTGACCACGCCATGCAAAAGGCTAAGCCTACTACTCCAGGTAGATAGTAAAGCTGCTCTATCAACTCATATAGTTCAGGCCCACTTTTTGGTGCTGAAGGTCCCAGGTTCAAACCCAGTCAGTGCCCCATACAGGGAATCATTCCATGAACGCATAGGGTCCATTTTTTTCAGCTAGCCTATTATCAGAAGAGTTAGCCGCTCCTTTCTCTGGTACTTGCATCTGTTACTCTTGCTTTTCTTCCTTCCTCTACCTTGCTGGGGAACTGGCCCTTTGGGATATGGGCTGCGGTTTCTGGTGTTCTCTAGCTTTATTGTATGAGGCTGCTTTGGGTCACTGCTGTCCCTCTCAGTCAAAGAGAGACTGTTGCCTGTTGTAAGGAACATAAAGAGGATTCTTTAGGGTGGCTGCCAGAAACAGACAGACCCTATGGTTCTCTCTGGCCCTCCCACCTGGGTACATCTAGTGTCCTCACACAGGGCATGCTCTCTGGCCTGGCCTGACCTCAGCAGTCATGGAATGGACTCCTGAATCCACTACAGTTTTCTGCACTGTCACTGTGGAAAATATGGCACTTGCGGGGAGGTAAATTGTTTAATTTCCCTCTGAGTTGAGAGCACGACCTGACTGTCAGTGAAGTGAGATATTAATCATTTACTATATATTATATATAAAGGGGAACAGTCAGAATTGCTAGAGAGTTAAAAAAATCATATTATACATCTCCTTCTAAGGGGATCTTGATGAATCGGTCTTAAGTGATGCCCCCACACTGTTCCTAACAAGACATGCATTTATAAAGCACCCCCAGGGATTATCCAGCCTTTTGCTGGATGTCCTACGCTAAGTAAGAAACATACAATGGCGTCCCTTGGGTTAAGAGCTCTAAGCAGAGAGAGAGAGTTAGTTCTGTGCTCCTTTGTGTTTGTGGTCTATGATGCAGATAAAGAGATGCCACAACAACAGTGCATTGCACCTACACAGCACCTTCCAAACAAGGCACTTTGCAAATATTGAGTTGGTTTCTCAGCGTCCCTGTGAGGTAGCCAAGTATTGTAGCCATGGGTAAACCATGGCAGGGAGGGATTAATTATTTATCGACGTAGCCCCCCAGATGTGGGAATGGAACTCAGGAGTCCTAATTCCCACATGCCTGTGCTAACCATAAAATCACCCTGACTAGCAGGGCTGAGAAAAGAACCCAGGCATCCTGCTATCCAGCCACTGCACTAACGCATAAACAGCACTCCCAAACCGGGGGATGAGCGCTGGTTTAAGCAGTGAGGACACTAGGAACAACAGGCCAAATTTATTTCTAGTGTAACTACTGTGCTGTCTTTGGAATTAGCCTGCAGCTGGTGTCATCCTTTACACCAATAGAGAGTGAGTGTACAATGCTTCCAAATCAGGAAGGTAGCAGTTTACACCAACTTGAACCTGGCCCCACTTGTTTGACCTCACATTCTTGGAAGTTCACAGAATCAGACGTTTCCCTCACTGAGAATGAGCAAGGGAATTTATTCTGGTTTTAATGATAACTGTTCACGTGTGGGCCTGTGATTATAGAATAGAATAATAGTACTTTTGAACTGCTTGATGCTAGGAATATCTAACCAAACAGTGAGCATACCATGGATAGTCACCTTGGTAAAATGGCAACATATAAGTATGATGATTAGCAACCTCAGGAAAAACTCATTGCATCTCCTGTGATGTGGCTCCTTGAGCCTCTGTTCAGCAAGGCCATTAAGAACATGCCTAATGTTAAGTATGTAAATAAACTTCTTGACTTCTGTGGGACTAGTACTCAGGTGCTTAAAATCAGGCAGATGCTTCAGGACCTGCCTGAACTTGGGCCACTGTGTTATTCCATAGTTCTGATCCAATGAGGTTGCCGTGTTAGACCCATATTGCAGAATGCGCAGGTGCTTAACACCTTATGGTCACAACTGGAGGTGAGAAATAAATCAATCCAAGAATATCAGATTGAACAGTTCGCATACAAATCTGAATTCTCTTTGATTGTGTCCATAACCCTTTTGTTTTAGATTTCTATGCATATTCTAGCAAAAAAAAAAAAGAGTTTCTTGGCCTGAAAATGCATGGAAACAGCAAATTTAAAGTGAATATTGGAGACTATTGGCGTAAAGTGAATTCTGAATTCGAAACACGAGTATCCAGACTGAAAACTAGATTATGCTCATCCAATCAGGGAACAGAAGCAGTATCATTAGGGCCCTATCAAATTCACGGTCAATTTCACAGTCATAGGATTTTAAAAATCATAAATTTCATGATGTCCTCTATTTCAATCTGAAATGTCAATGTTGTGATAGTAGGGGTCCTGACCCGAAAAGGAGTTGTGGGGAGGGGGTCGCAAGGTTATGGTACAGGGGGTTGTGGTATGGCTACCCTTACTTCTGCGCTGCTGCTGATGAAGGGCTGCCTTCAGAGCTGGAAAGCTGTGGCTGCGGGCCATGAGCCCATCCTGGAGTGCTCCTTTAGCATCTCAATCGTCCAGTGGTCCCACTGGTTGTTTGGCAGCTTCCTGCTTCTGACGTACTTAAACAAAAAAAATCGCTATTGCTTTTTGAGTCTTTGGCTAGTTGTTCTTCACATTCTTTTGTGGCCTTCCTAATTATATTTTTACACTTCATTTGCCAGAGTTTATGCTCCTGTCTATTTTCCTCACTAGAATATAATTTCCACTTTGTAAAGGATGCCTTTTTGCCTCTCACTGCTTCTTTTACTCTGTTGTTGAGCCACGGTGGCCCTTTTTTTGGTTCTCTTACTATGTTTTTTAATTTGGGGGATACATTTAAGTTGAGCCTCTATTATGGTATTTTTAAAAAGTTTCCATACAGCTTGCAGGGATTTCACTTTTGGCGCTGTACCTTTTAATTTCTGTTTAATTAACCTCCTCATTTTTGTGTCGTCCCCCTTTCTGAAATGAAATGCTACTGTGCTGGGCCGCTGTGGTGTTTTCCCCACCACAGGGATGTTAAATTTAATTATGTTATGGTCACTATTCCCAAGCAGTCCATCTATAATCACTTCTTGGACCAGATCCTGTGCTCCACTTAGGGCTAAATCAAGAATTGCCTCTCCTCTGGTGGGTTCCAGGACCAGGAATTCATCAGCATCGTAGCTTTCATTTGAAAGAAAAGCAAGATTCTAGCTCTCGTGGTTACAGAAAAATACCAGAGAACACGAAACTCAAAGGTGCACAATACAGGTGGCAAATAAAAAGAATTCCAAATCAGCTCGTTTTTAAATCTCATGATTTTAAAACATTAGGGGTTGTCAGTAAAGCTACTGGACTGCTGTAGGGGCTCATCATTGTTTAAAGAGATTTTTCTGCTTGGAAGGCAAATCTGCAGATGAACCAAACAGACCGACTGCCACAGGAGTTTAATCGGTGTCTGTGGAGGAACAGACATAGGAAGCTGAACTCCCATGAGCAAGAACCAGAGACATTCAATTTTAGAGCTGCCAGTCAACAAAAGGGCATGAAGTTATTAGCTCCCGGGACTCCATTACCTGCCAGTTGAGACCCTGGATAATATCTTTTGTTGGTTTTTCTGGGAATTCCCATTTAGATCATGTCTTTAAATACGAACACACACACCCTGTGTGAGAGGCAGAAATGACTCCACTGTGACTTCAAATGGTCTTCTGCTGTAAGGTGCCATACTCAACGCACATAGTCTCTGATGAATTGTATTTGTAATTCAGATTTTTAAATAACTTCACCCCAATGGGAGGCAATTCAGAGAAGATAGCAGACAGGATCCGCTAACAGAGGAATTTTGCGAAGGAGTTCACTGGAGGAGTGAGAGTGGGGGGCTAGATACGTTTAATATTCTTTAAACTTCAGCCAAAAAACACCCCACAATAACAACAGAACAACAACAAAGGAACCAGTGGCAGGAGTAAAGAGAGAATGCAGGCAGAAGTCCAGCAACAGAGTGGGGGCTACCCAGTTTATTGCACCCCATGCAGCATGTCTGATTACCTGCCCTATGGGCAGGTGACGTATGTGTGCGTTCGGTGCAAGGAGCTCCTGGCCCTCAGAGACCGTGTGTCAGCTTTGGAAACCAGAGTGGCTGAGCTGCAGAGCTAAGGGAGACAGAAAGGTACATAGATGAGACTTTCCGGGAGACAGAAGAACGGTCCCATCTCCGGTCTGACAGTCTCTGTGCTGTTGAGGAGGATGAAAGCCTCAGGGAAGGAGAACATCCAACTGGAGCAGAGGGAAATGATCCTATAGTTGGGACCCTCCTTCCAGATGATGTTGTGGTATCCTCTCACACTGAGGATACTTCTCTGGGGGAGGGAACTCCAGTTATTAGGAAGAGACAGGTATTAGTAATGCATGATTTGATCATTAGAAACATAGAGAGCTGGGTTTGTGATGGCCAGGAGAACTGCATGGTGACTTGCCTGCCTGGTGCAAAGGTTGCGGATTTCTCGAGACATCTAGATAGACTTATGTGTAGTGCTGGGGAGGAGCCAATGACATAGGGAGGGGTAGGAGAGAGGTCCTGGAGGCCAAATTTAGGCTGCTAGACAAGAGATTGAAGTCCAGGACCTCCCTGGCAGCATTCTCTGAAATGCTTCCAGTTCCATGCACAGGGCCAGTTAGACAGGCAGAACTGCAGGGTCTCCATGCGTGGATGAGACGATGGTGTAGGGAGGAAGGGTTTATATTTATTAGGAACTGGGAAACCCTTTGGGAAAGGTCGTGGAGCAGTTTTTAAACTAAGGGCTGGGGGAAAGCCAACAGGTGCAGAGGAGACATCCAGGGGAGGACCTACTAATGGAGATTGTCTATGTCCTAGTAAGGAGGAGAGGATGGAAGATGATAAAATATGGATAGGAACTGGTGAGAAACAGTCAAATGAATTTCCTGGCTTCACCGTTCCCTGCCTACACTGTGATATCCTCAGCAAGCCAGACTGCCTAAACAGGCCACTGTCTATGCTTTGCTTTCTCTTCAGAGACTCTGAACAATGTAATTGCTGCAGTTAGAAGTGACCACACAGCCATTTCTAAGCTGGTACATTTGTTCTTAAGATAAAAGCACCACAGAGAAAACATATTCAAACAATAAAAGAACCTACCCCGGTGCTAATAAGCTTACCAGTGATCACCCCAACTCCAGCAAAGGCTCTGGCTGGTGAAGGCTCCTTCATACCCTAGTAGGGTTTTCTTCTGCAGTCATAAGTTCATAACATCTGTTAGGTCAGGACAAGCACCCCTATGAATCCTTCGTGCAGTTTGCATCTTTGAGAATAGGTAATTCATAAGCAAGAAATTCCTCCCCAAGGCAGAGCTCCAAAAGGCTGGGTTTTTGCATAACCCCCCACAAATTATTTCCTGGAAATCCTACTTGACTTTGTCTAGCACATTGTTTCCAAGAGTCCTCTGCAGCTAATAATACTTCCCAAGGTTCACATTAGTCACGTCTCAGTAACACACAAACATTTGCATTTTTAATACAGCGAGCTCCTCAAATACTTTACCTTAATTCCATGAGGTTCGTCCAGGAGATTTCCACACCCGAGTCATGGGACAGGACCCCAATATGCCAGGCTCTGAACAAACACAGAATGCAAAGATAGACCCTGCCCCAAAGAGCTTACAGTCTAACTCAGGCCCAAGTCTTTGTGATGGGGTCGGGAGAGAATAATTTCTTGGCCAGTTTTCCCACAATATGCAGCGATTGATTTATCCACCTGCCTCTCCTTTTAAAACACACACACAGCACAGCACATGATAGGTTTTGATGGGGGTTGTTTTAGCCTCACCAGCCATTGTCTGCTCTGGTCCTAGGCATATGCTTGTGTTCCCTGGAAAGTATTCTACCTTCCAGCATATAGCTGCCCTTCCTGAATGGCAGCTCAGAAAACACTGAATGGTAAGAAAAGCCTCTATGAATAGACAGCTGCATCCTGCGGGCTGATGTGTCAGCGTGGTGACTTTGGACGGGCACGAGGGAAAGACAGCTTCTCAGACCAATGGCAGGAATGATTTATTGTGCCCGTCAGGGGAAAGAACAAACATGTTCATCTCTTCATATCCTCCCCAGCCAGAGGCATTTCAGATTTGGTGCCTTAAACTGCAGAAGGACTTATCCCTTTGACCAAAACTCTGTGTGGCTCCAAAGAAATACTTAATGAGGGAAGACCCCAGGCACGTCATCGTGCCCTTGCTGACAACGATGTCAATCAGAGGTAACTCCATTGAAATCAATGGAGTTGAACCAGTGTGAGTGAGGGAAGAATCAGTCCCTGTATCTCTGTGTGTGTATATAGATGGACAGCATGAGGAAACTGCATGAAATGGCCCAGCGGAAAGGTACAGCTCACCGGTTCTAACTGAGTGTCTTCAGCAGACACCCAATCTGTGACTAGACAATAGGCGCTCAGCTTGCTGAACCTTTCATTACAGCTCTTTTTGAGTTTCTCCCACCAGTTTTCATCGCAGCTAATCCGATTCCTGCTCTCTTCTTCCTCCCGTATTTCACAGCACAGGGCTAATCCCCATTTCAGAGCAATAGCTGCTTCTCAGAACGCAGCCGAACAAGACCAGCACCAAGCTGTCATTTGACAATTAGTCTCTGGGTAACCGAGTTAATACGACGGCGCAACCAACTTGCAGTTCACATCCTAATGATTTTTTTTTTAATTAATACGCAGATTGCGGAATGAAAGTCACCCACATCCATCCTTAAATGAGGAGCTGGCGCAGCCATTCCTAAATCAATTTGGAAGATGAATCGCAAAGCGCTTTAGCAACAGAACCTCAAAAGTATTTAAGCACCTAACTTCCCCATGGAAATGAGGAGTCTAAATAGTTTGAGCATCTGGGCTTAATTCCCTTTAAACCACTCTGGCATTACGAAGGGTTCCTAAAGTGAGTGCATAAGCTTTCATGGGCTACAGCCCATTTCATCGGATGCATTCAGTGGAAAATACAGGGGGGAGATTTATATACACAGAGAACATGAAACAATGGGTGTTACCATACACACTGTAACCAGAGTGATCACTTAAGGTGAGCTATTACCAGCAGGAGGGGGTGGGGGGAGAGAACCTTTTGTAGTGATAATCAAGGTGGGCCATTTCCAGCAGTTGACAAGAACGTCTGAGGAACAGTGGGGGGTGGGTGGGTGGGATAAACATGGGGAAATAGTTTTACTTTGTGTAATGACACATCCGCTCCCAGTCTTTATTCAAGCCTAAATTAATTGTATCCAGTTTGCAAATTAATTCCAATTCAGCAGTCTCTCGTTGGAGTCTGTTTTTGAAATTTCCAATCCTGCTTCTCTTGTGATCTCTTAACACGTTCACAGTCTGAAGTGCTCTGTCTGCAGCTGGGAAGAAAGCGAAAGCATCTGTGTGGGTGTTAGCACATCGGATAACACTGGGGAGCATTTTTTTAGCCCTGCTGAACCATTAGGAGAAGTTCCCATCCAATTTATCCACTCTAATCTGTTCTTTCACAGGACTGCTAAGATAGAAATCTTGGAAATGAAGAGAGAGCTGTCAGAAAGCTTTTGAATTGACCGTGGCCTGTTTTAGAACACTGTCCTCCTAAATGGCTTGCTGCTCAGCATTCTGCTCCGATTGCCCTAACGGCACTGCCATATCACACACAACTGGAGACTCAAGCTTCAGGCCCTTTATGAGGAACACAAACATTATTAAGGGGGAAGAGTTTATAGCCGGTGACCTTTTTATCCGCAGTTTCTTGGGCGAAAGTTAATGCTCACAGGCTGAGATTTTGAAAGGATCCTGAAGGACTTAGGTGGCGATTTGCGACTGAAATCAGTGGGAGTTCAATTCCCTTTGAAAATCCTACCCAAGATGCTTTGCACTTATGTGACCGCATTCATCTATGGATCTCAAAGCCCTGAAGACTGAAGTCCTCAGTTCCCCCCACAGCACAGGGAGTGCAAGCTTCATCTTACACTGCCCAACCAATGTGCTACGGCCGTGGCTTGCGGTGAGGTCCTCAAAGCAAGTGGGGGGAGGTTCGCTCTCCATGACCTGCCCCATCCTTGACTTTTGGGCCTGCCCACAAGGGGGCCACATTTTGTGGATGGTTTTCGTAATGTGGAAACTTTGACATCTATAGCTGATTGAGCCCCATTGCAACAGGGTCCACTACTCACCATTCAGCAGTGCCCCCTCGTGGCTCATCTGGTGAATTAGCTTGCCACTGTCCACGCTCCACCCATTGCCTCAGTCACCACCGTCCTTCTCTTCCGGGGTATCACTTCCCCAAAGTCTCAGCTGTCCCCATACCCACTCCATACGTCACTCTTGCAGTGGCTGGTAGGGGAACCTGGGCCCTCCCTCTTCTCCAGTTCCAGGCCAGGGACCCTGGAACCAGCAATAGAGGTCTCCACTCTCTCAGACTTCACTGCTCCTGCCCTGGACTGCTTCCTACCCTAGCTTTTTCAGGCTCCTGCTCTCCCCCGTGTATCGGAGAGCGTGACTGCAGGCTCACCTCACTGCCAGCCTCCTCTAGTCTCAGCTTCTAGGCTTTATAGAAGCCCCCCGACCTGTTCCTGCCCAGGTAAGCTTCATTCTCAGTTGCCACTTAGCTCCCCAGAGGTGCAGCCTACCGCTAAGTGGCCTCTCCTGCCACCTTAACCTCTTCGGTGCTGGTGTGTGGTGAGTGCCCCAACACACCCATCCAGTCATTTACACAGGCCAGCGAACAGCCATGAGATCGGAACAACTTTTGGCTACAAATTGGGCTTACGACAAACGACATTAGGAATGATCGAAAATGAATAAATATTAGCAGGAATGGAACGTCCACTGCTTTCCAGGCCCAGCTTTGAAACCAGCTCCAGAAGTTAGTTGCAAAAGGCAAGTCGAAAAGCTAGGACCTTTTCTCTACAATCACGTCTGTAGTGAGTGATGGAAGCAAAGCGGTTGGCTGTGAGGAGCAGCATCTCTGAGCAAATACTTTGCATACCACTGCGAAGGTTTCAGCCCAGACACACTCCTACTCTGTGATAAATCACTGCAGAGGGAGACGGGTGCTGAGTGGAAAACAAACATAGGAGGAAACTGTAAAACTCTTAGAAACCTTTAACTGACATAGCAGAAAATGCAGGCAAGTGCAGCTAAGCGGGGATATGATAGAGGTCTATAAAATCAAGACTGATGTGGACAAAGTAAATAAGGAAGAGTTATTTACTCCTTCTCATAACACAAGAACTAGGGGTCACCAAATGAAATTAATAGGTAGCAGGTTTAAAACAAACAAAAGGAAGTATTTCTTCACACAATGCACAGTCAACCTGTGGAACTCCTTGCCAGAGGATGTTGTGAAGGCCAAGACCATAACAGGGTTAAAAAAAGAACTGGATAAGTTCATGGAGGCTAGGTCCATCAGTGGCTATTAGGCAGGATGGGCAGGGATGGTGTCCCTAGCCTCTGTTTGCCTCAAGCTGGGAATGAGCGACAGGAGTTGGATCACTCAGTGATTCCCTGTTCTGTTCATTCCCTCTGGGGCACCTGGGATTGGCTACTGTTGGAAGATAGGACACTGCTGTTATTTCTATTACTGTAGCATCAAAGAGCCCTGAGCCTGGCCCAGTACCCTGCTGTTGTTTCACCAGACAGGGAGAGCGGAAGCTCCCAGCTACCTGCTCTAGACAGGTCATTATTTATTTTATCCTGTCCCCTCGTACTGATCTCCTTTCTAAGGGAAACATTCCCAGGTTTTCCATTCTTTTTTCATAGGGGAGGTTTTCCAAGCCCTTCATCATTCTCTCCACCTTTCTCTGAGCCCACCTCGACTTCCGTAGCTTCTGTCTGGAGCCGGGGTGGCCGGCACAGCACACAATATCCAGATGGGGCTGCACCATTGATCACAGAAAGGCCTTACGCCATCCCACTCTTTATGCAGCCTAACGCCTTGTTTGGTTTTTTGACCACATTGGCAGATTGAGCAGAGGGCTCATTGAGCTGGCTTCAAGGGCACCCAGGTCTCTTTCCCCCTCTCCATGTATATTGCCGAGTGCAGCAGGACCCTGAGGACTGGATGGGGCCTGGGGGAAAGTCTTACCCAGTTGTTCCCCGTTCTTTTCCATCAGACTGGGGATCTGGTTTAAGATTTCTATGTGTGCCAGCAGAGCACTCAGATCCAGTTAGTTACTTGGCTTTGACTCTAATACACTGTGTCACTCCAACCGAGGAGAAATTAACTGTATTTTTCCTTTATGCGTTTTCTATTTCCCTTGCCCAGTGCTTCATTTAGCAGACACCCTGCATTCAGCTCTGCACAGGGGATGCTTCAGCCTGCTTGTTAGACCCATCAGCTCAGTTCAAGTGGAGGTCCAGGTACGGCTCTTCCCGTGCAGCTCAGTGACGCGGTGGTTCTGGCAGGCCTGGCGCAGGACTGCGAGCCTCCATTTCTGGCTCTGCTCCCAACTCCCTGCACGACAAGACACAATGTTCCTCTGGGCCTCAGTTTACCCCCCTAGCAAATGTGCTGACTAACCAGCAATGGTTCCAAACCAGCAGCCCAGATTTGAACAACCCCAGGCTTGCTCCTTGTGTGGTTATTTGCACCTGTGCTAAGTGAATGCAAAGTGGGTGCAAACAGCTACTGTTCTGCCACCTCCTTTGCACGGGGGTAAAGGATGGCACCAAGGAAGAGACAGGGGAGAAAACTACAAGAGCTCAGCATCTCTCAGGGTGAAGTCCGAAGCAGGCCTGTCCTGGTCGGTAAGAAGGGGCCCAATCCTGCCAGGCCCCAGGTGGCGGAGATGACGATGCTTAATTATTTGTAGGACGCTAACATAACGAGATCGGGGCCCCAGTGTGTTAGCTCCTGTCCAGGCACATAACGAGAGACTGTCTCAAAGACCTGGCAGTATAAGCAGACAAAGTGTGGGCGGGGAAACTTCTCACACAACAGGCTAGCAGCAGTGCCAGAATCGGAATGCCTGGCTCCTGACTCCCAGTCTAGTCCCCTATCCACTAGGCCCCACTGCCTCCTCTCATGAACATCCTCAATGAGAGCTGACAGGGTGCAGCACCCAACAGGAGGTGCTCAGCGCTAGGCCTGACATCTCTTACAAGAATAAGACTGCCCTGCACCTCTCTAGTGTCCTTCAGCGAAGTGCCTTTTATTGAATATCAACCCCCTCCTGGAATACCAATAAATATTATTGTACTCAGAAACTTTAAGGTCGGAAGGGACCATCAGGATCATCTAGTCTGACCTCCTGCACGTTTCGGGCCACAGAACCTCACCCACCCACTCCTGTACTGAGTTTTTTCAGATGAGTAACCACAGGGAGGTGAAGTCGCTCTCACCCCAGCTCACACAGGGAGTCAATGGCAGGACTGAGAGTAGAACCCAGGCATCCTGACTCCCGGGTCTTTGCTGTCGCTGCCAGACGACCACTTTTCAATGCCAGCTTGTAAACTAACATTTAATTAGCGATGTCTGTTCCTAACCATCACCGTCTTGGCAGGCAAGAGTGAGTCTGTTTGATTGGATGGCCTCCAGAGAGCCATTCAGCGGTATCACTGCCAATAAATGATGAAAGATAAGCCAAGATATTGCCCACTTTACAGTCCCTAGGCACTGCAAATAGCTGCAGGGATGGCACATGGATGCATAGGTTTACGTGGAGCTATCCAAACCAGAAAAGCTAATCATGTTTGTGCCTTCAATATGGTCAAATTCATATGCATACACAAATGCTTTGAATGCAGCCCCATTCATTCCCGCTGCTGGCTGATGTAAGTATTTCTGCTGTCAAAGAGAAGCTTTCCATGTAACAAGATAGTGTCATGGAGAAGAGGGAAAGTAAATTTCCCTTTCAGGGGGATTCTACTTAACACTCATCCAGGCTTGTCACTCAACTCTATATCACTTAAAGCACATTGATTTAAATCCATCCAGAGACTAGCTACTGGTTAGCCATGCACTAGGGAATCATCTTCCAGCTGTTTGGTTTAAGAGTCTTATTGGAGACTGAGTAATTGAAAGCACTGGGGGCTTTGGGAAGAAAGATTATGCAGAGCTGAAGAGCATGGAGGTATTCGCTCAAGAGGTGTCAGATGGCTGCACTTCAAGCCAGACTGAACGTTAAGTGATAACAGAACCATAATAGTCTATTCCGCAATCTCCTAAAGGGAAGTAGGTGCATAGGAAAGAACAGACACAATGGGTGAAGTCCAAGAGCATCTGCGGACTGCATCAGCTTTGACATTTGCCTTCCCATTATTAATTACGTTAATAAATCCGAGTGAGGGGGGAATCTGCCAGCCGTGGCAAGGCTCAA
The DNA here is from genome assembly GCF_965140295.1 of Lepidochelys olivacea. NCBI lineage: Eukaryota > Metazoa > Chordata > Testudines > Cheloniidae > Lepidochelys > Lepidochelys olivacea. The sequence goes on from NC_140419.1 coordinate 5,226,457, forward strand.
TCTGAAGAAGCAAAACTCCAGGTGCTCCCTGATTATCCAAATCTGCTGACTCTGCAAAACTGAGCTGGAAATCTGTGCCAGACTAGGCTGTCTGGACCATGTTCTGATTTCAGGTAGTCTATAGCCAAGGGGGTTGCTCTGGATTTAGACCAGGGGCGCTAAGATGTGCTCTCATGCAAACTCTCCAGCAGCTGCTATTGTCAGCGGAGTTAGCCTCGGTATTGGGTTCTGCTGAGTGTAGGCCCAAACTGGAATTAAAAAGCACTCCAGGGAAACAAGGGACAAGGCTAGGTCCTAGCAGTGCAGAATTCGGTGATTAGGCTCCTGTGGCACTTTAATGAAGATACAGAGAAATCTGCTCCAAGAGGAAATGGGTGTGGGGGGTAAAGATGGGAATTTGGGGCTCTGAAATGACTCCTGGATGAATCTATATTTTAAAAAAATGATCTGGGCAAGGAATTCTTAACTCCAATAAGGCGGTAGATGTCAAACTTCCAGGGCTGATCCCACCTCTGCCCACACATGGGATTCCCAGTGAAGTCAGTGGGAACACCCCACAAAGGGTCTGATTCTACGCTCATGCTGCCTTCACACACTATCCGCTGATTAACACTGGAGTAAGTGAGAGGATAACTGACCCCAGAGAGCCTCCAGGATCTGGCTCCCCGGGCACTGACCAAGTTTCACCAGGGCTCCTCCAAGCCCATCCTCCATTCTCCCTCCACCCGCCTCCATGTCTTCCAAGTCTCTCACTTCCTCTGCCCGGGAGTCATTTTCTCTCTCCCTTCAGGGAGCAGGCTCTTCCTGGCACATGGCTTCTGTTGCAGTGGAGAATCCGAGCAGCGTGGGCGGGCAGAGCTCACCTGTTCCTTCCACGCCGCGCTGCTGGGAGCTGCCGAATGCTAACGCTTTCAGAAATCCCACCAGGGCATCTCTGAGAAACGCCATCTCTGCGTTTACAAGGATGTGTAGCGTTTGTGACGAGCGCTTGACTGCTAGCCCTGGAGACGGAGTCCTCAGGGAAGCTGCAATATACTGGAAGTGGAAAAGGGCAACAAAAATGATTAGGGGGCTGGAACAGCTGCCCAATTAGAAGAGATTAATAAGACTGGGACTTTTCAGCTTGGAAAAGGGACGACTAAGGGGGGATATGACAGAGGTCTATAAAATCATGACTGGTGTGGAGAAAGTAAATAAGGAAGTGTTATTGACTCCTTCACATAACACAAGAACAAGGGGTCACCAAATGAAATTAATAGGCAGCAGGTTTAAAACAAACAAAAGAAAGTATTTCTTCACACAACACACAGTCAACCTGTGGAACTCCTTGCCAGAGGATGTTGTGAAAGCCAAGACCATAACAGGGTTAAAAAAAGAACTAGATAAGTTCACGGAGGATAGGTCCATCAATGGCTATTAGTCAGGATGGGCAGGTATGGTGTCCCTCGCCTCCATTTGCTAGAAGCTGGGAATGGGTGACGGGATGGGTCACTTGATGATTCCCTGTTCTGTTCATTGCCTCTGGGACACCTGGCACTGGCCACTGTCGGAAGACAGGACCCTGGGCTAGTTGGACTATTGGTCTGACCCAATATAGACGTTCTTGTGTTCTTAATGTGAGCAGTGGCTGTGGAAGCTGCCTCTTTCACTGCTGCAGAAATGAGCCCCAACCATGCCATCTCTCTCAGGACAGAGGGAGAGCTCAGTCTCCTGGCCCTTTCACTCCTTGGTCTTTCTGCTTCGACTGCCAGCTGAGGTAATTGGTTTAGCAAAGCCAATGGATGTGGGCCAAGACCATGAACTCGTTTCACACCCCAGCTGCTCATCAGCAGAGAAGTGTGAGCTACTTGTGGGCTCTGATAACCTGCGCAGGACCAAGATGCTGTTGTAACTTCCTAAGACCCCCTAGAATTTCTGAGTTTATCCTCCTGCAACTCCCATTGCAGACAGATGGGAAACTGTGGCAGGGAGCAATGACATGACTTGTTCAAGGTCATAGATTGTATGGCCTGGAGGGACCATTGTGCGTCTACTTTCCTGTATAACACAGGCCACTCAGAATTCCTGAAAGCAGCCCATATCTTGTGGTTGAGCTGGAGCATACTTTTTAGTAAGTTCACACACGTAGGTTGAGGTATAACCAGGAACTTCACCCAAGGCTCCTGAATCATAGCCCAACGCCTTCACTGCAAAATCACTCTTTCCTGTACAAGGAATAGACCCAAAATCCCCTTCTCAACACCCCAAGCTATCCAGACTCCTCACCCTCAACCCCCAGGTGCCAGCCTAAATCGGAGCCCTGGGATAATGCCGGGCACAACTTGGAGGCTGTTTGCAACGTTAGTGAAGAGTTTTTCCATGACACAGATAACGTACTCCGCTCAGACCTCACGCTGCTCCCAAGGCTGAGCATGAACTTGTCGGCGTTATGCAGCATCCAGCCCCGTGTGCTGGTGCAAAGGCCTGGTGCATTATGTTATTTTTTGATGCCATTGTAATGAAACAGGAAACAAGCACGTCGCATTATCCTCAAAGGAGGGGTCAGCTTGGCGCTAATTGAGCCTGAGCTCTCTCCAGTGGGGGGTAAAAGAATAACAAGCAAGCGCCTACGAGAGGAGGGGAATACATTAAGCGGAGTGTGCCTGCTTCCATCCAGGCGCAATTAATGTCGTTAATCCTGAGTGACAGTCTGGCTTTCTGGAGATAACGTGAGCAGACAGGTATATGTCCCCACAGCTGGAACGATGCCTTCAGCCCACGGTGCAGCCACTTCTATATGAAAGTTGCAGGGCAAGGTTGGCTTGTGTCAGTCTGCACGGGACGGAAGTGGGGTAATCCGACCCCAGACGCAACGTCACTCCACGTGGTTTGTACGCACTGGCCCCGATCCTCAGTTCTGTCCCCCCACCCCCACCCTTGCACTTTGGGCAGGAATGGGGAGGGGGAACAGGAGTGGCTTTAAATCTTTGTGCTCTTCATACCCTGGTGCAGCACAGGTGGTTGTTCAGCCCCCAGGGTAAGTTAGAGCGGACTCAGGGTTGCACTAATTAATTGCTGCAGCTCAGAGCACTCTAGCAACAGCCCCTCCCTACCCCACCCCCCCGCACACACCCAACACCCCCTATGCTGAGGTGTAGGAGCAGGGTTGGCATAATGCCCCTGCGTCAGCTTGACACCAGCTAGAGAGGAGCCCAGTGCAGAGGGGTGTTCTCAAGGGGCCTTTTCCACCCCCTTCCAGGCTGCTTTAGGCTCCCACCAGAGCAGTATAAGAGAAGTGTGCCCCGCTCCATTTTGCTTTGAGGTGCGGGGGTGTCTAAGCCCACACTGTAAAGGGCAAGTCAGAAGAGAGCCGTGAGGTTAGGTTCACCGGGCTTTGCTCGGACCCAAATGAAGCCATGCAACTTTGTCTCGGGAGAAGGTGTCTATGTGCAGCCACCCAATCGTGCTGTTTCCTGGTTTGACCAGTGAAACTCGGATTCACTTCTAGACTCAAAGCCTGCTTTAGCCGACTAGACAGAAGAGGGTAGGAGGCTGAGGTCGCATTTACACTGCAAACTGCCCCTTCCCCGCATGGCAGCGAGGGTCAACTGTTCTGCTCAGGCTGGAGCCTGGGCTCTGAGACCCTCTCCGCCCGGTCAGATTTCAAAGCCCAGGCTCCAGCCCAAGAGGCCACATCTACACTGCTATTTTTAATCCCATAGCCGTGGGTGCTCCAGAGCTGGGGCAGAGTGGGCGTCGAGCACCCCTGGGGAAATGAGAAAATCAGCACATATGCCCATAGCGCAAGCCTGAATCAGTTGACCCAGGCTCTGAGACTCCCTGCAGTGTAGATGTACTCTCAGAGGGCCCAGCGTGGAAAAGGGTGAGCCGCTGCTGAAGACAACTCTCCTCCATGAACTCACCTTGGACAATCAAATCCTTTCACACCTCCTACCAACATTAGTCCATCAGCTACTAGAGCAAGCATGAAAGGCTCTGGATCTCCTATCCAAAAGCCCTGAGACTTCCAGAGGGCTTTTTCCCCACTCTGGCTTGAAGGACACATGTGAGCGCTCTTGACAGAGTTAAAAATTCTACCAGGTGAAGCAAAACTCCATTGTTCACGTGTTGACTGCAACCTGATATAGTCACTTAGCTTTCAGCACTAAGAGCTAAAGAAGCACACTCTTGCCTGGAGGCAATATTTACCACCTTATGAATTAATCACTTTCAATCCATTCCCCAGTTAAAGACGGATAGGATTCGGATAGGCAGGGGGAGTGAAATCCAGATTTAGTGGCTTTGAAAGACTCCCTCCTATCCTGTTATTTCTGCCCTGGGATTTTTCACCTCTGTTTTAAAAAGTGATTCTGTTGGGTTCTCCCGACATTTCAACTAAGGAGCGAAACCTCAGAGTGATTTCACGGTCCAGCTCACTTCTGAAAAGAAATAAATCAGAAGGCCACAGAGTGCTGTGTCTGGATAGTTGTGGGGACTGTTAATGGAAGGCCACGGAGAGGCTTGGCCTTTTGCATACCGTGGCCCTCTGTTGCAGGGAAAAGTTTGGAGATCTCCAAAATACAGTATTTCCAGCAGCCAAAGGGAAATTCCACTGAATGCATCTGATGAAGTGAGCTGTAGCTCACGAAAGCTTATGCTCAAATAAATTTGTTAGTCTCTAAGGTGCCACAAGTACTCCTTTTCATTTTACCTCTGTTACCTCAGCGTTAGGGTACCACTTAGGGTATGTCTACACTGAAAACTTAAGTCAACCTATATTAGGTCTGTAGTAGGAAGAGAGCCTGGGACATAAGCCCTTGTATTAGAGGCCTGGTATGAGGCAGGACCTTCTCATGGAATCTGGCAAGAAATACACATTCCTAAGATGTGCTAAGCACAGAGTGCTCACGCAGGCACATCCCGATATAAAGTGTTACCAGAACATCCCGATATCAAGAATGGTACAAAAACATTCCCAAAGGATAACAGGAACACACTGACATCTCCTAAAAGATAAGGTCTGGATGACAGTAAATAACAGAGATGTTTTGATCCAACCAACACGTACAAAGTGATAGGTGATAACTAGCCACTTCAGGGGGCAGAAACTAACTATGTCAGAAGCAGTACATAACTAGTTTGTATCAGGATATAAAGATGGATCTCCGAAGGAGTATCTTTGTCCAGCCGAGTGGGGAATGGAAAGTCCCGTCATTCACTGAGCTGCATCCACTGTCATGGGCATACATGTCTTAGTATCCAACTAGAGTCTGCCAGGTGCTATTACCGTGCTTCATTGACAATAAACCTGGCCTGGTGTCTTCGCACCTTAAGGGCTCTTGTGGTCATTGGGCAGTTCGCTCGAGGTCTGCTGTGCTAGCTGTCTGCGCAGAGCTGGGGTAGTACACAGGGAGAACACACACACGCAGCCGAACATCTAACCACAAGGGCAACTTACAGCCACCGCAGTATGTCCACACTACCCTCCTTGGATCGGTGATGTGCGTTCTCACCAGGAGTGCTTCCACTGACCAAACGGGCAGTGTGGGGAGCTGAGAGCCTGGTCTCTCAGCTCCCTGCCAGGAGCCTGGCTGCCCCAACAGGCTCCTGGGCTCCCGGCAGGCTGCCCTCCCCCCCGGAGCTCCCCATTCCCCACTGGGAGTGCGGGGGAAGCTGCCCAGGGCTTCTCACCTCCCCATTCTCTGCCAGGAAGCTGCCCGGGGCTTCTGCCCCCTGGGGAGAAGGGTCCAGCTGCCCTGGCTTCTCACCCCCTCCCCTACCCACTCCCGGCTGGGAGCTGGGCAGCTTTGTCAATTTCACACCTCCAGCCTGGAGCCGTGAAATTGACAAGACAGCCAAGGTTCCCAGCAAGGAGGGAGGGAGGGAAAGCCACCCAGGCCTAACTAGACCAGGCCTAAGAAACAGGTGTCTTGGCACTGGGTTATTACTGCCTTTGTTCACAAAATGAAGAGTGAAAGGAAAGTCAACTGTCCTAGCCCATCTGTAAATCAAGTCCGTCCCTGGACAAATGGCAGATGGGATGGAGATCCTTTCAGTCACAGAGAGGTCTCCATGGCTGTAGAAGGCAGCCTGAGCTTGGAGCCTTTATGGGAGCAGAGGGTGTGTATCTCTGAGACAATCTACAGCAGTGTTTCCCTTTCTGAGGTCACCCAGGCCTTTGTGCAGCCCGTGAGGAGCCCACGGCTTGGCATTAGATCCTCTAATCAGCAATCGTCTCCCACGGAGAATGGTCAATTATTTTTCTATGGGGAACAGGAAAACCTCCAAAGGCTATTAGGTGTGTGATGAGAAACCTTCACGACTAGCCCAGCCAGAAAGAGGGCAGGAGACAGTTGCCAAGGGGAACGAGTGCTAGTGGGGATGAAAGTTCAAAGGGCATCCAGGAAAAGGGTACCCAATGCGGCTTCACAACAGTGACATTACTGTAATTGGCAATCATCTAGATGGCTGGCTCAGAGCCAGCCCAGGTGGGTAGTGTTACTCTATCCTAGCAGTTTGCTGTGAATTGAGCACGGTGAGTTTTAGTCCAGGTGCCACTGGCACCATTAGACCCTTGAGGACTAAGGACCAAGGCAGCCAAAGACTCTGAACTGCCTCCACACTTGCCTTGCAGAGAGCGGGTTCTTCTAGCACATAACACAGCCATTGTTGTTTTGTAGGGGTGGAATTCACTCACCCCGGTGCACCATAGACACATAAAGGATTTCATTCCCCAGAGCTGTCAATCTAGCCCCATTTGCAATCACAATGACTGTGACACAGAGACCCCGTGGCAAAGGATCCCCTGTTCTTTGTTACTGCTCTCGCCTCAGACCTGACAAACTCACTACACCAAACACTTGTCTTGCAGAGTATTTATTCACAATGAATATTATGTGACATATCTGGAGAAAGCTCATAACTTGTCAAGACTCCTAATCGCAGCGAGATGTATGTATGGGTAGCATTTAAGGAATAATGTATGTATATTGAAAATATGCTTTCTGGACTTGGAGAAGAAATGAATCACAAGGAGGTAATGTGTGTGAGTGATGCCCCACTAAAGGGAGAGGGAACTGTTACCCCTCCGTAATCAGCTCTTGAAGTAATGAAAGGCTCCATTGCCCAGCCTTGCTCCCTCCCAGATCTATCAATGGAAAAGGATCAGAGGCACCAGGAAACAATCGAAACCACTTGACGGGGGGGAAAAGGAACATTACACCAGCCGGAGCTTCTGCCCTGGCTGTGAATAGAAACAAAAGGCTGTTTTCAGTATAACACAGAGGAGAAAGAAGCACAGCACTCTGTATCCATCCATTAAGAAACTCCTGGGGGAGTAAGGTGCTTTCATGAACGTTTGCATCCTGGTTCTTGTGAAAGCAGCCAGCTCTGCAAAAGACTGAACTTTGGGCGGAGGAAAGCTACTTTATTATATGGGAAAGGGAACTAACAAGAAGTAGAGCCCCAGTTTTATGATTTTGTTTTGTGTTGTAATCACCTGTTCCCATCACTTGCTCTCTTTTCTAGTTCAATCTTTCTTCTCACTTAAATAAACCCACTTTTCTTTTATTACAAGTGCTGTGTGTTAGACAGGAGTGGTGGGTTAAGGTTAAACAGGGGTACACTGCACCTTTGGGTGCAAAGGATCTGGAATTTGTGTGCGTAGCCAGTGTCGGGGGCTGGATATCACATGAGAACAATTCAACTGAACTCAGGGGTTGGGGTGCACCTCCTTTCAACGTGCAAGGCAAAGTTGGGCTGACAGTCCAGAGGAGAGTGCTTGATTGGCTGTGAGCTAACACCCACAGAAGAACTCTGGCCTGTTGGAGGCACGGGGAGGAGAGACTCCCAATGGTGAGTAAGGTAGCCACTCATGCATTTGGAATACGGGACATTCTGGCACTTCTGGGAACGGGGGCGCCCCGCCCCCACAGATGTGACGCCACCCACTGGTCACATCAGCAAGGGGTGGAGAGGCACACTCTTCAAAATAGCATCCCCTGTCCAGTACCAGACAAAACACATCTGGTATTGTACCAGTACCAAATAGCTAGGGCCCTACCAAATTCATGGCCATGAAAAACACGGCACAGACCGTGAAATCTGGTCTCCCCTGTGAAATCTGGCTATTGCAGGGAGTCGTGGTATTTCCATCCTTACTTCTGCACTGCTGCTGACGGCCGCACTACCTACATAGGTGGGCTCCCTGCCAGAAGCTGCCGCTCTGCGGCCAACCAGCTCTGAAGGCAGCACAGAAGTAAAGGTGACAATACCATGACCCTCCCCCCCCCCACAATAGCCTTGTGACCTCCTTTTGGGTTGGGATCCCTGCTTTCAGAAAAGCTGCCTTTAGAGCTTTACGTGTTTATATTTTTTAATACATATTCATGCTTTGTGGCAACACCGTGAAATGTAAGATTTAAATATCTGAAACTGTGAAATTCAAGATTTAAAAAATGCTATGACTGTGAATTTTACCAAAATAGACCGTGAATTTGGTAGGGCCCTACAAATGGGCAACAACCCAGCCAAAAAGCCGACTGTCCGGTATAAAATTGGACAAGTGGCCTCCCTAGTCCTGGGTCCTCTGAGAACCTTCACAATGACTGTACCGTATTTACATATTTGTCTGAGGCAGGAACCATAGCATTGTCCTTGGAGATGGCTTGGCAATAGCAATCAATCCAGTAAAGTCCGAACAGGGTTTTTTTCTGTTGTAACCCCCTGTTTTCTCTCTTGCACATTCTGATTTTGGGCTGATACTTCCAATGTTTGGTTTAAAAAAATAGCTTTTAAAGTATTTGTTAAAGTACAAATATTAACAAATCTTTTTCTTTCTTTCTTTCTTTCTTTCTTTCTTTCTTTCTTTCTTTCTTTCTTTCTTTCTTTCTTTCCCTCTAACTCCAACTTAAATTTGGCCCCAATGTTTTACCTTTTGCAAGAACAATCCTTTATAAAGCTGAAGACTAACATAAATGTTTCAACTTTTTTTTTTAAGAGTGCCAGGTGTTTTTTTACAGCTGGACATTCCCCTGTAGCATTTCAGAGCCACACGCTGTAGAATTAGGGAGCTTTAAAGTGAGATGAATAATAAACAAAAGTGAAGCGGGCTTCACCGATTGCAGAGAAAAGCAAAAGAAGTGACCATCTTCAATGCCGACAGGTAAATTGGATATTTTAAAATGCTTTTACATTTTATAATCTGCAGTGTTATTAAGAACCCAGGTAAAGAGCCGTGTGTGTGTTTACAACATATCATTTGAAAGCAGCGAGTGCCCCTTTAACCCACTGGGGTTTTGATACTGATTATTAAGAGGCTGTATATTTATAACTGGAATGTGACTGATTCTGAAATGTGTCAAGATCAGCAACCTTATGCTAATCCGGTTCATTCTCCAATATGGAGATGCTCTGGAGGGTCAGAGGTTCCTCTCTGATGTAAGTCAGAATACCACTGATGAGAAGAAATCTGTATGATAACAGTTTAACTAATGTATGAGAAATAACAGGGCTGATACTGAACCTGTGCTGATTAGTATATTGTCAGTGTGAGACCTCCCACGCAGGCAGCTCTGTCTGTGTTTCCTTCCTTCTCACGCTGAAGTATGCCACGTTATTCACTTGTTTCTGTACCGATTTCCACCCCCCGTCTCACACCCAACCTTCGGTGCCCATTTGTTCAAGCTTTATTCCCATGCAGATAACCCACCTTCCAGACACTGCGACCTGGCACTTCTGTGCCAAACCCTGCTCCATCGGGCTGAAATCAACCATGCTGGACAGGGATCAGATCATCTAGTCTGACCTCCTGGCTATCACAGGCCACCAACACCACCTGCACAGTAAGCCCAACAACCAGAATTAAGCCAAAGTATCACAGCCCTCAGGAGACTACACTATGGGATGCCACAGGCAGAGACCAGGAGGGACCCAGACCCACCAGTATCCACAGCCTCTCTAGTGATAGGAGCTAATTACAGTTCATACTTGGGACCCTAAGCATCCCTGGTCCAGATCTGACCATTTGTACCATCCAGCGGTGAATTATTCCAGATGCTTCAGAGAAAGGCAGTTCCATCCCCCACCCCCCCTCTGCACAGTCTGAACAACCAGCTGTACGGCACGGGGCGGGTGGGCGGGCTGCTGCAGGAGAATTTTCTTTCTAATGCTACAGATGATCAGTTTATGCCCTGTAGCTTGAGGTCTTTGGTTTGGGGTATCAATCTTTATCCCACACAAGTCCATAGTATTTAACAGAGACGGTCAGTATTCACTAGTCAGTTAGCAACATGATAATGCCTTAATTCCACAGTGTGCTTGTAACAAAAGGTCTGTAGCGCTAGTGACAGGCAAACCTCGCAATGCTTGGGTCAGATAAAGCACTGGACTAGGACTCAGGAGGTCTGTGTTCAATTCTGACTCGGCCACAGACCTTGGGCTAATCAATTAATCGCTCCGTGCCTCAGTTTCCTCTCTGTAAACCGGGGATCATAGCACTTAGCTACCTCCCAGGGGCCCAGTGCATCATAACTGTTTGGGATATGCAAGCCACTCAGGTCACGTACATTTGTATTAGCTCCTTCACAGTGCTGCATAATGATTCAAGGATTGTCCTGTCTGGGGAAGCTTTGCAATTTGAATGTCTCTTGAAATTTGAAGTGATGGCTGCTTTACAACCTGAGTGAAGGCCTATTCAAGTTCCAGAAGACAACCTGCTTTAGGGAAATGACTTCAGATAATACCGTCTCTCCGTGTATCACCAAACAGGGTGAAATTCTATCATCAGGTCGGCCTGGGATTATCTCAGAAAAAAAGGCCTTAATTTAGCTCTGCTGAGAGCTGAAAGGTTGAACTGGGACTTTTTCTACACTTCCAAAAGTGCTGAAATGCAAGCCAGGTTTCACGCTCCCCATGAAATAGGACCTGCTTAGCCAGGGCTGTTTCAGTCAGTGCTGCCCCGCCTTTCAAATGCAGAGGGGCATAGCACCTATGTATGCAAGATTAGTAATAATAATATTCCGCCCTTTATCTCCTTAGATCTCGAAGCACATTGTAACAGTGGGTCACACTATTCTCCATTTTACAGCTGGGGAAACTGAGGCACAGAAACCTAAGGTCATATAGTGAGTCATTAGCAGACCCAGGACTAGATGCAAGGTCTCTGGACCATGCTGGACCATGCTGACTTCTTATCTCCAACGCTTCCTGCTTATGCTCTGCTGGGTGAGAGCTCTGGGGTTAGCTTGAGCTCGCTTGGGAAACAGGCTGTCTCTTATCTCTCAAGGGCCTGGCTGGGGCACACTGAAGCATCCCCATCCTCCTGTTTAAACAAGAGCCCACCATCCACTCTGCCCCCTAGCTCCTTGCACCAACTCACACCATTCCCGGGGACTTTGAGCCAGATCCTCAGCTGATGCAAAGCACAATAGCTCCAGCGAACCCAAGGTGACTCTGCTGATTTCCACCAGCTGGAGTTCGGGCTCATTATCTAGCCCTGCTACTGCCCAGTGCCTTGAGAGAGGGGTCTGGGACAGCGGAGAGAAGGTCACACACACAGCGGAGAGAAGGTCTTGGCCTTTGCGGCTGGTGTTGGTTGAGTCAGATGGGTTTGCAGGGTGCCCTGTTACTGGGTGACGCAGCCCTGCCCTTAGCTGATGTCCGTTGAGGGAGTCCGAGTTATTCTGGCCCATGGAGTGGATGACTCACTTTCCTGCGGCCTTCTCTTACCTGGTGTTGAGGGGCTCTGGCTGCCAGCAAGGGGCACTTGCTGCAGGTGGATGCAAAGAACTAAGGGAGACTTCAGCCCCCAGAAAGATGCAGTAGATTTGGGTCAGTCCCAGGCTGATTTTCATAGGGGAGCATCAGAACCCCCCACCCCATATATCTGATCCACAGAAGGGTCCACACCACAAAATCCAGGCCGACAGCCGAGTGAGGGCACCCGGGGCTCAGAGGGAAGGCCCAGGAGAGGCCTTGGTGGAGTAGGGGAGGGAGAGCAGGCCTGGGCCTTGAAACAAGTTGCGAAGTGGAGGGTGGGAGAATTTGGAGCTGGGCTTGATCCTGCAAGGAGCTGCCGAGCAGGGGTTAAAAGAGACTTAAACAGGATGGGCAGGTCTCGTGGCCCCAGCCAAGCAGGAAGGGGGAGCTGTGAGATGAGTGCTACCCAGCCAACCCCAGACAAGCAGCACCAGGGGGAGCTTCCCCGCTGTCTCCAGCACAGGAGGGAGGGATGGGGTCCCTCCCGGGCCCCACCCTTCCTGTAACCCCGGTGCTGAGCTCCCTGCTCCCACTGCAGCCAGAAGGAACCAGAGAGGGTCAGGCCTTGGCCGGGTCAAACCCGAAAGGGTGAGGTGAGGGCTGGCCATGGGGAGGAGGGGAGGGAAGGAGGAAGGGACAGTGGTGATGAGCTGTAGATGGGCACAAGATTACACCGGGCTGGGTGGGAGTTTGATGTAAGATGAGCCAGTGGAGGGATCTAGAGGTGGTGGTAGCAGGTTCAGAGCCGTGAGAGAAGAGCATGATTCCTGTAGCCGCGTCTGGGAGGAGCCGAAGAGTACTAGAAACCGCTGCAACGAAACGGCAAGCGGGGGAATTACCGGGCGACAACATGGCTGTGGGTTGTGGAGGCCAAGAGGCGCGTCGTATTTCGGGATCCAGATGTGTGGGCCTCCGGGAAATGAACCACGCTTTCCTCCCATTGCTACATCGAGCGAGAAAATTGTCCTTTCAGGGCCAATGTTTTAAAAAATTATCTCTCTCGCCGGAGATAGACACTGCAGCCCTCAGAGAGCAAAATAATTAAATAAAGAGTTGGAAGCGTGACTCACGGCGCTCTGGTTTGTTCTGTGCTAGCCCATTAGCAGAACTTAAAGAAGAACACAGCTAATGATATCGGAATAATAAGGTCATTAAAGTGAACAGCCGGAGTCAGGCTTCACACCCACAAGTGTGGCTGCTGAGGAGACTGTCTGATCTTAGCGACCAGCTCTGGCTGGCTCTTCCAAAGCAATTATTGACAGACCCGCGAGTTGTTTGCATTGTATTTAGGGATCCGTTAGAGCGCAAACACTCCCGCCTTCCTGGCCAGGCCTGTGGGAGAGCAGGGCTCTTTCTGTAGCTAATTATTTAAGCGCTCAGATGGCAGGATATCAGATTTAGGGAATTTTGTTAGATTTAAAGCCTGACTGTGCCCTGTGATGTGGAAACAAACAATCTCTCTCTCTCTCTCTCTCTCTCTCTCTCTCTCTCTCTCTCTCTCTCTCTCTCAAATGTCTATCCCAGTAAGAATCTGGTCAACTGGAGTGTGTGTGGAGTGGAGTAGGGAGCAGAGTCTGCAGACCCATTGTTAAGGTCACATGTTAAAGTGCAACACAGAAGTCTATCATCCCCTTAACTGAGGATGCGGCCACACAGACTGAGAGCTCTAGCTGTCAGCCAGGAGCACAGCCCAGCACCGACCAGCCAAAAGAAACACCTCTCTTGATGACTAGGGGCGGGGCAAACACAGCTCACCCCACCACACCCCCACTGCCTTCTGGCAGGGCTTGGAAACAGGCAATACTTGTCCAGATGCTGTACTGGCTCCTTTCTGCAGCTCCTGTCTTGTTCTCCAGAATCTTGGCCGTCATTGAAAACCAAAAGTCACCCTCTAGCTATTGTGGCTGCAAGGGAAAACTCAGGAAGGAGACCCGAATATAACCGATGCAGAGATGAGTCGGCAGAGGCCAAGGGAGGTGTGAACTGCCCCCTTCATCTCAGGCACATCTTCGTCTACACTACAGATCTGTACTGGTATAACTACGTCACACAGGGGTGTGAAACCCTTGAGTGACGTAGTTATACCCACCTAACCCCGGGTGAAGGCCGCGGCACGTCGGCGGGAGAGCTTCTCCCATCAACATAGCTCCCGCCTCTCGGGAAGGTGCATTCACTCTGCCAGCAGGAGAGCTCTGTCCTGTCGGCCTGGAGCCTCTTCATTAAAGCATTCCAGCCACGCAGCCGCACCAATGCAGAGTTTTACGTGTAGACCTGCCCGGAGAGAGGGGTTAGCTCAGACGGCTAGCGATGATCATTTCACTGACAGCGTAGTTAACTGTTTCATTCCTCGGGTAGGAAAGGAGCAGGAGCGTCACAGATCGGAACTCATATTAGTGCTAGAGGTGGGTGGCCTTTGGCAGATGCCACCAGTTTGTTTGGTTTTTTTCCCCAGTTAAAAAGGAGCTCAACCCAAGGAGCCGCTTAGAGCCCGTGGGTGTATAACAAGATCCAGCAGCTGGAAATCAAAGCTAAACAAATTCAGACTCAAAATAAAGTACTTTTTATTTTTTTAACAGTGAGGGTAACTAGCCATGGAACAACCTAAGTCCAGAGTGGATGTTTTGCCTAAGAGATATGCAAACAGGAATTATTGCATAGAAGTTCTCTGGCCTGTGTTCTGCAGCAGGGCAGACTGGGTGATCATACTGGGCTCTTCTGGCTTTATGATCTGTAAATCTCTCGAGAAGCCCCGCTAATGGGGCACCAAGCTCAGTGAACCCAATGGAGCCAAGTGGCAACACAACCATATTTTAATTATCTGCATGTGAGCGGGGTCTCATTTTGGCAATTCCCCTGGGCGGCGCTTAGAAGAACACTGCCACCTTCTTTCCCCAGTCTGACCCCTGTCCTGAGATTTTGCTTTGTTTCATTCTTCGGGATGTATTTGTGATCCTGCTCTCTTCTTGGAGGCTTCTACAGTTCTTGACTAGAGGCTCCCATGGTGGCTCCATTGAGTGAAGGGACAAGTTACCTTCAATTTCACCCCGTACTCCAGGCCTGCCTGATGCAGGATCATTCAGCCTGGTGCAGAGCCTTAAAATCTGGACAGAGCTTAAAAGGCTGAGGGTTATGACCTTGGTGGCCCCTCCAGATGAGGGCATGTATGAAGTTAAGTCCTTCCCCTTGCTCTCTGGATATTGACACTGCCTTGGCCCACGCAGCCTCTCTTCCTTTCCTTATTAATACAAATGTAAAGAGAATGGGGAAAAAAGTCCCATGCTGCTGATCAGTCCTGCCTCTCTGGTAGGTACCTAATAACCTAAACCGTTCACTGACTAGCACCTTAATTATGTGATTCAGACAATAATTACAGCAGAGTTTCCACGGCAATTTACTTCCAGCCATTTTTCTTCCTGAGTCCTAGATGTACAGTTATGGCTTGCTGTACATCACATGGGCAACACCTTCTTCAGCCATTATCAGTGATTTCTCTTTCAGGAATAAATCAAACCCTGACACATTATTGGAGGTAATAATGAGCTATTGATTTTCCTTTTGCCATCAGAAAGTTACATTACTTTCTACGATATTTATTATAGCAGCTTATAAAGGCAACCTGAAAGTTTTTTCTACCCAACCCTGGGGTTCTCTGTTTTACCTACCTCCCCTGGTGACATCGCCGACCCTACTGAGAAGGCGTATTAGTTAGGGCTTAGCAGATGACTACTTTGCATGAAGACGCTTGAGATCTGCTCTGTGTTCTAGGCAGTGTGGTCCAGTGGACAGAGTTCTAGACGGGAATTCGGGACACCTGAGTTCCCTTCCTAGCTCTCTGCCTGACCTTCTGTATGACCTTGGGAAGTCATATCATGCCTACGTGCCTCACTTAACACGTCTGTTGTGTAAGCTCTTGTCTTACCACCATTGCACCTGTGCCTCAACCCTGGGTTTAGAGGGCCCATTTTTAGGAGGGGGTGGTTGGCTCTCCAGGACCCATTAAATCAGCAGCCTTTCTGCGACAACTGAGTGAAGATACCAGCTCTGGTGGAGGTTTTGGCCTGTGGACACATCTACTCGCAAGTGGGCTAACACTACCTAAATTCATTTCACATGCAGACAAGGACAAATGTCCATCACTGACAATCAGGGACTTCTTCTAGCACTTACAGTGCTGGTCAAGCCACCCGACAGCAGAATGAAGGGCCCTAAGGCCCTAAGGCCCCCCGGTTAATTGACACTCATCGACAACGAGTGCCATTGACTGACGGAGACCACATTGACACAGTGGGCCGGCGTGCAGACCCCCTGTGTAGAGAGGTTGGCTGTGCATATTCCTGGGCCAGTTTGGAACCTGGTCAGCAGCGTCCACAGGTGACGTGGCAAGTCAAATCCTGGCCGTCAAACGGTCGAATCAGCGACAAGGAAACCATTCCAAACATCTTTGGCTGACTGCTCATCATGCCATAGGGCATCAAGCTGCTGACTGATTCCGATCTGGCAGTTGAGACCGCAATGGACGCCTGGACATAAGTCATGCTCTGGGATGACTGAAGATGTCTGTGTATGGTGGGAGACCTGGATTGGCAAGTAGCTTTTCCACCAGTCTGGCTGTAGATGCTCTCTGACGAATGTGAAGAGGGGCTACGTTGCTCAGAACTGGTTGCCATGGAATAGGAGTGCTAATCTAATCAGCAAATCAGGGACTGGATTAAGACCACGTTACCTAGAAGTGAACGTCTCCATATCCCATTACTTGTCTCTTGAGCTATCCAACCCAGCACTCTCTGAAAAGCAAAACACCATTGATTTCAGTGCTAACTTTCCAGTCTTGCTATTTATTCAACATTAAAAGACTAGTTTACAGGCTGCTGCCTTTTCGAGGTTATCAATCGAGAGATGTTTATGCCATGAAAAGCATCTGTTAAGACAGCAGCATCTTTCTCCATAGCAATTTATTGCCCTTTAAAAAAGTGGGCAGTTTAGTATGTTGTTAATGAGCCTGCCAAACTGCCGATGACACTTGGTGGAAAAAAATGGAGCTGATATCGAAATCAATGAGACTTAACTACTCTATGAAATGGCATTTTTCCCCCATTGGATGTCAATTAAACTGTCAGACTTAATTGGTCTGTTCTATAGAAAAATAGATCTTCAATAAATAAATGGCCTAGATAAATACATTAATAAATGATATGCAGTGAAGTCTCCTCTGCTCATAGCTTTTATCTTTGAGAGCTAAAAAAGCATTTCATGCCCTTCTAACACAGAATTATTGAGCAGGCTTTACTGTATACAGTACTTTCTGACAGTGGGCTAATAAACTCGGCGTGCATCTTGGCCATCTAATTGGCTTCTTTGGATTGCAACAGCATTGCCTTGAAGCTGCTAAAGAGCCAACAACACAAACAACTTTCTCCCTTCTGTGCCATGTCCCATGTCCCTGCTGCCATGTCCCCTGATAAACATGGTGAGTTTGCAAGGCCTTTCAAGCCATTGATTCTTTTTCTGACTTCCCCCTCCCCATTCACCACCCCCAGTGTCTGCCTGCTAATACAGTTATGAACCATCATTGATAGTGAAGACATTAGCAGGACTGATGCACTGGAAATCCAGCAAAATGCATGGAGAAGTCAGACTGGGTGATCCAAGTAATCTTTTGTGGTTCTAATATCATATGATTCTAAGCATGTTCTAATTGTTGGTATTGTTTCACTGGGTCCTTCCGGATCTGGTCTGTACTTTATTGCCTGTTGACTAAAGTGCTCTTCGTAAGGTCCAGAATGCTGTCTACATAATGTAAAATGAGAAAGGGAGTAGGAACTCATAAGGAGAATAGCCAGCAAATCTGAAAAACATGTAAGGCTTAATTTCAAGATTTTACAGTGACTTGGCAGTGAGGCTTTTAAGGGCAAGGAGTGCTGCTAAATGGGGCTGTGTGGGGGTGTTGGGCAAGTAGAATGGCAAAGAGAGAGGAGGAGGAGAAAAGAGATATTAACGCAAACAAGGGATGGAACGCAAGATAGATAGATGCATTCCACTGCATACACTTCTGTCCTTGGGGAGAGGATGAGAGCCCAAACAATGCATGACAGATATGTAGTCACATTGTTTAATGCACGATTGGAAGGAGTTCAGATACTATACAGTGCTAAGTGAAGTATGAGAACCCATAGAGAATAGAACAGATCGCATTTTTCCAGTGTTTGTGTGTACATGTGTATGTGTGTGTGTACACACATACAAACATAAAACAGCTGCTCAGGAAATTGTTTTTTTCCCCATGAAAAATTTCAGTGAAACCAACTCGTTTTTCATTTTCATCAAAAATTTTCTTTAATATTTTTAAAGTTTTTATTTAAAACACTGTATTTTGTGTTTTTAAATTTTGCTTTCCAGTTTTGTGATAATAACACCAACATTTCCAATGACGGCTCACTTTTTCTTCTCCACAAAAGTTTGGAATTTTTTCAACCAGCCCTAATGTAAATATATACAATTTAAATAATAATGGAACTTCAGCCCTGAATACAATCTTGACTATTTTTCTTTATTTCTTCAGATTTATTTAAAAGTCACCGAATGTAGGCTGTAAGTGCTTCTGTCTCTATTATGATTACTATTCATAATTATTATTTAATTTTGATTGGTTTCTTGCAAGATATGTTAACTCCTTATGCTTTACAATCTGTTCCACCTTATATTTAGCTGTGACATTCTGAGTACCTTTCCCAGACCTGAATAATAGCTCAGAGGAACTTGATAGGTGACTTTTTCACTGACAGAAATTGATCCAAGAAAAGATATGATCTCACCCACCTCGTCCCTCTAATAATTATTAATAATTATTATCAATTATTATTATGTAATTATATATTATGATAATGTTATATATAATTATAATATTAATATCATAATTATAAGTATAAGTATATAGCAATATACTTATAATGATAATAATAATTATTAATTATTAATAATTGTTATTATTATTATTGCAGTAGCACCTAGACACCTAGTCATAGATGAGGACGCCATTGCGCTAGGTGTTGTATAAACACAGAACAAAAGGATGGTTCCTGACCCAGAGAGTTTACACTCTACAGACAAAGTAAACAGTTAAACTCCAGTCATGGAAGCTGATCTCTGTGGAGACCTGTTGACTTCAAAGAGCCCCTGGGCCCATGTGGATCAGACGGGCTCAGGATGGGGACCTGAATCAAAAATACAGTGAATATCCCAACTGGCTCAAAGCTTCAGCTTCAATATAAATCGTGCAAGCAGCTAAAAATCATTTACGTTAGCGAGCACAATGGGGCCCTGATCCCTGATTGGCCTAGTGCCATAAAATAATAATAATGACAAACGGATATAATCAGTAATGAGAATATATTGTAGTAATAACCCTTTGTACTTGTACGGTGCTTTTCATCAGTGGATCACTAAGGCGTTCAGGGCAAGCGTTATAAACCCCGCTTTGCAGACGGGGCAGCTGTGACACAGGTAAGTCACTGCCCCAGCTCACGCGGGGAGACAAAAGAATTAGCAAAAGAATCTAGGCCTCCAGCCCCTTCTTAATCCATTAGGCCACAGTTGCCAGTCATAATGTAGCATAATGAAGCAATGGCACTTTGGGAAGGCAATAGGGCTTCGTGAATAAGGCTCTGAACGGTGAGTCAGGAGATCTGGGTTCTTTTTCCCAGCTCTGCCACTGTATGATGTGGGACAAGTCACTTCACTTCTCAGTGCCCTTTTTACCCCTTCCCACTCCCCATCTGTCTTGACTATTTAGATGGCAAAGCACTTTGGGGCAGGGACTGTGTATGTGCCATGCCATGCCTAGCACAACAGGGCCGCCTTCAGGCTCTGCTGCGCTACCAATAATAAATAATAATGTTACAAAAGTACCTGCTGCATGTGCAAATAACTGCTCTCTAGTGCTAATTACGCCGAAAGAAAATACGGAAAGGGACTTACAGCTCCAGAATTGCCCAACACAATTTCATGTCTCTCATATATATAAACACGGTATGGGTAATTTTGCAGCTGTTTGCTATTTTTGCAGCTATGTGTATTGAAAAATGAAATTGCCAGGGCAGTTGTGAGGCCCTGTCTACACTAACCGTATACGTCCAGCTAAGTTATGCTACTTAAGTTACATAAGTGACATAATTTAAGTTAAAAGAAAAGGAGGACTTGTGGCACTGTCAAGGTTCCTCCCCCACTCTGAACTCTAGGGTACAGATGTGGGGACCTGCATGAAACCCCTCCTAAGCTTATCTTTACCAGCTTAGGTCAAAACTTCCCCAAGGTACAAAATATTACACCCGTTGTCCTTGGACTGGCCGCTACCACCACCAAACTAATACTGGTTACTGGGGAAGAGCTGTTTGGACGCGTCCTTCCCCCCAAAATACTTCCCAAAACCTTGCACCCCACTTCCTGGACAAGGTTTGGTAAAAAGCCTCACCAATTTGCCTAGGTGACTACAGACCCAGACCCTTGGATCTTAAGAACAATGAACAATCCTCCCAACACTTGCACCCCCCCTTTCCTGGGAAATGTTGGATAAAAAGCCTCACCAATTTGCATAGGTGACCACAGACCCAAACCCTTGGATCTGAGAACAATGAAAAAGCATTCAGTTTTTTACAAGAAGACTTTTAATAAAAAATAGAAGTAAATAGAAATAAAGAAATCCCCCCTGTAAAATCAGGATGGTAGATATCTTACAGGGTAATTAGATTCAAAACATAGAGAACCCCTCTAGGCAAAACCTTAAGTTACAAAAAAGATACACAGACAGAAATAGTTATTCTATTCAGCACAATTCTTTTCTCAGCCATTTAAAGAAATCATAATCTAACACATACCTAGCTAGATTACTTACTAAAAGTTCTAAGACTCCATTCCTGTTCTGTCCCTGGCAAGAACAGCATACAGACAGACACAGACCCTTTGTTTCTCTCCCTCCTCCCAGCTTTTGAAAGTATCTTGTCTCCTCATTGGTCATTTTGGTCAGGTGCCAGCGAGGTTACCTTTAGCTTCTTAACCCTTTACAGGTGAGAGGAGCTTTCCCCTGGCCAGGAGGGATTTCAAAGGGGTTTACCCTTCCCTTTATATTTATGACAGGCACCTTAGAGACTAACCAATTTATTTGAGCATGAGCTTTCGTGAGCTACAGCTCACTTCATCGGATGCATACTGTGGAAACTGCAGCAGACTTTATGTACACACAGAGAATATGAAACAATACCTCCTCCCACCCCACTCTCCTGCTGGTAATAGCTTATCTAAAGTGATCATCAGGTACGTCAACTTTGAAATGGGGTCTACACCACGCTATGTCGATGGGAGACGCTGTCCACTCAGCATAGCTTCCACCTCTCGTTGAGGTGGATTAATGAAGTCGATGAGAGAGCGCTCTGCCATGGACCTATCGTGTCTTCACCAGACTTGCTAACTTGACGCCACTGCCTCCATCCCAGTGGCGCCTATTTAGCTGCGTAGTAAAGACGAACCCTGAGTAAACGCTGGATTGAGAAGGCCGTGATGCAATATAATGCCTTACACTAATGATCCAGGTAATGCTGCCAAGAAGTCTTTGGGCTGAGTTAGCAGCACCTCCAGGGAATTTAAGGCAGAGATTTCCATTTTCATACTTCCAATGTAATCTTTGCCATTTACCTGTTAGCTTGCAAAGGGCTCTGCTATGAGATAATTGACTCCAGAGTGAGCTATGCATTCCCCATCCCAAAGGCATGGCTGCACAAAGGCAACCAAGGTTGATGATGCCCTGCCCTCTAGCCACACATTTGATCCTTTTCAGTATTTGCAGTGGCTAGATCTGTTTTATGCCTGGTTCCCCCCTTACATCTGGAGGGAAGGCATGTGCAGTTCTGTAGAGCAGCACCCAGGGAGTTAAACAAGGTGAACGGATGAGCCATTTTGGACCATAAGCTACATCTGTACCCAATGAAACAACAGAAGAGACGAGGTAGGCGTTTTGTGAAATGGCCACCAACAGGGACTGAACCAGAGAGCTCCCATGCTAAATACCTGAGTTTGTACAGCTTGGACTAAACAGTCAGGTTTTGCAACTGGAGCTGTTAGAGACTCATATTCTGTGCAGGCCAAGCACTGCGAGAGAGTCATAACCCACACGGGTCAGTGCGTTACCAGCCGAGCACTGGGTGAGGGCCCCAGTGGAGGGATCCCTGACTCTGTGGCATGTCCCTGGTCCATCAGAGAGAAAGATCCCCCTGGCCAGAGCCTCTCTTTCTACCCTTTAATAATTAGTACATCCAGGTCTGAACACCCATCTCCGGCTTAGGAGGTGAGCTCAAAATCTTGCCCCATCCTCCTCCCTGAGCAGGGCAATTGCTAAATGCATCGCAAGCACCATCTTCCTCCTGCAGTGCTGTATGTGTGCCAGGGAGCCGGCCCAGGGCACTCCTCACTCCCTGCACCACTGGGCAACATGGGGAGTGACTGGGGTGGGGCATTGGCGAGAGGTCCTGTAGTGCCCATTGTTCCCAATGGCAAAACTCCCCATGTGTGTGAAAGGAGCACAGAGTTACACTTACAATAGCTGCAGCGTTGCTTTGGATTCCATCAGAACCCCGCTGGGACATTCTGGGGTTCATAGGGGGCTCACCTATTAGGTGAGAAGGGGCTGTATTTCCAGAGCTCCTTCCCAAGCTCCCGGCACATTTTGTTCCTCAAGGGACTGAACTCTGATTTCTAGAGTGACAAGCTGCATCTGGAATTGGATCTTCCGTATTTCATTTTAGTAACAAAGATGCAGCTAAGAACCTTCCTGTTTTTTTTACCCCCTGTTAAATTGCAGCCAAGCAGATTCAAATATATGTTTCAGGGAGAAGCAGCCAGAAAAGGGTAGAAAGGCCACATGGCCTGCAAGGCTTTATTTCTTCTCTGGTTTCTTCGTTGATTGCAAAAGTGCTATAATCATATCGCATTAACATTTTTCTGCATATTTTCTGCATTTAAGGATCAGTTACATTGCCTAATGTCATGGAAACAGGACGGCAAAACATTACATTCTAAGACACTTTAGGACAGAAAGTTTTGGTAGAACTTGACTTAATGAAAAGCAAATTTGCACTACATTTAAGGGGTCAGATTTTCCACAGCCTTCTCTAAATACTTTAGATCACTTTAGATAAGCTATTACCAGCAGGACAGTGGGGTGGGAGGAGGTATTTTTTCATATTCTCTGTGTATAAATAAAGTCTG
The DNA here is from genome assembly GCF_965140295.1 of Lepidochelys olivacea. Lineage (NCBI taxonomy): Eukaryota > Metazoa > Chordata > Testudines > Cheloniidae > Lepidochelys > Lepidochelys olivacea. Next base: position 5,249,446 of record NC_140419.1, read on the forward strand.
CTGCAGTTTCCACGGCATGCATCCGATGAAGTGAGCTGTAGCTCACGAAAGCTCATGCTCAAATAAATTGGTTAGTCTCTAAGGTGCCACAAGTACTCCTTTTCTTTTTGCGAATACAGACTAACACGGCTGTTACTCTGAAACCTCTAAATACTTCTGGATCCAAAAATGATACAGATCAGGATTTGGGATGCAAGAATCTTTTTCTTCTCCTATCCTAACAGTGTTGTGAATTGTTAGTGATTGCTGTTTATGGCCTGGTTATTATTGTTAATTATGTTTATTACGGTAGTGCCGAGGGGCCAACCAAGAACAGGGCATGACTGCTAGGCACTGAACAAAGTTAGAGTGGTAAATGGTCTCAAAGAAATGACAAACATTTGCCTGTTTGGTAAAAACTTGTCAGAAAATGGCAAAGGATTTTCACTAAAAAAATTGAAATTGTTTTCATGCTTCGCGTTTGGAGAAGGAAGAATATTTTGCATTTATTTGGAATTTTTTGTGAAAAAATATTTAAATGTTTAATTTAGAATTGTTTTGATTTCGGGGGTTGGGTACTTTCTGCCCCTCTCTCTGCCTTCCCCCTTTTCCTTTCCCCCTCCCCTACTTTGCCACTGATAGTTGGGGGAAAGAAAAATGGAGTTGGGGAGGAGAAGGGAAAACCAAAATTCCAAAAAATTAAAAATTTTACGGTTTGGGCATTCTTTTTAAAAGAAAAATAAACAAACAAAACAGATTTTTTTTAACTGAAAAATGTTTGTGCAACTCTTCATTTTAGAAAACAGGACATTTTTCGGGGAGGAGGGGAGAAATAGCTAGACACATTTCACCCAGCTCTAGTGTCTGGGACCCTGAGTATCAAGAGCAGCCACTGGCTGCTAGGGGAGCTGCTGGTGTCAGAGCCTAGTCGGAGACGTATACTCCACAGTGGCTGATTCATCACAAGCAGCTAATCAGCTCTGCCTCAGGGACGTTTCCGTGCTCTGGGGCAGCGTCTATTTTTGCAATGACTGATAAACACCGGGGTTTAATTGGAACGGTACTGTTTTTACTAGCATCCCCTTGGCCAGCATCCTGGCTCGCCACATCTGACAGCAGAGTGGAGAGATTCAGCGACTCAGAGTTCTGACTGGCCTCTGACCAGGAGGCCGGCGGTGCATCTAACTAGCAGCCGTCAGACCTTGCACAAGCCTGGGAGGTGAGAGTTAATGATGGCACATGCTCATTCCGAGAGGGAAAAGATGATTTGCCTTAGAAACTGCTGCCCTATCTTGCAAGGAGGATTCCTTCAAGCAAAGCGCCTTCCCTTTATCCAAAGATTAAAACCAGTTTATAATGTGAACTGCTGAGTCCCAAGAAGAGATGGCCTGGCAGGTGGACATATTTTTCAGAGTAACCCACAGTGCTCAGAAATTACCAGTTGTTATTATGACAACGACAATAATGATTTGGTCTTACATCTAGAAGCCCCAACTAAGATCATTATGCTGGGCGCTGCACGTACACTTTGGGAGGGACAATCTCTGCCCCGAAGACCTCACAACCTAAATAGACAGGACAGACAAATGGCAAGAGGGTAAAACAAAGGCACATAGAGATGAAGTGGCTTGACCAAGGTCACATGGCAGAGCCAGGAATAGAACCAATGAGTCACATCCTCCACTGGTGGAGGAACCAAAGCTCCGTTAAAGTCAGTGGAGTTGGTCTGGAGCGATGATGGTTTCCAGCAGCTGAGGATCTAGTCCCTGGACTCCTGCACGTCAGGCTATGGCTCATCTAGTAGACCACACTTGAGGCTCTGTAGTATATTGAATGAGAGGGACCCTCTAAGGAAGAGAAACACAGAGAAGAAAGGATGCCCTGGGGAATCCGGGCAAAAGGTCTCGGAAGGGATGGGAAGTAGCAAGTGGCAGAGAAAGCTGGAATGCTCCCCTAGGTGCAATTCTTTGCTGCAGCCTCTGGTCCCATCTGTTACGTAGCTGCTGGTGCTAATGGAACTGTAGCTTCAGCTTCCTTCCCCTGCAGTATTTTGATGCATTTTTCTTAATCAGTTGTAAACGTCCTTGCAGGGGCTTTGCTACGTCTACATGGTGCAGGGGGCCTGGGGGGGGGGCCTGAAGGGGGGGAGTCTCAATCCTGTCTCTCATTAACCTCTTCTCCCGCCCCGGGCAGAGTGTGGACAAAGCAGCCCTCAGAACTCTATTGTTCCTGCCTGGCACTGATTCTAGATTTGCTTACAGAGTTAGAAATCAGTGGGGCGGACGCATGGATAAATCCAGGCCTAGATTCTCCATTGTTAGGGAAATGGCCTGGTTTGCTGAACTTAAACAAAGACTGAGACCTGTTCCAAAGTCTTATGATTGCAGCAATAAATACATTTTGTCACCATGGTTGCAGAAATAAATACCAGATACAGCAACATAGACACCGGAATAAAAGAAATGACAGATACGAAGAAATTTACTGCCTGTATCATATCGACAAGTGAAGAAAGATGGGCCACACAGGGTGAAGTGCTAAACAGAAATATCAGTCACACATTATAGTAAGGTACCATTAATAATAAATAATTAATAAATAATGTATAATGGGTTAATAAATTATTAATAAAGGCTTTAATTAATGGCTAATCAAATGTAGATTGCCGTAGAGTCCAATGGGTTGCTTGTAACCGGGGCTTTTAAGTAGTGCTGGAGACATTTTTCAACCAAAACTTTTTTCTGCGAAAAATGCAACGTCAAATTGCTGTGGGGGGAGAGCTGGTTTCAATACTGCTGTGAACGGAGTGGAACAAGCTGTTGCATGCGTGGCAAAGCACCGAGCCAAAGCCTCTTTGGAAAATCAATGAGAGCCATTCAGGGGGTTGCTACTGCACATTGATTCATAATGACCTTTCCAGGAAAGCCCTGAACAGCTACGATTAGCTGGGAGAAGGACCGAGCATTTATTCTTGGAAGTCCTTGGAGCTTGCCTAGCTATTAAGCTGCCTGCTATTTTCTTATTAGTTGTGCTGGAGCTGAGAGTCTCGCTGCTGGACAGCAGGAGCCAGGCCACTTTGGGCTGTGATCACATCAGCTCCCTCCAGACCAGTCATGGGACAGTAGACCACCAAGGAGCCCAAGGAGCTATGGAGAAGGATAATCAGTAGGTGACACTGATACCTCTGAGCCACCAGTGACCCATTGTCCTCATCATGGTCCTGTGTTCACCATGGGACATAAAAATGAGCTCCTGACCATGTGTTGTGATTAAAGACATCCCGAGGCACGTTCTGCAATGGGGGATGTCCCAATGTGCTGACCATATTCCTATTAGGTAAATACATTCCTGCAGTTTCAAATGGATGCAATATTTTCCTTCACTTCTCTGCCTTGCATGGCATTGCAGTGCACTGTTAAGCACTTGGCATGGTCCCCCTCAGAGGTGGCTGCATTTCAGTGGTGGATGGAACTCTGTGACATATTTCAAGGGTCATTCCCCAACATGGCCCCATTTGGATGCACCTGCATGAGAGGAACCTAGCAGAGTATATTGCTGGGAGAGGAGAAAATTTGGACTGTGGTTAACTATGTGAATCTGATTTCACTCTTATGAGTCATGCAGCCTTCCCAGACTATTGCTAATAAAACCTTTATGCCATACCAACAAGTACTGGTCTGAAATCAACAAGATAAAATTAAACAAAGGCAAGTGCAAAGGACTGCACTTAAGAAGGAAAAAACCAATGCACAGCTTCAAAATGGGGAATAACTGGCTAGGCAGCAGTAATGCAGAAAAGGATCTGGTGATTAGAGCAGATCAAAAACTGAATATGAGTCATTAATGTCATGCAGTTGGGGGAAAAGGTGAATATCATTCTGGGGTGTATTAACAAAAGTGTTGAATGTAAGACACAGGAGGTAACTGTCCTGCACTACTTGGTACTGGTACTGTGTCCAATTCTTTCGGAAAGATGTGGATAACTTGGAGACAGTCCAGAAGAGAGCAACAAAAATTATATAAATTTTCAAGAGCCTGACCAAAGAAGAATGATTAATAAAACAGGGCATGTTCAGTCTTGAGAAAAGCAAACTGAGTGTGGACGTGGTAATAGTCTTCAGATATGTTAGGTGTGTTCTGTAGAGGATGGGGATCAACTGTTCTCCATGTCCACTGAAGGTAGGACAAGAAGCAATGAGCTTCATCTGCAGCAAGAGAGACTGAGGTTAGATGTTAGGAAAAACATTCCAGCTATAAGAGTAGTTAAAGTCTGGAATACGCCTCCAAGGAAGGCTGTAGTATTCCCAGCGCTGGGTTGAGAACAGGTTGGACAAACACCGGCCAGGGATGGTCTCGGTTTATTTGGACCTGCCTCAGCGCAGGGGGCTGGACTAAATGACCTTTCAATGTCCATTCCAGCCCTATAGATCTATGATTCCATGACCTAGCACACCAGGGCTGTGACTGGGGTTTCCAGGTGCTACTCTGTGCAATAAATAATATTAATAACAACCACAAGCAATAACAGATGTATTTTTGCACACCATTTGTCTGTTTTAAAGGTAGGTGCTCATGGAACAAACTGTTAGAAATGCTCCTCTATGCAGCTGGGACAGTGGAAAACGAGCATCTCCTGTTTTGAGAGAAACCCTCAGATTTGGTTATTTTCTCTGTGACACAACTAGAAGGAAACCTTTGTGGAGTCAGCAACAAGGAGCGAGAATTCCCTGCAGTCCTTGGTGTTCTCATAGGTGAAGCAAGCGTTTTAAGAGACCCATTTCCATATTTCCCCAAGGAAGCCTGTTTAATTACTCAATGGAAAGCACTGAAGATGGCACTGAGCAGTATCTGGCTTTGTCATTTTGCATGTTTGGGGGGGGGGCGTTATTTTCTGGATCCATATACTTTCCTCTTTAATGTACTAAAATATTCAATCAGCCTAAATTATGCATGCACTGTAGAGCCAGTAAGCCAGGCGCAATTCAATTACTCTGAACTGAGAAGACTCTGAGCAGACAGAAATAAAGTTTAGAGATGTCAGACCCAAATGAAAGGACTGATATAGCAAAATCTTTATACTGCTGCTCCGGTTAATTTCAGGCAGCTTGTTCCTTGTACTCTCTATTTTGTTAGAAACTTTGGCAGCTAAGGGGTGTAATTATGGGCTGCAGAGATGGTGTTGCCAACAGGAACTGCAGATATTCTAGTTGGCTGAGAGTACGTCTACACTGAAAAAAACTCAAAAAAACCCAACACTGAGTCTCAGAGCCTGGGTCAACTGACTCAGGCTTGCGTTACAGGGTTAAAAATAGCCGTGTGGATGTTTCCGCCCAGGCTGGAGTCTGGGCTCTGAGACCATCCCCCCCTCGCCAGACCTCAGAGCCCAGACTCCAGCCCAACACAGCCACACTGCTATTCTTAGCCCCATACCATGAGCCCCATGAGTCCACGTCAGTTGACCCAGGCTCTGAGACTTGCTGGTGCATTTTTATATTTTATTTTTATTTATTTTTTTGCAGGGTAGACATACCCTGGCTATGGAACTGGAAATCAGGAGTCCTGGGGCGAATTCTTGGCCCTATTAAAATCAGCGTGAGCTTTGCCATTGACTTCAGGGCAGCCAGAACTTCACCCTTGGATTCTAGTCCCAATTCCATCTCTAACTCCCTGTGGGACCTTGGCAGATCGCTTCTCCATGCCCTAGACCAGCAGTGTCCAACAGAAATTCAATGCTAGCCACACTGCTAGCCACGCTTGTGGTTTTGAATTTTTCTTATTAGCCACATTATTAAAAAGCCACATTAAGCCACATTATAAAAAAGCCACATGCATTAGTCAAAATTCAATAGCCTATTAGTCACATGTGGCTAGTGGCGAACGGTTTGGGCACCGCTGCCTTAGACCTACCCACTTTTGGAATGGGGCTTGGGATCTGTGGATGGAAAATGGGTATTTAAGTGAGATGTAGGAATGTGAGACAGAGGGAGGAAAGTGGTGATGGGGGTGGGGTGATACAAAAAGTTGTATCAATATGAAGCTCTGACGGTAAGAGAAAGTCAGCAGACAATTTGGCCCTAACTATCATTGGCAGTCTGATATCACGAACAAGTGATGAAGCCAGTCATAAACCGCAGCCCCATCTCTGTCCCACACCACTTGTATCCTTTCTATACGCTATAGTATACCCAAAAAAGTATTTTTAGATGTTTTTAATTGCCTTTGACTCTCACACTTGGAAGACTGTGTGCAGTTCTGGTCACCCCATCTCAAAAAAGACATATTAGAATTGGAAAAGGTGCAGAGAAGGGCAGCAAAAATTATTAGGGTATGGAACATCTTCCATATGAGCAGAGATTATGAAGGCTGGTACTGCTCAGCTTAGAAAAGAGATGACTAAGGCGGGATAGAGGTCAATATTGATAGAGGTCAATAAAACCATGACTGGTGTGGAGAAAGTGAATAAGGAAGTGTTATTTACCCCTTTACTTAACATAAGAACCAGGGGTCACCCAACGAAATTAACAGGCAGCAGGTTTAAAACAAACATAAGGAAGTATTTCTTCACACAACACACAATCAACCTGTGGAACTCGTTGCCTGAGGTTGTTGTGAAGGACAAAAGCATAACTGGGCTCAAAAAAAGAATTAGATAAGTTCTTGGAGTATAGGCCCATCAATGGCTATTAGCCAAGATGGTCAGGGACGCAACCCCATGCTCTGGGATGAACCTAAATCTCTGTTTGCCAGAAGCTAGGACTGGAATACAGGAAATGAATCACTCCCCGTTCTGTTCATTCCATTTGAAGCATCTGGCATTGGCCACTGTCGGAAGACAGGATACTGGGCTAGATGGACCATTGGGCTGACCCAGTATGGCCATTCTGATGTTCACCACCACACCTGGGAACCTTCAGTCCAACTGCACGGGCCTCAAAGGGAGAGTGTCTCACTGAGAAGGCAGAAATCTCCCCTTGATAGAAAGCTCCTGTTTGTAGCTCTGGCGTGAAAGCTATCACTGGTACAACACTGAATATCACCTCTCTTTGGCCTTCAAACAGTGCATTTTGGGGAGTAAGAGGGAAACATTTCCCTGGTCTGTGGGTTTGAAAAGAAAATGGTGTTTGGTTAGGGGTTTGGAATGTCCAAAGGACTCCCAGCTGGGATGGAGCAGTGAGCAGACTGCAGGTGAGGTGGTCAAAGGTGCTTGGTGAATGCAATTTATCACATGTCTATGGCCACCAGGTATGTGGCACCATCTATCTATCCATATAGCTCTCGAGACAACCTTTGGGATGTTTCCAAATGCCAGTTTCTTTATTTTGAATAGCGCCGTAGGAGACTGGAATGGTAAGGTGCCATCAATTGGTTAATTACTGTGTATCTTAATGTGCTAATACAGCTCAGATGAAAAGAGAATCCCAGGGCATTTGCTTTGTTCACAGTGTGATATCCATCCCCTTCTGTGGAGCTGGGATAGAGTACTCAGAGGCTGTTTGATAAGGTAATGCTTTTGTGTGTGCTTTATCTGAAATGTGACCTTGGGAGAAGGTAGGTAAGATTTGCTGGTATTAGAGATGTCTTTTCTTGACAAGACCAGCCAAGCACTGCTTCTGGGAATGAGCAATAGATTAGCAATTCAAACTGTCCTGTAATGTGGGTCTCCCAGCGGCTCGTACTTCATTGGAAGGACTGTCCAGATATGGCACTGGGTCAGCTCCTGGACCACATCTTCATGTGACCCATACGGACTGCTATACTCTTAATGTGAAACGGAGCTCTCCAGGCCCAGGGTGAAATTTTCTGGAGCCTGGGGGATGGACATTCCTGGTGGAGGCAGGTCCTTAGCTGTGGAAAGCCCCCCAGAATAGATCTGATTAAGCTGTTGATTGACCTTGTTTAGCTCCGATGGGGAAATTCACTGCTTGGCACAGTAGTCAAAGAACCATGAGGAAGAGATGATGGTGAGGTACTAACCCCAGGGAAAGAACAGACTTTACAGAGATTCCACTGCTCCCTGGGGTAACACCCCCCCTGAATCGACTGTCAGCAGGAATTGAATCTTGGACCTCTCAAAGCATGACACTCTCCTGCAGGAGCTCACAGACTAATTCAGTTCATCTGGAAGCCGTAGCTGATTCAAACATCTCATGTGCTCCAGCCACGAGAGAGGGACAAAAAGCCACACATTCAAGTGTGTTACACTAGTGTACGTTTCTGAGCTCTGGTGTCTAGAGCCAATGGTGATGAGGACCCTATTGATACCCAAGGTATAGATTTTAGAGTGGTACCCGTGTTAGTCTGCATCAGCAAAAATAACGAGGAGTCTGACCTCATACTTGGTAAAGCAAGCCCCATCTTTTCACGTATTTATACCTGCTCCTGTATTTTCACTCCGTGCATCCGATGAAGTGGGTTCTAACCCATGAAAGCTTATGCCCAAATAAATTTGTTAGTCTCTAAGGTGCCACAAGGACTCCTCGTTATTTTTGCTAAGGTATAGAGAGATCCAGTAAAAGGGAAAAGAAGCGATACCAAATCCTCCAGGGATTGATTTTCAAAAAACACTCAGAGTTGTCCTAACCCATCTCCCATTGAAGTCAGGGAAAGTTTGCCTGTTAATTTTGATGGGATCAGAGTTAGGACATTGCTGAGTACTTTGAAAATCCCACTCTTAACACCAAAGGGTTAAACAACCAGCTTGGTCCGCCACTTCAAGTTTACAAGAACAAAAGTTTTTCCAGCAGGTAACTTTGTGGATGTGGAAGCAATAGGAGCTTCTGCAGAGACAGCATCAGCTTTGCATTAATTTTTTTTTAATCCTTTCTGTTTGTACCAAAAGAAAATAAGTCTCTCATTTTCCAATTTTTTTCTGTCAACTATGATTTTTCTTGTTTTTGTACAATAATGCATCAGGAGGAGATCTGCTTTTGTTCCTCGCTGAGATAATTATTAGGAGAGCATGCTTTGTTTGTTCTCATTATCTTTGTTTTAGGTGCAGAGATACCGAGTCTTATGTTGAGCTTCGTACCATAATCGCCTTCCGCTTCTGCAAGTATAACACAAGCCTCGCACCAGGGGACATGGGGTCGGATCAGGAAAGCTTAACAATATTTTGCTAGGAATCTAGACTTTTTTTCACACTTTAAGCATGGGAAATATTTACTTCCATACCTTCCACATGCAACCATGCAGAGATAGCCAAGAGAGCTACAGTAAGATACTCCTTCCAATTGATTTGCTTTACACAAAGTTTTTTTTTCAATGAAATGAATTCTTTTGTTTCATCTCTTCTTTTTTTCTTTTCAAAAAATAATAATTTGTTAAATTGGGAAAAGTTCTAGAGATGGGACAGGACCAAAAATGAGGATCTGAAAATAATCCACTGTTTGGGAAAGTTTGCATTGGCTCCAACCTCTCTTTTGGGCTTGTCTCAAACGAAATCATAGATTCATAGAGTTTAAGTCTAGTCTAACCTCTTGCATATCACAGGCCAGAGAACCTCACCCACACACCCCTGTATTGAACCCCATAACTTGTTTGACTAAAGCATATATCACCACCTCTTGGTGCAGTCTACGAGACCCAGCTTCTCCTAACTGGTCCTCTTCAGCTGGTCTGCAATCAGATCAGGTCATGAACTTTCACCTTAAACTGTGTCTACCAGCCCTTCAGCTCCAGGGCTTGCGATCTATCTCCTGGTGGCTTTCCCAGAAGCAGCCTGGAGCAGGGATGTCACCCTCTGCTATCTCAGGCCTTTTTGCTACCTTCTCCCTCTCTGTTCTCTTCTCCCCTTTCTAGCAGGGCTTGTTTTCTCTGGCTATGTCTACACTGGCAATTGAAAGACAAACTTTTGTCTTTCAGAGGTGTTAACCCCTCTCCCCTCTCCCCCGAAAGAAAAAAGTTTTGCTGCAACAAGCACCAGGGTAGGATCCATTCCTGCAGACCGAAGAGGCAGGGCGCGCAGTACACAAACTATTGAAAGATGGGTCCAAATGCGGACGGAAGCCCAGGGATTGCTGGGATGCAAAGCAATGCATCACGGGGGAATTGGGACAGGACCCAGGATGCCCTGTGACCCCGCCCGCCTTCCCACAACTCTTAGCGGCAGAAGAGCAAGAGATGCTCTGTGGGACAGCTGCCCAGAGCGCACCGCTCCGAACACTGCTGCAAATGTCCCAAGTGTGAACACGTTATGGGCGCAGGCAGCTGACAGTGTGAACACACAACAGCGGTTTCCCTTCAGCACTCTCTGAGCAGCGCTGTAACGGCCGGCGCCGTCACTCTGCCAGTGTAGACCTAGCCTTAGGGTAAACAATCTGTTCCACCTTGGATTTAGCAGTGACACGGTAAATTAGTTTCCCACACCTGAAGAGGAGCTCTGGGGAAGCACGGAAGCTCGTCTCGCTCACCAAAAGAAGTTGGTCCAATGAAAGATAATACCTCACCCACCTTGTCTATCTAATACCCTGGGACCAACATGACTACAACAACAATGCTCCATACATGCTTCCAGGACTGGCCGTCCTGTGTGGGGTTGTGATCAAACTGATTGCCTATAAGCACTGGGAAGACTCTCTCTTCTGTCTATGCTCAGCATGGGGCTTGTAAAGCCCATTATAGCTCATCTTCCAGAAAGGCACCCAGTCCTGAAGATATCAAGAGAGGGAGAACCCACCACTTTCCTTGGTAGTTTGTTCCAACAGTTAATCACCTTCACTGTTAAAAATGTGTGCCTTACTTCTCATTTGAATTTTTCTTCCTTTAACTTCCAGCCATTGGCTCTTGTTCCAGTGGTTTCTCCACTAGATTAAAGAGCCCTTTAATTCCCGAGAGACAAGGCAGATGAGGGAACATCTTTTCCTGGACCAGCTGCTGTTGGTGAAAGAGAGAAGCTTTCGAGCTACACAGGGCTCCCTTGGGTATTTTCTCCCCAGGAAGGCACTTATGCACAGTAATCTAGTAGCCTCTCAATCTTCTGTTTTATAAAACACATAAGAATCTGGCACCAAAGCTGTTCCACGTACTCATAAATGAGCTGGGAAAGGGGGTAAACAGTGAGATGGCAAGGTCAGCAGATGATACAAAATTAGTCCACATAAGTGTAAAGCCGACTGTGAAGCATTACCAAATGTTCTCTCAAACCTGCATGACTGGGCAACAAAACAGCAGGTTTCAGAGTGACAGCCGTGTTAGTCTGCATCCTCAAAAAGAAAAGGAGGACTTGTGGCACCTTAGAGACGAACCAATTTATTTGAGCATGAGCTTTCGTGAGCTACAGCTCACCTCATCGGATAGCAGATGAAATTCAGTGTTGATAAGTGCAAAGTAATGTACACTGGAAAACATAATTCCTACTATACATATACAGTGCTGGGATTTAAATTACCTGTTACCACTCAAGAATGAGATCTTGGAGTCATAATGGAGAGTTCTCTAAAAACATCTGCTCGGTGTGCAGCAGCAGTCAAAAAAGCGAACAGAAAGTTAGGAACCATTGGGAAAGGGATAGATAATAAGTCAGAAAATACCATAATGCCACTACCTAAATCCACGGTAAGCCCGCACCTTCAATACTGCGTGCAGTTCTGGTTGCCCCATCTCCAGAAAGATCTATTAGAACTGGAAAAGGTGCAGAGAAGGACAACTAAAATAATTAAGGGTATGGAACAGCTTCCATCTGAGAAAAGATTGAAAAGAGTGGGACCATTCAGCTTAGAAAAGGAGACAACTAAGGGGGGAAATGATAGAGGTCTATAAAATCATGACTGTGTGCAGAAACTGGATAAGGAAGTGTTATTTACCCCTTCACGTAACACAAGAACCAGGGCTCACCCAATGACGTTAATAGGTAGCATGTTTAAAACAAACAAAAGGAAGTATTTCTTCACATAGCGCACGGTCAACCTGTGGAACTTGTTGCCAGGGAATGTTATGAAGGCCAAAAGCATAAGTGGGTTCAAAAAAGAATGAGATAAGTTCATGGAGGAAAAGTCCATCACTAGCTATTAGCGATGCAACCCCATGCTCTGGGTATCCCTACATCGCTGGCTGCCAGAAGTTGGGACTGGGCGACAGGGGATGGATCACTCGATAATTTCCCTGTTCTGTTCATTCCCTCTGAAACATCTGGTACCAGCCACTGTCAGAAGACAGGATACTAGGCTAGATGGACCATTGCTCTCAGCCAATATGACCAGTATTATGTTCTTAAACTAAACAGATTCTTTAAGTCTGTCACTGCAAGTCACATTTTTCCAGCTCTTGAATCATTCCAACCCTCTCCAGTTTTTCAATATACTCTTAAAAATCTTTTAATAATACAGCCACGCTGGCTGAGTGATCTTGGTTTTATTAATGTAAGTGGCTATGGGCACAAGACACACAAGGACTTTAAATTATTTGTTACAAATATACAACCTGATCCAAAGCCCATTCAAGTCAATGGAAAGATTGCGATTGACTTAACTGGACCTTGGATCAAACCCACAGGCCCCGATCCTGCAAGCACTTAGACAGATGAATAACTTCAGACTGCTCACATGTGTAGTTATGCGTAATTCAGAGACTCGGTGTATTTGTCTGTTTACAGATTGATCCAGATCACCTCAGATGTTTATATGAACAAATTTCAGCGCAGGTGTGGTTCACGTGCAGGTCGAGTGTTGGCTATTTGATAATCATGGTGTGTGATTGGACACCTAAGTGAGATGGTATTGTCTGCTGTTCATCAACCATGGTATCTGATTGGGTGACTGAAACTTTTTAAAGAGAATGACGGAGTGAATAACCCACTGGTGGAGTTTTCCAGTTAATAATCATTCCTTCTGAAATCCATGGAACTCTCGGTGTTTATGAAACTTTTCATCACTTACAAATTGGTGGTCACCTGGACCCTCACTTGGTTGTTCTGCACATTAATGCAAGGAGTGGTCACGCTATACAAATACACCAGTGCTATACGAAAAAGGTCCTTTATTCCTGACTTTGCATCCACCCAAAAGCACCCAGACAAGAGCCTGCTATGAGTGGCAGCAGGCAGCTCTCTGTTCTGATCAGCATTCTGTGCCCTCTACTACTATGTGAAGAATGACCCTTTAAATTCTCCCCATCACACCCTCTATATAACCATCGCAGCAGCTCCACTCACCACACCTGTTGAATAACGCATAGAATCCAACTCACCCTTTTTAGCTGTGGAAATGCACGACTCACTCTTTGTGTCACCTGACCAGCTGTGAAATGGCACCTGCCAAGCCAGCCCATCTGATCCCTATATGTCTGAGAGCAACATATTCCTTCCTTCTTTTGCTCATCTCACTCAAGCCTCCTTTCCGGCCCTCCATGCCACAGGCTCTTGCTGCTGACCTGTGCTGTGGGGTCATGACACCACTTTGATGAGAGACCCTTCCCACCATAGAATCATAGAAGATCAGGGTTGGAAGGGACCTCAGGAGGTCATCTAGTCCAACCCCCTGCTCAAAGCAGGACCAACCCCAACTAAATCATCCCAGCCAGGGCTTTGTCAAGCCTGACCTTAAAAGCCTCTAAGGAAGGAGATTCCACCACCTCCCAGGGAACCCATTCCAGTGCTTCACCACCCTCCTAGTGAAAAAGTTTTTCCTAATATCCAGAGCATAGCAAATGAAACTGCATCGACCAATGGTCCATCTTGTCCAGTATTCTCTCTTGGACAATGGCCCATGGCAGATGCTTCAAGAGAAGGTGCAAGAAACCCCCATAGTGGACAACTATGGAATCACTACCCCAGGTGGAAGTTTCTTCCTCACCCTCATAAATTAGTGACTGGCTTATGTTCTGAAGCATGAGCAAGTCTATCCCTTATAGCTTGTTTTAATCCTGTCTCCTCTGAGGTCTTGTAATCTGGAACATCCTCCTTGTAGCCTTCCACCTAAGCAATTTCCTGTCGACTGTGTATTCAACTCCCATCTGAAAACATGCACGTCGCTCCTCTTGGTACAATAAAACCAACTCCGTGCTGGAAGAGTGAGCTGGATTCTGCTCTGCCTTGTGCATGAGCAACAAAAATGACTGGCTGCATGAGGGTACACAGCTGGATTTGCCGAGCCCAAGATGAGCTGTGTAGGGCTGGTAATTAGACTTGTAAACTGAGCAAATTTGAAGTGGAATCAGTGAGGAGGAATAAATATGAAAACCAGTTATGTCCTTTTAACCAAGTTGCTTTTCTGACTACAATCATCTCACTGTTTACAGGCAAGTTTAACATAAAATGGGAATATCTGACCCACTTCCCCCCCCTCCCCCCAAGTTGAATTGTTAAATGAATTAGGGTGATCAGGATGAGATCAAGGATTCTCTTTCCAGTAGAATTTAAGAAATGTCATTGGATGCAGCTTAATTTGGCCCATGAATTCTTAAGTCACACACACACACAGAGGAATAATTGGAGCACTGAGATGAGAATTTATGGTACCATTTCGGCAGGAGAATCAGTGTAGATTATAGAGCAGGGCATTGCTACAATGGGAATTCTTGTTGCGGGCAGGAAACATAAGTAACAAGGGCAGACCCTCAGGAGAATCTGCTGGCTGACATTCCTCAAACAGGTTTTGCTATCAGAAAATCTAATGAGGCTTAAAGAAAGCTGATAATTCATTAGCATTCTTGACATCTTTGCTGATTACTCCCCCTTGGCAGCATAGCATACTGAATAGATGAAGACTAGCTTGGAAATGTAGTGAAAAGGCAGGCTGCCGCATGCATCAAACACAAACGGCCACGATCATCTCATGAACGTTATTTGAATCAAACAGTATCAAATAACCCGAAGAGTAGCTTCCATTTATGTAGCAGAGGATCATGCTAAAGGATTCCAAAGCACCTTATGAGGGATTGAGGGGCTGATCCCACGAATGGTGGCTCATTTCTTGAGTACGTCTAACTCCACTTCACTAAGATCTGATTTCTCCTCTCACTTCTCCTGAGGTAAATCAGGAGTAACCCCAATTAAATTCATGGAGTTACTCTGCTCTTAAGCCAATGTGCGAAGAGAGTCAGACCCTTTCCATATCTTTCAGCCACCTGCATTTCTGAAGCACCCATCACCAAGTCACCTGGGCTGTGATGCATGATAAGAGCATGACAGTGTGTTCTGCACAAGCCAGGACTGCACTCCTTCAATGTTCCCTTGTTCTATCAGTGAGTTTTAGGTGTAGTGTGAACCGGTAAAATACCATGGAATGTCAGTGAGGAAAGGTTTTACCTCCTCTTTGTTACCTGCTGAAAGCCTTTGGGAAGAGAGGAGTTTTACATCATGGGTTGAATGTGGACAGGGAAGGAGTAATTGGGCTGTCTCCAGGCTTTTGCTGGATAAGAGTGGACTTAAGCATGCGCTTAAGAGCGTGGCTGTACTGGGGCCTGAATAAAGCAGGGCTGTACAGTTAGCTGATTTAATACAAATGCAGTTGCATTTAAATAAGTTTCTAGTTCGCGTATTTTTAACCCCCTTTTTGTCAAGCTTCACTACACACTTGAGCTTTATCGGCCTTGTTCTTCTTCCTCAATAAAGAGGGTTTTTTAAAAGGGTCTTTGATATTTAATGAACAATCCACTCGAGACCTTACTGAATCTAAATTAAATGCCAATAGGAGCCCTTTCATTTGCACTGTTTACATTAAAATTGTGGAGACAAGCT
This sequence comes from Lepidochelys olivacea, assembly GCF_965140295.1. Taxonomy (NCBI): domain Eukaryota; kingdom Metazoa; phylum Chordata; order Testudines; family Cheloniidae; genus Lepidochelys; species Lepidochelys olivacea. Next base: position 5,265,098 of record NC_140419.1, read on the forward strand.
GGTTTTTCTTGAGTACAGAGACTGTTTCACTAAAGGCAATTTTATCCTTCACCTTAAAATTTTATCCTTCACTTTATCCATCCCCAGATCCCCAGCTAGTGTAAATTGGAATAGTTGCAAGAAGTCAATGGAGATAGGCCAATTTACGCCACTTTAGGATCTGGCTCAATGATTTTTAACAGGAAAGAATTCAAGGAGCACAGAAAGCTCTTTTAGGCTGAGTTCCAGCGATTACTGGGCACTCCTTGATGTCCACAGTCGAAGAAATAAAAAAACAAATATTTACTTCTGGAAAAACACAATGATTTAATCTCCTTGATTTAAACTGTCCAGCTCCAGGGCCTAACTGTATTTTATTAAACTTCTTGTGCTTTTTGTCTTATCCCTTTAATAGGATTATAGGGAGATTACTTCATGCCTTTCTTCTTAGAAATCCTGAGGTTTAAAGACAATTTAGCACTTTAGATGAAATCTCCATGTTGGGCTTTCCGAGTGGGAGATGCAAACATGAACTTTCCTTTTGTGGAAAAGGATTTCATGAAGTTATCTCTAAAAACCTGGTGCCAAATTGCTTGTAAGCCCTCTGGTGCTGCCACATGGCTGATTGCCACTTTCTTTTCTTTGAAATTAAAAAACCATGGGCCCATCATCGCTGTAGTTGGCGGCAGCGAACCCTGACTTGTAATGCTGGAAGTGTAAAGGCTAGAAAAGTTTTACTTGAAATGAAATGTAGGGGAAATGTTTCCTATAATGGCTAGTGAATCTTGGCTCACATATAAGACTATGGTCTGGTCTCCACTACAAAGTTAAGGCGACACAAGGCAGCTTACACTGACCTAGCTGTGCATGGGTCTGCACTTAAATCGGTCTCCGTCGCTGTAAACACCCTGTTACGCCAACCTAATAACACCACCTCCTCATGCAGCACGGAGTCCCGGTCAATGGACTTAGGTTAATGCAGTGTGTGGGGAGACACGGCGTTACTTATGTCGGCCCGAACTGTCCTCCAGCAGCTGTCCCACAATGCCCCACACAGCCCACTCTGTGTCACCATTGGGAACTCCACTGCCCTGGGCTCATGGACACCAGAAGCCCCCCTTCCCCTTTAAAGCCTCGCGAATTTTTGAAATTCCTTTTCCTGATGGCCCGGCTTGGTGAGCACACCTGGCAGCTCTCCATTGCTGAGTGCAGCCGGCCAGCTGGCCGTGCCGGCTGCACGCTCCGGACGCGCTCCTGCCCGGAGCAGACAGGAGATCTGGGGGGATGTGGAGGCTCAGGAGATGTGGGATAAAGTAGTAGTGCTTTAACGTCATTGCCCCTTTTGCCTCCCCGATAGGCGGCCCTGCCGGTAGGGTCCGTACCAGCAGGGCCGCCGACGGGGAAGGGGCAGCGACGTTCTGCCCCAAAGGACGGTCCTTTGCCCTAGCAGCGCTTTAACGTTGCTGTCCCTTCCCCCCCACCCCACGGTACGGACCCTACCGGCCGGGCTGACGACGGGGGAGGCAAAAGGGGCAGGGGCATGTGGGCTGCGTAAAGGCCTGTACCGGCTTCTTACCAGTTCGCCGTACTGGCCCGTACCGGCTCACTTTCACCCCTGACGTTAGCTCACTCGAGTTAATAGCCACAGTGGCTTGTGACAGAATCCAAGTCGTGCGATGTGTGTGCAGAGTGACTCACTCACAAGCTCCCTTGGGTTTTGATATTTGAACACTGGAGGGTAAAGGCTCAACGGGCAGCTTTATGACCCAGTGCTGAGCAGTGGGGTGGGGCTGTAAGGGGCTACAGCTGAGTGGCAGTGACTGGAGGGTTATTGGGAGCTCCCCAGATCAAGACACGGAAACTCAGTCGTGAGATATTAAAGCCCCAAAGACCTGTCCCAATAATGCCTTGAGTTTCCATGTAAACCCTGGCTCGGATTCTCTGGGTGGGGTGAGTCTCATCTTCGGTTGTTCTGAAGCGCTACTCACAAAGAGAAGGAAATGATGATCTTGTGGTAAAGACATTTGTCAGAGGCTCCCTGAGTGACCTGGAGCAAATCATTTAATCTCTCTGGGCCTCAGCCCTCCACCTGTAAAGCGGGCATAATAGCAGTCCCCTTCTCCCACCCTTTTTTGTCTGTGTAGACTGTAAACCATTTGGGACAGGGACTGTCTCTTACTCTGTGTATGTGAATGTTTAGTGCCCAGCACAACAAGGCCCAGATGCAGTCTGGAGTCTCTAGGTGCTATTGTAGTACACATAATGTTAATAAACTCGGAAGAGTTGTCCTTACATCTAACACCTGACAGCAGCGTCTCTACCACTAAGTATTTTTTTGTTTGCAAACTGCGGTGATTTTGGTTTAGTTTTCAGAACATTGTTCATGGGAGTTGAAAGTGTAACGTGCCATGAGCAATTAGCTGGAGAAACACGTGCAGTGCAGATGGATTCTCTTTCCTCTTTCATGTGAACAAAAGACAAAGTCCCTTGAATGGAGGAAAATGGATAACTTTAACGCAAGCCCCAGGAAATGCAAATTAACTCCACAAATAAAGCAGCTTTTCTTCTCAGAGCCAAGAAAACAGAGTTTATATACACAACAAGCTTTTATACCTTAGAAAACAGTTCCCTCAATGAGGCGCATGATATCTCATCCTATAAATACTGCTCAAGGATGAGCATTCATATTTTATTGTTTCTTTTATTCAGACAAATTCCAAGCTTCAGAGGTGGACTGGGCAGCTGAACTTCCCCAAAGCCTGGGGCTGTTTGGTTTGAACCATCACAGAGTGAGGGGACAGCACCTGAGTTCATTCAGAACCAAAGTTTGGAGATTTTGGATAGGGCCCATTGTTATTCTCAATTCAGTGTTACCTTAATGCCCAGAGAAGATGTTCCAGCGGGTGCGTCAGGGTAGTCCTGAACCCCGGTGATTGTGCCCCTCTGCAGTGACCCATCAGACCTATCACACCAGGCCTGCCCTGCACCAGGCCTGAACCCTTCTGCAGCATCCATGGCCACAGCCACTTCCCCTATGTCCCCAAGCTGACCCCAGCACCTGCACAGGGATGAATCCGCCTCCCTCCGCCCCCCCCCACCCCCCAATGCATATGAGACAGGAAATGATGCCACGAATGGAAGCCCCAACTAATCTGGTAGCCGACGTAACCCAACTGCAGCTGGTACAATAAAGCCCAGAGGTGAGCTTGAGCATAAGAGGATGTTATGAATGGGAAAGAAATACACCCTCACTGGAGGGGCTGGATTCGCTGCCTAACAAGTGAGACGGACTCACCAAGGCTCCCTGGGGTCCCAGGTTCGAATCTCGCGGGAGTCAGCTCAGTCTTTTGTTCTTCCTCGGTTCAGAAAATGACCCCTAAGCCAACACTTCCAGGTTGGAAACAAAGAGCCCATCCTATCTCTCTGGGACCAAATTCTGGGGAGGTGTTGCACGGCGGTTGCAGAGTGCCAGTGTCCAAGCTGATGGTCCCTGATCAGATCAGAACAACTCGGGGGTAAACTCACTTGGGAGTCAACCTGGCTGAGCCTTCAAGGAAAAGGAGCAGCATGAGCAGGCAAAAGTCTCACCAGCATGAGTGGGAACTTGGCCTGGGGAAAACTTGGGTAAAGGCATCAGGATTTTCCCCCTACAATTTATCCCCTTTGCTTAAAGAGCCAAGGGGATGTTATCGAGAAGCCATGGAACATCAGGGGAAACACCCTGATGCTGATGCTGTGTAGACGAGCCTCCCAAAGGGAAGCCATTCCATCACCTGCTATGCACCGCTAGCCAGGAAAATAATGAAAACTATACTGGAGGGGAACAGTGTTGCATGGCCCAGGAACATTTTCATCCTGAGCACCGATGATTCCATCCTACGAGCCAGACCCTCCGTTGGTATCAATTGGCGTCATTCCATTGTTGAACACCAGCTAAAGACCTGGCCTTATGCCGCTCAGAAACTTATTACAAACACACCTGCCGTGTTCGGATCATTCCAGATCTTCCCACGCAAAACTCAGCAAAGGGACGGGGACTCCAAGTGGGGCAGAATCCAGCACGTACTCAAATCTGTCAAACATGCAGGCTCCCAGATCAGGGGAACAGACAGCTGATAGGGACTTGGATGATAAAAGCTCAAAGAAATCAACAGCATCCCAGGAAGGAATGACTGGTATTAGAAGGAAAGCGTGTGTGCGGAGGACAGCATGCTGAACATCCGGAGTGGAATGCAATTTCAATTTTCTTTGTTTTCGCCCCCTTCAGTCCTTTTATTAACACCCTGCTAGATCTCTCTGTCTAGCAGCAGCTGTTGTGTTAGTGACCAGACTGCAGGAGATGGCGGGTCTCTGTCTTGGGAAATCACGGAGGCAGTACAGGTCAGGACCGTCAGATGGGCCAATGTGGGTACAAATGTCACATTGCTAGCTACAGCGCTGAAAGGGGAGGGGAAGCGAGCAGGGGAGAGATGGAGGGAATGGGCCATGGGGAAAGTGTAAAGAACTTGATGACACCTCATCCCTGACCAGCTGCAGATTTCACCTGGCATCTACATATCATGAGTCTGCTCCCTTCCCTGTTCAAGTACAAGCCAATCAGGCATGTGCTCTGCTTTGGGAAATGAAGTTACATGAAAGGTGCTGTTTTGGGATTATCCCTGATTACATTCGGCTGGAGGCGCAGACTGGAGCCCTTGGCCCGTTAGCCGCAAGCCAGGATGGACGGGTGAGGAGGGGGCAGTTAACGAAGTGGCTATGGACTGTTCAGACATTTTGGTCTTGGGTTGGGTTGAAGGAGGAGAAGGGAGTTTGGGCTGTGTGGTGCCTTCCGTCCCGCTGCCTGCTAAGGGTGCTACTGGGGCTTTTGGGATGCCGACCTTGTACGGTCAACTGGACTGAGGCCCAACATATTGCATGTCGCGGGATTAGCATCCATCAAACAGGATCATCCCTGGGTCACAACTAACCTAGCGAGAGGCAGTAGGGTCTAGTGACACTGTGCTGGTACTCAGAAAACTGCGGTTCTGTTCCTGGCTTTGCTCCTGTCCTCCTGTACGACTGTGGGCAAGCTACTTCAACTCTCTTTCCCCTCCCACCCTTGCCGGCTCCAATTGTAAGCACTTTGGGGCAAGGGCTGCCCTTCACCATGTGTTTGTACAGCACCTTGCACTGTGGGGGTCCCTGATCTCAGTCAGGGCGTCTTGGTGTTGCTGTGCCACAAATCAATCATCACACCAAGTGGGCCAGGAAGAAAGCTGATGAAATAGAGATCACAGGGACAGGAACCACAAAAATACCAGCTGGGCCCAATGGGAGAAAATTATGTAACTGAACTGAAGCCATGGGTAGGCAGGTGGCAAGCTGTGATTACTGCTCATTTCGCTGCTGCCATATCCTTCCCTTTTAGCCCCACCTGTTTATTTCATCTGCCTGTTACATCTTACCCGAAGGCGAGGTGGTAAGCTCTTTGGCCGAGCAGTATATTTTTACTCTGTGTCTGGCCAGCAGGGAGGCTAGGCATTATTATGATACAAATAACAGTCTGCCACCAAGGGAAGAGTTCAGCATGGAACATGAGGAGGAGAAATAAGAGAAGGATGAAATGGTTTATCAATGTAAATAGCAAGGCCTAGCAGTCTAAGTGTAACAGCGACAGACCCCAGTCGTCAGCAGGCGGGATCGAACCTGGGAACCTCTGGAGCTAAATGCATGAGCTCCTACTGCATGAGCTAAAAGCCCTTAGCTAAGGCTGTAGAGCAGACTCATTAATCTGTCTCTCGAAGTGGTCTGGGTGCCATCAGAGGGGACAGAGCACCACACCCAGGAGGTGTGTGGGTTACATAAGCACAGCTTTGGGAGTCAGGCCTGCTGAGTTCTAATGCTGACTCTGCCCTTGATTTGGGGTTTGAATAAATCACTTCCCCTCTAGGTATCTCACCCGACCCTCTGGAACATGGGGGTGATTAACTGGGAGAACTAATCAGCACCTGGAAGAGGTAAAGTGTTGGGGGTGGGGGGCTGCTGATATATTATGGTGACTCTTTGGCAACGTACATTGGTAAATTCTGGCTCCTTCTCCAGCTCAGGTTGGCCACCCCGACTTAGCTGCTTACAAGTTCACATTGGGCCTTATCATTCACACCGACCTCAGTACTAGCCGAACAAAATCTGCCTGTTAACGGCGCTCAGTTCAGCCAATACATAAATGGCTGGGGCTCCGGAAGTCACAGCAGCTCCAGTTAACATGAGTTCCCCGAGTATTAGCACTAATAACCATCCCGATCAAATTAATTCAAATTACGTTCAGTAGACCATTAAGCCATTGTCGGTGGCATTGCTTTCCTATCGGCTCACATTTTCACGAGGTAATTAAACCCATTAAAATGTAAACCAGCTTTTTTGCGTTTGGAATGAAAGAAAGGAGGATGAACAAGAAGCTGAATAAACAACTTGGCTCACAGAGCTACTGTGGCCATTATTTTCAATACGCTCATTAGCTCCTATTCTCCAGTGGTTTCCGTACCGAGACATAACGCTGGATCCTCAGCTGGGGTAACCAGCAGCAGTCCCTGGACTTCAGCAGAGCTGCATTGATTTGCGCCAGCTCAGGGCCTGGCCTACAGTGTCACCGGATGAGCAGGTTTTCAATTCATTCCTAACTCACTCCCCGGCGTTCGCTAGATTCTATTCTGGTCTTTTCCCCAAAACACGGGCATGTGGGAGGAAGAAAGCAAACAGTATTTGCACTAAAAGGAAAAACACGCCAACAGAAAGAGGAGATTTGATTTAGCTGCACAGTCTGCAGCGACGGGGAAGCGGTTTCAAGGTCGAGCAGTTCTCCCCTGGATGTTCACTCATCTGAGCAAGAGTTACTTGATGATGACACGAAATCCTTATTTATAGGGTAATAAAATGGAATGCAAGGTAGCACTGACAGCTGGTTATTCAGAATGTAACTCTCTGCCTGGCATAGCTCCGTCAGGGTCAGGAGGGCAGGCCCTGCTCCGAGAGGGCTTCCCAGCTCCCAGCAGGACCCACACTGATAAACCTAATGGTTTTCATGACAAGCCAAGTGTTTAGAGCTAAATGGATTAGAAATTAGAGAGATTTGGGAGAGAAAAAGACACACAGTGGGGTTCCGGGGATCGTTGGACAGAGATAAAAATTGCTTTGTAATTTCAGGTTCTGATCAAGCCTGGAGAATTCCACAGGCCCCACAGCATTGGTGCTGAAACTAGGGGGGATGGGGGGGCTGCCGCACCCCCTGGCTTGAAGTAACAATAACAAACCAAATACGTGGTTTCTGTCATCAGCTGCCCCACTATAAAAATTGTTCCAGCACTCTGCCTCTAGACCTTTGTCTTGTGGGTTATTTTCAACCCCAGCAGAACCTTTGGACACAATATATCTCCCTATAGAAGCGGCCCTGGGTTTGTTATCACCCTCGCTTGGTGGATGTTGTTCTTTCACCATGCTAGTTGCAGGGGAAGGATAATTCATTAAAGGAACATGGCTGTTATATAGAAGATGCCTGATATTTAAAGCAACCCAGAGGAAGGCCAGTTGACTAAGTAGTGAGGTATCTTCTGGGAGATAAGTGTTATGGGGGACATTTGTAGCTTGATGCATGTGTGTATTAAAGACAGCTGGACATCAATATATAAGCTAGGAATAGTTTTGGGGAAGTTTTATGGCCTGTGTTCTACAGGAGGTCAGACTAGATGTTCATAATAATCCCTTCTGGCCTTGGACTCTATGAATCCATCAGTGTACTCTGCATAGTCTCTCATGACTGCCCCCATATATAAATATGCCACACACAGCCCTGGAGTCTTCAAATCACTCCAGCTCTGCAGACTGGCTTCTAGACCCCTTGGGGTGAATGCTGTTGAATAGCATTGAGACCCAGTAGAAACGACACTCCCTTAGTACAGGCCCAGTGGGATTTCAAGACTGCAGAACGGTATGTGGCCATGATGTCCATGCAATAAATCCAGAGTTATGTGATGAATTTGGCTACAGAGAGGCTGTGTGGTATATGGATAAAGCAATGGAATGAGAGTTAGGAGACCTTAGTGCTATCTATTTATCTATGCTCCTATTCATCTCTGAAATATATGAGTACCTAGTCCTGTTCTAAATCAGGGAAGGAAGGCCGGTATTAGATCAGACTAACATTACAGTTAAGGCACTACCCTAGGATTCTCAACACCTGGGCTCGAATCCCACTGCTGGCACTAATTTATTGTGTAGCCCTGGGCAAGTCACTTAATCTTTGTGCGCCACAATTTGCCCATCTGGGAATAATAATATCTACCCTCCTGTTTAGAGTGCTGACAGACCTTCGGCTCCATGGGTCCTGTGTCCCTTTGCACCTTCACCATCCTCTCCAGCACTGTTCCCAAGAATCCATCTCAGCTTGGGGTGCTCAGCACTTGGCCCTCCTCCAGAGAGGGGCCTTATAAGGTTCACCTCCTGAATGCGCGAGAGCCACACAGATAAAAGCTGCTGCAGCACGGTGAGGTATGATACTGTAACGTAAATGATCACGGTTATTCACCTGCACAACAATGTATTCATGTCCTTATGGATCATTGGCCTTTAGATCAGTTGCCGGGCTTGTGGGTCAAGACTGCCAAGAGGCTCACAAAAGGCAATTGCGGGAGGTCAGGAGGTATTGAAAATTTTGTTAGAATCTAATGCAAAGAACATCTCGCTTCCGCACTCCCTGCCCGCCCTTATCCTTCATGGTCAAATAGGCTCCGTCAGCCTCTTGAAGCATGCACACAAATAAATCCTAGACATTCATCAGTGTTAGCTTGGATACATTTTCTATTCTTACCTTTACAATCAATGTAAAGAGGTTTCCATTTTATTTTATTTTTACTTTCAATAAGGGGTCACCAATCTGAAATGGTCTAATATATCTATCCATCTCCCCAGCCCCCCTGCAGAGTGTCAGCTTGATCTACAACAGACCCAGCATGCCCCTTCTTGCTTCCAAAGCTATCTCCATTCATTGATAAATTCCACTGGCAGCCAGGCGGGTTTCCTCCGCATGGCTGGAAGGTGCTTGTATAGTCACAGATTAAGCTTCTCAACAGCAGCAAAGGGGAAAGAGACATTTGAATCTGTCTCATTACTTGCGTCCCCCGTGCTTCGCACAGGAAAGACCGATGCTCTAAAAGGAAGTCATTGATCCAGTTTCTTAATGATTACACTGTACTTGTAGCAAGCCAATAGCAGTGGCTATGAGTCTGCACTTCATGCATGAATAAACTCGCAGGGCAGTCAAGGGGCAGACCCTGCTGGAGTCACAGTGTGAATCTGGTACTCGAAGGCCAGGTCGACACCGGGATAGCTACGGAGGTATAAGATATTAGCCAAGCAGTCCCAGGGTGGACGGCAAAACTGCCCTGAGCATCCTGCCCTGAGTGAAACAAGCCATACTGGTAAAAGCACGGCTTTCCCCCTCTTGCTGCATCTTCTGCCAGCAACGGTGATGCCCATCGGGGATCGCACCCCATCGCACCCCGAACTGACTCAGTGTTGGCAGCAGAAGTCTGTACTGCGGACCTGGCCTATGTGTGCTGGAAAAAAGACGGAGTAATTTCCTCCTTATGGGGACCTTGCAAGAGAGTGGGGCTAGTCAATCTTATGCACTGCTCTTGTAGGCTCTTACTTGCTGCCTCCTGAGCCCACATGTCCCTGGATCTGGCTGTGCTAGATCTGGCAAGGCTTCTTTCTGGCTGTCAAAGCTTTTGAGAGCTGTAAGGGAGGGGTTCAGTGCAGATAGGACCCAAGACAGGGAGCCCAGGGACCCGGGAGAGAGATGTTGCTTGCAAGTCAGAGTCACTGACTTGCTGGGGCAGGAAATGGGGTGTCTCTGTGCCTCAGTTCCTCCCTCTGTCGAACAGGGATAATGATACTTATCCACTTTTGCGAGGAGCTTTGAGATATGAGTGAATAGGCCCCTATGGGTCTGTCTCCGCTGCAATGAAACACACGGGGAAGGCCTATGTCAGCTGCAGGGGGCTCGGGCCATGGGGCTATGAAACTGATGTGCAGATGTTTGGGCTCAGGCCGCAGCCCAGGCTCCGGGTCCCTCCCCACTCGCGGGGTCCCAGAACCCAAACATCTACACTGCAATTTTGTAGCCTCGCAGACCACATCCGCTGACACGGGCCAGCCCCAGGCGTTTTATTGCAGTGTAAACATGCACAAACTGATCACCCATGGGATGCTCCTTTGAAGCAATGGGCCCCATCCACGCCACTGTATAGATAATGGCGTTTCCCCCTCTTCCACCAGCAGCAAATTCATCCCACAGGAAGTTTTGCTGGTGGCTTCAATGGCAGCAGGATCTGCCCCAAGGCGTCGCCCCAAAATCCAACTCTGCCTCAGATCTGGATTTTAGCGGCTCCTAGCTAAAATATCGTGGAAAATGAGAAACTTCAGGGAAGCAGGAGGAAGCAGCTGCTGCACCAAACCGACAGTTCTCTAATGGGGCTTTGTTCAGCGGGGCCCCAGGTCCCAGCACCATCTCATTGCTGCTCTCACAAAGCATCCCACTGGGAGCAGAGAACTGAGTCACAACGGATCAATCTCCCCAGGCATTCAGTCCCACCTGGGCCTTTCATCTCAGCGGGGGAGAGAGAGGGAACAGTGCTTCCAATCAGGCAAATAAGAGAGATTCATTTTCCTTTCGACTCAGCAGAAACCGAGATGAAACCCAAAGGGCTAAATGGCATCTTTCATTCCGCTTTCTATGGCTCCTAAAAACGATGGAAGAAAATTGAAATCTGTCTCTTTTTTTTGAAAAAAAAAAAAATTTCCTGGTAGCACGAAGGCGTGTGCTGGGGCTGGCATTACCGGCATTGTTGACAATGGAAGCAGAGTCACGCGGCGGGAAGTCGCGTTTGCCACAATTGGGGCTAATACGTCGGCTGGTTTGTCAGGTGCTGAAGGGGGGCTGAATGCGTTTTTGATTGCTGTAATTGCCACAGATTGGCTGCTTGAGAGGAGCGAGTTAACGAGGAGGCTCTGGGCGGATGATGCTCGCAGAAGCGAGTCCCAGGCCAATCGTTCTCCTTTGTGCCTTCTGTATGAAATCGTCGGCAGATGATTATGGTTCTGAATAAGGTATAATTTACATTCCACGTCTGACAAAAATCAGTACACAGTAGAGCAGAGAGGTAACCTGTTAGCTCAGCTCAAGGCAGAAGGTTGGTCTTGTGGCTAATGAGACTGTCTTTGTTCTGGGTTTGCACAACACCCAGCGCAAACAGATCCTGGTCCATGACTCAGGGGCCAGAGTGCTACCACAGTGCAGCTGCGCTGCTGTAAACTCCTTATGTAGCCACTGTAAGCCGACAAGAGAGAGCTCTCCCGTCGGCTTAACGGCTCAAGACCCCGTGAGCGGTGGGAGCTACGTCTCCCAGCTATGGAGAGCTTCTCCCGCCGACATACTGCTGTCCACATCGGCACTTACACCCCTGAACGACATAAATTACGCCAGCACAAGCCACAGTGTAGACATAGCCTTAATAAATAATGATAAACTAATGAATTGGGTGTCAAGATACGGGGCCACTTCCTGTCTCCAGCACTGAGCCCTTTGTGACCTTGGGCACATCCCTTCACCGCTCTGTGCCTCAGTTTCCCCAGCTGTAAAACGGGGACAATGTTTCTTCTCTACCCGACAGTGAGGACGAACTCATGAATGTCTACAAAGCGCTTCGGGGGCCTCAGAAATCAGGGGCTACGGGAGGACAAAATATTATGACATGTTGTTATTCAAACAGGGTGCAAATAAATTATAATAGTAACAGTCAGAAAAGTCACCCATGAGGAAAAAAAAACAGCTTCTAATTCCACATATCCGCTCCCTATGTATTTCCAAGAATGAGTGGGCCCCAGCCTGCCCTGGGGGCTGTGTCTGTGACTCCTGCTGTCATGCCCTGTTGTTCCTGGGATGAATTTAGTTGACCCAATTGCTGACTTCACTGATTGCCCCATGAGGAATTGTAACATGAGGGCTACAGACTGGGGCAGTCATGGCTCATTGGTCCATTCCTCCAGCGCTACCCACCTGGCATCATCACCAGGAGGCAATGGGCCTGATTCAAAGCCCATCAAAGTGGATGGAAAGACACCAATGGGCTTTGGGCCCTATAAGATCCGGTGCAACCGGCTAGGCAGGGTATGTATGTGTCCCACTCTGTGCCTGATCCGCAGAGGAGATGAGTCCGTTTCAGTGTCCCGCTTGGGAACCTGGCTGTATTGCTCAAGCTGCAGAGAGTTATGCTTAGAACTGGGGCGGCAGGCAGAGTGCCTGTTGTTAATGGAAATGGTGGTTGGTACATTAGTATCGGTCCTCTGTTCCTCTCCCAGCAGTCTGATCACCCAGGAAGAGCCTATAAATACCAGCTCCAGATACTGGTGCCCTTGTTCCTGGGCCCACATCTGCAGCCCTCACCCCCCATCATTAGAATAAACCTATGGGACCTCCTTCAGCTCCATTGACTGCTCCTCCACCACCTCTGGCCCCTGCCAATTGGACGTTGCCATGGGAGTACATAAGACTTGCATGCCCCCAGCTTCAGCTGCTGTAGCCCCTTGGGAGACAGCACAAGTGATAGGCGTTGCTTACAATTTATCTTCCATTTAAATTTGGAAGGTTTCAGAGCGGTAGCCAAGTTAGTCTGTATCAGCAAAAACAACGAGGAGTCCTGGTGGCTCCTTAGAGACTATCAGATTTACTCAGATGAAGGGGGTTCTAGCCCACGAAAGCTTATGCCCAAATAAATTTGTTAGTCTCTAAGGTGCCACAAGCACTCCTCGTCGTTTTTTTTAAATCTGGAAGTTATCCTTGTTATCCAGCTTGGGCCGGGTGCTTTATCCAAGTGCCAGGATTAGGAGGTGAGATCCCATTTACCCTTGGTCTTTCCCTTTGCTAAGGAACTTTTTTTTTATTAAAAGGGCAGTTCTGCTCTGAAAAGCAGCTCTATAAACATGGCATCCTGGGGCTCCCCTGTGTATTGCAGCTCAGTGACACCAGATGGAATGTGACAGACTGGAAATGAAAGTCTTCATCACATGGCAGCTTTGCCATAGAGTTCAACGGCAACAGGATCATGCCCAAAGTCATAGCTTTCTAACTGCCTCCTGAAAACTCAGCCTGGGATCTGAGAGTCAAGCTGGGCTCTCTCCTTCTCACGCACCACCAGGGCTAAGATAAATGTAGCCCTTGCAATCCCATTGTTTTTCTCTCTCTCACTGATTGGAATGTAGTATACAATTCCATGGATGTGGCACAGGAGAGCTGGCTGGCTCTGCGGGACTAGCAGGAGTAAAAAGTAGTGGAAGCTCGTCTTATAGGGCTGGTCAAAAAATTTTAGTAAAAACTGATTTTGACAAAAAACTGGGTTCTTTTGTGGCAAGTGTCTACATTTCTCAAAAAAAAAAAAAGGAAAATCCCAAACTGATTATTAATTATTTATTAATCACATTGGATGAAGTGAGCTGTAGCTCACGAAAGCTTATGCTCAAATAAATTGGTTAGTCCACAAGTATTCCTTTTCTTTAAACCAAAATATGTGTATCTCAGGGAACTGAGAAATTCTCACCTAGATTTTAATTTTAAATTAACTAGGTCTAGAGATAGAGAGCTAAGCCTGCAGGCTGCAAAGTGCTAGTCTCCTTAGGGGCCATGTTAACTATCTCAGAAAGAAGAGGGGTTTCAACTCGAAATCTAAAAATGCTGAAAAAAGTTTTTTTCTCACTTTTCTCATCAGTGAATTTAAAACTGAACAATTTGAGAATTAAAAAAAAAAATTATTATTTTGCAGAGAAAATTATTTCTACCAATTAGCAGTTTGGAGGCCTTGAATCCAGACAGTTAAAATGGAGAGGAGCAGTCCCATGGGTTTACAGCAAAGGTTCATTCTCTGCAAACACCCGTAGCAAAAGAGAACACACCAGATTTGTGTCCGGTATAACTCAGTAGTTGAAGTCACACCAGGGGTGAATACAGCCCAACGTTTCTACGCATTGTAGTGGATTCTTTGGATGATAACAACAGTATCAAATATTCACTATAAATTATATGAAAAGGAGAAATAGGAAGACTCTGAGTCTCCCCGATGGAAGAGCCCCTGCAGGTGTTTGTCCACTGGCAAACCTCTCTGCCAAGATCTGAGTTTGAGACCTGGAATAAGTGGTCCTGCCAATGGAACTTTTCAGCATCTCTAGCTTCTGTTCTCTTCCCTGCTAATTTTTTGGGATCTCAGAGAGGTAGAACGTCTGTCTGATTCACAGTCTGCCCAGAACAACCTGTCTGAGATTGATCAAAATTCCCTTTCGGCTCATGCTCATAGTCTGCAAGTTGCTATCTATCTAATCCTGTGTGACCTGATCCAAAACCAAGGCAAGTCAATAGAAGCCTCCACTGGCTTTGAAAGAGTAAGGCCAAACGATGGCTTCAAGGCATACATCTGAGCATGGGAGAATGCGTAAGCCGCAGCACCCCATGGGTAGCCCTGGGAGGCGCTGTGATTCAGAGACATCCCTTAGCCCCAATGCCCTCCTGCTTCTTCCTTGCTCCCAGAGGGTAGCAATTGATTGCTATTCTGATATCCTCAGCAAAGTATTATTTAAACCCTGCCCCCACTTTGGCTACTCCAGCCAGCAGTTGTGCCAAGTCAGATATTTCCTGGGAGGGGAGGGCAAATTCCGGTTCTCACCCACCCCGGCAAGGACCCCGTTCCAGTCCCCACTCAGCCCCCTCCTCATGCAGGGACCTCGGGTCAGGTCTGCCTCAGAGGGGTCTCTGCTCTCTCTTACCCACATGATGCATGAGCCGGTGCCACCAAGAGTCTAGTTCTCTGCCCTACAGGACCAGCCTCCCTGGGCACCACGTCATGGCAGCATTTGGTCTGTCTGGATGGAAGGGCAGCCAGGCCAAATTTGAGTGGCTCCAGGCCGCAATGACACTCACTGAAATTTGGCCTGACCACCTCTCCGTCTGTATGCTGGAGCTGGAGGGATTTTGTATGGGACCACTGCTTAAAACTGGTCGGGGCCAGGGCCCCCCAGCTCCACAGCCTACGGAATTTGAGAAAGTGTAAAAACCTTGGTACAAAGGGAAGGGGCGATCGGCCTCCAGGCCATCCTAATGCTTGCCAGTGAGTAGGAGGGTGGAGCTAAGACTCTGCCCCTCCCTGCCCATACCTGGCCACCTCTTTCATAATGAGAATAAGCAGACAAATAGCCTTAGTGTAGTCTTACGTGTCTAGATCCAAGGTCCAGATATCTGCCTACAGCTGTAAGGAAAGTTTTTACTCCCATGTGCCCGCACAGAGACATCACAATCTGTCCCTAAACCACTAGTCAGAAGGGGAAAAAAATCCCCGTTTCCCAGCTAGTCACCATCAGCATCATTTACCAAATTTCAATCCGTGTTCAGATTTTGAGCTTGTTCAGAGTTTGAGAAGGTTTTGCTCCAGGCCTTCAGTCTGGGCACAGCCCTCCTGGAAACTTCACTTAAAACTGGGGCCAGGGTTACTCAGACTACCCATGAACTTTTCAACTAACCTGGGCTCTTTCCAGTTTGTGATACAGCCAAAAAGGCAGAGGAGCCTTGTGTGGGTGAGATTCTTTGTTGTGGAACCTTTGCAGAAGTCCCTGTAGATGACCTCAGCTCTGTTACAATGCCTAACAAAAAGTGCTCTTCCAACTTCTACGAGCAACTGGAAAATTAAACCCATCCCATCAACACTCCTCTGTTTTCCATGTTATCAAATCCTCAGCTCACTTCTTCTCTCTTTAGCATCTATTTTCAGCCCTTTGAGGTCAAAATTTCTCTGGAAGGCATGGAAATCGGTAGGGTGGGGAAAAAAGACACACATACACACACAGAACAGAGTTATGATCTGATGGAAAATACAAATCAGGGGTGGGGTGGTATTGGCAGGGCCAGCGTGAAGAAGATGGGTTTATAAGGGGTTTTTGTTGGTGTTGTTGTTCATGGTGACAGGGTTTGCCCTAATTTCTGAGAGAAAAATGTATCTCCGGGCTGAGAGAAGACAGCTTGTCATAGATCTGAAACAAACGAGGAAGGGACAATTACAGTATATGCAGCCCAAGGAGCCACATTAGCATATTGGCATTTGGATGTTACCTTATCTCGGTCTGAATTATTAATTAAAAGTAATTTCTGGTTTTCATCCTCGTCTTTGTTGTTGTGTTTGCTTCCTTATTATTATTATTTATTTCCTTCCCCCTCCCCCTGGAAGCACCAAGAGGTGTTGTTCTTTGGTGAGGGGCAGATGGTTAGGGGTGGGCATTCACGTACTGCCCTTGTCTCCTAAAAGCACCCGTGGGAAATGAGGCTCATGCCAGGCAGATAAGGGCCGGCAGGCGTGCAAATCAGGAGCAGGAGAATGGCGAGATTACAAAAACGCCCCACACAATTAAGCGCTATCCGGCCCAGCAGAACGGCAATCATTAGCAAGTGCACAGCTCTGATAACACGGCCCACTTCATGCAACGGCCACAAAGTTATTCAGCCCACAAAACAAAACAAAAATCCACATTGTCTCCTGGGGAGGAAAAACTATTCCAGGCACCAACCCTGAGGAGGGATTTACAGCAAGAGCCGGTTAACTCTTGATGTTGTGCAAGAGGGCGAGTGAAAGCAAACACCTTGTGCATCCCACGTCCGTAGATACTCACATCAGGGAGGGGCACTCGTGTTAACTGATGAGCAAGGACGTGCATGCACATGTGATGATTGCACGTGTGTGTGAGAGATGGGCCAGGACATACAGGTTTCAAGAGACAGGATCAAGCTATGAAGTTCAGCTCCAGATCCAAATTTAACCCAATATTTAGGAGGGCTCAGGTTTAGATTGAACAAATAAGGCAGCCTTGAATTTTGGTCTGATCTGGTGTCAGACCTGAATAGAGAGCAAAAAGAAAACGTGTGGGCTAGTGGAAAATGCACTGGACTCTGACTCTGGAGAGCTGAGTTCTGGTCCTAACTCCACTTATGACCTGGGGCAAGTCACTTCCCCTTTCTGTTTCATGTCCAACCCTTGGTCTCATCTGTTTACCTAGACCATGGCTTCTGATTTCCCACACTCAGCACAATGGGGTGCTGATCTCAAATGGAGCACCTCGAGGTGCTGCTGTGTTTAAACCATCAGCATCACAAGTGACCAGGAGACAGCCAGGAAAGGAGGGTCCCTATGAAGATGGCCCCAAAAGACCTAATGTCTCCTCTTCCATCTGTCAGATCTCAAATGCTTTATCTGTGTCAACGGTGGATCCAATTTCCAGAATGAACTCTTATTATAAATTCCAAGGCATGTTTTATTGTCCTGCTAGGGAAATGTGATTTCTTCTTCTATTGTTCTAATGATCCCCAATGAAACAGATCAGAAATGATGAAACTTCATTCAAAAGAAAAATCTCGAAAATATATTCCAGCGAAAACACAGCAGCATTCTGATTTAATTGTGATGAAATATAGTGCTAGAAGAAGCAAAGAGGCTTGTTTAAGTATTTCCCTCCATACATCAAAAGCTGCATGGATTGAAGATTTAAATGACTGGTAAGATTTTCCCTTTAACAAGATTAGCCATGCTCATTATGGGATGGCTCAGGGCCTTAGGAAGAAAAACGTTCCCATGAAACATTTCTGGAGAACACCGGGTTAGAAGTCAATAAGCTTCTTACTGCGCCATCAGTTCTACAAACGAAAATTCGAGCTGGCCTTCCAACATAAGAATAATTTATTTAAAGTGGCCACATCATTTTAAAATACTGGCTTCAAAGTTAAGAGTTGGCAAGAAAAAGGAAAAAAGAGGTGTGGGGATTTTACAAAATCTGATGTGTTTTCTGGAATTTCCCCCCATGTCACAGGCTTGCCTATACCGGAGGAGTCTCCCACGGACTGCCTTACCGCAGTCATATTAATATTCAAAGATAGCCACGAAGTAAGCAAAGAAGTATCATGGGCTGTCATGGGATAAGAGGGAAGGTTCTCTCATGGATCGGTAACTGGTTAAAAGATAGGAAACACAGGGTAGGAATAAATGGTCTGTTTTCAGAATGGAGAGAGGTAAATGTCCCCCAGGGGTCTATACTGGTTCCAGTCCCATTCAACATATTCATAAATGATCTGGAAAAAGGAGTAAACAGTGAGGTGGCAAAATTTGCAGATGATATAAAACTATCCAAGTCCCGGGTAGACTGTGAAGAGCTGCAAAGGGATCTCACAAAACTGGGTGACTGGGCAACAGAATGGCAGATGAAATTCAGTGTTGATAAATGCAAAGTAATGCACATTGGAAAGCATAATCCCAACTATACTTATAAAATGATGCAGTCTAAATTAGCTGTTACCACTCAAGAAAGAGATCTTGGAGTCATTGTGGATAGTTCTCTGAAAACATCCCCTCAGTGTGCAGCGGCAGTCAAAAATGTGAACAAAATGTTGGGAATCATTCAGAAAGGGATACATGATAAGACAGAAAATATCATATTGCCTCTAGATAAATCCCTGGTACGCCCACACCTTGAACTGTGTGCAGATCTGGTCGCTCCATCTCAAAAAAGATATATTGGAATTTCAAAAGGTTCAGAAAAGGGTGACAAAAATGATTAAGAGTATGGAACAGCTTCTGTATGAGGAGAGATTAAAAAGACTCGGACTTTTCATCTTGGAAAAGAGACAACTAAGGGGGGATATGATAGAGGTCTATAAAATCATGACTGGTGTGGAGAAAGTAAATAAAGAAGTGTTATTTACTCCTTCTCATAACACAAGACCTAGGGGTCACCAATTGAAATTAATAGGCAGCAATTTTAAAACAAACAAAAGGAAGCATTTCTTCACACAACGCAGAGTTAACTTGTGGAACTCCTTGCCAGAGGATGTTGTGAATGCCAAGACTATAACAGGATTAAAAAAAGAACTAGATAAATTCATGGATGATAGGTCCATCAATGGCTATTAGCCAGGATGGGCAGGGATGGTGTTCCTAGCCTCTATTTGCCAGAGGCTGGGAATGGGTGACAGGGGATGGATCACTTGATGATTGTCTGTTCTGTTCATTCCCCCTTGGACACCTAGCATTGGCCACTGTCGGAAGACAGGATACTGGGCTAGATGGACCTTTGGTCTGACCCATTATGGCCATTCTGATGTTCTTATGACTAAAACAAAAAGCTGCAGTCAGAGTTAGGTCCTGACCAGGCCACGCCAGCCCAGGCTTCTTGGGTTGAGAGAGGGGGAGAGTCTTCCATCCTTCCCCATCCCAGCTTCACCCAGAACTGGCCCTAGAAGCAGCCAGCCCTTTTCATCTTGCCTGCTGGCCCCTGATTGGCTTCTGCCTGTTCCCAGGCTTTCTAGTAGCTGGATGACCCATACTCTTTGATTCCACCTGCATCTGATTCAAGGTGGCCTTTCTAGGCATCCCCTGGAGGACTAAACTCAGTGCAATTTTCCTCCAAAATGTTTTGGGCGCATTGTGCCTCGGTGGCAGGGCTTCCGGGGGGGAAGGGTGGGGGGGTTTGACCCGCCGCACCCTGATTTTCAGTGAAAATGTCTTATTTTTAGTTGGAAGAAATTTGGCAGGGTCACTGGTTCTTGTGAGATTTCAGCTGCACTGGAAATAGAATTGGGAAAGAGCCCTTTTTCAGTTTTGGATGCAAACTCGAACCAAAGCCATAAAGGTGAATTTAGAACTGGGGATTCAAACCCAAACCCCACACAATTTATAAGGGTTTGGCTTCCAGTTCTGGCCCATCTTAATAATATAACATAAAAGTAAGGACCAATATGGCACATGCTTTCTTCCCTCTTCAGTTCTGAGCAAGATGTAGCTTGATTAGATGTACCTTTAGGCTCTGCTGGCTGTCATGAAGGTAACAACCAATGCAAGGTTTTTAACAAAAGGAATAGAAAGGGGAACCAGTCTGGTTTCTCTACCTCAGTTGATGGGAATACACCTGGCAAAGTAAATTAGGTCGTTAAGAGTTCTTTGTTAGTAATTCCAGGTGTTTGCGAAAGTACCCCTCCCCCACGCGACTCATTCATAGAGCTTAGCTAGCTTATTTATTTATTTATTTATCTGGATTTATAAAATGTGCTCAATCAGAATGTCTCTGGTTCAGCCCCCAGTCTGTATACGGCGTCCTTGGGATGGGAATCTCAAGGGGGGGGGCCGTGGGGAATCTCCCCCCGCCCTTGTAGGCCATGCAGTGGCTGAAGAGCCAATGGCTGAGGTAGCCTTCCATGGCACGGATCAGATCTAGACGCCATGGTGGTTAAAACGTCGATGGCTACCTGGCCACTAGGGCTGGCCAACATTTTGCCATGCAAACTTTGCGGGGGGCGGAGGGGGTGATGAAAAATGGCCTTTTTTCCTCCTACAGGAAAATTTTCCTGGGTCATTTCTGTTCGAAATTTTCCCCTTTTTTAAAAAAAAAAAGACAAAATGATTCTTTTTCTAGTTTTTGGGTTTCCATCGAAAGACACGACCATTTCTGCCAAAAAACCTTTTTTTAAAAAAAATGGACATTTTTCTTTCTGCCCACATTCTTCCAGGCTACCAGCTGCCATTTTCCGACCGCGTCTGCGGCCTGCGCTAGCTGCTGGTGGTGCTACACTGAAGCTAGTGCCATGGTGCGGACAGCCAAGCTCTGCCAGTGTGGGCAAGACCGTCTAGTGGCTTCACCAGCCCTCTGGTGTTGTGGGCTGTCTCCAGTGGGGTGTGCATGGGGTACATAGTAGACACTCCCATTTGTGCTACGGATAAAAAGATTTTGCCACCACGGCTTGAGGGCTGGAAAACATGTAAATAAGCTTTATGCTAATACTTGCAAGCACTTCTGAGAGAATGGGAACGACTGTGACGTCTTCCTGAGCTTTCATCTTCTGGGCCCCTCCAGGCAAAGGGCCTTGGGGGTGAGACACAGCAGTTAGGAGTTAAGAGACCTTGGGGTGTGGGGTAAGGGAGAATGGAAAAAACAACTATGCTCACGGCCACACAGAGGTTTTGGGGGGCTTGGGGCAAAAATGGAAGCTGAGGTCCCCCCCATTCTTCCAAAAAAATTTCCAAAGAGAAGAAGAATGGTGGGGAAGAGGGATTGGAGAGCAAGCCCACCCCAAGTTCACCCCACAGTGGTGCCCCAGGTCCTGTCTCACAGGGCTGGGCCTGGCTCTCTGCAGTGCAGCCTGGGACGTAGGGTCACATCATCACTCAGGTTTGGCCCAACCACCCCTCCACTCTGACGGAGGGCGCACCAGGCCAAATTTGAATGAGTCTCATATTTGTGACTCAGCGTGCAGTCACTCAGGCCGCGGCTTGGGGGCCCTCTCATATGGGGAACGCAGGGCAAACCACTTCTTTTGTCCACCCGCCCGGCGGCCCTGGCTAGGCTAACATTTATGATAACGCAAAGCCCAACCTCCACCCTGATTCTGCACCCTCCCAGGAGCTCCTGAGAGGCCACCGCTCCCACTGAAGTCAATGGGAGCTCAGGAGCTCTCAGAATCAGAGGCCTGGTATGCGTGCAAGGGGTGGCCCGGAAGTTCAGAGCTGGAATATGCTCCTCCAGCCTCCCCTCAGCCCACTGTCCCAGCAAAATGAAAAGCTGGCAGCTGGACATCACTCTGTGTGGCATGGGGTAGTTACTCACAGTGGGGCCAGAACTCAGTGAGACATAACCCACTGTGGACTAGACAGTAGCTGCACTGCCTACCCCAGGAGTACAGGCTATGCATAATTGCACGTCCATGTAACTCCTTGCTCTTGGGTGGGGAGCTGTAGGAAATTACTGCACCCCTTTCCCTGGAGCAGCTTGTGACCCCATCGTGTGCTGCTGTATTGATTTCGATGAAATATATGGGCCAAAGGTGTTAACATCACCCAGTCACTGTCCAACATTAAACAGTGTTAAACAAGGTTCCAGGTTTGACATACAGAGACCTCAGCTTGCCCATTGGCAGGGGGTTAGACTAGATCAGTCGTTCTCAACCAGCAGTATTCGTACCTTTGGGGGCACTCAGAGCTCTTCCAGGGGGTACATCAACTCATCTAGAGATTTGCCTAGTTTTACAACAGGCTCCATAAAAAGCACTAGCGAAGTCAGGACAAACTAATATTCATACGGACAATGACTTGTTTCTACTGCTCTATATACTATCCACTGAAACGTAAGTACAATATTTATATGCCAATTGATTGATTTTATAATTATGTGGTAAAAATGAGAATGTCAGTAATTTTTCAGTAATCGTGTGCAGGGACACGTTTGTATTTTTATATCTGGTTTTGTAAGCAAGTAGTTTGTAAGTGAGGTGAAACTTGGGGGTACACAAGACAAATCAGACTCCTGAAAAGGGTACAGTCATCAGGAAAGGTTGAGAGCCTCTGGACTAGACGACCCTTGTGATCCCTTCTAACCTGATGGTTCTATGATTCTATGGCAAACATGTTGAGTAAAGGTACAGAAAAGAAGGGAAAACAGCTAGAGCATCTGAAATGTGAAGAGTTAAATCAGGATTTCATTTGAACAACATCCTTTGTTCCCTTCCCCTTTAGCTGCCTGACAGTCTCTCAGATAATGGGACTAAAGATGGCAGTAACTGTCCTTTTGAGGAAAGGTGAAGACGTTAGTTGAGATGGGCGGGAGCTGCTGCTGTTGTTCTTTCGGTCCAATCCCGTTTTCTAGAAGTCAAACACACACAAAAGGGAAAAGGAAAGAACAGCAAAGAGAGACAACGCAGCGGCTGTCTCTGGAGTTGACTTTCACCTGCCACCTCACTGCTGGAGAAACACAGGCCCAGCACACGGTCTGATCAGGCACACCGAGACCTGGCAAACTTGTCCCAACATCGGGCTGTTCTGGGCATTACTGTTCGCTTACCGCAGCATTGCAACATATACACTCTGGGTCAGCTAAGCCAGGCTCCTATTAGGAGAAGGAAGAAGGAGTGGAATAGGAAAGAGAAGAAATAAGGTGGGGAAGGAAAAGGACACATGGGGGAAACAAAATCTCACATTCCAGCTTGTATCTGGAATTCAGCCGGAGGTGGTGGAGGTGGGGGAGTCATCTGGCTGCCTCTCTCGGAGCTGGTCTGGTCAGGACGTCTCTCAGGATCAGGATGACAAAGGCCTGGGGGCCCAGAGGTCAGCCAGGGTGGCAGCCAAAATGGTGAAGCTCACTCCAGTGGCCAATTTTCCTCCCCAAAGTCTCTTTCTTTAAGGACCCCAAAGGGAGTGATGCGAGGGGGGGAGTGGTGTTAGCCCCTTCCCTCATTATTTTGTCCACCAATTGGGGTAACTTCCAACATACCAAATGGGTTCATTGATTTCCAGTCTCACACTTTTCTTGTTCAGCAGTCATCATCTTAACCCAGGCCGTGAGTTATGTCACAAGGCCATTTGGTTTGAACTAATTCGGTCTCTGTCTGACTGTCTGCTTTTGCGCCTTCTCCCCGCGAACACCTAGCTTTCTTGGTTACTGTGACAGGCCATGAACGTTCACTCACTTTTCCCGGGCGAGCTCGCAGTTCGGAGTAAGGTTGTAGGACCAATTATCACAACAGTGCCAACATGGCTACTCTGGCCAGCAAGCAGGGAGTAGGGGGCGGGGGCAGATCCAGGAACCCTCCACGCCCCACCCCTGCCCATAGACTTGCTCACAGATGGGCATAACAGGTGAGTAGCCCCTGCAAAGTCACAACCCGAGCAGGGCCCAGCAGAGGACTCTGGGTAACAGCTCTGACAATCCATGCCAACCTATCTATCCATCCATCCCCATACGCAGCTCTTATTACTAAAGAACTCACGCAACGCAACAGTCCCAGGAATCCCGGACCCCCTGGAAGCCTCTCAGCCAGTGAATCTGCATTCAGGGGCCAGCGTCTCATCACTGCTTTGGCCAGCCCGTGGCTCTGTGACATGCCTAGCGCTGCCTGGGAGATTCCTGTTACAGCCATGCTGGAGAAGCATGTGCCATCACTCTGCTTCCCTCACCTCATTTAAATGTCTGAGCTCCCCATCTGGCCTGGGGCCAGGAGATATTTCCCTTCCGCGTAACATTTGCCAGCTCAGCGAATTCCCCTCACGGAGAACACATGGCAGCATAGCTGGAGCCACTAACGCTGCTGCCTACGTGCCCCGGGGCACCTGAGGATAAGGGGATATGCCGCCTTCCATTAGCGCTGATGTGTCTGAAGCTCAGCAGAGGTCCGGCCACCACCCGCCAGAACCTCCAGGGGCCCATTCCTCACCCCGATCTGAATTGATCTGGGGAGGGAAGTTGCTCTGCCACCTCTAGGCTGAGAAAAAAAATGCACATCCCCACCCATTCCCATAACCTTCCATTCCCCCAACCCAAAGCCAACCACAACCTTTCTCAAAGCTTCAGAATCATTGGGTTCCCCTGCTCCATATTTCCTCCCCTGACTTTACCCTTTCCCTCCAAATCCTGTGGCGGACCTGTGGCGGCAAGATCTTCCCAGGATAGGAAAACCCCTGGGCAGTTAACGCTGGCAGGTGTCCTCAGCGAGCAACATGATTGGCCTGCTACCATTTACAGGTAGCTTATACAAAATGAATCTAAGCATCTAGTGGAAGGGTGTCCAACCCACGTAAACAGAAACCCCACCGTCAGAACTGCCCGCCTGGTTGCAAGCTTCTGCAGAAAGACTGCAGAGTTGGAATTGCCTTCTCTAGCTAGGTACATATGGCCCTCACTTGACCACCTCACTTTCATTGATGGAGTTTATCCTCTCAACGCACCAGGGACAGGTGTATTGGGAGGGGAAACGCCATTAATGGGGGCGAGAGGTGCAGCTATCTTATCCCCATTTATAAATGGGGAACTCTGGCACAGGGTAGACAATGACCTGCCCAAGGTCACACAGGCAGGCTATGCTTGAGCCAGTAACTTGACCCAGGTCTCCTGGGTCCCAATGCAGTGACCTAACAACTAGGGTCAGGCCATCTTTAGTTTCAGCCCCTAAGGTATAGTCCCTGCTGAGACATATCAGCAAGGGGCAGTGGGGTGGAAGGTAGCCCGGCCACTGCCCGGGCTGTCTCTGTAGTGTGACTAAACAGAGGACTTCATTCTTCAGGGCTGTCACTTAGGCATCATTTAGCAATGCTAAATATACTTGGAAATTAAAATAATAAACCAAGGAACAAACATTCTGTACAGTAGTTAATGTATCATTACATTTTGGAACGCAAACTATTATCTCCTCCTGCTGAACGGCAAGGACACGTTTGAAAAATGTATCTTGCTTTGATGGCAATTATTTCAACATTATCTTTCCTTTTCACTTCAAACATTGCATTTACTTTCCCCCAGATTTTAATCTGCTTATGGAAAAGAGGCAGGGGAGAGGGGGAGGAAACAAGAAACAGAACAATTACACATCTTCAAATGCAGACACGGATGGTGGAATTTAAATCGAGGCAAAACAAACACATTTTAACTATCTCGCGGCAGTCGCATTTGGATCGCATGTGCAGTTATGGCAATCATCGATAACAGCAAGGAAAGCTATTGCTGAGAGCTAAAGTATTTGCCAGGTAGCAAGAAGCGTCCTTGAGAATCTGCTTTATGGCACTTACAAGTGTAAGAGTGTGTGTGTGTGTGTGTGTGTGTGTGTGTGTGTGTGTGTGTGTGTGTGTGTGTGTGTGTGTGTGTGTGTCCAAATTTAAAAAAATATCTACTGGCAGTTCAGTACTCACTGTCCCTATCAACTTCATTGGAGTTACAGGGGTAGGCAGGGCAGCGCCTGTGAAAGCCAGGCCCCAGGTGTCTCCATCCGGGAACCCCAAAACGTAAGCACCTGAAATCAGAGGGCACATTTGAAAGGTTCGAGTTCTGTGACTTCCCCAGGTCACCCAGCAGGTCAGTGTCAGAGCAACGATCAGAACCCAAGTGTCCTGGGTTTGGTCCTTTCTCCATCAGAACTCAACAGTGAAATATATTATCCCTGCAGCCCGTCGCCCTAAATGTACAAAGCATATTATCCGCCCCTACAGTACTGTAAAGGGGAACAGCTGTGTAGTTTTGGGAAGTTAGCTGTGTTAGCCTAGGTATCCATCAAGCAATAGCAGCCAAATTATAATACTGCCCCCCAATGGCTAGTTTCTATTTCAAGCTCTGAACGGACTTACTGGGAGATCTGGGTCACAGGTTCCCCACTCATAAGCTTGGGATAATACCAACCTCATAAGCATGTTGTGTGAGATGAATTATTTGTAGCATGCATTAAGATCCTCAGATGGAAAATGCAAAGTATTATTGAGTATTGACCTTCCTGGCATCAGTGGGGCCAGATCCCCAGAGGACATAAATCTGTATAGTTCCACCAAGAGCAACGGAGTTCCACCAGTTTACAGCGGGTGTGGATCTAGCTGAGTCATGAGTTTAATTTCTTCCCTGGGTTCACTCAATCTCTTTTCCCCATCCTTTGCCACCTTCTTCACTCATTCCTATTTGTTTCTGTGCCAGCTACGCATAGACCCCTTTAGGGGATCCTGCATCATTCTGTTCTTCTTTGAAAGGTAATTGGGAACGAGGAGACAGCTTAGCCAGAGCCCTAGCTCTCTAGGACCTCACCAATTGCAGCAGACGGACGATCCAGGCAGCTGGATTGTGAGGCTCATGACATTTTTATAGCCTGCGGAGTGCAGCTGAGATTTTTTGCCCCCGGTGACCTTTAAAGCTTAGCATCCCCGATGCAGAAATGTGACAAACTGATCCTCACTGGACCCGCACAATATTCTTGGGAAGAAAATTCATCAGGGTCAGCACTGCAGCTGGAATTGAGCTTCTAACTCTCTAACGGACTTTTATTATGGAGCAAAGCATAAAGTCAGAGAGGCTTTACTTAAATGCCAAATTCCTGTTCGAGAGATAAGGAAACTGTCGTCTCAATCAATGAAACATGCTCAGCCATGTGGTGAGACTGCTTAAGTCTCCCCAGCCATACAGGCCCCTCTGCACTCTGGGCTGGGCATTAATCGAATGTTCCCCACCATTAGGAAGGGCAAACCTATCGAATCAGGTCTTGGGTCAGACTGGCTTTTGCCCTTGCCAGACATAAAAGCACCAGTGTCCATGCAAAGCTCCATGCTTCATTCAGGGGAGCATCTTGTTAAGTGTTTGGAGGAGTTGGATGGCTCTGGGTAGTGACCGGAGGAGCCTTTCTCTGCTATGCTGGCGATTGAAATTCAGCTCAGTTTGGTTGGGAGTGGAAACTACTACCCTCTGATTGCTCTGAGACATAAACTGGTGAGTCACAGGTCAGTTCCGAGAGGCCTGGCATCCCAACTGAGCAAACACGAACCTTTGGCTCCCTTGCTGGACAGTCTCAGGAGAGAAGCCAAAGAGTGAATGGTCCATGGAGTCTAAGCCTGTAACTCCTAGACTTGGTTCTCCTGTCCTGAAGGGGTCTGGTGTCCATTAATGTTGAGGCATGAGGAGGCCAGCATTGTTGCTGAGTGGGCTAAGAAAGAGAGGAGTCAGGCTCCAGGGCCTGGCTAAGTGGCTGATCCCTTGGGATTGGAAGGACCCTATAACTGATGGAATTGGTTTTCAGTAACCCTGTGACGTTACACCCCATATTCTTCATAGAAATATGGTTATGATATGAATATGGCCTAACTAAGATATACTTTATGCAAGATGGCTCATATAAGATATCACTGGAAAGGTTATGATTTACTGAATGCAATTATCCAATTTGCGTGCATGTATCATTTCTGTATCTGAAGTTAGGAATATTGACTATGTAATAATTACAACTGTGTGTGTACTTGGGGAAACAGCCACCAGACAGTAAGCAATCAGCCTTAATGGGCCATTAGAAAAAGGCAATGAGTCTTTGGAGATGAGGATCTCCCATCTGCCTGGAGTTCCTTCCTGTGGACATTGCAAATAAACCTGGTTTCATAGTTGCTTTAACACTGCACGGTCAGGTGATAAGATCACCTGATACAAAATACCACCTTAGACACTGCTGGTACTTTTCCTCTGGAGGGGGTTAATCTGGACTCTCCTCCATTGCTACCCAAGAAGAAAGACTGCTGAAAGTACCTGAAGAGAAAAAGGAACTAACCTAATACCTTCTGGGAGGAGGGATAGCTCAGTGGTTTGAGCATTGGCCTGCTAAACCCAGGGTTGTGAGTTCAATCCTTGAGGGGGCCATTTAGGGATCTGGGGCAAAAATTGAGGATTGGTCCTGCTTTGAGCAGGGGATTGGACTAGATGACCTCTTGAGGTCCCTTCCAATCCTGATATTCTATGATTCTAAGGGGAAAGGCAGGGGTGAGTCCAGACTGAAACAGGGGTCCAATCTGTAAGAAGAAATAACTGAAACTTTAAGCTACAGAAACTCGGCAACTTGCCTAAAATAACATTTAGGGTAAGAAATTATTTCTTCTTTTTCCACTGAATTCATCCGATGAAGTGAGTTGTAGCTCACAAAAGCTTATGCTCAAATAAATTTGTTAGTCTCTAAGGTGCCACAAGTACTCCTTTTCTTTTCTTGAAACCAGTCTCTTTAAGATCTTAAGCTTAGTATGCGTGTTTTGTTTTATTTGCTCAGTAATCTGCTTTGTTCTGTTTGCTATCCCTTATAATCACTTAAAATCTGCCTTTTATACTTAATAAATTTGTTTTGTTTATTATTAAACCCAGTCTGTATAATTTTTAACTGGGGGTGGAGCAAGAAGTTGTGCATATCTCTCTTCACATTGAGGGAGAGGGTGAATTTTTATGCGCTTGCGCTGTTCAGATCTTTCTATACAGCACAAGACAATATGCCTTTGGGTCTGCACTCCAAGGGAGGTGGGCACCTGAGTTCTGGGTCAAATTCATTAAGCTGTGTCTTCCAAGAGCTGATCTCAGTGTCTGTGTCTTTCTGCAGCTGGGTGTGGCCCTGCCTGTGTGTGTGTGTGTGTGCTAGAGGAGGCTTAAGAGCCTGGCTCAGCAAGACAGGGTAAAGGGAGCCAAGGCTGGCGGAACAGGTGGGCTCCGTGGTATCCCAGTACATCAGGTGGCACCTTAAAGGGGGTCAACCCGTCACAAATCCTTTATCATAAAGTCCAGTGTCTTGGTGATGAGCCTAGGCCTGGAAAGCCCGAGGAGACTGTGGTTTTGGCTTCTTGCTAACCAGTGTGGTGAGACAGAAGTTCACTTTGTTACTGGCTTGGTATAGTCTAACGATGGAATAACCAGCAGTTTGGGGTGAGTCTGCCCTATTTCTCAGCAGTGTGTCCTCAGCCAGCATCCTCAGCTGTGGCTCAATGAGGCATGGTGACAGCAGCCATCACACTGCCATTCCCATCTGCTCTTGGGTGAGTCATAGATCCATATAAGCTAAAGCTCATAAACCTCTTTCTTGGCTTTTTGGTCCTGCTGCCTGAGTGGGGGCAGGGGGCATTTTCTACCCCCTTTTGTGTCAGCCTCAAGACATGGCATATGGCCTGGGATGAACAGGTACCTTGTTTATTTCAGTGAGTGTGTCTTTCCTCGTAGACCTGAGTCTTTCAAAGTCGTCTTGTTATTCCAAAATGGCATGTCAAGCCTGAGGCACCAGTCAAGAGGGTTTTATAAATAAAAACAAGTAAAGGAGACTAGGTGGGATTGGTTTAACCAAGCACTGGGGGAAACCAGGATTGCTTAAGCCCACTAGCTAAGGCTCCGATTCCGCTAGGGTCTGGGTACGGGTAGCAGCGGACCACCAGCGCATGTTGCTCTGACAGATCCAGGCAGATGAGGTCAGCTCAGGAGAGCAAGCACTGCAGGGCGGACAAGCTAACATGGACACTGAGGCAGAAACGTGTCTAGGAAGAAGCACCTCTCCTGGCCAGCGGCTCAGCCTCATGCCATGTTCCAGGCGCAGTGGCTGGCTCTCCTAGTTGCCCTGCTCTCAGTTTCTGCCCAGTACAATCTGGAGTCTGCTCAAATTGCCACTGCTCCTGGCTGGCAACAGGAGAAACTGAACAGCTCGAAGTGCAAATTGTGATCCTGCTAGTTACACGAGCGGGCCCCCTGAATTCCATTGAATTACTCCCGTGAGTAAGGTGATCACAAAGCCAGACCCCAAAAGGGCAGCTAGGTACACCAGGTATTTTGGCTGTCTTGGATTGAGGTACCTGTGCTCTGGCCACGCCTTATCTACAGGCCCAGTCATGCCCATATTTCACTACATTCACCAGTGATTGGTGTGAACACACAAGGGTCACTCATACTCCATGCACATTTCTCAATGCAATGCAGAAACCACACAGAGCTCACATGGAATGCTGGGTCCTCGCCCTTTGGCTCTCTGCACATCTTTCACCAGCCAACAGAACAGACCCTTCACTCTTTTCTGGTCAAGTCACCAGCAAAGAATTGTTGTCTCTGCATTGGGAAAATACATTCCACTATATACAGGCAACTAATAACTTCTAAAGGATTAAATCAGTTTATGAGTACATGTTGTCAATTCCCCCAAACAAAAATGTCTACGCAAGTAAAGTGAAGCATTCCACATAGACCCGCTAGACAAAGGAATAAAGTTCCAGTGTACTGAGCCGTGAAACATGCTAGGACACTGGCTTGTGAGATGAACAGATCTGTCTGGGTTCACAATGCAGCCAGGGCAGGTATTGAATTACAAACACCTGTTTTTATCAACTTTTTTTAAAATAAAGGTTGGAAAGTGTGGATCTCAAATACCTCAGAAATGTAGGGACCAATTTATACATATGTGTGTGTTTGTAGATTAGATAAATAGATGTTGCTCTCTTTGCTTAGTATCAGATCAGATTTTTGGAGGCCTTTGCATTTTGCTTCCCACTGCTTGAGACATCAGTGATGCAGAGGCCAGTTATTTCTTAGTGTGATTTGTTTATTTCCCAAATGCACACAGGTCCTGCCTGTTTCCTTAAACAGAAGTGGTAACAGACAGCACTTTTTGCAAACACCCCAGGCACTGAGAAGCTGCTCTCTCTTCTCTGTGTCTATCTTGGTTTCTACTGCTTACTGCACCGCCCTCTTGTCCTGCCTCAGCCCTGGACTTTTTGCTTGGAAGCCCCACGCACAACACTGCAGTGAGTCTGGCATTAGGACTCTTTTGTGCAGCTGCTCTGCAACATGAAGGAACCAAATGCCTATCCAGACATGGAAGAGTTCTTTAACTTATACTGTCCTCTTAGTAACCGCCTGCCCTAAACCACTACTCAGTGCCTCAGTGTCCGTGCAGTTACTGCATGGGGCATCAAACTCTTTCTATGGAGAATTTCCTCCTGTGTACTTGTACATCAATGATTCATAACATGCCGGGTGCTAGCACTGCTCGCAATAACCATAGATCTTTTAAAACGACGTCTACATAAGGAGTATCATCAGAGCCATTCCAGCTTCATCCAGCAGGACTCCAGCCTTACTGAGGGTGAAATTCGCCCCTGGGGAGAGGGACCCGTGAAAGTCTCATCCTAAAAGCTAGAGGCTGGTTTAAACCTTGAAGCATGAGGTTCCAAAGCCAGGAGGGACAATTGTGGTCATCTGATCCGACCTCCTGCATAACACAGGCCTGAGAACGTCCCCAAAATAATTCCTAAGTCATATTTTGAAGAAAGACATCCCATCTTGTTTTAAAAATTGGCAGTGATGGAGAATCCACACTCCCCTTGCTAAATTATGGCAATGAGTTCCACAGTCTAACTGCATGTGGTCAGAAAATTTATTTCCTTTCATCTGTTTTGAATTCACACTTTAGGCACCCAGGTTTGGATGTTGTGGCTTAATGAACTTGGCCAAGGTCACTCAGGGAGTCAGCAGCAGAGCCTGAAATAGAAGCCAAGAATACTAAGGTGTGACTCTCCTGTTCTCACTATTAGACCCCTTGGGTATATTTTATTCTGTTGGAGGATATGCAGGGAAGACAGGGTAAGTGATTTCCTACTGTTTGGAGAGCCAGACAAAATAATTAGCATAAATCAAAGGAAATCAGACAGACTCTTGTGCCTCAAAAGGAAGGGAAGGAAAAGAACATTTACTTATTCCCCACTGTCCTCTCAACAACTCACGGCAGTAGAAGTCTCCAAAGCCAGAAGCTGGTGTAAAACTGTCTGTTCCAGTGCGAATGGCAAGATTCCAAAGGCAAGTGAGCACATGTATGCTGATGAGAAAATTATAGTGATCGTGCTTTGGATTGTGTGACAAGTCATTTTGTTGCATTCCCCCCAAAAAACATCATTTGTGAGAGGCATGTGTCAGTCGGAATTTAGTAACTTCATTAAATAAATCACCCAGCCAGAAAGATGAGATGGAGAAGAGCCCGCACAGCCTGTTGGGAATGTAAAGGCCGAGTCAATGCATCTGCCAGCATGCATAGATCTTCTTGCAATGGAGTCTTTAGTACCGCTGCTGGGTGGGCCACAGTAGGTACTGATCTGCCAAAACAAAGGTCTCTCTCCAATAGGACACCGAGGATGGGGGCGATACCCAGCGTGAAAAATCACAGTAAACCTCAGGGGCATAAGGATATAAATGATCAGCTGAGATAAACCCCTGCCCCCAAACAACCCCAATCTCAGCTAGCAGGGTTATAGAGAATCTAAGCCAGCCAATGCTTTCAGATAGAGCTTTCGCTTCTTTCCCCTCTGTTCCTCCTCCACCGACACCTTGAGTGGCGATTTCAGCAGAGAGACCAACAGCCTGTAGAGACTTAGACTAGGTCTACACTTAAAACACTACAGCGATAGGAGGGATTCTCCCATAGCTGTATTAAATCCATCTCCCCGAAAGGCAGTAGCTAGGTCGACGGAAGAATTCTTCTGACGACTTAGTGCTGTCTATGTGGTGACTAAGGTCAGCTTAACTATGTTGCACAGGGGGGTGGATTTTTTCACGCTCCTGAGTGACGTAGCTGGGTCACTGTGATTTCCTAGTATAGACCAGCCCTTTGACACTCCACAAGCATCCCAAAGAAATGGTCACTACCAGGCAGGTCTGGGCACAATGAAGAGGTAGATCAGAGCTTGCACTGCCCGTGACCAGGGTATTTCATTCTGTGTGTTCGGGACAACAGGGGTCCAGCCAAGAGAGACAGATACTGTGCTCACCTACCATGGTGAGAGGTGAAGTAGGAATATCTGCACAGACAGACTGATTAGGTAGACACAGGATGCCAATTACCGTAGCACCAACGTGCTGATTCTCAGGGTTACGGACCTAGCACCTGTCACAAGCACTAAACTCATTTTAAAACCATTTTTGCAAGAACTCTGGCATTATGGTTGTTACATGATGGTAGCAGGTAGCAGCCCCAATCAAGTACCAAGCATGCCCAAACATATATAAGAGATCCTCCCTGACGGGCTCACAGCTGAAATAGACAAGCCATACAAGAGCCTGGGAGGAGATGGGGAAAGGATGCAACATCCAAGCAGAGTGATTAGAGAGCTGGTAGGGGAGAGAGGGGAAAAGAATACGTATAGTGGATAAACAAAACACACCCCTTGGCAGGGAATCTATTATCCGTACTGCTTCAAAAAAAACCCAACACCACTGAAGCCCCTTTGCACATTTTCCTCTGGTTAGGATTTTTTGCAGCAGGAAATTGATTTCAGTGGACTCTCATTCCTTTCCATGGCACCTGCTGTGTGCTTTCAGAACAAATAGAATAATTAATGTACAGAGTTGCTTGGGCACCGTTTAATATGCAACGCCCAGGGCAGCAGTTCCAGTGCTGACGAACTGGGGTGGATGTGGTAGGCACTCACCTGCTCCATCATTGATTGCTTCGGATGTGCATTTCTGGGGTTTGAGTGAAGGCAGGAGAGAGGTGCGGAACCTATGCAGAAGAAAGCCCATTCCTGAAGGATTCCCATCCTCTCCGGAAGCAGAGAGAACTAGAAATTTCCTGGGAAAACTGGTTCTACCTAATCTCCCTCTCTATCTAGATATGTATATTGTGCTATATCCATGTTATCTGAACTCTGAGATTTCTCTACCAATTCCATGAGACTCCTAGCCCAGATCCAAGAAATAGTACCAGTAAATTCAAATTAGCATCAAGCAAGTTGTCTGGCAATTAACATGGGAGTCAGGCATCTAGGAGTCTACTTCTCGTGTGACCATGGGCAAGTCACTACCCTTCTCTGTGCCTCCATTTCCCCATGTGTAAAATTGGGATAATAGTACTTCTCCTTAGCTCTTTGGGGCAGGGACCATCTTTCAGGCCTGTGTTTGTACACCACCTAGCAAAGTGGAGCCCTGGTCCATTACTGGGGCTCCTAAACTGCTACTGCAATGCAGATAAATAATAATAAAAACAGACACTTCAGAGGGGTGTGGTTAGGCTTGATTAATTAGCATTTGTAATGAGCTTTGCGATCCTTGCTTTGCTCTAGAAGCGCAAACCATTGTTGCCTGCACTGACCCAACCCTCCAGAACGTCGACCCTTCACGAATTGTGAACTCATTAAAATCCAAGCAGCTGCAGTCAGCAGAAAGCCGGGTAATTCCACTATGCCAGGGAAGTGCCAGCGAGTTGGCACAACACAGCACGCGATCTTGTACTGTTAGAGCAATAGAAAATAAGTACCATTTGTTAACATGCCAACAGTTCTTTACACTGGCTGATTAAAAAATAATTACCCTCCGCTATTATCGAGCGCTCTCACAAATGAGCTGTGGGAAGCCGTTCCTGTGTGTTTAGCACAGACTGTGTCTTGGTTGTTCCAATATTATTTTAATTAAGTATTTCAGTAAAAAGCTTTTTAATGTAACTCTCTTTTTATAAGCATTTGGCTGGATTCTGATCTCGCTGATACGGGTGTAAAGTTGCAATAACCTCTCCACAAACAAGGGAGTTACTCTGGATTTACACGGAGGTCAGACCAGAATTTGGCCCATGTCTTCTTTCAGTGTGGGGTGTGAA
Source organism: Lepidochelys olivacea (assembly GCF_965140295.1). Lineage (NCBI taxonomy): Eukaryota > Metazoa > Chordata > Testudines > Cheloniidae > Lepidochelys > Lepidochelys olivacea. The sequence continues at coordinate 5,300,049 of NC_140419.1, forward strand.
GTGAAGACACTATTACGCCGACAGGAGAGTTTCTCCCTTCGGCGTAGTTAATCCACCTCCGCAAAAGGTGGCAGCTATGGCGATGGGAGAAGTCCTCCTGTCGGTGTAGCGCTGTCTCAACCAGGGCTTAGGTTGGTGTCACTGCATCTCTCAGGGTTGTGGATTTTTCAAGTCTCGCAAGCGTCGTTCGTCCTCTCCCAAGAGGGGGAGTTGTGTGTGGAATGGTTTGGTTTGGTAGGATTTGGGGTGTGAGGGTCCATGCTCCTCTGTGTTTATCTCAGAGAAGTCCGACTGGAGAAGCACGCCAGGCCCTAGTTCCTGGAGGAGTTCATGCCACAGTCTGAGCCTGGGCCCCAAGAAAGCTCTGGGCTCTTCACAGACAAGCTTTACCCTGATGGTGGAAAGTCCCATGGTACCCAAGAAGCAAAGCCGTCACCAAGATCTTCATCCCAGCACTTTAGGCTCTTTTAGATCCGGGCCCAGGTCTTTGAGCACTGTGAAGCTAAGGACTAAAGCCTGTGACTTGACTTGCTATTCTATGGGGAGCGGAGGACAGGTCTGCTGAGGAGAAGCTCTACGGCGTTCTGCGGAGTTGCCTAAGTGCTGATGGCTCCATCCCAAGGTCTGTGGCATTGCTGTAGTCTAGAAAGAAAGTGAGGAAGGTGCGGCGAACCAAGGCCAGGTCCGGATGGGATGGAGACTCCCAGCCGGGAGGAGAGAGCAGAAAGTTCTATTCATGGATGCTGCTATGTGAGGAATCAGCAGCATCGGTGAGGAATCGACAAGCCCCTGATCTGTTTTGCTTGTGTAGGATTTTCTCTGCAAAGCATTTTGCAATATAAAGTACAAAGATGCCACAGGAAAAACAAATTCTCTAGTACTAATAAACCCCTAGTGCTGCTTGCATAGGACACTTGCTTCTTCGTAACCTTATTCCCTGATCCATTCAGACTTTTATTAATTATTAGTAGTATTTATTATTTGTGTTATCTTAGCACCTAGAAGCTTCAGTCATGGACCAGGACCCCAATGTGCGAGGAGCACTACAGACACAGAACAAGTTAGTCTCTATCCCAGAGAGCTGACAACCTCCCACGAGCAGTCTTCACTTAGTCCCATGGACTTCCCTGGGGTCACGTGCCTGAGTAAACTTCTGCATGGTTCCAGCACAATCCAAAGTGTTGAGCAAACGCCCGCATGCCTCCTCTTCCTTCATAGACCATAAGAACAGCCTTACTGGTCAGACCAATGGTCCATCTAGCCCAGTATCCTGTCTTCCAACAGTGGCCAATGCCAGGTGCTTCAGAGGGAATGAACAGAACAGGAAACCATCAAGTGATCCATCCCATGTTGCCCATTCCCAGTTCTGGCAAACAGCCTTTGGAACGAATCTGGAAATCCGGGAAGCCAGAAAGCTCCACCCCGCAAGTTCGCCCATCATCACTGCAGCCTTTCACCCTACCCGAGGTTATCTCAGCCTAAAGCTTTCTGAGGCCCCTGTGATCTCTGGTCATTACAGACCCTCTGCGTGTGCCTTTGTGTAATAGTGCAGACACTTTCCAGTCTGACTCAGAAAGGTGGCATTGGGCAATTCCAGACCTTTTGCATCTTTTAACTTTACAAACCCTAGCCATGGCCAATAATAAGTGACAAATGCAGACCAATTTTTCTTCCCCCCTCCCCCCGTCACCTCCCATTTGCCTTTTGGCATGTGTTTAAATCACGGGACTTGCAGACCTCTTCCCTGGTTAGTTTCACTTATCTATTGTTTTCCAGAGAATTAACTCTGCTCATAAATTTTAAGATCTTCAACTGTGTCAAACTTCTGCATCTCCATAGAAATCCATGAAGCTACACCAGCATATACCAGCTGAGGATCTGGCCACACTGACTCCAGTGGAATTATGCCTATTTATCCCAGCTGGGGGTTTCACCCCATTGGCCTCATAGACGCTATACCAATTTACACCAGCTGAGGGTTTGGCCCATATATTTCCCTTGATTCCTGGATCCTTTCTTTTCAGACAGGAGTTCTTTCTTCATTTTATTTCCATTTGAAAAAAACAGGCAACAAATGCAATTGACAGGCCAGATCCTGATGTCCTTACTTAGCTCTGGTTGCTTAGAGGACAACATGACTTGCGGTTTTCCTTGCTCTGGTGAGCCTGGGGCCTGGATTAGATCCTAAATCGTGAGACTGACATTTCTCAGGTTTGAAATCTTCAGCCAGGCCTCCATCTCCTCTCTCCACATGGCTGCCTTCTGCCCCAGCTCTCCAGAGTCCAACAGGGGAAGGGTTGCCAATTTTGGTTGGATCACACGACAATCTTTAATTAAAGATTAATCTATGATTCCTTGAGGCTCCGGGGCAATCCTGGAGGGTTGACAACCCTAAACTGTGGAAGCATATATCCAAGCCATGGCAAAAAGTGGCTCTCTGTTGAGACTGAGCTAAACATTTTTGCCTGGTGCGTGTTGTTTCAGCCAGTGCTGTTGTAGCATATCTGCTGTCTATCTAGCTAAGGTATTTATCAGACCCCTTCACCACAGTATCTGACGAGCTCACAATTTTCAATGCATTTATCCTCACAGTCCGCTGTGTGGCAGGGCCGTGCTATTATTCCCATTGTACAGGTGGGAAACTGAGGCACAGAGAGGCTAAGTGACATGGCCAAGGTCACACAGGAAGTCAGCGGCAGAGCAGGGAGTTGAGCCCATTGGCAGCATCTTTGGGAAAGATTCACAATCCAGATCCCTCAGTGCGTCTTTTCATTTGTCACTACCAGAGCTGGCCAGAAATTATATGACTTATTTTTTATTTTATTTTTTACTAAATAGAAAATTTTGCAAGAGAATGTCCATTTTCATCAATATTTTTTTGGATTTACGTAAAAAAACTGTAAACCCCCAAAACAACGAAAAATTTGGTTTTCAAACCCTGGGAAAAATTCCAGTTTGGTGGTTTTCTGCTTTTCAGGGAAATAAACTGTACTTCCCAATCAACTGTAGCTTCTACAGACAACCTAATGGCCCAGCACTGGTTGCTCAAACACCAACATGGGGAGAATAGTATAGAGGCCTAGAAAAATAGATTAGATTAGATTATGTTCGATTGAATGTATGCTGCTGAAAAATTGCTATCTTTACCCAAGTGAGGTCTTGACCACTTGTGGTGATCAAAGACCCAGTTTGTCTACCCCAAGGGTGAGATGTTAACTGCAATGACCTGGACAAATACCAGACTGGGTAGTTTTATTCTGCCTCCCTACATTTCCTCAAGCAGTTTCAGATGTTTCCAGTCTATTTGCCTCCTTTCTCTATGCTAAGTGGTCATGTGCCTTATATTACCACCGTGCTCTGGCCCAGAGGTGACTGCTTTCCAGCAATGACCATGACAATTGCTGTATATATCTTTTGGCAAAGCGCTTTGGGGTCCCACTGGATGAAGGATGCTCTATCAGCGTACAGAATTATTAGTTACTATGCTATCTCCCCCCGAAAGCCAACCTGGCAATTTCCAAAAGGATTTCTTTAATGCTGCAATTCTTCCTTTCTATTCTGACCAACGTAATGTCATTTCATTTGCAGTGGGTGGCCCAGCGAGCATGAAAAGGGCCTGGGCGAGCGCTTTCTTGTCTCCAATTTAAGACCATGTGTATCTCATCTTCTGCTGCCTTAACCTCTCCCGGAGAGCTCAGCATGGTTGCAGACACAGTGCAGATCACTGGTACAGGGGCTCATTTTTCTTTTTCTTTCCTGGATAATAATTTCATGGTCAGTTAGTTTCCCGTAGTTGCTGCTGCTACTCTGTTTAAATGTTGCTAGCATAGAGAGTGACCAGGTTACCTGGGTAGTGCTCAGACGCCCTTCTAGGGTGACATGGAAACGGTATTAGTGATTCAATAAGCAGAACTCTTCCCATTCGGTCTATATGGGACCAATGCTGGGGCGCGATCCCCGGCAGTGCTGTATTGCCGGACAAGCCCATCTCGCTAATGAAATGTAAATCTACGGTAATTAAAGCTCCCCTGGCTTTTTCTCCCCGAACAGGAAGGAGTTAATCCCCGTTCCCTGATTACATTCCATCCTCCCTCGCTAGAGTTTCCCGCAATTGGAGTTTTGGGATCCTATGCAAATATCAGGTTGTCTTCTTCTTGCCTTCGCGTGGTGCTGAGAATGACACCCAGAGAGACCCTGATGCAGGCACATCAGCCCCAAACTTAGACAAACTCTCCCTCCGTTTGCTTCTACTTCCAGTTCAAGTATGCCATCTCTTTAGAAGCCCTCCATGGCCTAGTCTACCCTCTGGATCCCCGCTCCTGTTCCCGACTCCCCTCCTTGCAGGGAAATGGACCAGATGATCTAACAGACCTCACCCCATCTCAGCCTTCTCTGATTCCTTGTGCCTGGCACTCAGCTTCCCCAGGCCTCTTCCCTTCAGATCACCTGGCACTCAGCCTTCTCCTCTGCAGCTTTATAACCAGCCATGACAGGGGGCCCCAGTAGACAAGGGATTAACTCCAGTTTGGCTTTCCCCTCCCTTTTCACAGATGCTCAGGGGGAAGGACCCTGCTGGCTGCCTGAGAGACAGAGGGGAGACGCTGCTTCTGGGAAGGGTGGGCTCCACACGCAGCATCACAGGGCAGAGCTGAACCCCTGGTGGGGGAGTCATTTCCCTTGAGGAAAAGCCCTGGCTGACGGTCGAGGTGTATTTTTCTGCGGAGTCCATGCCCCAGTTTACACTGCCACATTCTGGGTCGGAGTCTGTGTTGCAACCATGGAGCTGCAGCCCAGATGGAAGAGGGTAAAGATGTTCTAAGCCATCTGTCTTCCAGATTCTACTTGCTCCAAGGGCTGAAATAGGGTTGCCAATTTTGGTTGGATATATTCCTGGAGGTTTCATCACATGACATAAACTTTAATGAAAGATTAATCTTTTATTCCTGGAGACTCCCAGACAATCCTGGAGGGTTGGCAACCCTAGGCTGAAATAACCCCCCATCACAAGGTAGAGAAGCCTCTGCCTGCTCTAATTTGCAGCACCCTGGCCTGGGCAGCCCCGTGGGTCTGCTCCATCCCTCCCCTACCATGCCCTCTATACTGGGGACTGCGAGGGGAGCAGTAACAGCTCTATGCTACCCAGGGGGACTTCTCCTTTATGGCAACTGAGTGGTGCACAATGAGAGAGAAAAGCTGTCCTTTATTCTTAAACCATCTGGGGGAGAAATCTATTCAAGGGGACTTTGTGGCTGGGTTGCATTAATGTAGATTCAGAAGCTCCAGGGGGCGGGGACCAGAGCTCCTTTCTAAGGGCTAAATCATCTGAGTGTGAGATGTGGCCAGGACTTGGCTCAGGAAGACCAACATAAACACTGGGAGCCCAGGGGCTGGCAGCTTTTCTTGTATTGTCGCATTCTGCAAGCAGCCCCCGGAAGTTGGAAACTGATGTGATAAATGCCTCACATGTCTCAAATACTAGCACTTGCTTGGAATTCTCTCTCTCTGGCTCAGACAACTGCATCTTTAAAAATCTCCAGGACAATATGCATGCATGCAAAACACAAAGAAAAAGATTCTGTGTAGCTAAAATACAAAGAAACTTTCTTCCTTTAAGTGTTATCGATTACGTTTTGCTCACTTCGTTGTTGCATACGTCAACATCTTTCAAACGGAAGGAGCTGCACGAGCGCTGGAAGGAAGAAGCGAAAAGATTACTGAAAATGTGAGGGTCAGAGAAACATCCGACAGCAGGGGATGCATTGAAAAGATAAATGAAGATGCTTTTGTTAACAAATCTGCCTGCCCAAGACCAGGCGAGATAGCAGGCAGAGATACTTGCATGGGCTTTGATAACAAGGGGAATAAAGAATGTGGGGCAGATACTCACCTGGTGTAAATCAGCACAGCTGCATTGACCACTGTGGAGCTATGCCAATTTACACCAGCTCAGGGTCTGTCTCTATAACTTGTCTCCAAGATGGTCCTTTGAAGGCAGACTCTCAGGCCTTTAGGGAGAGCAGCTGCAGTTCATTACTGTCACCCTAGGGCAAAGAGAACAGAGATGAGAGAATCTCAGAGGGAGAAGGGTGCTAAGTTGCTAAGCAAGGGGAAGCAAAGGGTAAATCAGTCACTCTTCTGTAAATGCAACCAAACTTTTCAGCTGAAGAAAAGCACGTTACTATCTGCATCCAGATAACCCTCACCAAAAATGGACAGTTTCGGAACAGCTAGGTTGTGGTGATTTATAAATTCCAGGGCCAGAGAGAAGCACTGTGATCCACTAGAGTATCTCTCTAGGGGAAACAGCCAGTCTTGTTTTAAAAATTTCCAGTGATGGAGAATCCACCCCAGCCTTTGGTAAATTGTCCGAATGGCTAATTACCCTCATTGTTAAAAACTTGCACCTTACTTCTAGTCTGAATTTGTCTAGCTTTCACTTCCAACTACTAGATTTCGTTATACCTCTGTCTGCTAGACTAATGAGCTCATTCTCAAAGTTTTGTTCCCCATGCAGGTACTTATAAACTGTGACTATGTCACCCCTTCACCTTGTTATTGTTAAAATAACCAGATTGAACTCCTGCTGTCTATCACTATAAGATGTGTTTTCTAATCATTTAATCATTCTCGTGGTTCTTCTCTGAACCTTCTCCAGTTCTGGACTTGGGGACACCAAAACTGGACATAGGATTCCAGCTGCGGTCACACCAATGCCAAATACAGAGGTAAAATAACCTCCCTACTCCTACCCGGGATTCCCCTGTTTATGCATCCAAGGATCACATTAGCCCTTTTGGCCACAGTGTTTCATAGATTCATAGATATTTAGGTCAGAAGGGACCGTTATGATCATCTAGTCTGACCTCCTGCACAACACAGGACACAGAATTTCACCCACCACTCCTGCGAAAAACCTCTCACCTATGTCTGAGCTATTGAAGTCCTCAAATCATGGTTTAAAGACTTCAAGGAGCAGAGAATCCTCCAGCAAGTGACCCGTGCCCCATGCTACAGAGGAAGGCGAAAAAACCACTGAGGTTGCATGGGCACCTCAGCTAATTATCCACCATGACCCCGAGGGTTTTTCAGAGTCACTGCTTCCCCAGATAGAGTCCCCATTCTGTAAGTGTGCCCTACATTCTTCATTCCCAGACCTATACATTTACATTGGGCCATATTAAAAACACATATTGATTGCTTGCCCCCAGTTTACCAAGTGACCCAGATCGCTTTGTGCCAGTGACCTGTCCTTTTCATTATTTATCACTCCCCCAATCATTGTGTCATCTGCAATCTTTATCAATGATGATTTTCTTCCAGGTCATTGATAAAAATGTTAAATAGTATAGGGCCAAGAACTGATCCCTGCGGGGCCCTATTAGAAACATACCTGTACTGTGATGATTCCCCATCTACAATTATGTTTGGAGACCTGTCAGTTAGCCAGTTTTGAAGCAACTGAATGTGGGCCATGTTAATTTTATATTATTCTAGTTTCTTTATCAAAATGTCATGAAGTACCAAGTCAAATGCCTTATGGAGGTCTACGCATATGGTAGCAACACAATTACCTTTATTAGCCAAACTTATAATCACATCAAAGAAAGATATCAAGTTAGTCTGATCTATTTTTCATAAACTCAGGTTGATTGGCGTTAATTATATTACCATTCTATAATTCTTTATTAATGGAGTCTCATATCAACTGTACCATTATTTTGCCCAGGATCAGTGTCAGTTTTATAGACCTATAATTACCCAGGTCATCCCATTTAGCAGTTTAAAATATTATTATTATTTATTACCACTGTGATCGTGCCGAGAAATCTAGTCATGGACCAGGACCCCAGTGTGCTCTGTGCTGTACAAACACAGAACAAAAAAGATGGTACCTGCCCCAAAGATCTTATAGTCTAAGTATTAGACAGGAGAGTCTGGCTTTCTTCCAGTTTTCTGCATCTTCCTCAGTGTTTCAATAGTTATTGAAAATTGATCCAGAGAGCTCCTTGGCCAGCTCCTTTAAAACTCTTGGATGCAAGTTATGTGGACCTGCTGATTTAAAAATATCCAACTTTAGTAGCTGCTATTTAACATCCTCCTGAGCATTTGCTTATGTAAATCAGGAGTTTTTAAACTATTTACTACATTGATAGATTTTATCGGCAACAGAGACCATTATGTTCATCGAGTCTGATCTTCTGCATGGCACAGGTCAAACGATTGGACTTAGTGGTTCCTCCATCATGCCCATAATTTCTGGTTTCATAGTGGGCGCCACATCTTGGTGACAAGATTGTATCATGGGCATATCTCCCCTTGTAGGTGATTGCAAAGATTCCACCTGCCTTCCCATTTGCAGTCAAGTAGCCTCCGTGTGACAGCAACAGGAACTGCTCTATTGGGAAAGGAATTTTAAGTTCAAATATATTTTTATGTCCTTTTAATGTGATTTAGCAGCCGGGGACAAAAAGGAGGAGCCAGAACAACGTGGCCGGCAAGCTTCCTGCAGACCACCCACTCGGGAGCATTCAAAATCTGGCTCCAAATTGTGCAACTCATGCCCACCTCTGATATAATGAACTAATGACAGATTCAAAATCTTTCCCCACTCAAATGGAGAGGCTTTTGTCAATAACCATATGCTCTGCCTTTGGGATGGTGTTGGGAGAAAGGGATCCAGTGTGGACAAATAAGAACAGAGTTAACCTTTGGCCCTTCACTGGAAACGAACTGACTGCTTCAAGGCTCAAAAAACGTAGATCACAATTTCTTTTCAGCCATCATTTCCTGGTTTTGTGCCCCTCTTTATTTCCTGGCTCTGGGGGTGAGGACTGGGCCTGCCATTGCCAGAGGGTGAGAGAAAGAGCCATTTGCAGCTTCTTTCCAGCCCAAACAGCAGCAGAAAGGGACCCACCATCTCAGAACACAACACCCATGCACAATTCCGTTTTTCGCAGGCAGGTTTGTCCAGCGGAGAGGATGCTCGGATCACCACTCTGGTTGGGGGCTTAGCTGAGTCTCCAAGCCTTTTGAGAGAATGGGGCCTAACAGGTGCTACAGGCTCAGGATGGGGAGCTGTCATTAGTTCATGATATCAGAGGTGGGCACGAGTTGCACAATTTGGAGCCAGCTTTTGCATGCTCCTGCAGATTTCCCATTGAGAAAGCCCGGAGATATGGAGTCATGGGGATACTTTGCGCTTCCGCCGCTGCCTCTCAGCTGCAATTAAGTGTCGCAACGCGCCGGCAATGAAGTGGGGAAACTGAGGCCAGAGAGATGCAGTGACACCATGCAGGGCGTCAGGAGCAGATTGAGGAATAGACCGCTGCATCTCTCTGGCCCTCAGTTTCCCCATTTCATTTGCGGAAGCGCAAAGTATCACAAGGACTGGTTTACACTCCGGGCTTTCTCAATGGGAAATCTGCAGGGAAAGGCCCGTTTCTAAGCACGACCTTTCTGGTCTCCATCTCTCTCAGATTTTAATTACAGGCAATAAAGTATACAGCATTTAGGCCTAATTAACTGAAAACTCAGGAGCTGTATCAGGGTGGCCGTGGGAGCTCCACGCCAGGGAATATCAAGAAAGGTGCTGCTTATTGTCCAGACCACTTGCCTGATTGGGACATTATCTATTCTGTTGATCTATTGTCCCAATGCCCATAAATCTGACTTCCCCTCCCTGCTTTAAATCTTTATCTCTGCATGGCCTCAGCAGCAGAGCTGCCTGCAGAGGGGGAGCAGCCTTAGCATGCTGCCTTCATTCATTCCCCTGAAAGCCTCCAAACCACAGGGCCCCATTCCCGCCTGCACAGGTAGCGATCAATCCACGCTCGATACCGTGACGTGCGACACGTCCGCAGGACTCGTTAGCGTTGCTGAAAATAGCACCGTCTCTGGCACGGATTGGGTCACGCGGCTGATCGTTCCGAACCCATCGGAGCTGCTATTCAGTCGCTAATTGTTGGCACTCGTTATTGATGAGCAACTCTATACAAATCTTTATTGGCTGCCTAGAAAATTATTGCCCCTTTCTGTGAGCTGCCAATGGACCCAAAGCATCACAGAAATGGAGGGCTGTTGAAAGGAAAGGAACTCAGGGCCTTCCTCCTGAATCGGAGAGGAGACATGAGGCTCTCTGTGCTTGAGATAGGAAAGGGTATTCTAGCAGCTGATAGACCTGAGTGGCTAGCATAAGTATGGCTGCCCTCTACTGGACAGAATCAGAACTGCTTACCTGTGTGTCAAAGCCCCTACACTGACGGCAGAGATTCTCCATTGGCTCAAGTGCTAAAGGTCCTGCTCTTTGATCTCAGTTCTACCCTTGCTGTAGCTGTGATGTTCTGAGCGTCCATTGCCTGTATCACAGTGACAACCACAAAGAAGTGATTTGTTACAACACATATAAATTCCCACCTGCTCACCCTGCTCTCTGGGGTTCCCAAGTCAAGGGTTTGTTAAAGTGAGACGCTAAAGAGGAAAAATAAATCTATCTCCCAGCTGTGGTATGTGGCACAGCCAACGATCTGTATTTACAGCTGCCTGCCTCTGTATCCGTGTATTGATTTGCTCTAAGCATGAGCAAAGTGTCACTTCTGTTCTAACTGAGTGCTTTGCTGCGATAGCCACATTGAGCAAAGACAGGAACTCAGAGTACATTTTCCTGCAGAAGGGAGTTCCAGTTTGGATGCTGGAGGCCACAGTACAGAGTGTGACTGAACTGCTGATGTACACAGAAGCATTAGATTCATTTAATGACTCGTTCTGAGATGTGCTCTGTGTATGTAACTCCCATGGGCATGAGCCAAGGGAAATCAAAAGAGCATGGGTGATTTCCCTGGAAAATTCATTATGAGATCAGGCCCCTGGGAGGCTCATAGTCACAGAGAGTCATTGGCTAAAACTAAGCAAAGGAAAACTGAGGACGGACATCAGGAAAAGTTTCCTGAGAATGCAACTTACTAGACAGTGACAGGGTCCCGGTGAGCCAGCGAGCCAATACGCCAGCCAGGAAGGGCAATTAAAGCTCCAGTTAAAGTTTAGTCTTTACTTAGAGGTGGCTTTAGGGCATGAGGGAAAATCCTAAACAACAGCAAAGCAAGTCAGAACACTGGGTAACAACACCCTACCCAGGGCTCCCTTCAACCAGCCAGCTGGGAGGAAAGAGAACAGTATTCCCTTTCCTTCCTAGCCCCGTGCCAGATGAGCGAGGAATCTGGTAAGCCCTTATGTGCTGGAATGAAAGGAGCTCCTGTTTCACTCCCGTGTGGGAGAAGGCAGAAGCACAGGTAGACTGGGAACCATCCAGTAGTAGCTAGGACAGATGGGCTGGGTAACCCTCTAGTCTTTTTTCCCATGATTCATTTCCGTGACTCTCACAATACAGCTGCAGTTTTGATTGAAACGTTGGGCATGGAAATGATGCTGGCAGCGCCGAAAAATCAAAGCGAGGATAAAGTCCTTCCATCCGCCCGAGAGACTAATTCGAATGAGCTTCTTCTGCAGAGTCCAGTCCTCCTGCGTTATCTGAGCTTTATGCAAATGAGCTACAGCTTGCAAGCAGGCAAATAAGTGCGAGCAGGGAATAAACCAGCCAAAATATTGAGCAGGCTGCCGAGACATTATGGTGACAGGAATAGCCAGGTCAGATCAGATGAGGACAGACAGATGTCTAGATTAGATAAACAACAATTGTTAATTAATTATTATTATTATTAATTATTTATTTGTATTGCTGTAATGCACAGGAGCCTTAGTCATGGACCAGGCCCCCACTGTGCTATTATTAATTATTATTATTAGATGCTCTTGTGCCTTATGACACATGAGACAAGCCAGTGTTTCCCCTCCATCTGTCTAGTGCGGTGGTTTTTGCTCCATTGTACTCTACCTCCATGACAGCGACATCTTTCTCTATGGTTTTCCTATACACCATCGTTTATCTCCCTCCTTTCTGTCTTCCACCAAGTGGTATCGAGTCAAGGGCTTGTCTAGGAATATGGTATTTTGACATCAGTATAACATGCTGATCAAGTGTGTGATCAACAGGCATATCAAGTGGGGTCCCACAGGGATCGGTCCTGGGTCCGGGTCTGTTCAATGATTTAGATAATGGCGTAGAGAGTACACTTATAAAGTTTCCGGACGAGCTGGGAGGGGTTGCAAGTGCTCTGGAGGATAGGATTAAAATTCAAAATGATCTGGACAAACTGGAGAAATGGTTTGAATTAAATAGGATGAAATTCCATAAGGACAAATGCAAAGTACTCCACTTAGGAAGGAACAATCAGCTGCACACATACAAAATGGGAAACGACTGCCTAGGAGGGAGTACTGCGGAAAGGGATCTGAGGGTCATAGTGGATCACAAGCTAAATACAAGTGAACAGCATAACGCTGTTGCAAAAAAAAAAACCCATCATTCTGGGATGTATTAGCAGGAATGTTGTAAGCAAGACACGAGAAGTAATTGTTCCGCTCTACTCCGCGCTGATTAGGCCTCAACTGGAGTATTGTGTCCAGTTCTGGGTGCCACATTTCAGGAAAGATGTGGACAAATCAGAGAGAGTCCAAAGAAGAGCAGCAAAAATGATTAAAGGTCTAGGAAACATGAGCTATGAGGGAAGATTGAAAAAATTGAGTTTGTTTAGTCTGGAAAAGAGAAGACTGAGGGGGGACATGAGAACAGTTTTCAAGTACATAAAAGGTTGTTACAAGGAGGAGGGAGAAAAATTGTTCTTCTTAACCACTGAGGATAGGACAGGAAGCATTGGGCTTAAATTGCAGCAAGGACGGTTCAGGCTGGACATTAGGAAAAAAGTCCTGTCAGGGTGGTTAACCACTGGAATAAATCACCTAGGGAGATTGTGGAAACTTTGTCATTGGAGGTTTTTAAGAGCAGGTTAGACAAACACCTGTCAGGGATGGTCTAGATAATACTTAGTCCTGCCATGAGTGCAGGGGACTGGACTAGATGACCTCTCGAGGTCCCTTCCAGTCCTACACGTCAATGATTCTATGCCCAAATCACTTCAGCCTTCTTTCTCAAATCATTGCCTCTATAGTCTGTTAGCCAGTCCCACTGTGCTAGGCGCTGTATGAACACAGAACAAAAAGACAGTCCCTGCCCCAAACAGCTTACAATTCAAGTATAAGACAAGAGATGACAGAGGGATACAGGCAGACAGGAGAGGACAATACTGGTCAGCATGATGAGCAGTGGCATCAGCACACCAGTCGCCTAACCATTGTCAAGTGTTTTTGTAGACGTCATGGCAAAGCCGGGTATTGAGGAGGGCTTTGAAGGAGGATAACGAGATGGCTTTGAGGGGCCACATGGGAGGACGCATGAAAGGCTTGTCAGAAAATTTAACATGCAGGCGATGGGGGCTGGGCTAACGAGCTGCTCAGAGACAGGAGTTGACTTCTTGCTAGTGAATGAGAGATGATGGGTCGGGTGGGGATAGGTCATGAAGGGCCTGGAAAATGCAGACAAGCAGCTTATGTTTGATGGGATAAAGACGGGGGAGCCAGTGTTGGATGCAAAGAGGGGTGACACCATCGAAGAGACAGGCTAAGACGTTGATCTTTGCAGAAGGATTCCGAACGGATATGAGTGGGGCAAGGCGGCATTTGTCAAGAGAGACAGATGGTTGTTTCAGTAATCGAGACATGAGATGACAAGGGTTTTAGTGCATGGATGGACAGGTGTGGCACTCTGTCCCTCAAAATAGCACCCTGGAACCCCAATATTCACTGCTATAGTCTGATGATGGTATGTTTGGGACAAAGTATGCCTTTGTGGGGTATCATTTCAAAAGTCTTGATCCGTTGAACATGACTATCCTGTTGGATTGCATGTACGATCATTGTGTGTGAAGTTATGAAGCATTGCTATAGGCTTGTTACTGAAATATGTGGTAAGCCTGCCTTTCAGTGGCAAGCAAGGAGCAACTAACACTGTCAAGAGAGATTTACATCAGGACCAGCCAGACACGTGTTGATGGCCCATCAAGAAGAATCCACTCTCCTAGAGAGAGACTCCTCAGGGGGCACATGTACACAATGGGGACTACCTAACCCCCCATCAAAGCAAGGATCTTTCTAGCATCTGATAAGAAAACATAAATGAGGGTTTCAGAGTAACAGCCGTGTTAGTCTGTATTCGCAAAAAGAAAAGGAGTACTTGTGGCACCTTAGAGACTAACCAATTTATTTGAGCATAAGCTTTCGTGAGCTACAGTTCACTTCATCGGATGATGAGGGTTGATGGCATCATCACTGGGACTCTCTCCTCCCCCACCTACGCTGAAGGCAACAAGAATGCTGGGAAGACAAAGACTTTGAACTCAGGAGACTGGTCCCAGGCTGAGAAGGAAATTCAGCCTGTGTATTAAGAACTGCAACCTACCTGGAACATACAGTGTGGTGAGAAAAGCTGTCTGATTCAAATCTTGCTTACCCTGTGCATGTTAAAATTTAGACTGTGATTCTACTTTTATTTCTTATGTATCCAACGTTGACCTCTGTGCCCAACACTTACAGTCACTTAAAATCTTCCTTCCTGTAGTTAATAAAATTATTTTAATGTTTTATCCTGATCAGTGAATTTGCCTACAGTGCTTGGGGAATCTGCTTAGATTACAAAGGCTGGTGCAGGTCCAATGTTCTTTGACGAAGGTGAACTAACTAATGAGCTTGCGCTGTTCAAGAGAAGGTCTTGAGCAGTATGAGACAGTATATTTCTGGGGTGCAAGTCTGGAGGCATGGGAGTTTTGCTGGTGTTTCCCTGTGTATAGTTCATGAGTGGCGTGGAGAGCATTCATGCAACTTAGCTGGGTGTGTCCCTGCACGCTGGCGGCTCAGTGATAACAGTCCCTGAAGAGGTTTGCTGCTTCTCACTGGCAAAGCATTGAGAGGGACAGCCCAGGCTGGAGAGGTGAGGGGGCACAGCGGTACTCCAGTTCCAGGTTGTACCCCGGGGATCCCGTCATAATAGCAAAGCCCGTATCTCAGAAATGTCATGCAGAAAAAAACAGAAAGACATAGCGTGACATAGACATAGGCCGGATGTGAGGACTGAGACAGATCAGCATCAAAGATGATCCTGAGTCTAGCCCAGTCTCCTGTCTCTGACAATGGCCAGTCCATTTGCTTCAAAGGAAGGTGCACGAAATCCTGCAAGAGGCAGTGATGGGATAACCTGCCCTATAATCGGTACAGTGCCTGACAGACAGACAGGCAGCAAAAGTGGGAATTCTTTGGACTCAAGAGCAAAACAATCACTTACTAAAATCCAGTAAAAATAAACTATTATCCCATGCTTCCCACACTTCAGAAAGACAAACCAGAATACGGTGCATTATTGACACAACAGACTCACTAAAGTCTGATCGCTATCTCATCAATTATGCCGGGTAATTTACACAACATGGCTAATGTCAATAATGCAGCCTGGCAACTTTATTCCACGGTAGTATAAAAAAACAAAACAAATAAGGCTCTCTTAATAGGGGAGCCCTGTGACTCAGTCCTGTGTGAGTACGCAGTGTCTCCTGCAGGATGGAATGCATTTGCCCGATGCTCTCTAATGGGGATTGATGGTAAAAACCGAGTCTGCTGAGAACCAGTTCCACTTGCTTTCCATGAGCAAAGCTGACTTGACATGACATCCAGTAACAGAGCAGGGTGAGTCTATCAACATCCATTCAGAGCTCAGAGACAAACTGCATTTGAATGGCCTAAACACACACGGCTACTGCAGAAGGCATGATGTATTAGTAAAGGAACAAGCAGATTGCATCCCACTGAACTCAACGGCAAAGATCTCAATGAATTCAATGGTATTAAGCCTTAGGCCTTTGGTCTTACGACCTGCAGGCATTTTGCCTCAAGGTATGATCTTAGCTCCAGTTAGCTAAGCAGCATTGGACCTTGTTGGTCCATGACATCCATTATGGACTTTGCTGTTGCTAGGTGGAAGGTGTTCAGATACTACTGTGATAAAACCCTGGGAGAAAGTGTAGGTACTTAGAAGGCTAAAGGGTGACTTGATCCTGGCACAAATGTGCAGGAAATGGCCCAACTTTATTATCATGCACATTATGTAAAGAGTTGTCACTTTGGATGGGCTATCACCAGCAGGAGAGTGAATTTGTGTGGGGGGGTGGAGGGTGAGAAAACCTGGATTTGTGCTGGAAATGGCCCACCTGATGATCACTTTAGATAAGCTATTACCAGCTGGACAATGGGGTGGGAGGAGGTATTTTTTCATATTCTCTGTGTATATATAAAGTCTGCTGCAGTTTCCACAGCATGCATCCGATGAAGTGAGCTGTAGCTCATGAAAGCTCATGCTCAAATAAATTGGTTAGTCTCTAAGGTGCCACAAGTACTCCTTTTCTTTTTGCGAATACAGACTAACACGGCTGTTACTCTGAAACTTGCCCCTTGAGGGACCCTCCTTCCATCTAACCAGCCTCCCCCTCTCATTTAGCAATATAAAATGACAGGATTGCTGTGAACCCCCCTGGACACATGTTCACAACCCCCAGATTAAGAACGGATCTTCTAAGCCGACGGAGGTATCTGTCTAGAAGGAGATCTCCTTTGCTGTACTGGGTTTGCAGATCCATGGCTTGTCTAAGGAACCCTGATTTCTTACTTTCTGTGGGCGGTTTCCTTTATCTTTTCTAGTGCTGTCAAGTCTCATTCCCCACTCCGGCACTTCGAGTGCAGAAGGTGGGGGCCCGCAAGGATTCTAAAAATTAATACTGGCCACTCCAGGCTTGTATTAAACTCCCACGGTTACAGCTTCTCTCTGACCTTGGATGGGTAGATGCTGCCACCACCCAAGTGCAGAACCCCTTTGAGAGTCCAGGAAGGCGCACTTGGGAATTCCTTCCTGTGGGGTACCCTCAAGCCCTGTCACACCCCCTCCGGGGAAGACCTGAGAAAGAAAAACAAAGGAAATCAGCTGTTACCACCAGATAATTAAACAATGTGGGCACAAACCCCTTAAGACATAAAAATCCAATTCTGTTCTTTAAAAAGGTAAATTTTATTAATAATTAAAAAAAAGAAAGAAAATACATCTGGGAACTCAGGTTATTGCTAGATTTTTAAAAGAGCAACTACGAGGATTAAGCACCAAGAATAGCTTCCTTGAGATCCAGCTTAAAGGTCACAAGCAAAACAAAAGCACCTGGGGTTAGCACAGAGTAGTCCACAAGCCATAAAGAAATAAAAAGAGATAAACTTAATCGTGTCTTCCTAGACACTTTTCATGATCTACTTACATAGCTGGGGTTTTAAATGAGTCGTTTCTAGGTGTGATGCCGAGGATTTTTCATAGCATTTTACAGCATCGCTAGTGCCCTGTCTGCCTCTCCCCAAGAGAACAACAGACCAACAAAAGGGGAGACTTTGTTCAAGTTTAAAAAGTTCTAGCCTTCCCATTGGCTCTTTTGGCCAGGTGCCCACTCCCTTCCTTTTACCTACGCCTCGCAGTGAGACTTTTTAACCCTTTACAGGTAGAGCAATTAGAGAACAGCTACTAAGAGGGATTTTATAGCTACTGGCTGGCTGAATGTCCATATAAGGGAGCTACCCCACCCCCCCTTCATTTATCACAAGTGCATTTTAATTTTCCCAGCTGCATCTCTGTTCAGGAACATTCACTAACTAAAATGAACATAGAGGAAGAAAATAACCCAGGATGACGAGAGGAGCCAGGCAGCTAGATGGGGTGCATCAACTTTGGAGTGGGATCAAAGGTGACATCTTGCATCCAAATCTTCCTCCCTCCCCAAACATTGATGGTTCGGATAAAACAGAGCCCAGGTCCAAACAATTCCTGGTTTGGGGTTTGCCAAATCCAGACTAAGCCATTTTGCCTATTATACAGCTCTTATTTTTACAAATTATTTACACAGCGCTGTTAATTAACACACTTTACAACAGTGAGTTACGATCACCTGCCTCAAAGATCTGATCGGCTAAGTAAGAAAAGACAGGAAAAATGCAAGACGAGATCTTGGACAAGATGGTGGGGGGGAATGATGGGTAAGGAAATAATGGAAGGGAAGAAAGGCAGGGCAAAATGAAAAAACTTTTTATCTGCCTAGGCATTTGGGCCATGATCATCCCCAGAGCTATCTAACCAGCCACCCCCTGAGCCAACCCTGGTTTGATTTTGCAGATCAGATACCTGACCACTAGGGGTCTGCAGAAGGGAAATGCACTTCCCTTTGCATGCCTCTGACCAGATCTTTACATTGCTGTGTGGGTGGAATGTTGTGAAATTTGCTACCTCTCTTGCTTGTTTGAAATGGTATTGCCTGCAAAATTAATGGTCGGGTTTCTAAAAGGGATTTAAATTTAATAATGGGGGGGGGGAGGGAGAGGAGACAAATGGCTCCACGAGGTGCTTTAGCAATCATCTTGGATTTGTTTTGCTTCGTGGCTCTGTCACTGTGAGTGGCAGGGAGAGGAATATGGGCTGGACAGTTTAACTCAAGAGTGGGGATTGTTATCAGAAGCCACCGCTGGAAATTCATTCCCACCCGTCATCAGTGCAGTGATCCTACAGCCCATGCAAGTTGCTAAGTGTTACTTTTCACTTTTTAATGAGATTCCTTTGTGTTTGGAAATATGGACCTGGTCGTAAGCCCATTGTAGCTTTCGCAAGATTCCATCGGCTTCAGACCAGGCCATGTGGGAATGTCACCAGTTCACCCTCTTTCTACAGTCCTAAAAAGCTCTTTCGAGCCAGACCTGCCAATGCCACCAGTGCTCAGGCAACACCTGAGGTAGCAGGTCAGTCTACACTCCCAACGCAGCCACCTCTTTTTAAAAGATTATGGTACTTACGCATGCACCAGACTTTAAGCACCTGAATTGTCCTGCTGGAGACAAGATTTGGTACATGAAGAAACTCAGATGCGGAAAATTGTACCAGCAAATTCATGGGTGCCCAAAGCTGCAGCCACACTTTTAGAGGCCACTTTGATAAACTGGGCCCCAAAAGCTTTCCCAATAGTATTTTAAAAAACTAAATAAAGTCAATGGGGAGTCGTTAGCCCTGCACTGACCACCTTGGAGACAGACATTCTGCATCTACTGAATAGATGGTAAGTGACAATGTCATCTTCCCCACACTACCCCATGCTATTATGTCTTTTCCTTATCCTGGAGGGGCCACTCTCTACAGGTGTGGGGTTACTTGTGGTTCGAGCCCTAATTAGCTCCTAGTCTCTACAAGTGGGTCAGTTGTGCCAACTAGGGTGATGTCTTTGGGCTGTGGATATCTGGGTGGAGTTAAGGGAACGTCTGAGGTGATTATCTGAACTGATTTGTCTAATTTAAACTCCATCCACCTCCCAGTGGCTCTGGATGACCCTGGATTTTTGGATTGACCTGGATTTCTGGTCCCATGCAGAGGAGGTTGTCATATGGTGCCTACTGTACTTTCTTCCTGGAGAATTCACACTGCACAACTTTCTGTTGTTTTCATAGACAGATTAGATAGTCTGTCACTGTAATTAGCTTTCAGGCTGAGCTTGTTTATTCTGATTTTTAATGTACAAGAAAAAACAAGAAACAGGATAAAAGTTCATTCATTTTTGTGACAGTGATAATTAACAGCTTATTAAAAGAAGAAAAACAAATGAGTACAACTCGTCTCTGCTCTTCTGACAATACAAGATCTCAGGCACCAACTTTATCCATTCTCGTGGCACCGGAACAGAAGGAGAAGAGTTATAACATCCATCTCGTCTCAAGAAACATTCATCTTCTATAATCTTGATTCTTCCTCCCGTTCAGTAGATCAAGTCATTTACACAACATGGTTTGTCTAGTAAGCTTCATGCATTTACTTTAAAGCATAACGACACGGATGATGGGCTTCAGTGAAAGCAGTACCTATAAAAGTGTGCCTAACTATGCACTCTGGTACCTAACTTTTGATACTCGAGTATTTAGCGATGCAAGAAGAGCCTACCCCACGGTTCACAAATGAAAGCTGAGATTCTCACATATTCACCTGAACCACAAGCCGAGGCGCTAACAAAAACGTGACATATTGCACATTTCGGGGTGAAATCACGTGAGTTGACAACACTATGTTACAAAAAAAACCCACCTGTTTTACTTTCTGCTATTTCCCTATGGGATTAGGTCTTGCATTTCTCTTTGCTTGGACCGTGAAACTAGATGAGCCAGTTTCACTTTTGTTTCACTTTCTAGGTCCCTGGTACATGCACAAGACTTGAGTTACAATCAGAGCTAGAGGATGTTTGTTGAAAAAAACTTTTCCACTGGAGTAGGTGGGGGAAAATTCCCAGCAGCCGAGCTCCCAGTTCAGGAAAGTACGTTAGCGCATGTGAAGCATGTGAGTAATCTGATGGAGGTCAATGAAACCCTTCAATGGCTTTAAGTTGCACATGTGAGGACAAGTGTCTTCCCAGATCTGTACCCAGTCTTGTACGCAATTGGGGGGCTTAAAGAAAGCTGTATCTTGGGCCAAATTTGACCCAAAAGTGTCACTTCAAAAGCCAAGGTTGCCAAAATACCGAGACCAAAGCAGAACTCCACATCCTAGAGCGAAAATGTCCACACCCCACAATTACTGACGTAGCCAGCTTTAATTGCACATACAGACACACAGACACTCGCCTTGTAGGCCGTCCCAGAGGAGAGGACAAGCCTGACCGGGCCAGGAGACTGCACTCTCCTTTCATCCTTCCAGCCCAGGATGGATGGACATTAGCGGGGCGACATAACGCTTCGCCCACTGCAATTTGCAATGTCCTTTGTACACGACTGGCTGCTTCACAGCACCACCCAGTGGCCTCAGGGCAGCCATGCACACAGCCCCAGGCCAGAGTTTCCCCTTCTTGGATTCCCAAATAAACACCCCACAGCAGGGTTTTTCCAGTCCCATCACAACAGCCCTCCTTAGGGTCTGATCTTTTAACTTAACATTCAAAACAAAACACAAACACCCCTGGCCTGGACAGAGCCCTTCCTGCCTTAGCAGGCTATTCCCAGCCCTTCGTAGCTGGAGCCATTCCCCTGATCTCAGGGTCGCCCTGCAGGGACCTCAGGTCCAGCTCATTGTGTCATCAGGGGTTGGCTTGGCCCCAGGGTCTCCAACCCAAGCCACCCTGTCACATCCTTGGTGTGTGGCTAATCAGGTTTTAGTCTCCGGGGCTGTCAATCCAGATAATTTCCCCAGCGATAAATTCACTGGAAAGCGTTTGTGTTAACCTAGTGCTTCAGAGGCAACATTTGCAATCCAGAGATAAAACCCCAAAGCCCCGGGGTAGAGACATTCTAAATGGGATCATTGCTCCCCCAGAAGAGGGCCTCGCGCTGGAGCGATGCAACATTATCTCCAGTGGTCGATAAGGCATGAGAGGAAAGGAAGTAATAATTACAGGAACTCCATGTCTTATGGCGTGTGTCTGGGGTCGGCCAGAGATCAGCCATGTTATTCAACTGCCATCAGCTGCTGCAAACAGTGCGTGCTTAGCCTTGGGGAAGGAGGCAGCTGTGTTGAGAAAATGGCTACAGTATTTGCATTTGGCATTTGAAGTCCTTTGCTAATTACACTTGATTTTTATGAACCCCAAGGTTTGGTCCCATCTCTGATACAACGTATCCATTCCTGCCTCAACCCTGCTAATTGCGGGGCGGGGGGGGGGGAGGAGTTCTTTGTCTAGAACTAGCATTTTATGCTACTGAGGAGGGATGGTTTCCAGGGTAGGGACCACAATCTGGCGCTCAATCCCATGACGATAGTCACCTCCGGTTCAAATGAGATCTGTTGAGACAGGGCGTCAGGAACCCTGAGTCCTCTTCCCGGCCTGGCTGTGATTGGCTGAAGTCACGGTGGGTGTTAAGTGATTACAGGGTCTCTGCCCAGGGAACTCTGCATCGGACACTCGTGCATAATTTGCCAGCCCGGTTTGGGCTCTTGTTTCGTCGTATTAGGCACTCCTTCGTGACGGAGATCCCGCCTCAAGCCTCCAGCCGGTCCTGGTCCCCTTAGCCTCCTTCCAAATCCCTTCCCCTTCATCTCCACAATTCATCTCCCTCCCACAGCGACCAGCTGAAGCTAAAACTGGCTCACCTGGGGTGTTCTCCCGGCTCACAAGGCGATTATGGCCAATTGAGCAGCACAATGAATAGACACGCGTTGCAGTTATGATTCAAACGCCTTCATTAAATTTAGTCACTGTCTCCCGGTACCAAGCGATGGTGCCTCTGGTTCGCGCTCGGCGCTGATGACTAATTGCAGTGCAGCAGCTATTAGACTAGGTGAAATGATCTGTGTGCCTCCCAAATAATGGTCTGTCAAGCTGCACTCGCCCCAAATCAACTTGACAGTCCAAATATTAGCTTGTTTGGATGAATAAACCCAAACTTTCTTACTGCCTGGTGCTTGGCCTGAGACACTGAGGAGCTGCCTCGTTAATTGTTAGGGACCGGAGGCACCTCCGAAGCTGGGAAGGTTCAGAGAAGCAGCCGGACGTACTGGAGGAGTCGTGTTGAAGGCAACAATGGTTAAAACACCAGAGGTTAGTTAGGAAATGGCAGCTGGGACTGCGAAGATCTGAACAGAGCAGCCATTGCTGGACACAAAGAGCTGAGCTTCCACCCTGCCCCCAAACTCTCCAGCAGGACATTGAGAGTCGACACACTCCAGGGTCTGTCTTCACCGAGCAGCTGCCCCGGTTCTGGCTCTGAGAGCCCGGGTTAGCGTCACCTGAGTGTGAGCATCCCCACAGCAAAGCCCTACCTACCTCCCAGTGTCAGCAAGGTTTCTGCATTCGCCACGTGTGTCCGGAGGGGTGGAAGGTAGGCCATGGTTCTTTGCAGGGTTACGTTCTAGGATTCATACCTGGTCAGCTGTGGCCAGTGTGGGAGAACTTCTCTGCCCTCTCAGGGGCATTGTGGGAAGGCACTGGAGGACTACCAGCACTTGGATGGGTTAGCATGTGCCCGCACTACGAAGTGGGTGGGTTCCCACCTGAGCTAAAGTGGACCCCAGCTCCCCCGCCACCCCCCAGACCTGCCAGCGAGTCCAGGCTTCAGGCACTTTCAAACCTGGATTATAGGTTTTCCTTTGTGGATGGTAGTGGGGTTGGAGCTAAAATCCAGGTAAGAGCCCAGATTAACAGTGCAGTGAACACACACACCCCCGAGCCAGAAGCCAGGATGAACTCTTACTCGCTGCTTGCACTCTGAGGGCAACATATTGGAAGCCTGTGAAACTTGCCTTTTCCAAATCACCTGTGTAATGGGCATCTCCTTCCCCGTGGTCTGATTCACAAAGTCTCCAGTGGTTTGGCCGCTGACTCGAATGCATCTGAGCCACTCTGAGCTGGAAATTGGATCTGCAACTCTCATGGCAACAGAACACAGAGACGCCCAGTACTTCCTGATACAATTTGCTGTCAGTGGTATAGACGGAGGGGTCAAATCGAGGGGGGGAGAAGCAGTGGGGCTCTTCTGAGCTCCACCCACAAAATAAGCTCCACCCACAGACATCCCCAAAATGAAATATGGCTTGTGGTAGGTTGTGCAGATGTTCAAACTATGATTGTGCACCCATCTGAGCTCCCTGAACTTGGCTGCCCTCGGCGGGGCATGAATAGAGGCAGGCTTGGAACCATCAGATTTTCATCGGTAAATCTTGATTTCACCGTACACACACAAAGCCACGAAAACGATATTTCCACTGACAATCATCGAAATTGACAGAGAGGCAAAGTAAAGAGAAATGCAGCTTGAGAACTTATTAGAGTTTGATTTAAGGTTATGTATTTTGTACTCCTTGACGTGTGATGTTGACTCCCCCCCCCCCCATAATTCCATAAAAATGTAAATCGATTAAAAAGAATTTAAATGGCTTAAAATAAACATTGCTAGTATCCATCGAAATAATAAAAAATAAAAATTGAATTCTGCCAAGCCTAAATATGGGGTCTGCTGGGCTGCCTCATGACTGAAAATAAAATTATAAACACCAGGTTTATCTCCCAAAGGCCACCCACCTGCAACACCAACATAAGCCATCAATCACAGTAAACTACGCAGATCTGCAACCTTCCTGATCCTTTCTTTCCTGGAGAATGAAATGGTTAACAATGTTGTCATTTCATTTCCCATCTCTGTCCACCTGAGTGAACTCCTGCCTGAGCTGAAGGGGGCAAGTCACACCTCTCTCAGCTATTCCAGGCTCTCTGCAGACTCAGGCAAACATCCCTCCAGGAGGCCCACTCAGTTCACATGTTTTAGGTTTTCTTTGC
Organism: Lepidochelys olivacea; assembly: GCF_965140295.1. NCBI lineage: Eukaryota > Metazoa > Chordata > Testudines > Cheloniidae > Lepidochelys > Lepidochelys olivacea. Next base: position 5,324,363 of record NC_140419.1, read on the forward strand.
CACCATCACAGACACTTAAAAACAAATTAGAGCTGAAATTATGGAACAATAGCTCAGAGAGGTGTGAACGGCCTCCTTCAACGCAGCAAGGGGCTAGCTCAGGTGGACATTAATTTACGGGATGTACAGAGAATTTGTAGTGGCTTTGAAAACACACAAAAAGCCATGGCCCAGAGGGGAATGATGCCACAGGGTATGGGAAAGCTTTGCAGTTAGCACAAGACTATACTGCCTGGTAAGTGCACTGATCAGTATGAGCAGAGAAAAGATCTGCCTTATCCAACCACCATGGGAAGGCAAAGGCAGGATGGGATGACCAGCCCCCCCTTCCCCCGATGGTTGAGAGGAAGAGGTTAAAAAAAGGGATGTGAGCAAAGGAGGAAGGCAGATCATGGGGATTTGTTGGGGGCAGAGGGAAAGAGTCTTTGAGGAGATGGGTAAGAGCTATTGGGGGGGGGGCTTCCCCAGAATTCATTTACAGGATCCCCCCTCCCCTATCCAGACATTGGCATGATGTACCCAGAATGCCATGGGGGTGCCTCGCTAATATCCTGCACAGGAACTAATCAGGAAACACAACATTGCAGGGTGGGGTCTATTTATAGATTCCAAGGCCAGAGGGGACCACTGTGATCAGCTAGTCTGACCTCCTGCATAACACAGGCCAGAGAACGGCCCCACAATAATGCCTGGAGCAGATCTTCTAGAAAATTCTCCAATCTTGATTTTAAAATGGTCAGTGCTGGGGACTCCACTGCAACCCTAAGTACTCTGGGGGTTCCCATCTAATTAGCTGCCTAGAGAGTTTAAGAAGCATCTTGATTTTAAATGGGGCATAGGGATAATTTGGAAGAAGCCCCTTTACCTGCCCACAGGTTACTCCCTGGGGATGAGGAAACTCCTTTACATTCCCCCGTCCCTAGCTCTGCACTAGCCGGTTTCACATCAACTAAGTACCTTTACAGATTCACTAGCTAAATGTGCACCTTAATCACAGCCGAGGGGGAGCAGCTGTCGGTGACCTCTAGCGAGGAACGGCACCGTGGTGACAGGCAATTCTTACATCTCTCCGAAATGTGCTGCCCCAGTGTCTGGCTAGCTCTGCACAACCCACTGCCCCCCACTCTGAACAGGGAATTACAAAAGCAATTACCCACATTCATGAAAACTGCCACTCCAGCTCGACTCTCTTCTCCCCATGGCACCTTGCAGCAGCCCATTCTAAACTTTCTCCCAACATGCCTGCAGCCCCCAGAGCCCCATCCAGCCTCTTGTTGTTGGTACAGCTTCAGTCAGCAGGATTCAGGATGCTGGAGCGGTTCTGTCCCCAGTTACTGCAAGGCAGCTCCTTAAATTAACTCATAGAGAGCTTTAATCCTCAGAGCGAGCCAAGAGAAGAGGGTGATACCACCAGTAACTCCCTTAATCCTGGGGCTGTCAAGTGCCCATTCAGCCTCCAGCTGAAGGTAGAGCAGCTTCAGGGCTGCTCTAAGTTTCACTTGGCTGCAGAAGCCCCCAGCGGGCGATTCTGGCTGCTGGGGTTCAATGGAGTGCAGAATGTTCTGGCCACACGCCCTTTCTGGTCCTGACATGACACTCTTCCCCCCCAGCCCCGATGCTGACCCTTGAGCTCCCAGAGATTTCCCTGTACAAGAGGCTGGCCAGATTTAAGTCTGATTTGCCTCACCAGAGTGGAACAAAGCACAGTCTGGCCTACAGACGTGGCAGTAAGGTACAGAACCAGGAACCTTATTAATCACGTCTGTGCTGTGAGCATGAGCAGTTGGACCCAAGCTCCTAGAAGCCCATTCTAGCATGCCCTGGACTCTGTGAAATCTAGGATGCATTCCCTGGGTGCACAGCCCCTCCTTTGGTTGTTCCAAGTCCTGGTCAGGAATCTAAAGGGGATGTCCCAGGATATTACAGAATCAATGGACCTCGAGAGGTCTTGCCACGTCTTGTTTTTATACACCTGTATCTGTATTTCTTGGCTATTCACCTGCCCTTTCACTCCAGCCAACAGGTCCTTTCCCTGGGCTTGGGGCAATAGAAAGAATCCTCATCTCCCAAACACCCTTAGTAATGGTAGGTAGCAAACAATCATTCCAAACAGAGTGCAACCAACGCCCCAAGAAGTCAGGCCAGAGGCTCCCTCTGACCTCGCTGGGCTTTGATCAGGCCCCTTCTGAATAAATAGGAGTGGTGAAGAATTCAGAAAAATCGAGACCTGCTCGTGCACCAAAAAGGGGGAAATCTGAGGAGTAAATTGCACGTTCTGAACAGTTTATCCACTTTGATGTAGCGTCTGCACTCTACTTTAACCTGTTTGTTGCCTAGATTCTGAAGAGACCAGGCTGACCTCCTGTATAGCCCATGCCGGGAAACCTTACCTCATGATTCCTGGATCCAGCTCATCATTTCTGGTTAAAAAAATCCCTTACCGAGTTCCTCTTATTCTAGCACTCCCTACGCATTTAGGCTGGCGTTGAGGCTGGCTCTGTCCGTACAATCATCAACACTGTTTATTATGATTATTTATTATTCAGGTCACACTTGCTTCCCTTCAGCTGCCTTTTTTTGGTGAAGACGGAGAATCAGGAAAGTGTGTTCTGTTCGGATTTGCCAACTCTGTGCAGTTACCCTGGTCCGATTCCTTTGAGGGTGTGATTTTTCTTTCCTTCAATTTGCACAGGGCAGTTCATCCAGCAGGATTGCAAACTGCTTTAGCTATGTGACCCACTGTATGAGACAGGAATCATTTCATTGATGGCTGACGAGCAGCCACTTCTGGGGTGCAGCACAAGAGACATTTAACAGCACACAGCAACAGAGTACAACAGTTTAGGAGAGGAAGAGCAGAATCCTGTAACCAGTTAAAACTGTAGAGTAATCTTAGCTAGGGCGAATGTAATTATTCCACTTGGACACTGGGGCTAACTCTCTAACTCGTACAAAAAGCACCAGGGGAATTCTGGTCACCACACGGCAGGTTTATATCTTGGCTGAAAGCAGCTCAGGATGCTGCTTCAAGCTTTGGTTCAGCATCAATGGAGAAAGAAGAACTCCAGCTACATCATTGCATTGGCCTTCCGTCCATGCACGAATCATTCCCAGTGCTGCTTTGCTTTTTAACCGTATCAACCTCGCGGGCCAATGTAGCATAGCAACACACAGGCCTACCTGTGCTTAAAAAAGAAAGGAGAGAATTCATCACGCCTCATGGCACAGGAAAATTCTCTCACTGCATGTCACTGATCAGGAGCATTGTGACTTTCCATCCCCTACACATAGACACTAATACTTTCTCTACTCCTTTATTTTTGGGGTCAAGTATCAAGGGGTAGCCATGTTAGTCTGTATCCACAAAAACAACAAGGAGTCCGGTGGCCCCTTAAAGACTAACAGATTTATTTGAGCATAAGCTTTCGTGGGTAGACGTGAGGTTTTTACCCACGAAAGCTTATGCTCAAATAAATCTGTTAGTCTTTAAGGGGCCACCGGACTCCTTGTTGTTTTTATTTTTGGTGTCACTGAGCAGAAAACACGTCCATACATCTTCATTCCCAGAAAAGGCCCTTTCGCACCAAATCATTCAGCACTAATCCTTTTCGTTTTGCTTCTTCTACAAGCAAACGCCCAGCCGGGCATCTGTCTTTCCCTTGTAAGTCTCACTGGGCTGGTGGCAAAGTAATGTTTGGTGTGGCTGATAATCTTAAAAAAAGGACACAGTTTCTGAAAACCACCACAGAGCTGCAGACAGTGTAAAAAAAACCCAGAGGACTACTGATGTGATAAACAGCGATTAGCATCTGGATAACACGGTAGGGAGATGGGAATGCCGTACTGTTGACTGAATAATGCAGGACTTTAACATACGTTTGCAAAAGGTTCCCTAGTGGACTTGGATAGTAATTATTCGATGCACCGTCAATAGCACTGTACGTTGAATGTAACATGGTTATCATAGAGCTTTTATTACTACCATTTGTATGATCGTAGCCATGTCATGGCCTAGTCATGGCCCATTGTGCTAGGCACTGTACAAAGAACAAAAAGACAGTCCCTGCTCCAAAGAGCTTGCAATCTAAGAGACAACAGATGGATACAGACCGATGGGGAAGTATCACTGTGATCATTTCTACATTAAGGCAGGCTTCTGTTTTTCCCTTAACACTGGGACTGGCATGGCTTGGTCTGTATGAGGATTGCAAAGGTAACCTTGAGTACACAAGCACACACCACACCCTTCACTTGTGCACGAACACGTTTGCGCCTCTTGCTGACGTGGCAGGTAAGGTCTTGGGTTTCTACTAAGGGGAGTAACACCTTGGGTGTTTCCTCATCAACTGGAAGCAGTGGGAAGGCGTGGGGTCTGCCCGGGCAGTGCCATGTGGCTGGAAGGGTGTGGTAATCAGGCTTCCCGCAACTTGCGTTTCCTTGCTTTTTAAGGTTGTGCATGGCAGTGGATTCACACGCCCCTTCTAAATAAAGCTTCCACTAGCAAAGCTTTCCCGTTCCTCTCTCCCCCAAAGCTATTCCACACGAGGAGACCATTCCACAAAGACACCGAAAGGAAACATCACATTTTAATGAGTGACGGAGCAGTTCTCAATAGCTGTGGGAGAACACTTTTCGGCATGGCGTGCCATAGCGTCCTGATGGTATACTTTCCTCTGCTGAAGCGGCTGGCTATCCAAGAAGGGAGGGAGAACTCACTGGCTGGTGTTACGCCAACGGCTGCCTTGCTTTTGTGCTCAAGTGATGGTTTGATTTTCAGCTATGGAGGAAAGTGCCCATCTCACCTGTCTTTTTGAGCGGCCTCACAATCTTACCTAGGGACTGGCTTTGAGCTGGATCCACTTCTACATAGAATCATAGAATAGAATCATAGAATATCAGGGTTGGAAGGGACCTCAGGAGGTCATCTAGTCCAACCCCCTGCTCAAAGCAGGACCGATCCCCAATTAAATCATCCTAGCCAGGGCTTTGTCAAGCCTGACCTTAAAAACTTCTAAGGAAGGAGATTCTACCACCTCCCTAGGTAACGCATTCCAGTGTTTCACCACCCTCCTAGTAAAAAAGTTTTTCCTAATATCCAACCTAAACCTCCCCCACTGCAACTTGAGACCATTACTCCTTGTTCTGCCATCTTCTACCACTGCGAATAGTCTAGAACCATCCTCTTTGGAACCACCTCTCAGGTAGTTGAAAGCAGCTATCAAATCCCCCCTCATTCTTCTCTTCTGCAGACTAAACAATCCCAGTTCCCTCAGCCTCTCCTCATAAGTCATGTGTTCCAGTCCCCTAATCATTTTTGTTGCCCTTCGCTGGATTCTCTCCAATTTTCCCACATCTTTCTTGTAGTGTGGGGCCCAAAACTGGACACAGTACTCCAGATGAGGCCTCACCAATGTCAAATAGAGGGAAACGATCACGTCCCTCGATCTGCTGGCAATGCCCCTACTTATACATCCCAAAATGCCATTGGCCTTCTTGGCAACAAGGGCACACTGTTGACTCCTATCCAGCTTCTCGTCCACTGTCACCCCTAGGTCCTTTTCCGCAGAACTGCTGCCTAGCCATTCGGTCCCTAGTCTGTAGCGGTGCATTGGGTTCTTCCATCCTAAGTGCAGGACCCTGCACTTATCCTTGTTGAACCTCATCGGATTTCTTTTGGCCCAATCCTCCAATTTGTCTAGGTCCCTCTGTATCCTATCCCTACCTGCCACCATATTTACCACTCCTCCTAGGTTAGTATCATCCGCAAATTTGCTGAGAGTGCAATCCACACCATCCTCCAGATCATTTATGAAGATATTGAACAAAACTGGCCCCAGGACCGACCCTTGGGGCACTCCACTTGACACCGGCTGCCAACTAGACATGGAGCCATTGATCACTACCCGTTGAGCCTGACAATCTAACCAACTTTCCACCCACCTTATAGTGCATTCATCCAGCCCATACTTCTTTAACTTGCTGACAAGAATACTGTGGGAGACCATGTCAAAAGCTTTGCTAAAGTCAAGAAACAATACATCCACTGCTTTCCCCTCATCCACAGAACCAGTAATCTCATCATAAAAGGCAATTAGATTAGTCAGGCATGACCTTCCCTTGGTGAATCCATGCTGACTGTTCCTGATCACTTTCCTCTCGTGTAAGTGCTTCAGGATTGATTCCTTGAGGACCTGCTCCATGATTTTTCCGGGGACTGAGGTGAGGCTGACTGGCCTGTAGTTCCCAGGATCCTCCTTCTTCCCTTTTTTAAAGATGGGCACTACATTAGCCTTTTTCCAGTTGTCCGGGTCTTCCCTGGATCGCCATGAGTTTTCAAAGATAATGGCCAATGGCTCTGCAATCACAGCTGCCAACTCCTTTAGCACTCTCGGGTGCAACGCATCCGGCCCCATGGACTTGTACATGTCCAGCTTTTCTAAATAGTCCCTAACCACTTCTTTCTCCACAGAGGGCTGGCCACCTACTCCCCATGCTGTGTTGCCCAGCGCAGCAATCTGGGAGCTGACCTTGTTCATGAAGACAGAGGCAAAAAAAGCATTGAGTACATTAGCTTTTTCCACATCCTCTGTCACTAGGTTGCCTCCCTCATTCAGTAAGGGGCCCACACTTTCCTTGGCTTTCTTCTTGTTGCCAACATCTGATAAAGAGAGAAACGCTCTCTGGTTCCCTTTGTCTTAGGTGAACCCAGGCAGACCCAATGTCCTATTGACAGAAAGGGTTCCGGAGGCTTAATAGCAGCCGCATGTTCTGACACCTCTGGGGCTAAGGGGTGAAATTAACCTCTGTGCAGAGGGCTAGCACAAAGTCTATCCATCGCCTGAGTCCGACATGCTGGGAAAAGGAGAGAGTTTGAACCCAGATCAGGATTCCGTCCTCTTCCCTCTCCTGTCTTCGCTTTGAAGCAGGGAGAGTCTGAGTGCGTCAGGATCTCACTCTCCTATTTCTTGCACCGTGCTCCCAACCATGCCCCCGCTCATGTCTGTCACTCGAATGAATGTGCTATAATCACCCAGAGCTCAGAAAGTGTTTCTCTCTCAGGCGAAGGTAATGAGACCTGATTCCCCCAGCAGCCAGCAGCCGGAATACTAAAGTCTGTGCAGCCTGCATTCTGCTCTGGAACCATCGCAAAGAGGAACTCCAGCATCCAGGGGGGTATCGTCCTTCCTGGGCATCCAGCTGCAGCGCGCCCCATGGCTCTGTCTTAGCCACTTGGGCAACTGGAAATGAGCAGTATTGTAGACAGAGAACAGGGTAGCATGGAGGAAGAGGAAGTCACTGCTTAACCAAAGCAGTGGTCCATCCATTGCAACATCCACCTACCCGTGAAGGGAGACCTTACAAAACCAGAGCTCTAATTGGTCAAGTGGGACCAATTTGGGGGGAGGGATAGCTCAGTGGTTTGAGTATTGGCCTGCTAAACCCAGGGTTGTGAGTTCAATCCCTGAGGGGGCCATTTAGGGATCTGGGGCAAAAATTGGGGATTGGTCCTGCTTCAAGCAGGGGGTTGGACTAGATGACCTCCTGAGGTCCCTTCCAACCCTAACCTTCTATGATTCTATGATTCACTTGCTAGAGCTGAAGAGACTCTAGTCAGCAGTGCTAGAGACAGAGCTCCCCGGCCCCGGGGACGATGGAAGGCCTCCTGTTACTCTGCAGCCCTTCTCTCTTGCACACACACCCCAGGCACACCAGGAATGGTACTAGCCTCCCTTGGGTTTTGGATCGAACCCTGAGGCCTGGAGAACAAAGAGGAGGAGACTGAAGGAATCTCCCAGTGCAAACATTGAGGACTTCATGTTCCACTCTGGTCACTTTCCCCGCATACAAGGTGCAAAGACAGCACTGATGAATCCGGCAGTTTGGAGCGGCGGAGCTGGGAGAGCCCCTCCCTGACTGTTGCCAAAGGGCTCGGGTACCCGTAGCAGGAACGCGGGCTTCATGGGGAGCAGTCGTTCCGCTAAGCGGAGCTGAAAGTCAGTGAGCTGCAGCCCCACAAGAGGGGCCGGACCCAAAGCCCACTGGCATGACCAGAAAGCTGCCAAGGCAAAGTCAGGAGTCCTGTGTTCTAAGCCCGGCTCTAGCCACTCTGTGGACAAATCACTTTTCTGCTCTGTTTCTCCTTCCACCCTTTGGCTGGCTTGTCTATTTAGATGGGAAGCTCTTTGGGGCAGAGTCTGTCTCTGGTTAGGTGTTTGTAGCGCACCTACCCAAATGGGGGCCCTGATCTCCCGTGGGCCCTCAGCATGCTACTGGAATAAAAATCTTCCACTCACACATCACCAGGAGCTGCAGCAGAGGATGAGCAATGAAAGCATTAACTCCTGCGAACAGCACTAGAGAAATATCTGTCTGCCATAGCAGCAGCTTCATCCTTTATTTATGCACCAATCTCTTCTCTACAGATTCTCTTTTGAATTTTTCAGTGAGCCCCCTGGACGCCCCCATCACCCAGAGTGGTTTAAATTTTTACCGGTTTCCTCACACACATGTAGAGGCAGGAGGACTGTAATTAAAGCAGGCCAGGAGATTCAAAAATCAGTCCCCAGACAAGGAGATTTATTTTACCCTGATGGGAAATGCAAAAATGTCTGTTTTACAAGATGAAAATGACCAGCCTGTTGGTCGACTCAGTGACCTACAAGAATTAGAACAGAAAAACAAAATTAGTTTTTCACTAAAATCGCTTAACAGACTTTCCGCCAAGGAGCCTTGCTGTTAAAAACAAACTCCTAAAGGATGGCAGTTCCCATGGAGGGGCTACCAGGTTTTAAGAGGACACACAATAATACCACCTAGCTCTTACATACAGCTTTTCATCACTAGATCTCACACCACTAGTCACTCATTTCAATGTATTTATGTCCTCTGAACACACTTATAAAGTTGGACAGTGCCCAACTCTTATCCCCATTGCACTGATGGGAAACTAAGGCACCAAGACTAAGAGACTTGCCCAAGGTCACACAGGAAAACTGTGGCAGAGAAGAGAACTGAACCCCAGTCCTAAACTGGTGCCTAACCCTGGGCCATCCTTCCTCTCTGATGTCCAAAAGTTCCTGAAAAGAGAGCTTAAAAATATAATAAATTAAGGTCAAGGTTTGCAAACTGACTAGTCACTTGGGGTGCTTCAACTTTCAGGTCCCCACTTGGGACACCTGAGAGGGCTCTGATTTTCATAAGGCAGATCTGCAGCACTTTCTGAAAACCGCGCCCCTTAAAGTGGCTCAAGCTGGACCACCCAAAATCACGAGTCACTAAGATCTTGGCCTAACCCTGTATTAGGTCCCATTCTGCAACTGGATCTGCTAGCACTGACTGCTCAATTTCCTGTACCCGTGTCACATGAGAACCTACAAGTCGTGTCGCCCTCTAGTGGCTGACCCCAGTAACTATAACAGCCTACCACTCACTTGCAGTTTGAGGAGTCCTCCTGTGGCAGGGACTTATGTATTTGAGCAGAAGGACCCAGGTTCAATCCCCAGGGACAACTGTGGGGTCTGTAGGTAGGTGGCCACGTGTCTCCTAGACACAGTCATGATGGCAAACCTATACTGAGGGCTCTGGGTGATCTGGTTGTTCATGTAAATAACCAACACAACTCACTGACTTTGCTGAAGAAATTTACAAGAAATTTACATCGGATGAAGTGAGCTGTAGCTCACAAAAGCTCATGCTCAAATAAATTGGTTAGTCTCTAAGGTGCCACAAGTACTCCTTTTCTTTTTGCGAATACAGACTAACACGGCTGCTACTCTGAAACCATTTTCATCTTAGTTACCTCATTCTTATTCATTGTATTGCAGAGCTGCCAATGGGCTAGGGACTGTACAAATACGAAGCAAGGCAGAGCCCTGGCCCCAAAGAGCTTACGATATAAGAAGACAGGACAAAGGACGTATTATGAGCTCCATGGGGAAACCGAGGCACAGAGCGAGCGAACAAGTGACGTGTCCAAAGCCACACAGAGAATCTGTGGCAGAGCTGGACCTGAACCCCAAGTTCACAAGTCCCAGTGAAACGCAATAACTAGAAGACCCGCCTTTCCCCCCCATTCTAGAGCAACTTTGTTGAAGTAAGTGGGGTTACTCACAATTCAGTCCAGTCTCACGGAGATTAGAATCTGCCCCTTGTGTCTTTAATATCCTTCGAGCCTAGCCTGGCATTATAGACCTCCATCTCTCCGCATATATGGCAAGAAGACAGCAAGATAAAACAGCACTGACAGGTCCTAAAGACATGTCATCAGTCCCAGGGGGCACCGGGGGGGGGGTTTTTGCTTCAGGGGCAGAGAGGGAAAGTTTATTTGTTTTTTAACACACTGGAAGCTCTTTAATTGCACTAAGTTGTTTACCAAAGAAGGATGTAATTAAAAGTGAATGGATGTAATTTCTTTATCATCATGAATATTAATTAAAGATAAACACCGCATCAATATTAATTGAAGAGGGAATGGAAGATGAAAGGCAGGACTCGATCGGGGGCTGGCGTTTAAACCCTTGGCAAATGAAATTACCCAGAGACAAAGCAGAACAACAGAGACCTTCGGAACGAAACGAGGCACTGCCAGACTGGATCAGAGCCGTGGCCCATTGCGACGGAAGCGGAGCTGAAATGCGCGAGGCTTAGGAATGGCTATATCTTAATTCATGAGTATTGATAAGCAATATTGGTATGGGCTCTGTATAAGACCAGGTCAGTATATGGGGTTCTAAGGCTTTCCTGTGGGTATGCATTGTTCTAACTTGGATTGCGCTTAGTGGAATATTTGTTATACGCCTGTAATGCTTGTATCCCATGGGAACTGTATAGGAAGGCAACACAATGGCTTCCCAGAATACCCACATACACACAAGAAAAATAGGGCGGGGGGGGTTCTTGCTGATAGCTTCAAAGATCTTGTCTCCAGCACGCTGGAAAGCTGGGCTAGGAACTAGGGGGCAAAAGGAGACTAAAGAGTTAAAAAGGCACTCAGAGGGGGTGAAGAGGGTGGTCAGTTTCCCTTGTGAGCAGCTGTCTAGACAGACAGCCTGGGCCTCCCAGCCCCAGGGCATGGTGAGCCTTAGGGAAGAAGGAGGGATGCGTTCGCTATTGCTTTCAGAGGTCTTCACTGACGTGCTTTTGTCCTACATCAGTGATCCTTTGGTTTAAGGAAGCAGCTTGGTCGCTAAGTACAGCTGTCTTTGCCCCAGAAGGAAAGGAACTGCAGGGCCTGGGCCCAGGGCAGACCTGCTCTGGTGCTCACGGTTGCTACACAGGGGACTGCCACCCACCACCTGGTCTGAGAGTAGAAGCCTGTGTTTCCACCCCAAGAAAGAAGTGATCGCCAAGGCCTGAGACCTAGCAGGGGCGCACTCAGAGTCCAGGAGGCGCAGTTAACACAGTAGCAGACACCCATCCGGTCCAATAACCTCTCTCTAAGAATGACCGGCATCAGCTGCTTCAGGGGAGGGTGCAAGAAACCCCCTACTAGACAGTTCTGGAATAACCTGCCCATGGGGTGAGTTTCTTCCTGACCCCCATTAGTAAGTGGTTGCCTTAGGCCCTGAAGCATGAAGGTTTCTATGTACTGTTCTGTATTTTTTCAGTTCTCCCTGGCTGTTCTCATTGGCCTTATCAAGGTCTCATTCTTTCCTGAATCCCACCAAGCCCTGGAGCTGCCACGGACCAACCCAAACTACACTGGACAAGGCAACCCTAGTGCATTCACGCTCTGAGCACTGCTAACATCCCAGACAGGTCCAGGTAACCCAACCTTTCCCACGACTCCCACTGAGAAATGGCAGGCAGACAGTGGAAAAATGGATCCAAAGCCTGTTTCCTATGCACCATCCCCTTCTCTCCTCTCCTTTTTAAAAATCTTCACTTCTTAATTAATCTTCAGATCCTCATTTGAGTAACCAACACAACAGTGACAAAAATACATGGTCAATAGCCTAGTATAAGATCTCTGTATCTCTTCTGGGTATATTAGCTAGCTGTTGCCTATGTATTTTGATTTCTTTATGAATTATTATATGTATTACAGTAGTCTCTAGATACCCCACTGTAGTAGGGGCTGTAAGTATACATCGCACACACAGATCTACATTAAAAGAACATTAAGGCAGCAAAGCCAAGCACTGCAAAGTTAGCAATGCCAGTTTACAGTTGTCTTTGAAATCTGAATTCCCCCCACTCAGATGCAAACCTAATACCAAGAGAAGGGTGTGGGGTGGGACACAAAGGAAGACAGAGAAGACATGAGGCTTTTTCCCTTACAACACTCTATGTTCCCAGCTTGTAACTAGCATCATCGTACAGCACAACGGAAGACAGAACAGCCCACACTCCCCCAGAGATCTCTCAAACCCCTTTGCCCTCCAGGTAGCTGTTTATATAGAACTTCCTGGGTTCCCCCTCTGATTGGGCCTTGGGACTGCAGCCCTGCCTCGTTACCCCACCCTGCATAGCTGAGTGAGATCTGGGGAGGGACTTAACCCCCTGATTGCTGGTAGGCAGCCTCCACACAGTTCCTTAACACTACAAGAAATCCCCAACCTTACAGAAATGGGCTAGGGGCTGAAAATGAAATTGACCGGGGGGAATTTCACCATTCAGACTATAGCCACAATCCTGTAATGAGCTCTGCACAGGCCCAGGGGGGAGCTGGGCTCTCGTTTGTCTGAGCTGTGCAGCTGAAGTCTTAACCTTTCTAGTCCCAAAGACAAAGGTGAGACTAGCCCAGTGCCCTGATTACATTTCAGTTCAGGCATCCACCATCGTCTTCCTAAAATTCCCCTGTGACATTCTATACCTTGGGGGAGCGTCCTGTAACCCCCATATTCTTCATTTTTATACAATTGTGGTCTTACATATAAAGCATGCCTTGTAAGGTACCACAAGAAAGGTTATGATCTGTTGAAAGTCATTTCTCTCTCCATAGATGTGTATCATTGATGCATATGAAGTTATGAGAAGTGTGTTGTATGGTTGTCACTGAAACATGCTGTAAGTTGGGGAATCAGCCAGATATTAGCTCCCCAGAGGCAACAGCAAGGAAAGTCACCAACGCCCAGGCAGGGTGTCAACCCATCAACAGCCATTGTCCAGCAAGGGAGCTACAATGCTATGACTCACCTGCATGAGCCACACCAGGGGAATTGCTCAACCTTGCCTGAAGACTCAACAATGCCCGCAGACAGGCCTGGACTTGTGCTCCCCAAGCACATGGGACTGAGGGTATAAAACTGAACACAGGGGGCCCATGCTGTGCCTTTCTCCTTCACCCACCTATGCTGCAAACAACAAGGACACTCTGAAGACTTCAACTGAGGGGACTGGCCCAGATTTCAAGGGTGAAACCTGTGTACTATGAACTGCAATATCCAGTAGGGTGAGAAAAACTGCTTAGTCTAGCTGTTGCCCAGTCTAATAGGGTTCAGAGTTTAGACTGCGTGGTTATATTTTATTTCTGTTGGTAACTAACTCTGACCTTTTGGCCTATCACTTAATAACACTTAAAATCTATCTTTTGAAGTCAATAAATTTGTTTAACTCTTTATCTTTACCAGTGAGTTTGTATGTCCACTTTCCATTGACGAAGTGGTGAACCAATTAATAAATCTGCACTGCCCATCTTGAGCAGTGCAAGACTGCATATTCCTGAGGTACAGTGCTGAGAGCTGGGAGGCTTTGGCTCTGGTGCCTTTCTCTGGGTGATTCATGAGTGAATCTGGGAGCATTCATGCAATCTAGCTGGGCATGGGATCTCCCCATGCAGTTGTGCTGGGTGATAACAGCACCTGGAGGGGTTTGCTGCTGGTCACTAGCAAGGCATTGTGAGAGACAACCCAGGCTGGAGAGAGTTCAGGGGGCACAGCAGTCCCACAGTTCCAGGATGCACCCCGGGGATCCCGTCCCATCCCCCTTCACTTTCCATCAGACACTGCTTTCTTCTTCCCTTCCTCTCTTAAAAGGTGCTGTGCTGTGCTGCCATGTGTTGTTGTGCTCTGCCCCAGAAGTGTCTGCATTTCAGGGATGGGTGAAATGATTTCTGTATAAATCACTTTGAGATGAAAGCTGCTGTATAAACACAAAGTATTGATCTGTTATGATGGAATGTGCCACTGAGAATTCACTCCTGAAAGATGAGGGAAAACATCGCTCACCCTGAATAAAACCTGGAGCATCATCTATTACTATAAGCCACTAGATTGCCTTCAAGCTTGTTGTTTTTCTCTGCCTCTGAAATGCACTGTTAATCTTCGGTTTCATTTATATGTCATGCTTTTTATTTTGGAGGGGTGAGACACAACAAGCCTTGTGGCTTGAATGAGATTGTAAATACTGCACCGTGTCACATCGGGGACTATACGATAAATAATTACCTGCTACTAGATTTAATCAATGCAGAAAGGTCCTTAATATCAACCCAACGCGCCTGCCATCGGTTCTGTAATCCATAACACAACTTTTCTCCCCAGAACATGGTGTGGGTTGGCTGTAGTTCATAATGTTTCGCCTCAAGTTCCAATGACAGGCGGTTGGCGATCGTTTAATGGGTTATTAACGAGAAAGGAGCTGATGGCTTATCGATCATAGTCAGCAGCAAGCAGGCGAAAAGTCCTGCATGACGTATACGAGGAATGGCCATTTGCTGTCAGGTATGGAATAATACACGATGCTTCCTTGGACAAAAATGAACGGCATCCAGTTCATGTACAGTCCCTGACTTTTATTCATTCGTTTCCTATCCCACTCTTTGCCCGTCTATTCCCTCGATGTCTGGAGCTTTCATGGCTTTGTATTTTGCTTCAGGGGGAAAGTCAGTGAAAAGCTCACTAGAGGCTCTTAAGCAAAGTAAGCAGTCCTGGGAGAACAAGGAAGGACCTCTGGTGGCTCAGTCACTGGTTAAAAGATAGGAAACAATTGGGAGGAATAAATAGTCAGTTTTCACAATGGAGAGCGGGTCTTGTGCTGGTCAGTATGTTCATAAATGAGCTGAAAAGAGGGTGAACACTGAGGTGGCAAATTTCCCGGTGATGCAAAATGATTTAAGATAGTTAAGTCCAAAGCAGACTGCAAAGAGTTACCCACACAGAACTGGATGATGGGGCAACAAAATGGCAGGTGACATTCAACACTGGTAAGTGCAAAGTAATGCACATTGGAAAACATAATCCCAACTACGCATATATAAGAATGGGGTCTAAATTCGCTGTTAACATTCAAGAAAGAGATCTTGGAGTTATTGTGGATCGTGCTCTAGAAACTTCAGCTCACTGCACAACGGCTGTCAAAAAAGCAAACAGACCGTTAGGAACCATTAGGAAAGGGATAGATAATAAAATAGAAAATATCATAATGCCACAATATAAATCCATGGTGCAGTTCTGGTCACTCCATATATATGAACTGAAAAAGGTTCAGAGAAAGGTAACAAAGATGATTGAGGGTATGGAACAGCTTCCATGTGAGGAAAAACTAAAAGCATTAGGGATGTTCAGCGTAGGAAAGAGATGACTAAGGGGGGATATGATAGAGATCTATACATTATGAATGGTGTGGAAAAAGTGAATAGAGAAGTGTTATTTATTCTTTCCCACAATACAAAAAACAGGGGTCACCTGGTGAAATGAATAGGCAGGAGGTTTAATACAAACCAGAGGAAGTACTTTTCCCATGCAACACACAGTTAACCTGCGGAACTCATTGCCATGGGATGTTGTGATGGCCAAAAGTATAACTGGGTTCAAAAAAGAACTAGATAAGTTCATGGAGGATAGGTGCATCAATCATGGCGATTAGCTAAGGTGCTCAGGGATGCAACCCTAAACATCTGACTGCCAGAAGCTGGGAGGGGAAGACAGGTGTGAATCTTTTCAGTATTTCCCTATTCTGTACACTGCCCAATTCTGGCACTGGCCACTGTCAGCAGACAGGATACTGGGCTAGATGGACCATATGTCTGACCCAGTATAGCCGTTCTTATGGTCTCAAAGGGTTAAATGGATTCAGTTCAATTAAACTGGGGGAGTTTCTTGTACCTCTGAGGACCAGGATACCAGACCAGCTGTGGGGTGTGTTACTCTCTAGCTACCTGCTTCCACTCACAGCATTATAAGGAGTCTGTTCTGGAAAACTCATTTTATTCAAAAACTGATTAAAGATTTTTCTCAATTCATTTTTATTTATAGGCTTTTTCCTGGCTCCATCACCACCCTATCTGAGCATCTCCCATGCACTAATGGGTTTATCCTCAGAGCACCTCTCAGAGCTAGGGCAGTGCTGTTATCCCCATGTGACAGAGAGAGAAACTGAGGTAAGCTGAAGTTAAGTGACTTGTCTCCGGCCACACAAGGACTTGATGACAGAACTGGGAAATAAATCAAGCTCTCCTGCATCTCAGGACAGTGCCCTAATGTGTCCCCAATTAGCAACATGGGTTTGGGAGCTTAGCTAAATATATCCCTATTTGAGCCAGGAAATGATGGGAACTCCACTGTGGGTTCTTAGCTAGTGCCGCTGCTATAGTGCAGTGCATTGTGGGTGCTGACCTGCAGAGATGCTCAGCCTAGGTCCCTCCTATCCATCCCTGGTGGTGGGCTAACTGCATGTGGTAAGCACTGATAAGCCAGTAGGTCCACTCAACTAGCCTCCCTTTTGATATAGAAGGGTTCCCTACTAGAAAAGGGCCCAGGGCTACTTAACTTGTAAGGGACCCAGGTTCTATTCCCATCTAAGCTACAAAATTTCTGAGTGACCTCTTGCCAGTAATTTAGGCCCACATCCTCAAAGATATTCAGGCTTTCAACTTCCATTGCAATCAGATCCACAGAGGCACTTAGATTTTTATTTCAATGGACATTAGGAACTTAAACAACAAGGAGTCCTTGTGGCACCTTAGAGACTAACAAATTTATTTGGGCATAAGCTTTCGTGGGCTAGAAACCACTTCATCAGATGCATGGAGTGGAAAATACAGGAGCAGGTATAAATAGGTAAAAAGATGGGCTTTGCCTTACCAAGTGTGAGGTCAGTCTAATGAGACAATTCAATTAACAGTAGGATACCAAGGGAGGAAAAATAACTTTTGAAGTGGTAATGAGAGTGGCCCATTGACAAGAAGGTGTGAGTAACAGTAGGGGGAAATTAGTCTTTGTAATGACCTGTCCACTCCCAGTCTTTATTCAGGCCTAATGTGATGGTGTCCAGTTTGCAAATTAATTCCAGTTCTGCAGTTTCACGTTGGAGTCTGTTTTTGATGGGTTTTTTGTTGAAGAATTGCCACTTTTAGGTGTGTTATTGAGGGACCAGGGAGATTGAAGTGTTCTCCTACTGGTTTTTGAATGTTATAATTCCTGATGTCAGATTTGTGTCCATTTATTCTTTTGCATAGAGACTGTCCAGTTTGGCCAATGTACATGGCAGAGGGGCATTGCTGGGTATGGGTTAGGGTTATAGGGTTATAGATCTGGGTCTTTGACTCTCTCTGCCTCAGTTTCCCATCTGCAAACTGGCACTGCCCTACCTCCCAAGGCCATGGGTGAGTACCAGGCACTCTGGGGCGGAAAACCATATGAGCAGATAGATAGAACATTCCCTCTGTTAGTAAAACAGGTTCTAACATCCAGAGCTCGGGCCGTTGCCTTTGCATCAATGCACTCGCTGCATTACCAGAATCTAACTCATTACTGAGTAAAGTGCTTTGGGAGACCTTGACTGTGAAAGGCACTAATACATACAACTCACTGATTTTCTGCTCTCCTCGCTGACTAAATCTTGGCCAATTTGGTGCCTAAGGATCTGTAGTAAAGAGCAAATAAAGTGCACATGAGAAACACTCTGAAGACAGGACTGGAAGAAAGTTTGACATTCGAAAAAAGGAAATTTAAAAGAGTGAGACTGGAGGAAGCTGCTAAGAATGTTTCCGGGCACAGGCTGAGGAGGGGTGGGGTCAGAGCAGCCTGGGGAGGCAGATTAGGAAGAGTAGCTCCAGGGAAGGGTTATGATGCATCGTCAGAGTTTGCACATGAAGAATTTGAAGCTGGAACAGAGATTCTTAGCCCTTAACCAGGCTGTTTGGGCGACAGATCTCACAGCAGGGTGAGCACTGTTATTTCAAATCGGGGACCAGGAGGCCCAGTGAGACAGGAAAGGTTGCCCGGTGACTGGCAGAACTGGGAATTTTCCCCCATCCATGTGCCTCATCCCTGTTCTAAAGGGACCAGTCCTATTGATCCAGGGGGTGCAGTCTGTCTATCTAAGGTACATACACGGCCCCCATGACCTCAGCACCTCACAATCCTTAACGTATTTATCCTCACAACCCCCCAGCAGGCAGGCCAGGGCTCCCATCCCCATGGTACAGCTGGGGCTCAGAAGCACAGAGAGAACTAGGGCCAGATTTTCACCTAAAGGTGCAGACTGGCATTTTGGAAAACCCCACTAGCTGCCTGGCTCTCGGTGGCTTATCCAGGGTCTCACACAAAATCTGCAGCAGAGCCAGGGGTGACGCCCCAATCTCTCAAGCACTAGGATCCCTGGACCATCCTCCCCGTCAAAGGCTGCCTGGCCAACTGCAACCGTGGCGTCTCTGCTGAGAATGCCAGTGAGGAGACCAGCGAGTGCTTCACAGAGACAGCAGGAACCTGAGCGAGACACGAACGGCCAGGAACCTCCTGCCCTGGCGCCTGATTCCCCAGGGTACGGGGCGACCCACTGTCCTGCAGCTGCTACACAAGCAAAGGCAGTAGACAGGAGTGTCTGAAGAGCTGGAGATGTTTCAGCACCTGTAAATGGAGATAATGAGACTCATGTACTCTGGGGTCCGGGCCAGCCCTCTGATTATATGAATGGATGGATCTGAACCTCTCCCCTCACTTCAGAGGTGATGGGTATGTCACATGACAGGGGACACGTGATCTCCCCTGGATTGGCAATATGGTCTCGGATTGGACATGTGACTTCCATGTGCCCTGCTACTAATCATCTTCCAACAGGTAACGAACAAGCCAGGGAGTCAGGATTGTTTTACGGCTTTGCTAGAATTTGGCTTAGTGACTAGGAGGAAATTAGCAGAACTCGTTAGTTCTTGAGTTGTAATTGACACCCCCTGCCACGGGCTGGCTCCTCCTGGGAAGGGGAAGATGAGTGACGGGCAAAATGGGGAAATAAATACTACTGGCTTCAATCCCTGGCTTCAAAACCCAGGCCATCTCCCAGGCCCGGCCCGCACTGACTGGCTTTGTGGTCCCCTCTTTGAAAGTTCCACGACTCTTGAGTTTGTGCTGCTGACGCGAATGCTGGCACATGCAAGGCCATGAACCTCGTTAAGTCCCGCCGACGGCAGATCCGCTTTGAAAACACATCGGCTTTCGCAAGCCTCTGCTGAGCTTCTGCCCAGGAAGGGAACAGACATGGCAGGAGAGCGTTGGGTGTAGGGTCCTTCCGTCAAAGCCACAGTCACGTCAGCTTGCGTCAATGCCTCTGAGCCCTTCCTCAGCAGGCGCTATTGTGTCTCCTCCGGGCGGCTGGTTTCAGCTCCGAGGGGATGGAAGACCCGGGTTCAATCCCTGCTGATGTCTGCATGAATGCTGCTAAGCGGTGTGTGATCTTATCGCCCCCTTGTGGCTGGCCCCAGTGAGGCTAAGCTCCTGCTACCTGGGCACAGCTAATGGGATTACTCCTGCAGCTCAACTGGCGGGAGCTTGTGGCGAGGAAGGTCCCTGCTGATTACGGGTCTTGGCGGGCAGGGGTCCTGGTGCATTAGGGAGGAGTAAAGCGCTTACAAGGGACCCAGCCGAATCTCTAGGCTGGAGATGCTTTGGGCACATGCCTGAACAGTGAGAACCGAACCCACAGAGGGTCTCCCATCCCTGACTCAGCAGCTCTCCAAATCAGCCAAGCCAGGGCCTCGGCATGCGGCGAAGGAACTGGGCTGTGCTCTCCAAGGGGCAGCCGCTCAGGTGAGACAGGAAGCCACGGTCCTGCCCAGGTGTGGCCATTCCTAACCCCAGGGCACTGGGGTATGCTGGTGCTGGCGGACACCGGGCTCGTGCTAGTGACTTCGCTGAGCTCCATTCTCCCCCTGCAGTTTCAACAGGACACGGTCTGCTTATTAACTTCCTGTCTTACGCTGCCGCGTTGCATTGCACTTCAACAGCATCCCCGTTCCACCCCAGAGGGGGCAGCGTTTCAGAAGCGAGCGGGACGTGATTCCTCCAAGTCGGGCTTGTGAAGTGCTTCGGAATGGAAGGTCCTGCACGTGTGGAGGGCACGACTGTCGCTGTAGCAGCGGGGCTCTCCTTCCCGGTCTCAGTTAAGAGTAACTTCTCCTGCTGACGGTGATGCTCACGTCTCCAGAGGGGGAGTCAAAGGCAGGGCTGATTGAACACTGAACCATTCAGGTGCCGGGAGTTTGCCTCCACGTTCCATCTCCTGAATCTGAAGCCACATGTCACGGTGACAGTTCGGCATGTGCCCGGCCCCCTTTATGTCTCTTTCCATACAGGCCACTTTGCTCAGAGGTGCTTACGCCATTCGGAAATGACACCAGCTGTTTTATACGCTGCCCATCAAAACCACAAGGGCCTGCTCCAGCCCCAGTCCTGTCGGAGCAGGCTTGTGACCAGTTCCCAGCTGCTTGAGGGCTAACAGCAAATGAGCCACTCAGGCCAGTGTGAAAGCCACACAGACCCACCCAGCGTCGCGGGAACCCTGTTGATTTCAATGGGGATCAATGTCTTCCATCGTGCTTCTAAGAGCCAAACATGACAGCTAGATCGTAATCTTTACCTGTGACGTTTTCCCAGCACCTCTCCCCATCTGGAGCCATCAGACAGCTCCCCCAGGCAGCCATGTATCACAGACCCAGAGATGGATCAAAGGTCGCTTTGCAGCATGCCCCCCACTGCGGCGGTGTGGTCCCCAGTCCTGCAGAGTAAAGACCCGCCCAGCCCAGCCCAACCTCTCCATGTTCCAGGAGGGATTTCTGCCATGTGTTCTCCAGGGCCTCGCCCAGTTACATTTCAAATGTCCCAATGAGTGGGGCTCCCAGCACTTCCCTTGGGGGTCCAGTCAAGTGTGTAGCAGCTCATGCTGTTAGCAGCCATGCCACTGCACATGGACGAGATGAGAGGGGTCCCTCGTCTGTTCGCTGCCCAGCCTCCAAGACGTCTCTCTAAGCCTCCGTGGCACGACTCACAGTCGGAGAATGGGCGTCTTTGTCCCTCTCTGGTGGCTGCCCTTCGAGGATAAAAGTCTGCTACAGCCACCAGCAACACTAGTTACTCCTTCAAGTCAAGCATCAGCAGAGGCCTGTTCTTTCCGTCCTGAAGGTCGAGGGTTCAGGCCCGAGCGAGGACACAGGTGGCGTTAGTTATGCATACAGGCAGCTTCAGAATGGCAAGCCCTCCTGTGGTGGGAGGCTGAACCAGTCCCCTGGCTTAGCCAAAGGAAAGGCAGGGCAAACAAACTGTTGATCTAAACAGAGAGAGGGATTTGACTAGCATCATCATGGTCTGCAGCCGGAAGTCGGTCCCTTGCAAATGCTGCGGCTTTGCTATCATCCCCTGACACCCGAGTAATTGCATCGGTCACACCACGCTCTTCCACTGCCGCAATTTCACGGCTCCTCAGCTGCGGGAAATCGTTATGATTTGGGCTTGTCTTAAAGTATTAAGGCTCTTGGCGCTTCCCTTTAAAGGGATGTAGACGTGGGCGGGGAAGGGGCTGAGCAGGGAGGGGGGCGTCTCGCTCTGGCCCCCGGCCGAGCCCAGCACTCCACGGTAATACACTTTCAACGCAGACAAGGCACCATGCATCTCAGTGCATGGCAGGGAAGAGAAAGGAGCTGGGTGGGAAGCTTTGAGCCTGCCCCATGTGTTGCATTAGAGGAGAGGGAGGGAACTCGTGTGTCACAACCCAGGATTGCCTAGTGGTTACAACACTAGCCTATGACTTAGGTGACCTGGGTTCAATTCCCTGCTCTGCTAAAGACTTCCTGTGTGACCTGGGGCAAATCACATAGCCAGTCCGTGCCTCAGTTTCCCCTCTGTACAATGGGGTTGCTAGTACATTGAAGACTATGAGATACTCTGATGGCATGTAGTGTAGAAAGACAGGGGCGTTAGCCAGGTATTTGACCAAACTTAACTAAGAGGTGGCTGCCTCCTTGCTCCCTGGATGCCATCCTCTTGTTCACTTCCTGGCCTAAACCATCATGTGGCATTGCGCTGTTAAGCCGCTACCACCTTCCACCCCGGAATTAGCTCCATTAAGATTCTTCTCAGTAGGTACAAACCATAACAAATCTTTGGCCCCCAGGACCTAGCATTCGGTGTGTCTGCTGCCTCCCACAGCCACAGGGAATTGCACCATGGCAGTGGGAATAATTCAGCTCCCCCTGCTCCAAATCACAGGTTGCTGCCATTTGTGGTGAAGGAGAATCCCTTTCGACTCTTACCAGTGCAGGGCCTATGACACACATAGGTGAGAAAAGCTCCATGCCGGGCCCCCTACCAACACGGTTTTGCTGCAGAGGGTATTTTATCAAAGCACTCATTTAGAAAGAGTTTGGAGAGTTTGAAATTGCCTCTTTCCTTCACTGGGCTTCTCATGTCTGCAAAATCAGAGCCCTGCTAGATGGTGCAGGTCTGGCTAAGGAACTCCCCCTATACTCCTGGCAAGGAAGGGATTGAGAAAGCACAGATGTACATACAGTTTATGTGTCTATTCTTACCCCAGCCGACCTGAGCAGTTTGCCAAACTCCTGCTGTTGCAGGTTGTTCCACCTTGGAGGAGAAATTGACAACGGAATGAGGTATTTTCTTCATTGCTGTCTTGTTTATTTACAAGGACCGTATGAAGTTCCATTTCCCCGAACACAGGAGGAACCAAACAACAGGGAGACAGTTTCCTTGCTCACAGCACCACCACCAGAAGCCCCCTCTCCGGGCTTCTCCCAGGACCACACACCATGCTTGTCCAGGTTGTGTCTGTCTCGTTCTCTGTCTCTCTGTTTGCTAGCTCCTCCTTCTCTTGCAATGTCTTGTCAAAGCTCTCCTCCCACATAATTCAAATTTCTGGGCGAATTCCTCCTCCCATATGCCTTTGTTTTAGGGTGTGCCTTGTCTGCTCCAGCTGTTTTAAACAGAGGGCGGTGCCCACAATCTCAGCGACGCTTCGCCCAATCTACAGAAATATGGCCAGATCTCCATCCTCTCGAAAAATCCCATGGACGTGAAAGGATTTAAATCTGGACAGGATAAGGCCCGTAGCTGGGGTCCTCTCCGATGGTAAGACCTGCTTGTTATCATCATCCTTCCAGAAGAGGGATAACACCTGGCTTAAATATTGGCACAAAGGAAGGGGTCCTCTGTGCCCAGTGGCAGGTAGCAGGCTGACGGAATCTCGGGGGTCAGCTGCCAAAGGGAGACATAGTCACCCGTGTGAAGGCGCCACGTGTGATCCTCTGCTTTATCAAAACATGACACACCACTTTTCCAAGGCTCCCTTTCAGGCGGCCCCGCCCCATCCTGATCCTCAGCCACTCCGCAAGCTCACGCTGATGAACTAGCAGGCATGGCCAGGCCTGTCTCCACAGTGCTGAAGCTAGGCGAACAATGCCCGCTGGGTTTTCCGCCTGGCTCACTCCTGACTGCCCTCTGCCAGTTCCAAAGGCAAATGTGTCTGCTGTGATGTCCCTTCCCTGCTGACTGAGAAAGACCAGAGTGGGGCAAAGGAGCTGCGAGGGGGAAAGGAAGGATTGCAGATTTACACCCGTAGCCTGACAGAGCTAACGATCTTTTACGGCCAAACTAAGCCTAGATGTGTTAGGAATAACTCCTGGGGTCTTGTGGACTGTTAGCAAGATATGAAACAGGGGCCGTCTAATCAATGCTGTGTGTTGCCTCAAAGCGTCACTGGTTTAAAGGACACTGGGTAGCATCTCGTCCTGGGGCTATTTGCATGGGAGGTGCAGGGCTGTGTAGTTGTCTCGGTGGGTTGCGAGGTTATGGGAGGGGCGCATGCATCTCGCGAGTCCCTAGCAATCAGTCCTTCTTTAAAATTCCAGGCTGATGAGTCCCCCTGGAGGAATGACTCATGTGGCCCTTTGCACCAAGCAAAAACCCATCCAGGCGCTACCCACTGCCTTGGCATCTTCATCAAAGAAAGCAGTTTGGCCTCACATCACAGCTCTCAGCAATCCGACCCCGGGCGGCTGCCTAACATCCACCATTAGAAAGTGAGAGAGACCAGGTGGGAGAGGAAACAGCTTTAGCTGTTCTTCAGGCCGGAAGAGCTCCGTGGAGCTTGCAAGCTTGTCTCTTTCGCCAACAGAAGTTGGTCCAGTAAAAGATGTTTCCTAACCCGCCTTGTCTCTCTCATATCCTGGGACCAACATGGCTACAACAGCACTGCAAACAATATTAGAAAGTGAGACAGTTCACACAGTACATTTCAATCACATCTGTGACTGAGAAAAGCCTCTGTCATTACATTCACGAGAATAAACGCAACCAGGCAGATCGATCCTCATGCTTCAGGGCATAAGCTGGTGTCAGGAAGAAATTTCACCTATGCTCCCCTATTGCTCAGTTGAGATGTGGAATTCCAATGCAACACGGTCAGACGTAGGTTATCAGACTGAGTGGCTCCTTGTGATGTCTCAGTGCGTAATTATACTGATTCTGCAAACAGTTCTCCTTTTAGGGTTCATCATGTTCTCTGCCCAGCTAACAGGGCACAGGGCATGAACCCAGGGGCTGGGCTAGACTCTCCCCAGGCTCAGAAGGCCAAGAGCAGGGCAAAGAGCTGGAGTGGATTTTGATCATTGCTGTGTGAATTAATGGAGAGCTGTGGAGGGATTTCTGCAGCAGCCTGCACTAAGCCCAGGGCAGGCTCAACGCAAGCTTCCCACTGGGGTGCCCTGTTGAATTCTGCCACACAGGATGTTCCAGGCTTTAAAGGTGCAGTAGTGCCCTGCAGTTTTTACTGCGCCATCTGTCGCCCTTACCTATCTGAATTCCTCCTGCAGGGCGAAGCTGTCACGGCGTGGGGAGACGTGACACTGAGTTATGCCACTGGTGTCTTCAGGGCAAGCGCGGTGTGTAATTGCAGCAGCTCTATGATGCTGGCCTGGGCACGTTTACATATGTGCTACAGCACCTCCTACTGGCTAGAATAAGTCAAGGGTTACAATTGCCTTCCACCCACTGAGCTATGAGGATTTGCAGTCCCTGGAGAGAGCCCTGTGTTTTCACTGCTAAAGGTTTGTGGTTTTTTACAGAGCTTGAGGTGTTTTGCTCTTGACTTGGTAAAGCCTATCTGAGCTCAAAAGTTCCCCATTGAGCAGGTAACCCCAGGCTCTTATGTCAGCAAGGGTACAATCCAACCCATCCGGATGGTAATGAATGCTACCTTTCACCCCCAAGGATCCCAAACTGCTTTACAAAACACCCATGTAAGAATCATTAGGCCCATCATGGGAATGCAGCCACCTCTGGGGTGGAAAGTGGCAGCTGTGAACAGCTACCCGTAATGCTGCGCAACAGTTAAGGACTGGACGTGAAGGGTGCGCATTCCAGCTGAGGCCACAGGGGAACCCAGGGAGACAGAATGTAATGACTTGCACGGAAATGCAGCTCCACGAACACCCCCACTCTGACCCAACGGCCTCAGGTGCTGTGACCCTCAGATTTACATTGCCCCAGCAAGAGACAAGTCCAGCACCACCACATCCCTAGCCCCATGCCGGGGCATAGTTCACCAGCCCCACCGTTTTCCCTACGGCTCTCCCATCCACACACCGACCAGCCTCATCTCTGCTCAGCCTGGGAAATCCGACCAGAGCCCAGACCAAGGCGGGGTGACACTGGTGAGGTTTGGCCCTGAGAATGTTTTCACAGTCCGATTAGAAAGCACATGAAATGGGGGCACCCGGAGCAGCCCTGAGCCGGGACGGGTCAGGGTGAGAGGCTCGCTTTCCTGGTGCGTAGGGAGGTGAGGACACCCTGGCTCTGCTAAAGAGAGATTAAAGTGCCATCTAGTGGGCAAAAGAAGCCCCTGCCCCTCCACAAAAAGCTCACTGCCTCATGTCAAGCGCCCGCTGTTCTTGTTCCTGGTATTTTTAAAAGCAGCGCGGGCCTAGCACCCACCACAGTGACAAAGACAAGTTACAAACAGAGAGAAAACAGGTGACGTCCCTGGCCCCTCGTCTGCAGACAGTCAGAAGAGATGGCAGCAAACACGAGAGCTTGCTTTTCCTACCTGAACAGCCCGGTGAAAGGGGCTGGCTAGACAGCGCTGGGGGCTTGAATCCCAGCGTGACAGGGGCTGTATAAAGAGAGACTCGTGCCGAGAAGGTAGTTCGGGTGCCTCTGCCTACCACACTACTCTGGCCCCCTTTCCCAGGGTACCCGAGCACCTCGCAGTCAGTGCCTCATACCCGCCTGCGAGGTCGGGGGCTCTCCCCACGCTACGGCGAGACGCCGGCCTTGTCTGTGCTGCTGGAAAAGGTGCCGTTTTACCCCAGGGAAACGCATGCCTGAGGTAAACACTCACAGGCGGCGGGCCCCGTTCGTTCGGCCGCGAGGTGAATGGGGCAAGGGCCGCGCTATTCGCCCACCAACGCTGCATTTGTCTTCCCCGTGGTTTTGCGCGCTCGCGTACGAAAGACGCAGCTGTTAGCCGTGAAGACAAGGCCTTTGTGACCTGCCCCAGCTCAGCCAGGAAGCCTGGGACAGAGCAAGGACTTGAACCCAATTCCTACTCTGGCGCTCTGATCACTAGGCCACCCTTCCTCGCTCTCATAATACAAGAAAAGGAGGCTAGAGCTGGAATCCTGCCCCCGTGACACTCACCCAGGCTACTTGTGCTCTCCGGGGTCACAACACGGAGGCTGTGTTGGTCATCCTGACGGAGGGCTGTGGATGGCGGTCGAATGGTCATGCGAGTATTGTTAGATCTGCCGGCCACCTTTGACGCTGTTCACGACGAGGCCCGTTCGGAATCCTGACCAGGACTTTGGACCCACCAGCGAAGCGACAGCACCCGAGGCGGTTTTGCAGTGAGCCCAGGATGTGCCGGGCCAGGGCTTTGGGAGTTTGATCAGTGCCGCGTGCAGGCAGGATCGGTGCTAGGGGGTCCCAGTGCCTCGGGAGTCACATTGGCTGGCTTCACTCCCTCCTCCAAGGGCTGTGACATGCAGAGGCCCCTCCCGAGCGCCGTCTTGCAGGGAGCTCCGGGCCGCGGCTGGGAGAGATCAAGAGCTCCGCTGGGCAATGCGCCGATGACCCTGCCCTGTGGCTCCGGGAGCACGGGTGGTGCTGTGTGAGTGCCAGGGGAAAGGGGCACCAGGGTGGAAAACATCAAGGTCAGGCTTAGTCCAGGAGGAGAAATGATGAGGTCAGCAGGCAGAGGGGAACTCACCCCACGCAGCCCAGGGCAGGCCATGCCCAAGGGTCCCGTTGAACTCTTCACTGCTCATAGACAAGCAGAGGGCATCCCTGGTCAGCAAGGCTTTCCCTCATCTCCAAGGCTGGGCAGCTGCACCCTCCCCTCTCCAATGCCACCTACCCATGGAGATCCACATGCTGGCCACCACCCGGATGGACAGCGGCAATCTGCTCCGCCTTGGTCTGACCCATGGGCCACCTGCTGGGTGAGAGCACATCACGCTAATATTCTGCATCAGCTGCCAAGCCCAGACAGGGCCAGCCCCTTCCTGGGGCCCAGGGGCATCCTGATTGGACTAGGGGTGCAAAGCAGGATCTCCTGGGTGTGGAGCCAGGCCCCGGAACAGCAGCGGGGCAGAGAGTGGCTCAGCTGGAACCCCCCACCCCTACTCCAGAACTTGGCAGCCCCCTCAGTGATATCAGCCCCCTGGTGACATGAAGCCACGCCCATATTCGCTGGACATACAGACCTCGACGAGTCTATTACGGAGCCCGCACCAATGCAGGGAAATGAGCAGCACTTGGGATTCGTGCGGGGGCTGGATAAGGAAAGTTTCGCACACTTCGGTTCCGTGGCCTCGTTAGGCCACAGCTCTCTACCTGCGCCACCAGGGGCCTCCTTGGCCAGGCCATTCCTTAGGAGAGCATCTGGGGCTGCCTGGCTACACCTTGCCCAGAACTCACCCAAAGTCAGGCTGCACCCTCATGGCATCTGCAGAGGGCCAGCCTCTCGGTTAGGAGCCTCCTCATGACCATAGGTGCTGCGCGTGGAGCAGCTGTGGTTGGTGGGTCAGGACGCAGGGGTGGCTGCAGAAGTCTGGAGGTCACCTTCCATCCTGGAGGGCAGGTGCAGCCATCGCTGAGCTGCGTCATGTTCAAATAAAAGCATGTCTCTGGTACAATACTCGTGCTCTTCTCTTCGTGCCGAGAACAGTGGTGCCTAACATTACCCTCTCCCCACCGGGTCTAAACAATCCGGGCATGTGACTCATTTTTCCCCTCTACACAATCAGAAGAACACTCACACTCTCCTTCCTGCCAGGGTGCAGCAGGGAACAGGCAGAGGGAAAGGGGCAGGGCCACAACTGGTGTCGGTTGAAGTCAGCTGAGGATCTGTCCTAAGGCTCTTCTTATTAGGAGGACCTTGTTCTCCTCTCGCAGCAGGTTTGCCCAGTGCCCACAGTGATGTTGCACCTAATTTACACCATTGTCAGGGAGGGAGAAATCAGGCCCCAGAAGTTAAAGAAACGCCTGTGAAGAACAGCTGGATTTACTCAACAGTTTGCACTCGGAGCTGCAAACTGCGGTGCCCTTTTAATGAATCGAGTACCACAGGCCGGAGTCATGGGGTAATGAGCTTTTAACTACACACAGGAGTGAGGCGTCATCCGGGCTTTTCTACAGTGGAACAGCTGAGTCAATTCAAAAGCTTGCATCCAGCTTGGAACTTTTTGCAGGCATGTGAGCTGCCGAAGGAATCTCAAGAGCAGCTTCTGCTCTCAGACATGTTGCTTAAACAGCAATTGGAAAAGGAGACCTGCAAAGGGATGGGGTGGTGGGAATTGGCCCTGTGCATTTTTGTTTTTCTTTACAGTGGGTGATGAAGGCCTGGGTGATTTAAAAACTATGTGTGGAGGCATCTACATGGTTCTTTACACGAGAAATGCACCTATCTTGTTTATTTGAGCAGACCCAAAGGAGGATTGGGAAACTAGTAGGATTATGATACGCCAGGAGCCCAGGAAGTGAAATAGGGTCTGATTGAGACAGGGAGTGATTTATATTCAGGCTGTTCCGAGTGCTCCTTTTCTATTACTGTCACTTAACTCAAATGTCCAATCAACACTTAGGAAAAAACTCTAGTAAAGAGTCATCCAGGCCATTAAGGGCTGAGACAGCTGCTAAAATACATCTGTGTCCTCCAGCAAGACAAGGCCAATAAGACTCCATATTTCTGGTATTTCTAAGATATTTAAGAAAAAATGGCCAAATTAGAAACAAGAATTGTCTGACTGGACCAGACCTGAGGTCCATCTATCTTAATATCCTGTTTCTGACAGGGCCCAGCACCAGATAATTCATAGGAATCATAGAAATGTAGGACTGGAAGGGGCAGGACTAAGTATTATTTAAACCATCCCTACCAGGCATTTGTCTAACCTGGTCTTAAAAACTTCCATTGACAGAGATTCCACAACCTCCTTAGGTCGTTTGTTCCAGTGCTTAACTACCCTTATAGTTAGAAAGTTTTTCTTAATGTCCAACCTAAATCTCCCTTGCTGCAATTTAAGCCCATTGCTTCTTTTCCTGTCCTCAGTGGCTAAGGAAAACAGTTTATCACCCTGCTCCTTGTAACAACCTTTTACATACATGAAGACTGTTACCCTGTCCCCCCTCAGTCTTGTGTTTGGCAGACTAAACAAACCCATTTTTTTCAATCTTTCCTCGTAAATCATGTTTTCTAGACCCCGTTAATCTTTTTTTTTTCTTGCTCTCCTCTGGACTTTCTCCAGTTTCTCCACATCTTTCCCATACTGGTCACAATACTCCAGCTGAGGCCTTATCCATGCTGAAGGTGCAAGAAAGCTCGCAGTAGGCAGACGTAGGATAATTTGCCCCTGACATTTGGTCTCATCCTAACCCCTAGCAGTTACAGATTGGCTTAAACCCTGAAACAGGGTTAATATCCCTGCCAAAATTTTTTTTTGGGTGCAGTGTTGTTGTAGCCATGTTGATCCCAGGAGATCAGAGACAAGGTGGGTGGAGTGTGGATCACACGCCTGTAAAAATCCTTGTACAAAATATGCCTGGGGAGGTGTCATTTGAAAACTACCAACACACTGCTCATAATATTGTCATGTAATGTATGTTCAAAAGGTGTATTAAGAGTTATGAACATAAGCTGAAATCATGACTGAAGTGTGTTTACCAGACAAGTCTGGGGAAAGAGGTAAACATACTTCTCAAAGACAAAGGACAAGTTGACACCTCTAGCCAGGTGTCATCAAAGTTGATTGGCAATCACCTGTCAATGGCCATTCTTTGGCAAGGAAGGGGGGCAGGAACAGATCGAGTTGCGTTTTAGCAAACAATATGGAACCTCTTTCACTATGAGACTCCGTGTCTCCTTCCTCACAGCTGGAATGAGCTTTATTTGAGGGAACCCTCAGGAAAATGCATTTCAAAGGATGACTGGACTATAAAAGTGAGGGGCAAAACACCCCAGTTCATCTCTCTTTCACCTAAGAAGACAAAGGTACTAGCCCTTTGACTTTGGGGGGAGATTCTGGCCTGAGAATGGGGCCAGCCATGTTGCTGGGAACTGGTGATAAGGATTTTACCTTGAACCAAGTATATAGCTTGTTAAGTTTTAGCTACTAAGAAGTGTTTCATCTTGATTTTTCTTGTAACCATTGCTGACATTAATATCTTGTACTTGTACTCACTTAAAACCTACCTCTTTGCAGTTCAATAAACTTGTTTTATTTTTAACCTAAACCAATCCAGTGCTGTGTTTAAGGAGAACTGTTTGGGAACTCCAGTTAGAGTAGCACCCGTTACAGAGGCAGCAGATCATGAATATCTGAATTGTCTAGGAAAGCAAAAAACACATGCTTTGGGGGAAATTCAGGAGTGGGAGTGTGTTGAGGTCACTCTGCAGGCAGTAACCAAGGCTGGTGGAAGGGAGAATGTGGCTGGCATGTTGCTGACAGGCTGCTGGGGTCAGAGTTGCTGGCTCCAGGCTGCAGCTATACACGGATACTCAGGGGGTGACCTGCCTGTTGGCAGGCTGTTGTGAGTGGCCCAGGTGGAAGCTACAGCAGCAAAGCATCATGAGGCACCCCAGGTTGAAGGGCAGGTGGTGACACAACCCCCACACTGGTCTGTATTGCAGCTCATAGTGAGGTCATATCTTTTATTGGACCAACTTCTGTTGGTGAGAGAGACAAGCTGGCAGGCTTCCACAGAGCTCCTTTTCAGGTCTGGGAAACGTACTCAGGGATAGGTCCACACTGCAGTTAGACACCGCTGACTTGGGCTCACGGGGCTCGGGCTAAGGGGCCCTGGCTCTAGGATCCGGCAAGATGGGAGGGTTTGGGTGGGTTTCTAAGTAAAGACAGAATCCTGGTGCTTGTGTCATGATGACCTGTTAAAACTTCCTAAATAAACAGGCATTAGGAGGTAAATAGCAGCAACAGCTCCTCCCTCAGAGCCCCCAGCCGGGTTTTTGTGGTTTTACAATAACATTTTCCTATTTTAAAAGAAACACACGTTATTTCTTCCCCTGTGGCTGAAGAGGAGTCCCACACAAACAACAGAGGGCAGCAGTGAAACTGACAGCATACCAACTGCTGACAGGAAACATGGACAAAAGCAGAGCGAAATAGTTTCCTTCTTTCATTTATAATGATCTTGGAGGTCTCAAGGAGTTATAGAAGATGAAGGCCTTTCCTCCAGAAGTACAGGTCTTAAATCAACAGGTCCCCTCTGATTGCAGAGCCTCAGCCCTGCATCAGAGAGTTGGTGAAGTCCTGGAAGGTTTTAGAAACATGCTGTTTAGAATAAGTTGTGCCAACATATCTTCATTTCCCTGCCTGGTTGCTTTCCTTGCCTGGGTGTGTGTTTAACATGCTGCGTATGTACCCAGGCCTGCCTCTGGGTGTCTGCAGGATTTACATTAACCGGATTAAGCAGACATCGGCAAATAGCTATTAAAATTTTACTCTGAAACTCTCAAAGAGCATCTTATCTGGCAGAGGAGTGGGTGCTCCCTTTGATTCCTGGCTGACGGTCCCCTTGTTTGCACCCCATATAGATTTTGTTCCCTGTATGTGTTACAGGCAAGTCACTCCTTTTGTTCAGAGAAAGGGGGAAATGAATCTATTTAGGGTAGGAAAGCATTCATGGTTTTAGCTGTTCCTTTTAGAGATGTGCCTGAATCAAAGGCCTGCATCCCTGAGCTTTAAGGGGCTCTAAATCCAGAACCAAACCCAGATCTGAATGTTGCTGTTAACCCCAGAATGACAATCCTGAACCCAACCCCTTCTGAGCTTTGCGGGGGTTGGAAACCTGGATCTGAGCCTAGATCTGACTGTCGTGATTAGAATCTTTCTCTGAAACCAGAGTGGAACCCCAAACTCTGAACTTTGGAGCTGTGGTGGGGAGAGGCTGAAATCTGGTCCCAAAAACCCATATCTGAATTCCAGCGCCCCGGCCCAAGTCTAATTTCAGTTATTTATGTTGGACAATTTTGTGTTTCATACATTCCCAGCTCATCTTGTGCTGGTGTCTTTGCAGCGCGCCCTGTTGAGAAGCAAATTTTAGCCATCTGGCACAGCAGCCTGGAAAAAAAACTTACAACACAAACACACACACACATACCCTTGCAGATTTAGAGACAAAAACCTAGCTGAGCCCTATGGCTTTTGTTGAAGTCCAGGAGACATCCCTGTGGAGTGAGAGGAGGGACTGTGAGAACAGCCTGGCTGAGTGGAGGACAGTTTCAGCACAGTCAGGTTTGTGTGTGTAGAACTGTAGCAGGCAGAGGAAGGCGTGACCTGCATGGAGAATGCCAGACAACTCCAGACACACACACACACACACACACAAATCTGTATTGAACAAAGATAAGGCAGACAGAGGAGCGTTTGGGACAAGACAGCCTATACCAAAAACACCCTCAGTGCAAGCAGATCAGAAAACACAAACAGCAGCAAAATGAGGTAAGTACCCATCTGGGAAACTGACAAGGGGATTCCCGTGCTATTTGGGCAGGGTTGGGGAGGGGATTTGCCTCTGGAAAATACTTTACTTTGACGATTGCTTTTTTTTTATTGCTTAGTCTGTGAGGCAAGCAACAAATAAAACATTGCCCGCATCTCGACTCCATGCCAGGGCTGGGATTGCGTGCCAGAGTCCCCAGGAATTCTAGCTTATGACTCGCCATGCAGGCTGGCTTTTTTGGGTTGCAAAGAAATCGCGTGATATCATTGCCGCTGAGTGCTGTATTTACACAGGGTTCGCTGGGATTCTGAAATGTGTGAGTTTCAGCAGAGGTGTTACATACTGTACGTGTTTCTGTTTCTCTGTTCACACCAAAGTCACTTTTCTCCCTTTCCTGAGGATAAGACTTTCCTGGCATGGCAGAGAAGTTTGATCTTATTTTTCCTCCTCTGTTACTGAGCAAGCAAAGCAAAGACATAACAGGCCAAATCTTGAGCTGGTGCAAAGTCGCATAGCTCCATCAAAGTCAAGGAGGCTTATACGGTTTACACCAGCTACAGATCTGCCCCCCCCCCAAATGTATTTCAACGAGAAGAGAAACAGATTTTTCCCTTCACACATTTTTGTGGTTTCGAAGAAGCCATCAAAAAGTTGTATGCTAAAACTCACTTGCGTTGAGAGAAAAATCAATCCAAAGGTCTCAGTTCTCGTTACCTTTCTCTGCGTCTCAGCAAAACCTGAGGAAAGTGCCTGTGGTACACAGAACCACGGCCCCGCTTTTAAAAGGGCTCCATCAGGCTAAAAAGAATTCGTAGATACCCTTTTAATTTCTTCACTGGCATAACTAACTCCGACGCTGATCTTGCAAACATTTGTCCAGGCTTTGTGGATAAATAGTTCTGCTGCCTTTAATGGCTTCCGAACGTCAAAACCTGAGTGTCTAGTTTTTAAAACTTATTTTTAATGGATTTGACTTTTGACACGGTCCCTTTACTGTTGCACTTTATCCACTTGGATAATGGAACTAAACTGCTTCGGTTCTGGTCAGCTTCAAGCCGAATGTCTCACGCCAAGCAGACCTCCTGTTTTCACGGGTTTTGTTAAAAAAAAATACTTAATTATATTAGATTTTTGTGCTGGAAAAACGCACAAGACTGGACATCAGGATGGCTGGATTATCAGCATTAATTTCCTGGGACCTGAGACAGGCGAAGAATCCAAACTCTGTTGTGACTTCGGGCAAGTCACCTAGGCCCAGAACCGGACAGAAAGCCTGAGACATGGGTGCTCACTTCCAGTGATTTCAGTAGAAATTAGGAGCCTACCTGCCTTTGAGGATCTGAGCCTTAACCTCTCTGGGCCTCAGTTTCCCCATCTGTAAAATGGGGATAATACCTACTCCCAAGAGAAAGAAAGAAAGAAGACTCACAAACAGAAAAGAGGGAAATGGATAAAAATTTAACTTTAGCCTCTCCCTACATAACATACACAATACGTCTATTGTAGTGCAGTTATGGAGATATAGACACTTGGAGAGTCAGCACTGGTCTACACTGGGAACTTACATTGGCCTAGCTACGTCTCTCAGGGGCATGAGAAATCCACACCTCTGAGCGACGTAGTTATGTCGATCTAACTCCTGGTGTAGACAGCACTAGGTCAATGGCAGAATCCTTTCATTGACCTAGTTAGTGTCTGCCTTTGGATTACCTACGCTGATGAGACAACCCATCCCGGCAGTGTAGATAGTGTCTACAAACCCTCAGTGATCCAAGTTTAGTGAGATGAGGGTAAGTAGCAATAATAAGACTTAGCTGTTATACCCCTGATTCTTTCATTAAGCCTATTTTAAAAGCTCCATTATTTTATTAAACTTTTGCATGTTTATTCTTCCATTAAATTAACATTTCCTGAACAACGCAGCATTAGTTAGCAGGATACTTTGCTGCCCCCTGTCTGTTCCTCAGAAAGTGTTAGATACCCTAGGTTTGTGAGGAGGCCGTGTGCAGAGATAGGAAATATTAAGCTGTAGATTGCACCTGTGTGCTATATCGTTCAAAGAGACTTGATTCCCTATTATATCCTTTGAGTCAGCACTAACATCCGCCCCCCAGCATGGGGACAGAGGACACTGTGATGCTTGGGCGCCCACCGGCTGAGTGAGATGAGGTCTCGACCACTTGTGTTCATTAACGATCCTAAACATTTCTCATCAGAGTCAGATTATTTGCCCCAGTATCTCACCAAATTCCCATT
Source organism: Lepidochelys olivacea (assembly GCF_965140295.1). NCBI lineage: Eukaryota > Metazoa > Chordata > Testudines > Cheloniidae > Lepidochelys > Lepidochelys olivacea. Next base: position 5,359,801 of record NC_140419.1, read on the forward strand.
TGGAGTCATTACAATCTGCTTAAGGAAATCCCCCCATGGGGGAGCCATTCCTGGTTTCATAGAGTTCAAGGCCAGAAGGTACCACCAGGTCATCTTGTCTCACCTCCTGCCAAGCATAGACTGTTAAATCCCACCCGGCTACCCCTATCTTAAGCTCAAAGGGCGAGTCAACCTTTCCAGTGCCATGGGCTGGATGCTACTTGAGCAGGGCAGCGTCGTGGGCCACATGCAGAAATATGTGCTCTACAAAATGGCGGCCACCACTCCGGGATGCCATTTTCGTAGAGCAGGTCTGCTGAGGGGGCAGACACGTTCAGGGACTGGATGGAATCATTCCCTGGGCCAGATCTGGCCCACAGGCTGCCAGTTGGACTATCACAGGAGACTAAACTGCATGCCACCAGGAGGGAACATGAGAGACCGAGGTGTCACTAAGGCCCCTGACCTGGCAGGAAATTGTTAAGTGAGACATGCCCCGGTGATTTTGGCAAGTGGACCACATCCCATGCTGCAGAGGAAGGTGAAAAGAACCTCCTCACTTGCCATCCTGAAGCCATAGTGTACTGGTCCCAGGCACTTTTCAAAGTAGAACCACCCTGGAACGTGGGACAAACCAAGTAGATTGTGTCCTCGGTGGGTTTCAGCCTGGGGAAACATTAATTTGATCTTCATGTGTGTTTTGCAGGTACCTTTTGGCCTGGTCCCTTTGTGCCTTCCTATTTGGTAGTGCAGCTGCCATTGAGTTAACAGACATGTTTGGGGAGATCCAGTCCCCTAACTTCCCAGATTCCTACCCCAGTGACTCAGAAGTGACTTGGAATATTTCTGTGCCAGATGGATTTAGAATCAAGCTCTACTTCATGCATTTTGACCTGGAATCGTCCTACCTCTGTGAATATGACTACGTGAAGGTGAGATGCCCAAACGGCTCTGTGCCGTTGCTGTAGTGTGTCAGCCCAAGAGCCAGGAGGGCATGCAGCTTGGCCGTGTTGGAGAGCTTAGTGTAGCAGCAGCGTGGGCGAGGAGCTTTTTTCATTCACAGGGCACAAGCGTTGCCTTGCCAAGTAGGAAACTAAGAGGGAGCTGAGTTGGCGCTTATCAGCCAATGGCAAAAGGGACAAAGGCAGATCAGGTGATGTTCTTTATTGGATTAACGAATATGTTGTGAAGAGGGACAGGCAGGATGTTCAGATACAGGGCTTAGACCCAGAGTGTGAACCTGAACCCAAATGCCAGCACACCGTGATGCTCCCTAAGGAGAACGTGTGGTGGCAAATGTGCCAGGATCATGGCAGGTGACAAAGATAATAAAGGCATGATGCCAAGGCCAGGAGCATGCATAGAAGATGCCTTTAATTTGGAAAGGTTTTTTCATGTGCCATGCCTCACATCTTGAAAGCTAAATGATCCTTGCAGGCTCCGCCTTACCCTCTAGTGAAGAAGAGTCCTGTATCCGATTCAAACTGTATCCAGTTCAAGTCACTAGCTATGGGCTTGAGCCACTACATTTGGATCTGGTCCCAGACTCTCCCAAAGGTCGTCAGACCTAAAGGTTTGGTCTGGTCCATTACAGGAGCAGGGATTGGCTGTTAAAGTTTGGGTCCAGACTTCCAGGCTGTCTTTTACAGTCATCCACATGGTAGGTAGGACTTTCTGGTTGACATCCCTCTGTGGGAGCTGTAACAACCCTGAGCAATCCAAGATTTTGGGCTGACACCTCCTCTGAAAGATAGCATCTCCAGCCACACCGCATTTCCTTACTACCGTCCCGGGGCAAAGAGATCAGTGCTGCCACGGAGCGCCACCTACTGGAGCAGCCAGTACAGACAAGCAAAACATTGGTAGTTAGCTCCCACTTTCTGTGCTGACCCTGGCCTATAGGACTGGACATACGTTACCATTACCGAAGGTTGTCAGTAGAGACGAGTCCAGTTCCAAACCCCGCCGATCATTGAGATGGGAGGAGCATGGATCTGGAGCTGAATTTCACGCCTTAGCCCCCATCTCTTGTTTCCAGCTCATTTAGATTTCTGCTTTGAGAAAACAAAACAAAAACATTTGTATTTTATTTTTCCTGCTTTAGTTGTTTTTTGAACTGTGCAGGCCTGTTTCCCTTACTAACAGCGCTCGCTGCTATTTGATTAGTCCTTTCTGCTTTTCCTGGCTTTCCTCCAAGAACAAAGGTCACAGACACATACATATATATATAACTTTACAAAAAAGCAATGAGCTTGAAGATAGAATTCATTGGAACCTCCCCAGTTCCAAGCATTACCCTTCACTCCCTCCCCCAACCCTCATGTTCTCATCATAACAATCCCTTTTATTTGCACCTGGTGCCATTTGGCAGCAGAACTCCTCTTGCTCCTGGGTTTCCATAAGAGGCTGGTATTTTTTACAGGGCTTTAGATCTCAGCTGTATAAATTTGCTCCAGGCTGAAATTTATCCTGCAAAGCCTCAGCCAGGGAATTACATTCTTGCTGTGAAACGCTCAGAAACATCCATCTGGCTGTTTTGATGGTGACCTGAAAACTATCCGTATGTATTTAGATGAAATAATTACAAAGTTCTGAGCCAAAATTCTGAGGAGAGTGTCCAAGCGGCTGTGCGAATCTATGGAGATTTCCAGCCTTGGTTCATCTCCCCAGCTTTTGTTAATATCGGTGGATTTTATGAAGGGGGCATATGCTCTAAAGGCCCATCGAACTGAGCGGGAGACTCTCCATTGATTTTGATGGATTTTGGACCAGTCAATAAGGCACTCTTCAAGGCACTCTACAACATCACCACTGCACAAACACCTGGGCTAATCCATTGTGACCATCATTGTAACACAGAACAAAATCCTGGCTTGGGACAGGAAGAGGAAAGGTCAAGTGGTGCGTCAGCCATGTGCCTCTGTTTCCCAGAGGTCAACACAACTGAGGCCGAGAGTCATATTAGCCGACATGGGTCCTGATTGACAGCTGCTGAATTCAGGGCAAAGGATGAATCACCTCTGAGCCAATCAGAGAACATGTCCAAATCTCGGCTTCCTGACTGGCTCTTCAGAGGTGAATAATAATTTTTCCGGAGCTCTAAATCCATTCCGCATTTTAAAACAATAGTTGTAAAAACAATAAAGGAAGAACTTGCTCCCTCGCAAGGAATTGGCAAATTAGACTTGGGGACTGTGATGAGTCTAGTCAAGGGCACAAAGAATTCCTCCTACAAAGAGAGATTGAATAGATTGGGCTTGTTCACCTTAGAAAGGAGCCGTATCAGAGGGGCCAGGAGAAAAGTACAAGAAATTACACACATGCACAACAACATGACAGGAATGTTAAGGGAGCAATCTCGAGCCCTCAGAAGCTAGGAGATACCAGAATTAAAGTCTCCTATGCAATCTTCATTCAGCCCCCCCCCTTGTACATATGCATTATGAAACCATCTTTAATTGTATGAGCACGTACTATTCTTTCCAGAGGATCCCTGCCTTAATCAGTGCCCGGGATGGATGGTGCTCACTCTCTCTTTTCTTTTATCCTCATTGTTCAGTGGGTGGCCCCAGCCCTCACTTACTGCCCCCATCCAACTCTGCTCTGAAGACAGAATAATTCATTTCCTTGTGGGTTTTTCCATGGTGCTTATATCAAAGTGCTTCACAGACATTAATGGGTTTATTCTCCCAGCCTGCCTATGAGATAGGGCAGTGCTATTATCCTCATTTTACAAATGGGGAGCTGTGGTGCACAGGGACATTAAGGTCACAGGTCTTCACTAATTTGGGGTGGCCGATTTGAGCCCCCTAGGACCTGAGCTTTCAGAGTACTTAGCATTATACCACACTTTATATGGTCAGAGCATTGACTTCAGTTGTAGCTGTGAGTGCCCAGCGTTTCTATAAATCAGGCCCCAGCCTCTCAAGTCAGGCACCAAGAAAATGAGGAACCCACAGCTATGGCCACCTGTGAAAAGGCTGGTTTAAGTGACTTGCCCAGTATCACACAGGGACTCTATGGCAGAGGCAGGGACAGACTCTAATTCTCCAGCACAGCGTTCAGCATGAATCTGTCCCTTCTCTTCCAACTGGCCCCAGCCTCGTTCGCTGCACACCTTCCAGCTTCTGCAACGGCCGACAACAGCCTCTTGCCCTACAAAATCCTGATTCACCCCAGGTCTGTCCTGTCCCAAGCTCTCCCACCCCAGGTCTGCCTCTTTCCCCCCCTGCATTCGAGTCAGACAGCTTCCTCCACCACACTGGGACTATTCACAGAGTAAGGCCTAGTTTCAGAGTAGCAGCCGTGTTAGTCTGCGTCCACAAAAAGAACAGGAGTACTTTGTGGCACCTTACAGACTAAATCAATTTGTTAGTCTCTAAGGTGCCACAAGTACTCCTGTTCTTTTCTTTAGAGTAAGGCCTAGGTACTACTTAGTGGGAATGCGGTTATTGGATTGTGGTCCTCCTGGGAAAATCTGGCTCAGTTCCAGGCGAACCGGTGCCGATCAGGGGTGGTTTTGTGCACAGTTCCACCTGAGACTTAGGCCTTGTCTACACTACGGGGGGGGGGGGTCCATCTAAGTTACACAACTTCAGCTATGTGAATAATGTAGCTGAAGTCAATATACTTAGATCTACTTACCGCGGGGTCCACACTAGGCAACACTGACGGGAGACGCTGTCCCGTCCACTCCCCTTCCGCCTCTCCTTCAGGTGGAGTAAGTAAAGGAGTCGACGGGAGAGTGACCTGCGGTCGATTTAGCAGGTCAAGACCTGCTAAATCGACCTCCGATGCATCAATCACCGCACATTGATCCCTCAGTAAGTGTAGACAAGCCCTAAGCGAAATGCCTCAACTTCGGTGGAATTTCTCACCTCACTCAGACCCAGAAAATCAAAGTGGAGCTCCCAGGGATGTGACTCCGAAATAACAATAGGTTGGCATGATCTCCTGCAAATCAGACCAAGCAGCTTCACTCAGCTCAGGATAATAGACCTGGAGGCAGGGCAGCTTGAGATTCACTGGAACAAGAGTCAATGATATTCATTGTTTATGTCACCTCGAGGCTCTTTACAGGCAAATTGGGAAGAAACAGCCTCATCCCCAAGGAGCTTACTGTGCTGGGCTGAGGTTTTCAAATCTAACTCGGGGATCTAGACCCACAACTTCCATTCCTTTCGAGGGAGGGATTCTGCCAAAAGCCCGTACCTGGATTTGAAAATTTCAGCCTAAGGCCCCGTGTTCCTGCAGTTTTATGCCCTCAGCAGGGATCTCTGTCATAGGAGTCAGCCCAGCGGATTTAATAGCAGGATCAGGGCTGAGGTTAGACATTCCTGACATTGATTTTAATCTGGTAATTTCTTTATTATAATTAAAAGTGAACCCCTTGAATGAGTCGATTGCATCACACTCTGCACATCACGAGCCTCTGTAACCCACGTCCTCCTTCCCCAGTCTTTGCATCAGCACTGATTCAGGAAATCACTTAAGCTAGGACTTAAGGCCCATTGATATCAGTGAGATTTTAGCATGTGCTTAAATGCTTTCTGGAATTAGGGGCTCAGTTTGCAACCCCCACATGTTGCATCGTGTATAAATGTAGACAGGACAAGGAGAGTCTCGGAGGGCTTGTCTAGCTATTCTGGAATTGCTCCACATGTGAACACTCTATTCCAGAATAAAAATCACTCTGGATTGGGAATAATTTGTGCACTCACCAAATTTATTCTGCGAGAGCTATTCTGATCAATTTCCCCGTGTAGACAAACCCATACTGTGTGTTCATGCAGCACCCAACACAATGGAGCTCTGAACTTCTGGGTGGTGCTGTCACACTGACCGACAGAGGGGAGGGCGTGACTGTAAGGTAAAGTCAGGAGATTTTTCATTGTTGAGATCAGCCGTGTCTCGAGTGGCTGCAGATTTTGCATTCACAACTAGTTGCAGAGGCAGGAGAGGCTGATTAGCCAGGAAAGGCCAAGCCAAAGAAGGGAGCTTTTAGGAGCAGCTGAAGGAGAAAACAGAGGTGGTTAGTCACACTGGATCAGGGAAGCTGCTCAATAGGGGGCATCGTGAAAGAAGCCAGTATTTACATTGTGAAGAGAGTGGTCACTTTGGATGGGCTATTACCAGCAAGAGAGTGAGTTTGTGTGTGGGGGGGAGGGTGAGAAAACCTGGATTTGTGCTGGAAATGGCCCAACTTGATGATCACTTTAGATAAGCTATTACCAGCAGGAGAGTGAGTTTGTGTGTGTATGGGGGTGGCGGGGGGGGGTGAGAAAACCTGGATTTGTGCTGGAAATGGCCCACCTTGATTATCATGCACATTGTAGGGAGAGTGGTCACTTTGGATAAGCTATTACCAGCAGGAGAGTGAGTTTGTGTGTGTGGTTTTTGGAGGGGGGTGAGGGAGTGAGAGAACCTGGATTTGTGCTGGAAATGGCCCACCTTGATTATCATACACATTGTGAAGAGAGTGGTCACTTTGGATGGGCTATTACCAGCAGAAGAGTGAGTTTGTGTGTGGGGGGGCGGAGGGTGAGAAAACCTGGATTTGTGCTGGAAATGGCCCAACTTGATGATCACTTTAGATAAGCTATTACCAGCAGGACAGTGGGGTGGGAGGGGGTATTTTTTCATGGTCTCTGTGTGTGTATAATGTCTACTGCAGTTTCCACGGTATGCATCCGATGAAGTGAGCTGTAGCTCACGAAAGCTCATGCTCAAATAAATTGGTTAGTCTCTAAGGTGCCACAAGTCCTCCTTTTCTTTTTGCGAAGACAGACTAACACGGCTGTTACTCTGAAACCTGTCATTGTGTTGTGATACTGACGTGATCCCCCTGAGGACTGCAGCTGCATTCAGGGCGTGGGCTGCAAAGGGTCAGCCTCATGTTGTTTGAGGCGCTGTGCTCGTTTGCCATCCCTAGCCCATAAGAAGAGGAAGGAACTGGTGAAGACCCTGCTCTTGAGAGATATCTGCAGTGAAGTATATTGCAAGACCACAGGCCAGGCTGGACTGTGGAAAGGCCAAATGGTGCCCCAGTTGCATGGTTTTAGAAGTGTGTATAACACTGCAGAGTGGATACATCTTGTGCTACGCTCAAGCCACACGATGCCATCTTGAGAGCATCAGTGAGTGCCCCTGTCCTGTACACATTTCCATGGAACTGCAACTTGCTGCCATAAAAGGGTCCCTGCAGATTTGTCTTTATCAGTGGTTGTTTCCCCGGCCCTGCACTGTGCATGGCATTTGGAGAGTCCCATGTACGGATTCCTCCGCTCAGTGCTTGGACCACTGCAAAGGAACGTCTGGATATACTGGATATTGATGTAATCGACAACATTCCTAGAGAAGCTTCATCGCAATGTGTGGTCAGATTCATGACATTCAAAAAGGCCGTATTCCTGGTGTCACGGAGTCCCTGGGCGATGCTCTGGAACTGCTCCCCGTGAAGCCAGTCAGGACTCTGGGGTAGTCGCCTTTCTGTGAGCAGCCTGTCTTCAGGACACACAGCTCACACAGCTTCCACCTTCCTGGGTCTGACCTCGGAGCATTCAGCATCCTCTGCCCCTCCGTGCGCTTCCCCCCAGCGAGTCCACTCAGGTGGGGCTCCTGGGGAAGCCAGAGGGTCCTGCCCCCCAACTTCGCAGTCAGACGGGACTCTCAGCCAGCCAGTAAAACAGAAGGTTTATTAGACAACAGGAACATGGTCTAAAACAGAGCTTGCAGGTGCAGAGAACGGGACCCCTCAGCTGGGTCCATTTTGGGGGGCAGTGAGCCAGACAACCACGTCTGCACTTCACTCCATGTCCCAGCCAGCCCCAAACTGAAACTCCCTCCAGCCCTCCTCCTCTGGGCTTTGTTCCTTTCCCCGGGCCAGGTGGTCACCTGATTCCTTTGTTCTCCAACCCTTTAGCTCTCACCTCGCAGGGGGGAAGGGCCCAGGCCATCAGTTGCCAGGAAACAGGGTGTCGGCCATTCTCTGTGTCCAGACTCCTGCACACACCGGCCCTCTAGGGCTCTGCAATGATCATACACCCTTACCCCACCACCTAGATACTTAAGAACTGCCTAGAGGAAACTGAGGCACCCCCATACTATTCAGAGGAAACATTAAGAAGAGTCCCACTTCGTCACACCTGGCCAATCCAGATAGTGGAAATTCCCACAGCCTGGGAATATCCTCCAGTGACATACAGTCACTGTCCTGTGTCACTCACCCCTATTCACGTAGGTCACCAGCTTAAGTGTACAGTCAAGAGGATGGCCAGGACACCACTGCATCGGATTAATCCCTCCCTGCCAGAATGACCCCTTGAGACCCTTAGCAGCCAAGGTAAGACAGAGTTGCTCTGTCTTTATTACTGGCTCCAGCTTTGGAAATCTTTGCCCTCATCCCATTCTCCATTCCTGCCAGCCTGGGCTTGCAACGAGCGCAGATCAGCCAGTCCAGAGAACCTGGGTCTGTATATAGGGGGAGACCCAGAGTACTTTTTAACATTTCCTAAACTGGGCTAAATGACCTGCTGGTGACATGGAATTGTGTCCTTCCACATTAATGGTGGATTTGTCCCTAACTGCCTAATTTGTATGTGCACATTTGCAAGCTAAAGTGCCTCTAAGTACCGGCTTTGCACAATCCCACGCATATTTTCAAGGACAATTTAGAAAACGTGGCCCAGAAGATGTACATGAACCTAGAATCTTCATTCAACCCGCCTGCTGGGCTAGCAGAACAGCTGTGATCCCTGGCCAGCTCTCCAGGAAACTCCAGATTTCACAGCATGAGTGTCAAGAAAGAGACCTCGGAGTCATCAGGGAGAGTTCTCTGAACACCTCTACTCAACGTGCAGTGGCCGGTAAAAAAACAAACAGAATGTTTAGGAACCAACAGGAAAGGGACAGATAATAAGACAGAAAATATCATAATGCCTCTGTATAAATCCATGGTATGCCCACACCTTGAATACTGCATGCGGTTCTGGTCACCCCCTTTCAGAAAAGATATATTAGAATTGCACAACATACAGAGAAGGGCAACGACAATGTTTGGGGGTGTGGAACAGCTTCCATATGAGAGAGATTAATAAGACTGGGACTGGTCAGCTTGGAAAAGAGACGACTAAGGGGGTATATGACAGAGGTCTATAAAATAATGACTGGTGTGGAGAAAAGTGAACAGGGAAGTGTTATTTACCCCTTCACATAACACAGGAACTAGGAGTCACCCAATGAAATTAACAGGCAGCAGGTTTAAAATAAACATAAGGAAGTATTTCTTCACACAACCCACAGTTAATCTGTGGAACTCATTGCCAGGGGATGCTGTGAAGACCAAAAGCATAAGCGGGTTCAAAAAAGAATAGATGAGTTCATGGAAGATAGGTCCATCAATGGCCCTTAGCCAAGATGGCCAGGCACACAGCCCCAAGCTCTGGGTGTCCCTAAACCTCCAACTGCCAGAGTGGGAGTGGATGACAGGGGATGGATCACTTGATAGTTGCCCTGTTCTGTTCATTCCCTCTGAAACACCTGGCACCAGCCACTGTCAGAAGACAGGATACTGGGCTAGATGGACTATTGGTCTGATCCAATATGGCCGTTCTTATGTCAGTGATTGGGATGTGGGTGGGCATGCCCAGTGGCTAGAGCAGGAGTCAGAAGTCAGAGCCCAGGCTCAGAGCTGGAGTGAGAGGCCAGATGCGAGAGCCCAGGGTCAGGGCCAAAGTCAGGAATTGGAACTGAGGGTCAGCGTGGAGTCAGGCAAAGCAGGAGCAGGAGATATCACAACTGTGAGCAAGCGCTTTAAGCAGCAGCTAAACGCTTCCTAACTCTTAGGGTAGGTAAGTCCTGAAACAGGTGACCCAGGAAGGCTGTAGAATCCCCATCATTGGAGGTTTTCAGGAATGGGCTGGACAAACACCTGTCAGGGGTGGTCTAGGTATGCTTGGTCCTGCCTCAGTGCCCAGGACCAAACCAGATGACCTCTCGAGCTCCCTTCCAGCCCGACATTTCTAGGTTTTTATGGACAGAGACACAAACATCGAGCAAGAATCTGGAACCCTTCCGGGCGATGGCATTTTCCCACAGGACGAGTCCCACCTACTTAACGTGAGTAAGAGCTGCAGAGCCGGGCTCGCAGAAAAGACCAGCGTCCTTGCTGAAGGTATCTGCGACGCTTTATCTGCGATGGACTCCATCCCCTCCAGCACATGGCGCGGTGACAGGCCTCTGGCAGTAAAATAAACAGAAAGGTCACACTCCCTGGCTCATATTTGCTGCTGCTGCTGAGGACTGTATACTTTTTCGTAGATCATTTACATCCAGAGAGCTGGCTGGTAATTAAATCTCGGCTGTTTGTTTGGAGTCTCCCTGTCCGGGGTCATTATGTCAACATTTTCACTAGAGAAGATATGTCCCTTTGGGAAACATCAATTGCAGTGGAGAAATTCACTGCAAGAATACGCTGAACTTAATCCTGGTTTAAAAAACAGTAACATTCTCTCTACTGCATGTTAAATCCTCTTAAAAGTTGGACAACAAATGCCATTGGCCCCTTTACTATCTTTTCCAATTCAGTCAATCTCGCGTTCTTAGTTCAAAGCCATTTGCACCCAGATCAATCAGTAGGGTAATGATTTATGAGTCTACTCTGGCCTTTCTTCTTGGACAATTGCTGCGGGGTCCAAAAGAAATGAGGTCTCCTTGGGCACACACTGAATCAGGAGATGCAGCCCCTGCTCCCTCAGATTTCATATTCAAGGCCAGATCGTCCGCTGGTTTCAATCACCGTAGCTCCTTTGACTTAGCCAGAGCAACAACGGTTTTGTTGAGCACAGAGCCTGCCCTTCGTACGGCACCAGCGGAAGGATAACCAGGGCAATGACACCTTGCAGATCTGTTTTGAAATCCCCAAGTTAATGGAATTTTGTAAGCGCCAAATGGAATTTGTCTTTCCGCTCAGCACTGGAAATATCTGCAGCAGGAAAACAGCACAAAGCAGGCCGTCAAGAAATGCAGCCATCACTGCTTCCTTTGCCCTCCCAAGAATGCACTAATTGGACAGAGGAGAGCAAAACATACCACTTGTAATGTATCTAAACGGCTCATTAGGCAGAGCAATCCTAGGGCAGGGCTGAAGGCCCTCTGGGAACATGACAGCAGGAGGGGAGATCCCGACAGATTGGAAAGGGACACTCAGTAGTGTCTGCAGAGCTTCTTTGCTTTTACCGTATACAGCCTTCTGGAATGAAATAAGCCACACGTTCCGTGGGGTCCTCACAACATTACCAAAGATGATTCTTGTTATTAGAGATGAGGCCAAGCGGGGACATGAGACCCAAGCCCCCTCGGTCTCAGCAGAAAGTCAGATCTGAAGGATGTAGGACAGGTTCTCCACTGCATCAGGACCAGAACAGTGGATCTACACCTCTCAAAGCTTTGAAGATAGTTGGGGCTCAGAACCAATGGTGGAGACCTACCTTCAGTCACAGTTTAAATCTGGCAGTTGGGAGGGGAGGTGTTGAATTGACATTTCAGCTGGTGTTCTCATCTCCTTGTGGGAGGGAGTTCCCCAGTCTACGTCCAACTCCTGGGAAGGTTCCTGTCTCTGACGCTTGTGACCCTCCCACTACTGGCGGACGGATTCGTTGTTCCAGTCCAATGGAGCTGTGGTGGAAGATCACAGTTGCAGAGGGCGTGGTGTCTCTCCGATAGCTACGGTCAATCCCACAGAGGGCTCTGAGTACTGGGGCAGAGGCCTGGTGAGGCAGAGCAGAGAGCAAAGTGCCCAGCTGATGCCTTCGCAGTGACTTGTGTCCACAAGCAGATGGGCTGCTGCGTTTTGTACCAGCCGGAGCTTTTTCCAGGAGCTAGCATTCTCCATATGCTGCCTCTGCCTTGTAGGCACCATACAGGGAGCATACAGATGGCTTTCTGCTTTGTGCGGCCGGCCCTGTCTGCAGCTGGCGTTTGCACTGGATCCGTCGGACCCCAACGCCAGCGGAGAACTGCTCACCCGTAATGTGATATGATATGTGCCCTGGTGCTGTGAGCAGGGGGGTCTGTGCCTGGAGTCTGGGTTAAATCAAGCCAGGGTTGTAGATCGGCTCCGCCTTTACATATTTGTCCTTCATTTAATCCAAATTCTAAAACTGTTGTGGTCCAAATGCTGCCCCCTTTCTCTGGGGGCTCTGGCCCAACTGAACCCGTGCCACTGCATGGCAGAAAGGGTGGGCTGTACGTGGGGCCTACGTCCCCAGTGAGCCAAGAGACAGGCTGCCACAGGGGCTCCCTGCACCCCAGGATTTGGAGGGGAGGAGCTAGACATGGGCTCCAAGAAGTGAGGCTGGAGCCCAGGGAGCACCACAGTGAAATCCTCCAGCCCAGGAAGGGGGATCGCACATGTCCCCAGGGCTGCTGCTGCCTTGAGGCAACAGAAATGGCCAGGCAGAGCTGTCAGGGGAACGGATTCCAGGCCAAGCTCGCCACCCAGCCGCCACTGTGAGCCTGGCACCTCCCCCAGGTGCTGGGTTGCAGGCCTGGCACTAGGTGAGGAGGAAAGATTTTGCAGCTCTGCATGCTAGCGAGAGCTTTAGGAACACCTTGAAAGCTCCTGCCTGTCATGCTCACAGTTTCCACATGCACCCTCCTCACTCGTACAAACACAGCCCTGTCCAACTCACAACCCCCCACGTGCCCATTCCCCTGATGTCTGCAAATACACACACACACAATTGCCGCACACACTAATTCCCCTCCCTCGCACACACACACTCCTCACACACTCACTTGCCTTTCTCTCACACCTGTCACACTCCCAGACCCCTTCATTTTGTTGGTGCAGGCCCCTGTGTCACACCCACCCCATCCGTATCCCAACAGAAACAGGAGCTCAGTCACTTGGCCGCCCATCCTCACATTCCCAGGACAGTCCAGATCGTCCAAACCCACCAGCATGCAGAGCCCTCTCCTCTGTGGGACATGGGGAGCCAGCCGTTCCAAACCCCAAGACCAGAGAACCCTCCAGAGGGAGGGAGATGGGAAGATCAGGGCAGCCGCAGTGCTGATCCATCCTCTGGCAATGGGGGACGGCTTCTTTAGTCCTCCCCTTAATAGAATTCACTTGGCATGAAAAGGAGCAGGGCTGGCACAAGCTGGGAAAGCAACATTCCTCCACCACCCCCTCCCCCAGTGGGGGAAAGCAGGGGGGCTCTTCCTATTCAAATCTCCTCATAGGAACGCAGGCAAGGTGCTGCGAAAAGCAGCTGGAGGTTACAATGCCCAGGCCAGCATGGAGCTAGGAGCCGAGGGAGGGGACAAGCTGACAACACAACACCACAGCAACGGACCAAGATGGGCTGACTGCAGCGGCATTTATGTGGGGTCTCTCTCTGCTCTGTACAGCAGGCAATCTGTACCCACGCTGGTTTTCACTGAGGCAGCGTCATTCCCAGCATGGGTACGCGTACTCCCACCGGCCTGATGGAGCTAGCATGCTAAAAATAGCAGTGTCACTCTGATCTGCACGGGCAGCCACCCCAGCCAAGATCCCAGGGACGTACTCTGGGTGGCTAGCCCCTTCCCGCAGAGCTCACACGCGGATGTCTGCCCAAGATGGAAATTGTACCTCCAGTGCCAGTGAACTCCAGCAAAGGCGTATGAGACCTTATTCACATGCGGATCCCCGGGGTATTAAACAATACCAGCCTACTGACATCCTGAACTGACAATCATTTAAAATGACTCATTTGTCCCCCTTCCGTGGAGAGATCACAAAGGAAACATTTTCAAAAGCATCCAAAGTTCCATTTTCAAAAGTCACCTGCAGGACTTTCAGTGGGACTTGGGCATCTAAGCCTTTTGAAATTGGGAACCCAGGCTCCGAAGTCATTTCAGGTGCATTAGAAAACTTGACCCCAGTGCCTTTAGCAAACATAAATGAATTTAGCCTCCCCGTCCCACTGGGAGTCAGGAATTAGCTCCATTTTATGAGCAGGACGAAGAGGCACAGAGCGATTTACCCGAGATCAGAGGCAGAGCTAGAGCAGAACACAAGAGTCATCTCTCCTTTGCCACGACACCGACAACAAACCTCTCGGCGGTTAGGCAGCTGGTGGACTGAGATCACTCCCTCTGACATTGACCAGTATTGTTGCACTGTGGCCTTGGTCACCTCTCTCTGCCTGTATCCATCAGTATACTTAGGCTGTCAGCTCTGCGAGGCAGGGCGGGTCATTTCTGTTCTGTGTTTGTACCGCACCTTGCAGAGTGGGGTCCTGGTCAAGGACTGGGGTGCCTATGTGCTACCACACTATGAATAAATAATAACGGTAATAATCACTTATATATGAAATAGAGCTGGCTGAACATATTCAGCTAAATGAAATTTCACTGAAATAGGCTGTTTCATCAAAGCTGAAATGTTTTGGAGAGACATATGGGTTCCAATGATCTTTTCATTAGAATGGTTTTGAGGTCCAATGCTCTTGGTTTATTTCTGAGCAGAGAGGGAGGGGGCAAGTGCCATTCTGACCCAATTCCATTTCGCGAAAAATGTTCAAAGGATTTTGGTTTTGTTCTGATGCCTAATGAAAACAAATTTCGAAACCCCGGGAGTCGTTGTGAAATGGCATTGTCCTATTGCTGTCGGTTCTAATCATCTCTGTGCATACCACATAGGTCCCAGGAGTTTAGCATGCAAGAACACAGGCATGCTAATTCAGAGGAGAAAGACTGGAGACTGGGCTGGGGTGGTGGTGGGGTACTTGGTCCCATCTGATTATTTTAAAAATCTCCCTGCCCCTGTTCCTAATCTCTCTTTCAGATGTTCAAAGTGAATGCAATTCCACAGGCTCCTGATGCAGTTCAGTTACTTATCACACTTTGCTCAGCTGAGACATAAAACTAGGCTGGTCAGTTTCACTTCAGTTCCTAGTCAGTTTCACTTTCTGGATCTCCTTCATAGGACAAAACCAGTTGTGATTGGGTCTCCAGCACTGCCAGGGAAGGGACATCCCAACAATCCCCCAAACGCTTCTCAATTCCATTTTTAAAAATAAGCCTGTAGAAATGTTTGGGGTGGTTTGTTTTTTTTAACACAATCTAAATGCTGGGCCTCCCTCTCCTTGATGGCCTCCTCGAATTTGCTGATTGGAGTTCCCTTGTCGCCCTGTTACTCGGCCTGTTTACACGGTCACTGGCCATCTCCTGGGGTTCTGAAGAGGCTCCCAGAACTAAGTGCAGAGAAAGGTGAGGCTGGGGCTGTGGAGCTGGTCAGCATGGAGGCAGGAGATGGGCGGGGGGAACCTTCCAGAGGCAAACAGCTGTGAATAGAAATTGCACACCTGGGCTCTAAGTTAACCTTCACATTCTCTCCTCCACAGTCTGTCCTGATTCCCCACTCTCCCAAAGCAGACTCACCTCCCCTTTTCTCTGTTATGTGTAGCTGATATTACCAGGTCTTTTGGATGTCTCCTTCTGCCTGACCAGCTGGGTGAGGTAATATCTTTAGCGGGCCAACTGCTGTGGGTGAGAGAGACAAGCTTTCGCTCGGAAGACACGGAAATAACCCCCTTGATTTCTGTCCAGGAATAGAACACACAGCAGTGTCCCTGACCCTGCATGTGTATGTCAAGCTGATGTCGCGTTATGTCGCTTCGATGTTGCGTCTTAGGGACAGAGGAATTACCACATTGCATCAGATCAATGGCCCAGCTAATGCTGTCCGTGAGAGTGGCCAGTACCAGCTGAGGTTTCAAACATCCGTAAGGGACACTTATAGAACAACCTCGCATAGAGGAATCTTCTTCTTAACCCCAAGCAGCTGGCTTTTGCTGCAACGATATCATGAAAGATGCATGGCCATGATCTCTATGGGTGGGACAGCGAATGGGGGAAGTCTGCAGCATCCTTGCCAGCACAGGGCCTGGTAGGTGGTTAAGCAGAAGACTTCAGTCTTTAGGGATGTAAATCTGGCACCTTTCAATCTGGTGGCTCTTTGGCAACCATCGAGAAGGGAGTGTTGGTTTTTCTGTCTGCTTCTAAGTGAGTAGGTGCCTCCAGCATAAATGTGTAAGTGGCATCCGGATGTCAGGCTCCGCAGAGAGGTTAGAATCAAATGGCTCGTGGGGAGTGGGCTCTCTCTCCGTTCTCTGGTACACTAGCAGGGTTGGGGGTGAATGGAAGTTCATCCAAACGCTGTGCAGCTAAAGAGGAAGCTTCAGTCTTCAGCAGCGTCGATCTGACATTTCTCGCTAGCTCTTTATCAGCTAAAATGCAGATATATCTTTTTAAATAAAAATCATAACCCTCTGGAAACTATTTTTTTCATAACTCATGAGAGAGTCATTCCTCAGCTGTTCCTAAGCACTGGTAATTAAGACAACCTGCTGAACCATTTCAAGTGGTCACATGATAGATGGCCCTTGACTCGCAGCCTAAGCTGCAGCAAACAGAATGTAAGTAAGTTAAATAGTTATGTAGCTGCAAGATGGGCCTGGGCAGTGGGGAAGCTACCAAGAGCTGTTGCAAAGATGCCAGCGTTGAAGTGCTTCCAAGCTCATCTGGTCTTCATCACTTGGAGATGCCTTACTCAATGTTCAACTGCACGTTACTGGGTTCAGCGGTGTTTACTTACCCAGCCGGGGAGAAAAATTGTCTTCACTACAGAAATTACTGGGTGAAGTCCTGTGGCTTGTGCTGTGTAGGGGGCATCTCACTGGCTGATCATGGTGGGACCTTTGGGTCTTAGTGTCTATTAAATGAGTGGTTTAGGAAGAAATCTAACTTGACATGATACAGGATTGGCTAGAGACCTCACTGGAAGCTCTTCCACACCAAGTCAGTCTCCTCGTTGATGCCTTTGGTGCCCTGAGCCCTTTCCTATGAGCAGAGTGCCAATTGTGAATACCGTGCACCACGCTGGCTGAGCAGCTGAGCAGACTGGTGCGTCTCCAGCCATGCCTTGTGTTAACGGAGTCTTTCTTTGGCTTTTAATAGGTTGAGGCTGAAGACCAAGTCTTGGCAACTTTCTGTGGCAGGGAGACGACAGACACAGAGCAGGCCCCCGGGCAGCAGGTGGTCTTGTCTCCAAGTTCTTACATGGGCCTCACGTTCAGATCCGACTTCTCCAATGAGGAGCGCTTCACTGGCTTTGACGCCCATTACACAGCAGTGGGTAAGTAGCTCCTTTGCAGTGAAGTAGCAGGTACACTATGATACTGCTACAAACCTATAGCCCCTTAGGACTCCAAGGCTCTGAGGATGATGCAGAACTTCATGGCTCGAGAGGGGTAGAGTTCAGATCCTTCCGCTCCAAACGCACAGGCCCCTGCTTCTTGAACAAAGAGAATTTCCATCAGCTGTTAGCAGTGCGGGGCCTATGGTCACTGTGGAAAGTGCTGAGTATTAGCAGAGCCGGGGGTGACTTCCACTGAAGCTCAAGCAATCCCAAAGGAGTGCTTGGCAAATTGAGACATTTTCAGGGGGGTGCAGAAGGATGTGTGATGCCCACTGCCATGACATGTTGGCACACAGCAGAGGCTGCCCAAACTGCAGTCTGCAGGGCACTTGCTGGTGGCATGTGGAGAGTTGGCTGGGCACATGGTGCTGGTTTCTCTTCCCTGTTCCCAGCCACTGAATTGCATCAAAGACCATTAAAGACACTCACATTTTTCCTAGTGTTGCTTTCAATGAGAACACTTTCTGTAGAGATGTTACGGCATTGTGAATGGCAGGTGAAGTGGTCTGGGAGTTTGCCAATGAGAGGAGAGGTGTCCAGGAGACAATCTCTGTATTAAGATGTGGTGCGCACTATGAACAAGCTTGAGATCCCCTGCTGGACAGCATGCCAGTCCTCTCTCCTCCCACCCTGGCTTTCCATCATTCTCTTTTATTTATCCTCTTCTGATTTAGTCTTGACCCCTGCAGTGGCAAAGTCTGTTGCGTGCACCATGGGCTGGGTAATAACATGAGAGGACTTCATGTTTCTAAACCTAAACTGGCTCTTTATTAGGAGAACTATTTACAGAGATGCTCCAACTGCAGCTAGCATTCCAGCCATGTGCACACAGACTGACTTGCTGGTGTCTCTTTCTAACTCTTCCCCCACTGCAACCTCTACTCCTCCCTCCAAGTTCCAGGCAGGTTGCCACAGAGTAACTGCAGATTGTCAGGTCAGTGTCTGTCACTCCCCAAAGTGCCCCCAGATTCTGGGAATCGGGGCTTCAGGCTGATATACCAGCCCAGCTCCTACACTCCAAGACTGGCCCAGCATCACCTTTCACTCTCATACTCAAAGGAATCCCCAGTGAGATTATCCTGCCCTCAGCCCTCAATTTTGGGGACCAGGCTTCAGACCCCTTAATCTACCCTTGCATCTCAGCTGCCATTTTGGTGAGGTGGAGAGGACTTTTAAGGGAAACCGTTCCATCTACCATTTATTGCTGCTTTGAGGGATTCTTACACCAGGGTGACATCATGCAGTTACTCCAGAATGATGCCAGTGTAGCTGAGAGCAGAATCTGGCCCTAAGTGTTTAGAAGGCAACACAAAGTGATCTGAGCACTGGGAGACGGAGGGAACAGACTAAGCATGACCCTTGTAACGCACAGAAAACACAGCCCTAGGGCCCCGGTCCCAGCAGTAGAATTCCTGCCCTGCGGGGGCACTCCATTGATAGACAGTGAGTTGCTATTGCAAACAAAACCCTCGCTTGCTGCTGGACAGTTGGGTGTGTCAGGCTGTAGGATCATAACTCTACGCCCCCCACCCCCTACAAGGTGGGGCAGGTGTACCGATTGCCATGGCAGGCCAGCTCCTCCTTTTCTCACACCAGTCAGCCCCGTGTTAACCCATCATGGGATGGTCAGATGTGAGCTTTTGCTTCAGCCCATTACGGATGAGCCATGAAATATGGACCAAAACTTCGTCGCCATTTGGTCCGAGTGCATCCTAGCTCCTCCTTGTTGCCTGTGTCTAAACGCCCCCTCGGGAGCAGTGCCGGGAGGAGTGGGGGGTGCTCCTGTCTTGATGCCTGTCTTTCTAAGGCTCTGCTCAACTCTTGCTCCCCTGCAGATGTGGACGAGTGCCTGGAAAAGAGCGATGAGGAGCTGGCCTGCGACCACAACTGCCACAATTACATCGGGGGGTACTACTGCTCCTGCCGATTTGGCTACATCCTGCACTCTGACAACAGGACCTGCAAAGGTACGGCCCAGCTCCGGGCTCTGCCAGAGACATCAGGCAGCTGGGACAGATCATGCCGCGCTCTCTGCCACACTTGGATCCTTAGGGCAAATCTGCCCTCCCTGGCCTGTGTCTGCTTTCCCTGCCCACCCCCCAGCTGGGGCTTGGGGAGCACGCTGGCCATGCACTCTCTGCTCAGAGTGCCCAAGTGGGTGCGGTCAGCCAGTGTGGCCGGTTCACCTCTGCTCTTGGCTTGTGCGACACCAAAATAAAGACTGACCTTGGCCCAAAGAATGCATTAGGACTGGCCGGTGCAGATTCCTGCACTGGAAGGTCTCAGCATGCTTGTTCTGAGCACATCTGTAAGGGGGCTCCCTGCACCCGAGCAGCCTGTGGGGGGCTATGGCAGGGAAGGGCCAGTGGATCCACAATGACACAGATCCACCAGCCAATCCCCCCGGGCATGGGTGAGGGTCGGAGCAGCGATGGGGGCTGTAACAGCTGAGCAGCCTGGGGATGGAGATGTCCTTCCCCGGATCCCAGTGGATCTCCCCTGCGGCCAGCACTTGTCCTCTCAGCAGCGTTGGGCCCGATTCCCCTCTGGCTCATACCAGCATAACTTCACTGGCATCGGTGGCCCCACTCCTGGTGGGTGCGGGTGTGCGTGAGATCAGGATCCGGTCCAGAGGTTCCCTGTCAGCTCAGTCAGGTGGAGGTGTTCTGAGGGGAGATTGCCCAGGGCTAGGAATAGAAGACAACGCTGGGACAGCAGGCCAGATTTTAACCCTGGGCTCCTTCCGGGACCCAGGGTCTAGCCCGGAGAGGCCGGTTGCTCAGGGTTCCCGTGTGCCTTTCAGTGGAGTGCAGCAGCAACCTCTTCACCCAGAGAAGTGGGGTGATCACCAGCGCCGACTTCCCCAGCCCCTATCCCAAGAGCTCCGACTGCCTGTACCGCATCGAGTTGGAGGAAGGCTTCCTCATCAGCCTGCAGTTCGAAGACAGCTTCGACATTGAGGACCACCCGGAGGTGTCCTGCCCCTACGATTACATCAAGGTGAGCTGGCTGGGCTGGCCCCAGCTCTGGGAGATCTCTGGGCATGACTCCCCCCACGTTACCTCAACTCCTAGCTCATCAGACCACCCGCGACCCAGGCCCAAGTGAGTACAGCCAGTGGGAGCAGAGCCTGCTTACAGCAGGGCTGAATATTTACCGCAGCTCCGCTCCGGACAGCTCCAGCTGAATTTAAGCCCTGCCTGCAAAACTAAAAGCCCACCACTGAAGATTTGCTCAGGTTTTACTCAGGCAAACTTCCTCATGCCATTCCGAGTACGAACAGAGCCCCAGCTCACCCCCGATTTGCAGCACCCCCTGCTAGTCCAGCACTGGTGCCCTCCTCGCACCCCTTGCTTTGCCAGTGCACCCCATTCCTGAGCTATCACGTAGCACCATGGCTGGGTCAGTCCTGAGCATCTCATGGCGATCCCAGCTTGTGTGTGACCTTGAGAAGCCTTTGAGATTTGGGCAAACATTCATTGGAGACCAGTGAGAGGTGCCCCTCCTTGTCCCACTCCCCCAAAGCCTTTCACAGAGGGTCTAAGACATATTTATATTGGCAAGGCCTCAGGGCATAGAGAGACCCACGCGCCAGCCTCAGGGTGTAGTGATACCCACGCACCAGCCTCAGTGCGTAGTGAGCCCCCAGTGGATCCTAACTCTCTGCACCATCTCCTCTTGTTGCTCTGGCAGATTAAAGCTGGTCGGAAGGAGTTTGGCCCTTTCTGTGGGGAAAAATCCCCAGGACGTCTTGAAACCCAAAGCAATAGCGTTCAGATCCTGTTCCACAGCGACAGCTCAGGAGAGAACCAAGGGTGGAAGTTATCCTACACAGCAATCGGTAACTGCTCTGGCTTCTTCCCTTCACCGTGCACAGGGGGCTGGACCCTGCACATAGACACCAAGGCTCCACCTGGTCTAGAATCCTGTCTCTGACGATGGCCAAGGCCAGAGACTTCAGGCAAGAGATGGGATAGATCTTGCATAAGTAATTTAACTGAGCAATCCTGTTCTTTGGACGGGGACTTCTTCCTGAGCATGGCTGTGCCCTCAAACATGGGGACAGGGATCTCCCATGATCCTCACTAGTCAAGGTCACTGCACATGCTACTGCTATTCAGACAAGCATCACCCCCTCTTTTTTGGACCTTACCAAGCTCTTTATTTACCTCACTAACATCCTGCGGCAGCGAGTTCCACAGGTTAACGCTGCAGGCTAAATGGGCTGCCTTTTTAGTTTCACAGCGTGCCCTCCCTTAATAATGCTGCTCTGTGCCATTGCCACAGCGGTCCTGAGCCAGGCCTGGGTAACAGTTTGAAGCCTGTGTGCAGCCTGCCCGGCAGCGCAGCCCGGACTGGCACGCAGGAGCCTGCTGGCCTGTAGGTGTAACCCGTCCACATTCCGCGCAGCACTCTGTCCCCCAGGCCCGCAGAAACAGGTGGCGGCAGCCTGGGCTAATACAGCTAGGTAGTGGTCTGAGCTTAGGAGAGGCTTATGCTTTTGGATCCAGAGGTTCCCAGGGTCAGTTTCTGCTACTGGCACCCCACCCAGGGGCGCAGCCTTGCACGGGGTGGCCCCCTGGGGGACCTGACCTTGGGTGTGTCTCTGAGGGGTTGTAAAGGCAGCAGCTCTGCTAGGCTAGTGGCGGGGAAGTGTTTGCTGGGCAGCGCCAAAGCCTGTCTTGCTGCACAGCTCCCGCTGGGGAATTCCCTGCTCCCTCCACTCCGGGACTCAGGCTTTCTCCAACACCAGCTCTTCCCCAGCCTTCACCCCCAACCCTAACCCTCCTCTTCTGCACGGTGCTGCCCAGGAGAGGTCACTGAGACCATCCTAATCAGTGCTTGTGTCACGCCACCCCACAGCTGGGTTCCTTGCTTCCCCCATTGGCTTGCCCTGACCTCCCAGCTGGATGGATCAGTCACAGCCTGGTGCCCGGTGGGCCAGTCACATTGCCGGCACAGCACAGCACGCCAGCTCACCCCGGGCATCAGCTTAGCTACAGGGGCGACCTCACTGACCGACCGACCTCGCTATCAAATATTTTTGCCACTTGGAAACCACCTTGATGTACCTGCCACTCACAGCAGCAGTGCCAGGCCTGGGGCCACTGGGAGGAACAGGATGTCTATGCTAAGTGTGCAGTCATCAGTCCTCATTTCATCCAAAATACACAGCTATGTTCGAAAATAGCCAGGCCAGTAAGCAGGCAAGACACCTCGGGGGGGATTCCAAAGGCAACCCCATAGGAAGCAACAGTCTCTGTGCCCCCCGTGACATGCCCCTCTGCCTGCATGTCTGGCCCAGTGAGAATTGGTGGGAACTATTGCCCTAATAAACAGCTGTGGGCCCTGGAATTCGGAGCAGCCTCCATTGGTTGGGGCGCCACCCTCACACACCCTCGCCAGTCGGTCAGCATGGTCTTTCTTTGTTCCCCTCTCCCCCCTCAAAGGGAACCCGTGCCCACTGGTGCAGCCGCCAATCAACGGGAAAATCGAGCCCTCGCAGGCCAAGTACACTTTTAAGGACCAGGTGGTCATCAGCTGCAACACCGGCTACAACGTGCTAAAGGTACCAGAGCCACTGGCTTTGATGTGAGCGTTCGGGGCGCTGGGCCAGATTCTCTCCTCTCCTCCACCAGAGGAAACCTGGGGCCACTGGGGGGCACTCCACCTGTCTGGCATTCGAGCCAGAGGCATGTCCGTATTTAAGGACGCCTACAATGTTCTATGGTAATGAGCCGAAGCACAGGAGGTCAGGCTAGATGATCGGATGGTCCCTTCAGCCCTAAACGCTCTGAAACTATCCCGGGATGGGCGTCGCTGCCAAAGGAGGCTGCAGCCGTGCTCTGGAGAAATTAATCAAACAAAAGCCCATCCAACTCTCCCGGAGCAAGAACTATCCACAAGGGCCCGATACACTTAGAGCCACAAACTAGCCACTAAAGAAGTGGGAGGAGAGAGAATACAGCATGTCCCCCAACCACCAGCTAAACCTCTCGCCCACGCCAGCAAACTAACTACTTGCAAATAAGCCAGACGCGAGGCTTGGCGTCTCCCCAAGAGACGGAGGCACCTGGGGTGCTGCTCTGTCTGTGATTTCCTGCTACGCTCTCCCAAGCCAAGCAGGGCTGGTCCTTTGGTAGGTGACCTTCACGGAGTAGCTGGTAACTGAAGAAAATGCTGATGAATCAGTAGGTGGAACTCTTACCTCTGAATCAGTACTGAGCCATCCTCGGCTCTACCTACCCCATCCCTGAGGCTTCATAAAATGACCTCTCTCTTTATATAATCCATCTCTAGCATCACTCCTATGTCCCAGTACACTAATACCCTATGATAGGCTGCTCCATCCTCCTGGCTAGGTTCTAATACTGCGCCCACTGCCGTCATATTTGGAAAGAAACACATTTGTTTTCTAATTTTCTTTCAAACTCAATAAACGGAGGGGTTCTCTCCGAAACTCTCTTTGTTACTGGCTTGCCCAGTGAGCAACGTCTCTTTACGGTGGATAGCTGGCCCGGTCAGGCCATTGGGAAGATGAGTCTTTGCAGTGGGAGGGGGAGGTCCTTTGGCTGCATGGATAATGGTTTTCGCTTGTCCCTTCTGCCCAGGATAACGTGGAGAGTGACTCCTTCCAGATCGAGTGTCTGAAGGACGGAACATGGAGCAACAAGATCCCCATCTGCAAAAGTAAGAAACCCTCCCCCCGACCACTGAACGCTATATAGAACTACTATGCCAGGCTCACAGAGTGCAATCCGCTGCTCAGAGGCACCTCACCAGCCAGGGTGGCTATTAATTATACCTCTGCAAAACCAGGTTGGCTCTTTCTCCTAAACGGAACAGGGTTTGTGCCCAATGCCACAGGTTGGCTGTTTATTTTTTTCCTTGAGTGACTTACTAATGTAATTGGATTTCCAAGCTGTTTGACCTTCTCACGTCTCAGACAGCCAAGCAAGCCCTAGCCTGGCTCATCTGAGAAAATCTTCAGCCAGTCATTAAGGGCCTGATCCAATGCCCGTTGACATCTGTGGGAAGGCTCCAGTTAACTTTGCTGGGAGCTGGATCAAGCCCAAAAGCTATTAGCAATGGGTGGGGGGGATATGGAAAGGTTCAGGTACCGATTAAGACCTTCTCAGAACTTCTTTCATCCACAAAATCTGGGTCAAGCTCTCAGCAGACAGTCTTTATTGTGATCATTCCGCTCCTTCACTTCTACTCACAGCTGCAGGGAGCCAGCTGCCGAGTTCTGGTGTGAATCTGGACTTGTCCAAGTTTGGGGGATGTCTGGAGCTGGGCGGATGGATGTGGTTACTCTGCCCATTATAGACATAAGGACCGTTTGTAAAATCTGAATACAGATCTGAATTTCTTGCCAGTTTTGGGGGTGTCCAAAACCAGGGCTTTGGGGTGGTCCTGTCTCTACCCAGAACGAGACAATGCAGAGACAAATCAAACAAATTAGAAAAGTTGGCCAAATATTTTTTGCAAACCTCAAAAAGAAAAAGTTCCCTTTGAAAGAATGCGTGAAGACTCAGACCACGTCTATGCTACAGACTTTGGTCGACACAAGTTGCGTCGGTGTACAGTGCCGAAGTTAGTACATCGCCTGTGCACATGCATCCTGGCTGCTTGCACACAAGGGAGAGCTGGTAAGGTGCTCACCAAGCTGGGGTCAGCGCCGTTCAAGGAAGTAGTTTTACTTCATCACCATCGTGAGGCGCTTATGTCAGCCAGAGACAAATTTGAGTGGAGACTCTTGCACAAATAGGTCTGCGCAAGGCGACTTATGTCAACCTAACTTTGCAGTGTAGACCAGGCCTCAGATCACTTCTGTGTCTTCTGACCCAGTTCCCCTGTCTCTGAAATCAAGCTAATGAAATGCACTATTTACACCTTCATCACAATCCATTTTTTCCTGCAAACCACTGACTTCTTTTCTCCAGCATGCACGGCTATGGCTCTCATCACTAATGTCTGCCTTTTGAATTAGCTTCCTGGTGTCCATGTCAGGAACGTATAGATTGCTTAAACCCAAATGTCCCTGCTCTCATGTCATCCACAGTTGGATCTTACAGAACAGGAATAGCTGCATCCCAGGGTTTGAGAATGCTGGGTGGTACCAGGCTGGCAGTCCAGGCTCACTCTTGTGCTGCAGTTGAAGCTAGAAAGGAACGGTAACGTTCCTCCGAATGATCAGCTGTGTGAAATGTTCAAGATTAAAATATTAATGCCAGGGTAAGGAGCCTTTGACCTCAAGGTCATCGGTTCTGATCCAGCCCAGGTCAGAAGTAACCGAAAGGCATTATCATCTGACAGTGGCCAGTGTTAAATGAACTGGCAGAGTCCACCCCAGTGGCATACAGTGACACATTTAGGCAGGCGCGCAGTTCTACACTTGTATGCAAAATGGTGTCCTCCATGCAGCACGACCTTGCACCTACGGCGCACGCGAGGTTATGCTGTGCGGAGAACGCCATTTTCTTCTAGCATCCTCTGTGCACACTTGGGGAGCAGACAGGAGTGCACAGCCAGTCCTGGGGCATGCGTTGCACAGGCAGAGGGCACACCACTGGTCCACCCAGTTCCTAGCAGAGAAGTGTGTGCATTAAGAAAAACACCACCCCAATAGGCAGTAGCTAGCACCCTAATGTTGGCAGTGTCAGCGTGGAGAGTGAACTCCCCTCTGTCCCCTCTAGGTGGTCTGTCAGGGGCCTGGTCCCCCTGCAGCTCCCCTTTGGGGTGCACCAGGGTCACGTCCTCTCTTGGGCTCTCATCGTCCAGGTCGTGGATGTTAACATCACCGGCCCAAAGACGGAAACCCAGCCCTCCGGCTGAGCTCCTCTGGAGTTCACCCCCACCGAGGTTACAGGCAGAGAGAAAAAATGAAACAAACAAGTCCCAGACGAGCCCCCAGCCTCTCTTCCTTCAGGCAGTCTTGGGCTAGCCATAGTCTATCTCAATGTCCTCTGCGCGGCCACCAGAAAGGGTCTTGAGGTGATTGTTTATAGCCTGGCTCTCCTCTCATGGGGCCTGGATAGTCTGTGGTTATGGGAGCAGCCCCTGCCTTCCATCAGGCCTCTCCTTGGGAGCTGGAGACTTGAGGTCTGTCCTCGCCCCAGAGTAGCCTCCTGCTGAGCTCTCACACCACTCCTGACAGGCCATGCAGGTATGGCCGGGCAGGGCGGGGTGAGCCCATAACCACTTCACCATCCCTTCCAGTCTGATACAGGGTTTGCACACCCCATCACACCGGCCTGGTCAGCGTGGAGGCACATGGGGCAGTGTGAGGGAAGCATGCACCAAGCTGGAGTTGATCTGTGACAAAGGGAGGACTTCAGCCTCCAGGGCAGTACATTCAGAACCGTCCAGTTTAACGCCTCTACGAAAACGAAGTACCGGTCCTCAAACACTGACAGTTTCCTGTATGCTCCAATGCATTGAACTTGCTGCCACCTATCCCAGAGCAGAGCAGAGGGAAGGGTGGGGGAAGTCAGCCGGTCTCCCTCACTTGGCAACGACCACCCAGGACGTCTCGAAGAGTTCTGTAAAAGGAGATAAGGGGTTACTTTTCCTGCCATTGCACAATGTTCTACTCACACTGAGAGCAATGGCAGCCTGGCCTGAAAACCTTGTGGGACTCTTTGAACCTTGACCCTTAGCCCCTATCACCATCTATCGACCAAGCACACACTTGAGGAGAGAACATAAGAATGGCCACACTGGGTCAGACCAAAGGTCCATCTAGCCCAGTATCCTGTCTGCCGACATTGGCCAGTGCCAGGTGCCCCAGAGGCAATGAACTGAACAGGGAATCATCAAGTGATCCATCCCCTGTCGTCCATTTCCAGCTTCTGGCGAACAGAGGCTAGGGACACCATCCCTGCCCATCCTGGCTAATAGCCATTGATGGACGTATCATCCATGAATTTATCTAGTTCTTTTTTGAACCCTGTTATAGTCTTGGCCTTCAAAACATCCTCTGGCAAAGAGTTCCACAGGTTGACTGTGCATTGTGTGAAGAAACACTCTGGTGGCTGACCAGAGGACCGAGGTAGGTTTTGTTGGTTATGGATGGAGGAGCTTCAGAAGGCTCTGGGAAGTTGTGCAGCTCAAAGAAGGCCCCTGCATTTTGAAGGTTGACCTGAGCTTTTTTGCTTCAAAATCACAGTTGCAATCTCGTGGGTGTGGACTCTGTCCTAAGCTTTCCAGTACATCCAGCCTGTGACTAGGCTGGGCGTGCTGGGATGATTTAGTTGGGGATTGGTCCTGCTTTGAGCAGGGGGTTGGACTAGATGACCTCCTGAGGTCCCTTCCAACCCTGATATTCTATGATTCTATGATTTCCACTTCTGATCCCATACAAGCCCAGGAAGCTCATTCCCAGCCTTTGAACTTTGGTGGACCTCGGACCTGGATCCCGATTCAATCTTTGGAGTCTTGGGACCCATTCAGCTGATAAATCCAAACACCCATGTGAAATAATGGATCCAAATCCTGTGGCTTGGACCCTTCTGTAGCCGTGAGGAAACATTGCCTGTCCCCCATCTACTCTCTCTCCACACACCCTAGACTATCAGGGCTGGAAGGGACCTCAGGAGGTCATCTAGTCCAACCTCCTGCTCAAAGCAGGACCAATCCCCAATTTTTGCCCCAGATCCCTAAATGGCCCCCTCAAGGACTGGACTCACAACCCTGAGTTTAGCAGGCCAAAGCTCAAACCACTGAGCTACCCCTCCCCCTAATACTTCAGGCACCTACAGAACCCGCTGCACAGTGGTGTTTGTAAGGGTACATTATGGTTTGCAAATCTCGCTGAGGATGGAAAGCGTGACGCTGCTAGAATTGCTAAATAGTATCATATCTCACTACATTGCCTTTGAAGCACGTGGCACAATTATTACAATTATTACTGGAAAATACAGAGGAATCCTCCTAATTCAATCAAACCTTGAGGTTCCAATTGCCCCGTTCTTAGACCTGTCTCCCACAGATTTCACTGGAGTTCTGCTTGCACGGAGACTGAATAAAAACTAGAACTGGTTGGGGGGTTTTCCTCACAGACTGTTTTCCCCACCAGCTTTTGGACCAAAGAGAAATTGTCATCCAAATCTCGTTGAGGTTTCGTTGAAAAATTGAACCCCCCCCCCGCCCCCAACTGACAGTTTTGGCTGTCAAAAAATGGGGGGAGGGGCTGTTGTCAATTAAAATCCCTCCAAAGAAATAATCGATGAAAAAGTTGCACAAAAATGAAACTCCCCCCCCCCAGAACATTTGGCGGTAAATACATATATTTTGGAACGAGCGCTAATAAACATTGATGGGGGAGCTGACTTGGGCCTGGTGAGGCAAGTTTCATTGGACCAGGAGCCAGCCACGCTGGTGCGGGCTGCATCCCACTGGGGAATTGAGCACAGTGAGGCCAAGGAGGACGCGTGAAATGAGAAAGCCCACTGAAGCAACAGAGGACAGTTACTCCGCTAAGGCAGGTTTCCCTTTAAGCGGGTTCCATTGCACTGCAGTGCCTATCGACCTTTAATAGAGATGGATCCCTGTGCAGCGCCCAGTCAGTGTGTATAACCCAAGCTGCCTTTCACGCTTGCTGAATTGCTACCGTGTAGCATTAACTATTTCTGGTGTTATTGGGCTGTGTTTCCTGCATGAACTTTCTCTGCTCGGCCACTGATTCTGCTTTCTCTCTCTCTGCTTTCCTCTTCCCCCCTTTCTCCTCTGCTTTCGGTGCAGCTGCAGAAACAACCGACCACAGGCCAGAGAGAGGAGCTGAGCTGGACCAAGCGACAGCATGAGCCTGGGTGCCATCAAGCCGCACCCCTTAGAGTGGCCAGTGTCTCTGAGACGTGTCAGGGAGTCATTAGGGCTCCAGCGGGGCATCCCCACCCCCGTCACCCTTCCTGATCTGTATGGGACACAATGGAATCCATCGCCGCTGTAGGTATGGTGCCGTGCTCTGTTAACCCTTCCTGCCCGGCACATGCTTAACTCCCACTGGGTCTCCGGACAGGGAAAGAAAAACAAAACTGAAACGAATTCAAACGCTCAGGCCCCCGCCGGAAAAACAAATAACCCTCTAGGCTGCTGAGAGACATAACACAGGCCAGGGAGCTTGCATCCTGGCAGTCTTCATGGACAGGGCCTCTCCTTCCACTCCATCCCAGCCCTGCGCCCCACCACAATGAAAGTCGTTCTGCACAGGTTGGCAGCCTCGTCTGTGCTTGTTTTGTTCAGTTGGTTTAATTTAACTCTGCTGCCTGGTCTCTCTGGGTAAATCTGGGGATCTGTTCCAGTGTGATGAATAAGAAACATTCTTCCCTCTAGCTAAATAGCATGGGGCAAAAAAAGCCAGGCTAGGCTAGCATGTTCCAGTGCACTTCAACCCCCCACCCCCAGCTCTTTGGGACTAAAAGGTGCTTTCAAGATAAATCCACAAGGAAGCAATCTGTGATCACAAGTCTCTTTAAGCTGCTTTTGCCTGCCCAAAGCCCTGACACGACTGGATGCCTCATGGCCCCATGTTGAGGGCTCCATCTCCTTGCCACCCATCCCAGATCTAGCAGAGACCTCCAGGGCCAGAGAGCACCGGCTGGAAGGAATTGTGGCAAGGGCTGCTATCATGCTCTTGGGGACAGAAAGGGGAAAAAAAACAGAGCAAGCCAGGGAAAGGAGCAGAGTGGGGGAAGGGCTAGGTGGTCGTGACAGTGCATGGGCAGGGGAAGTGATGGGCTGCGGTGGGAATGAGTGGAGAGAGTGGATGAAGATGGGCTCTTGAGAGCTATGGGACCACATACACAGAGCCAGCCAAAGTCCATTGAAGTTGCTGGAAATCTTGGCTCAGGCCCATAGAGAGCAGGGCTTAGGGAGGAGGAACGCCGGGCTCGGGCAGGAGCCAGACCTTGCATAAGGAGAGAGATCAGAGTGGGGGCTCCCAGGGCTGGACGCTGAAACAGTCTGAGAGTCAGCAGCACCCAAAAAGCAGCAGAGGGGAGGAGCTCGCAGCTGACGCAGAGAGGGGGAAAGAAAGAGAGGGGCCGGCGAGGAGAAGGCCAGGCCTGGCAGGGGGTGGGCAGCTGCAAATGGGGACTGGAGGCGTCGAGCACAGTGCAGCAGGGCCCTGAAATAAAACGTGGGCGAAGAGAAGGGCCGGCCTGAGGCAGAGAGGGGCCGGGCAGTGGAGAGAGGAGTGGGGCTAGCAGCCACGAGGGAGATACTGAGCGTGAGGCTGTGGAGGCAGAGAGGGAGGAGCTGACCCAGAACAGGAAGAGAGGATCTAGCAGTGTGGAGATGCTGGTACCCAGGACGAGCGAACGCTGGGGACCCAAGAGCAGGGAGTGGCTGCAGCACCAGGCCCAGCTGAGAGCGGGGGCCAGGGGCCAGTGTCAGAAAATGGGGCCTGAGGAGGGACCTCCGTCACCAGGGGACACAGTCCTGTGTCCCATCCAGACCCAGGCAAGGCACCGGAGAGTGGGGCTCCTCCCTCCAGTCCCAGCAGGGTGAATCACGTGGTAGCTTAAATGCAAACGGACACGGGTTTGTGGTTCATTCTCTGAGCAGCTTGGACTGAATCCGTTCATAAAGCCCTGGAGGGCAGGGGACACGTGCCGGACGGCCCTGAGGTCTCCCAGAGCATGACATCATCTGCTCCTCAGCGTAGGCCTGCACTGCAGCTGGGAGGGCGCGCCCCAGCGCACGGAGACGGGCCACGCTAGCTCTGCTCCAGCTTGTGCGCTTAAAAAGAGGCGTGTAGCCGGGGGTAGCGCTGGCCATGCCTACGACTAGCTGCCTCAGTACAAACCCGCCCAGTGCATGAGCTCCAGCAGCCGGGGGTGCAGCCTGGGCTGGATGGAAGGAATTACAGGCAGAGATCAGCTACAGGTGGGCTGTTTGCAGTCAGTGGCTAACCCACATCCCCAAGCACTGTGTGTCTTCTCCCCAGCTCGGAGCATGGCCGGGAGAAAACAAGGATCTGGAGTGGGGGCGGGAGAAGTGAAAGGAGGGCAAACGGACGGAAGGACTCGCAGTCCGGGTCTGGGTGGGACAAGGTACCCACACAATGCAGGGCCACTGTGGCAGGCACTGACTGGCCCCCGTGCCTTCAATCTCAGCAAAGAGGCCAAAGTTTGGATGGGCCGTGGGGGTATAAACTTAAGGTGGTCCCTTCGGGGCAGGGTCCAAGGACACTGGTGGGGTAACAGGGGGAAGCCAGCCCTCTCGTTGCCCATGCTGGACCTGTCCAGTCTCCAGGGCTGTCTCTCTGGTGCCTGCCAGTACTAGACTTGATTTTTTCATCACCAACACCAGCTGCTGCTGTAAAGACTGTGTCCCACCCCGAAAGCACGGAGCAGGGGAAGGTATTGCTCAAACTATTTGTACGTTCCCTGGAAGGAGCTGGGTGACCATTAGAAAGATGCCGTTTGGCAGGATAAAGCATAACATTTTAACAGTGAGAGTAACTAACCCCTGGAACCATTTGCCAAGAGTCGTGGGGGGATTCTCCATCACTGGCCATTTTTAAATCACATCTGGGTGTTTTTTCTAAAAGCTCTGCTCTAGGAATTACGCTGGGGCAGTTCTCTGGCCTGTGTCAGACAGGAGGTTGGACTAGAGGGAAGATCACAACTGTCCCTTCTGCTTTGGAATCTGTGAATCTATGATAGGACAAGCGTCTGGTGCATCAGCGATGCTGGCGTGAGCGCAGTCCCTGGGAAGCAGTAGGAGCATGTTCACCCCAGTCTTCCCAGTGCACACTTTTCCTGACGGCACATCAATCCTTGCTGGTCCTCCTGTCCTCTCAAGAACATGCAGCTGGCAGAAGACACTCAAACATAAATTAGCACCGATGAACGCTGGCAAATTTTGGCTTGATCAGCAATTTTATCAGGCGACTCCTCCTGAAGTTTTGCAAATGTTTCCATCTCTCTGGTGTCATGGGCCATGCCATGGCCTTCCTGCCCTCTACTGTAGCTTCCCTTCATCTGCCCCACATGGGAGGACCAGCAGATCCATCTTCTCTTCCCTGCTGTGGGGACCAGCAGCAGTAGACCCCCATGGAAAGAAAGCTACAGAATTCATAACTACCTTTGCCCCAGGCCACATTCACTGTCCTGGTCAAATCTATCTGTGAGAGCCCCACATACCTGGACATACCTGCTGTGGCCCCATCCCCTTTGCTCTGTTCCCAGGACTCTGCATCTGCTAGGTTGCTGAAAGAATGTTGGGAACCATTAGGAAAGAGATCGATAATAGGACAGAAAATATCATAATGCTACTGTATAAACCCATGGAACATCCACACCTTAAATACTGCGTGCAGTTCTGGTCAACCCAATCTCAAAAGAGATATAGTAGAATTAGAAAAAGTACAGTGAAGGGAAACACAAATGATTAAGGGTATGGAACAGCTTCTGTATGAGGAGAGATTAAAGAGACTGGGACTGTTTAGCTAAGAAAAGAGACGACTAAGGGGATATGATAGAGGTCTATAAAAGCATGACTGGTGTGGAGAAATTGAATAAGGAAGTGTTACTTACCCCTTCACATAACTTAAGAACCAAGGGTCACCTAATGAAATTAACAAGCAGCAGGTTTAAAACAAGCATAAGGAAGTATCCTTCACACAATGTCCAGTCAGCCTGTGGAACTCATTGCCAGGGGATGTTGTGGCCAAAAGTATTAGTGGGTTCAAAAAAGAATTGATAAGCTCATGGAGGATAGGTCCATTAATGGCTATTAGTCAAGACAGTCAGGGATGGAACCTTATGCTCCGAGTGTCCCTAAAGCTCTGACTGCCAGAAGGTGGGATTGGACAGCCGGGGATGGCTCACTCAATAAATTGTTCTGTTCTGCTCATTTCCTCTGAAGCACCTGGCACTGGACACTGTCAGAAGACAGGATACTGGGCTAGATGGACCTTTGGTCTGACCAGCATGGTTGTTCTTAGGTTCCTGGGGGCTACACTGTGACATAAACCTCAGTAATATTTAAGGCCTGGAATCAGCATTACTGTGAAGCCTCAGAGAGCTCCCCAAAGGGGTAGTGCCAGGCGAGTAAAAAGGGGTCTTTGCATGACTGAGAATCAGGACCCTGGAGTTTAACTTCACTCCATATCGCCCCAACACCACCTCCCTGCAAAGACAGGCCTGAGGCAAACCCTCTCTGTACAAGTCACAAGGCGCGACATTTTCCATCCATAATCCAGTGCAAATTCTCTTCATAACACAGGCACCTTGGAAGGCCAGGAATCAGGTCAGGTCATCCTTATGAAGAGTAGAAACGGCCACTGGGTCACAGGTTGTACCGACGCTCTCAACCAGTGGCAGCAGGGGGTGGGAGCGGGCATTGTGAGGGGTGAGCAGAGGAGAAGTAGATCCTGCCTGTAGAGACTGCAGGTTTCAACGCCCTGAGAAGGCCACATCCTCAGCCCATTGCTGCCAGCACCACTACGCACCGCCCATCATTCACGAGGAAGGCCTGTGACCCGGCCCGTCTCTGGCAGCTTAAAGACCTTGCTAACTGGAGGCCTTTTCCCCACAGCGGGCAGCATGAGACTGAAAGGCGGAGGAAGATCATGATGATGGAGCAGAAGAAGCTGCCGCCACCTCTGGAAGACCATTGTCTCTCCATTCCTGACCCTCCCCTTTTGCTGTCCATCTCAAGAGACCACAGTCTCTCTCCAACTGCAAACCCACCCTCAACGATTCATAACCAAGTCTGCTTGGGTGCCACTCAACTCTTGTGCAGTGTTTTGAAGCAAAGGCTCAGAGATTGGTGCATCTGAGTGTGCACAGGCCTGGAAGTACCGGCAGTCGAAGGCAGAGGCCCTGGAAATGGCATGACAGCATTACCGTCATGCCCAGTGCTAATAACTTGTGGAGGGCATTGATTGATACACGCTGGTAACTCCATAATGTTGTGCATACAGACACCTGCATGGCCAGGGCTGTCTGGGTTAGGGCTTTAGGGCTTTCCAGTCACAAAGAGCATAATCTGTAGTCTCAGCCCAGATGGCTTTGACATCCAGCAGTGCCCCAAGCAAAGGCAGAGCGGAGGAAGAAGGCAGAGTGTGTGTCTGTCTGGAGAGGGATGTTCGGACAATACCATCCTACCCCTCTTTGTCTGGTAATTCTTTTCCAAGAGGCTCATTGCTCACCTGTAACTCAGAGCCTCTACCGAAAATCAATCGTGTGGAAGACTGAGCCAGTGCTCATTTCTGCCTGGGCCCTCAGCTCCCCCAGACAGGTACCCGAGGCTCACCAGATAAAAGAGCTCTGATCTTAGTGACCTCACCACGGTTCTCGTAGCCAGTTTGGCAGTAGCCTGTGAAAGTTCTGATCTGTGCAGCTTAGTAACTACAGGCTGTTCTCTGCGTGTACAGGGCCTAGTGCAATAAGAACATAAGAACGGCCAGACTGGGTCAGACCAAAAGGTCCACCCAGCCCAGTATCCTGTCTACCGACAGTGGCCAGTGCCAGGTGCCCCAGAGGGAGTGAACCTAACAGGTAATGATCAAGTGATCTCTCTCCTGCCATCCATCTCCACCCTCTGACAAACAGAGGCTAGGGACACCATTCCTTACTTATCCTGGCTAATAGCCATTAATGGACTTAACCTCCATGAATTTATCCAGTTCTCTTTTAAACCCTGTTATAGTCCTAGCCTTCACAACCTCCTCAGGCAAGGAGTTCCACAGGTTGACTGTGCGCTGAGTGAAAAAGAACTTCCTTTTATTTGTTTTAAACCTGCTGCCCATTAATTTCATTTGGTGGCCCCAAGTTCTTATGAGAACAAGTAAATAACTTTTCCTTATTCACTTTCTCCACAGCACTCATGATTTTATATACCTCTATCCTATCCCCCCTTAGGCTCCTCTTTTCCAAGCTGAAAAGTCCTAGCCTCTTTAATCTCTCCTCATATGGGACCCGTTCCAAACCCCTAATCATTTTAGTTGCCCTTTTCTGAACCTTTTCTAATGCCAGTATATCTTTTTTGAGATGATGCGGCCCTGGTTCGTTCCCAGGTGATACCGTAATACACATAATAATAATTAACAACAACAGCATACGTTTCCCATGGGCTTTCTTATAACACCCCGGAGTTACTGCTTCTGGTCAGCAGGTCACCACAGACGTTGATTAGCCCCAGAGTCATGACAGCAACCTCCATTTCCAATCCAAATGTGTTGCCACTTTAAAACATGACAAAGCCCCAGCCAGGAAGCTGCAAGAAAATAAAACGGCAGGGGAGGAAGTTTTGAAGTGATGCAGGGTTTGTCCAGTTTTACCATGAAGATCCATTTTTCCCCATGACGTCAGTTGCGTGACTCAGCACTCCCGACGTCAAAAATGTAGCCCGTCGGCTGATTATTATTTATACAGTGCCAACAATGCGCTATGCAGCTCAGAGACAAATATGATGTCCTTGTCCGGAAGAACAGGCAGTCTTCTCAATTTGTAGAAGAATTTGCAGGGCTTGTCTTAACCTGCGTGTTAGCTCAAGGTATAACTTGAGTGTTGCCGCTACCCTGACTCCATCCACACACACAAATCTCTAGCTTAAGTTAAGTGGGGCTTTAAACCAGAGCTAGCTGACACATTTCAGGGGTGGTGGGAGCTCAAATCTTACTGCTGCTCCATCTAATGATGCAGTAGGCATGGGACTACAGCCGGTGTTAACACAACTCCTCAGCGGCTGACCCAATAGCGCTGTGTCGCTCCAGTGTTCTTTTGCAGCGTGGCCGCTCTCACTCACCCTAAGCTAGCTCATAACTTCAGTGTGGTAACCGGCGCTAATGGTTGCAATGGAGACAAAACCTAAGTCTCTGATCCTTCAAACACTTCCTAGCTGGTGTGGTGCTTGCTAGGGGAGTAGCTCTGTTGGTTTCCGGTAGCGTTTGCAGGGCTGAGCTCTAGACAAAGTGAGGGATGGGGAACAACAAAAGCCCACGTTTAAGCAAAAGCATCAATCCAAGCAGCCATGTGAGTCAATGGACAGAGCACTGGGCTGGGATCCAGGACACGTGGGTTCTCTTCCTGTCTCTGACCCGACTTACTGAATGGCTTTGTACCAGGTGTTTCCTGCCTCTCTTCACCTCCCCCCGAGTCTGTCCGTCTTCTATTCAGATTGTAAGCTCATCGGGGCAGGCAGCGTCTCTCACCCTGTGCTTGTACAGTGCCAAGCACAATGCAGGCTAAGGTGGCAGTAGGTGCTGCTGAAATAATAAATAGCCCATTGAGAGGATCTGAATTCACAGCACACCCTGCTTACTGCACCAAGTTGCCAGAGAATCTTTAAAGATCAAGTGGCCTTTTTCACAGGCTGTCTGTCCTATGAAAAAGGCAGTTGTAGGGGTTAGTATGAGCAGGGCCTGCCCTTTGAATGCCTCACCCTTGTGTTTATATCATTAGTTTGCTCTTGTGCTGGCTGTTACGTTCCTGGGGCTGCATTGCGCCTTCTAGTGATTAATTTGCTGCCTGACAATTCTAGGTATTTGTCTATCAGCAACTGTGTAGCCGGATAAAGCTACGGACATGTTTATCATGGGATCCCCCCTTGTCTGGGCCCGGCTGGTCATGATTACACCAATGCCTGCCTTTCCCAGGCTCTGATGGGAATGAACACTCACCAGGAAGCAAGGCAAAGTGTAACAACTGAGTGTCTAAAAGCTGGTCAAATCTTTTGAGAACCCAACCCCAGCCCAGGTTCCAGGTTCCCCATACAGTACTCAGTCCAGCAATGGCATGAACCCTTCGCACTCCATTCCCAGAGTTCCCGTGAAGCCATCAGAACCACTTTGACATGCGTATCTGACAGGATAGCTCCTACTCACCTGTGCAGTATTCATTCCCTAATCAATAATATCGAGGGATTTTATGGTAACAAATCCATAGCTGCCTAGTGATTTTGGTTACAATGCACACCACAATGGCTCAGACTTTCACAGCAACAGCAGGGCTAGAACTCACATTCTCCTCAACCCAAAGGCCAGGCCCTACCACTGGAGCCAAAAGAGAATCTCCCTTAGCTATTAGCAGTATAATGCCTATGACACACAGCTGAGCAATCCTGGTTCCGTTCAGTGCAACACAAGGCTGAACATACACACTGGCTGGTTCATTGCATCAGTGACCTGGACTGGATTTGGTAAGACAGAGTCATCTCTGCTCACAGACTGACTGGAGTTAGGGTTTATCACAGGAAACCATTGTCCTGCATAGGGATGGAGTAGGCAGACTCACAAAGGGAAGGGTTGGTTTGGGGCATAGTGCAAGGCATTGCGTGGTGAGGCTAAAGCGTGAAATCACGGCCTGTTGAAATCAATGCCAAAACTCCCGTTGACTTCGACAGGGCCAGGACTTCAATGGGGAAGGAAGGAGCGAGTCCAATGGGAAAGGGCTGAGAGGGCCCGCTGGAAGGAAAGAGAAAGACGAGGAACTAAAGACAGATATACTTCTCCTCAGTGCCTGAAGGGTTAAAACCATCTCACGCGCTAGCTCTGGGGGAGCTGGCAGGCCAGCTGATATACAAACCCCTTTCAAACTCCCCCAGCCCTAGAGCCATACCCGACAGAGGCAGCGGACAGAGCCTGCTACGGCGGGAGATGTACATATGCTACTAAAAATCTCCTTTCCTCGTGGACTTCTAGTTGCGGACTGCAAAGTGCCGGTGGAGCTGGAACACGGGTCCGTCACCTTCGCCACAAGGAACAATCTCACCACGTACCGGTCAGGGGTCCGGTACTCCTGCCAGCGACCCTACTATCAGCTGGCCCCAAATATCACCGGTGAGGCCATCCGCCGCTGGGGAAGGGGCTGTGGCCACGCAAGTCGGGGTGGGGCTCTGAACAGGGAGAGCGTGCGGCATGCCCATTGCTGGGCTAGTCGATGTGCAGTAGGCTAGTGTTAATAATAAGCATATATCTGCAAAGATTGTGCAAATAATAATCTAAGTATCTATTACATATATTGGGCATAAGCTTTCGTGAGTAAAAAACCCCACTTCATCAGATGCATGGAGTGAAAATTACAGATACAGGCATAAATATACTGACACGTGGAGAAGGGAGTTACCTCACAAGTGGGGAACCAGTGCTGACAAGGCCAATTCAGTCAGGGTGGATGTGGTCCCCTCCCAATAATTGATGAGGCGGTGTCAAGACCAAGAGAGGGAAAATTGCAGGGAAAACCTCCCTGGACATTCAACAACAGATTTAAAAGTAGCCATCCTCAACAAAAAAAACCTTCCAAAACAGACTTCAAAGAGAAACTGCAGAGCTACAATTCATTTGCAAACTTGACACCATTAATCTGGGCTTGAATAGGGACTGGGAGAGGCTGGCTCACTACAGAAGCAATTTTCCCTCTTTTGGTCTTGACACCTCCTCATCAATTATTCAGAGGGGACCACATCCACCCGGACGGAATTGGCCTTGTCAGCACTGGTTCTCCACTTGTGAGGCGACTCCCCTCTCTTCATGTGCCAGTATGTAGTTATGCCTGTATCTGTAATGTTCATTCCATGCATCTGAAGAAGTGGATTTTTTTTACCCACAAAAGCTTATGCCCAAATAAATCTGTTAGTCTTTAAGGTGCCAACGGACTCCTCGTTGTTTTTGTGGATACAGACTAACACGGCTGCCCCTCTGATATATTACGCAGATTGACTCTCTGCCATGGCAGGGTCGAACTGACCATGGTGCGCTGCGGAATCAGGGGCAGAAAGAGCAATTGAGATTTGATCTTGTTGCTAAAGGCAGAACAGGCAGTTAAAGTGCAGTTGTTCTCTGCAAAGTGCCCCCTTGTTATTCGGCAGCCCTGTCCCCTGGGTGTGGCTCCGTCAGAAATACAGCTTTACGCCTGTTCGCTCGTTAGCCCTGCAGGACTAGTGCAGTTCCAGGAGCTGGATTTTACGCGACACAAGTGTTCACTAAATTGCGATTGCACAGCCCAGTGGTGCCCTCAGTGGAAAACGGAGTCACACATCTGTATCCCAGAGCGGAGCGAGAAGGCAGCAGGGCTGCCAGGGTGTAGCAGAGGGAACATGAGGCTTGTCTGTGTGCAAAAGTTGCCCCAATTTCACTAAACCGGTGCAGAACCCTGGTGTATTTCAAATGCAGAGAGACTCCTACTGATTTAATGTCCGTCCATTGAGGCCAATCAGTATAAAGCACTGTGCTGCCAAACCCAGAGTGTGCATGTGAGAGGATCGCACCGATTGAACTAAACGGATTTCCAAACTGACGCAGTTAAATCAGGGCTGAAGCAGTGTGTGAACCAGCCCTCACTGGTGACTCAGGCCAGGCTGACCCCAGCCTGGCGCACGCATCTGCGGGGATGCTTGCCGGGGTAGCAGTTTGAAGAACTATGCTTTTCCTCACAACAGTGGATTGAAATGCTTTAGCCTAACTAAAGTTAGTGGGCTCAGTGTCAGGAGATCTGGGGGAAACGTAACGGCCTGTGATATGCAGGAGGGCCAGACTAGCTGCTCTCCTGGTCCTATGGATTTGATACAGGGCCTGATCTACAGAAGATCTGAGGAGCCAGTGCTCCAGATGAAGTCAATGGGAGCTGGGGGAGCCTAGCACCCCTCCAGGTCAGGCCCCTGGAATCACCTAGAGACAATAAAATTGTCACAGGGTCGGCTGCTTCCTGAGCTCCCCCTCATGGCCAGAGGTGGACCTGCGGCGTTCTGCCTCGGTTTCCTTTCTTCAGGGCCCTTTAAGAACTCCGCACACAAACGCATCTCTAGCTCAGCCAAACCCTTCCTTGAGCCTGGATTTCTTACATTAACAAAATAATTCCCCAAACAGAGTTCTCAAATCCCTGTGAAGGCTGTGCTCCCAGTCATCCCAGTGGGAGCTCCCAGGCCTTCCCTGCCTGGAGTCTGCTCACTCCCAGCAGCCACTCCCTGCCCTGGCAGGCCCCGGTCTCCCTCCAGCTTCACTCTGGCACCTCTTCCTACACAGCCCTACTCCTCAGCAGCTTCCAGCTCAGTGGTTTGAGCATTGGCCTGCTAAACCCAGGGCTGTGAGTTCAATCCTTGAGGGGGCCATTTAGGGATCTGGGGCAAAAATTGGGGATTGGTCCTGCTTTGAGCAGGGGGTTGGACTAGATGATCTCCTGAGGTCCCTTCCAACCCTGATATTCTATGATTCTATGATCCCTGCTTACATGTGCCTCCTGGGCTCCGAGGCCCCACAAGGGAGGGACCCAGAGCCCAGACTCCAGCCGGAGCCTGAACCTCTACACTGCAATCTGATAGCCCCACCGCCCCAGCCGGAGTCAGCTGCCGCGGGCTGGCCGCAGCTTCAGCCTTGGGTCTTTGATTGCAGTTTAGAAATAGCCTTACTGTACAGCGGACAGAGCTCTGCTTCCATCGACAGCCAGGTATCATCTCAGCTACTCTCCCCTCTCACGGGGAGCGGTCTGCAGTGACAACAGGTTTGTAGCAGATCGAGCACCCCCCCCGCATGTCCCTCCCAGACCCCGGTGCCCCTTACCATGGGGTTCTGCCCGCAGCAGCTGGGTCTCCCTTTCCAAGGGAACCCCTTCCCCCTAGGCCCACCTTGCCTGAGTGGCTACTGCCAGTCATCATCTAGCCCCCTTTCTCTGGGACAGACTGCAGTCTGTACTGGCCACTCAGCATTGGTGAGGGGGTTGGACCAGCTGCCTCTGCCTCTCCCCAGGCTGCACCTCTGCAGCCCCAGTACCTCCTGAGGCCTTCAACAAGGCCTCAGCCTGGGGAGTTGCCAGGCTGGAGCTCCCCAGCTCCTCTTGCCTTTCCCTAGCTCTGCTCTGCTCCAGGTATCCTGCTCCAAGGCAGCCAAATTCCACCTTCAGGGCACCTCCGAAAGCCCAGCATAGACTATGGCCCCTAGAATATATTTGTGGCAACACCCCATAGGCTGTCTGTCAACATGCGTGGCTAACCCACAGCCAACGGTACACGCACCGGCTGCATGTGCAAACCCTGCATTCGGATAAGCAACAGGCGCGTCTATGCTCCCAGCTAACGTTGTGCTTTCTTCCAGGCACGTACGTCTGTGATGCTAAGGGGGTGTGGAAGAGCGAGGAGCTGGGGACCAAGCTGCCGTCTTGTCGACCAGGTACCTAGAGAGCTCTGGCATGGTGCACCACCAAACGAGCTGCCGTCTCGTAGCAGAGTTGCTTATGCCACGAGTCAGCCAATCCGGCATTCGCTCTCCAAGGGGTAACAGAGCATGATGCGATGGGTACACGTTGGGGAAGGTGGGGGTCTGTTCAGCACAGATCCGCTGACGTCACTCCATGGCTGGGGCAGCCCAATGCCTTCACTATGCAGTGGTGCCCCAGGCTGTGATCCACAGGTACGTCACCTTAGGAACACCTCAGCAGCGGGCAGGGACAGGGCGTATCCGCAGCGCTATACACAGGGGATGAGGGGTCTTGTGGCTATAAAGGGCAGAGCAATGAGCAACAGCCGTGTGTCACCGAGATGGGGCTGGATTCTGAACGCTCCAAAGTCCACAGGAGTTGAGCTCCAGCGGGCTGGTTCAGGGCCACCTCTAATGCCAGGTGGCCAAATCCTGCCCTGGAGGCCACTAGAGATGTCAGCGCAATTGCACTGGTGGAATTTGGCCCAGGATGTGCGGCACCTTAGAACCTGCCTCCAGCAGCCACCCAAGAGCCCAGCAAAAATCAGAAACCCAGCAGGGGCGGATCTTTAAATAACGGCCCAACAGCGTCCCCTCTGGGGGGTGCTATACTGTGCCCACTGAGATCTACTCCGACAGCACGCAGTGCTCCACAGACATTTACTGATTGGTCCCCACTAGGCCCCGGGTGAGAACTAGCCCCACTTTAGAGCTGGGGACACTGAGGCTGAGCGGGTAAGGGACCGGCCCCAGGGGGCAGGGAGAGGCATTGTCAGAGGAGGGAATTAGGCTCAGCGGCTCCTAGGTACCGTGCCTGTAGTCAGACCGCCTCAGACAGTGGCTTAGGTGGCTGATTGCCTCGTGCCAGTGGCTGTTAATGCAGGTTCTCTCTGTGTATGCGCATCCAGGCTGCAGTATTTTAGGAACAATTAGAGCCTAGAGTCTGAGCCAGAGAGAGAGGAAGCAAAACCTCCGCTGGCTCATGGGTGAGGAAAGGCCCGTATCTGTTCCTCTCCCACCTTCACTCTTTCTCCAGCTCACTGGCCGGCTTTGTCTTTGAAAAAGAGAGAACCCCGACTCCTGCCCTCCCTCTGATCTGCACACACTGCTCGCTCGTCTCTGGCAAGCATACCGCTTGCTGCAGTTACACTCCAGCCAAACGTGCCCTGCCTTACATGCCCCCACTATGGTGCATGCTGCTATCTCCTGGGACCCCACAGGCCAGCAATGATACCTCTCAGTGGACATGAAAAAGGGAAACGTTCCCCTCTGCTCACAGCAGATGCAGCACTGGGCAGAGCGGTCTGCCCTTTAGAAACACCCTCCCCGCCTTTCCCTCTCCTCACAATGCACCTAGATCTGACCTGGAGCTGGGCAAATCCCAGCACATGGTTTCTGGGAATATTTGCTGGGACTCGTTCAAGAATCCCACACACCTTCAGCAGTCTTATCCCAAGAGCCTTTGTGGGGTCGGGATGCGCTGGCAGGAGTGTTTGTGGACAGCGAATTTCAAGGCCAAGTTATTCACAGTTATTCACTGAAACTGACCATTGCAGCCACATACCCCTGTTCAAAGTGTTTGCAACCTCCCCTTGTCGGGGAGGGCTCGACATAATACCATGGGACTTTGCTGGCAAACCACACCTAACCAAGAGAGTCCAGGTGTAGTACGTTTCAACGACACACCATACCCGGTCAATCCAGAGAGAGCGCCCAAGCTGCAAAGCGAGGTTTGGCATCTGGATTTGGAACCCACCATTGCCTGGGATGTTTGGATCCCTCAGATCCTGGAACGCAGCCAGATGGTGGTGACTTCACTTTGCCCACTACCAGCTGAGCCAGGGTCCGACCTGTGACCTAGAGGTGAAAATGGAGCCTGGTGTCCTATTGCCATTCCTCTCCCTGAGCTATGCTCCACAGTCTCCTGGCGAAACAAACACAACCGTGTTAATTTCAGCCCCATTCATAAAACTTATTTTCTTTTTACATTGTTAAATGGAAAAGGATAAAATTAGCCAGAACGTGTGCACCCCCCTACCCCCCCGAATGTTCAAGGGTTTCAGGGCCAATGGAGAGTGAAGAGGATTGATTACTCTGTGTGTGTGTGTGTGTGTGTGTGTGTTTTAAGTACAATTATGGACCCCAATCCTGCACTTGGATCTGCATGAACAGATCTCTGGAGGGGTGCATGGATTTGATTGCAGGGTTGGGGCCAAGCCAGAGAATAAATGATATTGTGGCTCCATATTTATTCTCTCTTAACCACGCCCGAGGACACGGGAATT
This sequence comes from Lepidochelys olivacea, assembly GCF_965140295.1. Taxonomy (NCBI): domain Eukaryota; kingdom Metazoa; phylum Chordata; order Testudines; family Cheloniidae; genus Lepidochelys; species Lepidochelys olivacea. The sequence continues at coordinate 5,403,452 of NC_140419.1, forward strand.
GCCAGCCCTGTGGCCCATCTAGTCCAGTAAACTGTTTCTACCAGTGGCCATACCAGATGCTCCAAAGGATGGTGTGAGAACCCCCTAAGCTGTGACTATGGCAACCTCCTCTTTTCTGGCTGCTCCTTGCCCCCCTCCATTGTGCTCCGGCTCCAGATAACACGACTGGGAGCCTATGGTAACAAACATTTGGACTGGAGTCCTTGGTGCTTCTGTTGGGCTAGGGAATCAATACAGGCAGCCTTTGTGCGCCGCTTCCAGTGTTCCAGCTTCTGATCCCCGAGGGCAGCCAGCAGCGCACAGAGACTCGGGGGTAATGAAGCATGACAGCGGGGAGAAAGCTGTCCAAATATCTGCGGCAGTTCAGCTGTGGTTAGATTCCTCTCCCCCTTTGGCTCAAGCCAGTTGCCCACCACAACTAAACCCCATTCTCAGCCCCTGCTCTGCACCCCCTAACTGCCGATAGCAAGAGCACGTCCAGGGCTTTCCGTGTCTCTTACGTATTTTTATTAGAATCAATATTTGGCTAGAAGAGCTTCCTCTAAACGCATCCCATCGCCTTAGGAGGAAAGGCAGCTTCCCGGCAGCCTGACAGCTGGGATACAGGAAACGTTTGGCTAGGTGCGTTTTATATTCCTGACAGTATTTGACGTGGCAGGGAACCTAAACACACACAAGTAAATGTACACACGCGTGCACATGCTCGTACCATGCATACACACACACGTGCGTATACACGTACCCACACAAACACATGCATGTACACTTACACACACACATACATGTACACGCGTGCATATACATGTACCCGCACAAACACATGCATGGACAGATGTAGCTGTAGATACATACCTACACGTACATATTTCCGGGAGGTTTCATCTTTTCAAGTCAAGCTTTCCCCAGTGCTAGATTTCAGACACAACCGTGTCACGCTGGTGTAACAAAATCGGCAGCACAGAGGAATGAAGCTGTTCCCGTCCCTGCTCCGTATTATGGGGCTCAGCGTTATTGTGCTTCCTTAATTGCTGGGGCCCTCTCCCAAAGAGGCAGAGCAGTCTACTGGATTGAGCATGTGGCTGTGAGCCGTGAATCAACCTAATCATCTACTTATGTGGCCCCCCTCACTGAAGTCTGTGAGTGTCTGAATCTGTCACTGGCTTGCTCTGTGACCCACTTTCCCAGGCACCAGACAGAACCGCAGCGATCTGTCCTGTTGCTTTCCTTTATCTTCTCCACTCAGCCCCACTCCACGCCAGCCTCCCTCGGAATGCCTGGCTAGAAATCGAATTGCCAACTGTCTTCCTCTAGCGGGCATCTTTCCTTCCCAAACTGCGTGAAATAAACAGTTAAGGAGATAATTCACAGGCCTGTGAGTAGCCTATTAGGGCTCTTGGCAGACTGATTTGGGGCCTATTGACTACAGTGGGCTATGGATCAAGCTCTTAAAGCCAAGACTGTGCCGCTTGGCAGCCAAACCGATTTGCTTGCATGAGCCTGGCAAAGGGGAAGGTTGTTTGGTAGCCAAAAAAGTGGTGGGGGCTGGAGAGGAATAACTGCCAGGGGAGTCATTAAGGGAAGACAGCTGTGCTAGATGCATCAGAACACTGTGTACCTTCCAGACACCGTGCTCTGGAGAGAGCCGACCTAGCAGCCGGGTTTTCTTAAAGGACCCTTGTATCGAACAGACCTCGGGACAAGGAGCTGAGCCAGCGGTGAGAACATTTCCACCCGAAGTGGGTGCACTAAGAGAGAGCTAGAGTTCAGCTACGCTCCTGCAAGTCTACGGCTCCACCGGCTTCCCGGAGAGCAGGAAGTGGCTGGATGGGGGTGGCACATGAGCGAGGATGGAGTCGAAATTGCACAAGAACGTCAGGCTTCCGCAGAATCAGACATGTGATGCTGGAAGGGACCTCGAGAGGTCGGCTAGTCCAGAGACAGGACCGTGTAAACCTTCACCAACCCCAGCAGGTGTTGGTCCCACCTGTTCTTAAAATCCTCCACTGACGGGGATTCCACAACCTCCCTTAGAAGCCTGTTCCAGAGCTTCACTGCCCTTAGAGTTAGAAAGCTTTTCCTAATATCTCACCTACATCTCCCTTGCTGCAGATTAAGCCCAGTACTTCTGGTCTTGCCTTCAGTGGCCAGGGAGAACCATTGATCCCGTCCTCTTCAGACCAGCCCTTCGCTTATTTGGAGACTGTGATCAGGTCCCGCCTCAGTCTTTTCTCAACACTAAACATGCCCCATTTTTTTAACCTTCCCTCACAGGTCAGGGTTTCTAAACCCTTTCTCATATTTGTTGCTCTCCTCTGGACTCTCTCCAATTTGTCCACATCTTTTCTAAAGGGTGGCGCCCAGAACTGGACGCAGTCCTGCAATGGAGGCCTCACCAGTGCCGCATAGAGCGGGACAAATTACACTCCTGTTAATACCCCCCAGAATGACCTTAGCCCTTTTCGCGATTGCATCCCATTGGAGACTCCGTCCGTGTGTGATCCACTATAGTACCCCATATCCTTTTCCATAGTGCTACCACCTAGCCAGTTATTCCCTGTTTTGTAGTTGCGCCTTTGAGTTTTCCTTTCTAAGTGTAGCACTCTGCTTTACTGGATTTCATTTGGCTGGTTTTGGACCAATTCTCCAATTTGTCACGGTCATTTTAAAGTCTGATCCTGGCCTCCAAAGTGCTTGCAACCCCTCCCAAGCTTGGTGTCATCTGCAGATTTTAAAGTCACACTCTCCATTCCACTATCCAAGTCACTAATGAAAATATTGACCAACGCCAATTGACCAGACCCAGGACTGACCCCTGCAGGACTCCACTAGGTATGTCCTCCCAGTCTGAGGGTGAACCATTGGGCATGGTCTTTCAGCCACTTGGACATCCATCTAGACCACATCGCCCTAGTTTGCCTATGAGAATGTCATCTGGGACTGTGTCAAAAGCCTTACTATAGTTTCACTTAAGTCAAGATATATCATATCTATTATTTCCCCCCATCCATCCACTAGATCAGCAAACCTTGGGCCTCTTGTTGTTAATATTTATTATTTCTCTCTTTTATTTTGCTGGATCAGGTCTTTATTTAGCATCAGTTTGCACCTGTCTTGTTAATAGCATTGATTAAAGCATTGGTTTTGAATGGCCATTTAAATTGCGACCCAGTTTGTCACTGAAACACAAGGGTCAGCCCTGCAGATCTAGAACACGTAAGACATGTAACCCGGGCCTGGTATTTTGGGGCCTTAGCGTAAGTGGGATGACACCCACCTACATGGACCACTGATAAAGACTTGAGGCCTGATGCTGTTCTCAGTGACACAGGAGCAAGGCCTGATTCAAGTCAACGGACTCCTTGCACACTTAAGGTTACACACAGGCTTAGCTGGATCAGAGCCTAACTTCTTCAAAATCAGCTGAGTTACATCAGTGCAGAACTGGTGCCAGAGAGATAGGGCTCAGCTCCCGGTTTCTGAGGTGCTTCCAGCATCAGCCCAGTAATATACAAAGTGCATTAGGAAACCTAATGCTTTTCTTTTGAGAGCTGCAAGAAAAGCAGTGATGTCTCTTGCGGGGAGAGAAGATGGCCACAAGTCTATGATGGGGGCAGAAGAAAGGATACTGGGTATAAGGGAGTCCATCCCATTAACTGAACCATGGGTCTTGGGATCAATTCAACTTCATCTACACAGGCATTGAATTCCAGCTCGACTTGCACAGCACGCTGATGGAAAAATCAGGGGTGGGGTCAAGTTCCATGGATCCCTCCATCCCAGCTCCTGGGTGGGGTGTGGATGGTGCAACTTGTTTTTGTTCTGTTTCGTTGCCAGCCTAGGCTAGAACTGAAGATCTTCCAATTCTGGGCGAGGTGCACTGGCAGTGGGACCCTTGCAGCCTTGTTTCAGTGTGTGTGTTGGGGGGGGGGGGGACGGAGAGAGTTCAAACTCTCCCCCCCCCCCTTCCCCTTCCCCATGAAGGTATTCTGGGCTTCAAAAGATGCAATGATGGATGGTGCTAGGCAGCATGCATCATTGCTGGTAGATTATGCCATGGGCCTATCTTTTCTGCCTAAGTAATGCTGATAATATGGCACATTGTAGGAAGGATGTGCTGTAGAAAGGCAATGTGTGATCAGAAATCCAAGAGGAAACACATGCATTGGTAATTCATTTAATTAAATACATCAATGACACAGGACCGAGGTCACCAAGGGAAAGCAGGATGACCTAGAGGAAGGACATAGGCAGAAGACCTGGTTCTAATTCTGGCTCTGCCACCAATTCACTGTCTAAATAGTGAAGACAGAAAAATAGGGGGAGGTGAAACTGAGGCACAAAGCGACTTGCCCAGGAGATCAATGGTAGAGGTAGGACTAGAACCCAGGTCTCCTGAGGCACATTCCAGTGCCCTGTCTACTGGACTGCTCAGACCTAGTGATGGAAGTAATCTGGCCCTAACTCCAAAGCCCATTGAAATCAATGGGCAGACCCAGCGTCTTCAGCAGACTCTGGGGCAGCCCATATAGGCCCTGACTGACATTAACAGGAGCATAATAAGGCTAAGCAATTATGGTTATCACCACCACCCCTGCCACAACACTAGAGTAATGGATCATGGTACTCCATTAGGGGGTCCCTCCCAGCCCAAGCAATTCCACCAAGCTATGGAGCGAGTGACTATCTTTAGGGACTCAAAGAAGGTAGAAAAATGTATGTACCCATTTTCCAGACATAACAGAGAAGGCCCATTCAGGACATGGAATTGGGGTGCCCACGTCATTTAAAGATCAGCCTGCTCCATGCCCTGGTGTATATATTGTAGGAACCAAACCTGCAGAGGCAGACGGGGTTGGGTCTTTTCCAGCACAGATGTCCACGAGAACAAGGATTGGCCCCTGGGGACAGAAATAAGAGTATTTGGTTCTTAAGAGACCAATCCAAACTGGCATAATCTACTGGAGAATCGCCTTTCTGCTGTTTCCTGTGGAAGTGCTTGCCCCGTTAGATTAACTGTCCTGTCCTTTCTCTCACCAGTGTGTGGCCAGCCAGTTCGCCCTCTCCCTGGGATAATCAAGCGCATCATTGGAGGGCGGAACGCAGAGCCCGGCTTCTTCCCTTGGCAGGCCCTGATCGTAGTGGAGGACACGTCCAGGGTCCCCAACGACAAGTGGTTTGGCAGCGGGGCCCTCCTCTCTGACTCCTGGGTGCTAACGGCGGCTCACGTCCTCCGCTCCCAGCGCCGGGACAACACCATCATCCCAGTGTCCAAGGAACACGTCACAGTCTACCTGGGCCTACATGACGTGAGGAACAAGAAGGATGCCATCAACCGGACGGTGGAGGAGATCATCCTGCACGGGGGATTTGACATCCAGAACTACAACCATGACATCGCCCTGGTCAAGCTGAAGGAGAAGGTGACCATGGATGCCTATGTAATGCCAGTCTGCCTGCCCCAGTTTGAGCACGAGCTGGAAGGGCCTCACCCCAACACCTTGGGCCTGGTGGCTGGCTGGGGCATCTCCAACCCCAACATCACCGTGGACGAGATCATCAGCTCGGGGATGAGGACGCTGTCCGACATCCTGCAGTACGTCAAGCTGCCGGTGGTACTGCATGCCGAGTGCAAGACCAGCTACGAGTCCCGCTCGGGCAACTACAGCGTGACCGAGAATATGTTCTGTGCTGGCTATTATGAAGGGGGGAAGGACACCTGCCTGGGAGACAGCGGAGGAGCCTTCGTCATTCAGGACCCCAGGACCCAGAGGTGGGTGGCCCAAGGCCTGGTCTCGTGGGGTGGGCCAGAAGAGTGCGGAAGCAAGCAAGTGTACGGGGTGTACACCAAAGTGTCTAACTACGTGGACTGGGTGGGGGAGAAGATGGGATCCTCACACAGGTGGACATTCCTGGATCCTGAGCTGAAGAGATGAGCTCGCCCCAGCCAGCAGGCACGACTCTGGTCTTCTGCAACACTCAGTCCCCTACAGCCTTATTTCACGAGGTTTGCTTGGCATCACGTTCCTTCATGTGCGGTCGTAGGAAACGTCCGCTCAGCGGCTCATGGGATGTGAGCTGGTGGACCTCAGCCAGGTTCCTTAGCAGGACAGGCATCCACGTCACCCAGAAGATACCTCCGCGGCTACCTGGCCCCTGTGCCGGCATCTGCGCAGAGGGGCCAAGGATTGGGTGGGGCTGTGGAGACTGACCTGCACCCTCACGCTTGCTGAGGGATGGTTCCTTCAGGTCAGGGTTGACGTACCCTCACGGGGGAAGCCGTGCCCTGCCGCTGCCTGACCCGCACCCCGCACTGTGCAGAGAGGCCATCAGCACCCAGGGCTGTCAAGCCAGCACATTCCACCAGCACTACACCCACTTCTGAAATTCCCCCGGGGCGGGGAGAGGCAGGAAAGCCCAGCTGAAGTGACACAGGGCCCACAAAGCCCCTCACCCTGACTCCAGACACAGAGCTCACCTCCTTGATAGCGATAACAGGGGAGGGGAGGGGGTTCTTGCTGATCTCTTTATCCTGCTTTATCTTCAAACCAAGCTCCCTTCAGCACCAGGCGGTCAGTGGTGTCCTAACATCAGTCCAGAATAAAGGCCATGGTTCCACCAGGGCTTCTGGCTAGGTCAAGGCACCAGAATCTGCCCTTAACTGACATGCATTTGGGGGCGGGGGTCACTGACCAGAATTCAGAGTGAAACAAGATATCCCAGCTCTGTCCTCTGAGGCCAGATCCTGATATCGTTTACACTAGTGTAGATCCAGAGTCACTCCACTGACTTCAGCAACCCCCTGGATTGATGTTCACCATCAGCTCCAAATCGAGCCCACCCGGTGCATGCTTTCCCTGCTGTTTCCGCCTCCATCTTCTCTGCGCTGAGATGCCACAGCTGCTAAACTCGGAGCTGGCTTTTCAGTGTGGACGCACAGGAGCAAAGGGCGTGAAATCCATCCTGCTCCCTTCCATTGGTGCTCTAGGCTGGGGTCTGGGTGGAGGTTTCCTTGCTCCCTTTCCTAGGATAGCATCAGTTCTTTAGCGATGATGAGGCTATGCCCACTACACCTGTGGCATGAGAAGCCTATAAGCACAGCACACAGGTTCAGTGATTGAAAGACTTCTGCACTGCACTACACCCAGGCTTTTCCGTCTTCCCCCTACAAAGCGCAGACTGCCAAGCAATGGCCTGAGCTTCATCCCAGATGGGGAGAGTCCGGGTGCATTTCATGGCACTTACTACGCATGACCCTTTCCCTGTTCTAGAGTCCAGTGGGCCCCACTGTCCGCGCTGAGCGTGTGATGCTGTGACTTGCAGCGTGTGCGTTGGAGCTTAACACTATCAATGCCTGGTGAGAGGACGAATCCCTCTTGCTAGCAAACCCAGCTTGTTCTGAGAGCGAGATGGGCAGAGTATAAAGCAGAATAAAGCCAGGCAAAGGAGTTTCCATGCTAGACGCACGCGCACTGCAATAGAGTCTTCCCTCTCTTCCAGGGCTGTGTGGCTTGGCAGGCATTTGCAATCCTTTCCTTGCACTTCATTTCCAGTGGGGTATGCCCCATGTGAGTTCTGCGTTGAGTTGGAGGGTTCCCAAAGCCAAATCTCCCATGTTTCCCTTGGTTGCACATTGAAGCCACATAAAACTCCTGAGTTTGGATACCTTCAGCATGACTCCAAAAACTGACTCAGATTTGGGCAGAAGTCAACCCCAGGTTCACTGGAGACTTGTTTCTGGGTGTGGTGCATGTCACAGCTACTGGGCAAATGGCACTGCTGACCCCTCCTGGTCTCTGAGTGCCTCCCCCATCCTGAGCCTCAAGCCTCGAGTCGTCAGCTGGCGTAGGGTGGAATCACGCGATTCTCCCTCTCTCAAACTGGGTCGGGACTACAGTCCCATTACGTTCAGCTCCTGCAATGGAGCGTGACGGTGGTACCCAGTGACCAGATGCCTCCTTAAAGCAAAGTGTTTATTTACAGCAAAAGCATTTCAGCGAAAGCGGCTCTTACAAACCAAAAAAACCACACTCTGTGCATGTCTAGCTCTCCAGGTGTTTAAACTCTCTCCTCTGTGTACTTGTGAGCCCCCATGTACACTCACATAGCGATGCCGGTTAGTAAAACACGGAAGGGTAGCTGCTCTCTGATGGATACCTGCATATAGCTTCTGTTGGGCCGAACCTTACTATTCTGGCTTGTTTTTACTCAGACCTGGGGAGTTTTACCTGGGTATGGGGTGAGCAAACACTGAACTAGACCCTCAGGCTTTGACCCACAATCATTTAAGCAATGCAGATAGCAGCAAGAGGAGCGAGATCCTCCGGAGACCAAAGGAACATGTCTGTGGTACACACATGCTACAGCCTGTAATCCCGACTACGCCACGTAGTTAGAAGATATTATATTTTTTGTACTCTATTCTGTCAGCTGTCGAACGCTGCGTATGGACTGTCTGTATCATTCTTACCAGGAAGGAAATAAAGCCCTGGTATGAACAAAGCACGTGTCCTGGCAATCCACTGTTCTAACCAGGAGACTGCCGCCTGAGTGAAGTTCATGGGCCTGCAACCTGCATTCACCCTGCAGTGTTGTGCTCCTCCCACTTCCACAACCTCAGGGCTTCTTCTTGATGTGCATCCCCTCCCAATGCACTTGAGCCACGAGCTTTCTCCTCTTCTTAATCCAATCACAAAAATAATGCGCCAAAGCACAGGGAATAATGGGAAGGGTGAGGCTTACCAACGTCCAACCCCTGGGGCCACGGGCAACTAGCCATATGTGGATACACCTATTTGATCCCAGCAGACAATCCCTGCTCCCAAAGAGAAGCGAAACATCACTCCTGGGTCCTGCCAGCGTGCCCCTGGGTGGGGAATTCCTTCCTGACCCATGATCAGTTTAGCCCTGTGTGCATCAGTGGGATTCAACCTACCAATGACCAAGTGTCCTCTCCTTGCTGAGGACTGCAAAACAGGGAACGCGCTCCTCTGCATCGAGACCATCTTTGAGGTGTCTTCGGGCAGAGAGGAAGGAGCAGAGGAATGCATATGAAACAAGCAAATACCTTCATGCAAACATCCTTCTAATAAAGGAGAGAGAGGGACTATAGAGTATCAAACCTGGGGCTAACTAAAAGGCTGCTTTCAAAGTTTCTAAGTGGTCTGACAGCTTTTCATGCCACACCGACCCATCCCCAGCTGCTGGCATGCACCGTGCCAATCCACCACCCCAGTCCTAGCTCTTGGAGTGCTGGTCCATCTTCCAGCATGGCTCATTCTTTGAGTGCAGTTCACCCCTCCTGCCCCCCCAGTGCCAGGCTGTAGCAGATCGAGCACTCACCGCTACGGCGCCTCCTGCTGGTCAGTCCAGGAATTAGCTCTTTCCAGTCTCGGAGCGCCTCCTGCTGGCCAGTGTCTTGCCTGCCACTGGCTCCCCGTATCCCTCCCAGACCCTGGTGCCCGTTCCTAGGAGTGCTGCCCCACAGCAGCACCCCCACACTCTGGGTCTCCCCTCCCAGGGGAACCCCCTCCCCTTAGGCCCACCTTACCTCAGTGGCTACTGCCAGTCATCATCTAGCCCCCTTTCCCTGGGGCAGACTGCAGTCTGTAATGGTCACTCATCATTGGCAAGGGGGTTGGACCAGCTGCCTCTGCTTTTCCCCAGGCTGTATCTCTGCAGCCCCAGTACCTCCTTAGGCCTTTAACAAGGCCTCAGCCTGGGGAGTTGCCAGGCTGGAGCTCCCCAGCTCCTCTTGCCCTTCCCTAGCACTGGTCTGCTTCAGGTACCCTGTGCTCCCAGGCAGCCAGCTTCTTCTCACTCCAAAGCTAGAGAGAGACTAAGTGCCTTCTGGCCCTGCAGCTCTTTTATAGGGCCCGGCCTGGCCCTGATTGGCCACCTCTCAGCCTTTCCTTTTTGGCTTTCAGTCCCAGCCCGCTCCAAGGGCTGGCTTTTAACCCTTTCAGGGGCGGAGCGGGGTGACTACCCCACTACACAGGCCTTTGAGTCCCATCCCATCATTGCCAGTGAACAACACCTTCCTTTAGAAAGACTAACTTACATGCTTCAGAGTCATACCATGGGAGACCATGGATCATGCACATACAGGATTTATGATCAGTGCGACGCTGCATGGGCTAGGCTATAAGAACATAAGAACGGCCACACTGGGTCAGACAAAAGTCCATCCAACCCAGTGTCCTGTCTTCCTACAGTGGCCAGGGCCAGGTGCCCCAGAGGGAATGAACAGAACAGGTAATAAGCAAGTGATCCATCCCCTGTCGCCCATTCCCAGCCTCTGGCAAACAGAGGCTAGGGACACCATCCCTACCCAGCCTGGCGAACAGCCATTGATGGACCTATCCTCCATAAATTTATCTAATTATTTTTTGAACCCTGTTATGGTCTTGGCCTTCACAACATCTTCTGGCAAAGAGTTCCACAGGTTGACTGGGCATTGTGTGAAGAAATACTTCCTTTTGCTTGTTTTAAACCTGCTGCCTGTTAATTTCATTGGATGACCCCTAGTTCTTGTGTTATGAGAAGGAGTAAACAACACTTCCTTATTTACTTTCTCCACACCAGTCATGATTTTATAGACCTCTATCATATCCCCCCCTTATCATCTCTTTTCCAAGCTAAAAAGTCGCAGTCTTATTAATCTCGCCTCATACGGAAGCTTTTCCATACTCCTAATCATTGTTGTTGCCCTTTTCTGACCCTTTTCCAATTGCAATATACCTTTTTTGAGATGGGGCGGCCACATCTGCACGCAGTATTCAAGGTGTGGGCGTACCATGGATTTATCTAGAGGCAACATGATATTTTCTGTCTTATTACCTATCCCTTTCTTAATGATTCCCAGCATTCTGTTTGCTTTTTTGACGGCCGCTGCACACGGAGTGGATGTTTTCAGAGAACTCTCCACAGTGACTCCAAGACTTTCAAGAGCTACTCAAGAGCTTTTTTAAGAGGGCCAGATCCTAAAGTCCTGTCTCAGTTTTGCTCATTCGAGGGGGGATTTTCCAGAGTATCTAAACTGCGCACTAAGTCCTGCCTGGCCTCTGGTTTGAGCCCAAGCCGCTCCTCTGTCCACACTCAAATCAGCCTGATTCAGGTCAACGAGCACACAGGAGCGAGGCCCTAGATCCAGCTGCGGGGTGGGTCAGAACCCGAGTCATGCCATGACTCTGGTCCTCGGCTGGTCATGCTGCAGGGCGGACGTAGGCTGAGCTGCAGGCCTGAGGCAGAAGGTCTGCATGGTGCAATAGAGACACGTTAGCATGGCTGTGAGACCCAGGTACGGCCATTGTAAACCCAGGTCTCCAGTGCAGCATGGACACTCCGGCACAGTCTTGGAAACACCGAGACCACAAGCCCGGGTCCCACAGCCCCTGGTGTACAACATGTAAGACAAACTTTGAATGATTTACGAGTGTAAGTCCCCTTGACTTTCAGTGTTATTTGTGCTTCTAAGTCACTCGGTCACCTCTGGAACTCTCACCGCCTACTGCCATTGGCTTCCTTGGCAACGTGCCTGCATCAGAACCCAGCCAAGGGACTCAGGACTTGTCCCAAAGGGCAGCTACATTTTAAAAAAAACCCAAATCTATGGAATACGGGCTGCAAAGTGAGTTGCTCCATGAGCCTTTTCTCTCTGGAGGCCTGGGGTCCCCATTGGTTGCGTCTCAGGGATGCCAAGGGGCCTTATTTTGCTCTGTGATAATCCAGTAACTCTTAGGTAACTCCATCACACTTACGCTGGATATATTTAGAGAAATGACATCAGATGCGGGGGAGGTGAACTGAGGGGGAAGGGGTCTTGGGAACTGTTTAGAATTCAACAGGAGATGATTTCTTGTTGATGTCTTGTAGTAACATCTGACTAAGCCGAATCCTGGGGTCCTGACGCAATCTTTACTCCGGTTTTACTCAAATTCCCAATAAAACCAGTGTAAACAACTGATCTGGGGATTTGCTTCCATCTATGCTAGAAAACTCGGTTTCTCAGGTGGGGTTTCACATATGTCTCTCTTGCGTCTGACCTTACTCCTTGCGGTTTCAGTGTGTGGGAAGCCAAAGTTTTCCAGGAGTTTGCTGGCTCGGATTTCCAACGGACGCTATGCCCAGCGGGGAGTATCTCCGTGGATCGCCATGCTGTATAGGGGATCGCAGCCCTTCTGCGGAGGCTCTCTGCTAGGTAAGAATCTCTTTGGTACTCGGCGTCATCTGGGCTGATGACTGGAGCGATAACGCTCTGATTCAACAGCTCGAAGAATTCAGAGGAAAATGAGCAAGCCCTGGTTGACTGGCGATTCGTATGGCACAGAGTAGAATCACATCTGGTTTGACACAATGCTATCCAGAGACCCTGGAGTGCATTGCATGAGTTAGACACTGACTGCTCAGTGTCCGTGGAAGGCTATGAAGCCATCAATATGTGCAATAGACCCCATGCAGCCTTGAAGAGTGGAGTTTGTTTTACCAGGAGAAGAAAATTCAGCTCAGACACAAGGGTTCTCCCCTGATCTCTTCAAACACGACATAGACGCCGGCTTCCTCCAGGCCCCGGGGGGTGCTCAACCCCCCACTCCACCCCAGGCCCTGCTCCCACCCGACCCCTTCCCCCAAGCCCCCGCCCCCATCCCACCTCTTCCCTCCCCCGCTCCGCGCCAGACCACATCCCCACCCCATCCCTTCCCCCAGCCCCCATCCTGCCCCATCCCTTCCTGCCCTGCCCTGCCCCTGCCCCGCCTCTTTCCCACCCAGTTCCGCCCCCTCCCCCCGGGGTGCCCCATCCCCACTCCTCCCCCTCCCTCCCAGAGCCTCCAGCACGCCAGGAAACAGCTGATCACGCCGGACGATAGGTGCTGGGAGGCGGGGAGGCGTGGGGAGGTTCTGAGCGGTGTGGCAGCAAGTGGGCGGGAGGCGCTGGGAAGGCAAAAGGGGGAGCTGGCTGCCAGTGGGTGCTAAGCACCCACAAATTTTTTCCTGTGGGTGAAACACGACTTTAACTTCCAACCAGACAGCCAGCAGAAGGGACAATTTAATACCTTATTCCAAAAAGGCATCTCTGGGACCCCCTCGTGCTGCCCTGGATCAGAAACGGGGGTGGTTTGGAGTCCACACATAAGACATGAACCCACCAGTGACTGGCCCACTAGGCAAGAGTACTGTTAAGCGAGCCATGCCCCTGGTATCTGATCACACACACTGCTGGGGGAATTGGCTATAAAGGAGACATAAGAACATAAGAACGGCCATACTGGGTCAGACCAAAGGTCCATCTAGCCCAGTATCCTGTCCTCCGACAATGGCCAATGCCAGGTGCCCAAGCAAGACTGAACAGAACAGGGAATCATCAAGTGATCCATCCCCTGTCACCCATTCCCAGCCTCTGGCAAACAGAGGCTAGGGACACCATCCCTGCCCATTCTGGCCAATAGCCATTGATGGACCTATCCTCCATGAACTTACCAAGTTCTTTTTTGAACCCTGTTATAGTCTTGGCCTTCACAACATCCTCTGGCAAGGAGTTCCACAGGTTGACTGTGCGCTGTGTAAAAAAAATGCTACTTTTTAAGTAAAGATATGCTCTGCTTTAAACCTATGCTGCTGAGCCCAATCCTGCGTAGCACAATCACTCCTACCGCCTGAAAGTGGGGAGGCCTAGGAGGGGAATGAGCACCTCCGAGCCGCATTAGCATGCGGAGGCCCAAGTGTCGAACCACGTCCGCTATGTCTAGTCCCTGTGCAGACCTTGCGCTCTTGCATGCCAAGGCCTGCGCATGGAGGGGGACTGAGCCCCTCTGTGCAGAAATCTCGGCCTCCTGCTTACCCTGCCTGGAGCTCACGCGTGGGCTCTGTCCCCAGTGGTGGGGGAGCACAATGACATAGTGCTGCCAGCTGGTTTCCTTGCAAAGACTCAAGGAACTCACCATCCCCCTACGAAATACCGACAGGAGCGGGGTGGCTGGGTTTGGTGGGTACCGCGGTGGGGCACAGGAGAGAGCCTCCTGCTGGGCAACGATGACTCCTGGGTTGTATTGATGGATCAGTGGCTCTTTGGCCACCTTCTTGCCATCGGTTTCTTTTGACCAGCCAGTAGTGGGTCTCAGGGCTCCCCTCCTGAAAGGCCCTGAGAGCTGGGACTCCCCTTAGGGTCAGTGGGCTTTGGCGGCGTCTCTCTTGTGCTCAGCCCCGGGCCCCAGGACTGTGGAGCAGCCCCTCTGGACATGGGGTGAAATTCAGCACGAGGTCTACCTCCCACATGAGCCCCAGTTCAACCAAGAGTCCAGCACATGGTTTCTTGGTCCCATTTGGACGTAAGCGGTGCCTGGCCCTAGTGCAGACCCCACGTACAGGTGTGAATGACCACCCCCGCCCCAGTGGAAGGAGTTCAGACGCCATAACCGCCCAGCCCTGGGGACCAAGAAACCTTTTGAAAGCAGCCGATGGCCTGGAGGACATCCAGTGTTTTCTCAGCATGGTGCTCCCTATGGAGCAGAGGTGTTGAGAGATGTAACTGATCTGTGTAAAGGGCCTGCAGACCCTTAGATAAAAGGTGCCGTGTACATTATAAGCAGGGTTATTGTTAGAGAGGAGGTTGGGTGTTGTGAACGATCCCATGCGTGGGCACTGGGCTGGACGGGTGTGGTGAGCTATCCTGTGGGTGGGAACCGCTGTTCCCTCTAAGCTGTGCGTGTGGGCGCACACACAGATCCTAAACCCTGCATGCACGGCGAAACACCGCGTGCACAAAAATTTGCACAGAAGAAATTTTTTGCGCAGACGGCCTGTCATAAATAGAGGGAACACTGGTGGGAACTGGGCTGGGTGGGTGTTGTGAGCTATCCCGTGCATGGGGACTGGGCTGGGTGGGTGTTGTGAGCTATCCCGTGCGTGAGCACTGGGCTGGGTGGGTGTTGTGAGCTATCCCGTGCGTGGGGACTGGGCTGGGTGGGTGTTGTGAGCTATCCCGTGCATGGGGACTAGGCTGGGTGGGTGTTGTGAGCTATCCCGTGCGTGGGGACTGGGCTGGGTGGGTGTTGTGAGCTATCCCGTGCGTGAGCACTGGGCTGGGTGGGTGTTGTGAGCTATCCCGTGCGTGGGGACTGGGCTGGGTGGGTGTTGTGAGCTATCCCGTGCGTGGGGACTAGGCTGGGTGGGTGTTGTGAGCTATCCCGTGCGTGGGGACTAGGCTGGGTGGGTGTTGTGAGCTATCCCGTGCGTGGGGACTAGGCTGGGTGGGTGTTGTGAGCTATCCCGTGCATGGGGACTAGGCTGGGTGGGTGTTGTGAGCTATCCCGTGCGTGGGGACTGGGCTGGGTGGGTGTTGTGAGCTATTCCGTGCGTGGGGACTGGGCTGGGTGGGTGTTGTGAGCTATCCCGTGCGTGGGGACTGGGCTGGGTGGGTGTTGTGAGCTATCCCGTGCGTGGGCACTGGGCTGGGTGGGTGTTGTGAGCTATCCCGTGCATGGGGACTGGGCTGGGTGGGTGTTGTGAGCTATCCCGTGCATGAGGACTGGGCTGGGTGGGTGTTGTGAGCTATCCCGTGTGTGGGCACTGGGCTGGGTGGGTGTTGTGAGCTATCCCGTGCATGGGGACTGGGCTGGGTGGGTGTTGTGAGCTATCCCGTGCGTGAGGACTGGGCTGGGTGGGTGTTGTGAGCTATCCCATGTGTGGGCACTGGGCTGGGTGGGTGTTGTGAGCTATCCCGTGCATGGGGACTGGGCTGGGTGGGTGTTGTGAGCTATCTCGTGCGTGGGAACTGGGCTGGGTGGGTGTTGTGAGCTATCCCGTGTGTGGGCACTGGGCTGGGTGGGTGTTGTGAGCTATCCCGTGCGTGGGAACTGGGCTGGGTGGGTTTTGTGAGCTATTCCATGCATGGGGACTGGGCTGGGTGGGTGTTGTGAGCTATCCCGTGCGTGGGGACTGGGCTGGGTGGGTGTTGTGAGCTATCCCGTGCGTGGGGACTGGGCTGGGTGGGTGTTGTGAGCTATCCCATGCATGGGGACTGGGCTGGGTGGGTGTTGTGAGCTATCCCGTGTGTGGGCACTGGGCTGGGTGGGTGTTGTGAGCTATCCCGTGTGTGGGCACTGGGCTGGGTGGGTGTTGTGAGCTATCCCGTGCGTGGGAACTGGGCTGGGTGGGTTTTGTGAGCTATTCCATGCATGGGGACTGGGCTGGGTGGGTGTTGTGAGCTATCCCATGCTTGGGGACTGGGCTGGGTGGGTGTTGTGAGCTATCCCGTGCGTGGGCACTGGGCTGGGTGGGTGTTGTGAGCTATCCCGTGCGTGGGCACTGGGCTGGGTGGGTGTTGTGAGCTATCCCGTGTGTGGGCACTGGGCTGGGTGGGTGTTGTGAGCTATCCCGTGCGTGGGCACTGGGCTGGGTGGGTGTTGTGAGCTATCCCATGCTTGGGGACTGGGCTGGGTGGGTGTTGTGAGCTATCCCGTGCGTGGGCACTGGGCTGGGTGGGTGTTGTGAGCTATCCCGTGCGTGGGCACTGGGCTGGGTGGGTGTTGTGAGCTATCCCGTGCATGGGGACTGGGCTGGGTGGGTGTTGTGAGCTATCCCGTGCGTGGGGACTGGGCTGGGTGGGTGTTGTGAGCTATCCCGTGCGTGGGGACTGGGCTGGGTGGGTGTTGTGAGCTATCCCATGCTTGGGGACTGGGCTGGGTGGGTGTTGTGAGCTATCCCGTGCGTGGGCACTGGGCTGGGTGGGTGTTGTGAGCTATCCCGTGTGTGGGCACTGGGCTGGGTGGGTGTTGTGAGCTATCCCGTGCGTGGGAACTGGGCTGGGTGGGTTTTGTGAGCTATTCCATGCATGGGGACTGGGCTGGGTGGGTGTTGTGAGCTATCCCGTGCGTGGGGACTGGGCTGGGTGGGTGTTGTGAGCTATCCCGTGCGTGGGGACTGGGCTGGGTGGGTGTTGTGAGCTATCCCATGCTTGGGGACTGGGCTGGGTGGGTGTTGTGAGCTATCCCGTGCGTGGGCACTGGGCTGGGTGGGTGTTGTGAGCTATCCCGTGTGTGGGCACTGGGCTGGGTGGGTGTTGTGAGCTATCCCGTGCGTGGGCACTGGGCTGGGTGGGTGTTGTGAGCTATCCCGTGCGTGGGCACTGGGCTGGGTGGGTGTTGTGAGCTATCCCATGCTTGGGGACTGGGCTGGACAGATGTTCTGACTCTTTTATGTTCTAGGAACCAAATGGATTGTCACTGCTGCTCACTGCCTCCACCAGGAACTGGAACTGGAGAACCCAGTTTTCCGCAGCTCGGATGCTGTCAGCCCTTCATCATTCAGCATAATCCTGGGTGAGTGACCAGCAATCAGCACTGCACACTGTCTCAAGGGGTGGCGATGGGGCAGAGACAGATCACTGACTACAAGTCCCTCCAGGCGGGCAGAGGTATGGTGCTCTCCCAAGATCCCATGGCCTGGGTAATTAAAGGCAAAGTGGACTCAGGCCAGGACCCTTTATGCCATTCCCCTGTGAAATTGCTGTGTGTGTCCTTGGTTCACACACTGGCTCACCACTTCCTCCAGGAACCCTTCAATATACAGTCTCTGATGTTCTCTGCGGCTCCCTTCTGCCCCTTCCTGCTGGACTGGGTTCCCTGCCATGGGAGCCCCACAAGCTAGCTGTGTCATGATGATACATTATGTCTGCCAGGCACAAATTTGCTAGGACGTGTCCTGCTCTGAGCTATTTGCTTCTCCAAGCCCCCAAATGACTTTAATGGGAATTCACGCCCCTTTGGGAGGGTAGGGTGATGGCCTCTCATAACTGCACGTAGCCACCTCTCCCTGGCCCTTCTTTCTTCACAGGGAAACACCGGACTCTAAAGCAAGACGACACCGAGCAGCAGCTGCAGCCGAAGAACATCATCATCCACCCCTCCTACAGGGCGGCCACCTTTGAGTACGACATAGGCCTGGTGGAGCTGTCTGAGCAGGTGGTGCTGAATGACTACGTGATGCCGATTTGCTTTCCTGATGGTTCACACCACCAAGGCAAGAGCTGGCTCTTTCTCCTCGCCCACCCAGGGACAGTGCTGGGCCAGCTCCGAAACAGGCAACAAAACTTGCTACAGCTCTTGAGATTCAGGGACTGATCTTGCAGAGGTGCCAATCAGCTGGCAGCTCCCACTGCGAGCAGGCCATAAAGCCCAACTGCCGGGCTAAACACAGACCAAGGTGGATACGGTAACCAGAAGATATGTGCAAGACAGAGACCCCAAGGAGGGTGGAGAGGAAGTACTTATGATGCCTCAAGGGGCTATTAGTGGGAGGCCACTGGGCAAAACTGATCCAAAGGCTAGAAAGATTTTCACGACAGCCAGCCTAGCTGTGAGGAGTTTGTTATGGGATGATGGCATTATCTCCCCAAGGAAGGTTTGGATGGTCCTTCATGTCAGTCACTGGACAAAGTGCTAGCAAATATGTGATAGGGACAATCTTGACTTGGGATCAGCACGGACTAAATGACCTAGAGGTGCCCAGCTCTGACCCATGTGATTCTTTGATCCAACCCCCAGAGTTTTTTCTCTCTCTCTGGTTCTCCTGGCTGCTGTGTTCTTTATCCCCTAGGCAAAGGGGACAGAGGACTGGTCCAGCAGGCATCTCCTCTGCCTGAGACAGTCAGACACAGACTCTCTCAAGAACCGCTCGCCGTGTGTGTGAGCCTCACATCTCCCCAGGCAGCCTTCTCTCCCAAGACCTGCTTTGCTTGTGATCTTCACAGCACCTAGTTTCAGAAAAGGGGACTTACAAGCTAGGATCAGTGCCTCAGGCCAATATCAGAGCAGCTAAGTGGAAGGGCAATTACGGATGCAGCTGGCTGCATGAGAGGAATCTATACGCCTGCCCTGGACTCCTCTTGTACAACAAACCAGGCATATTGGGTACAAAATCTGCTTCAAGGGAGATAACAGTTGCCTGGAGACAGGCCACTTCTGGGGTAGTGAAGGAATGGCTTAGAAAGATGCTAACACATAGACCGGTTTCAGAGTAGCAGCCGTGTTAGTCTGTATCCACAAAAAGAACAGGAGGACTTAATTTGTTAGTCTCTAAGGTGCCACAAGTCCTCCTTTTCTTTTAACACGTAGACTGATTCACTGCCATGTTCAGCAGGGTCCAGTTAATAGCAGAATCCTCTTCCCACACCCGAGTATCTCTTTGCTAGCAAACTCTTCTTGATTTTGCTTTCAGATGCCATGGTCGTTGTCAGCGGATGGGGGAAGCAATTCTTGCAAAAACGCCCTGAAGCCTTGATGGAGGTGAGAACTATTAACCTGAGAATAGCAGGATCTAGGGGCCTGAGCACAGGGGTGGGGTCCAGCGTCCTGCCTCTGACACAGGCCTCCTCTGTGACCTTGGGCATGTCACTTCCCCTCTTTGTGCCTCAGCTACCGCAGCTGTAAAATGAGGATGCTGGCGCTGGCCTCCTTCTCGGTAGCCAAGTGAGAGTTCAGGTTTGCCCAGTGCTGGGAGCTGAGCAGCACCACAGACACAGCAGGAAAGCCAGCAAGGGCTGCTGGAATCCTGGTAGTGCCTTGCCTGGAAAACTCTGCAGAAAAATGCACCTGTCTAAAGCCAGAGTGGGTCCAAACTCCATGCCTGTTGTGTACATTGCTGCCATCAAACAGCCACCAGGGCCTTGAACATGAGTAAACATACCACTCGGGCCTAGCATCATTTCTCCAAAATCGCTGCATGCAGCCAGCGACCTGGGAGAAACCAACAGACACGTATGCAACCATTGAGCAATGAGCAAATAGGAGCGCTTTGCTCAACCGCTTCACTCGGCTACAAGGCATTGGGGGCTTTGATATATATCGATTGTGGACGAGGCTGCCAGCAGCAGAGTCCAAAGGAGAAGCAGGTCAAACCTTCAGCATCAACTGGAGACGTGTAATATCAGCTGTGCTAATGGAATCCAAATGGCTTGGCTTTCTCTCCCTTTACAACAGGCTGTCCATGAACGCTGCATCCAATGGGAACATGGTATATTCTGCTAACCCTAGCCCCACCAGACCTCACCAAGGTTTCACCTCTTGCTTCAGTGTGATGTTAGTTTGCAGGTCAGCCCAGATGGCTCGTCCTTTTCCCAGTTATCCTTTTCCCAGACAAACCCCAACAGGAGGTGCTGGGGGACCTACAGGCAGATCTCATGGTGCCAGTTTAGCCCCGGAGCATAATTATTATTTGTCTGGATGATGATAGTGCCCACAATGTGGTCAAGGGCTCACCACACACACAGGAACATGTGGTCCTTGCCTTGAAGAGCTTAAAATTTAACGGCATGTCTCCACTGCTGCCGGAGGTCTGAGTGCAGTCATTGATTCGATTTCAAGGCCTGAAGGAACCCCTGTCATCACTTAGTCAGACCTCCTGTGTAACACGGGCCCTCGGACATCCCACAGATAACTCCAGTTTGAATTCAGCAATGTGAGCCTGTCCCCAGGGTTTCTGGCATGCTCACACAGCCCACGCCGCTGCAGCTACACTGATATTCTTCACCAGGCTAGCAAGGGTAAAGCTAGCATGGGTCCGTCGACCTGATCTGGAGTCACACCTGGGATCGCAGTGTAGACATAACCTACAAAGTCAAGAAGAGCGCGGGAGACAATCAAGAATAGGTAGATTACACCTTTTGGCAAATACAGGGAGAGCCCATAATCATCCCCCTGGCATAGGAGCCCCATGTCCACCTCTTCACCCCACCACCTCTGCTTAGTAAGAGCAGCTGTGTCCTCGTGTCCCTTCCTGGTCCTAAGCTGTGTTTGCTCCCTGTTCCATCATGCTTTGGGCCAGACTCTGTCGTCAAACACACGAGTGTGAATGGGAACTGCACACACGTGTCTGAGGGCAGGATTAGACCCTTTGCATGAAGGCATTCGGCGTGAACGCCCACTCCTGCCCTCTTCAAGTAGGACACGATAAGGAAGCTTTCAGTATACACAAGGAGCTGGGTCTTCTCCATCTCCGATTTCTCTAGGTTAACTGCTACGGTTACAGGTGTATGCTCCACGCCGGCGTGTCGTGGTGGTCTGTCCCCCTCTGACAGCGGCTCGGCCACATAGCAGTTAAGAAACCTGCTGCAGTGTTGAGTACGGGGGGAAGGCTCCTTTGGCTCAAGCAACAGGCACTTTCACTTGGGGGTCCAGATGTCCCAGGTTCAATCCCTGTTTCCAACCCCCAGCCAAGGGTGTGCATAACATAAAGCAATAGGATACTGCTAGACTAAAGGCTGTTTGGGCTTATGTAGTTGTAGCTGTGTCAGTCCCAGCATATTAGAAAGAGAAGGCGGGCAAGGTGTTTGCAGAACTCAATTTTAATTTTTTTTATCATTTCAGTGGATAACATCGGTGTTTATTTATACGCTTTTTTTTTTCAATTTTTAGCCATTTAAATATTCACAGGTGTGAGAAATCATGGGGGCTGCAGGCAAAGGTGGAGATTAGAGGATTATTTCTCGCCAGTTGAGGCGGAGATTCAAAAAGTTAAAGCTTTATAAACCATTACGATGCAAACTGTGACTATCAGGTGTCAACATTTTAGCCTTGACTCAAACGCTCACAGCTTCTCAAGCAGCATTCTTCTGACTTGGGCAATGTGTGAATTTCAGTTGCTCTCGATGGAAATATTTTTCCGTTGGTTTGCGTGTGTGCGGTTTGTGTGCCTCTAGGGTGCGGTGTGTGACATTTAGTGACATTTACCACTACAAATTGGATCCTTCCAAGCCTGCGTAGATACAGCAGGGGCCCCCGCGAGCCAATGGGCACCTGGTAACGAAGTGTTTTTCCTGTCTTGCAGATTGAGATCCCGCTCACTGACCATGCGTTATGCCAGGAAGCCTATGCGAGGCTGCAGAAAAAGGTGACGGATGATATGATCTGCGCTGGAGAGAAAGAAGGTGCAGCTCCCTTCTACCCACAGCAGCTTTGGTGCAAGTGTGTCCTTCCATCCGCCCCAGTGGGCAGGTCTCACCCTCATGCTGTTAGACACCTCGCTAGGGG
Organism: Lepidochelys olivacea; assembly: GCF_965140295.1. Classification (NCBI taxonomy): domain Eukaryota; kingdom Metazoa; phylum Chordata; order Testudines; family Cheloniidae; genus Lepidochelys; species Lepidochelys olivacea. Next base: position 5,425,471 of record NC_140419.1, read on the forward strand.
GTGAACATTAAAGGGGGACACAGGTCTTTACCAACTCCTCGTCCGAAGAGGGGGCAAGGGGCACGTCACCCTGTGGAGAGGCCAGCACGAGGCTTACGTGCCGCCCAGCAGAGCTTATGGTGGATTGAAGAGATGCACAGCCCTTGTGCTGACCCGCCGCGGGGTGTGACCCTTCAGCATGGCCCTGTCTGCTTCCCCCGAACAGGCTCTATCCATTAGGGGATGTGGATGGGGCTCTGTGCCCTGAGGCTGTGCTGAAGGGCTGGGGCCAGCAGGGGTCTCTGTCTGTCAGAGAAAGGGCAGTATTCCCAGGGTGCAGCCTGCAGCCCCCCACTCAGAGTCCGTGTCTGCCTCCCCAGAAGAGGAGGGAGACTGCAGCAGTGGGGGGAGGGAGCCAGATCCTGGCAGCCGAGACTGCCTCCACAGAGCCCCTCCTGCTTCCCATCCGGACAGATCCCGCTGCTGACTCTGGCCCTTCAGCTCAGCCGTGTCCAGTCCTTACACGCACCACAGGGTCATGCCCCACGCTTTGAAAATCTCTGACTAATGCAACCAAAAGTTATTGGGCTGTTGTCAGGAATCCCTGGGTGAGCTTCTCTGGCCTGCGTTGGATGAGACATCAAAACAGATGCTCACTGTCTGGCCTTACAGCCATGAACTCTGGGAAATTCTGCAGTGGGGATGGGCTTATGGACAGAGGTTCACGCCGCACAACTAGTGCAGGGGATTCAAAGGGGACGCAGCTTCCGGTTTGGTTCCGGACAGATAGATTCGCCCATACCATGCCAGGCCCGGTTTCCTGATAAGATGTGGTGACATCTTAACATCTGGTTTTCACATCTCCTTGAAACCAGTTTGAGAAGTTAACCCATCTTTTCTCCTGTGCTGGATGTCTTTGGATTGGGGTGACCAGATACCAAGTGTAAAAAATCGTGACGGTGGTGGGAAGTAATAAGTGTCTATATAAGACAAAGCCCCAAATATCGGGACTGTCCCTATAAATTCGGGACATCTGGTCACCCTGCTTTGCAGGAAACATCAAACCGAGGTCCTGGCCACATGTGGTCACTAAAGGATCTACACTGGGGGGAGGGATAGCTCAGTGGTTTGAGCATTGGCCTGCTAAACCCAGGGTTGTGAGTCCAATCCTTGAGGAGGCCGTTTAGGGATCTGGAGCAAAAATTGGGGATTGGTCCTGCTTTGGGCAGGGGGTTGGACTAGATGACCTCTTGAGGTCCCTTCCAACCCTGATATTCTATGATCACTTTCCAGGGTGTTAACTCTGGTGTCCTGGCCAAATTTTAGGTTGGGTCATTCTGCCTCCCTCTAGTTCTCCTTTAGTTTCAACTAGGTCCAGAATTCTTCCTCCCTTCCCACCTTAAATCGCTTCTCAGCCTTGCTGTGCACTGGTAAAGAGTTGCCACATTCTCCACTCAGAGGTGGCTGCATTTTAGTGGGGGCACGTGGCTAACCCTGTCCGTAAAGTTGGAGTAGCAATTTGCAAAGTCTGCGGCGCGTTTGGGTCCCTTGGGCGCCACGGAAATGACCACCCTTCTCTTCTACCCACAGGAGGAAAAGATGCTTGTAGCGGAGATTCAGGGGGGCCCATGGTCACCTTAACCAACCAGAATAACCACTGGCAGCTGATTGGCACAGTGTCCTGGGGAGATGGATGCGGGCAGAATGATCGGTATGGAGTGTATTCCAATGTGTCCAAGAGCTTGGCCTGGATTAAGCAGGTCACTGGGGTGGAATATTGAATTCTCTGGCCTGCTCACAACCCTGGCTAGGTGAGAACAGCTGGGAGGAGTACCAAGTTTGCCAGTTCTGCAGCAGACAATTAAGTCGATGACACATGAATGGGTCGTTCCAATTTCTGCCAAAAAAGCCACCTCAGGGAGATGCCTTGCCTGCCTCAGAGTGTAAATTCCCGCAGGATATAGTGGTAGGAAAGGCTTAGACTGGATTCCTGCACCCACCTGAACTGACCTGTGACCTGAGCCCATCTCTGCAGCCAATCCTGCAGGGATAAGCCAATTTCCCCTTGGTTTCCAGGCACCAAGAGCCACGGACGGACCACTCTGCAATTCCATTGTAACTTCATTGACCAGGAAAGCACAGGATAAACCTGATGCCATAATCAATACTGCTGATTTAGACTCGGGGGGCCCCGCCAGAGTTTGGGGTTTTACAAAACCCATGAGACTTTAAAAAAAAATGGGGTTTCACAAACCGTCTCTGTTATGAAACACGGCAAAGGAAACTTTGCTCCTTAAACCAAATCATTATTTTTTAGACCATTGAATGTTTGTAAAAGTGCTTCGAATTAATTGTAGCCTATGCTATGCAAACAAAGGGCCCAATGCTGCAAATACTTAAGTATTCTCGACTGTGATGCTAATGGGAGCATTCAAAGTACAACGCCCAGTAATATTTCCAGGATCAACTCTGAGAAAGATGTATCAGAGGGGCAGCCGTGTTAGTCTGTATCCACAAAAACAACGAGGAGTCTGGTGGCACCTTAAAGACTAACAGATTTATTTGGGCATAAGCTTTCGTGGGTAAAAAAAAACACTTCTTCAGATGCATGGAGTGAAAATTACAGATACAAGCCTGAGAAAGATACTCCTTCTCTGCCTCTGGGAATAGAGTGGTTGAAATTCACCCCTCTGTGTAAAGCCAGCACAAGATCTATGTCACATTTAAGTCATAAGTGGGACTTAGGTGGCATGTCCGGCTCTGCCCAGGGGTGAATTTCACCTAGGCAGAAGAATGTCTTTCAAAACATGCAGCCGCTCCGAATTCAGGATCTGCCAGACCAAAGGGTCCTGGACCTTTGGAAGTTTCAAGTTCTTCCCTCAGCGTACAACCAATGATCGCCATGTGACTTCTCCATTCCCTCTCCCAGTGTCTTTGTTGTCTCTAGTCGGCAGCTGCGTCTTAGTAACCCACAGGTTAAACAATGTTATTCTTTCAACACCCAGTATTCATACCAAAGGAAAGGTGAGGAGGGGTTTACAGCAAGCGGAACTTGGTCCAAATCTATGCCCTGATTCTGCCCCCCCCCCCCCCCGAAATCAGTAACAAAACTCCCCCTGAGCAGAGCAGCAGCCAGGTCAGACCCAGGCCTGCTGGAACACATAGGCCTGCTGGTGGCACCTAGCATTTGCACTTGAGGCGTTCCATGTCTGAGACTCTAATTAAAGCCTCTTAAAATAAGGTGAGGCTGAGACAACTGGTGCCCACAGGACTGACCCAAAGCCCACTGAACTCAAAAGACAGGCGCCCATTTCCGTGGGCTTTGAACAGGCCCTAGGTCACCATTGCTCCTGCTGGGGGACGCTCACCAGTCAGGTACCAAAAGGCTGCAATGGTGACGATGTGCATAATAAAGCTCGCCACTCTGTCAGCTCTGCCAGCTTCCACATCTGCTTTTCCTGGCTTCATTTGCGCGGTCTGAAAGATCCACCAGACCCAGGCGACTCAGTCCACAGCATGCAACCCAAACACTCAATGCTCCTTGCAAGATGCAACATGTAACGTGCAAAAAACCACATCATGCACACAGACGATGTATGCAACATAGAGGGAACACAGTGCCTTGTGCAGCACTCCCATGCAACCTGTGTAATACTTGGGCTCGTATTCTCTCTTGCCTTTGAGCTACCGCAAGGGCGGCCGTTTAGCTATTGCTCTTCTAGCATCGCTCAGGAAGGAAGATCGGAAGCAGGTCTCTACAATTGCACGTGAATAGGGTTTGTTAAAAATGACTCTGGCTTACGCCTTGCAGGTCGATTATTTAGAACCTTGAAACAGCCTTAAAGAAGCACTCGGCAGCCAGCCGGGAGGTATCTGCACGTAGGCTGCGAACAGAGAGAGTAACAGAAATTAACAATGTGGCTGGGCAAGTAGCAAGCAGCTACCATCCCAGAAAAGTACATTTCACATCAAACTAGCTGAAAACCAGTCAGTCCCTCTACTTTCCTGCTAAGTCTTGAGTTGAGGGGTCAGCTCTCTGCCATAGAATGGGGAGTGGGCTGGACATTGACCTCTGGGAGACCCTGGTGATACAACCTTTCTGGCTGTCTTTCTCCCCTGAAGAAGGCAGGATGGGGGAGATATCGGGGTGGGGGCTGGGGGGGAATTGCAGGTAGAAGGTTATTGGGTCACTTCCCAGAAAAGACAGTGGAAGGGAAGAATGGGGTGACCTGTTGTGGGGTGAGAGATCTCAGCTCAGCCAGGCAAAACCCCAAGCCAGATGAGACTCACCCCCCACCCGCCCCTTTACAACACTCCACTCGGGTCTGTGATGCAGGGAGAGATGCATCTGAGTCTGAGCTCTGAGACGGGCACCACATATCCCAGCCCTGACTCTGATCTCACTGGCACTGGCTTTCCCCTGGGGTGACCAAGAGCAGAATCAGGCCCCATATCTCCCCAAATCCCTGCAGCAAAGGCTCCTGAGGACCCTGAGGAGTGTTCAAAATCCAGATCTGCACCCAAACCTTGCCATATTTCAGGCTGGGTGGATTCGGCCTGCTGAGAGAGGTTCGAGCTGCAAAAACGGGATCCAAACACAGGCCTGGATCCAGGGGGCCAGATCTGGGGTGCTGATCCAAATTCATCTCTAGCAAAAGGAGTCCAGATTTTATTCAGAGGTACACACTGGTCCAGATCTGAAATAAACGCACTGACTTCAGTGGAGTCACTTCAGATTCACACCAGGGCAGAGGAGAGCCGGTGGCCTATAGCCCCATAGAGTGTATTTCACAGGCCTTTTTTTCTTAGGAAACTTTTTTTCTTAGGAAAGGGCGAAATGAAAGTCTGGCTCCTGTAGCATCAACCACTGGGCTCTAGGATCTGCACTTCGACAGCTCCAGGGCAGCTCTCACCCAGCCAGAGCTGATGAATTGCTGCTACAAGAAAGAAAAGGAGGACTTGTGGCACCTTAGAGAATAACCAATTTATTTGAGCATAAGCTTTCGTGAGCTACAGCTCACTTCATCGGATGCATACTGTGGAAAATACAGAAGATGTTCTTATACATACAAACCATGAAAAAATGGGTGTTTACCACTACGAAAGGTTTTCTCTCCCTCCACCCCACTCTCCTGCTGGTAATAGCTTATCTAAAGTGATCACTCTCTTTACAATGTGTATGATAATCAAGCTGGGCCATTTCCAGCACAAATCCATCCCGCCCCCACAAACCCACTCCTTTTCTTTTTGCAAATACAGACTAACACGGCTGTTACTCTGAAACCTGCTACAAGAAAGTTTCTTCCTCTCTCCTTTCATAGCTCTGCAGTTAATCACTGATGCTGGACACGGAGCCCATCTGGCCCACTTCCCTTTGTTCATTAAATGCACGGAGGTGCTGTCCTGGGCTTTGGTCCCTCTGTGCTCACCCAGCAGCTGATCATTGCAGGGCTAGAAAACAGGGCACAGAAGAGAAAAGGAAAAGCAGTGACAGACGCCACCTTTGCTGGCACCTCTTGACCTGTTGGCGGCACAAGACCTGTTCTGCAGCCAGAGGCCAGCTCATTCTGCGGAGAGCACTAGGCAGGCAGAGTCTGGCTGCTCCGTCCAGGGATGAGGACAAGGTCACTGGGATGGAGCATGTCCACTCGCTGACCCTGTGACCAACAAGGGTCAGGCACCCGCAGCTGTATACTCCTTACGCACGGTGCGTACCACGGGCCGGCCCCTGTGTTCTGCCCACTGGACTCACTCAGTGACAGCCTCCAGACCTGCTACAACAAGGACAAGGAAGGGAGAATGGGTCAGCTGTGCGTACCACGCAGAAACTGCCGGGGGGCACCCCTGCTTGCTAGAGAGATATTGGCCCAGAGAAGCTGGGATACAGGGCACTACGCTGGGCTACTCCAGACCTAGCCTCAGGAGGAGAACCTGAGTGTGCGCTTGCTATCCCACCCTGCCATGCTGCTGGCCTAGGGGGAATAGCCAGCTGATCCCCGGGGCAGTAACTGACCCTTGCGTGCGCACACACACACAAGCTGTAACTGTGTTCCTCGACCATAGCGGAGGAGCTGGTTAACGGCATGGCTCTGCTGCAAAATTCAGCTCTGGATCTCCACCTCTATTATCGTGTAAATTCAGTCAAGGAAGAAGAAAGGGAATGACTATGGGAGATTCTTGAGCAGGAGGGGATGAAAGCTTTACTTCAAAAGAAACCAAATTCCTTTCCTGGGACATTTGCCAAAGGGAGTTGAATTTTAAAAGGGGGAGTTGGAAGGACTTAGAGCCAGATTCTGATCTCATGGACACCAGGGTAAAACCAGAGTTACTCAGATGAAGTCAATGGCACAAAGATACTGCCCTAAAAATGCCTACAGACAGACCGATTAAATTAGACAGAAAACCACTGCAAGGGTTGATTAGGTTTCCGCTGTTGCCGCTGAGTTCAGAATTGAATCATCTGTATTCTAGTTTGTGCTGGGAACTGTCCAAACACGTAGCAAGAGCCAGGCCCTGTGCTGAAGAGCTTGCAGTCTAGACAAAGAGTGGGACAAAGCAACGATCTTCATCCTTTCCCCAGAGAGAGTAAGTGACATGCCAAGGTCACACCAGGAGTCTGTGGCAGAGAAGCTACAACAACAGGAGGTTTTTTAAAATCTCCTTTTTATCTGAAGAAACATTTTTTTAGCAAAGAAAATGAGGGTCGGTACGTTTTGATAGCACCCATCCCAGGAATGCCACTGGGCACGGTGTGATTAGACTCGAGGCTGGTGCACACTGGAAGCCAACAGTCGGGGTGTTTCTTTGGAACAGACAGGGCGTTCCAAGCGGAGACAAGGGGCATCACAACTAGCGCTAAGCAATGCTGTCATTACCAAACTGCCCCCCCCCCGCCCCCTCAGAAGGTGGGGACGGGATGCAGCACAAACCCCACGACATCGGAGCTGGAGCAAAACCCTGGGCGGTCTGCTTTGCCTGGGGACTGTGGACGTCCCTCTCCTATTGACTGGAATGGAGAATCTGAGGCACAGCACCCGGTATTGTTCTGGGCGAGGGGGCTGGCCGGGCCTAGCCCCCCGAGCCGTTTAGTCCCAGACATTGTTCCAGCAGCCAAACCTCTGGACTGGGGAGTGGGGCTTTCCTGGCCTTTCCCCGCCAGTGGGAATGAACACTGGAGCACAAGTGGTGGGGCGTTTGGTCACCCTCTGTGCCTGGTGCAGCAAAGGAGGGGATGGAAGGTGAGCGTGGCTGAAATCAGCATCTGCTCCAAGCCCCTTCTTCCACTGAGGAACTCCGGGGAGTCTCCTAAAGCCAGAGGGGCCTCAGGTGCCAGGGGCCTGCGTCAGAGCTCTTAGTGTGTCATTTCATTTCTGTCTCATCTGCACGTACATGAACAATCGGCCCATGTGCAAGAGAGAGTGTAGTGTCTGTGTGAGTGTGCATGTGTACCGGGACGGGCTCAGGAGACATCGATTCACACCCACAAACGCAACGGGAAACACGTTATTCATGGAAACAAGGAACACAGCTGCTCCTCCCCAACAAAAAACCTCAGAAAAGTCCCCACTGCCAACATGGAGCTGGCTTGTGCTCTTGGTTGCAGTGGAATAGCTGAAATCATTGGCGCCAGTGGCCTATCATCAGGGGTTACTTTCGCCCGTTATGTTTCAGTGGATGTGTATTTTTGACGCTCAATAGCTAAGAAACAGCGTCAACAAACACAGGAATCGTGGGAAGTCCCTGGCCACTTTTTAGCAGCCAAAAGGCCACTTTGGCTTGAAAGACAGAGTCACAGAAGAATTCAGCTTAGTTTGAATGCCCAACGGTGTGCACTGGGTTTAGTATAAAGCAAGCAGGATAATTAACTCTCAGTCACAGTAACTTTCTCACAGCTGAAAGAGTCCAGCAGAAATTTTCAAATACCTTGGCTGGCTAGTAGGTAAAATACAGAGGAGCACGGAGCTCGGGACTCTACCCTGGTTGCCCCGATGAGATTTCGGTAGCCTTTAAATTAGGCCAGCCATATGTTTGACTAACTGCAGACTCAGTTGCTTCAGGCTGGATTCTGTGCAAGGCCCGAGGAATATTTCTGAGGATCTAGCTATCTAATTGAGTTTTGTACTACTGCCCACCATCGCAACATGCGATCACTTTCCAAGTACCATCAATAGCAATAGCAAAGTCCATAGTGGATTTTATGGCACTTCTCCCTTTTCAGGGCAAAAACTCAGGGATAGGGTTAACATTTGTTTCGATTTTACTAATTTCTATTTGGCTTTGGTTGGTAGGGGTCAGTTAGGCAGAAGGGGCAAAACTGAGATGAGAGAAGTAACATTCATTGCCTTGCACTTCAACAGCACAGACCCCGGGTGGAGATTTAACTGAACCAGGCTTCTCTAGGTTAAGTCTCAGAGTAGCAGTCGTGTTAGTCTGTATCCGCAAAAAGAAAAGGAGGGCTTTTGGCACCTTAGAGACTAACCCATTTATTTGAGCATAAGTGAATGCATCCGATGAAGTGAGATGTAGCGCACGAAAGCTTATGCTCAAATCCATTTGTGAGTCTCTAAGGTGCCACAAGTCCTCCTGTTTTTAGGTTAAGTCTGTCCCTGAGTCAGTCGTAACCCAAAGGCAATGGGTGGTTTAAAGTGTTGTCTGGGAGGAATAAAATCTCAGGCTAAGGGTGCTGGGCGCCATCTGCAGGCACAGGCTCAGGGCAACACTTTGGTTGATAGGTTTCAGAGTGGCAGCCGTGTTAGTCTGTATAAGCAAAAAGCCAAGGAGTCCTTGTGGCACCTTAGAGACTAAGGCATAAGCTTTAGTTTTAAGGTTTGGCCCACGAAAGCTTATGCCCAAATAAATGTATTCGTCTCTAAGGTGCCACAAGGACTCCTCGTTTTTTTTTTACTTTGCTTGATGCCTCTCTCCTCTGGGTTCAGGACAGAGATTACCTTTCAGACCCAGCCTAACAGGGTGGGTGGGAGGGTGGGAATGGGGGCCTGCCAGGGGGAGGGCAGGAAACTCACCAGAAGAGCGCGTTGTGGGAGCGCCGCACAGTTGCACTAAGCAAGGCCATGCAGCAGCATCTCTGATTGCCTGTAGCAGGGAACGGTTACAAGCGAGGATTATCTATGCCCACCTCCTTGAGCCGAGTCAGCGCTGCACTTGGGATACAAGAGAGATGGCCAGAGCGGGAGCTTCAAAACATTGATTGCAACATCCTGAACTCCGGAAATGCCAGCGCTAAGGTCGCCTGTGCAGCTTTAATTCAGCTCCCTTGTGCCTATGAATTATGATAATGTAATTTACATGATCGGGCACTATATTTTCCCCAGGACCTCTGCTTCTTTCAGTGCACAAGACAGGTGGTTCTTGGAGAACGAAGCAGGCCTGAGAAGCGAATGAGGCTAGATAGCCCCTGCCTCATTTGGTAAAGAAGTTGGTGACGGGTGCGCCAATGCCCACCCCCCTCAGCCAAGAGAGTGGAACCACTGAACCCAGGCCACAAAAGAAGCCTTAGAACTGTGAGTAAATTGTCTAGTCAGTCGCTTCACCACCCTTTGGTTCATTATGAAATCTACTCAAGAGACTAAACCATCAATGTCACTCAGGTTTATTAAGATGGTCTAGAGAAAGGTTCTATATGATGCCAGTCTCCGCAGAGCAGCCCCGTGCCATGTGTGCGCCCCAAAGTGACATCCCTAAAGCCATCTTTTTATACCCTACTTATTTACCAGTGAAAGCTAGTATGTACATCACCTGAAACTGGATATCACTAATCAGCTTTTCACCTTGTTTGTTCCTGGTACCATAGTGTATCTTTTGTTCTTCTGACCACATGCATTCCAGGTATTAAGGGGCATGAGGACACCCTTTAGGCCTGTACCAGGATAAACAGGCTTGTCAGGGTAACTCCCTCTCGTTAGCTATGAGGCAATGCTCACATGTCCTGATCCCGACAGTTTGCACATCTTCTTAAGCCAGGGTTAATTTCAGCTAATGAGAGGTGTTATGGGACACTTAGCATAAGTGAACAGGATCATAGTAAAGTTACAGGCCAATCTGGGCTATATAACTGCTGTATTAATGCTTAATAATATATAGAAGCTTAAAGGCTTGGAACATGTATTGCGGGTGGTATTACCAGCATCTAATGTAAGTATGCTAGTCAGCATATATTAGTCAACAGGAACAACCTGTCTCAAGGGCAAACCGAAGAGTTGCTTCACTGTTAACCACAACATTACACATGTGGCTTTGTGACTACCCAACCTGCATTATGGCGTTTAAAGACACAGCAACGGAGCTTCCCATCACTTTGGCTTTTTCAGTTACTCACTTTTTTTGAAAGAGACACAAAATTATTGATGGAACAATTCATTTCCTGCACAAGAGGAAAGAAGGGTGAGCAACACAGAAGGTAATTGACTGCATCGCAGCGAAGCCGTCAGTGTTATGAGTTGCACTGGGGGTCCGTATCATCTTTGTAAAAGTTGCATCCACAATTTTGGGCATGTTTAGTCTAGAGAAGAGGAGGCTGAGGGCGGATGTGACAACTCTCTTTAACTATGTCAAAGGCAAGGGGACGGTGATCAGTTGTTCTCCATGTTCACCGAGGGTAGGACAACAAGTAATGGGTTTTGTTGGCAGCAATGGTGATTTAGGTTGGATATCAGGAAAAACTTTAGGGACAGCTGGGCACTGGAACAGGTTACCAAGTGAGGCTGTGGAATCTCCATCACTGAAGGGTTTTAAAAGTAGGGTAGACAAACATCTATCCAAGATGGTCTAGGTTTACTTTATCCTGCCTTAGCATGGAGGGCGTGGGGGTAGACTAGATGACCTCTTGACTTCCCCTCCAGCATGACATTGCTATGATTCTCTTTTGAATTAGCTCATCTCCTTTGGCCCATCTTTCCTCAAATAGTTCAGTTGCTAAATCCAGTCTCTCTCCTGTTGTTCAGTTTTCAACGTCAAATGCCTTAAAAAGCGGGAAGGTAACAGATAGAGCCAGCTGAACCAGTCGTCAAAAATCATGTTCATTATTAAAGTAGCTCCTTTCTGGGTTCATGGATCCAACGTTTTGGTTATTTGGATTTGCCAAAGAGTCCAGACAAATAATTTCAGTCTCTGGGGCTATTCACAAACTTCGTTTTAGCCATTTGTTACTCCTGGTGTGTGGTTGGTCACCTGAGTCAGGTGGTAGTGTTTCTGCTCCTTGATTAGCCAACTGGAAGTTTTCAAACCGGAGAACAATGACGAGAGGAAAGAGAGGGATGAATGATGTAGTTCTGGTTGGAATTTTCAGATGCAGAATCACTCCCACCAGAATTCAAGAAGTTTTTGGGGACTTTCAAAAATGTTCTTGAATACCCAGCAATTATTTACACACTCAGGTAAAATAAGTAATACAAATGCACCAATCAGAGCAAACCAAACTAGCTGACTATATTTGCAATTATTCATGAATCGGGGGGGGGGTTACCCCCACTATTTGACTAGCTGTGGTATCCAACTGCTCATATAAATAAAAATCAAAATGCAAATAGTACAGAAAACGCAGCAAATCGTGTCTTGGGGTAAATTGTGTGATGGGAGCTGAACTGGTGGCATTGTGTCTTTGGATGTCCCATGGTACACTGTGTCTTTGGGTCTTCCATAATACATTGAGCGTTTGGGCCTCTGATGTATTCCCAACCGACAAGCCTCACAATGGTCACTCTGATGTGGTCCATAGTGCTGTCCTATCACTGTAACCTCAGATAACTGGGTGTGGTCCACGTACTCTCCATAGCATTTCTCCCTAATGCTGATGACCAAGTTCTCCAAGACCCTCTGGACGCTTTCCTCCTTGAAATCTGGCTCTTCTAACTTACCCTTGGAGCACTCATAACATTCTTGTCTGAAGACTCTCATCTTCACGCAACTTTTTCTCCTGTGCAGGTCCCGGTACATGTGGAACAGAATAACCACTTGAACTGATGCCCAGAAATGCTGGCACCATGAGCACTGGAAGCTAAAAAGAGGAAAGAGATATATCATGCATAGCGTGACCAGATGTCCCACTATTATCGGGACCATCCTGATATTAGAGGGTTTGTCTTATATAGGCAACTATTACCTCCCCCACGCCCCAAAAAAGTGTCTCCATGATTGGCAGCTCCAGCAGCTGCCTGTAGGTGTGGTCGAGCTGCTTGCCTGCAGACAGGAGGGGGTCCACTCCCCACCCTGCCTAAGCTCAGTATGGGGTTTGTAGATCCCATTACAGCAACCAACCAGCAGTGCCTGCTGCCAAACTCAAGGCTAATCAAAGCCATGGGGCCAACTTCGGATCTGGTGTAAGCAAGTGTAATGCTCACCGGCTGTGTCCGCCACTGCTTTGCCTTATTTTTAACGCATTTCAGTGTAATTACAGATTCATAGATTCTCAGGCCAAAAGGGACCATTGTGATCATCTCGTCTGGCCTCCTGGGTAACTCAGGCCAGAGAACTGCCCTAAAATAATTCCTAGAGCAGAGCTTTTAGAAAAACATCCTGTCCTGATTTTAAAATGGCCACTGAGGAAGAATCCACCACGACCCTTGGTAAATTGTTCCAATGGTTAATTACTCCCAGTGTTAAAATTTTACACCTTATTTCTAGTCTGAATTTCTCTAGCTTCAACTTCTAGCCATTGAGTCCTCTTAGACCTTTCTCTTCTAGATTGAAAGCCCATTATTAAATATTTGTTCCCCATGTAGATAGTTATAGACTGTAATCAAGTCACCTCTTAGCCTTCTCTCTGTTAAGCTAAATAGATTCATAGATACTAAGGTCAGAAGGGACCATTATGATCATCTAGTCTGACCTCCTGCACAACGCAGGCCACAGAATTTCACCCACCCACTCCTGCGAAAAACCTCTCACCTATGTTTGAGCTACTGAAGTCCTCAAATCGTGGTTTAAAGACTTCAATGAGCAGAGAATCCTCCAGCAAGTGACCCGTGCCCCATGCTACAGAGGAAGGCGAAAAACCTCCAGGGCCTCTTCCAATCTGCCCTGGAGGAAAATTCCTTCCTGACCCCAAATATGGGGATCAGCTAAACCCTGAGCATATGGGCAAGATTCACCAGCCAGATACTACAGAAAATTCTTTCCTGGGTAATTCAGATCCCACCCCATCTAACATCACATCCCAGGCCATTAGGCATATTTACCACGAAGATTTAATTACCAAAACCATGTTATCCCATCATACCATCTCCTCCATAAACTTATCAAGTTTAATCTTAAAGCCAGATAGATCTTTTGCCCCCACTGCTTCCCTTGGAAGGCTATTCCAAAACTTCACTCCTCTGATGGTTAGAAACCTTCGTCTAATTTCAAGTCTAAACTTCCTGGTGGCCAGTTTATATCCATTTGTTCTTGTGTCCACATTGGTACTGAGCTTAAATAATTCCTCTCCCTCTCTGGTATTTATCCCTCTGATATATTTATAGAGAGCAATCATATCTCCCCTCAACCTTCTTTTAGTTAGGCTAAACAAGCCAAGCTCCTTGAGTCTCCTTTCATAAGACAAGTTTTCCATTCCTCGGATCATCCTAGTAGCCCTTCTCTGTACCTGTTCCAGTTTGAATTCATCCTTCTTAAACATGGGAGACCAGAACTGCACACAGTATTCCAGGTGAGGTCTCACCAGTGCCTTGTATAACGGTACTAAAACCTCCTTATCTCTACTGGAAATACCTCGCCTGATGCATCCCAAGACCACATTGCTCCCAAATCTTTCTACAATGAGGTAAAACCGAAGAAGCGCCTTGTATCAGGCACCATCGATGTCAGTCCAGCACCTTCCACCAGCACTAAGTGTACCAGAGGCTTTCACAACAATACATACCCTTGGGGCGGTACTGACCTGACTGCCAGCCAACTGGATATACAGTTATCCATATTCATACCATATCTACTTGATCAGCGAATCCTCAGCTGGTGGAAATTGACCTAGCTCCAGGACACCCAAAGGAGCCGAGGATCTGGTTTTTGTTTCACTATATATGACGAGAGAATTGCCCCCGGGTTCTATGAAATGTATTTGTCTTGGAGGCGTTTAAGCCATAACTTCAACATTGCACCAAGGGTTTGACAGTCAGTCAGTGCTGCCCATGGTGTCTAGCAGCGCTAAATGCTGCATAGGCAGGAATCAGACCTGACTGTGTTTGGAATTATTGATTTCTGTCTAAGGCAATGGTTTTCAAACCGCAGTGCCAGGACAGGCAAGAAGCCTGCCTTAGGCCGCTGCCCTGCTGACCAGGAGCCGCCCGAAGTAAGTCCGTGCCCCATCCTGTGCCCCAATCCCCTGCCCTAGCCCTGAGCCCCCCCCCAACCAGTAGCCCCTTCCTGCACCCCAAACCCGTCATCCCCGACCCCAGCCTGAAGCCTGCACCCCCATCCCAGAGCCCTGACCCCCTCCCACACCCCAACCCTCTGCCCCAGCCCTGAGCCCCCCCAAACCCAGAGCCCCCTCCTGCACCCCAAACCCCTCATCCCCGGCCCCAGCCTGAAGCCTGCACCCCCAGCCCAGAGCCCTGACCCCCTCCCGCAGCCCTGCCCCAGTCCTGAGCCCTCCCCAAACCCAGAGTCCCCTCCTGCACCCCAAACCCCTCATCCCCAGACCCATCCCGCAGCCCTCACCGCTGCATTCCAACCCTTTGCCCCAGCCCTGAGCCCTTCCACACCCCAAACCCCTCATCCCCAGCTCCGCTGGATCACAGGCATCAACAATTTTCTTCAACTGGGTAGCCAGAAAAAAAGTTTGAAAACCACTGGCCTAAGGTACTTATCTGGCTCTCGTCACCATAGTAACTGGGCACCTCACAAGCTTTAAAGCATTTACACTCACAAGACCCCCGTGAGGCAGGGCAATGCTCTCACCCCCATTTTACAGATGGGAAACTGAGGCAAAGAGTGACTAAGGCCCAGATCCTCAGACCTATTTAGCCAGGCAGGGGCTTGAACCCGGGTCCCCCAAACCTTTTGATACTGGAGCATTAGAAGGAGCGCCTCATCACTAGGCCCTGGGGACAGTCCTTAATTTGTGCCGGGCCCTGCTGCAGTTGAGCCCCAGCACTTCTAGGCTCGGCAATCCATAGCCCCTGCGCCGCGGGGCTCCCGGCCACACGCTCCAGCCACCCAGCTCCGAAGGCAGCCCCGTCGCCCGCAGCAGCACAGAAGTCTGGGTGGCAACACACCGTGCCAGGCCATCCTTGTTCTGCACTGCTGCTGGCGACACCGCTGCCTTCAGAGCTGGGGGCCTGGCCGGCAGCCTCCGCTCTCCAACCGCCCAGCCAGTGCTTAACCTGCGCTGCGGCTTGCCGAGGCCGGGCCCCAGCGCCTCTTTCATTGCAAATTAAGCCCTGCCGTGGGTTGCTGTCCTGGTGCTCTCTCTGTGTCCAGCAACTTTCAAGTAGCGTCAGAGAGAGAGACTGTAAAACCCAAACGAAAAACTACACGTCTAAAACAGGAGGAGTAGCAGCAGCTTTTGCAGAAACCGGGGGCGGGGGGAGGCAGGGGCGTGTGGTGGCTGAAACGGCAAACGCCTCTAAAAAAAGGAAACATTTTTGAAAGCGGGGGATGCATTTAAAGGCATAGTTCATTCCAAGGCATAATTAAAGCCATTACACGGATGCTACTACGCCCCCATACACACACTGCATCCCTCACAAAAAATAGATCATTTGTCAATGACTAAGGAGGCAGTTGTATCAGCTGCTGTATCGGCCCCTATCAGCTGCTGCTCCTCACCTGGCAAATGCACGTTCTTGCAGTGATTTTTTCCAGCCAGGTCCCAAGTCATTGTAATCAAGGTTCTGTTGCATCTTTAAGTCCCAGTTGTCTTGTGGCTTCACCTCCTCTATCTTCTCATAAAACATTTCTCTCCAGGAATCCATGTTCAGCTTCTTCATCTCTCCTGATGTTCGTGTGGGGACTGCGCTGAGTTACAAACGGAGTTGCAATGGTTTACTTCCCACTTCTATCTCATCACCTGCTGAGCGGCAGGGTGGGGATTTGAGTTCCTTCCCTGCTAGAGATACCGGATAACTTCTGTATGTGTGAGAAATGAAACTGAAAGGAGTTTTGTTTCCAAAGCCAATCTGGTTCTCCAGTTTCTGCCTGGGGTATACGATAAGGACTGTATTTCCGAGATGGGTGAATGCCTCCAAACGATGTGTGTGAATAGTCACACAACAATGCAACCGATGAAGTGAGCTGTAGCTCACGAAAGCTTATGCTCAAATAAATTGGTTAGTCTCTAAGGTGCCACAAGTCCTCCTTTTCTTTTTGCGAATACAGACTAACACGGCTGCTACTCTGAAACCTGTCAAATAAAAAGCTGGATTGGCTTTGTTTTCCACATTGGCATTCAGATTCAGCTGAGCTGCGGCCATGTGAATACTGAGACAGACAGAAATGAAAACGGGACACAGACGTCAACCCAGGGCCTAGGTTTTTCCCATGTCATTGTGTCAGCATGCAAATGTCATGACATCTGGATTAAAGGTGGGCTCCTTCACTGCCCATGGCTGCTGACATGGGACAGACATGGGACAGACCCATGGAAGCAGGACCAGTCAGCCAGTCCCTGGTCAAGAACTCCTCCCGGGAAGTCTTTCTCCAGCACTCAGCCCTGCAGGACTGGGCCATTCTGTCACTTAGTCCTCCGGTTCTGAGCTGCTGCTACTAACTTTGTTCTGTGGTTGTTCCTCAGCATCTTCTCTGGCGGTTCCAACTCCCTCAACTCAATAAGTTGCCTCCACTTACATCAGCTCTGCATCTGAATGCCCACGTGTTGTATCGAGCCCAGAGCACTATCTGGGCTGATATCTCTTACTCCATCAAACCAAGACACTCCTAGCTAACCTTGGAAGCATGGTGATCCCACCACCAGCCATCGTGGTCGCTATGTCAAGAACTTACGCCTGGTCAAATGTAATCAGGCGGTGAACGCATTGAGAATACAGCCCGAGGGGCAGACGCTGGGAATGACGGTTCCCTGTGCTGGTGGCGCGTGATGGGGCAGACACATGCTATGCACAGTGGGGAGCCTTCACTTGTTCTCCAGTAGCTGAGAGGTTAATAGACCTTAGCGTGCTGTTAAACGAATAGCTTTAGTTCCAGACTTTAGCCATTGCGGTGTAGATGTGCCACGGATCTGTGGAGTCCCCACACCCCAGATCAGCAGCCGTGCTGTGAAGGCCAACCCTGCCCCCGGAGCCGTGACTGGCTAAAGGACGGGCAAGCAGGAGAAGCATCTCCTGACACCCCCAGCCTTGGCTGGCTAGAGAGCTGCCAGGACATCCTTCCCCTACATCCCACTACCAGTTCTCCTCTGATTGGAGGGTGGGTGTGACAGTCGTCTGTCACAGTGGGTCTGCCATTCCAGGCTGCAGGACAGGGCGTCTGCTGGCTGGACAAACCCAGCCCAACCAGAGCTGGGAGGGATGGCGGGGCAAGCCCAGGGGGTGTGGCCCCGTCAGCCTGCCCTGCACCTCAGAATGTGCCCGAACCCGGGACTGAGGCGCTGAGGCTGGAGGGATTGTGGAGGCTTTGAGTGTTGGATGGACATAGAGCTTCCTCTCAGGCATCTGGGATTTCTGTTACACTCCCACTGAATGGCTACGGTTTGCAATGACCCTGGGGTGCTGCCCCTGCTAATGAAGGTAGCAGGATACTACCTACTAGATACTACTAGAAGGTACTAGGATAGATCTGTGCACCAGGGCAATTGCTGGGTGAACGCCTGCCTCCCCAAAGGGTGTAGGGGTCACTCCACACTTCAGCAGAGAGGGAAGCTCCCCTGCTTCCACTGATATTTCAATTTAAATGTGATGCTTTATTGAACTGATACAATCTGGACAAAATACCAAAGCTAAGTATTGGTCTATTAACATGGAAAATACAGGAAGCAGGAGGAGGAACTGCTCTATCCAGAACAGGCCCTTCTATTGCAGACGCACTAAAATTCAGCGGGGGCCGTATTTCAACAGCGACGCAGACGGAGTTGCCTTTTCCGTGTTACGTATAAACCAAGCCAAGAAACTCCTTCATCTTCAGGCCACGGCTCTGCCCAGGATTCTGTTCGAGAGAAGGAAAAGCACGCTGCAAAGCAGGATGGGACCAATGATTGATAAGCAACCCCTCGTTTCCTGCCATGCAAACACCCAGGTATGTAATGCCCAAGAGGGCTGTAATTAAGGATCTAAACTCGCTGTCCTGTGAACATGGTCCATGCTTCTGGCCTGCTTTAGTGCCAAGCTCCTCCACTGGGGACTCTACTCAAATCTAGGCCTACATCAGCCCCACTCCCATGGAAGGGGACAAGTTATCAGGGGATAGATTAACTCCTCGGGCCAGATGCTCAGCTGGTGAAATCAGCATAGCTTCACTGCAGCCAATGGAGCTACATGGCTCCTCTGGCTCCTGGCGTTTACCCCTCCCGCCACCCCAGAAGGGATCGGGGAGTGGCCCTCCAGTTCTGCAGATGATCCAGGATGCATCTTGCACACAAGAGCAGCTACTCTCAAGTCCAGCCTCCCCTGGGGCAGCAAAGCCCCCTCTGGGGTCCTACCCTTCCCCTCTCAGGGGGTACAAGGCATAGAGAGTATCTGACAGGGGCACAGGGCCCGATCTAATGCCCACTGGAGTCAGTGGGAGTCTTTCCATTCATTCCACTGGGCGCTGGATCAGACCCACAGAGGGGGGCACAGGTGTCAACAAGAGGGGGCATAATGTGCCCTCCTGCTTTTGAGGAGGCCAGTTTTTTTTACAGTCCCTGTTTATTACCCTGGTGCATTACAAATGGACATTATCAGTCTCGCTAGAGCATTTCATGGTAACATTAAGCATATGGTGATTTCCCAGGCAAACGGCTTGAGCCAGATTTTTTTTTCTCCGTGAAAAAGGGAAGGTGCATTAGCAACCCATGTGGATAATATTAGGGAACCATTCTGAGCACTGAATTTCCTACTTCCCACCAAAAAGCACAGCAAGGATGAGCAAAGCAACCAGAACTGGTAACATATAACACAAGAGCTTCCAGTCGCTCTCTGTGTCTGTTCCCCGCCAAGCCAGCTGGCCAGGCTGAGAAGTTGCAGGCAGAGAAGCAGGGATAACGAATCTGTAGGTAAACAGATAACAGATCCCCAGAGCACATGCCTCACAATGGGTCGTGTCATGTGGCCCTTCCACATCTTCTTCAACTATGGGGCCAGCTAAATCACGGTTTTTGATGAACTCTTGGTAGCATTTCTCACGGATCTTCAGCACCAAGTTGTCCAGGATCCTCTCAATGTTCTCCTGGCTGAATGTGGGTGTCTCAAACTTTGCTCCATGGCACTTCTTAACTTCTGCCCACAGACCCTCATCTTTACCTGGCCCTGGCCCTGGCTCCAGTCCAGGTGCATGTGGAAGAGAATGAGCACTTGAGCCGATGGCCAGTGATGGGCACAGCTTGAGCACTGAAACCTACAGGGGGAAAGGAAAGGACATTTAACCCGCCGTCCACGCCAGCCCCCAAACTTAATGCTGAGAAAGACTCATCCACTGACATTGGGCTTGATCCTGCAAGGTGCTGAGCACCCCCAAACCCTGTTGCTGTCCATGCAAGCACCTCCCAGCAGCGCTCAGCACTCTGCAGGATCAAGTCCCTGTATGGCATAGTCATAACAGCATTCACTCACATTCACCTGCCCCCCTGAAGGATCATGCAGCAAAGTGTTGGACAAATTCATAGCGTTGCCAGCTTGGTAATAGTTAATAACTGAACACTCCAGCAGACGTGCCAGAGCCTCCCCTGCCCCGCCTCTTCCCCCTGAGGCCCCACCCCTGCCCCACCTATTCCCCCCCAAAGCCCTGCCCCCATCCACTCCTCTTCCCCCCCCCGCCCCCCAGATCAGGAGGGACTCGCTTGTGGAGCCGGGGCTGGGAGCTGCAGCTGCCCGATGAAGGGAGGAGGTGGCACCAGCTGAGCCGGGGCTGGAGAGGGTGATGACCCAGCGCCTCCCCGCCTCCCCTGCTCGCAGCAACGGGATTTGGGGTGTCTGGTCAGTAGATCTGACCAGACACTGTCAGGTCCCCTTTTTGACCGGACTGTCCGGTCGAAAACCCTACAGATTCAACATATTGGGTTTCAAAGCCGGCTCCGGTTGGACTCAATGGGAGTTTTGCCCATAATATCCAGACCTTTCTACAAACATTGCCAACTCAAAGAACTTCCCCAGAGGAAAGCTCCAATGCAATTAAGTTTCCGCCCCTAGTTCTAGATGGGCAAAGACTCCACTTACTAAACAATCAGAGTAAAACCCAGCCCCCGTTCCGCCTCGGGTTTCGCTGGGGAGAATAGTCCCTTCCTCTACATGGGTTCAGCATGCCCGGGGGTCACATTTCATGCAGCACACCCCCTGCAGCTTTCCAACTGGTTTCTAATGAACCCTTCCGAGCAGGACTGAGCCTAGAACTGAGGCACCTTCCAATTTACAGCTGAAGTCTAGGCTCATTAAGGAGCAGCCTCCAATCAGAATTTGTTTGCATCTGTGGATCAGTCTCTCGCCCATAACGAGAGATGAGCAAAAAATTCATTTGGAATCATTTATTCCACAGTTTTCCTCTCTCCTTCTCTTCATAGCCAGCAAGCAGAGCACGGTTGTCTTGACCGCTGCCTATCACACTGACCAATACTGGTTAAATTTTTCCTGATGCTGTCTGTATCCATCTGTTGTCTCTTGTCTTATACTTAGACTGTAAACTCTTTGGGGCAAGGACTGTCTTTGTTCTGTGGTCAGTTATGAAATTGAAGGCGGCATATATCCTGCAACAGTAAATTCACTGCTTCTGCCAGCTTTCTGCTTGTTTGCTAAACTATGGATGGAAATTCAAGGGAATTTGTTTAAATACGCCGTCTTGCTCTAACCACGACATCATTTCCACTTGTGAGAGGGGGGAGTCACAATTTCCTGCTCTACAGACTTTGACAGTGGTGGAAAATGCTAATTAACAGGAGGCAAATATTTAGTGCCCTCACGGTGACTCATCAACACTAATAGCTAGGTGCCGTACAGCTAAATCCCTTTTACACGTGTGTGCAGCGAACACAAGGACTAGCCCAATCGATCGTTCAATCGCAGCTAGTCCCAAATCTCTCACCTGCCCTCCCTGCTTCGCTCCCCACTAAAACTAATGCCAGGAGAAATTCACCTTAGAGCATGGGCGGCTGGTATGATAGGCCGGGGGAGACGACCTTAACCCAGGCTGTGGCATCACCCACGCTCCACCCCAAGGCCCCGTCTTCACTCCCCATCTCCCCCAAAGCCAGCGGCGGCTCAGCTCGGGCCGGTGGCCAGGGCTCAGGATGGTTTGGCCGGGGCTCCTCCTGCCACAGTGGGCGGGGAGGGGGCTCATGGCTCTGGCAGGCAAGGGAGGAGAAAGGGACAGGAACGGGGGGCTAGCCTCCCCAAAGGCGGGGTTCCCGCGTCACCCATGCCTTTGCGCCTCATTCACGGCCCAGTTTGTCTGCTCCCCCTCACCTGGCAAATGCTTTTCTCTGCTAGTATAGGCGCCATCCGCGTTCTGGGTTTCGAGGACGGAGGTTATCCTCCACAGTGAGAGACCAGGTGTCGTCTGGCTTCTCCCATGCCATCTTCTGATCAAACATCCGCTGCCAGGCCTTCATCTTCTCACCTTCCCCTTTACAGCCTCTCTTGAGCAGCAGCATTTACTGTCTGAACCAGGAATATGACTTATTTAAGGGGGGATGGGGGGGCTCCCGGGTCTGCAACCTTCCCCTCCCGCTCTGAGGAACAGCCTCGCACAGGCGGGCTCCTTTGCCTCCTTGCTACAGACTCAGGACCCTGGGTGTGGAACCAAGCTCAGGGCTTGTGAGAAACGAAACTGAAAGGGGAGCTGACGTGCTGCCGGTCTGCAGGACTGCCCTGCCCACAGGGATCAACTCCAGATTCAGCCCGGGGACCACACATCCCTGCTGGAAGTCCGCAGCTTTCTCGCCCCCTCGTACACACACAGCCACCCCACGTGGACAGGGCTCCGCAGATTGGGACAGGGCTCCCCACGTGGACAGGGCTCTGCGTCCCGCTGTATCCCAGCTGGCTTTGCCGCACTGACTCCCTCCAGCAGGCATCTATCTCCCTTTCCATAGGGGGGTGCTGCCACGTTGCTGCCACCAGGGGGTGCTGCTTCAGGGAGAAAGGGGGGGACTTGCAGCCGGGGCAGATGGTCTCTGGATCAACGTTTGGTGGAGCGTGATGGGACAGACACATGCTATGCATGTGGGGTCTTGGGGTGCAGTGCAAGAGGAGCAGGCTGGGGCCCCTTCTGAGCATGGGCCCGGCTCCATGGAGCCACTGGAGCCATTGTAAACCCGGCACTGAGCAAAACTCTACAAACTGGGAGTCATCAGTGGAGAGGGAAAAGCCCAGCGGAGGGATCTGCTGTCAGGTCCCTAGAGGCCAGTTCTCAGGGGGGAACCCTGCATGCAGGCCTGGGACTCACCAGCTCCCCACACAGCCAGTCCTGCCCTTGCCCTGGCTGGCTCCAGACTGCCTCAAAAATGGCCTCTCCCCTTTCCTGAGCTCCCTGGGAAGGGCTTCTCACTCCCTATTGGTGCCAGGCAGACTCTGAGTCTGCCGTGGCTCCCCCTCCCTACCAGGGACAGTGCACCTCCCCCTGAGCTGCCAGCAGACCGAGCCCCAGGAATCTAGGTCATCTCCTTGGGGGTTACACTTGTAACACCGCCCTTTAAAGAAAAGGGTGCGGAGGAGAACTTGCCAGGGGGTTGCAGCAGACTTTCCAGCTGGCCCGTGGGACGGGGAGGTTTCCAGGACGTTTCATGGGAACGCATCAGACCCTCGTTGAATTGAAAGGGCTCAAGGCCGGGCCAAGCAGCCTGACAGACAAAAGGCCTGAAGTTGTGAAACAGCTCCCAAGTGCGGGTGGGAAACGTTGTGTCGACAGTCACTGAAGTTACAGGCACCACGGAGGGTACCTAGACTCCTCGCGACTCGATTGCAGCCACATATTTAACCTCAGGCAGCTTAGAAAATCATGCCCAAGGGGCAGGGGTTCCGCCGGCCCAAGAATCAATGAAGCCCTAAACGCTCCTTTGAACTCCTGAGGATCAGGTGAGCTAATTCAAAGGTCTTTTGCCTGACGTACCTCTTTCTGTTCTATTGCTCGGCTTCTCCAGGGCTGGATCCTGGGAAAGATTATGCGATAATTAAAGGGCAGTTCTACTCTGAAAAATGACCACGTAAAAAGGCCACTTAGAGGTCCTTAGCTACCATCCCTCAATGGCTCCTAGAGGAAATCTGCTCAGCTGGCCAATAAAAATATTTTTTCTAGCTCTCAGCCCAGTGCACGCATTCCGCCCTACATAGACAGGTACATTATCTATTATTACTAGGCTTGGCAGAATTTGATTATTTATATAATTTTGGCAGGAAATAGCCACGGTTATTTTTAAGCATTTTTTTTTATTTTATTTTTATCTCTGTAAATTTTCACAGCTGCAAAACATAATGGCTTAGGCTTTTTCCCCCCCAAACATTTATTGATTTAAATTTTCATAGTTGTGGGAAATTATGAGGCAGGCGGGGGGTGGGGGGTCAGACAATAATTACTTCATGATAGACAATGCTGCAATTCAAAAAATTAACGCTTTTTAACCGTTAAAGCGCAAACTGTCAACATTGCCTGTCAAAATATACCAAGTAAATATCCTGAAATCAAATGCTAACAAGGCCCCAAGCAACATTTGTCTTACTTTGCCGATCGGTAAATTTCAATTACTGATGGAAATATTTTTGTATTGGTTTATGTGTGTGTGGTGGAAATTGACATTCACTGACATTTACAGAAAAAAATGTAATCTTTCCAAGCCCAATTATTACTCAGGTTATTACAGTTCAGTTATATTAGGGACAAGTATGAGTGTCGAATTTCCACTAGATTTTGAGATAAAGCAGAACAAAAATGAGCACAGCCAAAAAAATGACCAAACAACAAATGTAGCAACAGCAGCGCCGCCCGTCACAGCTGCTCCCCATGTTGCGGCTGCTCCCCATCTCTGCTTCGCTCCATTCCTCATGGGCAGGAGAGCTGCGTGGAAAAAGAGAAACAGCCCTAAAGAAGGTGTTGGCTGGTGCTTGGTCTTCATATTTCGCATAACAGATGCCCAGCTGGCAGGCTTCACAGTGGGAGCTGTCATGTGGCCCCATTATCTGAGCTTCCACGATGTTCTTAGACAGGCTGTTGGGACTGATGGCTTCTCTGTAGCATTTCCCGCGAATCTTCAGCATCAGGTTCTCCAGGACTCTCTCGGTGTTCTCCTGGCTGAATTCAGGCAGTTCCAGTTTCGGCACGAGACACTTCTTGCACTCCTGTCTGAAGATTTTCATCTTCACCTGGCCCCGTCTCTGCTTCCGGTCCAGGTGCATGTGGAAGAGAATGTTCACCTGAGCTGAGTGCCACATATGCCAGCACTGTGAACACTGAAACCTAACAGGAGAAAGCAGGAGACAAAACTTAACCCAGATTCAAAGCCCTGAACCAGCTGCAGCTGCTAATCTGAGAACTCAGCCTCTGTCCCGCAGGAGGGATTCTGGAGCACTGTACACAGGAGGGGTCGATCGAGCGGTGTAGGAGCGCTATCTACTAGCACTGAGGATTGTACAGCACCGTTTATTAGTTAGTAGGTTCAATACAGCTGTCGTCGTTATGCCTTGCAGACGGTTTCCAGCATGAGTCCACTCTAAACAGGATGCTTCTGCTCCTCTGTACGATGGATATTGAGACCTGGTTTTGGCTACAGATGTTTGACGTTCAAATAGCTATGGGCTCTGGTGACCTCCAGGCCATCTCTCATGCTTCCCCGATTCCTAGAATTCCTTCCTGATCTGGAGCAGCAGCTATCGGATGCTGACGCAACACACAGCTTTTTGTAACGGTGACCCATGTGTGGTGACTAGGGCCAGGAAATAAAGAGCAGTCCGTTACCAGCCCCCCTGCATGTCATGCCCTCACTGCGTCTTAGACCACAGCTCCCCTTGGCCACCTTCACACCCCTCCTCCAAACCTACTGCTTCAAGAAGGCTTTGGAGCTGTAGCCCCTCAGAGGTTTAAAAATAATAATGGTGGTGGTCATAAAAATCCCCTTTAGCCCCATCTATTGAGAGTTTAAGCTTTCTAGGGGCAGAGATTCGTTGCTATATGGCTGAGAGTGCCTAGCCCAAGGGAGTGCAAGCTGACAGAGGCCTTTGGGTCCTATCACCATACAAATAACTGTACATCGCATGCGTTAGCGTCCTAAGTGACCACACGCTCATACTGTCCTCTCCCTCCTCTCTCCCTTTCCCGGCTCCTCCTTCTCCTCCTTAATTGAGATTGTAAGCTCTTTGGGGCAGGAATCTCACTTTCATTGTATTGTACAGCCCCATAGTGCTACCTAAGTAACATATAACTATCATCCAAGTGTTCAGTAGAACGAGGTATAGATTTAGCTGCTCCTGCATCCATATTTGCTCCCAGAATTCCTTCTGCAAGCCACTCCTTGGCGGCTGCCTGCCCACAGCAACCAGCCCCTGGCTCCAGCTGATCTTTCCATTGTTATATGGATCCAGGCTGACCCTTAGAATCTTCCTCTCCTTCTCAAGCCAGGATGGGCCCCGCTGCCTGGAAATGCAGGCAAGGAACACAGAGGTGACGCTAGAGAAGTAAAGCGCCAGCAGCAAAGCCGACCCAGTCTGGGCTTGGTGGCTCCATAGGCGCCTACGAGGAGAGCAAGCTCAGCATAAT
The DNA here is from genome assembly GCF_965140295.1 of Lepidochelys olivacea. NCBI lineage: Eukaryota > Metazoa > Chordata > Testudines > Cheloniidae > Lepidochelys > Lepidochelys olivacea. Next base: position 5,451,286 of record NC_140419.1, read on the forward strand.
TCAGCAGCAATAAAGCTTCAGGCCTGAAGCCCTGGGGATGGGGAAATAAACACAGCGGATGAAAATCAGCAGAATGAGTGGGCGGCGGCACTGGGTCAGATTTTGAGATGACACTGATGATGTCTAGAAGAGTCGAGGTGGGTATAATTCACTGCTTCCTCCAGCCCCGTCCATGTGCATGACCCAGCCCTCCGCTGCCACCCCTGCATTGCCTGGCCTCACTCACCCACCCCCATTCTACCCCTCGGCCTTCTCATCTCCCTCCTTCCAGGCCAACCTCTTGGTCTCTCCCCACCCCCTCTTCCTCTGCCCCTTTTTAGCCCTCCCCTCTGTCACCTTCTCCCTCCCTGCTGGTACTTTCCAGCCGCTTCTCCCTCCCCGCCCATGGCTTTCTGTGGTCTGTGACGGGTCTAGCATGCTCCAGAGCACTAGATTATGATGATAAAAATCCAGCACCCAGATACTGCAATGATGGTCACACTGCAAATATTCAGGTAACTAGACATTGTTAGAACTGGTCAAATTATTCCTTAAGATTATTTGCAATGATTGAGCCCTATTTTCTGGTTAAAAGAAAAGGAGTACTTGTGGCACCTTAGAGACTAACCAATTTATTTGAGCATAAGCTTTCATGAGCTACATGAAGTGAGCTGTAGCTCACGAAAGCTTATGCTCAAATAAATTGGTTAGTCTCTAAGGTGCCACAAGTACTCCTTTTCTTTTTGCGAATACAGACTAACACGGCTGTTACTCTGAAACCTGTCATTTTCTGGTTAGTGAATCATTCATAAACTGATCCTGCATTTGTTCATGGGCTTGCTATTTGTAAGGATTCATCAAATGCTTTGGGCTAATAGCCTTCAGCTTCTTCCGTTGTTGCCAAGCTGGCTCTTTAACTGGTCACCTGAGCCACATGGTATTGCTTCTCCTCCCTGATTGGATGACAAGCTTTCTAAAGCGGAGGATAACAAACGATGGAGTTCAGGTGTGAATTTTCAGGCAATGAATCAATTCACTGCTGCTACATTTCGTGCAACTCCTGGGTTTCGCAAACATTTTGATAAATGCCCACTAGTTGTGCAGACATGGACAAATATAGAATAATATGATCTCACTTATCACAGGAAACGGAACTTGGAGCCTGTATTCACAAGAATATTAGTGAATAGAGCTTGCCGGAAAGTTCAAAAATGTCACCAAAAATAGTGCAAAAAATCCACAAAATTTGTCAGTAAACATCTCTTTGTTAGAGCCGATAAGTGATTCCTCCTGTCCTCCCTCCCCATGAAAAATTTTGAGGGAATGTCGAAAAACCAAAACATTTTCCATTTGGGGCTTTGGGGGAAAACCCCCAAAGTTTTTTGAAAAACCAGCTGTTTTTCATGAAAATTTCCATTTGATCCAAAAAGCCGTTTCCCTTTGAATAATCATTTAGGGGGAAGATTTGTCACCAGCCCAAGTCTTTGTGAATTAATTCTTCCTTTACTATTCAACCAGCTCTTAACAGCCTATGGTAGTGCTATAGAAGGAAGATGCAGCTGCTCACAAAGCCCTTTGCTAACCGTGTTCTCCTGCTACCTACCCCTCACCTGGCAAACGCATGTTGTTGCAGGAATTGCTTCCATCCAGGATACCGGTCGTTGAACTGAAGGTTATAATCCGCCTTCAGAGTCCATGTGTCTCCTGGTTTCATCTGCCCAATCTTCTGAGAAAATATTTGCTGCCATTTCTCCATGGTCCCAACTCATCTGCCTTTAGAGCTGGTTTTGTTTCTGGACTGTGACCGTGATCTGCTGAAGGGATCTGGACTGAAATTTAAGTCTCCTGGCTTGTGACTTCCACGGCTGTGGTGGGGGAAGAGACCTTTGCCGGTTGTTTTTCCTTTCCCCATGGCACAGAACCAAGTTTTGTGTTTGCAAAGGTGGACCTTTGCTTCCAGACAAAGTCCCTGTGCTGAGTCACACCCAGAATGACTTTGCTCACACTGCTGGCACTCCGTGGCACAATTTGGCCAGGGCACAATTTGGCCACAACACAATACGGAGCAGCTCTCCCAAAGGAGCCTGCTGTTTTTGCACCTGTAGGACGGTAAATTAGTGGTGGTGCACACTGGTGGCTCTCTCTGTCAGTGTCTCTGTGCATCTCCCATGCCAACCCAGCACTCCGGCAAGTCTGGGTGTGCTTAGGAAGTGTCCTAGGGAGTGTTATCATTTGGGGAGTTCAAATGATAATGATTAAGCTAGTATCAGGATGTTTCTAATATCAGGATGTTTCTAGCCGCCCCCCCCCCATACATACAAAGGAGCTGGCTGCCTCCCAAATATATAGCAAGGACAGTTCTCTGCTCCAAAGCGGTATAAATAGACAACACACAGGGGAGGATTCAGGAAACGCAATTCACCGCATTCCTTGCTATTTTCATTTTGCTTTAACCCAGTTCCTATGTATTTGTTCACCCCAAACTAGGGTTTATTGTGTGTGTCCATAGGCAAATACTAGCCATTTGGTCCATCTCTCACCACTTCCCCCTATGACCTCCGCTCCCTATATCCACAGTCTTCCTCCCACAGCTTCTTAGGATCTTGTCCCATGCCCGCCAAAAATGCATTGCAAAGTTTCTTATAAGAATGTTGTTTGCATCTCGTGTTCATTTCCCCAGCCCCTCTCCTCCCCATGCCACAGTTTTGATCTTGCCCATCTCCTAGCCAGCCAAGGCAGCTTAAAGCAAGGCAGTAAACAAAGCAATGCCTCATTTAGTTACAGAGGAGAGAATTGCCTTACCCCAGCTCAGTTATGGCCATCCTGAGCCAAATTGTTTCTTAGGTTGTAAACTCTTCATAGAATCCTAGAATCCTAGAATATCAGGGTTGGAAGGGACCTCAGGAGGTCATCTAGTCCCACCCCCTGCTCAAAGCAGGACCAACCCCAACTAAATCATCCCAGCCAGGGCTTTGTCAAGCCTAACCTTAAAAACCTCTAAGGAAGGAGATTCCACCACCTCCCTAGGTAACGGATTCCAGTGTTTCACCACCCTCCTAGTGAAAAAGTTTTTCCTAATATCCAACCTAAACCTCCCCCACTGCAACTTGTGACCAGCAGCGGATTTACCATGTAACAAACCGTGCAGTGGCATGGGTCCCCGAATGACAGGGGGGCCCCCAAAATGCAGGACAAATCTCATCTGACAACTTGCCCCTGAGTCCCGGCTGGCGGTGCAGCAGGGCTCCATGGCTGGTGGCCCCACGCTGCTCCCAGAAGCAGCCGGCTGCTGGAATGTCTCTGCGTACCCCTAGTGGCAGGGGAGGCAGCTCCATGCGCTGTCCCTGCCTCAGACAGCTTACGGAGACCCACTGTCCCCCTCCCCACAAGGGGCGCGCAGAGATGGGCCAGCAGCAGGACTAAGGCAGCTCCCTGCCCACGTTGCCTCCCTCCCTCCACACCGCTCCCGGAAGCAGCCGGCATGTTCCTGCAGCCTGGGGGGGGGGGGGGTGTATGTGTGTGTGTGTCTCCGTGTGTTGCCCCCTCCCCGACTCCGCAGCTCCCATTGGCCGGGAACTCCGCAGCTCCCATTGGCCGGGAACTCCCTCCCCATGAAAAATTTTGAGGGAATGTCGAAAAACCAAAACATTTTCCGTTTGGGGCTTTGGGGGAAAATCCCAAAGTTTTTTGAAAAACCAGCTGTTTTTCATGAAAATTTCCATTTGATCGAAAGAGCCGTTTCCCTTCGAATAATCATTTAGGGGGAAGATTTGCCACCAGCCCGTGTCTTTGTGAATTAATTCTTCCTTTATTATTCAACCAGCTCTTAACAGCCTATGGTGGTGCTATGGAAGGAAGATGCAGCTGCTCACAAAGCTAACCCTGTTCTGGAAACTGGCTGGGAACTGCAGCCAATGGGAGCTGCTGGGTGATGCCTGTGGGCAGCAGCGTGCAGAGACCCGTGTGTCCCCCCCACCCCACCTAGCCACTGCCAGAGGGGTGTGCCGGTCGCTTTGGGAGCTGTGCCCCCCAAGATAAATGCCAACCCCCTGCCCCAGCCCAAAGCTTGCACCCAGCACCCAAACTCCCTCCCAGAGCCTGACCCGCGCACTCCCTCCTGCACCCCAACCCCCTGCCCCAATCAAGGTACCTCACTTTATTGTCATTTACTTCCTATTACTTATAATATAGGAGGAGGATGAAGAAAAAAAGAATGAAAAATGGGTGGGGAGGGGAGATAAGAGAGAATGTTCTTTTTCTTGGCTGGGTCCCGGGGTGCGGGGGGCAAAAATGAAGCTGCGCACAGGGTCCCGCTAACTCTACATCTGCCACTGCTTGTGACTTCACATCTCAGCAGTGTTTTCCCCAGGGATTGAAATTAGCAGGGGTGTTCAAATTTACAGGGGGGGAGGTCAGGGCCAATGAGGGGTGAGACCGTGAGGGTGAAGGGGGGCTGTATGGCACCATAGTAAAACTGAAAAATGTTTCATGACTATTTTATTAGATTTAACTCATGTTTTAAAATCATCACACAAATTAAAGTTGGCGACTCAAGACTTCTATGAAGCACGAAGTCTACATCCTTCTTGGTTTCTTGTTATAATTTTGCACCCTCTGTTAATGAACTTCTTGACTGCAATGTGTTCATTTTTGGTGGCTTCTCATGTGTCCGGTACTTCCATTCCTTCCATTGTGTTAAGGAAAAGTTAGCACATGTGACTCCATTTTGGTTTGGGGCCCACCATTGTTTAAATGCCAGCACATCATACACCAGGAGGAGTGATCCTTAGATACTGAATCCCTGTGAAAATCCTCCTCCTTGTCTCCAACCTGCCTTGACTCCCAGTATCTGGTTTTTGTCAGTCTCTAACTCCCTGTCTCTTGGCCTTGATGTGAGCCCTCCCATCCTGATAATAAAGGTTACTGATGCATGGCTTTAGGACCATGCTGTGTAATTAACATACTGGTATAGCACGAGGAATGCACCAAGCAGGGATAGGTGGTAGATAAGAAAAGGGTTTGTTTATTGGCGAAGGTTTCCGATGCACGAGGGCAACATGCTTTGCTAAAAAGTATATAACCTTTGTATAATCTGTATTCAGGGGGGCACTACGCTCGAGCGTAATAAACTTAGTGTCTTTTGGGAACTCTGCAGTTGTGGACTTTGTTTATGTGCCTCAGCCTAGATTCGAACTGTGCGTGTCCTATCAGGTATAATTCGCAGCATTAGTGTGCGTGTCCTACCAGGTGTAATTCGTAGCAGTTGTGTGCGTGTCCTCTCAGGTGTAATTCGTAACAATTGATATGCTCATTAGTTCATTCACATGATCAGGCAGAAGGTGACTTCTTTCAGAGCACAAAATTCTATTCACACAGTGACAATACTTGATGCCCATTTGCATTGGTGCACTGATCAGCCATGTATACACATTTTTTGAATGTGGTGAGAGAGTTCTTCACTTTTTCAACTGTTGAGTCTTTCACTGTTACACCACATACTTCTAGCCAGTCAGTTGAGTTTCTTGCAGAAAGACAGTGAGCATTTGTTGGTCTTGTTCGGAACCAGTGTTCAACTTCAGAATGAACAAGTGACCATGCACTTAACATTGGCCTCCAGTTTGTAGCGTGCGGCATCTCTTGCTTAAATAGAAAGTAGGATGCCGCAGCCATGTTGGTTCTCATGAACTGTGTTGTGTCTCCAGCATTCTTAACAGCCTCATGAACACTCACCGGTGTTGTCCTTGGTCAGTGGAGACTCAGAGTTCAGAGGTGCTTTCACATGAGTTCATCTCCCAGGTGCGGGGCAAGAAGGCACCTTGCTCGTTCCTCCAGCTGATCACTGTTCGCTCTGGCCGCTGTTGTTCGTTGTGCCCCCGTTCACTCCATCGCCAATGGCCCTGCGCCGTCACCTTCGGCTGCCACCTGCCCCTGTGACCTCTGCGAGTGGGTCTCTTGAGGTTCCACCGGCTCTCCGTGATTTCAGCGGAGCTCTCAGTGGGGGAACCGCGCTGCTGGTGCAGACTGGGCCGTCTCTGCCACAGAAACACTGTCCCACAGCCGGTCTAAGCATTTAGTCCTGATTATCAGTGATTTCAGCTGTAGTAAGAACAGGAGGACTTGTGGCATCTTAGAGACTAACCAATTTATTTGAGCGTAAGCTTTCGTGAGCTACAGCTCACTTCATCGGATGCATGCAGTGGAAGATACAGGGGGGAGATTTTATATACAGAGAACATGAAACAATGGGTGTTACCGTACACTTTAACACTTTAACGAGAGTGATCAGGTAAGGTGAGCTATTACCAGCAGGAGAGAAAAAAAAACCTTTTGTAGTGATAATCAAGGGGGGCCATTTCCAGCAGTTGATAAGAATGTGTGAGGAACAGTGTGTGTGTGGGGGGGGGAATAAACATGGGGAAATAGTTTTACTTTGTGTAATGACACGTCCACTCCCAGTCTTTATTCAAGCCTAAGTTAATGGTGTCCAGTTTGCAAATTAATTCCAATTCAGCAGTCTCTCGCTGGAGTCTGTTTTTGAAGTTTTTTGTTGAAGAATTGCCACTTTTAGGTCTGTAATCGAGTGACCAGAGTGATTGACATGTTCTCCTACTGATTTTTGAATGTTATAATTCTTGACATCTGATTTGTGTCCATTTATTCTTTTACGTAGAGACTGTCTGGTTTGGCCAATGTACATAGCAGAGGGGCATTGCTGGCACATGATGGCATCTATCACATTGGTAGATGTGCAGGTGAACGAGCCTCTGATAATGTGGCTGATGTGATTAGGCTCTATGATGGTGTCCCCTGAATAGATGTGTGGACACAGTTGGCAATGGGCTTTGTTGCAAGGATAGAGAAGCTGGATATGAGTCAGCAGTGTGCCCTTGTTGCCAAGAAGGCCAATGGCATTTTGGGATGTATAAGTAGGGGCATAGCGAGCAGATCGAGGGACGTGATCGTTCCCCTCTATTCAACATTGGTGAGGCCTCATCTGGAGTACTGTGTCCAGTTTTGGGCCCCACACTACAAGAAGGATGTGGATAAATTGGAGAGAGTCCAGCGAAGGGCAACAAAAATGATTAGGGGTCTGGAACACATGACTTATGAGGAGAGGCTGAGGGAACTGGGATTGTTTAGTCTGCAGAAGAGAAGAATGAGGGGGGATTTGATAGCTGCTTTCAACTACCTGAGAGGTGGTTCCAGAGAGGATGGTTCTAGACTATTCTCAGTGGTAGAAGAGAACAGGACAAGGAGTAATGGTCTCAAGTTGCAGTGCGGGAGGTTTAGGTTGGATATTAGGAAAAACTTTTTCACTAGGAGAGTGGTGAAACACTGGAATACATTACCTAGGGAGGTGGTAGAATCTCCTTCCTTAGAAGTTTTTAAGGTCAGGCTTGACAAAGCCCTGGCTGGGATGATTTAATTGGGGATTGGTCCTGCTTTGAGCAGGGGGTTGGACTAGATGACCTCCTGAGGTCCCTTCCAACCCTGATATTCTATGATTCTATGATTCTATGATAGGTTCCTGGGTTAGTGGTTCTGTTGTGTGGTGTGTGGTTGCTGGTGAGTATTTGCTTCAGGTTGGGGGGCTGTTTGTAGGCAAGGACTGGCCTGTCTCCCAAGATCTGTGAGAGTGGTGGGTCGTCCTTCAGGATAGGTTGTAGATCCTTGATAACGCGTTGGAGAGGTTTTAGTTGGGGGCTGAAGGTGACGGCTAGTGGCGTTCTGTTATTTTATTTGTTGGGCCTGTCCTGTAGTAGGTGACTTCTGGGTACTCTTCTGGCTCTGTCAATCTGGTTCTTCACTTCAGCAGGTGGGTATTATAGTTGTAAGAACGCTTGATAGAGATCTTGTAGGTGTTTGTCTGAGGGGTTGGAGCAAATGCGGTTGTATCGTAGAGCTTGGCTGTAGACAATGGATCGTGTGGTGTGGTCTGGATGAAAGCTGGAAGCATGTAGGTAGGAATAGCGGTCAGTAGGTTTCCGGTATAGGGTGATGTTTATGTGACCATCGCTTATTAGCACTGTAGTGTCCAGGAAGTGGATTTCTTGTGTGGACTGGTCCAGGCTGAGGTTGATGGTGGGATGGAAATTGTTGAAATCATCGTGGAATTCCTCAAGGGCTTCTTTTCCATGGATCCAGATGATGAAGATGTCATCAATGTAGCGCAAGTAGAGTAGGGGCATTAGGGGACAAGAGCTAAGGAAGCGTTGTTCTAAGTCAGCCATAAAAATGTTGGCATACTGTGGGGCCATGTGGGTACCCATAGCAGTGCCACTGATTTGAAGGTATACATTGTCCCCAGTTTGAAATAGTTATGGGTGAGGACAAAGTCACAAAGTTCAGCCACCAGGTTTGCCGTGACATTATCAGGGATACTGTTCCTGACGGCTTGTAGTCCATCTTTTGTGTGGAATGTTGGTGTAGAGGGCTTCTACATCCATAGTGGCCAGGATGGTGTTTTCAGGAAGATCACCGATGGATTGTAGTTTCCTCAGGAAATCAGTGGTGTCTCGAAGATGGCTGGGAGTGCTGGTAACGTAGGGCCTGAGGAGGGAGTCTACATAGCCAGACAATCCTGCTGTCAGGGTGCCAATGCCTGAGATGATGGGGCGCCCAGGATTTCCAGGTTTATGGATCTTGGGTAGCAGATAGAATATTCCAGGTCAGGGTTCCAGGGGTGTGTCTGTGAGGATTTGTTCTTGTGCTTTTTCAGGGAGTTTCTTGAGCAGATGATGTAGTTTCTTTTGGTAACCCTCAGTGGGATCAGAGGGTAATGGCCTGTAGAATCTGGTGTTGGAGAGCTGCCGAGCAGCCTCTTGTTCACATTCCGACCTATTCATGATGACGACAGCACCTCCTTTGTCAGCCTTTTTGATTATGATGTCAGAGTTGTTTCTGAGGCTGTGGATGGCATTGCGTTCCGCATGGCTGAGGTTATGGGGCAAGTGATGCTGCTTTTCCACAATTTCAGCCCGTGCACGTCGGCGGAAGCACTCTATGTAGAAGTCCAGTCTGTTGTTTCGACCTTCAGGAGGAGTCCACCCAGAATCCTTCTTTTTGTAGTGTTGGTAGGAAGGTCTCTGTGGGTTAGTGTGCTGTTCAGAGGTGTGTTGGAAATATTCCTTGAGTTGGACATGTCGAAAATAGGATTCTAGATCACCACAGAACTGTATCATGTTCAGCTGTAGTGGTCACTGAACAGAACAAAAGGCTCTTTATGGAGACTAATCAGCTCTGTCTTTAAACAGTGGAGAGGGGCAGGTCAAATGGTACTTGTGACTCAGGCCAACCATCAAGCAAAACACCTGTCCCCTGCCTCTCTCTTGATACCCTCAGTCAGCACAGGTCGAGTACAGTTCTGCTGCCCTTTACTCAGACAATAAGAACAATAACATTTCATTCCCCCACCCTCCCACATTCAGGTAATTTGTAAACCAACCCCAGCCAAAATCTATCACTTGGGCAAGGCAGCTCTGTTTGCTGGATACCTAGGTAGATTAGGTGTGAATGTAAATACAGTCTGGTCGTGAAGCCTTTCCCCCCAGCCCCCAGCTCATCACTAGCTGTCAGGGAGAGCTCATTTAGATTTTGCTTACACATCATCATTTGAAATTATTAGGTTGGCCAACATCACCTAAATGAATGCACTGACATTGTCATAAAAAACAACAGCTGTATAAGGAAGCTAGTCTATGTTCATACTTTTCAAATCTATTATACTTTTTCAGATACACGTATTTTTTTCATACACTTTATATGCTTTTAAAGTGTGTTTATGTTTCAATTTCAATTCAAATTTCCAAACAATCACTAAATTGGCAACACTGCATGTAACTAGTTCACAAAACTGGGGAGGGTTGGGGAAATTCAGGGGGGTGCAGGGAAATCCCTGCATCTCGGTCAGACTCAGAACCATAGAGATCTAGGGACACAGGACTGGAAGAGACCCTCCTGTGTCATCGAGTCCAGCACCCGGCTACCACAGGCAGCCCTGTTATATAATCCCATTCATAAATGTACCAAGCTCCATCTTCAAACTAGCCAGGTGGTCCCCACCCCGCAGTGGGGGCTGGTCCCAATCCTCACTCTTCAGCTGGTTAGAAACTTTGTTCTCATTTCCAGTCTAAATTTACTCAGAGCTGGGAAGGGGGACGTGGGGCAAATGCTCCGCGGCGTCGAAGCTGGGAAGGGAACATTGGGGAACAGACTCTATTGGCGTATAGAGATAAGCCCGACTGGTGTGAAGGGCTTCGAAATATGCTTGCTTGGAAACTAACCCAAATAAACATTGCATTGTCTCCGCTTCAGACTTCTGGTCTTTTGCTGCTTGCTCTCTGTGTGACAAGAACCAGGGAAGCGGGAGGGTTGAGGAAAGCCCTCTAACACACAGGCCTTCTCTTTCAGCAGCTTCTCCTTCCATATCAGCTATTTTTTGCTTTTGTTCAAGTTCTAGCTGCTGGTTTCCCACAGTCCCACTGCAGGCATTTTCCCTGGGCCTGCTTCCTTATCACCGGCAATTAACAGATTTTTCAGTTCCTGCTCTGCAGTCTTTTGCTTAAAATACAACCCTCTCTGTAAGCACAATTCTTCCAGGCTTTTTCTGTCATGGGCCGCTCACTGTAACTGATTTTTAACCCTTAAACTCTCCAATATCAAAATTAAATTTTGACAAGTGTGTGGTTCTGATCCAAAAACCCAATTAACCTGTGATAATGTGTATCCAAACACAACAACGCCACTGTGACCGGCGTCCTAGTGGGGGCCAGCTATGGTCACTCAATTAGGGTGAACTGCAAAGAATGGGGCAGCCAAACCCCCAAAAGCTGGTGGATATTCCAATACTTAGATTCACCAAGCCAGCATAAAACAGCTTCTTTATTACCTTACTGGTTATTCAGACGTCCAAATAACACAGTTCCCTTAAAGTGATCCAGCCTCAGGCCTCCATCATATCCACGTCAAATATGATGAAAATTTTTGTAAATCTTATTTCATCATATAAAAGAAAAGGTTCTCCCAATCCCACATGATTGGACACGTTACCTCCCAGGTGAACAAATGTTTCAGATCTTACCCAAATACACGCTACAGCCAGTTCTTATTAACTAAACTAAAATTTATTAAAAAAACAAAAGAGAGTACGGTTAAAAGATCAATGTACATACAGACATGAGTTCAATTCATTGAGGTTCAGATTCACAGCAGAACTGGTGAGCTTTGTAGTTGCAAAGTGTTCCTTTAGAATTCAGTTCATAGGTTATAGTCCAATGTCCAAATCTCATATTCAAGGCCTACCAGCATAACTGGGACCTCAGTCTTCCGACTCAAACTTCCCCTGAGGAAGTCTAAGCAGATCTGAGATGACAGAATCAGGACCCAAGGATCTTTTATACAATTTCATGTCCTCTTTGACAAGTTGGGATTTGCTCAGGGAACAAAAGGTAATTAGGATGACTTTGAAGGAGGTCCATCGCCAGGGTACTTAGCTATACGAATTAACATAAGGCCATTTGCTTTTTCCTCCAGTACATTTCAAAGAGAGATGATGCTTTTTCCTCCACCATTCCCAGTACAGGTTTCAGTGTATTAGCTGTGTTAGTCTGTATTCGCAAAAAGAAAAGGAGTACTTGTGGCACCCTAGAGACTAACAAATTTATTTGAGCATAAGCTTTCGTGAGCTACAGCTCACTTCATCAGATGCATTCAGTGGAAAATATAGTGGGGAGATTTATATACATAGAGAAACCTTTTGTTGTGATAATCAAGGTGGGCCATTTCCCAGTACATTTCAAAGAGAGATGAATACCGAGATATCCCACATTTACAATTCATTTAAATGCTAGGATCTTCTTTTGACCCCTGAATTATCAGAATTGTCGACCCTACTCATACATATGTAGATACACAAAAACACAAACATTATCTGCCCATGTGTCTTTTAAGGGTTATTTATTTTGCAGGATGTGTAACCCTTTCTAGCCATGCATCACAACAACAAATAATATTTAACAATCCTCAGTGGAAAAACTGTAACCAGTAATTATTGACTCAAACTGGTGGAAGGAATTTGTCCAGTAAACTATCTGACCAATCCTGCCTAGTGCTCAGCTTTGGGATAGCTATAGCCACCTCCAATGAATGATACAGGGGCACCTACATCCCCTCCCCTCTCTGACTTTCTCTTGAGAGCTCCATGTTGGGAAATGCTGTTCTTGGGGGGAAAGAAAAGGAGGTTGGAGATTTTGTTTTGAGGGTTGGAGGCCTGGGAGAAGACTAAATTGCTGCATCTGGCAGCGTGGGAGCTGTTGTGGGACATAGAAGTAGGGCTTCTTTGGAGGATCTCCCAGGTGAAGGTGAGGGAAGCGGTACAAGACTGCTTCCTTCAGGGCATTTCCCAACTGCTATGGGGCAAAAGCTAACTACAGTAGGGATCAGTAACCAGCTCCACTTGTGCCTACCCCAGTCTCCCTCGCCCAGCGATCAGCCTAGCAATCTCCATAGCAGGGGCAGGGAGCTGCAGTGTTTTCTCTGCTCAGGGAGAGGCTGTTAACCCCTCGTGTGTCAATTACCTGCTGCTGCCAGCTCTCCATGCTCTGATTCATTTGCTACCAGAGCCTTTTCATGTGGTTACATCTAGTTCCTGAGCTGTTTTTGGAGGGAGCTGCACTGAAACAGACTTTCCATGTTTATAGCAGGGGCAGAGCCGTTTGTGGGCTGCTTTCTTTCTCCCTTTGTTTCCACTAAAGGCCAGACAAAACACACACACTCCTCCCTCCCCACCCCCGCTGCTCAGCCTGTTCCTTGAATTCACAATGACATAGGGTGACATTCCCATCTTCCACCCCACCCTGAGGCCCCCGCCGCAGTCTGGAGAGACTCCATGGATCACTCTGGAGTTATCGGGACATCCGTGTCACTGAGATGAGAACTTGGCCCAGACAGTGGAGTGTAAAATACCAGATGGGCGGGTGACAGGTCATTTTCACGAGCCCCCAGAGGACTCATCCATTGGAGCTCAGACCCCACTACCAAATGGTGAACAGGGTGCAAAGATGGGCTGTGTCTTCCTTAGTGAGCGCTTACCCACTGGATCCACGGCTGATAAGCAAAGCACCGTGACCTTTGCAGCCGAGCTGTGAGCTCTAGACAGACGCTTCTTCCTCCTACAGTGGAAACTGATGTTCTCTTGAAGTTAAAACTCCTTGTGTCTGGGTGAGAACTTTAGTCACCTCTCACTCTCAAGCTGCCTGAGCTTAGCCAGGCAATACCCAGGCCATAGTTTTAATGATGAGAACATGTCAGGGAAGCAGATATTGAATGGGCTTGCCTTTGCAGGTGGATGGGTTTATCTAGCTCAAAGGCATTTGGATGTGGGGTCTGGGGGTCCCAGGTTACAATAATAAGAATATTAATAGTAATTTGCATGAGGAGAAGGGAGAGTGCTGGCCGTTTATCCATGGTCTATGTGGAAGCCCCACACAGAGCCACTCTCCTAGGGAACAGAGCCTGCCTTCAGCTGTGCCCAGAGCAGAACCCACAACTCAGCAAGGGTCAAGCCCGGGACATGAATTTCCACCCCTGATCCCAGCAGCAGAATCATGGGCCAATGGTCTCCTCGTGAACCATGAAGCGATCCCATCATGGGGAATGAAAGCCCCGGCCCCATAAGGATGAGAAGAGAAAACTGGCAACATTAAAGCACCAGTCACCTGTTCCTTGAATTTCTCTCACTGATCAGTCACATACAGGATTTTAGACTGCCATAGATTAGCATTAGTATTTATTTATATAACGTGTATATGGTGCTGTATAGTGTGCTGGACACTGCTGAACAAAGACATAGTCCCTGCCCCAGAGTGCTTGCAGGCTAACTTTATACACGACATTATTTATTAATTATTATTCATTATTAATTATTATTGTTGTTGTTAATTAATATTATTATTGTTGTTATTATTATGTTAGCAGTGCACCTGGGAACCCCGATTATGGCTCGGGGCCCCATTGTGTCGGATGCAGATGTGAGTTGGTGTCATTAACGGGAGGGGAGGATGGATAAGGACATGGGGTCCAGCACTCAGAGCATGTGGTCACTTGGTTATGGTACCTGCCCATCTTCCTTCAGCGTTACTGGTTGAGATTTTCAGAGAAGGCTAGGGGATTTAGACACATACCTTCCATTTATTTTAATGGCAGATGTGCCCAAATCCTCTAGGATGGACTAAAAATCTCAGTCCAGTTTGAATGGTAGTAAAACATCTGTGAAGTTAGCCTGTCATGAGTGCATTGTAACTTTTCTTCCTTGTGCCCATACAAACCAGCCCCTTCAGCAGGAGCAATTGTGGTACAAGCAGAATAGCTTTTCCTCCTACCATCTGCTACAGCCATGGAGGAAGGAGCCCTGGTAATCAAGTCTATTATTTTCCCCCTCGGGTAGCTAGCTGGTCCCGAATGCCCTCTCATCTCCAAACCGATTATGAGAAACGTGCCTGTAGCAGATGTAAAGTAAACCAGCATCTTTTTCTAGCCCCTGCATGTGAAATGCGCCCCGCCTTAGAAAAACTGGTGTCATGGAAATCAGCCCTCACTGTATCACAGTAACAATACTCAGATCACAACTCCTCAAGTTCTGAGACTCCGGAGTCATCGCTGGGCTCTGCTCCCTTTATTAAAGTCTCTGATTTGCTATTACTAAAGGGGACTTTCCCATTACCTCCCCTGAGGCTGAAAGTGTGCTGACGTTCTAGTCCAATGCATACACACACCTACCAGCCCTGCCCGGGCACCCTGCCTCTTCCCGGCAGTCACTGTGGAAACAAAAGCGTGCTCTGCAGTACCAGCGCCTTGGTTGGTAGGATGCCACGCCAACACCTCCCTGATGGCGGCTCATCAGAATAAAGAGATTTTTAAGGCGGCAAACACCAGGCACAGCCCAGTGTGTAGCTCCCCTGCCTCATTCACACCCCCTGGAGCTGTTTGTGCTTAAACCAAGCGTCCACGTTAATCTAACCTCAGCTCTATTAATGAGGCAGCCTTCCTAGCTGACTGGGTGGAGCTGGGCCTCTCTTCTTCAGCTCACCCCACCATCTCTTCCTTCTCTCTTATCTGTCCTCCCCTTGGCTGCGGGGTAGAGCAGCCCACGACCTCCAACAATCTTCCCCTCTCCGGGTCACTGACCTCTCAGTGACCCGCCTCCTGCCGGGCAGCACCCAGTCATTCTCTGTTCCCTGTCCTAGACAAACAGATCACACCGCCCATCCTCTCGGGGGCTGCGGTATGAACTGTAGGCTCCCTGCATACACCCTCTGCCCCTGGCTACCCCTCACATCCAGTTTTCAAGGATCCCGCCTCTATGTCTCCATTTGAAGCGATGTCTACACTTATGGTGGGGAGGTAGAGAGCAGGCCGTATTCGTGTAGCTACATGCCACAGTGAAAGGCTCCGGTAGCGGGGAAAGGCTCCGGCAGAGGGGAGGCAACCACCGGAAAATACGCTGCTAAAAATAGCAGCGTAGACATGAGAAGCACGGCTTGGGCATGTAGAGAGCTGGGTAGGGTACATACCCTGGTGTTCAGGCAGATAGGGCACTCTATCCACTTATGCAGTGCCTCCCCGTCTACACTGCTATTTCCACCCACGCTGGCTGGGCGGGCAGTGTCTGTACTCTGCATGCTGCCCTAATCGTAGCTGTACTTGAGAGGAAGGCTGGTCGAGTGGTGATGGCACTGGGCTGGGGTGCAGGAGGCCTGGGCTCAATTCCCTGCTCTGCCACTGGTGCCTGTGTGACCTTGGGCAAGTCCCTTAGTCTCTCTGTGCCTTGGTTCCTGCCCCCTGCCTCCCAGGGGCATCAGGAGGGTGAGTATGTTAGTGACTGTGAAGAGCCCAGAGGAGGCCCATTAAGTAGCTAGATCTGCATCGTCCTTCAGTCCTCCTTGGTAAGGTACTGGGATGTAGACGCCAGAACAGGAACGCCGGCCTCATGTAACATAGGGCAGTGAACAGCTACCAGCTCACCCCCAAGCTAGGCTAAATTCATATTTGTGACCATGGAGGAAGGTTCTGCCAACCCTGTAAGCCATCCACTTCCCCCAAACTGTGTGGGATTTGAACTCTAAAGGAGGTAGGGGATGGGAATTAGGCCCAGACACTCACTGAACTGCAGAGATGAAATGTCAGCCCAGGGATCCTTGAGGTTTTAGAAGGGAAACAGAAGTGGGGGGAAAGGGGGAACTGACATAAAGGGGGGACAGAAAGCTGTGTATTGCTGGTATGGAAACCCTAAAAGCGATACCCACAAAGACAAACATTGGCGCCTCCTCTAGGAAAGTAGGGATCTGGCTGTTCCCTCAACGGCAGCACCCCAATGAGATGCTCCCTCCCTGGGGGACACCCCACTGAGACGTGCTTCCTTTCCAACCCCTGGAAGCTGGTGTATTTCCAGGACAGGATACTGCTGAGCCAGTTCAATCCAGCCACGTGCAGGGCTGATTCCTCAGTACTTAGGAAGGAAGGAAGGAAGCCACAGAACAACGAGATGCCAGAGCAAACTCAAAGCAAAACTAGAGAAAGCAAAACTAGTCAACAGGGAGGAAATGCAGACTGAATATAGCCCTGAAGCTTGCTCAGTGAAAGGCAGCCAAAGATCTCAAGTGGGGGAAAGATGGAGAAGACTTTCTGACAGAGGGAAATTTGAGAGAGAGAAACTGGTTAGGACAGGGGTCGGCAACCTTTCAGAAGCGGTGTGCCGAGTCTTCATTTATTCACTTTAATTTAAGGTTTTGCGTGCCAGTCATACATTTTAACATTTTTTAGAAGGTCTCTCTGTATAAGTCTATATATTATATAACTAAACTATTGTCATATGTAAAGTAAACAAGGTTTTCAAAATGTTTAAGAAGCTTCATTTAAAATTAAATTAAAATGTTGATCTTACGCTGCCGGCCCACTCAGCCCGCTGCCAGCCCGGGGTTCCGTTCACCTAAACTGGCAGCAGGCTGAGTGGGGCCTGCGGCCAGGACCCGGGCTGGCAAGGGGCCAGCAGCCAGAACCCCAGACCGGCCGTGGGCTGAGTGGGGCCAGTGGCCGGGACCCCGGCTGGCAAGGGGCTGGCAGCCAGAACCCCAGCTTGGTCGTGGGCTGAGCGGGGCCAGTGGCTGGGACCCTGGCTGGCAAGGGGCCGGCAGCCAGAACCCCAGACCGGCAGTGGGCTGAGCGGGGCCGGCAGCTGGGACCGCAGACCGGCAGTGGGCTGAGCAGCTCTCGGGTTCCATCCACCGGCTCCTGCCAGCCAGGGTCCCAGCTGCCGGCCCCACTCAGCCCGCTGCCGGTCTGGGATCCCGGCCCTGCCCACATAGAGTGGATACCTACCTTCTCCCTGGTTCTAGCCCATTCTCTTCCTCTCTCTGCACTGAGCTGAGGGTGGGAGAGCACTGAGCACAGGGCTGGGGGTGAAGGAGCAGGCTGGGGGTTGGGGTGTAGGGTCTGGCCAGGAGGTAGAATGAGGGAGGGGGCTCAGGGTTGGGGCAGGAGGTTTGGGTGTGGAGGGCTTACCTGGGCAGCTCCCATTTGGTGCGAGGGGTGCAGGCAGGAATGGGGGGGTGCAGAAGCTCCTGTTTGGTGCTCAGGGTGGGGGTGAGAATGTGGGGGGTGCAAGAGTCAGGGCAAGGGGTGTGGGGGGTGCTGGAGTCAAGGCTGGGGTTGTGGGGGAGTGCAGGGGTCAGGGCAGAGGGCTGGGGGTGTATGAGGGGGGTCCAGGAGTCAGGGCAGAGGGCTGGGGTGTGGGGGGGTGCAGAAGTCAGGGCATGAGAGCTGGGGGTGTGCGGGGGGGTCAGGGCAGAGGGCTGGGGGTGTGGGCTAGGGTCGTGGCAGTGCTCCCAGCCCCCTGCCCAGAGCGGCTCACGGCAGGGGGCTGGAGGGGATATGCCCTGATTCCCCCCTTCCCCACGGCCCCATTCCCACCTCTTCTCCGCCTCCCCCCCCAGAGCAGCGAGCTCGCTGTGGCTCCGCTTCTCCCCCTCCCTCGCCAGGGCCGTCAGCTGATGGGCGGCAGGGAGGGAGAGGAGGAGGGGCAGGAACAATATGGGCGGGAGGGGGGAACCTTGCTTGCCCTGCAGCAGCAGCCGGCAGGACCAAGCTTCTTCACCCTGCCCCCATGGGGGTGGGGGGGTGAAGAGGCAGAGAAGAGCGGGCCGGGGCGGGCAGGATTTTTAATGGCTCGCTGCTGCCTGCCGGGGTCCCGGCCTGGGTTCGGCAGCGGGCTGAGCGGGGCCGGCAGCTGGGACCCGGCAGGCAGAAGCGTGCCATTAAAAATCGGCTCGTGTGCCGTCTTTGGCACGCGTGCCATAGGTTGCTGACCCCTGGGTTAGGAGGTGCCAGCTGACAGCATGCAGGTGAACGTATCCATAGATCCACTGATTATTACTGCATAGGACCTTCCAGTTTACTGCTTGTCCAGATGCAGTGATGGGAGCCTTATTTCTCAACTCTAGGTCATCATCATAAGCCCCAGAGTGGCCATCAGCCATTATCCCAGTGAGAGCTTCCAGTCCATGGCTCATGCTTAGCCACCTAGGGACAGGCCCAGCTCCGGATCCCAATGGTCCCAGGATGCCTGCTTTGTCCTTCCGTAGCAGCACCTTCCATCCACGGATCTCAAAGCCCTTTAGAAACATTAATGAAGGCTCACAGTACCCACTTGAGCAGGGACGTCTGTTCACCAGCACACGGCAGCATATTCCCAATCAGGATGAAAGCAAATTTGGAAAACATGGAAACTTCTAAACGAACCAAAATCCCCTAGTGTCAGACACCTCTAATCAGGAGTAACTCCACTGAAGTCAGAGACGGGTCACACATCCAAACAAGAGCCAGAGGAGGGGAGCAGGCAATTTGGTCACCCCTGGAGGAGACCCCCTATGCTGGAGATGGGTGTGATGGCTCCTCCTGAGACCTACCAATGTAGGCAAAACTGAAGGTAGGGGAAATGTGGGGAGGAGACTGGGGTCATGTTGAGAAGGTTGGCGGCGAGGGGCGGGAGTCTCTTAACAAAGTCTCAGCTCATGTTTGGCCAAGGAGTAGAGGGAGGTTCAAGGCAGGGCTTTGGAGCTGTGCTCCGGCTCCGCTCCAGCTCCAGGCAAAAACCTGCCGCTCCACTGCTCCAGAGCTGCTCCATGCTTCAGCTCCAGGCTCTGCTCCAAAGCCCTGGTTCAAGGGGACTTCATTGCAGTGAACCAGTGAGCTCAGCCCTAGCTGGGGGAAAGTGTTTATCCCAGCTGGTGGGAGAATGACGCAGCAAGACTGAGTGTGCCTGGACCTGGCCCAGTTGTCAGAGCGGCGCCAGGTATTGGTGGTCGGAAGTGGTTGCTCTAACTGACAGCCCAAGGTACACAGGAAAAGGAGAGCTGCTCTGGAGACCACACTTACCACACTGATGCAAACCATTCACTTGTAGCAGGCCTGTTTGGCAATCAGCGAGAGGAAGACCCAAGCCTGTCATGGCCATATGTGGAGTACTGGGAGTAGCCACGGATAGCTCCAGTGGCCCGCTGTCCAGCACAGGGACACCAGCAGCTTTCTCTCCACTCAGTTTGTCTGTGAGAGTTTCAGAGAAGTGTGTGTGTGTGTGTGTGTGTGAGATCTACTGTGTTATTAGACTGTGCCATGGTCTCTCTTGGGAAGTGGTGGAATCCAACTGCTCCTCTGCCAAGCACTGGAGAACATACTGTCAGGAGCAGTGCTTAATTTGTAATGAAAGAGGTGCCAGGGCTCAAGCAATTGTTTCACTTTCATAACTGACACAGCGAGCCCAGAGGTGCCGGGGCTCTGAACTGCCAGGCCCAGAGGTGCTGGGGCTCAGCTCTGGCATGCCCTGGCACAAATTAAGCACTGGTCAGGCGCAATTTTGCTTAAACTACTGGCATAGCCTGGAGCGAATTCAGTGGGCCTGATTCCTCACTGATGTACCCAGTGCTTAATTTGTGCCAGGGCATTCCAGAGCTGAGCCCCAGCACCTCTGGGCCTGGCAGTTCATAGCCCCGGCACCTCTGGGCCTGGCAGTTCAGAGCCCCGGCACCTCTGGGCCCGGCAGTTCAGAGCCCCGGCACCTCTGGGCCTGGCAGCTCATAGCCCCGGCACCTCTGGGCCTGGCAGTTCAGAGCCCCGGCACCTCTGGGCCTGGCAGTTCATAGCCCTGGCACCTCTGGGCCTGGCAGTTCATAGCCCTGGCACCTCTGGGCCTGGCAGCTCATAGCCCCGGCACCTCTGGGCCTGGCAGTTTAGAGCCCCGGCACCTCTGGGCCTGGCAGTTCAGAGCCCCGGCACCTCTGGGCCTGGCAGCTCATAGCCCCGGCACCTCTGGGCCTGGCAGTTCAGAGCCCCGGCACCTCTGGGCCTGGCAGTTCATAGCCCCGGCACCTCTGGGCCTGGCAGTTCATAGCCCCGGCACCTCTGGGCCTGGCAGCTCATAGCCCCGGCACCTCTGGGCCTGGCAGTTCATAGCCCCGGCACCTCTGGGCCTGGCAGCTCATAGCCCCGGCACCTCTGGGCCTGGCAGTTCATAGCCCTGGCACCTCTGGGCCTGGCAGTTCATAGCCCTGGCACCTCTGGGCCTGGCAGCTCATAGCCCCGGCACCTCTGGGCCTGGCAGTTCAGAGCCCCGGCACCTCTGGGCCTGGCAGTTCAGAGCCCCGGCACCTCTGGGCCTGGCAGCTCATAGCCCCGGCACCTCTGGGCCTAGCAGTTCAGAGCCCCGGCACCTCTGGGCCTGGCAGTTCAGAGCCCCGGCACCTCTGGGCCTGGCAGTTCAGAGCCCCGGCACCTCTGGGCCTGGCAGTTCAGAGCCCCGGCACCTCTGGGCCTGGCAGTTCAGAGCCCCGGCACCTCTGGGCCTGGCAGTTCAGAGCCCCGGCACCTCTGGGCCTGGTAGTTCAGAGCCCCGGCACCTCTGGGCCTGGCAGTTCAGAGCCCTGGCACCTCTGGGCCTGGCAGTTCAGAGCCCCGGCACCTCTGGGCCTGGCAGTTAAAAGCCTCAAGCCCTCTGGGCCTGGCAGTTCAGAGCCCCAGCACCTCTGGGCCTGGCAGTTAAAAGCCTCAAGCCCTCTGGGCCTGGCAGTTCAGAGCCCCAGCACCTCTGGGCCTGGCAGTTAAAAGCCTCAAGCCCTCTGGGCCTGGCAGTTCAAAGCCCCGGCACCTCTGGGCCTGGCAGTTCAGAGCCCCGGCACCTGTGGGCCTGCAGTTCATAGCCCCGGCACCTCTGGGCCTGGCAGTTCAGAGTCCCGGCACCTCTGGGCCTGGCAGTTCATAGCCCCGGCACCTCTGGGCCTGGCAGTTCAGAGCCCTGGCACCTCTTGGCCTGGCAGTTCAGAGCCTCGGCACCTCTGGGCCTAGCAGTTCAAAGCCTCAAGCCCTCTGGACCTGGTAGTTCATAGCCCCGGCACCTCTGGGCCTGGCAGCTCATAGCCCCAGCACCTCTGGGCCTAGCAGTTCAGAGCCCCGGCACCTCTGGGCCTGGTAGTTCATAGCCCCGGCACCGCTGGGCCTGGCAGTTCAGAGCCCCGGCACCTCTGGGCCTGGCAGTTCAGAGCCCCGGCACCTCTGGGCCTGGCAGTTCAAAGCCTCAAGCCCTCTGGGCCTGGCAGTTCAGAGCCCCGGCACCTCTGGGCCTGGCAGTTCATAGCCCCGGCAACTCTGGGCCTGGCAGTTCAAAGCCTCAAGCCCTCTGGGCCTGGCAGTTCAGAGCCCCGGCACCTCTGGGCCTGGCAGTTCATAGCTCCGGCACCTCTGAGCCTGGCAGTTCAGAGCCCTGGCACCTCTTGGCCTGGCAGTTCAGAGCCCTGGCACCTCTTGGCCTGGCAGTTCAGAGCCCCGGCACCTCTGGGCCTGGCAGTTCAAAGCCTCAAGCCCTCTGGACCTGGCAGTTCATAGCCCCGGCACCTCTGGGCCTGGCAGTTCAGCGCCCCGGCACCTCTGGGCCCAGGAGTTCATAGCCCCAGCACCTCTGGGCTCGCCATGTCAGTTATGCAAGTAAAAAAATTGCTTGAGCCCTGACACCTCTTACATTACAAATTAAGCGCTGGATGTCCCCTGTCTGTAGACACTAGACTGTGCCAGGTATAAATGTTGACCCAAGGCACCAGTGGCAGCGGTTCTCAAACTGTGGGTCAGGACCTCAAAGTGGGTCACAACCCCATTTTAATGGGGTTGCCAGGGCTACTATTAGACTTGCTGGGGCCTGGCGCTGAAGCCCAACCCCCACCGCCCAGGGCCAAAGCTGAATCCTAGAATACCAGGGTTGGAAGGGACCTCAGGAGGTCATCTAGTCCAACCCCCTGCTCAAAGCAGGGCCAATCCCCAATTTTTGCCTCCAATCCCTAAATGGCCCCCTCAAGGATTGAACTCACAACTCTGGGTTTAGCAGGCCAATGCTCAAACCACTGAGCTATCCCTCCCCACCAAGAGCCCAAGAGCGTCAACTCTGGGTGGCGGGCTCAGGTTACAGGCCCCTTGCCAGGGGCCAAAGCCCTTAGGCTTCAGCTTTGGCCCCCCCTACCCGGGGCAGAGAGGCTCAAGCGTTGTCCTGGGCCCCCCTACCTGGGGCGGCAGGGCTTGGGTTGCCTCAGGCGCGCCGTGATTTTTGTTATCAGAAGCGGGTTGCGGAGCAATGAACTCTGAGAACTCTTACGCTAGCACAATGGATAGTCAAATCCACTGCGTTATCGCTCCCTGTCATTTAACGTCGGTGGGCCCGAGTCTCCTCTCACGGACAGCAGCGTGAACCGGGCGTAACTCCTCCGGAGGCAGTGCGGCGACACTGCAGTGAAGCCGTAGTGAGGCCAGCCTCAGGCCCGGCTCTAACGCCGCTGCAATCCGCACGGTGACACCTCACAGAGCTGGAGGGCGGTGCAGTGGTGACTCAGGTTAGTCATTCTAGATGCAAAACTCTTTCTCCACAGCCGAAACCTAATCCCACCAAAACCACAGAGCCCACCCTGTCTTATCTCTGTTCCTAGAAAGACCAACCAGCCAGTTTAGCAAAGTGAACGTTCCTGAAAGGCCAGCGGTCTCCCTGCTACCAAACTGCAGCCTGCTGGCATCTTCGACCTTTGCATGGCCTGGGGGTGGGGAGGTGACCTTGCAGCATTAACCTTTCCCCTCTGGAGGATCCACGACCAAGCTTGCCGTAGGATCATAAGTGAAAATGAGTTTGCTGGGGCTCAACTTAGTGCAGGGTGGACACTGCAACTCTTACCCGGCCATTCAATACTGTTGCCAGCCTGTCCCCTAAAGACCTGCAGAACTGGAGCAGCAGGGGGCGCTGCAGGTCAGGAGGGAGGGCGTCAGCAGAGCTGTGTGCAGGGGACCACAGGACTGCGATAGCACTGGGGGCTGCCCACCCATCGTGCCAGGGCAGAGCTGGAGAGGGCCAGGATTAGACCAGCAGGGGGTGCTGAGGAGCATCAGCAGAGTTCTGTGTGAGGGAGGCCGAGCTCCTTGTCTTTCGGGTGCCCCACCTGTGCAGCAGTTGCAGGCTCTCCAGAGAGATGTTTGGTGTGGAAGCTCCTGCTGAACGGCCAGCAGCTCTGCAGGCGAACGGCCCCTGGCCCTGGGGAGCCCGCGTGGAAAATGACAATGTGCCTGAACCTCCCGTACTGATTTTCTCGGTTTCGTGTGAAGTGGAACTGGAGCTGCCTGCACGAACATCCTCTCCATGATCTCCTGCTGGAGGGGGAGCCAACGAGGGGGCCTGCTCCTGTTCTGAGAACGAGCAAAGCCCCGTCCCCACAACCCCCTTCCACCCCCTCGGCCCTTCCTTCCCTTCCTCTTTCTCGTTTCCTTCACAGCCTCAACGCCCAACGGCAGTCGCAGCCCATGGCCTGGGAAGGAAGATTATTGCTAATTTAGAGAAGGACAGGGATACCCTACAGGAGGATCTGGATGACCTTGTAAACTGGAGTAATAGGAATAGGATGAAATTTAATAGTGAGAAGTGTAAGGTCATGCATTTAGGGATTAATAACAAGAATTTTAGTTATAAGCTAGGGACGCATCAACTAGAAGTAACGGAGGAGGAAAAGGACCTTGGAGTATTGGTTGATCATAGGATGACTATGAGCTGCCAATGTGATATGGCTGTGAAAAAAGCTAATGTCGTCTTGGGATGCATCAGGAGAGGTATTTCCAGTAGGGATAAGGAGGTTTTAGTACCGTTATATAAGGCACTGGTGAGACCTCACCTGGAATACTGTGTGCAGTTCTGGTCTCCCATGTTTAAGAAGGATGAATTCAAACTGGAACAGGTACAGAGAAGGGCTACTAGGATGATCCGAGGAATGGAAAACTTGTCTTATGAAAGGAGACTCAGGGAGCTTGGCTTGTTTAGCCTAACTAAAAGAAGGTTGAGGGGAGATATGATTGCTCTCTATAAATATATCAGAGGAATAAATACCAGAGAGGGAGAGGAATTATTTAAACTCAGTACCAATGTGGACACAAGAACAAATGGATATAAACTGGCCACTAGGAAATTTAGATTAGAAATTAGACGAAGGTTTCTAACCATCAGAGGAGTGAAGTTTTGGAATAGCCTTCCGAGGGAAGTAGTGGGGGCAAAAGATCTATCTTGCTTTAAGATTAAACTCGATAAGTTTATGGAGGAGATGGTATGATGGGATAACATGGTTTTGGTAATTAAATATTCATGGTAAATAGGCCCAATGGCCTGTGATGGGTTTTTAGATGGGGTAAGATCCAAGTTACCCGGGAAAGAATTTTCTGTAGTATCTGGCTGATGAATCTTGCCCATATGCTCAGGGTTTAGCTGATCGCCATATTTGGGGTCGGGAAGGAATTTTCCTCCAGGGCAGATTGGAAGGCCCTGGAGGTTTTTCGCCTTCCTCTGTAGCATGGGGCATGGGTCACTTGCTGGAGGATTCTCTGCTCCTTGAGGTCTTCAGACTACAATTTGAGGACTTCAATAGCACAGATATAGGTGTGAGGTCTTTTTTAGGAGTGGTGGGTGAAATTCTGTGGCCTGCATTGTGCAGGAGGTCAGACTAGATGATCATAATGGTCCCTTCTGACCTAAATATCTATGAATCTATGAATTATGAGCTCAACGCACGCCCGCGCTCAGCCTGAGCGGAGAGCAAGACTGGGTGAAAGAAGAGGGTCAGATTGTGGCCTGCATCGGGCGCAGAGCCGCACCGGCCCAGGGGAGCTCTAGGAGAGATTACCCCGCTGGTGTCCCTCCTGACATGCCATGAGCTCGCCCACCGACGCACCTTGAGGAGGACCCCACCTGCTCTCCACGGCACATCCTGTAGGCTCTGCTGGCTGGTGCGAATGGGAATGGCCCATGGTCTTGCCTCTTCCCTGCCCTTTCCTTAACGTTTTCCTATTTCTATGACTGTGGGGCTTCTGGGTGCCAGTTGGGATGAGAGGCCATGTTATGCCAGGTGCTGGACAGACCTGGCTCCTTCCCCCACTAAGAAGGACCATTCCCTGAGCTCAGGGCTGCAATTGTGCCTGGCTCTGGTATTGGGGCACAAGAGGGGAAGGTTCTTTGTGCCCTCCTCACGCACTGTCTGTCCCCTCCTCTCTGCTTCCCCTCTCTGTTCATTGCTTTGCAGCCTCACTGGGGGCTCCCTCCTCTCCACACCACACCCCGCTGGGCCTGGCACGCTGGGAGCTGTCTCAGAGGCATTGCTGGGACATGCATTGTTTGCTGACACCTGGCTCCCAATGCCGCTGCCTGCCATGCCCCCACCCCAGCTGCATCCGCCCTTCCTCAACAAGAAGGTGGTGCCCAGCTGATGGGCAAAATCCTGGCCAGCCTCCTACAGGTGTGATGGGGCAGAAATGGGGGGAAAGACCCTTCCCCATCCCTACCCAGGGCAACGGCAAAGGAGCAGGGACAACAAAGGACCCACGGGTTTAACCCCCATGCTCCCTGTGACGTCACTGGGAGTTATACCGTTGGCTTTGGGGGAGCAGAATCATGGGGTGGGGTGGGGTATCCGGCTATGCACCTCCCAATGCTCCATTTATCCATAGCCAGAAGGTGGGAGGCCAGAGCCAGACCTCCAGCAAAGATGCTGTTACCGGCAGCAGGTTCCGGAAAGGAGCGAACGCTGGTCTGAACGACAGCAAGGAGCAGTGCAGGACTTTACCTCCCTGGCTGTCCTATGACATCCTGCCCTGTGCAAGCAGGTTGGCTAAGGAATCCTCTGTTCAGCTACTGCTGAAAGCCACACTAGCCCAGTGTCTGTGTCCTGTCCCACGCTAGTGGCTTGTCTGTAAAGAGGATAAGAGCCTACTACTGCTATTACTAATGGAGTTTCTCCTTTAGCTGAAGTGGTTGAGACCTGTGCTTTTAGTGCCGGGGGAGCCATGATACTAGCACTTCATTCCGTGTGTCCAGAATATGTCTCAAACTTCCTTAAACTACCCTTGGCAAACACCCTTGTTTTCCAGGAGGCCATTTATTCCTGGCCCCTGCCCCCGCACACTACAGCCCCAAACTGTGTTTCCTTGGCTGGTGGAAAGCACAGGGAGAAGTAAACCAGCACCTGGCAGGGTCCATCCACAAACATGTGTGTGCGCTCAGCAGACCGCAGCACACGACTGCAATCGCGCGGCCAGCAACGCCCTAAAGTTCCGATTCCTCTCTCTGCTCTGGAGGCAGAGTGGAAAAAGTGAACCGGTCCCGGGGCTGCATCTAGAAAGTGTCAGGTCTTACGGGAAAGCGAAAAACAAAACTGCTGACTGAGTTAGCACTCCACCCCCGTGGCCTCCACGTCTTCTGTGCTTTCTGATGCACTCAGCAAATATAGCCTGGGCTCACTATTAAAAGCAAATGGCTGATGCTTATCAGAACTCTTTCAGTTTGGTGACTTGTCCCCAGCCCACTTGCTGTACAGTCTTCGGGTCTGAGGCAACAGAGCTTAGCTCATGCAAGAAGCCCTTCACGACTTGGCTCCAGGGAGGTTGTTCACACACACGCAGGGGTCCTCAGTCCGGTTTGAGACCAGACCGCACAATGTTGCAAGCACTTTGGAAGACAGGCTTAGGAGTCAAAATGATCTTGACAAATTAGAGAATTGGTCTGAATTCAACCAGATGGAATTCAGTGGAGACAAGTGCAAAGGACTGCACTTAGGAAGGAAAAAGCAAATGCACAGCTAAAAATGTGGAATAACTGGCTAGGTGATAGTGCAGAAGAGGATCTGGGGTTCTAGTGGATCATAGATTGGATATGAGTCAACAGTGTGATGCATTAATGAAAAAGGCTAATGTCATTCTGAGGTGTATTAACAGGAGTGTTGTATTTAAGACACAGGAAGTAATTGTCCTGCTCTACTCAGCACTGGGGAAGTCCCAGCTGGGGTACTGTTTCCATTTCTGGGTGCCCCACTTTCAGAAAGATGTGGATAAATTGGAGAGTCCAGAGAAGACCAAGAAAAACTATAAAAGATTTAGAAAAGCTGACCTATGAGGAAAGGTTAAGAAAACAGGGCATATTTAGTCTTGAGAAAAGAAGACTCATGGGGGACCTGGTAACAGTCTTCAAATATACTAAGGGCTGTTTTAAAGAGGACTGTGATCAATGGTTCTCCATGTCCACTGAAGGTCGGATAAGACATAATGGGCTTAATCTACATCAAGAGAGATGTAGGTTAGATATTAGGAAAAGCCTTCTAACCCTCAGGGTAGTTAAGCTCCGGAACAAGCTTCCAAGGGAAGTTGTGGAATCCCCATCGTTGGAGGCGTTTATGAACAGGTCGGACAAACACCTGTCAGGGATGGTCTAGGGTTACTTGGTCCTGCCTCGGCACAGGGAGCTGGATTTGATGACTTCTCGAGAGCCCTTCCAGCCAACATTTCTATGATTCGATGAATGTCCAAGTGGGCTCTGTGGCCCTAATCCTACCAGCTGACCAGTTCTGATAGACCTCACATCCACAGATACCCCGCACTGGTTGGATCCCAAAACCTGCCCTCCAGGGCCACTCATGTGAGCGAAGGATTTGTAGGATATAACCCTCTCTGGGAATTTGAGATTTCATGAGGTAATTCAGTCAGTGGTAAGAAAAAGAAACCAATGGGCATCACTCAATATGCATGAGAGATTGGTTATTACTGATCCTTTCCTAGGCAGGGGCGGCGAGTTATATGGGCCCGTGGTGCCTGGGCTCCAGCAAATTCAGGGCCCAGGGGGCCGGCTCCACCAATGTTCAGGATCTGGTCTCTCCCCGGCCCCGCCTGCCGCCCCCGCGTGCCTCCCCCGAGCATCCCTGCCTGCCCTGGGCAGCGAGCAGCTGCCCCCTGCAGCTCTGCATTGTGTTCCCTCGCTGGCCGCTACAAGGGAATGGCGCTGGGGGCAGGCTGAGGTGGCTGCTGCGCCTTCAGAGGGAGGAGGGGAGCAGGTGCATGGCAACCCCCCCACTCCCCCGGGCAGCAAGCAACTCCGAGTTGACTCCGAGGGAGGGGGGGGGGGCTTAGCCTGACTGGACCTCCTGAGCAGCAGCTTAGGAGGGCTTGGGTGAGTGTCGTGCTGGGGAGGGGGCCCCCTGTCCCCCTCTCCTCCAGAGCTTGCTGCTGCTGGCAGGGAGAGGACTGGGGGGAGTTCTCCTATCTGGCCCTCTGCCCCAGCCCCAGGGCAGCCTTCCTGCTGCACTCCAAACTCCTCATCCCTGCCCCAGCCCAGAGCCTGCACCCAACACCCAAACTCCATCCCAGAGCCCGAACCCCTCCCACACCCACACTTCATCCCAGAGCCTGCACCCCAAACCCCCTTCCGCATCCAAACTCCCTCCCAGAGCCTTGGGCAGCTGTGGAGGGAGCAGGGCGGGACTTGGACCATTCTGGGCATCACCAAAAATTATACAAACCTGCCGCCCCTGTTCCTAGCGATGTGTAGTCAGTTTAGATCACAGGCATGTCCGTTCCTTGGTATGTCTTTTGTCTTCCAGTGTTGGTTTCTGTGCCCTTTTTGCGGACTCCCTTGCCCTAAGTGCTGTACAGACACAGGACAAAAAGACAGCCCCAGCCCAATCTCCAGCCTTTTCCTCACCTCATATTAGTCCAGAAGCAAGGAACAAAACTGAAGGTAAAGTTAAAGCTTCTTTTTATTCACAAAGACCTTCAACCACTTCAGTGTAAATTCCTGGGTCCTGATCTCCCTGTAGCCGAAGCTAAGGGCAAAGCACCCACTCAACAGGATCAAGCCCCCAGGTTGACTGTGAACCCCAGGAGTGACACCTTACTGTTCTAACAGCCCCATTGAGTCCGGCAGGGCTGGTCAAGAAGTAAGGCGTTCCTAAGAGTTTCACAGTCTCTGTGCCTCACTAGAATCACTCGGCGTTCTTGCCATCTCCTCTGCCCGTGCACTGGTCAGATTTCTACCTGATTTGGTGCCAATCCAGCTCCATCCACCCGGAGCTCTTAAATTTCAAGTGCAAATATGTGACAAAAACTACAGAAAAGAAAAAACACATTACAGTACATTTCCCACTAGTCTTTTTAAATAAACAGTTACATGCAACGCAGCTTCTCACACAAAGCTAGGAGAAGCCCCTAGCTCGGTACAATACAGAAGGAGCAACCTGCTCCAGTCCGCTGCACCCAAGAAGACCCACTGACTTCAGCTGGGTGCTGCAGCCCCTGTGGTGATGAGAACCCATCAGAGCTGCAATCTGTTTCATAGTATCCTTTTACACTGCAGCCAGTGGCATGCATTCACGAATTTCTCCCAATGTTAAGATTTCTTAGTCGGGTCAAACCCAGCAGGAAGTCAAAAGAGGCAGGTTTGCGCTCCGTTTGGCATGACTGGGGAGCCCAAGGACTGAAATATCAGAGCTGCAGGTCAGCATTAGTTTATCTGTGAGGTGGCAGCTTGTATCCCTAGACCGTAAGCAAGGCAGAATTGGGCTCTAACGGTTTATGGTAGCATCTTCCATGCAGGTTCCCCTGCATCCACCTTCCAGCCCTAAAGATCCCATGCTTTTCCACTGGTTTACCCTCTCCCATCCTTTAGACCCAGCTTTGCCACCACCATCCTAATGAACGAGGAGGACTGGCAAGGCTTCTCTTTGGAGCCCAGCATCACTGACCAATAGGGTAACTGCTGAGTGACACATGACTCTACCTCTTTCTCCCCCACCCCCAGGGCTGGATCATGCCGCCTCCACGATACACCCCTGCAGTGCAAGAAACCAAGGACCGGGATTGAACATGGCTCTCCGCCACGGCAGCACAGGGCTCGAACCACATGTCCATTAGTCCAGACCCTGAAGCGTGTTCTGACCGCATGTCTTCCTTAGCAGCAAACAATTGCTTGCGACCTGCTGGAGGAGGGAAGGATCCCGATGACGGCTGCCGTAAAATGTCAGTCATCCGAGCGGCTGTCCAAATCGGGGAAGAAGGAGAGTCAGGGGCTGACGTACAACCGGGCGCAGCGTGCACAAATAGTGCAGATGCTGCTGCCAGGCCTTCCTGTCCGAAAGCCTCCGAGAAAGCTGTAAAGAGAGGACAAAGGAGAAGGAGAAGCACGGTCGGGCTCCTGACCCATCAGCAGGGCTGGGCTCAGATTTGACAGGTCCTCTGGTGTTTCGTTTTCTTCCCCCTTTCTGGGGTGACAGGCTTCTCTTCAGGGAACACGATGACGGCATATTCTGTGTTGTCGGGTGGGTAACTCTCCACCGGAGCCTCTGTGTGCTCCTCCTGCTGGAATTCCAACACGCCATAATCCACTGTGTAGGTCGTCACCTGTTCTTTCTTCTGCACAACAACAAGAGGGGGCATGCTTATGAAGAGTCACATCCACACACGCCTGGCTTCTCTATGTACCCCACACACAGGCACACGCAGGCATGCTCCCACAGATTCAGACCTTTTAGGGCCAGAACAGACGACAGTGACCAGCCATTCTGACCTCCCATATAGCACAAGCCAGAGGACCTCAGCCAATAATTCCTGCCTCAAGCCCAGAACTTCTCTTTGAGCAGGAGGGTACCTTTTTAAAAGCCTCGATGTATAGATTCTACAAGATGGAGAATCCACCACCTCCCCAGGTAGGTGGCTCCAGTGGTTAATGACCCTGAATTAAAAACATGCACTAGGCTTCTAGTCTGAATTGGTCTAGCTTCAGCTTCCAGTCATGCCTTTTTCTGCCAGATTCAATCTCTTCCCTGGGTAGATACTTACAGACTGTGATCAAGTTATCTCTTAACCTCCTCTTGGATAAACTAAATAGATTGAGCTTCTTTAGTCTCTCACTATAAGGCATTATTAGAGAGCAACCAACTCTATGAACTCAGCAAGGCTGCAGTCAAAGCACCTTGCACTGTAATCCCGTCAGCTCTCACAAACTCAGAGGACTGGACTTGGCTAGTAACTGGACAGGACGTCTGCAAAGGACAGGAGGTGCTAGTGATTTTGCAGGGAGCACTCCTCTCTGCGTCAAGGCTGGCCCAGGTGTCCCAGCATGGCAGTCGGACACACTGTGAGCTGCGGGTGCCACCTTTGGGGGCTGACATATAATCAAGGTCCACACACTCATGGCCCTTTTATCAAGAGGAGGGACGTTAATCCAATTGTCCCAGTCCAACTGCAGCTCAGAGAATTGCATTCTCCCCCTGGCTATTTCCAATGCAATATTCTTCGCTGTGCCATGGGGCTGCTGAACACCGACACACACCACATTAGCAATCCTTATCAGAAGTGTTTGTGTTGCTGCTCAGAGCGCTGGGGGCTATTTGAAGATAAAAGGGGCCATATAAATAGATAGTCAATCCATTATGATTATTGATAATAATGATACATTGGCTGCAAACCAAAGTACTTTGGCTGCATCTAAGAGTCTTTCATTCTGTTTCTTTTCTCTCTCTCGTTTCTCCTCATTTGCTGGAAGGTGCCTGGTTGCACTGGCCCTTGAAGGACTCGGACTGGGCTGTGGGGACGGGTGAGAAGCTATGGCATTGTGCAGTTCTGGCTGCGGGTCCTGGCGTAAATCTGGGCACTTGCTACTAAAGACCTGGCAAGTCCAGGTTCTTTCCCGCCCGGCGACACTCCACAGCAGTGCAGCCGCATGTGAGTGACAGGGAACTTACCAAGAGTGCGTTTTCACGATGTGGTTTCTGCTGCCCTGCAAAGTAACACATTTGGTTAGACCATGCACAGGAGCTGGGCTGCAGCGAACATCACAGGGGGGAGTGGGCGTCAGACTTAGCTCAGCTTCCCGCAGCATTACAGCTCCCTGCAAACGACTCTGGGGCTGCACAGACTCCACCCCACACCAGCCCCTTCCCTGTGCAAGATCCCACTGGAGGGTGTGCCGGCATCCACCAATCCAGACATACGTCCCCTAGGCTCCCCTGAAAGCCAGCAGGAGAGTCACCAGCGCACGAACTGCAGGGCTGGGCCCAGCATTCTGGAGCAGAGACCCATTGTGCGGAGAATCGTGCCCTGTTTGTCTACTCTAACGCCCTGATCATGAGCAATTGATCACTAGGGCCAGACCCTATTCTGCTCTGTTCAGGTTCTTATGCCATGAGCATGTGTGAGGAGCTGAGCTCCTGGATCCAAGCCACTAGCCCAGGTATCAAGGCTGAAGAGCCCTGCTGGGACTGGTGGGCTGGAATCTCCTCACAGGTCTCTGGGCAGCCGCCGGGCGTCTCCCTGGCCACGCTGCGCCCTCAGTTTCTGGTAGCCAGCAGCCAACGTTCAGCCTGCCTAGTGGAGAGACCAGCCGATGGATACACAATCAATGCGCCCCAGCTCTGCTAGCCGAGGCTGCAGCAGGCTCATCGAGTCCAGCCGCCGCTGGACGGGGACAGAGCGCTGCACTGAGTGGCTGTGGGGCCGACGGACCAGACAAGCTGAACAGCTGGGGACCCTGCACTCAGACAGCCCTGCCCACTGTGGGCTCACTAAGGCCCAGGCCTGAGGAAGGGGCAGTGTGGAGGAGAGCTCTGGGAGGCACAACCCCACTCCCGTGGAAGGGCACCCACCACGCCTTCCCTTGGGACCGCAGAGCCAGCTCCACAGGCCACAGCCCTGCCCAACCCAGACAGGGAGCCAGCCACATGCCTGCAGGGCTGGGGGCTAGCTGCCCTTTACACAGGGGCTCCAGGCAGGGGGTAGGCTCCTTGTCCCGTCCCCCACACTGGCCCTACCATGGGCTGAGCCAGTCTAATGCGGGGTTGGGGGAATGTCAGAGAGTTGGGGCCCAATCCTGGGAGGCGCTGAGCACTGTCCACTCCCAGTGAAGCCAAGGGGAATTTTGCCCGCGTTAACACCCCGGAAGGGCCTCAGCGTTCGGCCCACCAAGCTCCACGGCACTCAGCACCTCTCGGGATGGAGGCAGAATGGCTGAGCTAGCCCTCCCATCCACAGTGGCCCTGTCAGGTCCGTCTATACAAGCCTCTGCTCACCACAGTCCCTAAGCACCCCTCCTGTCCCGCACCCTTTTTTCTCCAGCTAGCCCTGGCTTTCCCCCAGCAGAGGCACCGGCTGGGAAGGGCAGCAGACTGCCGGGGCCGCGCTCGCCCTCCCACGACGCACCTCCCGTCCGGCGCGTGGTGATGAAGAGCACATAGGTGATCGGCCCCAGCAGCATGGCCGCAGCGATGCTCACGCCAATGATGACTGGCACTTTAAAGTCGCCCGCCTGGTTGTCCTCGGTCACGTTGGGAATGGTGGTGGGCCCTCCTTCTAGGGAATTGCAAATAAAAAAGGAGAACCACTGCAGTCTCTGTGAAATACAAAGCAAACCAAGTCCTCTCCTCCAGCACGACAAGCCGCCCCCTCTGCCTCCTCACAGAGGGGCCACGGCCCAGCCTCAGCGCCACTGATCTGTCATTTGCACCGCATGGCTGGAGTTCACAGCTCTTAAGGGAGCCCTACACCCATTGAGTTTCAACCTGTGGCATAAGCAGGACTTAACTGGTGTTCCCGGCTTGCACCAGCCCGCTGGACAAAGGTGAATTTCACACCGTTTGTCAGACCTAGCACTGGTGCTGTCGTCACACCGTGGGGTCGTATGACGGGACTGCCCATGACAGCCAGGGAATGGACTCAATGACCCAGAGTGTCTCTTCCAGCCCTGTCTTCCTAGATCTTCCTAGTGCCACCCAATCAGTCCAGGCCCCTGCTTAGCTCCAGCTTCTATTTCATTTGATCAAAACAAAGGCAAGATGAAACATTTGTACTCAAAGTAACCCCGTGCCCCCCTGCCTCCATTCGATTCGGCGGTTCTGGGTAATAGGGTCAGCTGGAAGAGGCTCTGGCCCAGTGTAAGACTGTGTAACGAACTGGTGGCCACATATGTACAGGCACCATCCATCAATATTAGCAGCCAAACCCAGAACCTTTGCACCCAGCACACATCTATATCAGCTGAGATAAGAACATAAGAATGGCCATAGTGGGTCAGACCAATGGTCCATCTAGCCCAGTATCCTGTGTTCTGACCATGGCCAATGCCAGGTGCTTCAGAGGAAATGAACAGAACAGGGCAATTATCAAGTGATCCATCCCCTGTTGTCCAGTTTCTGGCAGTCAGAGGCTTAGGACACCCAGAGCATGGGGTTGTATCCCTGACCCTCTTGACTAATAGCCATTGAGGGACCTGGGAGATACAGGTGTAATCCCATTAGCTCTGTGTAAGTAGCAGGCTGTCAGAGTCACTTGAGTTGTTTGCCAGAGGGACACATAGTCACACGGACTAAGGCAATTAGAGCTGCTAGATTGGTGGGGGGGGGCAATTTAATTCACAAAACAAATTGAAATATTTCCATTTCACAGGCTGCAAATGGCCCCTTTTCTCTCTTTTTTTTTTTTTTTTCAAAAACTTTCATGACATTTTCAAATCAAAAAGATTCCTGAAGTGGTCGATGTTGTTTACTGACAAACGTGCTTTTGGTGAGCATAAAAGCCCCCTCCCTCCTGTGTTTGGCAAACGAAAGAATGCCGATAGCCATTTCAATGACCGTTTCTATGTCTTCGATCAAAACCATCACCAAAAACGGTTTTTCACAACATTTTTCCTTTCTAAAAAGGCCACTTTTGACCCCAAAAAATGGGATTGAAAAGTTTCATCCAGCTCTAAAGGGCAGGTATTGTACTCTGACACGTCAGGGGTGCTGGAACATTTTGTATAGCGGGGGTGCTGAGAGCCATTGAACCAAACTGTAAGCCCTGGATATAATGGAAACCACTTCAAGCCAGGGGATGTGGTGGGGCTGCACACCCCCCGCACATCCCTAGTTCCAGCACCTATGTTACACTGTGAGCTCTGTGGGGCAGGGATCGGCTTTTTGATCTGTGTCTGTACAGCGCCTAGCACCATGGGGTCCTGGCCCATGATGGGGCCTCACTGGTGCTTCCATAAAAGATAATAATAATAATAATAGTCCCTGCTCGTCCCATGCATCTTAGATCTACAGGAGTTCAAACTCCACCTGCAGCACCCTTTTCTAATACGCGACAGCTGCATAAATACAGACAACAGGGTTGTCAGGGGCGTGAGCCTTCAGCATCTAAAACATGCAACGTAAAGGAGCTGGGCTTTAGCGGAAGGGCAAGAGATGCTTATGGACTTGGGCTTCCACCTCCCTGTTGACTGTGGTGTCAGGAAGCATGTGGCCATGGGTGAGAGGTCCTTACAGTGGCAGCAGATAATTAGCTGGGCTGGGACAGTAAAATAAGAAAATATCCATGGCCGAGTGACTGCTGCCAGGTAAAATGCCACGGTTTATTATTTCTGAAGTATCACAACTGTGCACCGGGTGCTTGATGTGGGTCAAGCTCTCCCCCCACCAACTTGCTTTCAGTTACCCGCAGTGAGCCCAGTGGGGCCTGCCCCAGCACAGATCTGGCCTCGATTCAGGTCAGCTGCTGGAAATGTGGCCGTGTGGTTTGTAAACATCACACCAGAGACCATTACTACTTTCACTCTGGCCAGGAAATCACACGTAACAGTGTCTAACCCTGGGGTCCGTGGTCCCGGAGTGGTGCCTTTGGGTGCTACCGTAATATATTGGTTGGAAAGAGGAGCCCCGACATACACCCTGCAGAGCAGCAAGCGAAGGCTCTGGCTGACCACCAGCAGACACAAACTCCACAGCCAGAGATGCTGATTGATTTGAGCAGCTGGGAACTGCACATTCTAACCGAGCTCGTTAGGGCATCACGGGGTGGGGGGAATTCTGGACTGGAAATATCACTTAGCCCACAGCCAACAGAGCATTGTAGCAAATCTTCAGCCTCACTGCGTCACATGGACGCCTGGAACTTCCCCGCAGCACGGAGGACAGAGCTCAGCCTCTCCCGCTCCAAAAGCACAAGCCCCTACCACTAACGCAGGGTCTCTGGCACACAGCTGGGCTGCTCTGAGCCCCTCCAGCAGAGGGCTGCGGTAGACACACATACAGGCTTGCTCGTTATACTATCTTTGAAACAAACCTGTAACTATGAGCTGGGACACGTTGCTTTCCACCACTTTACTGGGCGAGGAGAAAGCGATCAGCCCGCAGTAGTACTTGCCACTGTCATTCTCAGTTAGGTGCAGAATCCTTATCTCAACAGACGAGGTATGGTTGATAAGGGTGAATTTCTCCTTCGGGAATTTATTTGCATTCCCATTAAACTCAGCAATTTTTTGTGTGTAAGTGGAATTGATCTTTTTGTACCAGTTTAAACTATAATCAAACTGAGGGAAGTTCGCCGTGGTAATATTGCAGAAGAAGCTGGCTGTGTCGCCCACAGGCAAGGATAGCTTCTCCGGAGAAAACGTCACTGTTTCTGAGAAAGGAAAGACACAAAGAACAGGACACCGTGATCAGCAGGAGCCGATACACTGATGGGCCTCGCAGGCACATTGCACAAACCATTATTATTTATTTATTCTTTGAATTACCAGCGCACCCAGCAGCCCTCGTGCTGCATCAGGACCCCCCTGCGCTGGGTGCTCTACAAACACAGAACAGACAATCGTTATTATTGATAGGGTGGTAGCACCTAGAGGCTTCAGTCAAAGATCAGGGCCCTATCGTACAAGGTGCTGTATGAATGAGTAGAACAAAGGCAGTCCCTAGCCTGGAGTGTTTGGATCTTTGGCCTTTCCCAATCCCCCCACCACTAAAAACAGAGGGAGGATCCAGCCGCAATGTATGTGCTGACAGCCTGAGAAATGGTTAACCATGGGTATGCGTCAGCGCAGCAAACATTGCTCCCCTTAGACAAAACGAAATTCAACCCCTGTCCCTGTTGTGGCTGTCTCACAGGCATTGGGAAGCTCTGTGCAGTCCTTGTGAGGGATGCTGCATTCTCAGTCTATGCCTGAGCCTCCTACCTCAAAGGTGCACAGAGAGGCAGTGTGATGCAGTGGGTAGAGCACTAGACTGGGACTCAGAAGAGCTGGGTTACATTCCTGGATCAGTCACTGGCAAGTTGGGTGACCTTGGACAAGTCACTTGCCTCAGTTTCCCCCTCTATAAAATGGGACTAACGATCCCTCTTTTTTAAAGTGCTTTGAGAGCAACTGATAGAAGAGTGTTGTAAAGCCAGGGGAAGATGAAAAGTGCTGCACATCTGTAATTAATTGGTTAATTTATTACTGACTCATTATTGTCAGACAAAAAGGTGTCATGAGTCTAAGTGGTGATTAACGCTCTGTCTCCTCCATGGTATGTATGCAGAGCAGCGACCAGAATTTAAAGCTAAAACATTTAGCATTGGTTCTTTTCCTTGTTCGTCAGCAATATGGGGCCCACCCAGAGTCTAGGAAATTTACAAGAGCTTCACCTTCCCCGGCCTCATTGGCAGCTGGCTGTTCTGAAAACCTCTGGGCACTGAGGGTTTGGAAATCTCCCGGAGAGCTCTATGTACTGCGGAGTTCCCAATGAGTGGGGCGCACTTGGGTGTCTCAAGCCAGGTCTTCAAAATCTCTAGTCACTTTTGCAGATTTTTGCCGGAATTAAAAGATATGTATTAACTGTTTGTTGTGTCTACCTTCTCAAGCGGAAGCTCTTTATCTGTATGTGCCACACGGCACTGAATACAAAGCCCTGCTGGCCTAACTCCATTGAAATCAATGGGATCTTGACAACAAAGGGTCTGGTATTGGTGCTAAATAACTAGCTAACGTTTAATCATTGGTAATAACTGTTCTATTAAATGTTTATACGGGGCCAAATTCAGCTCTCGGTTGCACCCACTTGACCGCAGAGGAACTTCCAGCTGTTTCATATGAAAATTAGGATCTATTTTTATACCATGTTAGTCATCCTTTCTGTGGCTGATTTTGCCTCTGAAAGCCAGCAGGTGAAACTGACGCAGAGTTGATTTACAGGGTGGGGTGGGGGCATAACTGATTGTGTACCTGATTCCAGTCAGGGTGCGTGAAGCTACCCTGCCTACCCTGAGAAGCCCACATGGCTAGTTGGAAAGGTACGCGTGATGCCTCATTTGTCGCTCTCTGTCACCTCTTCTCTCCGCCGGGTGTTGAAGGGGTAATAACACAATCAACTCTGTAGCAACAGACTGATGCCCTAAGCTCCGAATTCTGGGTCATATCGTACCTGTGCTCGGCCTATGGAACTCCCGTTGACGTCAGCTGCGTGGACTGGGCCAACGACTGAGGGTAGAGAATGGCCTATGGCATCACCGCAGGACTGAGGCAAGTGATGATTCAAGGGTGCAAAGAGGGAGACAGTGGACTCTAGATCATACACAGAGACCCCCGAGGGCCAAGGCTTTCCAAAATGAATAGTTATTTTAAGCGCCCAACTAGACACCGCAAGGGACCTGATCTTCAAGTACTGAACAGGCCGACCCAGAGAATTCCCATGCGGCAGGCCACAGCATGTCAGGCATACATGCCTCAGTTCCCCCCTCTGGTAACCCATGGGTTCTACGCCAGGCTCTCTTGCTTCAATAATATCCCTCCTTGGGGACAGTTCATTAAGAAAACATGATGCAAATAAGTCCATAACCCCAAGTCCCAATCACTATCTATTTCCAATACACAGTGTAAGCCATCTTTAAAACTCAAGACATCTCATCCCTCCATGCCCACCTAACACAGCCCAGCACCTTGGACCATGCCCGGACTCTCTGTAAGTCCTTGTCTTTTCCTCTGGCCCAGGACAGCCACCCCAGTCCTTCT
This sequence comes from Lepidochelys olivacea, assembly GCF_965140295.1. Taxonomy (NCBI): domain Eukaryota; kingdom Metazoa; phylum Chordata; order Testudines; family Cheloniidae; genus Lepidochelys; species Lepidochelys olivacea. Next base: position 5,490,434 of record NC_140419.1, read on the forward strand.
AATTAGAGTGCAACCCTGCTCTTCTCAGCGGGAACCCCCCCCCACACACACAGCCGAGCATCCGTCACACACACCACCCACCCCCCGACCCTCTCCCAGTTCCTTGGGGTCCAGCGCTCTAGCCCTGGAGATAGCAACAGTCAGCTCCTCCGCTGCTCTTCTGCCTTCTCCCAGGTCCCAAACCCGCCACCTCTGGCAGCTCCCATCTCCAGCCCTTCTTCTGCGGCCTCTGTCTCATCCGGTCTCTCTTGCACGCTCCAGTCCCAGGGGACTCTAGTAGTCACTCCCAAGGATCTTCCTGCTTCTGGCCTCTCTCCCTAGTCCCAGTGAGTACCCCACATCTGTTCTCTCTCTTCCCCCTTTCCAGACTGACTCTGTGCCCTGATTCACCCAGGGGCCCCAGGGGCCTCCTCTTATAGCCCACTGGGCCAGCTGGTCCAGCACAGATGCACTGGCCCTGCTCCTTAAAGGTGCACTGGCCCCTCCCTTGCCCCAAATCTTGGCCTGTATCCATTATTGTCACCTTTCTTGCCTCACCCACCCACCCACTGCTTCTTGCCTTAGCCTCAGCAGTGAAGTAAGTGTCTGGGGCAGGAGCTGTCTTTACACTGAATATTTGCGTAGGTCCTAGCAGAAGGGGGACGGCTCTCTGACTGCGTGTTTCTAAGCACTACTGCAACCACAGCGACACCAATCGTAATCATCATGATCACTTTAAAATATCATTTTAAATAAAGTGTTAACTGTCCCCATCTGCCCCCGTCCCCTGCAATCATTAATAATCCGTCTAATGTGCCTCAGCCCTGGAGGGATCACCCCGTGGGATCAGAGCAAGAGCCACCAGGGAAACTACAGTCCTCAGCCACTCCACTGAGACTGCCAGCAACCGTGTCAGACGTGCCCGCTAGGCCCTGGATTGAGACCACCAGCTCCTTTCCCTGAGGCCACCCAGCTGCTGGCAGACAATGACCAGCCTGTGACTTGAACTCATTGCCTAGCAAGGAAATGCTCCATCCCTGTGGGAGCTCCCCTGTGACAAAGTGGGAATTTTTTGTAACATGAAGCCTATGTGTGCCTCGGTTTCCCCCTATGTTTTGCATTCATAGACTCATAGAATCATAGAATATTAGGGTTGGAAGAGACCTCAGGAGGTCACCTAGTCCAATCCCCTGCTCAAAGCAGGACCAACACCAACTAAATCATCCCAGCCAAGGCTTTGTCAAGCCAGGCCTTAAAAACCTACCCAGCAAAGGGGAAAGAATTAAGTTGGCTGTCAGGACAGACTAAGAGACATAGGTGTCACCGAGCTGTCTGAACAAACTGCATGGCTCATTAAAAGAACTGACCGAGGCCAAATCATATCAATGGAAAATGCGAGAAGACAATGGAAAACCCCAATGGGCCAAATACTTACACCCAGCAATCAATGACCCAGACGCTCCTGTTGCCTAAATACGAGCGATACCCACCCGTGTGCCCATCTGCAAGGAGGTGCCCATTCTGGTCTTGGCTCACTAGTGTTTATCGGCTGGGCATCCGTGCATGAGGGCTGCGAACTCAGCATGGCCTGGCCTGGAGAACAAAGGGCTAAGAGGTGACTAGCAGGGAATACAGCACTGGTTTCTGGCTCTCTGTGACGCTGGCAGACCAGGTGCTAGCTCATGCCAGATCCCCATGCCTGAGAGATACAGAGCTGGAGCCAGGCTGGCTCCCCTGTGTGTTAATATGGTTAAAATAGGTGTAAGAATTCTAAGAATGCATTTAGACTTTATTGAATGCTGGTAAGGTGCTGCCTACATTAACCTCACTTATAACATCTGTATCCCATAGTGTATGGCAATATTTGTATTGTGAGCCTCTGTGGCTGTGTAAATCACCAGACAGGAAAGAGACATGAACTAGTATAAAATGCTGATCTCTAACAGAAGGTGTTATGCCCTGCCCAACTATTATCATTAAAAAGGACAAAAGACTCAGTTGTCCTGCTCTTCCCCCCACACCCTGCATGGCAAGGAGTCATGCAAGGGAATTCCTCCCATCAGCTGAGTTTGCAGCCCTGAGCACATGGCAGGAGGGAGATAAAAACCCCAAAGAGAAGGAACTAACTATGTCCATACTGCTTGGACTCCAGGGGACAAGGTTTTTAGGCACAAGCAAGAGATCCCCAGTGCTTAGCCTGGGGTAGCCCTAAAAGACATAGAGAACTTGCTTTTATTACCTTTTGCAACTTAAGATCATAACTCATTTGTGTATCTATGTTTGCCTGCTTTAACCTTGTAAATAACTCTCCTGTTTCCTTTACATACTTAATAAATCTGTACATAGTTTATTATGGGATTGGCTACAAGCCTTGTCTTTGGTGTAAGATCTAAGGTGCAACTGACCTGGGATAAGTGACTGGTCCTTTGGGGCTGGAAGTAACCTGAATGTTGCTGTGATTCTTGGTGTAAAGGACCATCCATCACAAAGGCAGGGTGGCGAGACAGATCGGAGAACGCAAGGGGACCGTCTGTGATTCCATGTTAAGGCTGTTACAATGCCTGAGGAGCTTACACTTGGCATTTGGTTGGTGAAATCTAAGTATAGAGCTCACAGCCAGTTTGGGGTTTGTGCCCTGCTTCCTGGCAGTCTGCCCTGAGGTTGATATGCACGCTCTTGAGTCACGGCCGGCAGCTTTACACTCTCTCCTGGGACTGACTAAGGCAGTCAGACAGAGACAGAGCCTGCAAATGGAACTCACAACAGCTTGGCTGGGGAATTGCTCTGGCTTGACCAGAATGGACGACGCTTTCACCTCTATTTGTTTGCACTAACCCAAGGACTTCCAGTGCTGTGTCCCAGGTGACTAATGAATCCTACGCTGCTTGAGTGTCCCTGGAAACACAAGATGAGGTGAACTAGTCCCTCAGGAGGGGACCAGTGCTGACCTGGAGTCTCAGTTGGACTCGCTGAGCAGAGTTCCTGGTGTGAAACAGGAGTGCTGGAGCTGAGTAGCTCAGTCTAGGAAGCAGCGAGGCAGTATGGCCAACTCTGAAGAAAGAGTGGGACCCCTTGGGGGTCTGGCACATTAGAGGGGTTCCTCCCAGAGACTGTTCAAAAGCTGGGACAACTTCTTCAAAGCACTGGTGCACGGACGCCCGGCTGATAAACACTAGTGAGCCCAGAACAGAATTGGCACCGCCTTGCAGATGGGCACACTGGTGGGTAGTGCTCGTATTTCGGCTACAGGAGTGTACAGGGCTGCAGCCATATGCTCTAGGGACACTAACGTTAATCCTCTTAACCCGGCCACTACTTAACATTTGACATGATCTATTTTATTATTGTAATTTAATGGCTTATCAGCATCATTGGCAAAATACTGGATGAGGGAAGGGCTTCATATATAAAACCCAAAATGGAAGCCTTTAATTCCATTGACTGAAGCCAATGGAGCTAGATTCATTGGGAGGAAGAGGTTCACAGTCCGCCCCACAATTATTATCATGAATTATTGATAATAAGCTTCTCGGGCACTTTCCCCAATAAATCTCTCTCTCCAGGTTAGACCCGGTCTTGAGCCCAGCTAGATAGCAGTGTTGGAAATCCAGATCTAAATCCAGATTTTTGACTTGAGCCCCTTACTAACGCATCTTGAGAGACAGACATTAAATTAATGGTCATTCCGATTTCCCAGGGAAAAGTAGTAACAAGCCGTTTCTCTCACAGATTACAAGAGCCAGTGATCCGAGCTGACAATCCCCTTGAAAGCTCCAGAGATTAATAAACACATAAATCCCTTTTATTAAACACAGAAGATCAAAACCTCCTGGGTCCAATCGTGAATGCTGGCACACATTTCCCTCAGCTTCTATGGACATTTCAGACAGGCAAGGAAGTTTACAGAAGTTACGAGGCTTCCTTATGAGATAGGGAATTAGAAGGACAATTGGTCTGTTGTGAGACGGCATATCCCCTGGTTATGAATAAATGACTGAGGACATTCAGATGAGAAGAGACAACTGGGGAATCATTGCAGATTCCCATAGTAGGCTCTTTGGGGTAAGGGCTGTCCTTTTGCTCGATGAGGATGCCGCACTTAGCACACTGGGATACTGGTCCATGACTGGTGCTCCTAGTGCTACGGTACCACACATATAATAATAATAATTAATAAGTAGGCAAATTTCAGAGTAGCAGCCGTGTTAGTCTGTATTCGCAAAAAGAAAAGGAGGGCTTGTGGCACCTTAGAGACTAACACATTTATTTGAGCATAAGTGAATGCATCCGATGAAGTGAGCTGTAGCTCACGAAAGCTCATGCTCAAATAAATGTGTTAGTCTCTAAGGTGCCACAAGTCCTCCTGTTCTTTAAGTAGGCAAAAGAGTTTGTCTGGGTTTTGCACTTGTCAATATGGTTTAATCTGCGTGATTGGATTTTATTTGACGTGGAAAATATTAGACAGGTTTGGGGTTTGGGTTTTTTTACAAAATGCAGCTGTTTGCCCTGACTGCAGCGGGTAAAGGACTTTATGACCTGACACTGCTTTTTTTTTACTAGTTCTAAAACAAAATCCAGACATTGCTCATTTCCAGAACTCACTTTACCACATTTAGAACCCGCTCAAGAACTCGTCACAGCTGGAGTTCATTTTGGCTCTGCCAGATATGATTTCTGTGCTTTCACATGCCTTTGATTTGATTTTTTTTCCCCTTAGCTCAGCCTTGAAGCCAGACAATGACTTTCAGGCCAGAGTCTTTATTGTTCCCATGGCACAAGGTGCCAGTCACTTACAGTCGCATATTTTTGTTTCATTTTTCCAGCCATGGCATTTTGTCTGGGCTTGTCACCTACGGATCTCAGAGTGCTTTACAAATGTGGGTACATCTCGTTGACCACCTTTTACTGATGCCCCCCCCCCGGGGCACAGAGACAGGACATGGCCTGGCCACACATCAAGTCAGGGGCAAAGCAGGCACAGAATCCTGGGTGTCCTGACTCTCAGCCCCATGATCTGTACCAGACCACACCACATTCCATTTTCAGAAGATCCCCTGAACAACAATGGATTAAAGGCCCGAACCTCAGAGATCAGGCCCTGAATGAAGGGGGGATTGGAGGGCAGGGGGAAGGTCCAAAAAGTTTTGCCAAACCCAATTTTTAATATTATAATACATCTACCCATTCCACTGCCTTCCCCCCCAGCTCCCTCCAACTATTCGTTTCCCCTTCCACTATTCTCAGGCTTCTACCTTCAAACTGAGTGGTGATGGGGGCCGGATTGGGGCCCCGCATCCACGCCAAACATTTGCATTTGTTTCTATCCCAGGGTCTCTTCCCAGATGCTGGCTGCCTGGGCATTTCAGATCCGGCATTTGGCTTTCCTGCCTTCTCGCTGCCACTGCTTGCGCGGCTCTAAGCCTAGCAGACGCTCCCCGCCAGCCATAAGCCGCACCAGCTTTGTGTTCAGGAGCGCTGTGAGCGTGTCGCGCGGCCCAGATACATACCAAGCTGGGAGAGCAGCAGCACTGGCCTGCAGGTCAGCAGCACCGCACAGATGCCGACCACGAGAACAAGCATCGTCCCTGGCGTCGCCTTCGAGGGGCCGGGAGCCCTCTGGGGGTTGGCTTCCTCCCCTGCACGTGCGATGCACCAGTCAGGATCCAAGCTGCTATGTCTGTGCTGTGTGGCGGGAGGGCACTCCGAGGCCTGGCCTGGCCACCTCGTATCCCAGTGGCACTGTTCCCCCCAGGGGCCGCACGGCGGCTGTCGACTGACTGCAGCTGAAGCAGAAGTGGAAATGAAACGTACCCATCTCGGCTTGAGAGGGAAACCCTCCCTGCCTCCCGCCCCCGTCTTTCCCCTCCTCCTCCTTCTCCTCTGACACAGCTCGACAGCTGCGCCCGGCCCCGCTCCCCCGCTCCGCACCCAGGAGCCTCGGCAGGCTCCCACGCGCCATCCACCCGCAAAGAAGAGAAAGCGGCATCAGCAGAACGTTAGGGGTCTGAGGCACGAGACCACAAGCGAAGGGGGAGGGGGCCCGGAGCCGCACTTCCTTTGCCCCACACCTGACGTCACCCACAGGTTTGCTCCTGCCAGGCAAACGGCTCTGCGTTTTCTGCTTGTGGCTGGGGGAGCGCTTATCTCTGTATTATTTATTCTGACTTTTTAGAGGGCTGCTGACAGCTCCCGGGCTGACAGCTCCAGAGACGGGACTCCTCTGTTTATCCAGACAGCAAGTACATCACACTTCCCCTAAGCCCCCACCAGGTCCCCTCAGCCTTTGCCCTTAAGTGGTCACCTCTAGCGGCAGAAAGGGTCTCTCGGTCCCCACGGTCTCCATTTGCTCCTTGGCTTCTCAGCTGAGATTCCCAACCGGGGCATTAGCTAATGCCAATGGCTTGAGATGGGGACACTTGCTGACGGGGAACTGGAGTGAGGCCACCAAACTCAGTTCATGTAGGCCAAACAGCCATTAGATGGCAGCCATTTTGATTCATCACCCACCTAGCTTGGATTCAGACCTACAACCTACAGACCCTTATCAATCCCCTGAGTTATCCCGGGAGAGAGACAGACACAGAGAGAGAGAGAGAGAGAGAGAGAGATAGCTTCATGAGCTGAGACTACCAACAAGAGTACCAGCTTGTGCCCACACTCAAGAGTTTGAAGAAGATGATGATGGTAGATTTTTCTGCCAACCCCTCTCCCAAACTATAACTGTCTGAAATGAAGAGGACTAAAGATAAAAGAAAAGAAGTACTTGTGGCACCTTAGAGACTAACCAATTTATTTGAGCATGAGCTTTCGTGAGCTACAGAAGTGAGCTGTAGCTCACGAAAGCTCATGCTCAAATAAATTGGTTAGTCTCTAAGGTGCCACAAGTACTCCTTTTCTTTTTGCGAATACAGACTAACACGGCTGTTACTCTGAAACCTAAAGATAAATGTTATATTCAGAAGGTGCTTCCCACACACACAAAGGAACTGTGTACAGAAAATCTTAAGGCCAGTTTTGCAAGGAAGAGGGCTAGAGGACAATTAGATACCACAGTGTGAAAAAGGGCCTTAGAAAAAGCTATGACAGATGACCCATAGCACCTCAGTCTTTTCCATCTTAACCAACTTTGCTTCTATGTGTCTGCTGTGCTGACTAACATTTGCATAGGAAATCAACTATGATGAAACCGCCCCGTTCTATGGTTCTTCCTGCATCTCTTGAATGGAAGCTCATTACCTTTAGAAAGTCTCAGGGGAAAATTTGTGATTTGTTCTTGTTTGTCATTGTGATCTGATAAATTTCCGTGCTTGCAGAAATGAACCGGGCTGTTGTGGTTAGTTCAATGACAGCATTCAAATCCAGCATCAGGGTGGCCTAGATCAGTGGCTCTCAACCAAGGGTACGCATACTCCTGGGGGTACACAGAGGTCTTCCGGGGGGTACATACATCAACTCATCTAGATATTTGCCTAGTTTTACAACAGACTCCATAAAAAGCACTAGTGAAGTCAGTACAAACTAAAATTTAATACAGACTTGTTTATACTGCTCTATATACGATACTCTGAAATGTAAGTACAATATTTATATTCCAATTGATTTATTTTATAATTATATGGTAAAACTGACAAAGTCAACAATTTTTCAGTAATAGTGTGCAGGGACACTTTTGTATTTTTAGGTCTGATTTTGTAGGCAAGTAGTTTTTAAGTGAGGTGAAACTTGGGGGTACATGAGCGAAATCAGACTCCTGAAAGGGGTATAGTAGTCTGGAAAGATTGAGAGCCACTGGTCTAGATGGCACAGGGCCAGTCTGCTAAATAGAGATGGGCCAAATGGTAAGATTTCAGATCTGGGGCTGGAGCATATCTAATGTAACGTAGGTCTGATGGGATGTTCATCCCACATCAGCCCTGAAAAGGTTAAGGTGGCCCAGAAGAGGCTAATGAACCCTTTCAGTTGCACCTGGGGGGAGGCCCAGGGGTTTATAAATTACTAATTGCCGATGAAGCTTGGGTGGGAGAGAAGTTGGGAAAGGATTATAAAGAGAGGAAATTTGTAGTAGCAGGGAGCTGCCATGTGGAAGCCTGCAGGCACTCTCTGGGCTTAGAGAGGAAAGAAGGAGAAACCCAGGAGGTGAATAGGAGCCCTGGGCTCCTCTCCCTGAGGGAAGGGCATACCAGAAGGGTGATGGATAAGGAAATGTGATAGAGACAAGTAGGAAGCAGTCTAGGGACACAGCAGCAAAGTTTGGGATGGAGCAGACCTTGGCTGTGGAGTGTAGGGTCCCTAGGCTGGAACCCAGAGTAGTGGGCAGGCCGGTGTTCCCCCTAGCAGCCACTGACAAAATGGCATAGCCTTGAACTGGAGGACTGCTGGGAACGATACCTGCACAGCCAGTCCAGTCCAGTGAGACTTTGAAACCCGTGAAGGGGAAAACTATGGTGACCTGGCTGGAGGGCCAAGCCACCAACAGGGAGCACTGCAGCTCCTGGGACGTGAACGGGGACACAGCACAAACAAGAGACAGAAGGGGGTGTCAGACCAGGCAGATACCCTAGATGCCTGGCCAGGAGGAAGCGCGCTTGCGGTAAAGGGAAACCCATTACGCCAGGGATCTGGGTTTAGACCCGAGGCTGAATCTGGGCTAGTGTCCTGAGACAGAACTTAATGGCAAGGAAAACTTGTGTTCTGCGTTCTTGAAATGTCAGTAACCATCCACAGCAGAAATCATGTGAACTCAGGTGAGCTTGTGAGATTTCTGCCTTCTTGGGCCAAAATCTCACAAGAAAGAGCGTTCTTTGGAGATTTTTTGGCCTCACCATAACCTTAAAAAAGAGGCCCCTTCTCTCTAGCATCTATCTAAGCGAGTTGGAAGGTTTCAAGTGTCCATCAAAAATCCAGCCTGTTTTTGTTCTAGGGGTTTGGGGCTTGGGTTTTTTATGAACACTTGAAAATTGGTCCCAAATGCAGACATTGTGCAAGGTCTTAGTGACAGGGACGGCCTGCCTCACTCACATGCAGACGAGCTGCCGAAACCTGAGCAGGGCCGGAACCCCATGCACCAGGTCACAACCCCCCCGAGCAGGGAGCCGGGCCCAGCCCCATGGGAGAGGAGCCGTCACTATGGGGTGTGTGGGGCGGGCATCCGCCCTGGGTGGGAGAACTGTATGTTTGCCTAGAGCCCTGGGGTGGGTTAATCTGTCCCTGCTCCTAGAACACTCGCTTGACAATTCCAGCAATTGTTGCTCCTTCACAGGCCTCTCCAACAGCCCATTCTGCCTGCCCCCTGTCCCTGACTCTGAAGCGCTGCCCCTCCACAAGCCCTCAGATATTCCCCTGGCTTCTCTCCTGCCCCAGTGCAGCCACACAGCAACACCCCAGCAGCAGCAACTTTCCGCTGCTTTGGCAACACTTGCTGGTCGGTTTGATTTGTCCCTTGTCTTCTTTCCCTGCACGCGTGGAAAAGAATGCCACAACAAGGGCCTCTTCCTTAAGCACAAGGTAGAAACGTCTAAAATATCACAGAGGCCAGGCTCCCCGGGGCACCAGCTTTCGGCTGCATTCTACCCGTGCGGCTGCTGCCCACTCTAACCGGGCTTGTTGGATTAGATTTTACCAGCTGTGGAAAAAAAGGCTGATTGTGCTAAATGCGAGGCCTTTGATTGCACATGAGCGTGTGTGTCTGTGGGGGGAGGCACTGCATCAGACGCTGAGTCTGGGGGGGAAAGAGGCCAAAAAAGGGCTTGAAATGTCAAACCCGATCTGAGACTTTTCCCCACGGCTTCTGCTTTTCTTGTGCCCCCATCTGGGGGAGATGTTAACTGCAACCCTGCAGCCATTCATGGCCCACTGTGCTTTACCACAGAGCTTTATCACATTTCCTTATCCATCACCTTTCTGGTACGCCCTTCCTCAGGGACAGGAGCCCAGGGCTCTTATTCACCCCCTGGGTTTCTCCTTCTTTCCTCTCTAGCCTGGGGCACTGGCTAGTTCTTAATTGGGGTAACTATATTCTGTTTCCCTAAAATCCTCCTGGAGCTCTATTACGGTGGCTCTCAACCTTCAGAACTCGTTTATAAACCCGGCTGGCCTGTTGCAATCCAGCGAATAGCTTTAGTACAAAACACTTGAGTTATTAAATATGTTTTACCCACAATATATAATATACACATTAACATAATAAGTACTAACTAAGTACACCGTACTAAGTACACCATAGTCCCAGTTCCTGCAGCTTCTGTCCTGCAGGGCTAGCTGAGCTCAGCTCCCCACACCCAGCATTGTGACCTCCAGGATCACAGCACCACTCAGGTTTGGCCTGGCCCCCTCGCCCAAATTTGTGTGCGTGGCATTGCAACCTGGCACATGGGGTCACAGTGCCACTTGCTCACATTTGGCCCTGTAAGGAAAAGGCCTTTTCCTGTAGCCATATTGTAAGGCCTAAGGCCCGTGTCTGCAGCCATATTAGGAAAGCGCACTAAAGTCACATCCTCACATTCCATCTAAATTATATTAAAACAATGTAATATCGGGCTGTTCAGAAGACGATCCTGTCCACCATCACCAGATAAAGAAAGAGATCTTAAGATGATTAAAGAAAACTTAGTTTGATAGCATTCTGTCAGGCAAGAAACCACTGATCAATAGTTGTGGTTGTGAAATCCTCATTTCTTTATTGTTTTATCTTTATGGTCCCCACTTCTCTATTGTTTGTCTGTATGGTCTCTGTCTGGTTCTTTGATTCTTTCTGTCTGTTACACAATTAATTTTGCTAGGTGTAAATCAATTAAGGTGGTGGGATAGGATTGGTTAGAGAATTTTGTTACAATATGTTAGGATTGGTTAGTAATATTTTAGTATAATGATTGGTTACGGTACAGCTAAGCAAGACTCAAGTTTCACTATATAAACTGGGGTCCAAAAGGAAGTTCTTGGGAACCAACTGCAGGGCACAGCCCCAGAGCTGCCAGATTTCAACACTCTGCCAATGACACCTTGCAGAAACTGGAGTCCCCCAGGTGACCTGATCCTGACTAGCCATCAAGAAAAGTTCATCTGTCTTATTGAGACTGGGTGTGGTGAGCATTGTATGTTTAGCAAATGCATTCTTTTGTTTTGGTAATAAATAGAGGTTAAGTAGGATACTACTGTGTAAGGCTCTTTCACTGGTAAAAGACCCTGCAAACCTACGGTGTAAGGTTACTCCTGAGCCCTAGGAATGGGGCAAGGATGGGTGCCTAAATTAAGAGAGTTACGCCTTGAGCCCATGGAAGGGTAAAGGTGGATGCCCCTAGAGTGGTAAAGGTGGGTGCCCATAGAGTGTGTAACAGAGAATTTTGTCAGGTGCCCCCTTCCCCCACACACGTCATCATGATAGAGGAGAGCGTGGGCCAAACCCCTCATCCCCAGGCCCACCCGACACCCAGAGCCCCCTCCCGCACTCTGAATCCCTCATTTCTAGCCCCACCCCAGAACCTACACCCCCAGTCCAGAGCCTGTACCCCCTCTTGCATCCCAACCCACTGCCTCAGCCCGGAGCCATCTTCCCACACCCAGAACTCCTCATTTCTGGCCCCACCCAGGAACCCACACCCCCAGCCAGAGCCTTCACCCCCTCCCCAACCCCTTGAGCCAGCCTAGTGAAAATGAGTGAGGGTGGGGAGAGCAAGCGACAGAGGGAAGGGGGACGGCGTGAGTGGGGGTGGGGCCTCAGAGAAGGGGCAGGGCAGGGGTGAGGCCTCAAAGGAGGGGTGGGGCAGGGGGAGCAAAGGTGTTCAGTTTTGTGCAAGTAGAAAGTTGGCAACCCTAACAGACACCCACATCTGCATGTGAACAGGAGTGTGTGCGGTTCACTATTTGCTAGTTTCCTGTTTAAAAGTTTGCATCATCCAATCCAGAACCTAGAAGCAATACCATGTGATGTAAGGGACCAATCACACATATGAATAACGAACCAGTTGTAGTTCACAAACATTCCATAGCGCAGGTATTGTTGGACCAAACAAGGTAATGGACATTTATGGATAACAAAGACATTTGCATAATCAGGACCTGTTCGTGAATATTTGGCCATCAAACAGAGGCGATTTATTCACAACACAGCGATTTATTCACAACACATAATTCAACCAGTTCTAGTAACTAAATATCAGAGGTAAGACAGTCTCATGGTCAAAGTCCAGAACGGGGAGTTAGGAGACCTGGTTCTATTCCTGACTCTTCCACAGACTTAGTGTGTAATCCCTCCGTGCCTCAGTTTCACCACCTGTAAAATGGAGGTAATAACCTCCTGCCTCCAATGGAGGTGGTGAGGGTTTATTAGTGCTTGGGTATGTGTAGATGCAAGATGCTCCAGAAGTACAAATTGTTACATTGTATCTTAGATAGGTCTCATCTCTATATACTGCAGCGTGCCCACATTATGACGTTATAGCTATGCATTGAAAGTCTGAGTCTGATTCAGACTGTAGCACGATTGCTCAAACTTTCCAGCACGTCCTAAAAATAAGGAGCATGGGAATTGTTTTTGTCTGGGGTAGGGAAACTGCTGTATCCACTCAAAACTTACAGCTTCTAAATTTAGACCAGAACTCAGAAATTTTGACGTGAGGATTCCATTTGACTCAGGCAAAATTCATGGTCTGGACTGTTACCTGTGTTTCGATTTTTATTTCCTGTGGCCCTAGATGCCAGGGCAACAATTATTTGCAGAGAAGAATCTGTATGGTGTGCGTAGCAGGCTGCTGTTTGCTTAGAAATGCAGCTGATGTGCCTTAGTCTTCAGAGTCTTTATCGAGCAATTAATTGAATGGCCAGTGCCTCTCTTCATCACAGCATCACGCTTATCTGCAGCCAAAATTATAGGCATTTTTACAGAAAAAATAAGTAATTTCTACGCCGAGCTTTGTGGGAAATCATTTGAATAGAAAAGATAAGCACATTGTCCAGGGCAAATCCAGACACATATCAACTCTTTTGTTCCAGTATAAAATGTTTCTTTTTTCATCACCACTTCCAGGGCGCAGCACGTGCCAGGACAGGTAGGGACTAGCCTGCCTTAGCCCTGCAGCACCACCGACCGGACTTTTAACGGCCCGATGCTGACCAGAGCTGCCAGGGGCCCTTTTCAACTGGGCCTTCCGGTTGAACACCAGACACCTGGCAACCCTATCAGAAGAACATTTTTCCCCTTTTAGTTTTAACAAATAAGATGGAGCTCTGTGGGCTGGAATAGCAGCAGGCATGGCCACAGGAGTGAGGGGGTGAGCCAGGGGCAAGGGGGCTGAGCAAGTGGCCAGCATGTTTGCAAGGGAACAAAAAGAGCCTTTGCTACAAAATGTGTTTCTGTTAGCAATAATATCATACAATAAATTGGCTGGTGACTCCAGGCCTATCCCGAGCCCGCTGTCATCAATGGAAAGACTTCAGTGGACTTGGGATCAAACCACAAGCTATCGATCCGCTCTACTAGATGGAACCAGAACAGCTCAGCTGTGTGTCATAGGCCATGTAGTGGCAAAAGGGATTCTCCTTCGGCTCAAGGGGTAGTGGCCTGCGCTTTTGGAAAAAGAAGGTCTGGGTTCTATCCTCACCATTTCCATTAAATGCTCAGTGGCCATAGGGTCCAGCACAGGGGCCACCATGAAGATCCTTCATGGCCATGGGCTTCTTACACCCTTTTTCCCTTCTCTAGCACCCACCCAATGTGCTTTGTAGGCATTTTGAAATTTAGCAGTTTGGCCGCCGCCACCAGGAGACAAGCAAATATTATTGTCCCTGCTTTACAGGTGGGGGGCCTGAAGTGCAATGTAATCAGCACGCTTCTTCCATTGTTTTTTGCCTCCCTCTCTTGCAAACCCCAATGGAAAAAGAACAGCACCACACACTCCCTAGGGCAACCCTGTGCAGTGTCTAGACCCCACATTCTGAAGGGTTTTGGAGCAGATGCCAAGCGGCCAGTGTACATGAGTAAGTATTGGCTGCACCTCACCATAATACAGCTCCATGTTTGCATCTAGCAGCTTTGCAGCCATACCCAGAAGGAGCTGTATTTAATCGATCCACATGAGCTATAAACAAACGCCTACATGACTAATGTGGTAACTGCTAGCCTTGCAAATAGAGCACAAATCGCCAGGTATTATTCTAAAAGTGCTTTGATAACTATCACCCCAATGTAATTATTTTCCCTTTCAGAAATACCTGACATTTTTGGTAATGTCACATCTATTCAGTACATAACAGAAACTGCTCAAGCCTGGCAAACTCTCCTTATTAGGTAATATCTCTCTAAGAGGGAGAAATAGCCAGTCGGTGCATGACCAAATGTCTGGATAGGCATGATTGTTGTTTGACACTTTTAATATGTATTTTTAAAAGGTGATTTGAGTCTTTCTGTGCATCACCACTGCACCATGCATCACCAGCTTAAAACAATCAGCTCAACGGACTCGCTCCAGGTTTTACATCAGCGTCTCTGAGATCAGAATTTGCCTTACCAACTCTTCCATTCTGAAACCGGCAGCAACCAAAAACGGATGAAAAACATGATTTTTCCTACATTTGGATAACTAAAAATTGGCTAACCAGAAAGTTCTTCCTAAGCCACAACCTTGGCATTTGTTGCTGGAATCCTATGATAAGAGTAAGGCACAAAGAGATTACAAGGATGGGCACAGTATAACGCATAGAAGGAAAGAACAGAGCTGGTCAAAAAATCAAAGCAAAGTTTTTGAAAAGTTTGAGAACATTTTTAGTTTGAAGTTCTCAGAAAGAACTTTCCCAACGTTTCCATAGTTTTTTCAACAAAACTTTTCAGTACAGAACATTTTAAGTTATCAGTTCTCCTCCTCCTCCTCCCCCCACCCCCACCCCCACCCCCGTTCCCCTTCCCATGATTTCTTTCCTTGTTTTCACTTGGACTCTGAAAGATGGCAAAAAAGGAAAAAGAGGGGAAAAGGAAGAGAAACGGGGGTAGCAAAATATTAAAACAAAACCAAAAAAATTCAGCTTTCATCAAAAAATGACAATGAACTTTTTTGTGTGTGCATAAAAAGGCCATTTTTCAGCAACAAAAACTGAAAAATCTCAACCAGTTCAAACATACAAATAGATAAATAGCTATAATTAGGGTGACCAGACAGCAAGTGTGAAAAATCGGGACAAGGTGGGGGGTAATAGGAGCCTATATAAGAAAAAGATCCAAAAATTGGGACTGTCCCTATAAAATCGGGACATCTGGTCACCCTAGCTATAATGACAATACTATGATTCTATAATAATTCTGAGGAGGATGTAGTATTTCTGTACGAATCTGGGGACCCCACCCACCTATTATGACCATACCACAGAACCCTAACTCTCATTAGGAGAGTGAGTACTTGCCGTTCTTCAGTCCCCTCCAGCAAGGAAAGTGTTAAACATGCCAGGTCTTCAAGGCACCCGATTTCCCCCCTCGTGGAACTCCCAGGGACAACTCCCACTAACATCACTGGGAGCTGGAGCAGGCCCATGGCTCTCTGCGAAATTGTTCAACCCATACCGCTGCACCCCATTGCCCTGTTTGCGAAGCTCACAGTCCCCTTGTTG
Organism: Lepidochelys olivacea; assembly: GCF_965140295.1. Classification (NCBI taxonomy): domain Eukaryota; kingdom Metazoa; phylum Chordata; order Testudines; family Cheloniidae; genus Lepidochelys; species Lepidochelys olivacea. Next base: position 5,506,004 of record NC_140419.1, read on the forward strand.
TGAGCAGGTCCCTCTGCCGTCATTTCCACGGGCTTGGCATCAGGCCCAGAGTGGCTAAAAATGTCACAGATATTTTTTAAGGAATGTCAAAACCGGGGAATCTTGGGAGAGCAAAAAAAATGCTTCGGCACACCCCAGACATTCTCAGTCACAGCTGGAATTTGCAAGCCCATATGGTGGATCTGCAAAGCAGGGGACCACAACTCTCCTCAGCCCTCTCCCCACTGCACTTCCCCTTCCCCTGGCCAGGGAAAGGGAAAGGTCCTGAACCAGGAGGTGGCTGGGCTCTTTCTGAGAGAGGGAGCCGCATGGCAGCAGGAGAGAAGCCCTCGGAGTGGTGCGCAGGGCCGCCTGTGGACTAGGCTGTAAGATTGCAGGACATCACACAGCACTCATGGGGGAGCTCTTTAACTCTGTAACTCTTTAAGACTCTGTACCTATGGCAACTGCACCCTTTCCTGCCAGCCCATCTATAAACCTGAGTGGTTATTAGCACCCACCAGGGCTTCTCTCCAAGACCCGGTACACTGGGCACTTTAGTGGTACCCTGGGGCCTTGGGGTACAGAGCAGCTCCAATGACTACAGCCGCTTCTGCAGTCCATTTAGCTCCCCGGGAGGACACAGAAGGACTTAGGGATCGTAAGTTTCAGAAATAGAAACCTGCAGCCCTCTGAGAGTCTTTTTTTCCATTTAAATTAGAGCCACTGAAGGCACATTTAATCAAATGGCAGCAGCAGAGGCTGGCTGGGGCAGGAACAGGAAATGGTTAATAGTGTTTGCAAATAAAGGCGCAGAATGCTTGGTGCTTTTCAAATATTTCTCAGAAATTAGGAGGGTTTGTGCAGCTGATTTGCATGAAGCGCACAGCGGACCCTGTGGGGAAAGAGGGCCAGGTTGCTCAGAGCACAGCTGAGAGTAAGGAGCAGCAAGAGCCAGAGGGCATTTTTATATTTTAAAGGAGTAAACACCAAACACCCAGAGCGATTTTGTATGACAAAAATCAGGGGGATGCTAGCTAATGAATTAAACTGCTTACTGTCTTCACCCAGCAATGAATCTACAGGACAGCGATAGTAATAGTCAGTTATAATTTGTACGGCAATTGCACCTAGAGGCGACAACAAAGACTGAGCTCAACGGGCCAGAGGGCTGCACATTAGAGACAATCCTTTCCTCAGAGAGCTCGCAGTCTACATCGACAAGCCAGACAAAGGAGGGATTATTAGCTCCATTTGACAGATGGGTAACAGAGGCCCATCCCCAAGACACGCTGGGTATGTCCAAGCTGCAACTGGGAGTGACCCTCCTTACCCAGCACAACAGACTAGAGGGCTCAAGCTAGAGCACCAGAAAGAACAGTGTGGACGTGGCAGCTTGCACTGCAGTTCAGACTAGCCCTGGGCCCTTCAGGGTCTGAGCTTGCGTGACTAGCCCAAGTCCCCGCGGCAGCTGCAACATTCACGCTGCTAGCACAAGCCGGTCTACTTGGGCTGGGAGACTCACTCCAAGCCCGTGTAGACATACCTTAAGTGACGTACCCAAGGTCACAATGGGCATCTGTGGCAGAGCCATAGCCCTCCTTAGTTCCCATCCAGTGTTAATCCTCAAACCAGCCTTCCTGCTGGAAGCCCTTTTCAACCTTTCTCTGGCCTGCAGGACCCCAAGGCACTGCACAAACTCCATAGGCCTGTTCCTTCTCCCCTGACTCATGAAAATACAGACAGGGACTTCCCCCTCCCGTTGATGTGAGTGGGGCTGCTTGTGAGGGTAAAACTATCAGGATTTGGTTTCTGGGATCACTTTACCACTGAAATGCAACCACCTCTGGAGGAGAGAGAAGCAGCTGGGCGCTCAGACGGAAGACAGGGCACAATGTGATAAGGGGCAGGAGAGCAAGGCAAGCTTCCAGCACATAAATATTACACAGGGATCTTTAATGTCTCTGCAGGCCAGGACCACAGGGCTTCAAATCTAGCTTGATAGCCCTCCCCATCATCTCCTACCATCCAAGTTTATTCACAAATGCTGGGCATCCTTTATCTGCACCTATCATATATTCCAGAGTAAGGGCCTACCCTGGAAGCTTTAATTAGGCAATTAATTAGACCACTCCTGTAAGGCCGACTCTTGCAAGCAGGGTTGTAGGATTGGGCCCTAATGAGATCCTTCCTCTAGCTTTATTGAGGTTATAACTGTCCAATCCCTCCTGCAAAGTGAATGTTCGTGAGGTTCTGATGAGTGCAAGCTCGGGGCAGGCTGCTTCCTTTGTTCGGTTTGCGGTGATTGAAAGGGTTTCAGATGCATAGTGTGTGGTCTGTATGTAGGAGCCAAGGTGGCCTAGCTGTGACAACAGAGACCTAGGAAGGCAGGCCCAGTGGGTTTAATCGTGGTGCTGCAGAAACTGTGTCACAGGGGCCTAGCCTGGGCTCAGAAACCTAGCACTGCTTCTCAGCAATAGTGTGATTGCTCCACGATGGGAGCCAGGTTCCTTGGGACAGGTACTCTGTTGTTATGCATTTGTACCGCATCTAGCCAAGCGGTTCTTGACCTTTCCAGACGCCTGTCCCCCTTTCAGGGGTCTGATTTGTGTCACATACCCCCGAGTTTCACCTCACTTAGAAACTACTTGCTTACAAAATCAGACAAAGACACAAAAGTGTTACAGCCCACTAGTGCTGAAAAATAGCTTGCTGTCTCCTTTTTATCCTATATTTGTAAAATAAATCAACTGGAATATAAATATTGTCTGTACCTTTCAGCGTATGGTATATAGAGCCATATAACCGAGTCATGGTCTGTATGAAATTTTAGTTTGTACTGACTTGGCCAGTGCTCTTTATGGAGCCTCTTGTAAAACTAGGCAAATCTCTAGATAAGTTGATGTACCCCCTGGAAGACCCTTGTGTACCCCAGCAGAGAACCACTAACCTAGCACAATGGGGTACTGCCATTGAGCAGGGCCTGTAGGCACAACCATTATAACCTGTTTGTTACCCTTCTGAAGGCAAGAACCGGCCTGGCAGCGAGATCCGTTTGACTGTGGACTCGTCTCCCTAAGGAAGCTGTAACTAACTCTGTCGCCTGGGGCATTTCAGACTGGTCTAGACAAACTACAAAGTCCAAAATAATTCCTTAGGCTGAACTATCTCTCCCTTGGGCTTAGCCCCAAACTGAAAAGGTTGGTAAAATCCCAGGTGGGCATTTTTGGCGGGATCGACTTGAAAGCAATCCCTGGGCAAGTAGGAGCCACCATGCTGCAAATCACAGCCACAGCGGGAATATGTCAGCAGTAACAGAGATCAGATCCCCTGCTCCAAGCAATGCTGTCTGCTTAGCCCCACCATATATCCTATCTCATGAACTAGAGGGAAAATATCTATAGGGTCAGCAGTACAAGACCCATTGCCTAGAAAGGAGCAGGTCTGAGTCTATGCAATAGGGGCCACTGGTGCTAGCTAGTTCATGACAATATATTCTCAAGCATAGAATCGCAGAAATGTAGTGCTGGAAGGTGCCTCCTGTGCTGGGCTGGACCAAGTAAATCTAGACCGTCCCTGGCAGGTGTTTGTCCAACCTGTTCTTAAATGCTTCCAATAATGGGGATTCCACAGACTCCTTTGGTAGTCTACTGTAGCGCATATGCTCTGTGCGTTGCTAACTCATTGACAAGTTATGCAGAAGACACCCCCCTTGCTGAAGGGGCTGTGCTTTTACAAGGAGATCAGAAGTTTCGATCTGTTGCTGCTAGAGAAAAAGGTAATAATTAGTCATTATTTGAAAAGGAAAGGCGTGGGTTTGAATGGGAAACATGAGATTGTACAGGCAGATGTCAAGCAAAGGCTGCCCGGCACCCACAAAACACAGCAGCAACGCACCGCAAGACACTGGAAAACAAACAAACAAACAGTCCCAGGCATTCAATCTGAACTACTAAAGGGAACTTCCCGCTGCAGTTAACTCCACTGCATTTGGAAAGTATATGCAATGATGCAGAAAAATGAAACACGTGTCCTTTTACTATTTGCAGCCTCTCCCTGTGGAGATAGGGGGAGCTGGGCCGTCAGAGGTACCATCTTTGACGCAACGCCACGGTCTTGTCCATTTGTCATCACCGAAGATTCCCTGGCACTTTTTGCAAGAGTCAGGGTGTGAACATCCCCAATGGCCAAACTCCAAGCTGGGTAATAATGGTCTCCAATCAGCAGCTTCAGCTGGAGACAGTCATTTTCACCTCCTACCCTCACCTGTTGTTTAGGGTAGATGCGCCACTCCACTCCAGAGATGGCTGAGTTTCAGCAGTGACTAAACCCATTCGACAAATGCTTTGAGACCCTTGTGGAGGCAAGGTGCCACGCACCGTACCCACGAGACGTCCTCATGATGCTGGTTGTATCAAGATAAACAAAAAAGGAAGCAGGATGTGAGCTGCTCGGAAGAAGATAGCGTTAGAAGCTTGGCTGTTTGCCAGCCTCCTTTGGGACACCTGCAAGGAGCTGCTGATCAGAAACCACAATGGGCAAAAGAAAAGAAACACTCCTGCATGACGAATCAGGACTTTTTGAGGCGTCATATGAGGGGTTTAGGAAGAAACCCGTGGGCCAAATCCTTTCCCCGACGCTGGCCTCACCAGCACAGCGGGTGGTGTGGAGAGAATCTACACAAGGGGCATGGGTGAAGTTGATGAAGTCCTGTACCCCGGCATGCAGAGGAAGCCATTCCCCTTGCAGGTGCAGGGCAGCCACAATGGCAC